>NW_023416308.1:107665161-108865161 GCF_014176215.1 Rousettus aegyptiacus
CCAGCCAGGAGCAGGGAACCAGAGCATTCAGACTAGTGCAGGTCACTTTCTCACACATCTCATGCCTCCATTCCATGTTTGTATTGCCAAAGAGAAGAGACGGGAGCGAGAAAGGAGAAGAACTCTGTTCCACTCATCCCTGAAAGACATTATGCCATCTTCCTGAAGCTCTTTTGGACCGAAAGCATAAATAAATAAGAAAGATGGTAATCAAAAGAAAGAGAAAAAACAATGTGGCAAGTGAACAGTATAAAATTTAAGGCAAAGTGTGTTAAATAGGGCAAAGAGAGCCATTTGATATTGATAAAAGTTATGATCGATAGTGAAATCGTAGTCCACTCCATGAACTTTAATGGACCAGAGAATATAGCATTGAAATATATTAAGCATAAACTCTTAGAAGCGTGAGTAGAAACTGACAGAAACTCAATTATAGTGGAAGACTTTAGCATACTTGTCTCAACTCATATAAGATCAAGAAGGCAAACTCAATAAATCAATAAGAGATTTAAACTCTATCATTAATACCTGAATTAATAGATATTTAACTTATATCCCACAGATACTGTATCTTTATCAAGTGTATGTGCACTTTTACAAAATTTGTGACACATGTCATCACAGATCAAACTCTAATAAATCCCAAATAGCAAGACATGTACAAGTTACTTTCTCTGACCAAGCGTTATAAAACTAGAAACAAATAATAAAAGTTTAAAAAATAAATAACTGATGAAAGTTACCATTTGAAAACATTTTAAAACATGCCATTTTAACCCAAGTAGTGGATCTTCTATTCCTGAGTTTCACAAAACTTTCTTTCTGTTATCCTCGATATTTTAGAAAGACAGGACCCATTTGGCCTTCTGCTTTCTGCAACTGTTTGTTCATACCTACCAGAGTAAGCATTTGCCTTGTAGACCATCCAGTATCCATTATAGTTTTTTTGTTGTTGTTGTAATGGTGGTTAATTTCTTTCAGGGGAGCTCCCATTCCCTACTCTGAGTCCATGGAGAGGACTGGTGTGGACTTCACCCTGTTCCCACCTGCACTGGTGGGCACATCATGCCAACCTGGCCAGGGCGCTCCCTAACTACGATGACTAGATCAGAAACAGCCACATGAACCAATCCAGTCAATGAGACATTCTCAAGGACTGCTGGCCTCCATCTCCTGAGGGACTTACTCGGACATGGAGCATGTAACTCTGGAACTGCCCCTGCCACCTGGCTACCACAGGAGGAGCTCCTATGTGAGAACGGAGCTAGTGCGAAGTCTTGTGCCATGTCCCATGACATCATTTGAGCTCCTGAATCAAACCATACCTGAAACCAGACTAACCCCTATATTTATCAATAAATTCCCTATTAGTTTGATCCAGCTTTTAGGGGAGTTTCTGTTACTTATGTCTTTTCTTCTCTCTTTAAACCTGCCCTTTTTAATTCTGATGTCATTAGACACCATTCTTTTAATCCTCATTGAATTATTCAGAATTGAGTGCTCTAAATTGCATTTTTTAGGACTTCCCAGTGTTTTCTCGAGCAGTCTTCCCTTCTAGAGTCTCATGCCATGAAGCATTTGTATCATTTATTAAATGTGTCTATCATTGCCACTTTTTTACAAAATGTTTAAAATCTCTGTGTTTCTAAGTGCTTTTCACCTGTGCATTGACTCAGGTAGACTCTTTTGTAGAGTGGGTGGGGAGAGAGAGAGAGAGAGGGAGACAGACAGACAGACAGACCAACAAAGAGTAAGTTAGAATACAAATGTTGTCCAGCCTTCTCTGAGGCAGGAAATTTCACCAGGTATATATGTTATCACATTACACCTTACCATAACATTATGGAAGACATATTTAAATGTCTATCTTATAGGTTAGAACAGTAAGTCACTTGACAAAGATCACACCAAAGATGGGAGAAGGAACCAGAAGTCCAAAGCCTTTCTGCTCTTCCTACTACACTGAACTGCCCCCTCTGAGCTATTGTTTCCTCAGGAAAGGACTCTAGGGCACCTCTCTGGGTCAAGTTCTGAGAAGCAGCCCATGTGGGCAGATGAGAGATTGAAGAAAAAGTAGGAGAGGTTGACTCAGTTTCCCCAGGGAAGAAGCAAGCAGTTGGAGATCCAGACGTCCTAGGTGTACATTTCTGGGGAGGTGCCCATGTCATCCCTGCCCTGCCTCTGTGGAATCTTCCAGACAGTTGCCAGTGTTAGACAAGTTAGGAGGCACTGAGCCTTGTGGCTGAGACCTTACAGAGAAATGGAGGAGACCAGAGAAGGGTCACATGTGGCTTCTGTCTGCTCTACCCCTGCTCCTGCCTGTCCCCACATCTAGGACCTCACCATGGGAGAAACTGTCTACTCTAGACAGATGTCACTCCCCCACCTCCTGTTCCCACCAACAAGGCATCTCCAGATGCAGGATGGCGCTTGCCCTCCAACCAATGGCCCAGAACCCGAAGCCCGCCCTTCGCTATTCTCTGCTTGAATAGGGACTCTGGAAAAAGCACCCAGGACACCCTCTCGGGTGGAGGGAGGTGTTCTTTTGTTGAAGGAAGAGAACATCTCGATATATTTTAATGACAATCGAAGTTGAAGCTTGACAAATGAAAGTTTGTTTCAATTAGTCCCATGGATGCCTTTGTCAGCAAAGGGTAAACGCATCCCAGAATCCCCAAAGGACAGGACCTGGACTCTCCGTCTCTCCAAACCCCTACTCTACCTTTTAAAAACATTACATCCAGGCCCCCAACAAAAGCACCCTCTCTCATCATGCTCAAGCCAATAACTATAAAATAATTACCTCCAATTGGACATCTATTATACCAGGCAGTTTGCATACATTATTTTTAATGTGAACATTAACCCTTATATGGCAGATGTGACAGTCCCCATTTTACATATGAAAAAACCGAGGCTCAGGGAAATTAAGTAATACAAAATCATGTGGGTGGTCAGTGGGACTCGACTAGGCCTCCCCCTTCCACGGTTTTGTAGCACCAAAAAAAAGGTCACAAATTCACCCTCTCTCATACCAATCAGGCCCCTGGGGCCAGATATGACCGTGCAGTAGATGGGTAGATGGTCCGTGCCCCTGCAAGCATCTGCCCGCAGCATTATGTGGTTATCTGCACCCCCTACTAGACAGTGAGCACTTCTCAGAGCTGGTCCAGCCACCTTCTCAAGTCCCCACATTCTCTGCATGGTGCTTTGAGTAGCAGCACAGGGACATTGCCATATTTGTGGCCATTCATCATCCATCTTTTGAAAAGCTTTTCACTTGGGAAAATTCCGTCTGATTTCTGCCTTCCCAAGTATATTTCAAAACTTGATTCTCAGGCTACCTTGCAGCAGTGACATGGGACACGAGCCGGGCTCTGCCCTGAGAGTCCCTGATTTAGAACTGAAACCCAGGCAAAAACAGGCACAGGTTTCTGTTTTGTGGCCCGGCTTTCAGGGTGGCCTTATTTACGAGGTCAGTTTCCAGAGGCGGAAGAGGCCAAGGTTGCAGCGAAGTCGGCTCCTGGCTGCTGGCAGCTCCGCGGCTGCTGCTACAAGTGGCCGTACTTTCCCCCTTCGAGCCAGTTCTGCGGTACAGTTCTGAGTTTCTCCTGGAAGCCTCCCCTCGAGTCTGTTTCTCCTGCCCTCCCAATGACTCTGTGCATTACCTCCTACAGTTTAATACATCCTTTTTCTGTTTAAACTAGCCACAGTGGGTTCCAATATTTTTAACTCAGTAATAAACATTCAGCAAATAAACATTTAAAAATCACCTCTTGCACTGGAGGCTGAAGAGGAAGCCCCATTGCACCGCCAGCCTGACTAAGCCCTTCCTCCTCTGTCTGCCTCCTCACTGGATGCCCAAGTCCCTCAGTGGCCTCCATCAACGCAAGGAGGATGCAGCACAAGGCGTTGTGGTACCTGGCACAGTGCCTGGCTTACCAGAGGCCCAAGGAAATACTCATTAATTGTTGTATTTCTCCTAACTTGCCTGCATCCCAGGATCCCCTAGGCTGCTTTTTGAAATTTGCATCTACTGAATTCTTTTTCATGTGCCAGACACCAGCTAGAGGGCTTTACAACTATTAGCTCATCTAATCTTCAGAGCACCTTGTCAGGTGAATAATGTCATCAGCATCTTGCAGATGAAGAAACTGAGGCTTAGCGACATAAAGTGGCTTGTCCAAGGTCACAGTCTGGAAACAGCAGGATCAGGCTTTTACCCAGGACTGTCTGACTCCAGAACCTGAACATGCTACCCACTTTGCTCTGCTGTACCAAGGGTAACTTGGGAGGTGGGCATATGGCTTTAGGAAGTCCAGATGCCAGCAGGGATTATGGCCAACTTCTGTAAGCCTACTGGAGATTCGGGAATCAGTGGCTGGATGGGCTGGTACCCTAGATGCTCTGATTTAAAAACAGGAAAACTGAAAGCTATTATACTTTTCTCTTTTAAAAACAAATGTTATAAAGAATTTCTGGACACCTGTATTTATTGTTTAAGGCCACACAATGGTTGGGACATTCCCCACTGTCGAGGGCTCTCACGAACTCATGAGAAACCGCAATACCTTCGTTTTTTCTGGAGGAGCTGGA
Source organism: Rousettus aegyptiacus (assembly GCF_014176215.1). NCBI lineage: Eukaryota > Metazoa > Chordata > Mammalia > Chiroptera > Pteropodidae > Rousettus > Rousettus aegyptiacus. Next base: position 107,669,758 of record NW_023416308.1, read on the forward strand.
GCAAGCACTGCGGGTGCCTGTTATGGACTGAATGTTTGTGTCTGTCACCCTCCTCCCTCTCAAAAAGAATGCATATGTTGAAACCTACCCCCCACTGTGATAGTATTTGGAGGTAGGGCCTTTGGGAGGTAATTAGGTCATGGGGGTGGGATTCTAAGGGATTCTGTGCTCTTCTGAGAAGAGGGCAGAGAGCTCCCTCACCCTCTCTTTCTCCCACTTGAGGACACAACTGGAAGTCAGCAGTCTGCACCCAGAAGAGGACCCTCGGCAGAGCCCAACCATGCTGGCATCCTGATCTTGGACTTCCAGCCTCCTGAACTATGAAAAGTAGATTTCTGTTATTTATAAACCACCTAGTTTATGGTATTTTACTGCAGCAGCCTGAACTAAGACAAGCACTTCCCCAGGCCTTCTCCCCCTCTCCTCTGATTCTGGGGAGGGGCTGTCAGCCAGAAGCTGGAGCTGTCTGGGAGAATGCAAGCAGGGAGTACCTCGCTCCAGATGAATCTCATCAGCCCTGACAGGTGATAGTCCAAGAAGACTGGGGTTAGAGAGAGAGATAAGTCAGCAAGGCTGTCAATGTTCTCCCTCACAACAAACAGACACACTGACAGGCTCGAGTCAGGGGCTCTGCCCCAATAACTGTTTGAAGAGGGGCCCAAGCATCACTAAGGCTTGTTACTGTGAACACAGACCCTACCCTAAAGAGACACAGGTGAGCTGTCAGGAACGCATGGCCTCTGCGTGCAAAGGCCAGGCAAGGGCTACTTCAGGTCTGGGCCTCCAACTCAGAGTGTACAAACCGAACTCTAGTGGCCTAAATCCATTTCCTGCATTCTGTTTGGCTGGGAGAGTGCTTCAAAAAAATTTTTTTTAATTATTTTCTAGCATCTTCTGCTTGGGAAAATTCATTGTCTAGTGAGCCCAGGGGCATGATGATTGCAGGCCCCTTTTAAGAGCAGAAAGTGAAAGTCTATTTAGTTAAATTAAACATGCACACACACCTTTCTTGGATATACATCCAAGAAAAATTGTCACACAGATCTGGAAGGAGAAGGTGAGGATCTCCACTGTGGGGCTGTTTAAGGTAGGGGAGAGGGGGACAAGGATGTTTAGAAGCAATCTAGGCCTCCACTGCTGGGGGAGGAATAAATATGGTGGATTCGGCAGTTAGAGGCAACAATCTAGAAGTGCACTCAGCAACCTAGATAGACCTGTAAAAACATAATGCTGAGAGAGGGAAAAAATAGAATTAGATTTTTAGCATGCCACTATTGACATAAAATACATGCACATAAAGTAATATAGGTTTTATAAACTCATAAAAATAAAAGCAAGTTTATCAAGCACATTGGGTGCAGAGAAAAGAGCCAGAATGGGACAAGGAAGTAATAGAGAAATTCATCCAGATATCCTTTCATGGACCAGTGATGCAGGAACTGAGAAGGGAGCATAAATCAATTCGGAGTTTCCTGAGACTGAGCCCAAAAAAAGCCTGGAGGTCCATCGCTTCGGAGCCGGAGGAGAGGGATCAAGGACTATAAGAGGAACAGCCTTAATGTTTCTCTCCAGGAATGACTGATGGTAAACCCCAGATTCCCTGGGCTAGGCTGACTAGGACCTTAACTAGGTCCATTCATTCATTACTTCCTAAAGATAGTCATCGTCTCACTGTCTCATTCATTGTCCTTGCCCTCAGAAAGTTCACCGCCTGGTGGAGAGTCAGGAAAGTGACCAGGCTTCAGAGGTCTGGGTGTGGGGTGGACATACAGGAGCATCTAATTCAGCCTGAGGAGTCAGTGACACTTGCTAGAGAAGGCAACATCCGAACTGATACCTGAACAAGGGGAACGGGCTGACTGAGCGATACTGCCAGTCACTCGCCAAGGGACTTTCAGAAGGTCTCTTCCCAATCTGAGCTTCGGTTTGCTAACTAATGAAAGAAGAAGACTGAGCTTTAATTTTGGGGGTTGCTAACTTGTGAGATTCCATAGATGTGCCTGAAGAGTGAGTACAACAACCAGAGTGACCGAGCAAGGCTCTGGGCCCTCATCCCAGCTTCAGTTGACCTTTTGTGATGAACACACAGAGATGTGCAGACCAGATCTCCCTTCAGGGGTGTGGTGTGGTGCACTTGCTGCCAAGAATGCCCCCTCAGTGTCTACCTCGGCTTTGGAGAGTCACCATTGGAGGTCATACCCTTCCTGGTCACATCCAGTGACTGACCAAAGAGGCTGCTGGGATAAAGACCTGGCCATCTAGCCCATTCAGACAACTCTAATGGACCACTGTTAGCTGCAAAGACTCCCTTGGGGTTGGCCTGGGCTGTCCTTGGACCTGTATCCAAACCTGACTTCTCCCTCTACCCAGGCCTACTCCCTCCCCTCCCTTCTGTGGGTGCTCATCCCACAGACACCCCCTAATAAACATCCTACACATTAATCTTGTCTTGGAGTTTGCTTCCTAGAAAACTCGACCTAAAACACTATTTAATATTTTAAAATTTGGTTAGAGAGCAGCAAAAACAATAATTTCAATGTTATTTGATACTAATTATTAGTCTACTGCCAAAAAATAAAAAACTTCAAAACAGACTAAATTCCCCTCCAGTCATAACATTCGATGAGAGCAGCCAGAGAGTCGGTCATCAGACGCCACTGACCGGTACCACACAGCTTCAAAAAGCTGAATAGAGTAGAACCCTGAATGTGAGGCTCTGGATGTTAGATAACAGTTTTAGCGTTATTTTCTATAATAAGCTCTCCTGGGTATTTCCTAGTGGTTTCATTTATTAATTACCCTCGTTTTGTGCAGAATTACTCATTTATATGCACAAAGTTTGATATATTCTTTTTCTGCTTTGTTATACTGTTTTCTTTGAGAGTCGGGTTTACACGAAGAGCTAAAGAGGCCACAGCCGCCTAAAAACCAGGTCCCTGGTAGGATTTGTTGTAAAAAAAAAAAAAAAAAAAAAAAAAGGAAAGGAAAGAAACAATTGGCGTGTGGGAGGTGTGGATAATAATACCAATTCTCATTAATCCAGCACTTACTACATGACAGGCACTGGGCTGACGGCTTGACAAAATATGAGCTCATACATGGCCACTCTATGAGGTGGGTCTTTAAGAATCCATCACATGTATGCAAGACTAAGCATGGTTAAATGACCTGCCTAAGATTCCAGATGTGCTAAGTGACAGAGTCAAGACTTGAACCCACAGCCTTCTGGCTCTAAAGCTCATACACAAGGCTCACAGCACCTACACCAGTCAAGTCATACTACAAAACTCTGAAAGCCAAAGTCAGGTTCAAGCTGCTAATAGTGCAAGAGATGAGGCAAGATATACCCCTGGGGCCCTAGAGGAAATTCCAGTTGAAATCAGTTGTGATCAGAAAGTGTGGCCTTAAGAGTAATTAATCTTTGGAGAGATTTTGAGGCCCTCTGTAAAGTGTGGAAGCCAACTGTCTGGGGGAAACCAAGCCAAGACCTTCCCAGTAGCTCTGAGGTTGGGTCAGCCTCTGAGTTCTCTGACCCTATTTACCCATCATCATAATAATATTGACCCCCAAAGGAGCAGCTCTGCCATGGAAATCCATCCCCAAGTCAGGTGAACCCTGTTCTTCTCAGCTCTAAGGTTGCCATAGCAACAATTTGAGGTAGCTGAGATTTTTCTTTCAAGAAGGAGTCGCTCACGGAAAAGGAGGGAGATTGGGGCTGGGGGAGTCTTGGAGGGTGTTGTCAGTCTACTCCTAGGGAGTAGAAAGAGCCAAGTCACTTCAGAAAAGTGGGGAGCACAGAGGGTTGCAGCGAGACTCCCCAGGTACTTGACACATCAACACACAGAGAATATGGTTAAATTTGCATAACATTTTGGAGTAAACTGGAGGTAACTTGGGAGCATCTACTGGGAACTGGGTGAAAAAACTGTATGTAGTATTATTTTTTTTATATTATATAATTTTGGTAAGAAAAATGAATACAAAGGAATAAGGAGAGTATTAAATATTGAATATGTATAAAACTTTGCAATCAAATCTTTTCAAAAAATTTAATGAGAAACTTGAGCTTTCTTCCATGAATGCAGTATTTTAAATATCAGGCTTTACGCATTAAATGGTCATACACAGTTCTTGGTGGGGGCTTTTTAATGATGGTCTCTTGAAAGTCACTATCGATAGGAAACTTGTTCACACAAGTACCTGATAAAAAAATGAAAGACTATTTTATAACCATTCAAAAATGTATAACACTCGAAATTATATTAAATGAATCTCACAGCTCTTCCTTTTCTTTCTTTGACAAATGTGATGTTGAAACGTCTTGTGATAATGTAAATGGATTGCGAATACAATCAAACATTTTATATGAAGTATTTCGAAATAATGATGAAGTTCTAATTTGCGGAGCATGCCCGTATTGTTAGAGCTTTCTTCCTGTCGCTAACACAGATGCCACTAAAAGGGCATACATCTGCAAGTGGACTTGAGGCGCTACCTTACGTGGAGTCAGGGATTTGGAGCCTTCTCATAGAGCTGCTCCACCTGGAGGTTCTGCCCAACTTCCTTAGCGCCCTCTTCATGACGTGGCCCACACTGGACTAGGTGTCGTGCTTCTAGGACACCAGGAAGGTGAAGGCCTCTTGCAAGTCCAAGGGCTCCTGAACCACAATGGAGAGCACAGTGTTCTGCAGCTGGCTGCCGACACAGGTGTCCAGGTGGCAAGGAAGGAAGGAAGGAAGAAAGAAACTGTTTTCAGACATTGGAAAATGAACAGCATAGGACTGTGCCCCGAAGGAAGAGAAATAATGAGCTAAGCCTTGTAATTGTCCCAGCTAACTGCCTAGAGACCCTTTCTAGACTGCAGTACAGGGACAGATAATGCAGAGCCCAGTGGTCTTACTGAGTTCAGTAGATGGATAACAGAGTCTAGAGATATCAATGTGGTTAAAATTTGTGAGGCAGGTTACCAGAATAATGGGGACATGCAGAGAGAGAGAGACAGAGACAGAGACAGAGAGACAGAGGGAGATATCTGTGAACAAATGTTAACATTAAGCCTTGAAAGGATTGTAAGGATCCTAAGTAACTATGTGCCAGAACAAATGTCAATGCTCCATAAAGGAATCCATCAAAATTCAGCATTCCATAACAAAAAATAGACGTCTACATGTTAGTTTATTGTTTCTTTGCTCTAAAGACATCCTTTTTTGCCCTGCTTTGTGACACTGGAGCCAAATCCTGAAAACTTGGTGCTATGTTAGATTTTGTCTTTAAAGGATGATGGTACAAGGCCATTGCAAGAAGTTTCTCCTCTTGGTTCTGGTATGTTTTATCCCCATAGCTGTCAATGATGTTTAGGAGGACTAGTGGCACTCATTCTCCAACAGGTTCTCTAGAAACCCCAAAGATCACTTCCTGGACCAGCTCTGGCTCGCTGGAACCCTAGCTTATTGGCTATTTGACAGGCAGATCCTGTAGACTAGCTATGGCCCATCTGGCAGTTTTCCAGCCACCCAGTGGACTGCTGCTATGAAAATTGCTGGCCCAAACTTTCTGGCAGGTTTCTTCTCCACTGGTAGGTTGTGTGTTCACATGGCAGATGCACCCTCTGCAACAAGGTCTGAATCTAAGCAGGGGCAGAGGTAGGGATACTTCTTCCAAGTTCTTAATTCCTTCCTTGTCTACTCTCTCTCAGCCCAAGAAGAAGTAGGGCTTCTTGCATTCGTTTCTTCTGTATTCCTTACAGTCCTCTTTTACTCTTTTTAATAGTTAACCACATTTTGCCAGCTAATGGTTATTTGCAATGAATTGTCCCTGTTCAAATTAGGTTTCTGTCTTTGTCTGGCCCTTGACTGATAGATACATCCTGCATCCAATCAAAAATTACTAAGCATGCAAAAAAAAAAAAAAAGCAAGTAATTATGACTCATAACCAAGAGGAAAAGAAATCAATCAATAAAAACAGAGCCAGAAATGACAGCAATGATAGAATTAGACATCAAGGACTTTAAAACATTATAAAAATATTCAAAACTGCAAAGGAGAACATGAATACAACGAGGATAAAATGCAGTATGTAAAATAAAATGACCTAAAGGCCATATAAACATGAAAAATACAAATCTGAAAAAAACATATGTACTGGGTGAGATTAACAGTAAACTAGATATTGCAGGAGAAAAGATAAGACGACTTGAGAACATAGCATTAGAAACTAACAAAATTAGACACAGAGAGGAAAAAGAATAAAAAAAATAAAACATTAGTCAATGTCAGTGCCTCACATATGTGTAATCAGTCTTAGGAAGGGTAGGACCAGGGGCGGGGAGGCGGGAGAGAAAGGAAAAAAGATTTGAAGGAAAAAAATGGCTAAAACTTTTCCAGGTTTGATTAAAACACAACTAATACAAGAAACTTGATGAGCCCCGAGCAGAATAAAGATAAACATATCAAAGTACATCATACTCAACGTTGCTGAAAACTAGTGATAAGGAGAAAATCTTAAAAGCAGCCAGAGAAAAGAGATATTCTATACAAACGTATAAAATTAAGATTATGGCAGAATTCTCATCGGCAACGGTACAAGGCAGGAGACAATAAATCAAAATCTTTAAATTGCTGAAAGAAAACTTACCAACTTACTAAAGCCAATGAAAATATCTTTCAAAAATGAAGGCTTTCAGACAAAATCCAGGAGAATTTATCTGCACTTCAAGAAATATGAAATACAAAGTTCTTCAGGCAGGAGGAAAATAATACCAGGTGAAAATTTGGATCCACACAAAAAAAATGAAGAGGGCTTAACAATAAAAAGAAACAGACCGCTGATACATTCGGCTTGGATGAATCTCAACTATCATCTAAGCAAAAGAAGCCAGACACAAAAGGCTACATATTATATGGTTCTGTTTATACGAAATCTTATACAAGGTAAAACTATAGTGACAAAAAGCAGTTCAATAGTTGCCAAGGACTGGGGCGGAACGAGAGAGCACAAGGGAACTTTGGGGTTGACGGAGAAGTTCTATATCGTGATCGCGGTGGTAGTTACATAACAATATACATTTATCAAAACCTATTGAAAAGTTTTCTTAAAATGAGTGAAGCTTATTGTGTGTAAATGATAACCTAATAAAGTTGATTGTTGAAAAGAAGGCGAAGGGAATTGAAACGTCTTAAGGTATTAAGTGTGTTTTTCAAGAGAAGGGTAAAGATATTGATTAACCTTGGATAAAGTTAAGACTTGGTTAAACTGAAAAAAGAATTTGTTATTTCTAAGGTTACCACTAAAGGAATAGAGACAGATGTGTAATTTTCTAATCAGTGAAGGGAAGAAGATGTAACAGACAAAAGAAAAAAAAATACTGAATTAAATGTGGGGTAAACAAGAGACATATAGGAAGTGCAAAATAAGATGGTAGCTATAAATTCAAATACATCAATAATTACAATATATTTTTATGAACTAAAAGAATAATAAGCTACACACATTCTGCCCAAAGAAGGCTGATGTTGCTATATTAACATTAGGCGAGATGGACTTTAAGGCGTTAGAATGAAAAACAGGAATACTTTGTAAGGACAAAAGGTTCAGATCATAAATCAAAATATATAACAGTTTTAGATTTGTATGCACCTAAAAACAGTTTCAAAATCATAAGCAAAAAAGTGACAGAACTCCATGGGGAAATAGATAAATCAATCTATCCACAGTCACAGGGTAAAGTCTTTAACATGCCTTTCTCAGTAACCATTAGAATAAATGGAAATTTTTTTAAGACAGGAGAGATATGTGGCCAACATGTTTAACTCGCTACTGTACCTAATGACTGCAGAAGACACATTCTTTTCCATCATTGTCCCTGGGCTATCACAGAGCCACTGATGCTCAAGGAAGATTTCTGATTTTTCCAGCAAGATACAGTGGAACAAAGTCTCAAGGTGAGTCACCTGTGCTCTAAATCACAAATTTTTCACTCCTCTTAGATGGTTCTAAATGACTCCCACTCTGCTGGTGCAAAGGCTTTTGTCCCAAAGCCACATCTGGCTTCCTAAAGCCAGTCCGAGACCAAGGTGACATTGCTGAAGGCTGCAGTGTTACTAGGAAGGAAGGAAGCAGGAAGAAATGCCAGAATAAGACATTGTTGCCTGCCGCCATGTTGCTAGAACTTGCCAGGGGAGGAAGGATCCAACTGTTGGGTGCGGTTGGCTTTTATTCCCAGACCACTCCAGGGAACTCTAAGATTCAGGCTTAAGGAAACTCAACATCCTTCATCACTGGAGACAGTGGGCTTCCCTGGGCCTTTGAGAGGAAGAAGACATTCTGGGCTCCCACGCTAAAAAGGGTCCTTTGTGAATGGAAAATGAGCACAGATGCAGGTCCCTTAAAGGAGGAAGAGTGGCCGAGTCGTCTGACCTAGAGGCAGTGGCTGAGCAGCTGGCTTGGGGCCACCCCAGGAAACCATTTCCCCAGGAAGTTAGACAATCTTAAGAATGTGTCTAGAATATGGCAGGTGAACACAGCCAACTTCTACTCCTGAGGGTCACTTCTCCATGGTGCCTGGAGCCCGTAGGTAGCTAGCTTATCCCCGTGCTAGCTGGCCCTTCTGTGGGCATTTCTGGCTATTCCCCATTTCTCTCCTTCTAGTTAGCACTCGGGTCTAGGCCTTGGCTGATAAAGGATCTGTGCCATTTTATTCAGGTATAACTTTGTGCATTGGTAGCAATTCAAATTAGAAGAGTTCGCTCACATACAAAAAAAAATGCATTCATTCAACAAATGTTCATTTTATAGCTATCATACTCTAGGAACCTTGCCATGAACTGTGGGTAAAATAGTGATGATGATGATGATGAGGATGAGGGTGAGGACGATGACAACATAATGACCAGCATTTATTGAGCACTCCCTGTGTGCCAAGCACCGTGCTGTGCACCTTATGCAGCCTTCACAGTAACCCTCTGAGGTAGGTATTATAATGATTATCTCTGTATAGATGAGGACACGGATCAGAAAGGTTTAGTGATGTACATAAGGCCATGCAGCAAGTAGCAGCAAAGATGGGACCCGAATCTAGAACCATGCTTTTTATCACAGTGCTTCCCTAGATGAATGTAGGTGAATGCGACCTGACTGCAATAACAAGGCACCAGCAGATGGCAACTCCCAGATCAGAAAGTGCATCTCGAGGGAGGGAGGCGGTGTAGGCAGGTCCAAGGTTTAGATGGAACACTTTGGAGCTCTGTGAAGCCTTGGTAATTGTTCTGGGGGTGCCCTGGGCAGGCAGGCTGCAAGCTCCCAGGCTAGCCAGATCCTCAACTTGGGCACAAGTCACCCAGCTGCACCTACATATACACATAAAGCCCATCCAGTAATCACTCAGCCCATGACCACAGCTGGACTCCACATGGGCCCCGACCTTGGCTATCTGCCTGTGAGGACTCGATTCCAGCCTGTTTTCCAGCCCTCAGGAAACAGAAACTTGTGTGTTTTCTCAGCAGGTCTGCGAAGGGGCTTCTCCCACATCTTTTCCTTCCCAACAAGCAAAGGCATTCCAGAAGGGGCAAATTCTTTCCAGGGAGGGGATTAGCCAGGAAGGGCAGGTTTTTCTGGACAATATCCTCCAGGATGATAGGAAGTGTTGCCCAGCAAGCTCCCCATAGTCCCAGGAAAGTAGGGCCATGAGGCCATAGTGTCTACTGTTGACGAGAAGTGAGCAGGTGGGAATACACAAACAGAGGAAGCCTGCAATGAGAATTACTGACAGGATATAGCCCCTAGGGCCTCGGGGGGTAAAAAGAGCCCTGAGTGTAGGGACAAGACCAGGAAGTTACTTCTTAGGATCTAAGCCATCAAGACGCTGCACACAGAAGAGGTGGTGACGGAGCTGGTGCTGCCTACGTGGGGCTCTGACCACCATTTCCTGGCTAGAACGAGCACCTCTGGGTCAGCAGGAAACGGCGGCTGCAGAGGTGTGACTAATAGGAGGGGGAAGTAGGCTTTGTAAACTGTAGAATGCTGTACATCTGTTTGTTTGCTATTATTCTCCTTCAAAGCCTTAACTTCGGAAACTGCAACAAGTGGCAAGGCAGGTGACAGCACTACAACAAAGAAACGGGACAGCCAGTGTTGGTATACGGGGTTAGAAAGAATGGCTGACTATTGCAGGATGGGGGAGGGCGGGTGTGGATTCTTAGAACAAAACTTGGTTCAACCCCCATAATTTGTCAGAAACAGCCTGGGAGGCATTAGCTGCCTCAGGTCTCATTTAGACACCCCTAAGAGGCCTCACCCACCCCCAAGGGAAGGCCTGGGACAAGCAAGGTATTTTATTAGGTGGGGAGCATCTGTTTTATTCATTCTTTTATCCATTCAACCAGTGTTTATTGGATATCTATTGTGCGCCAGGTCCTGTAAGAAAAAAGTGTGATTACAACTGTGATAAAAGAGATGTACATAGTGCCAGAAGGGCCTATAATCAAGCTATATAAGATATAACGAGTTATATAAGAGTCTATAATCAGGATAACAGAACCGCTAAAACTGAGAAAGGGTTGATGATGAAGCGAGCTCCGAAGGATGAGTGGAAATTAATTAGGTAAAGAGGGCCGTAAGATAACCCAGGCATAAGGAATGGTCTGTGCAAAGACACTGAGAATGAAAAGAGAGAGGGAATGGCTTGTGTATTGGTTAGTTTTTGCTGCATAACAAGTCACTCCAAAACTTAGTGATTTAAAACAACCATTTTTCTTAATTCACAATTTTGTGGATCAGACATCTGGCTGAGTTCAGCCAGGCAGTTCCAACAATCTAGGTAACATTGTGGCTGATCTTGGCTGGGACTCACTTGTTCACCTGTGTCAATTGCCAAGTCAGTGAAGAACTGGCCGACCATTGGCTGAGACCCTTCAGTTCGTCACCTGATGGTCTGTCGTTCTCCAGCAAGCTACCCTGGCTTCCTTCACATAGATAGCAGTCAAAGGCTTCCACAAGGCAACCAGAAATGACAGCCTCTGAAGCTCAGGTACTTTCACGTCTGCATCCATTACACTTTCTATCGCCCCATTGACCAAAGCAAGGCACATGGCTAAGTCTAGAGTTAAGCGTGAACAAATTGGAGGTGGCAACTGCAACAATCTACCTCGGTGTGTTCAAGGAAGTCAAAGAAAGCAGGAAGACTAGAGAGTGAAGAGAAAATGGAAGCATGGCACAGGCAAAGTTAGAGATTGGGCAGGAGCCAGAATGCTCAAGGCTCCCAAGAGAACTCTGATTTCTGATCCTCTGTCTTATGGGTTTAGTCAGCATAAATAAATCCCTTGAGGATGAACTTCCTGGGTGGCCTAGTAAAATGGATTTTCAAAGCTTGAGAAGCTGAGGACAAGATGAGGGTCCCGCCCGCACCCACACAGCTATAAATGTCCCATACCTTCTCACTTCTATGCCTTAGCACCTGCTTGTCCCTCAGTTGGTAATGATCTTCTCATTCCCTGCATGGAGACAATTCCTACCTCCCCAAGACTCAATTCAGGCACCACCGCCTCAGGGAAGCCTTCCCTGAATTCTCTAAGTCCCAAGACCAGAGACACATCAAATGACACCATAAGGTCTAGAGAATAAGTTTGTGATTTATTATAGTGGCCTTGTGGTTTCTAGAACCAAATCGATGAGACACCCAGCCTTGCCCATGTGGCACACACTTGTGGGCACAGTGCTTTGCCCATGCTATATCCACCTTTTTATCTGTTTGCCCTCCACTAGACTGTGTTTTTTGAAGAGGTGCCTATAATCCCAGGGCCTACACATAGAAGAGTCAGAAATATTTCAATGAATGGTTGATTCCATCACTAAACAGGACTTTCCTCCGAAAGCCCCAGCCAGTGTTATTTAAGTCTTCTATCATGGCAATGGAGAGAGGAGTGTCTTTCCAACTAGCCCAGGAGTTCCAGTGCGTCCTAGTTTCAACATAAAGCCTCCTACCCAGGAGTGGGAAGTTCTCTGGCTCTGGAGCAATCCAAAGCAGAACAATGGGACATTGAAGAGAAGGGATCTCATAGAAGACAAGCGTCACAACATCATTTCCTCTAACAGAGAAAGAACCTACCAGCCATGGTCTCCGTTAGAGCCAGTCTTCCCTGAGTACTAGCACAGCTGACCAGGAGCACTGAGGGAGGCACTGATCACCTGGGCACTGATGCCAGGAAGCCGACTTACAGGTTGGCTCACTCACCAGGAGCTGGAGAATCAACACCTGTGAGCCAAGGGCTGAGAAGAGGGCACTAAAAGTTGCTTGGTTTTGAAACATGAGGGTTTAAATTATACTATCTCCGTTTTGCAGAAAAGAAATCTGAAGCCCAGGAAGGTAAGTCTTTAACACAGTGGCCACTTTCACAGTCATGACCACCCAGATAAAAGACTACATTTCCCTGCTTCCCTTGCAGCCAAATGTGACCACATGATCAGGTTTTAGCCAATGAGACATGAATGGAAGTGATGTCTATAATTTTGGGATTTTGCTCACAAATAACAGAGGCGTGCCTTCCCTTCTCGTTTTTCTCCTTCCTACTGCCTAGTGAGCCATCTTGGACCATATAGCCAAGGGCAACACTTTAGAACAATGGAGCAGCAACAAAATGGAAAGAGCCAGGGCCCCTGATATGTGGACACACGACCTGGGAGCCACCATATCAGCCCTGACCAGCTTACGCCTGCATGCACTGCTAAGTGAGAATAAAACAAAATAACCCATCTTAATTCAGCTTCTATTACCTAAGGTATTTGCTGTGGTGGCTGAATCTACATCCTCCTGACTCATATAACATAGTCTAAGACCCACCAAGTTTCTTCAGGAAGCCCTGGACCATTGGGGTTGCCTAATCCCAAGCACTCTCATTGTTCTAGGACAGTAGAGCTGTGATCTTCACCCCAGAGACCAGCTGTTCTCTTGCAATAAGAAAACAGCTGAGAAACCTGCTTGAAGGAAGCTGTTAGAATGCCGAGGATGGGAAGGGAAATAAGCACATCCGATATCCCACCTGTGTAGATACCAGTACACCTGCATTAGTTGTTAAAATACTGAACTACTTCCAGGCCAGATGATAAGCAGCCTCTTTCCTGAGCTAACTCATTCCTCAATTGTTCCCCCTCCCCAGCTATCCTTGCCCCAGACCCAATAATTAAATGGATAACTCCTGACAAAGGAAGGGGTCACGAGGACCAATCTCTGATCTCTGGACATTGATTCAGCCAACCATACCATTTGTTCAATATTTTGAACATCACCCTGGGCTCTCAAGTATCTGGTCTCAACTGACTGAATGGAAATGAAACCCTGAACTCAGAGTGAAGGGTGATGAGGATGACAAGAGCTCTGACAACCAGAGAATGCTCAGTGAATCTCCACTGCCACCTCCTTTTCTCCTCCCCAAAGCCAGAGCCACCTAGATCCCACCCAGGCCTGCCCTCACCCATTCAGAATGTCTCACAGTCACACTCAGTTTTTATTGCACTCTTTTATTTACAGAAAACACAGATAAAGCATTTCAATTATTCACTTAGCAAACTGATCCACTTTTTTTTTTCTTTTTGGCACAAAGAAATATCACAGATGGACCCCAAGATCAATCAGAAACCCATAAGATTTATCAGCTATCGCTGGTCCAGGGGCAGCCACAAGATTCAGACAGACAGACAGACAGACAGCATCACCACAGTCTGGAAAAATAAACAAGGTCCACATTCACCTCACAGTAAAATCCTGCTCCCCGACAGGCAAGGGTGGGCAGGAGAGGGCAGTTTCTCTGCTCCAAAGGGGCAGTGGGCACTGGGGGGGGGGGGGAGGGGCAGGACACAGGATGAGGAAGGATAGACACCATTCATAGAGAGAGGTGGCCTTTTCGTTTTTAACCCCTTACCTCGTAGAAGTAAGACAGTGCAAAAAACTACCATACCCTAACCACTCATCCATTCGAAAAGCTTCAGCAGCTGTGTGGCTTGGGGTGTCTCTCCTGTGGGGTCGTGTGTGTGTCTGTGTGTGTGTGTGTGTGTGCACGCGCGCACGTACGTGAATGTGAGTGTGGTGCTTGTAAACATTGTCACCATCCACACAGAGACCCAACATCCATGTGTCTGAATGGGGTAGGGTGGAGATTGTACCCCACTTCACTCTCCCTCTGCCCCAGTGATTCCTGTCCGAGACATAGTGCAAATTTCAGAGACAAAAGAGGCAGAAGGAAGTGGGGGGTAGGCAGGGGGCAGGAAGGACACGAAGACAAGTTGGGAGAGGGAGGGGAAATAAGGCAACAGTTAAAAAACGGTCCATTTTATCAAAACCAACATCATGTGCCCCTCACCCTCACCCACGGAGCCCTTGTCACGAGAAAGGGCGGAAGTCCCGCTCCTCCACCAGACTGATGGCGGGGTTCTTGAGCTCCTCCTCCGAGGTGGCCATCTTGTAGCCCAGCTGCGCCAGCACCCGCTGGCAGGCATTCTGGGCAAAGGCCACAATGTCATAGGAGAGGCGGAAGCGCCACTTCTCCGCCGTGGCCGCCGAGTTGCGCACGGTGCCGTATTTGTGCTTGCCCAAGGCGGGGTCGCCCTGCGTGTTGTTCTGAATCCAGCGGGCCACGTGGCTGTCCAAGGGGATACCCAGGAACCCGTAGATCTCCTCGGTCTTTTTCATGGGGTTCCTGGCCAGGTCCTCGTAGCGCACCAACATGTACTTGCCTTTGAGCCACGGGGGCCGCATGAGGCCGGTGGACACGGAGTTGGAGAAGTCCTCGCACACCGTGGTCAGCTGCGTCACATCCAGGTTATAGGGTTTCCTCCCGGTGCCGTACCAGAGCCGCCAGAGCCGGTATGTGTCGCGGAAGGTCTCGCTGCGGGACGCCAGAATGCCACGCGGGTCTCGGACCAGCTGGATGACCTTGAGGTTTAACCGGGGGTCCTCAACCAGGGCCCGCAAGTCGTTAACCTCAGGCACCCGCACTGTCTTGATGGCCACGTGGCTGCGCTCACGACATGCCTCGGCGGCCACGGTCAAGTTCAGCAGGCCGCACTTGCGCACGCAGTCCCCCTCCTCCAGCACCAGGTCCGCTGAGCCCGGAGGGTCGCACACGGGGCGAGAGCACAGCACCCTGCTGGCCCCGCGGCGGAAGATCCTGTCGGTGGTGTGGTTGACGGGCGGTGGCTTGATGTAGTTCTCCAGGAAGTAGAGGTCACAGTCATAGAGGCTCCTCAGCAGGTCGCGGCTGGCACCCAGCATGACCCGCCTGTCCGCGGGGCTCTTGCCTTGGGTGAAGCGGGGGATGAGCGTGTTCTGGACGTGGTAGAGGGGCTCAAACAGGTAGAAGACATCCAGGTGCTGGTTGAAGAGCTGGCCCACGAAGGAGGAGCCGCTGCGCGTGGTGGCCAGGATGAGGATATGGGTCTTGCGCGAGAAGTTATAGGCGAAGGTGGGGCTCTCCTCACACAGCCGCTCGGCCAGCCCCGCCTCAGCCAGACCCGGACAGGTGTGGAAGGACTTGGCAGTGAAGGTGCGGATGGCCGTGTACTGGATGGCGATGGAGGCCAGGGCAAGGAGGAGGACAGCCTTCCAGGAACATTGCATGGCTGGGCACCTTCATGGGGCTGTTTCTTCACGTTGCGAGGTCTGCAGGCAAAGACAGACCGGGTCAAGGGGCAGCCAAGCTTGGGTACCTCACAGGGAAGAAGAGCCGGTCTAGAGCGGGCCCAGGAAAGTACCCTGGCTCACTGCCCAGTGCTCACTCGTGCACCTGAGGCCTGAGCAGCTTCTACACTAGACTTCACCATTCTGTGGAGAGTCTCAGGAGTTACTGGGGCCTGAACAAAGATTCCCTGTACCCCATTCGGCAGGGTTTAACCTACAGAATTCTTCAAAGGCCTCCCTCTGGAACTCTCAGTTCCATTGTGGAGCCCTACTGGGCAAGAACCTAACTCCCCCAACTCCCACACATAGGAAATGACCAGTTCCTTCCTGCAACTATCCCCCTGCCACTGCCTGTCACACCTGCCAGCATCTCATGGGCCCACCTTCTTCCACCCCCACGAGCTGACCTGTTTCCCCTGTGGTCATCTTTCCTCCATCCCCTGCTCACCCCCAAGAGGAAAGAGTCCACGTCAGATACCTCTTCCTACCAAAGCCCCCATGCAGAAAGGACCTGGCACACTGAGTCAGTGGGCCACCAGTGTCCATCATCTACGTCTGCTGGGCCGAGAAAAGCGGACAACTGTGTCATGCACCACCCCCTTCAACTGATGGATGCAGGTGACCAGCTTACTCCAGATCAGGACTCCTGGGGCCCTTAGGGTCTGTAAGAGTCAACCGGCCCAGAGCAGGGACACGTCCAGGGACTTCTGAGAAGCATCCCTTCCCGGGCCCCAGTGTCCTCCAGGATTTTCTCCTAGCCACAGGAGGTAGGGGTCCAGGACACAGGGCAGATGGCCCCTACTGACAGCAGAGTGAACTGATCCCTCCAGGTCTCCCACCCCAGCCAGTCCTCAAGGGTCTCCACCCTTGGGCCTCCAGCCCCTTCTGCCCACAGGGTGAGCTCAGGGACCCATCTGTAATCCAGCAATGGCCTCAGAGAACTAGGAAGGACAGAGAGAAGAGGAAGAGATAGCACAGAAGGGGCACTCCAAGGAAAGCATAGGGGATAGGGAGGGCCCCAGGAGAGTAGGGAAAGTGAAGGGCGTGCCCAGAGTTCAGGGCAACGAGCCAACCTGAGCATCTGGAAGTCCCCCAAGGGAGGCTAGCTCAGTTACCACGCCCCGGGGGAGGGCTGAGGCTAATCCAAGAGCAGATTCAGGGAGGGCACCACCACTCACCAAAGAGGGGCTGCTCTGAGCTAGGACGTCCACAGCCACCAGGTCTCCTGGCCTAGCCGGCAATCCCAGCCTGTGCAGCAGCCCCGTGGCCAGCACACTGCAGAGACACAGGGAGAGAAGGGGTTCTGAAGATGAAGTTGGACTCCCAGCACCTCCCTTCCCACCCTTCTCTCCTGTTGCCTACTGACTTTCTCCCAGGGCCAGGTGCTGAGGGCCCTGCCTGCTCTCCCAGATTCATCACTGACCCAGGGCTCTAAGTAACCCAGTGCCATCTCTCATCCCTCGGATCCAGCCCTCTAAGTCTTGGGCTATATCCCACCCACCTCCTCCCCCAACCCGTACCCTCTAACAAGCCACAGTTCCTCTGCTCACACCAGTACCCAGTGGGCAGGTAGTTGGCAAGCCTGCACCCCCAGCTGGCCAAGAGTTGGTGACTCATATGGGCAAACACCCCAGGGAGGCACCCACCCACCCACCCACCACCCAAGGGACGTGCAAAGAGATCTGCTGACCACAAACACTCCCAGGCCTTGCTAGCTCTGTTCAGTTCTAGTGACCAGACTGACCCAACCAACCACAGCGCTCAGCCTCCAACAATGGAGCAGAGGATCACAGTCAAACTTACCCCAGAAAATGGGGCCAGAGCACAGCCCCGATTCGTCCTACATTTTAAATCAACAGCATAGTCTGACCTTTCAAAATTTGACTTGTTCAGTGACTCCCCAGGAAAGGTTTAGTGGGAAGTCAACAAGGGCAGGGGACCTCACCCCACACCTCCAGTTGGAAACAGCAGCTCAGTCGCGATAGCCCAGATGCTGATGCCCGCAGGGAAGGAACAGCCAAGAAGGGAAGCTCTTCCTCAAACCACGCCAGAAAGAGAACGGCTACCTGAAACTCAAAGCAAAAGTGGACCAGGGAGCATTCCTGACCTCACACATACTGAGCCTTCAAACATGCATTTTATTAATGTCCCCAGTCCATTTGTGAAATGGCATGAGAGTGACTAGACATTAGAAGGGGGCAGAAAGACTATTTCTAAAACTTAGAGTGTGTTCCTTCCCTTTTCTGTCTGGTCTTGTTGATCTATTGGCTCATGGCTCAGGAGGCGAACTCACGTGTTTTGTGAATGGTCTTCCCACATCCCAATATTTGGCATGGCTTCTTTGGGGTGGAGTAAGTGGGTTCTCATTTCCCAAACCTGCAGCACTGCCTGCCTCAGCTCACCCAACTCTCACCACCATGGTTTTCCTTACAACCCCTTATGAGAGGTCAGGGTCCTCATTCCCATTGTTCAGATGGAGAAATCGAGACTCGGAGACTAAGTGCATGTGCATAAGCAAGTAAGAAATAGCAGAGACTCAAATCCTGTTGAGTCAGACTCTCAGGCTAGTGCTCTAGCCCCTTCAATACCAGCTTAGGAGGGAAGAAACAGAGCTGGAACAGTCTGTTTGCCTTGAGAAAGGACAGTAAGGCTAGGCTGAGATGACAATAGGCCAGCTGAGGCTCTCGGGCCTAGGAGTCCTGTTTCAAGTATGAAACTCCACTTAGTACCTATCGGAAGAAGAACCATGTCATCAGGTGGCAGTAAATAAGGAACAGGCACAGTCTAGATTCCTGGGAAATACCAATGTGAAGAGAAAAAACACACAACCTTGACCACACCCCATCTGACCCCTACCTGACCCCTTGGCAGCAGAGGATGCTGGGTTGGATGAGGTACCCAGAGAGAACGGCCTCTCTATTAAATCTGATTCCCCTGCAAAGTGCCCTAAGACAAAGGTGAGCACCTTTAAAGAACAAGTAGGGAATGCCATCAATAATAGTGCTAGGTAATATCATTAAGTTATTTAGGGGCCCAGTCTTTAGTTGCGATGCCGTTTCATTTGTTTGTACTTCCTTTGTGTTTATTCAAAAACATCTGTCAGATAACCGGCACCAGTTCTAGACACCATAGGTAAAACTAACACAAAGAAAGGAGAGCACTCCCTGGACATTCATGCTGTTTCTCCCAGGCATATGCTCCCTTTGCAGGCATCAGCTCATCTGGCCCTCACACTAACCCTATGAGAGTGATGCTGCCATATCCCCATTTTACAGATTAAGAAGCTGAGGCTTCGCAAGGTTACATGATTTCTCCAAACTCACACCCCAAGTAAAGGGTCGAGCCAGGATTCCAGCCCAGACACTGTACTCTGGAATCCATGCCCGAATCCTCCTCCCTGATCCCTATTCCACTCACATTCCACCTGCTTTGGTCCTCGCCAAGACAGGAAACAGAACCCTTAAAGAAATTTCATTTAACTAAGACTTTGGTCCCATAACCAGAATTCGCCCAGGGTTTTCTTTAAAGAGACACATCCTGAAGGGCGGGGGACCATTTCAGTTTCTTCTTTCCACTTCCCCGCTCCACCTCCACCCAGACAACTTAAGGCAATATTGGAAGCTGCTGCCTTTGCTAATGAATAAGAAGTAGCTGAAGCCTCTCAATGTTTCAAATCCCTGTGAAAGGGCCTCAGATTCACAAGGTGCAGCTTGGGTACTAAGGAGGAAGATATGTTCAAAGTCCCCATCGTTGGCCATCCTGTGCCCCCTGGGAGGGCAAAGCCAGGGCATGGGAACAGGAGGATGGAGGAAGTAAGACCCTCCTAGAAATGTCCCCACTCTCCTGCCAGTCTGGCAGAGCAGGAGCCAGGGCTGGCCAAGCATCCTTGGCATGCTAGAGGCATGTACCCTGGAAACCAGAAGCTCAGGGGCCAGGTTCCTTTGTTCCCAGAGGAGCTTTGGCTACTACTGCATGGGACTCCTCAATGCCCTCATCCTCCAAGCCAGACTGTTAGCCCCAGGGTCCCTCCCTTAGCTTCTAGCAGCCTCTGGCATGGCCTCCTTCCACCTCTGGTTGGCTGAAATCCAGGCAAATCCTAGACCCAGAATCCATAACTTCTGTTGGAAGGCAGGGGAGTTGGTGAACTCCCACGCCCGACAGAAAACACAGATTTCACTGTCAGCCACCTTCCAGTTAGGGCGCAGATAAAGGTACAATGGGGAGTAGAAAACACCTCTACATTGGAAAACTATAATTTAGTGCTAAAAATTCAAGCCATAGAACCATACGCATCCAGATGACATTTAGCAGGCATGTGGACCTGGGTGATACACTGTCTCTGAGCCTCAGTTTCCCCATCTGTAACATGGGGACAGAAGGACTTAGAGCATTTAGACAATGTTAGGCACAGAGACTGGCAGAGCCTTGTGCTTGACACATGGGCTCTGGTACCAGCCCCGTTGATGGCCAGATCTCTTAATCTCTCTGGGCCTCTGTTTTCTCAATTACAAAATGGGGATAATCTTACCAAGCCTGTTGTGAGGACTAATTAGTTAATACAGTGCCTGGCATAGAGTAAATGTAAGTTACTGTTATTAAATGCCTTGTTTGTTCTTTGTCTAGGGCAAACGCCTCAGAACAAATCGTCGCTGACTCTGGCAGTGAGGCACACCCTCCCTGACCGCTGTGTCCAGACCTCTGCCAGGCAGGCCTCTGCCGGCTGCCCCTTCTCTGCCCGCTCCTCTCCCAGCCCCTGAACCTCTCATGCTGAGCCACCGCAGTGGCTCTCCTGCTGCCCTCTAAGGGCCACATCCTATAGTGCAGCCTCTTAGCCCTGCGTTCACTGCGTTCAGAATTCCCAGCTGGTTGGCGGCAGCTTAATGTGAGGATGCAGCCAGCTGGAGGTGATGTTGCAGGATGCAGTGAGGTGTGATGATGACACACCCACCCAGGCTGCGGCCTCTGCTTTGTGCACCCCTCTTGTTCGCCGACACACCAAGAGGCGAGCAGCAACAGGCAGCCTCACCTCATCCTGTGGGCCTCTCCTCTCTGGCCTCATTCGCTCTGGTGGGGGAAGGAACACGAAACTGAATGCCGCAGGCAGGAGTAGCCCACGGCCTCTGCCTTTCCCTGCCTGGGTGACCTTGGACTCAACCCCTGGCCTCTCTGTGCCTTGGTTTTTCCACAGATCCGACAACTCTACAGACCACCTAGGTCTGACCACAGGGGTTCCTTCATCCCAAGAAGACTCCATACTCCATTCTCAATCCATGGCCACCCTCGCTGCAGGCAGGGGGACCCTCCTTTGGGAGTTAGAAGGCCCCTGTCATCTTCCAAGAAGATAGCAAGGCTGGTCGCTCTGCCTCCCACCTCAACCTGATCCATGGCTGCCCCACTGGGGTCCAAAAACCAGGGAGCTCCACCCTCTGCAGTCAGTGCGACCCTGCCGCCAACCCCGTGAAGTCCCGTACAACCCAGAGCTGTAGCTCTTTGCCTTTTCTGGGCCACACACCCCTTCGAGAGATATAATTCCTCTTCCCAGAAAAAAATCCACTTGTGCTCACAATTTTACACACACGGTTAGAAGGTGCCTGTACCTCTTAAATCCCACCCATGAGTACCCCTTCTCTTCCCCGGAGGCCCAATCTCTTCATTAGAAACACTCTCCCAACGCTAGGATTTCCTTTGCAACTGATTTTATCAGAGAGGACTCCACAGATGTGCATATACTGGTGTGGAGACATCACCCAAGATACATTATTAAAAAAAAAAAAAAAAAAAAAGCTAGAGGCAGAAAACACACGTGCAATACTATACCACCATTTCTGATTTGTAAACAGGGGATGTGGGTGTATATCTGTATATTTTTTTATATGCGCTGAACAGGTACCTGTAGATGCCCCAGTGTGGGAAGCTAGGAGACTGGGGTGAGAGAAAGGCACAGTATACACCGAGGTTTTTGGTTCAAGTCGAGTTTATTAACTTTGGGGGACAGAGTGAAGCCACCCATGCCATAACTGCCTAAAGATAGAGTGGGGCTTGAAAATCAGCACTGGCACCTCAATGTGCCAACTATTTTGTCCCCAGGGCACTGCCAGCCAACTCTCTCCTCCCCCATTTTCAAGGCATCAGGGTCAAAGTCACCACCTTTCCACCAGAATGGGACTGCGTCTGCTCAGACAGACCACTGAGGACAGCTGGGGCTGCTGACGCAGGGCAGGAGCTGACACAGGGCAGGAGCTGAAAAAGAGCAAGACCCCCAAAAGGGCTAAAGGCTAAGAGAGCAGCTGAGGCCTGAGCTGGGAAAATGACTGCCCTCCCAGCTTTTTCTCCCTAAAGAACAGTTTGTGAAGCTCTGGGGTGATAGGGAGAGCAAAGAAAAAAATAGATTATATCTGGTCACTGGAGTTCTAAACAGACTCAGGAGCCAGTATGGGGGGGTGGGCCAAGGCTCTGGGGTCCCAGGAATTGAAGCAAGGGACAGGGAAACTGGACAGGGAGGGAGGAGTTGGCCAATAGGCCTCTGGGACGGTGTCCACAGAAAGGAAATGCTTACTCCCTTTGTCTGCATCAGTCAGCGCTGATCCATCATAGAAGCTTGTTTAGTTAAGGCTAAAACACGTAAAACAGCAAGGTTTTTTTCTTCCTAAGGAAAATGAGGTGATGAAATGAGCCAAGAGGAAAACAATGTGACAGTCTGAAAGAACTAGAAGCCAGGTCCGTGTACAAGATCCAAGCCACTTCTAAGCTACACATATGAGTCAGAGCTACCTGGTAGCCAATGAGAAAAGGAAAATACTTGGGTTACATGTTTCATAGAATTCATAAGATGAAGAGTAAAGCATCTGCTCAAGAGATACCCACCCAGCTATTCCTGATACTGAATTCAGCACCAGATTTCTCCTGTGGGGTCTCCTAGAGAGCCCTGAGCATGTACTGCCATCCTCAAAACCCCATACCTAATAAGCTCAAGAACACGTTTCCTGGGGCTATGTTCTAGAACATCCTTCAAGGTGAGCAGTATGCCAGCACATAATCAGCAAATGCAGGGGGAGGGTGGTGATCTGGTGGTGTCCAGACTTAGCCTCTGTGGTCTGGGTCAGCCCGGGGGAGGTTGGAGACGCCAGTGCTTCTCTGTGGGGTCCTGCCTCTTCAACTTGAAACACCGTGAGATCTCTGGACCTTCCCCCCAGAATCTGCACCAACACAAACATGGGGTTTGTGTACAATCTCCAGAGTCCTTGGGTTCGGCAGCCTATTCACATGCCCTGCAGGCAGTCAGTACATGCTTCAAACACCTCCAGTGGGTACAGGTCGTCACATTTCCTGGTTCCAAAAGCAGGCCCACAAAGAGTGACTAGTCCACCACATTTTATCAGCAGCAGAGATCTTCTGCTGCCTCTTACAAGCTCACGCTGACACTGGGGACACCATGGGTGTCCCAAGCCTCCTTGAGAAGTTACCTACAGACATGCAGAGACAGGTTGGGCACTCTCACTGTGGGGCCAGCCAGGCCTGGCTTTGATGCCCACTGGAGTTGCTTAATAGGTATGAGACCTTGAGCAGGACACTTAACCTTTACACGCCTTCTCTATGAAATGGGAAGGACGACCACAGAACCGTTCAAATACTTGAGTTATGAGACAGAAAGCTGACAAACACAAACAACCTGACACAGTGCTGGGCACAGAGCAGTATCCATGAAGTAGGAATGCTGGGCATGATTTTTAGGGGATACTCTAACCTACGAACAGGCAGCAGCAGCCTGGAAATGTTTGAGGAAGTTCAAACAGATGCCACCAGCTCCTCCACTGAAGCTCCTACAGCCTGTGTGCTTAGAGACCCTTGCTGTCTGGGCTACAGAGACCATCTAATGGCCTTGCCCTGGACCCAGCTAGTCAAGCGGGGTCCCAGTGGCCCAACCTGAGGTAAGTGTCCCCTCACCCCACAGTGGGGAGAGTGACTGACCTTCTGGCACAAGGCCCTGGTGTGCACCTCTCGGGGGAGGGATGAGTCAGAAGGGTCCAGTTCCCTCAGGCAGGTCCTACCACAGCCTGGCCAGTGGTGGGCGGGACCCTTCTGCCCCGACGCTGGGCGGAAGGCCCGGGTTTCCTGTCCTCCCTCCCCTCCCCGGCAGGCACAGTCAGAGTCAGAATAGTACTGAGGCCCTACCCTCTAGACACCGGGGCTCGGGCCCATCCTCCCAGCTTCAAGGGTGAGAAACCACCAATAGAAGCTCAAGCATGGGCAGCTACTGCTGGGGGAGCCGGGAGGGGCGCCATCTGTCCCTGGATCCCTGAGTCTCCAGTCGCAGAGCCACCTACATACGGCCCAGCTGGCCCCTGGAGATGAGGGAAGGCTGGGAATGGGGGAGGCTCATCTGAGCCTTGGGGCTCAACACAGGATACCCAGAAATGATCAAGGTCTTGGCTCCCATCAAGTGGGAGGTTACTGCAGGTAGCACCGCCATCTTTCACAAATGAGGAACAGTGAGGACCGGGCAAGTGAAGAAGCTCATCCAAGCACACGCGGCTAGTCTGTGGTGGTGCCAGGATTCAAGCTCAGCTCCGAGGATGCCCAAGCCCTGGCCCAAACCACAAAGCTTAAGCCCCCAGGCCACACCCAAGAGCAAGAACACCAAACAGCACCTGGAGACCAGAGGAGAGGAGAAGGGAGTGCCAAGGCCAAGGTGGCCACCGGGGTCCCAGAACACGCTGATGCCAACCTTGACCTTGGCATTCACCCTGACCCGGACATGGACTCATCCAACAAACTCCTACTGACCATCTCTAAAGATCAGGCCCCCGGGGTATCAGCTGGAAGAATGGGAAGCTGCCTTTGTCCCTTCCTGCCTGGTTCCCTGGCATGCCAAATGAGTCTGTGCCATCTGACCGTTTCCAGGGGGTTCTCCCTCTCCAGCTGAATGACAAAAAATGGGTGTAGACACACCTGGCACGGTGTTGCATCTGATAGGCAGTAGCCGAAACACACCCTGCTCTGCAGTCTAGGGCCCCGCCAGTCCACAGCGAGCTGCAAGGATGCCAGCGTGGCTCAATCTGTTACTCTGGCCTCCTGGACAAGAAACGTTAGGGAGAGCCGTCCATCGTTAACATAACAATCAATGAGTATAAACAGATCTCCGTAAAAGGACAAAAGGGCAGCTGCTCACTGAGTAACCAGTCCACAGGTGAGGAACCAAGTCTCAAAGAGGTTAAGTGACTTGCTCCCACAGCTGGGAACTGGCCAAGTAGGGAACTGGATTCAGATGACAGGGTGTTGTGAGGGGCATATGCAGGGAGGTCCTCACCTCTCTAAAGTTCTCCCTATGAGTTTCCCTTCCTTTTGCCTCTGACCTCCTAATACCCTTGATCTGAAGCACCCCAAGCAGCCCCCTGACCCTGTACAGATGCCTTAAGTGGTTAGGAGCGCTTAGCAGAGCGTGAAACCCACATTTCAGATCCTGGGGAGCCTGGTCCTCTCTGAGCCCCCGGTTGCTGGAGGGAGGACATAGCACCCCTCTCCCAGGGCAAGTGAAGGGCTTAAATGATATCTCCTCACGCATAATGCTCTTAGCACACAGCCCGGTACATGGCAGTCACTCAATTAATGCTACCTTCGAACGTTGGCCTCATACCTGTCGTCTTCATCCGCCTGCAGAATCCAAGAAGGAGAGCACCAGGCCCTCCCTCTGTCCACCTCCAACCCCGGGTGCCCAGCTGGGGTCCCCAGAGCATGGCGGGGACTCAGTGCTAGCTAAACCACTCACTGCCCCCAGCAGAGATCTGGAGTAGGGAAAGGTTGTGCCCTGTTCCCCATTCCCAAACAGGAGATGAGCAAGCATCCAAACGATCCCCGGCCCACAGCCTTCCAGCTCTAATCAGGGAGCAAACACAAAGGGGGACTCTCTAAACATTTAGAAAACGCGGGAACTCTGTGCCCCACGTGGAACCGTGGGGATTTATAAAGAACAAATCATGCCTGACAAACTTGATAGCTTTCTTGATAGAATTACAAGACTGGTAGATGAAGGAAATGCAGGCAGGGTAATATATCTTGATTTCTAGCAAAGCATTTGATACAGCGCCTCGAGTAATCTTACAAAATTAATTCAAACAGACTTGGCCCTAAGCACTTGTCATATGGCCAAAAGCAGGAGGGAGTAGGCCCCGAGGGTCCCAGGTGGAAGAGGCAAACCCAGAGGGAAGGAGCCGAGGGACAGAGCCTGGGAGTGGGGGCAGGGCTGCGAACCCAGCGCCGGGTCAGATCTTCTCTAACATCTTCATTAATGATCCTGAGAGAGGGAGTAAACAGTCTGTTAATGAAATTTGCAGAGGATATTAAATTGGAAGGTGTTGTGAACACCAATGAGGACAGCAAAGCAGTCCGGAGAGACCTAGAGGGAAGAACCTTGGCAGGAGACTTGGATCGTGGAGGGGGAGGCCGGGGGTGGGTTCTGGCCAGCATCTGAGGCTACCTGCAGAGCCAAGGGGGAGGGAAGGGCATCCCCAGGGCTGATGTAGAGCTGGCTAGCTTGGGATCTGGCCAAACAGGCAACCTTATGAATCTCGGTTTTCCCGTCTGTAAAATAGAAGGGCTGGCAGAGGGGGATGTTTTGCAGCTCTGAGAGCTGGTAGTGATGGGAGCTTGGAGCTGAAAGCCACCTTACAAGAGGGGAAGACAGGGACAGTGACATTAAGAGGAGAGGTTGTCTGCAGGCCAGGGAGAGGAGAATAGCAGTAGAGAGAATGGCTCGTGAGGGAGACTCTGGCTGAGCCATCACTATAGCCCAGAATGTCCCCAAGCCGCTGACCCCAACCGCCACCACCAGGCAGGTGCTGCTGAGGTAAGTAGCAGTAACTATCCCAGCCGCTGGTGCCACTGTCCAGACCTGTACATTGTGCTGGGAACACTTGAGCAACAGAAGTTGAACCCGGGGGAAGGAGGAAGGTAGGGTCTGTTATCTTTCTGGAGAGTTCCTGATCCCTCTTTAGCAGATCATCCAGAGAGGGATGCCTCTCCAAGCAGGTAAGCCAGCCTCTTCAAGACCAAGCAAAGTTGCCCCACCCCAACCCCTCCTCTCTGTCCTCAGAGCCGGACCTCTCCTGTCCCTCTCCCTCTGGCCCAGTCCCAAAGAGGATGAGGCAGGAAGCTGCCCATACACCTGGACTTGGATTTGTTTCCACAAGGCTCCTAGACAGGTAGGGTCTGAACAGGAGCCAGGAGTCCCTAGCATGGCGCCAGGTCCCCAGCAACCTAAATAAATGCTCCATGGGAGGAATGGATGGCTGGCTGGTCCCCAGCTGCGGGTGTACCAGGGCTGCTGGGGGAGGCTCTCGCAAAGCAGGCAGCCAGCTCTGCCAGATGTCGGGACCACCTGCCAGGACAAAGAGGATGATTCCAGGTGAACATGCTGAGGGAGTTCCTTCGAATACCCTGAATTAATAATAATGACGCTTATTGAACACTTATTATGGTGCGAGTGTGTTCCTCATATTAACACATTTGACCTTCACGAAGCCCTGTGCGGCAGGTGCTCTTATTTTCCCCATTTCACAGAGAGGGAAACTGAAGCATAGAGAGTAGCAGTCAAGAGCTTCGGCACCTACCCAGAAGGCCCAGAGAAGTAGCACCATGCTAAGAGCCACAGGCGGCAATGAGCAGCTCCTCGTGGGGGACCCCGGTGGGCGGCCCCTCACGTCGGGCCCCAAGAGCCTTGCCCAGCATCTCCCTGGCCCCCTTGAAGAGAGTTGGTCCAACTCCTGCCACACTTGTGGAGCCCGATTTTACTATATGTTTCCCTCTTCGCCACCACTGCTGCGCTACACCGAGTCCTCCCAACAAGTCTGTTTCCATGGAAACCATACAGTGACTCAGGGCTTCGGGACCTTCTCTGAACCAGATTATGAATATCAAATGCGTCCTCCCCGCACCAATGCAGAGTGAGTTGGAAAAGTAAAGAGAGACCCAAAGTGGGCAAGGGAGGGAGATAGAGATGTGGCCAAGGAGAACCCAGGCGAGGGACAAGCTTGGTTCCCCAGCGAGAGCCTGGCATCTGGGCCCCCTGCAGACTCAGTGGATCACAGATGCACACCTCCTCCATGTGTGCGCAGCTGGCACGCGCACACACACACGCCCCTCAATCAACACCGTCAGCACCAGCCTTCAAGGCTGGGCAGGGGCAGGGAAGTAAGGGGGTTCTATATTTCTCCTAATGGGGGCCTCACGGGGCATACAGTGCTGAGGGGCCAGGGAGGAGGGAAGCTGTCTGCAAGAGGAGCTTGATTTCAGATGCCAAAAAGGAAATGTCTGGCCAAAATCAGTGCAATACTCAACAAAGAGGGAAATTTGGATTTTAGGGGGGAAACGTGTTTCTGCATTGAGATGAGGAGGCCAGGTGTTAGCCTATGTGCCAGGAGCGGGGTGTGGCATGATTTCAAAGCCTCGCTTCTACCTCGTAGGGTTGGGGGGGATCACAGGCAGAGACTTCCTCTCCCTTGCCTTTCGCCCTGGCCTGGCCAAGGGCCACTCACCTGCCCTGACTGGGGACAACAGCAGGGAAATGAAAGTTTGCAGTGCCAGGCTCCTGGCCTCTGCAGGGGGCCGAGGTCCAAAAACCCACCCCCTCCATTCCCCAGCAGCTCCCTGAAGACCCAGCGGGGAGGGGAAGAGAAGAGCCTGGAGGCTTGATACCTCTCTGGTGAATCCAATGAGTGAGTCATGACGGTGAGAATACTTGGAAAAAGAAACAGGGTCATGGTGATGCCTCTCCATGTCCTCAGCTGCTGAGGACTGGAGCCTGGGAATTGCCTGCCCTGGTAAGGTCTTTGCCTGAGAACGACCGCCCCGCTTCAAGGGGTTCAGAATCCCTGAAGGCAGATACCTGGTACTGTGGCCCCTACCTGCTTCCCTCTTACACCTCCTCCTACTGGTTCCCTTGGCTCGCCAAGGCAGCTGCCTCCCAGCCAGGATGCCGCCTCCTGCCCCCATTCCTAGGTCCCCTCTGCCCCTCCCAGCCCTCTGAAAGATGCTGGGCTCAATGTTTGTCCTTGACTGGACGTCCACCTGCCCACCTCCTGCTTCCACCTGTGTCAACGGTTTATACCCATCCTCTGGCACCTGGACTCCTAAGCAGCCCTTCTTGGGAGTCTCCTGCTCAGGAGCAGTGCTTTAAGCACCTCGGAGGAAACCTGCACCAGAGGTGAGGAGCCTAATCCTAGGAAAGGGCAGGCCCAGGATGGGGGAAGGGGACGCCTTGTGGCTTCGAAAATCAGGCCACCAAGATGCCACCCTAGGGCGACCCTGGGGTCTTAACCGTTTAACCATTTAATCCGTCAGGGCTACTCTGGACTGTGAAAACAGTCCTTGGGTTCCCAGAGCCTGGGAAGGGCTGCTCTCCGCGTCCTACCCAGAGAAGAGCAGGAGGCTGTTTCTGACTTCCTATGGGGGGCTCTGCACCATCCAGGGGCCTGGGCCCCACGGGGAGCCAGTTCATTGCAAAGTGTTCGAGAGGGTGCGGGGCTGGGGCTGGGGCTGGGAGCTGGAAGCAGGGGACAGCCCCCTGCCTCTGAGTGCAGCCCTGGTTTGGAAAGTTGGTGCAGGCGTGGGGGTCTCGAGGTGCCTCAGCAGTCCAGAGCCGGGCAGACTGTGGGACAGTGAGCCCCAGGCAGTCCCCGAGTGCCCCGCAGCGTAGGGGAGCCGGGCGCCTCGGGGCCGCCGCGCGTCTCAAGTTTGCTGCCCTCCCCAAATGGGGGCGGGGCGGGCCGGGTGATCGCGGCGCTCACCCGCCACTAGCCCGGAGAGCGCGGTCCTGCGCTTAACATGCTGCCGTCCTCCCCGGGCCGCGCACCGCCGATAGCGACTGTCCCCCGAGCGGAGGGGCGTCTCCCACCGCGCCCGAGCCCCTCCCGGCTGCTGCGAAGAGTGTCCGCTCCCGCCCGCCCCCGGGCCCGCCGGGCCCAGTGGATACCTGGTCGGGGGCGCACCCGGAGCCGCTGCAGCGCCCAGCGCCGGCTCCATCCTCGGGTCTGGAGTCAGGCTCGCCCGGGGCCGGCGGGCGGCGGCGGCGGCAGTGGCGGCGGCATCCTCCGCCTTCCGCGCCCTCCTCTTCGGCCTCCCTCCTCCCACCTCCTCCACCGCCTCCGCGCGCCCCTCACGGGCCCCACTTCATGGCCCGGGGGCGCGAGCCCGGGGCGGCTCCGCCGGAGAGCGGAGAGCGTTCTCCGGGGCGGAGCACAGGACCAGGGTTCCGAGGGCGCCGGGCCAGGGGCCGGGACCCACAGCGCCGCAGCCCCGGCGCCGGGGAAGAGCAGCAGCCGCAGGCGCCGGAGTCTCGCCGAGCGCCTGCCCGCCCGCCTTGAGTCCTGAGCCCAGAGCAGCGGTGGTGGCGGCTACAGCGCCGATGGAGCGGCGGGCGCTGCGGTCCCGGCTCCACCCCACCAAAGCCGCCCGCCCCTCAGCGGCCGCCCGCCCCCTGCTCTTCCCCACCCCGCCAGCGCGCGCCCTTCGCTCCCCGCGCCTCCCTGCCCGCTCCTGCCCGCTCCTGCCCCAACCCCCAGTAGTGCCCCGGACACCCCCTCCGCAGGCCGGCTCCTGTACCGACCCCCAGCCACCCCCGCCCCGAGGGGAGCCGCACCCACACTCCGGGCGAAGACGCAGGCTGCCCCCTGGCACCTCCTCCCGGACGCCCTCTATCCACCCCGCACCGAGGGAGCTCACCGAGGACCTTCTACCTAAGTGCCTGCCCCCAGAAGTCCGGCTGGAGTCCCAGCCTGGCCCCAGGCCCAGCTGTCCTCTAGCCTTTCCCCAGCCAACCCAACCGAGGGACTCCAGAACCCAGAACAGGAGCCAACCACTTTCGGTGCCAATATCCCAACACACACTCCTAGCCCGTCCACCCCACCCCACCCCCCTTTACTTCTCAAATGTGGAAACGAATCCAGTTGTGCTCTTGGGCAGAGTCAAGGGGTGGCTGAGGGGCGTTAGAGTGGATTTGCTGGCAGAGCATCTTCCAGGCCCGTCCTCCACCCTGCCCACCACCCCCTTCCTACCAGACTGCCCTCCCAAATGGAAACCGAGCCACTGCTGCCCTTAAGGAGGGAGACCTGGCTGCAGAGTCGTCAGGCTGAGCACCTCAGTCCTTTATTCTTTGCATAAATGTTGACAGAGCATCTCCCACAGGCCAGGCCTGCATGGGCACCAGGGACTTGTTGGTGACAAGACAAACCCACCCCTGGCCTCCCAGAGTATAGTGGAGGAGAAGCAGAGGGGGGAAAAAAAAAACAAAAACAGGCAGAGAACTCCATGTCATCAAAGGCCGGTGGGCTGGAGAGGACACGGGGAGTCCCAGCTCTGGCATCGCCTCCAACTGTGCCAGACGGGCAACCACGGAAGAAGCCTGTGTCCTCATCGGGAAAATGGACTTACTGGTCCTCACCTCATGGAGCTGCTGTAAAACACCAGATGGGAAAATGCATGTAAAGCACTGATCACAATGTCTGGTGCATGATAAAGTGCTTAATAATTGCACAGTGTTGTCGCTGTTATTGGCTGGTTAGTGTTCAGAGTAGCCAGGAACGAACATTCACTCACTCACCCAGAGGAGAACATGGCCTCTGCGCTCCTCTGGAGGACTCAGGACTGGGACCACCAAGTTTCTCTCCACCCGGAACCAGATGGTATGAAGTCCCCCTGCTGCCAGGGTCCCATCAGACCAAATGGTCATTTATCTTAGTCACAACTGCGAGTTCATGATTATAAACTTCCCCACCACCACCCGCCTGGCAGCAGATCCCCAGAGTGTGATCCAGGGTGATCCAAGATCGCCTTCCAGTGTGTTTTCCTGCAGCAGCCTGACCCCGGCCCTGACCACCCTCCACCCACCGCAGCCAGGGTGGGTAGCACCGGTCCTCAAAACAGACTTCAAGGTGACCAGATCTATTTCCCCGATTGCCGCACAAGGAGCGGCAGTGCCCTGAGATACCTAACAAGAGTGCTGACCCTCCAGAAGCAAGGACTTCGAGTTTCAAAATCCCATTTGTCCCTCCTTAGAAAACCAACCTTTAACAGCCCTGAGCTGAGCCATCAGAACCTTCCCTTTCACCCAGAGCTAATTCCTCCCCAAGTCTTCAGCCTGACAAGAATAGTCAGGGTTTAGAGAGCACTTTCTCTATCTCGCACTCTCAGATTCAGCGCCTCATTTTTCAAACTCTGGTGTATTTCGGGTGGAGAGGAGGGAAATGTACATCTGGCTGACATGAAAAGATTGGTGTGGTTGTAATGTAAAGACAGAGTGGAATTTGGGATTTTTTTTTTTCCGAAAAACATTTAAACTCTAAAAATAGACAAAAGGCCTGGTCTCGGGCACACCGGGATTGTTTCCAGTTTCCTAGAATCTCCCAATTGACAAGCATGAATGTTTCGTGAGCACCTACTATGTGCACTGCACTGTGGTGTTATAGGGGAAAGAGAGGAGAAAGAAAACAGAAGCAGAGGCCTTTTCCCAGAGAATTTTGATTCCACACAGCGAAGTGACAAAGAACAGTTGCCACAAACATAATCGAGTACAGAATACATAGCCTTAGAAGTCAGAGGAAGATGCAGCCCCAGAGAGTCGTTTAGGGAAGGCTTCTTGGAGTAGGAGGCAGTTATACTGAAGTGTGAGAGATAGTGTATAAAAAGGCTAAAGAGCAGGAGAGCCTATGAGAGGAAACAGCAGGCAGATGGAGCATATGTGCAGATAATAGAAAGATTAATATTAGTGGCTAATGTTTGAGGTCTTCTCCTGTGCCAGGCGCTATGCTATATGTTTTGTGGGGGTTATTTCATTTAACCCTTAAAACAACCCTATGAAGGAGGTATCACCATTTCCATTTTATTACAGACGAGGAAACCAAAGGCCAGAGACGAGGCAGCTTGCCCCGGTTTGCAGAGCTGGTGAGCAGTAGAGCCAGGATTTGAGTGAACGACCTGGCTTCAACACTAACCTCTCTGCTGAACCACCTTTGTCAGCCTGACTCTAGTTGGGGTGTCCGAAGGGAGAAACGGGAGCTCCAGTGGGCTAGAGAGGACAACGGCAGGAGGTAGGGCCTTCCAAAGCCCCCGGAGGGATTTTCTGAAATAGAGCCTCCAGGCTCTCCTGGGTAATCTAAAATGAGGCATTCCCTCTTCTCCCGCAGCAGGCAGGTCCCTGGGGTATTTGGAAATTGGTTAAGGTATCTGGGGGCTCAACGTTTCGGCTTTTTAATGTCTCTCGCCTTCTGATGCAGTGGCGGTCTGTGCCACCCACCTTGTTATTTCAGTCTGTTCTGGGAGATTGATGGCACAGGCTTTGATTTAAGATCCGTGGCTGCAATCCTCAATTTCCCCTGTCTCGAGGGACAATGACAAGGGAGTGAGTACATGGAGGATGGCTCCTGGCTCTTCCCGAACTTCAGGCCTGAGAGCCTGCAGTACCTGTAGGGAAAGTTCCAATCACTGGCAGAGGCACCAGGGCCCAGTGGACCTGCCCTCTGGAGCCTCAGTTTCCCCACAGGTGGTGTGAAAGGGTGCAGCCGAGGAGGCCCATTCAATGATAGGGTCAGAGGAGCCCTCGGAGGTGAACTGAACCAACTCCCTCATTCCGTAGATGAACAAACCGAGGCCCAGAGAGGTTAAGCAACTTACCCAAGACACAGAAGAAGTAAGTTGAGCTTTCAGCTGGGTCTCCACCTTTTTGAGGAAAAGGACTCTGCATAACTTTTATCCCTTAATTCTGCCCTGTTTTGGATGAATTTATATATATATATATATATATAGTGATCTAGAGACCTAAACTTCTTTATAGTAAATAAAAATAAAAGAAAAATTTGAGGACCTTACCTCAGGCCAGATACAGGTCACTCCGGTTTATATGATCGCATTTCTTCCTCAGAAGATTCCCCCAGGTCACTGGGGCCAGAGGGCACCAGGCCTGGTCAGCTCCTGGATTCATAAGACCATATCACTTTGGCCAAAACCCCAGAATCCCTGTGCTTGCCCTTTCCTGCCCTGTCAGGTCTTTAGCCAAAGCCCCTTGAAAAGACACCTCACTTCCCCACTGACAAGGGTTTCTGTGAATCCTCCAAAGGGACATTGCATTGCTTCCAGACCAGTCTGTCAGCTTCAGTCACCACTGGCCATTTATCATGTTTGTCTGCTCCTCTCCTAGAGCTTGCCAAAGGCCACAAGGCTATTTCAAGAAATACTCCCATCCCCCGTGTCATGCCTCCTTGATTATGGCCCTGTGAAGAAGCTAATGTCCAGGCCAAAGTAGACCCCTGATGCTCCCATAACCCCAGTGTTTGGGCTGCCAGAAGCTAGGAGAGCAGCATCCTCCCTAAAATAAGGTCTGTAGGTCCCCAGTGTCCCATCCCACAGCTTAACTGCTTGTGCCCCAGGTTCACAAGATCTCTCTACAAAGGGCTTTGCTGCAACCTTTGATCCCTGGCCTCAAGTGTAAGCTACGGGGCCAAGGATACCATTCCTGCTTTATTCTTTCTGTTCTTGGAACCACCCCCAACAGTCAGCCCCTCTCCTCCTCCAGTTATAGAAAATTAGAGGATATGCCAATTAATCTTGGTGGATGGTAGGAAACAGGGAAACTAAGCCACAACACACCTACTACTCAGACCATCCTGACCATCCCAGGGCTCTGGACCTTCTGGGACTTGTAGATGGGAGGCATGAGTGGTCTGTGTTGGTCCCCATTCCATCCTCCAAGCTCCATCTTCTTTTCTCTGGCCTAAGATGGTCCAGCCACCAACTTGCCAAAGCGAGTCTTATTTAAGCTCCAAAATTTCAGTGAGGAGGAGAGGTCAGAGAGGCCAGGCATCTATTTCATTCTGAGGAAGGAGCCTGCTCCAGCTGTCTGCTGGGAAGAGGTCCAGCAGAGAAGCTGACCAACATTAAGCCACTCTGCTGGCCATTGCCATACTTGCCCCCTGAAAGCCCAGGCCGAGGAAAACCAAAGGGTGCTCTAAGGCCCAATGCTTCCCCCAGTGCTTCCCAGAGCCTGCCTGCTGGGAAATGGAGAGGTAGCTACAGGGCCATCTGGAGGAGACTTCCGCCACAGGCCCCAGCAGAGGCCAGCCCCCGAGACATCAGCCACAGAGCCACAAGGAGACAGACAGACTGACCAAAGGCAAACAAGGCCTAAGATGGCCACAGACCCTGCATCTGATCTAAAAACAGGATACAGCAAAGAGCTCACAAGCCCTGGGGCTGGGGAGGTGGTGGGAGTTGGGGGCGGACAGAACAGAATTGTGGGCTGCAATTAAAACTCCCATCCTGGGTAATTCCCAGGCCTCTGTAGGGCTGTTTCCATGGCAAGGGAGGTTGGCCTGGAGAAAACAGCTCCTGGCAGGGCTGGGCTCCCTCTTCTGCTTCTGCCCACAGAAGCCTCCGCCCTGAATTGGACAGCTCAGAACCTGGCAGAGGACAGATAGAGGCCTAGGTTCTGTGG
Source organism: Rousettus aegyptiacus (assembly GCF_014176215.1). Classification (NCBI taxonomy): domain Eukaryota; kingdom Metazoa; phylum Chordata; class Mammalia; order Chiroptera; family Pteropodidae; genus Rousettus; species Rousettus aegyptiacus. The sequence continues at coordinate 107,704,900 of NW_023416308.1, forward strand.
GACAGGTACCCAAGTTGGCAGCAAAAGGGAAGGAGAGACAGTGCCTGGGCCCAGCAAGCAACCAGTGGCATGTCCTGGTACTATGGGGAGCCACCAGGACTCTGGCCCAGACTCTAGGGACCTGGGCTTCCTGGAGCAGCCAGGAACTCCAGTCTGGTCTCTTAACTGAGGCAGGAAGAAAGCAAGCCCCCAGGAAGAAAGCGAGCCCCCAAGAAGCCCGGATCCTTATCTAGTAAACCTTTGCCCCCAGATGCCACCAATCCCCCCACTTGTCTCCAGGCTAGCCCCTCCCTGTTCTGCCTCCTGCCCTCTCACCCTTCGCCCGCCCTCACCTTACATCCCTCATTACGTCTTGCTCATGGGAGCTTACGTTATGTTGGTCCTCAAGGCAACCGCTTCCCTTGCCCTGGCTCTGGCCCTGTCCCTGGCTGGAGCCGAGAAGGTAGGAAACCCTCCGGGCATGTTCCTTGTTAAAAGATGGGGGCAAACAGGGTGAGAGCAGTCACTGCATTACATCTCACAGGTGGGCATTAGAAAGCACAGGGTGAGGAAATCGTTACCAAGGCTGCCCTCGGCCTCACCTCCGAGGAATCCTGGAGAAGCTCAGGAGGCCTACAGATTCACCTTTCATGTCAGTACACAGAAGTCCAACACCAGAGAGCCCAGTCCAGAGGCAACCACAAGGCCTGCCTCCTGGGTCAGTCCTGGGGTTGCGAGCCACATAACAGGAGAGGTCCTGTGGGCCGGCCCCTCCACAACCTCTAGGCGGCCCATATTCATTCACTCCAGGAGGAGAGAAGAGATAAGTAACCATTCAATGTCCACTTCCCTTCTCTCACCTTGTCCCCATTCCTCCTCTGCCCCGAGCCTCTCAGCTCCGAGGTGCCAGCTCAGAGTGCTCCATCCGAAGGACCCCGGCCCTGGCACGCAGGAGCCAGGAGGTCACATGGAGAACGGCAGGTATCCTCTGGGCTCCCCCTGCCGGGGCTACTTCTCTCCTCCTTCTGAGGAAGGAGGGGAAGTGGATGCTCTTCCAGGTGTGGTCAGCCCTTGGTCAGGGGCCCACGGCACCTCCCACTGGGCAGCCCAGCCCTGGTCAATGCTGCACCGGCTGGCTCTGGGAACGCAGCCCAGGGACAATGGGGCCATTCACGCAGCCCGGACTTTGCACAATGACCCTCTTGGTCTATTTCCATGGCTAGATGGTGAGAGAGTGTGTGCGTATGGGGTGTGGGGGTGAGAATGAGAATCTGGAGGTAACCGGAGAGCCCAGGCAGAGGTGAGAGAGAGAGAGCGCTGATCAGAGATTATTTATAATAATCCTGACGTTCATCTTTTGTCAGACAATTACTATGTGCCAGGCACTGTACTAGGTGCTTACATTATCCTCACAACAACCAAGTGAGTCTGTCCCAACACTACCCTCATTTTAAGATAAGGAAACTGAGGCAAGAAGTCAGAATAATGGTAACTTCTTGATGGGTCATCCACTGGGCAGGGGTGCAAGGGAACTCTGTAGGCTAATGGAAAGTTCTCTGGGCGGTGATCACATGGGTATATACATATGCAAACATTCATTGCTCTGGCCACTCAAAACTAATGCGTTTTGCTGTGTGTAAATTATATTTCACTTAAAAATGATGCTACATCCATAGAATGGAATATTACCCAACCATAATTAAAGACTAAAGAAGGTCTTTGTATATTAATGTAGATCACCAAGATATACTTTTAAATGAAAAAGAGTGATGTGTAAACAGTATTTTCCAGATAGTATGCAGATATTTTAAAATACTGTCTACATATACCTGCATGTGCGTGTTTAGATTATCTCCAGACAGACCCACGCAAATCACGGCTGCCTCTGGGAAGAGGAGCCACGCTGCTGGACACAGAGTCTGGAGAAGATTTCCCACAATACGTACCCTTTTCTTAACCCAGGAGAGTGTGTGTTACTTATTCAAAAAGTGAAATTAAAACAATGAGCGCCTTAGTTGTCGATTCCTGAGCCCTTATGTCCATTGTTTCAGGGCATTTAATTTGGAAACCAAACAGCCTCTCTCCACTTTTCCCACGCATCTCCAGCCTGCCTCCCTTACTCAAACCCAGCCAGACTGCATCCAACTGATGCTGCCCAGCTGGGAAAAGTTCATGGCTGGGCTCCACCAGGGACCATCCAGAACCTCCTGTGGCCTGAGAGTCAGGAGGCTGAGCCGGGGCTGGAGCTGTACAGAAGCTGTTGACCCACCTGGAGGGAGTGTGGGGGTGTGCGACAAGCCTGCCAACCCCCTCACCCAGGCCCTCCAGCTGAGAGTAATTGTCCAAGTCGCTACCTAGCCCACTGCTCCTCACTCTACAATCACTGCCTTCTATGCTCTCCTCCACAGCGTCTCCAGGCAAACCCAGCGGGGCCCAGGCCCAGGGAGGCCAAAGAGCATGGCCAGAACACCTGTCCAGCTTGGCTGGAAGAGGGTAGTGAGCGGCAGCCCCGTCCTCGAAGAAATGCAAGGCTTTAGCTCACTAAAGCTAAGCATATGCTTCTCGAAAAGTACCAGCTCGCTTTAGAGTTCTGGATTCCAATCCTAGCTCTGTCATTTCCTGACCGTAGGACCTCAGGCAAGTAACTTCATCTCTTTGTGCCTCAGTTTTTTCATCTACAAAATAAAAACGATGACACATCCTTTTCAGGACTGTGGTGAGGGGAAACGAGAGGCTGGAGCAGAGGACTGAGCCCGGAGCAATGCAGGTGAGTCTTAAAAAGCCCCACTTACCACCACTGAGTAGCATCATCAAAGCAAAGCTTTATAAAAGTCCATAAAGCACCTCACAGAAGGGGGTGTCCAAGAGGGAAAACCTGCCCCACCGAGGCTCCATCCAGGTCCTTTCTAGGTTCCTCCCTGAATCCATGAGGGTTGTCAAGAAAGTAGAGAGTGTTGACATTTGGGGAGGGCTCCGGGATGTCTGGTTTCTAGGTCTCAGGGCCGAAAGGTGCCAGTTTGTCCGAGAGTTGAGTTGCTTTGGGCAAGTCACTGACTTTCTGAGCCCCATTTTTCCTAACTGTAAGGATCACGCAGATGTCCCAGCCTGGGTGCTTTCTGGCCTGTAAACAGCCCTGCTGGTCAGCAGTGCCCCTCCGCTCTCTCTGTAGGAGGCAGAGTCCGAGGCCCTGTGCAGCCCTCACTGAGGGACACTAAGGACCACTTCTGCGTGCAGGCCTACGCCGGGTGTAGAAGAGGCAGCACAAAGCAGGCAGCAGCCCTGTCCCGAAGGAGCTCACACTCCAGGACGGCGGGGGCACGGAGGAGACAAGCCGGAAAGTAAGGGGTCAGGCCACATGGTGACAAATGGTGGCGCTGAGGGGGAGCCAAGTGTCCCGGAACATAGAGGTAAGGGTTCGTTCTGCCAAGAAAGGGGTCCCTTTCAGACCCCAAGTTCCCTTAGGTCCACTCTCAGTATCACATCGATGGTTCACGTCATCCTCAGGGCAGCTCCAGAGGAGGAAGAAAGGCAGGACAGAGGATGAGACCTCTGTTTTACAGGGAAGCACACCAAGGCTCTGTCCAAGAGAGCAGACCGCTCCCCAGCACGCCGGTGGTCGCTCGGTGCATCCCAACCCAGGACGCATCCCCACCCAGGCAGCCTTCCCAGGTCCTCTCACCCTTATCCATCCCCATGCTCAAATCCATACCGGAAATGTTATCTCCCAAACGCTGCTGTTACAATTATTTATTCAGCAAGCATCACTGAGTGCCTAACCTCTGGGAGGCCCGTGATGGGCCTAAGCATCTCCCCAGAGCCTGAGAAGCAGGTGGAGGGACACCCAGAGTTATTGCAACCAGCCCATCTGGTTTCCTAGGCATTCCAGAAAAATCTCCCCTGGAGGTGAGTTATCTCTGTCCCTCTCTGAAGTGGTTCAACCATTATTGCTCAACTATTTCCAAGCAGGCCCAGAATACATCTGTCCTAGAAGGGTCGCTTCACATTAATAACTAGCTCCTCGCCCTCTAAAAGACATCATTTTAAAGGGCAAACTCTTCCGATTGCAGCCTGCAGGGCACTGGGCCAGGCTGTGGAAACAGCAAAGAGACACATTCCAGGGTACCGAGGGCCCATGGCTCCCCGCCCCACTCCCCAGGCCAGAGCCAGTAAGAGAGCAGGGGGCTACTGGCTGTGTTGAGAGAGTGAAGAGAGGGATGGAGAGCCCCAGGCCTGGGGTCCAGCTCCTGGGGCAGAGGGAGAATATTAGGGTCCTGATACCCTAAGGAAGGATATTGAAATAGGGCTCCTGGTGGGGGGGTGGGGGGAGTGGGGGATAAGGGGATCAGGTTACAGACACCTGCTTCAACCTACTGAGCAGGTGAGGACCTGAATCGAGAGCCTGACTTCAGAGAGAATGCTGTCCCGCACCTTTTTCACTGCCCAACTCCAGGAAAGCAGACCCCCCCTCCCCCCCCCCCCACACACACACTTCCAATAATGCAGGGATGCGTGGGAGTCGGAAGGGTTTCGGTTAGGCTGCAAGAACAGCCTTCTGACTGTGACCTAAAACGAGACGCCAAGGGCCTGCTGAAGAAGCGACTTTTACCCAAGACCTTCAGCCCGGTCCCGAGCCTCCTCATCAGGCATGGTTTTTCTAAGTCAGTCCCAGCCGGCAGTAGAGGGAGGCTTTAGGGAGCCATTCCCATTGGGGAGGAGGCTCTCCCAACGAGAAAGCAGTGAAACAGCTGGCCCTTCTCACAGACTCTTTTGGGCTTTGGGCCTCCATTTTAGATCAGGACTGTAAAAGAACATACTTCCTTGGGTTGTTGAGAAGAGTAAGGGACATAAATGTATTAAACCATTTAACATAGTTAACAAGTACATGGTAGACGTGCAATAAATACCAGCTATTATTATTACTGTGGCTTTAAGACTGCCCGAAAAGGGTCCCTCTGCCACGTCCTCCCCTAGTCTCCCCTAATTAGTGACTCCCTAACCAATAATGAATGTATCTGTTCACGCTTGTGAAAAAAACAAAAACCAAAAAATCTGGGCCTCTGGTATAGGATTTCACTTCATGCCATGCTTGGAGATGGGCAAAGACTTTGGAGCCAGAAGTAGAAACTAAAGTAAAAAGTGGGGGCGGGGCCCTGGGTCCCCTGAGACAGCTGCAGGCAGCAGATAAGGGCCAGAGTCAGCCACAGCAGGAGCAGAGCAAGCGGAGCAGGGCTCAGACAGGTGTGTGTCAGAGAGACGGAGCGACATCGGGAGACCAACCAAAGCAGGAAGGGATGGTAGGGCCCGCCCACAGCGCCACGAGTGGAGGCCCTTGTTTCAAATCTGTCTTGCAGCTAGGAAAAAGGAAAATAAATGAACCTCGACCAGTGGAGAAAATGCTGAGATCCTACAGAGAGAATCCGTCAGCACCTTCTACATGGGACCAGAGAACCAGGGAGCCTGGTAACAGGTCCAAGTCCAACCTGGAAGGACCTTTTCCAATTTTCTGGCCCCTCCACTCCCAGTCCTTTTCTGGAGGAGGCAGGGGGGTGAACCCTCAACGCACACTCCTGATGAGCAGGACATGGCCGCCTCCTGTCTGGTTTGTCCCTGTTCCCAAGCTCTGGGACAGCACATTGATCTCAGGAGCTATTGACCCAGAAGGCCATACCCAGACAAAGTCCCATTTAACATGCTATGATGCCAGGGATCTGCATAAACCATAGGCAATCCTCGCTCATCCTCCACCTGGCTTTTTAAAATACTGCCTTGAGTGCTCTGGCTTTGAGCACCTGTTCTGATCCTGGGTTAATGGCCCACGAGGTGCCCCTCAGTAGGTGCAGTGCTACGCGGGCCCTCTGCTCTTCCACCCCACCTCCTGCCCCAAGCCACATTGCCTCCTCCCCACTGATAAAGGGAAGAACTACACAAATAGACCAAATTTTAAATCAGGGCCTACAATGTGCTATTGTCAGACCACAGGGAACCTACAGAACAAAGAAAGTTTCCTGTTAGGATTACTAACAAACTATTTACCCATATAGATAAATAGCGGGAAAAGAAAACAGGAAAACAGAGTCTTAAAGTCAACAGTCTTTAAGTCGTACTCTACACAAAATTCCCCTACGGGAATCTATCGAGCAAAGAATGAGATTGCTAGCATGCCTTTCGAACTGCATACCCATACCATTAAAAGAAAACAGGTAAATAAAGTCTTTAAACTGTAATTCATAGAAACTAAAAATGACATATAAACTGAATTCCTCCAACACTCAGGGACCTGTCTCATTCTCTGTCTCTGAGAGGAGACCACGCTCTGTCTATGGGGCGTTATTCCTTCTGTAATAAACTTTCCTTTTGTCTCTAATTCTGGCGTGCGCTTGAATTCTCTCTCGTGCACAATCAAGGATCCTTCCTCTCTCGGCGCAGGACTTGAATGCCCACTTGGGGGGATTCACCCCAGCTTGCATCATCACCACAGGCACCATATTCTGGCCTGATGCCTTCCCACTTTACAGAGGAGGCAGCTCAGGCCCGCCCTCCTTACCTCGCCCTCATCTGTCTGAGGAGCAGCTACTCAGCTTTGATACATTCTCCCCAGTCCCCTTCCCTGCCAAGCCTTTTCCTCCCAACTCCCTCCTGAGAAAGTGAAATTCATGGTGCTTTTCATGCCTCTGTCACTAGACTGAGAGTGCCTTGAAGTCAGGGTCCTAGCCTACTCACTTCTGTAACCCCATGACCTAGCTCAGGTCCAGGTTCATAATAGGCAGCCACCAACCAGTCGCAGAAGTGACCACAAAATGTGAGGTGGACATGCCCTGGTGAGTGAGTCTTCCAACTGAGCCCAAAGCAGGGCACTGGGAACACCAGCTCTGTCTGCAGAGCTCATCCTTCGCTTATCCTTCGGTACACAGAGAATCTCATCCTGAGACTTGCATGTGGAGAGACCTCCCATCCCCAGGACAGAACCTGGCACACAGGACAGCAATGCGCCTGTCCAATTATTCACCACGCCAACCACTGAACCTTTCATTTCAGGGAGACAGAAAAGACAAAGACCCACATGTCAATGTCTGTGTCACCCCTGTTAAACCCACACGAGCTGCAGTCTCCAAACAGCACTCACTCACCCACACTGCCGCCACCCCCGTCAGGACTGGCCCTGTTGTCCTGGCCTCTGACCTGCCTACAAAGGGAGGCTAGCCGCCCTGCGCTGACTTCAGGCCGCACCCTTCACCCAGAAACAGAATCCTGAGGGAGGTCGCAGAGAGGGAGGAAGAAGAGGATTCCTACAAGACGGTCCCGAGGGCAAGACGTGGAGAAGAGACTGGAGTAAAAGCCCAAGTGAAAACCCAGCTGCACCCCACAGGTTCTCAGCCTGCTTCCCAGGGAAGAGCCTCCGCTGTGGCTCCAGGACCCTGTGTCCGGGCTGGAAGCGAACGCTGGTTTTTGTGGATGGATCATTCAGTTACTCCACACATAGGTAGTGCTTGGTAAGGTGTCGAAATCCCACCCCCAGGGATGTGTTTGTGCAAGGGAACAGGCGCCGTGCTGGAGGTAACCATACCACCGCACTTCGGGAGGCCGGAAGCCGGGGCTCGAATCTTACTATGTTTTCAGGCAAAGAATACGCAGAAGCTTGAGACTGACTCAGGTCAGAGACTTGTGTGGTTTTGACCAGGGTTTTCCAGTCCCTGACATCAAGTGGAAGATTTTGTAAGAGCAGTAGAAAGAAGTTTGCTTTTACCAAATAACTGTGACTAAGCACCATCATTTCATTTGCATGGAAACTCTGTAAGGTGGGCGCCTCCATTCTCAGCAAGGGGGGTGAGGATTGACAAGCTGCCTTTATTAAAGTTTATAAAGTAGTTTTTAAAAATCTAGCACTACATTTTACCCTCACTACATCCCTATGAGGAAGGCACTAGTCTCCCTTATTTTCAGAATTAAGAAGCTGAAGCTTATTAATAAACAAGAGGCAAAAGGTGGCTTCTCCTAGGCCAAACTGTCTGGCTTCAGTTCTGGGACCCCTTGCTGCCCTCTCGCCTGCCGCGATGAGTGGCTGGCTGCACTGAGGTTGTGGAAGCATCAGGCAGGAAGGAAACAGTGAGCCAACTGTCATATGTCACCAGGCAAAAGTGGACTCCTGTCCTTGCACCCTAAAAGCCTACTGCAGGCCCCCAAGGAAGGTCCAGGGAGACATCACCCTAAAGAAGCCTTGTGCTGGGGTGACCTTAAGTGTAGCTGCGTCAATAAGGACTACAGCAGAGGGCTACTTGGCCTTTATGCCAGAGAGATAGAAGGCCCATTCCACGTTCCTCTCCAGATAGCTCGCGTCACCCATACTAGAATCCTTCTAAGGGACAAAGTAAGCACCGCCCCCTATCATTCAACAGATGCCTGGGGAGGCCCTGCTCCAGGTCAGACACTGCAGATGTGACCACTGAACTAAGCATCGAACGGGACATGGTGGATAGGCCATTGCAGGTGAACGGGACAGACAGTATAATCAAAGGCAAGGAGGTGACAGGAAAGCCTGGCTTCTCACAGCACCTCAGCCTAGGGTCTAGGTAAAAGGGGAAGGAAAAAAATCCAAGCTATGGTTGAAGTAATGAAGACGAAGAGAGGAGGAGACGTGTCTAACAGCTATAGAGAGGACAATGATGGAGAATGCTCAGCAGAAAAGGCTGTAGCAGGGAGGCCACGGTTGGGGGGGTGGGGGTTGGCGGGGAATAGTGCGTGAGACCAGGGACCCCCGACAGACAGTTGGGGACAGCAAGTTTGGCCCAGGCCTCCCCTCCACTGTGCTCAGGGATGGCTTGGTCTCATCTCCACCTACCTCCTGTTCCACTTAAGTCAACAGAGCTTTTCCAGGTCATTCTGCCCCGGCCCACCTCAAGTCCCTCCTCCTCTCATCACCTCTACTTGAGGAGTCTGGAGAAAACAGCTACAGCCTCTCATCCCCTGAGGGAGGCTGAGGATGAACAAGGGACAAACAGATTGAAGCCTGGTGAGCAAAATGTGGCAGTGGGTCTCATTTAAATCTGAGAGGTGAAAAATCCAGATTAACACAGAAAATAAACTAGATCAGTGTTCCCCATCATGTGTTCCACAGACCAGGTATTACCGGAAAGAAGGGATTCTATGGTCAAATACGTTTCAGAAAAACAGAGCTAAGCAGGTTTTATGGCAGGACTTCCCAGAGCCTTTAATGCACTGATAGGCACGGTGAACGTCCTAGAGGCAGAGATAGAACGCAGAACTCCCCAAACTTGTTGGACCCAGGGACCCTTTTATCTCAGCAGATTTCTCAGGACCAACGTTCTACGGAACATGCTTTGGAAAACACAGAACTAAATCCACGCGTTCCAGTTTCCAAGTTGAGTATTTACTCTAGCGAGGAATTGAGTTGTCAGATGGGTAGAGACTGCCCACCACGAGGCATCCGAGAAGCAGAAGGTCCCTCTCTGCCAGCCTCTCTCAGGGGTCATTTCACTACCCACCTTGCCATCACCCGGGGCTCTTGTGAGGATCAAAGGAAATATGTAAAGCCCCTTTTAAACTACAGCTCTACAAACTTCAGGGCCTAACTAGCAAACCCCTGGGGAGAGGAGACTACTTTAAAATACAATGTAATGTGTATAAAAAACTTTCTTTACAAAACAGTATTTAAAAGAACTTATCTGTTGTGTAAAGCAAGATACATCTATGTAAGATAAAGATAAAACAATGGAAGAAAAGCAAGGATGAGAAAGATCTGTGATGTGTGCAGAGAAGAGTGGCAGGAAAGAAGGCTGGCAGCAGCCAAGGGCGCTGGGTCTGGACGTCTGCCCCTGACCCACCGCGCGGCCCCGGTCAAGGCCCTTCTCTGCCTCTGTACACTGGGGGTGGGAACAGGTGATCTCTGAGCGCCTACCCACCCTAAAGTCAACACCGAAGGTCCCAACACTGCTTTGGGGAGACAATCTTCCCTGGAATACCTGTAAGGTATCAAGGGAAAGGACAAAATTGTGCCCAAGGAGAAATACTCCACAGCCGGCCAGAGAAGCCAAATCTACCCACAGGTTAAAACGTGGCCATGAAACTGGAGTGGAATCCACAAATCAGAAACCAGGTCAATACAGAGAGAGCCAGAGAAGCCCCTCTGCCCATCGAAGAGCCCCTGCCGCATCTATTCAGGCCTCAGCATCTCCCTAAGGATGGAGATCTGACCAAAGGGGAAGGGTGGAGGCCAAGTGTCGGTCGGCTTTGCCGCAGGAGCCCTGGGAGGGAAACAGGTCCTCACAGAGGACAACGTGTCACAAAGCCGGCTCTGATGGATGAGGGAGTCAACGGTGTACTCTTGGAGTCCCGCAGGGTAGAGGAATGTCACAGTCGCGCCTACATGAAAAGCTGCTTTTCCTACTCGTCACAAGATTCATTTTCCACTTGCTGCAAAGTCTACAATTAACTGCTTGGGAGGCTGAGGGACCTTCATAAAGAGCGTTCCACCTTTTTGCATGACAAAGCAGCAGTCTGGACTTGAGCCCTGTGCTGAGATGTGTGTGCATGCGTGCCTATGCACGTGTGTGTGCATGCATGTTTGGTAGAAAGACCGTTTCCCCAGCCCGAGGCTTACATGAGGACGGTGAGCTTGTGGTAATGAGGTCAGGAGACGGTCTGTTATTGTCTGGCACTTGGTAACTATGTCTGGGAACATAGGGGGTTTGCTGACAGTGTCTATTACTCTGAAAGTGTACAGACTCTGTGACAATGCAGTATGTGGTGGGGTCTCCGGGGGTGTAGGGAGGCTCTTGTCTACATGGCAAGAGTGAACAAGAAACTGGGAGGGTCTACTTGTAATCCGGGGGCTATTTTCTGTCTCCGCAGCCCTCAGAGTCCCTGAGAACCACGGAATCAGTGGTGTGTAAGAGCCTTCTGTGACTCAATGAGCCCACGAAAGGGGTGTGTGTGAGTGTGAGCGGGCACGCATTTGAGTGTTGATTGCAGCAGCTTGAGATTCTGGGCCTACGTCTCTACCAGCTCACTGGAGGAGTTTAGACGCATTGCTTCCCCTTACGCTGGAAAAGTGAACCAAACTGCCTGAGCTCCGCAGTCTGACCGATCCCCTGAAGTATGTGTGTTGTGGAGAGGGACACGGTCCAGCGTTACCAGAAAGAGGCCTCGGCCCCCATCCCCGCCGCAGCAGCTTCCCCCAGCAGCAGGGCCCCAGGCCTCCCGGTAGAGGGCAGAGTTCTGTGGGATTTCATCAACTGCCTATGAAATGCTCAGGACGCGCACGGCCCTCATCTGCTCAGCTCCAACAAAGAGGATTGAATTTGGGGACAGAAGGGCTGGGAATGGAGGTTGGAATTTCAGAGCCACAGTCCTGGCCCAAGGCCAGGGGTCAGTTTCTCCAGCACCACAACCAACTCCTAAGAGTGTCCCATGGGCAAGCGGCCCAGCTCTAGCCTAGTTTCCTGGCTACAGGGCATTAACCCAATGCCAGCCTGAAAAGGCGACCTGGCTCACCATGGGCAATAAATGGCCCGCAACCTCCCACACACTGGAATACCTGCCTGCCTAGGGGTCTGCAGGAGGCTCCAAACTATAGCGGAAGGAAAGGCTGAACTAAAAGCACCCTGAGCTCCCCTCCAAGCAGCCCTAGGTTGCAGTCATGATCAAGGGACAGTGTCCTTAAATGGATCCCTTTATTCAACCATCTTTTCCTCTTTTACTTTTTTTTTTTTTGCCAGAAAGAGTTTAATTGAGTCTCCTTAGGGAGATGCAGCTTCATCTAATTCAGCTCTTAATTAACCCAGCACACCCCCAAAGAGGCTGCAGAACTACTCGTAAATTAAATATGAAAAGCATTATTTATCTAGACATAGCATCTTTTTGCTCCTTGAAAGGCAAGATGAGAATCTCCCGAGGGCTCGGGGGTCCTGGGGGGCTGTTGGACAAGCCCTTTTCCTACCAGCCGCCAGACCACTCTCACTGCCCCATTTTTCATTCCCAGCCCTAGTTCTGACCTTGGTTCTTCTTGATTCAACCTGAACCACCGCTTAACCACTCTACTTCTTGTTCCAACCCTCCGTCCTATCCCTCCAGGCCCCTCAGTGCTGGGAGGCCGGAAATCCCTGGCTAAGGCCACATCTCCAGTACGTGAGTCCCCCCTCTCCCTCCAAATGGCCGCAGTAGCCATCGGGAGAGTCTCATCTTGCCTTTCCAAGAGCACAACAATGCCTCTTTCTCTATGTACTTGCATAGACCTAAAGAAGAAGCCAAAACCATCTGGGTCCCAGAGGGTCCAGAATAGGAAGCAGTTGTAATTTAGATGGTTACCAGTTCTTTGCCATCGTCCCCAATCCCATAAAGCACTTCAGGGTGAGCCTTGGGGAGCACGCCTTACTCATCTTTATAACCCAAGTCCAGTGCCTAGCATGTAAGTGCTGCAAATATTTATGAACTTGTTGAATTTGTAAGATCGGAGGAAGGAAAAGAAGACGGAGGAGGAGCACCCGAAACCAAGATAAGCCGATGAGAAATCATCACAAGTCCTCTTGCTGTTGTCACTTAGCTCTTTAAGAAAAGCAGCTCTGCACTCCCTCCCTTCTCAGGGCCGTCTTTCCCTTCCCCCCACGGAGCCCCACCCCGCACAGTCGCCACGGTCCCAGTTCGGTCCAGGTGTAAAAGTTCAACTTTCCATCCTTGGAAAACAACGGGAAGGAGGGTCCTGGCTCGGGATTTATTCTCTGCAGTGCTGTTTTCATCATCTGTCTGTGTCTTCTTTTTGGCCTAAAGGAGAAAGAAGACTGACTGCAATTTCTCAGTGCTCGCAGACCACAGGACTTTCTTTAAAAAGATTAAAATCCCATCAGACCTTAGCCAGTGATAACTTAAATGACCTCTGCAGAGCCACCCTTTCCGTGCCACCTGCAACACTGGACGGAATGAGGAACAGCTCACATAGGCCCTGCCTTCCCAAAGCGTCCAGTTTGGCCGAGGAGGACATATGGGAAAGAAAAAATAAAGCATACCAAAAAGCCCCACAGTTCTCCATGATGTGTGTTCTCTTTCACTGCAATGAATCAATAAACCCAACTTCGTTCAACTACAGGTATGTTGGAGAGAAGGGATTAACAGAAATGGAGGTTCCGGCAAGATTCAGCTACAGCTCTCGCTGCCTTGGCCCAGGACTTTGGCCTCAGCAATAGGGCACAAGTCTGAGACTCTCGGGTCGCCACCTAGGTGAGGTTCCGTTAAGCAGCCTGTGCGTGACCTGAAAACGTAGAGGTCTGACGTTCTGGTATTCCGAAATAGCTAGACAAAAGCAGCCTTTGAGCCTGGAGAGAATTTACCAAGTACTTTTAACAACTAACGCAGCAGTAAAACGCCAAAGTCTTGATCACTGGATTCGTGTCTCCCAGGTAAAAATATAGACATCCTGAACTTCTGGACACCCATTCCATCAGAGGAGCTCAAACTGAGAATTCTTATAATACTTCAAGAAAAGGAGCACTTCTGCCTGAGACGACAGATAAGCTGCTGACTACAGAAGTGGATAACTTACACCTGAGACTACAAAACAAGATTAATTTTGATTCTTTAGCACCGTTTTTCTTTCCCTTTACCGCTAATCTTGTCTATATCTATACTTTGACACTATGAACTAACTATGACCTCCTTTATCAAAATCATGTTATTTTCAACCTCCTGAGGTCTTCTGCCCCTAAGAAAAAAATAAAACTCTCTGGAGTGTTTTTTTTTCACCCCAGAACTACTGCTGACAATTGATGACAAACATTTAATAACTGTTCCTTTAAATACTTCACAAGGTAGATTTCCTTCTAAAAGTCTTTCTAATACTTAAGTTTCCCTCACATAATTAATCCCAAACTTAAATTTTTTAAAAATTGGATCTCGATCCCATGTCAAGATTATGCTCCTGTTTGGGTCATTATAACCCTAATAGCAAAATTTAGCCCATCAGAAATAGAGGCTAATATTGAGAGTATTCTTGCTACAACAGCTTTTTCTCTTCTGAGACATTCCATCTGCTTTGTAGAAACTGTTTACCTCTCCTCAGGAAAGCTTCCCACCCTAAAGGCAAAAAAAAAAAAAAAAAAGGCAGCTCACTCCTATTGGCGTAAATGGCATGTCAATACGGTCCGTGCCCCATTTTACTGTTACTTCTTATATGGACATCAGGCTTATACCACCTGCCACACACTAACTTTTCCTCTATTTTCAGGACAGATTTTAGATGGAGGGGTGCTCCAGTGGATCATGTTTCCCTGAAAAGAATGTCCAGAAACTTCCAAAAAGAGGCAAACACAGACTACCTGGGAGACCTGCCAGAGTGGACAACAGACTCACTCTTCGTACGTTCTATGCAAACAGCAATTCCCACAGTAGGGATAGTGCAGCCAGAAAAGATGGCCCAAAATGTCCCCCTGACCCCAGAAGACATCGTAAGTTATACAACTTCTGCTCTGGAAGCCAAACCAACCAGTTTAAATCTAAACGTATTACCAGAGTTGTCATACACAGCCCTTAATTTCTTCTTAGATAGCCCAAAGGAATCTAGATTATAATAAACTCTTCTTGCTGCACCTATATAAACACTACAGGCAGAAATAGAACAATCTGTAAGTCAGCTAAAAAAGAAAGTCACTCAGATCTCTAGGAAAAAAAACAGTTGGATTTGGGACACATTTTCATTCTCTGGATTTGATAATCCAGGCCCCCGTCTTCAGGATCAATTGCAAGAACCAACAGCAAGTTTCATTTCTGGTTACTGCCTGTGCTACAGGCACCTCCTGTATTTCGTTCAGGATCTTCAAAGCTACTGTGCAGCCCTTGTCACATCAGAAGATTAAGAAACTCGCCCTGCCACAAAAGAGCAAGAGAGTAACTCTTGTCCTACTACAGACTACATTCTCTAAACAACCTCCTAATCAGCAAAACTTTGGCAAAAGTGAAGAGCTGAATATCACAGATGAATGCCTTTCACTCGGACTCTGCCTTTGGCCAGGAAGGACAAAGGAAAAGAAAAGCAGTCTGGGACAGCTCCTGACTTGACGATATCACTTAGCCCTTTGTATTCTCCGAGCCAATACAACAACCAGGCATCCTCATATTCTGGCCAATAAGAGTGACTGCTGCTTCTTTACCAATTACGGCCTGAGTCTCTTTTCCTTTCTCCTGCCTTCTAGATAAGATTTATTAAGATACCAATCATAGAATTAAGACTTCTTCCTGACAGCATCCAATCCATAGCAAAGCCTTACTTCCTTGAATTCTTCTCCCACAATCACTTAAACAAGCCCAGGTCCTAGAATAAGTCCTTTCTAACACCCTCTCACTGAGATTGCCCATGTTCCGCACGAGGTGTATGTCTCCTTTGTTGTACCAAACCGAGTTTGTTCAACTGGAGGTGTTTTTCTGGCAACCTTTGACTATAAGACATTGACACACATATAAGCAAAGAGCCCGAAGGCAGTATGCACTATGAGTCATAGCTTCCCTTAAAGCTGTAAATTTTATTAATATAGGGAGGAATTGTTAAGTACTACACATGGAAAAAGTATCTCGTAAGCATTTCTGGATATGATTATTAGTGTTGGGGCAGGCGGAGGTCGTTTTATCTTTTTTATCTTATTTTATTTTTTTAGAGGTAAAAGACTAGACCGGACTAAATGAGCACAGTCCAGACAGCCAAAAAAAAAAAAAAAAAATCTTGATCAGCAAGATAATTAGGAACCCAGATATGAAAAAGAGGAAGTCATTGTCAGTGTTGACACTCCTGGGCTGGCCACGGAGTTCAATGGAGCCTAAAGCAGTCCTTGAAAGGGACTACAGAGAGCAGTGCCTGGGATCGTTGGGAAAAGAGCTTGGGGTCATAGATAAGAAAGAATGTGTTGAGCCTGGAAGCTCAGGGAGTTTAGTCCCAAGTAGGACTGCCGTCAACTCTCTTACTGGCCTGACCAGTCTCCTCATGGTACAAGTGACTGTGGCAGCCCATCTGCCACCACAGTTGCTCTTCTGACCCTTGCTGCTGCCACAGGGGGAACATCGCTCCCCCCACCCCAACTTCACCCCCACTCAAACCCAGAGAGTGCCGGGGAGTGAGGCTGGAGGGCACCATGCTCACAAAGCAGGAACAAAGTTACCACCAAAAGTATGCAGGGCACAGAGAGCACATTTGAAAAGAAAGGAAAAAACATTATTATGGTGACAAAACATCAGACACATTTTGGGGGGTAAAATGTCCTCCACAGCGTAAAGAGAATCAGTCAAAATCAACCAGACAAAAAGCTCTCCTCTTCACAAAGAGACAAACATCCCAAGTCATCGAACACACAAGGACACAGGGGCATTTGACCCTAATTAGACTCATTTGCCGAGCTGTTCTTCCAGTTCTTCATCTTCGCCCTACCAAACATCACATATCAAGGCCATACCAAAGGGCTTTTGCATTCGATTATCAAATGACCTCGAAGCAGAAGGAGCTCTCACTTTACAAATGTTTGTTTACAAATAAGGAAACTGAGGCCTAGCAACATGACACAGCTCATGAAACCGGAGTGTCCAATCTGAATTCTTTAATTCCAGAGCCATCCTTTGTTTTTTCCAACTACAGCTTCTAAAATCTACCCCGCCTAGATTGAGACAAGGTTGCCTTCTCTTTGACATTATTATAGCATGGTTGGAACACTGAGTAAAACATAGGTTAAAGCCTGGGTAAGCAGTCTACAGTGTGCACACAAGGCCTCTGCCATTAAGATAACATGTCAGAGGCTGCAAGCAGTTTACACAGACCTAGATTATTATAGTCCAGGACCTGGTTGCCTTTCTTCCTTTCCTATGCCATGCATTATGGATACATAATTACGGTAATCAAGAAACTAAACTACTGGGTGGGCCAGAGTCCTTCCCCCAGAGAGAGTTCTGTTCATTTGCACCTTATAGGCATTTAAAATCCTCATAAACCACACACGAGCCTGGATTTTTTTTTTTTTTTCATGCCACAGCACTATTTCAGGTACCTTCAACAGCCGTTGATCACCTAGCTTTCAGAAGTTATTTTCCAAAGCTGAGTCTGACCACAGCAGGGTGCTGAAGCTCTTGGCTCTTCTAGTTGTGGGTAGCTGGGGAGCCAACATGTTTTAATTCCCAGACTGTTTTCCGGGAAATATCTAATAGACCTCAGTTTACACTTCTAGATGGTAGTTTCAAAAACTCGGACTTGTACTTTTTAATTGCTGCTCCTAATACTAGACAGAGCTAAAGGGATAGAGGGACTTTATCTATTAAAATCACCTTGTAAAATTGAATTTTGGCCCCCCTCTTAGCGGTAGAACCAAGATGGCGCCTTCATGGCATTGCACGGTGAGCAGCTTCACCATTAGCTAACTCCCTGCTTCCTGTGCCCAGGCCTAAGGTGGACTCATATCTACCTAATAGGATGGGGCCTTGCTCTTTTTCAGAATATGGAGAGAAAAGAGTCCTCAGATGCAAAGTCACCAGCAGGTAGATTTAACTGGTGCTTAACTGTGAGCCCCATGCATCTCCGGCAGCCGTTTCTCTTCTGAACCTTGGCAGAAGTGTGTCCTTTGACTGAGCCTCGGTTTTTCCCATCCACGTAACAGAAGAAGAGTTGGACCGCATGATCTCTAGGTTCTCTTCTGGCTCTACGAAACTATGACTTGGATTAAGAGAGGCAAAATGAGAAGTGCAAAAGAGGAAGAGTGGCTGGAGATCGTTTCTGTAAGACGGGCTTCTGCCATCCGGGTCCATCTGGGCCCTCCCTTCCTACAGCAGCGGGCAGTTCAAACCCTCATCATGTCTTGCCTAGATTGCTTCCATGGTCCCCTAAGAAGCCTATACTACATGGAGACCCTACTCCCAAGTGAAAGTGCCTCAGGATCTCCCATGCCTACAGAACCTGAGCTCTAAGGAAGAAAGACCCTTAAGGATGTGGCCTCCTCTACCTTTCTCTTTGAACTCACAGCTTGCTGCGCTCACATAGAAACCATACTCGACCAACAAGAACCGCTCGCCACCCAGCCTGCTGCTCCATTTGATTAACCCCCATGCAGTCTCCAAGGTGGGCTCGGCTCTAACATCTCCTTCCTGTGAAACTTCCATCGGCACCAGCACACCCTGGCCTCCTGCGCCATTCCCATCCCACGCACCCTTTAACAGGTCATCTGTTAATCACACTGCTTTGTAATTCTCTGTCTTTGTGTCTGTGGTTGTCTGTAGATAAGACACACTCCTTGAACACGAGGAGGCATTTTTCTTGGAACACACTGCTGGGCACCCAATATAGGCTTGATAAATGTTAAGGCAACAAATAAGAAAACAAACATAGAACAAACTGGTGATTGCCAGAGGGGAGGGGTGTTGGCGGGCTGGGTGCAAAAGGTGAAGGGATAAAGAAGTACAAATTAGTAGTTACAGAACAGTCCCGGGGATGTAGCATACAGCATAGGGAATGTAGTCAATATTATTGTAGTGGCTGTGTGTAGTGCCAAAAGAGTGACAGAGTAATCAGGGGATCACCCTGTAAATTACATAAATGTCTAACCAATTATACTGTATACCTGAAACTAACATAAAACAAAGCCAGGACGACACCTTCCGAACCAAGGAAGATTTCTGCTGGGATCGCTAACAACCCATCCCACACCTGTGAAGGGACGACAGGAACCAAGAGATATTCCTTACGGCTAAAACCACGAGGAACCTGAGGATTAAAGGCTGGGCACTGCGAGCGGGCCCTTCGCTCTACATAGTCTTGCCTTTTCACGCTATCTACTCGTCCCCTGCCCCTTCCTCACTGTACGTCTACATCAATAGGCTAACAAAGTCTTTAACTATAACTCACAGGAGCTAAAGAATGACACATATACCCCGTCTCGGTGCCTTGACTCTGTCCCTCTCGCCGTCCCTCTCATTCTCTGCCTCTGTGAGAAGACCACATTCTGTCTGTGGAGTGTTCTCTCTTTTCTAATTAACTTTTTTTCTTTTGACTCTAACTTTGGCATGTGTATTGAATTCTTTCTACACTCTCCGCCAAAGGACCTTCTTCTTTCTCTCAGTACAGGGCTCGGTCTCCTCACCACAGGGGGGAAATTTGCCCTATCCTGCATCACAGCCTCACCCCACACCCTGGTCTTCTATATTCCCATTATCTCCTCAGCTTGCCCTCCTATGAGGCTCCAAGCAAGAACCCATCAAGAGGTGGGGAGCTCATGGCATAAGGTTGGAGTTGGTAAGCCCTTGCTCAAGGTTGGTATGTCTGAAGCAAAATCTGCATGCTCTTTTCTTACTTTTGTTTTTCCTCTTTTGGCCCTTGATCAGAAGGTGAGATTCCTAGAAGAAACTTCAGCACACCTGTCCACCCCTCCCCAAGCCAGAAGCTGGATCCCCTCACAACCAAGTTCCCAAAGCACATCTCCACCCTTACATGTGGGGACCATCGTCTTTGGGAGGAATAAAATGAGCCCAAGTTTCCCTCAGTATTACTGCATTTTGTTCAAATGTTTTCACTTCAAGAAATTGAGCCCCCTAGGGATCAAATGGCTTCCCCAAGGTCACGCTAGTAGTTAGCAGCCAAGATCAGGCTTCAAATCTAATTCTTCTATTAGGGCTCTTTCTCTGCACTCAGCCCAGGATTGGAGGAAGAGCCGATTTCTCTGGTGGCTGTGTGGTCGGCCCCAGGCCCAGGGCCTGCCTGTGTTGACACAGCCCTTCCTAACAAGTTCGCCTGCCTCTCAGGCGGGCGTTTGTTACCTTTTATCCCTTGCTGTCCTAATGTCCTGACTGACGGAGGTGGCTCAGGACAGGGAGGAAAACTCCATCTTCCCCTCCCCGCAAAGCCGCACAGCTGCCCAGGAAGGATTGTGGAGAGGACCGAATGGAGGAAATTGTCAGCCCAGGCTGTTTGTCACCGGCTCTCAGTCTCCCTCCCCTCACTCGTATTCCCCTCACGGCCCATGACCCTCCAGGGTGAATGATGAGGTGTGACTTTTCTAGAGTTCCTACTGAGCCCCTGAGGATGAACTGGGGTGAGGGGTACAGAAAGAGCTGAAAGTCTCTTTCTGCCCAAGAGGCACAGCAGCCCCGGGGGCCTCGCCCATCCCAGGCTGCCTATTCTCTTCACCACAAATAAACAAGGGAAGTCAAGACCTCTTTTCGGATTCTATTAATCAAGTTATTCAGCAAAGGCCTGGCAGCATTCAACCTGTACCAGGTGCTATGGGAGGTTCAAAAAAGGCCCCCGTCTTCGGAATCTCTCCACCTTCTCCATTCCACTGCATCTGTACACCCTAGTACATGGGCAGTTACGATCATTTCCCAAAGTGGTCCTCTCCACTCCCGCTCCAACACAGCCCATCCTCCATGAAAATCTAAAAAAAAAAAAAAACAACAACAACAACTCCTCACACTCGGCGCATTTTACATACAAGATGAAAGTCCTCAAAAAAAAAAAAAACATTTAATCTCATCGAAGCCCTACTAAAATTCTTTTAGTAAGTTCTCTTGAGTGGATTCCAAATCCAGTCTTGCTGCTAACTAGCTGTGTGACCTTGAGCAAGTTACTTGACCTCCATGGACTTAGTTTGACCTCTCTTACTTCCTGTAGAAAAAAAGTCTAAGTCCCCAGCATGGCAGCCCAGGCTGTACCCCAGCCAGCATGACCACTCTCTCCAGCCTGCTCTCCCCGACACTCTGTTCTAAACCCAAGGTCATTGTCTATCCATCTTCTGCAGCACTTGTCCTATTTTGCGTCACTCTTGAATAATTTGGTACTGCCCTGTCTTCCAGATTATCTCCAAACTCCTTGGGAGCAAAGCTCCTCTGTAGTTCCTAGAGTGCCCAGCACAGGGCATGGAACACAGCAAAGACGCATCCACAAATGTTAAATCGTCAATGAGATGTTGGATAAACACTCATCATTTCTTTCAGAGTTACTCCTGCCACCCCCAATCCCCAACAAAAAAATTCTTTTTAACTTCACAGATTCCAGAATCAGCCTTCTCAAATGTGATCCATGGACCTCTGGCAGCAGAAATACCCAGCATGATCATTAACAATGCAAGTCCCCGGGCTCTACCCCAGACCTATGGAATCAGAACCTCTGGTGAGTGCTAACTCCAGGGGCTCCCCAGCTGTGGCCTGAGCTCCCTCAGACTGGAACAGGGTTTGCGAGAAGGGTAATGCAGACGCATCCTAAGCAGCCTGGGATAGAGATGAGGGGATGGCAGGGGCTGGGGGATGGAGGGAGTTTGCGATTCTGTACCTGCTAACCATCACTGCAAGTCCCTGGAACTCATCTTCATCTCACTCGAAGCAAGTCATGACGATAGAGGGGCCTCCTCCCCGTCCCATTCCGCCCCCTCCCCGCACCTGACATTTCTCCTCTTTCTGTCTCCTTCCTCCTTCCCATCAGCCCAACAGGGTTGGAAATTGTTCTTGCCCTCAATCAGCCTCTCCCTCCCCAAGGCCCACTGATTTAAACAGCGTCTTCCTTGCCCAGACAAAGAAAGAAGTGACTCTCTTCCTCCTCTTTGCCCTGACCACCAGCATGCTAATGCGTTTTATAAAACCAGCATGAGGCGCATTTTCAGTCACACACTTTACATCATACCTAATTAAACCTCTTGCTGGTTTCCCAGGCGACCTCCCCTCCATCCTGAGGCTGCAGAGCGGCAGGGCCCCACGACACCTCTGATGCCAAGTGTCTGTGGTTGTGGGAGCACCATCACAGGACTGGAAACACAAAGGCCTAGACTAGTCCAAGCTCCAGGGCTGACTGGGTGCTTTTGGGAAAGTCATGTCCCCCCATCTTAGTTTCTGAAGATCAAAAGATCTGGACCAGGTGGTCCCAGGGAACTCTTTGGATTTAAGACTCTAGGGTTAGAATACTTTAATACTCTTAAGATGTATTAGTCCAGGACAGAAGGCTACAGGGAGAGAAGACTAAAGGAAAGGAGCTCCGGACACAAAGGCAGGATCCCCAAAGCCCATAAAGTCACCTGATGGTGGCTATGAGGTCTCAGCTTCACATTCGAGTGGATGCTACCCTGGGGAGAAGTCATAGGACTGGAATAACTCGACAGTATTTCCTGCGAAGCAGGTATTCAACCACAGTAGGGACATCATCACAAATGTTCACACAGCATTTACTCCACAGCAGGCAACATTCCGAGCACTTTACATGCATTAACTCATTTAATCTCTGCAACACACCCAAGAGGTAGGCACTATTATTATCCCCATTTTACAGATGAGGAAACAGGTGCAAGGAGGGAAAATAATTTGCCCAAGATCACAGAGCTGGTAGGTGGCCGAACCAGGATTTGAACCCAGGCCGGGTCCGTGACTCCACACTCTCAACCCCATAGTCTCGGACGGTGCTGTTCACCGTCCCACCCACGCTACAGTGGAGTAGAGACATGCAACGCCACTGCCATGAAAGGCAGCAGCACCAAGAGTCATGTCTTTGAGATCTAGGATCGAATGGCCTTCATTCGATGAGACCAAATGCTGACTTGCACGTATTTCAAGAATGGATACTACGAGGCCTTAGCCCTTGGCAATACTGCCACATCAGAATAAAAGCTTGGCCTCCTCACCTTTCTCTGCTCCCTCTCTCTTCTTGGTCCCCTGTCCTCACCTCCTCGCCTCCACGCCCCCACTACCAGCCCACCTACCCTGGGTGTGAAGAATGTAGACTTCAGAAACAAGAGGTCTGAGCCCCATTCAGTCGCTTTCTGTGACCTTAAGTCTCCTAGCCTCTCAAGTGTCAGTTTTTTCACAACTGGATGAGGAGGCAGTACAGCAGAATGACTAGAGCGTGGGTTTCAGAAAGCCACCTGGGTTCACCTGTGTGTCTGTGTCATACGCTCCAAAGCCCCGATCCCCTACATGTGAAGTGGGGCTCTGCTGGGTTGTCGGGATGACTCGAGAGTGATGCCAGGGAAGCTCCTGGTACAAAGCTTGGCACCCGAATAGGCACACGATCCGCATTCTGGGCAGTTTATGGACTGCTCTCCTGAGCACGATCTCATTTCACACCACGGGTGAAGCAACCTCCTCCCAAGGTGGGACTTGGCACCAAATGTGAAAGGGGGCTCAGCCTAAGGAAGTGTTTCATAGGCAGCTTGTGGGCGGCCAGGGGTCAGATGCCGGATGCTGGGGAATTCCTCACTAAGGCTTAAATCCATTTCCCACGTTTCCTTCTGTCATCTTCCTCCCTCATACTTATGATGCCAACTCGCCAACATATCCCTGTATTATGGGAAAGTGCTTCCTCAGATAAGCTGCTAACGACAACCTGGGACACAAATTCCAGAAAGCCACAGGGCCCCCTCTCCACAGTACCCCGCACGTGTCCCCCCTCTTAGCTTCGCTCGTAGCCCTTGGAATGCCTATTCTCATATCTCTTCAACTCAAACCCCTACTTCTCTTTCAAGGCCCTGTAGGAATCATGCTGCTTTGTCATGGGAAGAACCCCAACCCCTCCCCCAAGCTGGAGAGAATCCCTGCTCCCTTTCAACTCCCATGGTTATCTTACGAGTCTATGTTAGGGTTCTGTGTGCCTGCAAGTCCCCCATCAGATTTTCTGCTTCTTTAACAGAAATCAAGTCTGCTCTTTTCCTAAACCAACTCATAATACAGCCCAGGGCCTGGACAGAGAGTAACCACTCAATAGACGCTTGATATTTAAAAACGAGAGCATGCACACTGACACACTCTGGTCAAACAACACAGAAATAGCAAACAGCAAATGTTCTTTCCCTGATAAACCTGGACTGGGGCATTTCTCTGCACCAACGACTCCTGGACCCCTTCACAGTCACATAGTCAGCAGCATCATATCCATCCTGCCCTTTAGCTCTGGACCCCGAGCCTCTTGTTAAAATGTGTAGCTCCCTTCCCAACAGACAACAGGACCCCCTCCCATCCCCATGGACTTGGAAGCAGGGTCTACTAGAGGCAAGTGTGGGCTCCACTCCATCAGCAGCTCCTTGAGAGGAGTGGGAAGGAGTCTCCCGTTGCAGCATGGGACGGGGGCGGAGCCTGTGACCTTCGCGTTGCCTCGCTCCATCTTTTCAGCTACACGCGATGGTTTTGTCCCCGACCAGGACTAAAGGCACACGGGTTAGAGCGCATATTAATCAATCCACATTTAACAGAATGTGGCGAAGAGAAGCCGCCTCACCCAAAAGTCAGACGGGTGGTCTCCTTGCCGCATTGGTTTTTGGTTTTGTTGAGTTGGGGTTTTTTTTCTGAGGGGAGAGGATAGTTGGTGCTGCAAAGAGTCCCTTTCAAAAGTGTCCCCGTGGCTCCTTGCTACAGGCAGAACAGACTGCAGGAAGCACTGGATACCTCAGACAAAAAGGGCGGGTAAGGACTTTCTGTTCAGAGCTAGCCTTGCAGGTGGGTCTGGATTGGGGTCCACCCGCAGTTAGGTAGAAAATACTTCTCAGGAAGAAACAAATGGAGGAAATAATTATCTAAAACGCAGACAAAGAGTAATGAACTAAGAGACTCATTACTGTATAATTTATAATGAAAAACTGTCAAAATGTAATAACCGTCTGATAAAAGCTGAATGGTCAAATAAATGGTGGCAATCCTTAGGATAGATTATTATTGATAATCTATTTGAAGAATCTTTAATGGCATAAGGAAACGCATATGCTATAAAGAGAAAAAAGCTTTATTATCCACAGTATATACAGGCTTAACCGTGTAAAGCACCAAATCAGAAAAAGAAACCAGACACTGGGTTATCTCTGCTTAGTGAGGTTCTAAATTTATTCTCTTATGTATCCTTTTGTGTGCACTTTTCCAAGTTTCATATAACAAGCATTCATTCTTTTTTTGATATAGGAATCATATCAAAAGGAAGCAAAAGAGAGACTTAGGGAGGCAAGAGTTAGAAGGAAACAAATGGGAAGAAAAGAGGGAAGCTGAGCAGAGGACCCACGATGAGGAAGAATGAGTACGTCATCACCATCCCATCGAGCCGGGGGGACAAGACTAGTACCACTTCAGAGACTGCTAGGTCGGAGGCAGGGGGCATGTCGCCGTGGGGCCAGAAAAGGCGGCCCAGGGCTTATTCCTAAGTCTGAAGCGGAGGTCAAGACAGAGCACAACAGAAGATTTGGGCCTCCACTTTCACAACCTTCGTGCCCCAGCACCTGTTCTTCTTTGTCACATGCGAGGACAAGAATGCCATCTGTTACCTGGAGCCAGTTCCCAGCCGAGCTCCAGGTAACACACATTTGCACCCATCCTGCAGCCCTGTCACCTTGTATCAAGCTCTTCCCCCTCAGATTGCAAAGGGGGAGAGTGGCTGGGCAGCTAAGGCAGCTTCTTGTCTGGCAAATAACCAGCCTCCTGTGCAGAGGGCTCCCAATCTCACCTCTCCCTCTTCTCCTCCCTCCCCCGGGTCTCCGCCCTCAGGACTTGAGTCTGCTTTCCTTTCATTTTTCTTACCCTGGCTCCTAGCTGCCCCTCCCTCTTCAGCTCCCTGCTTCCGGTTCCCAAGGGGCCATTCCCAGTCCAGTGGATCTGCTATCTCTCAGCACCACCTGCTGCCCATTCTGGCCTCCACCATTGTCCCTTTCAAATTTTCAGAGGCCCCTGGGCCTGGCTCCTTATCACACTGTGTCCATCCAGCACCTGTCTTTGGAAAGCAAGAATGAAGACTCAGAGGGTACAGGCTTTGCCCTTCTCTCCAGCTTCTTTCTATAAAACCAGAAATGGTAGAGCTGGAAGAACCCTCGGCAGACATCCGGGCCAGCTCCTTTTGCCTGCCTCTGCCCTCAATCCTGCTGCTCCAAGACCCTGAGGCAAAGACAGAAACCACAGGCCTTCTCCTGCTCGCACAGGTCCAGCCTGCTTTATCTGCCCAAGATCTGAGATCCACAGTGCACTGGGAGAGCAGAAGGACTACCCACACTCTGCACAGATATGTCACAACGATTGCCACAAAGGGTTAAAAAGTGTCCTAGAGCCCAAAATGAGACTCGGGTTACCAGCTTAACCAATGAGACATCCTCCTCCCCAAGAGCGCTCTCTATCCCTGAGTCACCAGGACCAACCTGAGCCTCTTACCCTCTCCCATTACTCCCCTTTGAAGCCCATCAACCCTCCCAAAGGAATAAAAGACCTTAACTCAGACTCTTGCCTAACTCTCTTGACTGGCTCTAAAGGATACCTGGACTACAAATGTGTGAGAGTCCTAGAAAATCCTCAAACTCAAAACAATCACAAATGGTACAACTGCAACTATTTTAAGGCAAGGGGGCTACTGTCTGCTCCTTCCATCCTTCCGCTCTGGAGATACCTAGATTCCCCATTCAGGAGTCCCAAGAGAGGAGAGATGTCCCAGAGGGGCGAGAGCCTCAGAGTCTCTTCCTAGCATCGCCGCTCCCATCCCGCCACCCATGAGGACGTCCGCCCTTCCCCTGTTATATCTTCAGTTGGCCCCAGAGGAGCAATGCCACTGATGGGACCTTAGTTCAACTGGAACAATAAACCCAGTAAGAAGACACTTTCATGTTTCTGGTCTCTTCAGACTGCGTGTGGCTGCACTGAGACGAACAGGCCTACTGGATCGGCTGGAATGTGAAATGCCTATCCTAGAAAAAGGGGAGTTTTAAGGCACTCCAGGTGATGAGATGAGGTAAATTAGTGAGGAGGAGGACGATAAAGAGAAGAAAGACGAGCAAGATGGAAAATAGGAATGGGCAGTTCCCTGAGCAGGGTGGCCTGTCTTAATGTCACATCTGGCGGCAGGGTCCTTCCTCGCTCTCGGAGTGCAGCTAATTCCCCCTCCACCCTCAGGGAGGCAGCGCCACAGAAAATGGAAAGAGCTTTAGAGCCAGATAGGCCTCGACTCCCATCCCAACTCCATTGCTTCCTAACTGTGTGATCTTGAGCGAATTACTTAAATTCTCTGAGCCTCAGTTTTGCCATCTATAAATGCACCAGAGGTACTGACTGACACCTCACAGTGTTTTGTGAGAGCTAAATGAGAGAAAATGTAAGTAAAAGCCCTAAAATACTTTCTAGCCTGTACAAGTGTCCAATAAAAGGTAGTCCTCTAAGTCGCATGAAATGGGGGATCTTCTCAGGCCATAGAGTTATTTAGCCACGTTTCCTTTTAACTCAAATAGAGTTTCCTGAGAGGCAAAGGGGAGATGAAGACAGTTCACTCATTCAGTCATTTATTCATTCATTCATTCATTCATTCATTTATTCAACAATTTTCATTGAGTGCCCCCTATGCATCATGCCACAGGAGTATAACTGAACCAAACGAGGTACCTGCTTCTCACTCTAACTGCAGAGAAGAAACAATGAACAGGTGAATGTACGAAATGCCAAGCAGGGATAAGTGCTATTAAAAAAAATAAGCATGGTATGGAGAGAGAGAAATGGTCAGGGAGGGCATCTCTGCAAAGGTGACGTACATGTATCTGAAGAAATGAAGTGGCTAAATGTATGGTTGTCTGGAGGATAAGCATCCCACAGGGAGAAGAGTGAGTACAAAGGCCCCCAGCAGTGGCATGGCCAGGTAAGGAAAGCAGACATCAACTACTAGTGGGAAGAAGCACTTCATCTATTGGGAAGAACAGTAACAGTTCGTAGAGACCAAGGCATTGAGACTGACCTTCGAGAATGGGGACTATTTTGACAGGCACAGATGAGGAAAGAAAAGAATTCCAGAGGACTCCACCCTTTGCATTTTTAGAATCTAGATCAGTTATCCCACCCCTCCCCTGTGTTAATAAAAGAGGAAACTGACACACAAAGAAGGGCTTGCTAAAGTCACACCACCAGTTAGTAGTGAAGTCAGATCAACAACCTGTCCTCTCGATTCTCAGTCAAAGGCTTTATAATCGAACTTGTCCCTATTATTCAGAATATGTGCCAGGCAGCAACCCGAGGAAGCTACAAGCTCTCTGGGGACAGAAGCCCATTTCTCACCAACCTTGGCACTCTCTGGTGCCTAGCATAAGCAGAAGAGGACTGCCCGGGAATTCCGAGTGACCCTCGCTCCATCTTCCCTGAGGCTTTCTGGGCATACCCGCTGCCAGGCAGCAGGCATCGCGTTGCGACTCGGCAGAAGTGCCACACATGGTGATTAATACCCTATCTCCTAGCAAGTAATTATAATTAATGCAGAATAACAAAGCAGGAAATCAGGCATTATTAGCAGGAATTTGCTATTTATTTTCATTTTATGCGCTGTTCCCCCACCCCACCTTCCACATCTCCTGCCCCCTCTGGTCTCCCAGTTCCAGGTTAGAGGTGGAAGAGAGGAAGAACTCAGCTAAAAATTCCTTCACTCCATAAATGTGTAGTAACACCTATGTTCCAGGCCCTGAATTAGGCGGTAAAAAGACAAGGATCCCCACAGTTTCTATTCTCAGAAAGTTTAAAATCTAGTAGAAATCACACAGCTCAGGTAATCACAGCAATGGGAGCATACAGAAGGTGCAGCAGCGGCCCAGAAGAAAAAGCCTTGCTGTGTCAGAGGGGATCAAGGAAAGCTTCCAGAGGAGGTAGCATTTGAGCTGGGCCTGGAAGGGCGGGCAGCCATGTTCAAGGTGAGCAAGCAGGGCAAGCGCATTCCAGAAGCAGCTCTGAGATACAAGAGAAAATGGCCAAGGAGCAAACAGTGTAAAAAGGGGCAGAAGGAGCGGGAAGGCTGCGTGGGGAGGCAGTAGCCAAAGTGGGCAAGGCTCTGGGTTCTTATCCTCCAGGACATGGGGGAGCTGAGAAAGAAGGTTCGGTAAGGCCCTGAGCGGGGATGATCAGATTCAGGCCAGCCCCAGGAGGGGAGCCTCAGTAGCGAATTTCCGGGGATCAGGAAGAAATGAAGACAAGTATAAGAGCATGGGGGGGGGAATGTGCCGAGGGCCCAGGCCTAAGGTGGCAGGGCAGCATAACACTGGTTTCCTCTGCTACACTCCTGCCGCCGAAGACTTGAGGGCACCCACCAGGCTTTGAGCCCTGGAGCAATGGTTGGGGAGATTTAGCTTGAAGGCAAAAAGAAAAGCCTGTCAGAAATGAGGGAGGGTCGTTAATTAGACTGTAAACTCCAGGAGAACAGAGGCAGCAGACTCGGTTCTCAGTTGGTATTTGATGGTCGGGTGAAGACCTGGATAAACAAATTCTAGCAGCAATGTGGAGAATGGATCGCAGCAGATGGAGATGAGAGGGAGGAAGGCCACTAAGGAAGCTATTGCAGTATTCCCAAGGGCCGACGAGACAGAGGTGCAAAGACACAAGTAGAGCCTCCTGGCCCTAGTCGGGGAGGACGCCTGGGTCATCCCAGGGGAGAAAAGGATTTGGGAAAGAATCTGAAGAAAAGACCAGCAGAGAAGCTCCACAAAACTAATCAAACAGCCCCAAAACGTCCGGAGTTCTCGTCCTCCACTGCTTTGTCTCAGTAAAGTACGAACAGGAGCGTAGTTTCGCCCAAGGCCGCCAGTTGCTTTCTGGGAGAAAACACAGTCTCAGATGCTCTAATTCTAACCATAGCAGATTAAAGAAGGAGCATGAGGCAGGAGGCTGGACTCATTTGAAGAAACAATGTCCTAAGAACAAGGAAGTGCGTGAAAATCCTAGAAGACAGCAGCAGGGCCTAAGGACTAAGGGTCACAGGGCAGATGTCCCTGGAGCCCTGTAGGCACAACATTTAGGAGGTGTCCCCTGAGTAGCTGCTGCAAGAGATTCTGATATCTTGGCAGTCAGAATAAGTCAAGCCTGTCTGGCCTAACCAAACTCTCTGGATCCAAACAGCCTCCTTCCAGCTTGGAGGTCATCATAGCCCCCGGGATTTAGGATGAGAACTCTGAGTCTTCTTCATTGCTGATGTCATCCCCTTAACAATCAAACGGATGCAAGACCTGATTATAAGGGCTCCCGATGTTAAGACCCTACAGAATTCCCATCCCATTATATCCAGCCGGGGTTGTAGCCTTCAACACAGGCCTTCGAATCAGAGTTGTGGCTTCTCATAAACCAGTCTTCCTCCAGTCTCAACAGCAGCTTAAGCCGGTCCATTCGAGTGAAGCTTAGCTCTCTTACAGCTCCATTAGTGAGCATCTAAGACCTTATCGCGCAGATATTTAACCCTAACGCTGCAAGAAAAGAATCCCCATTTTCAAATGAAGAAGCAGGCTCAGAGAAGTGAAATGACTCTGTCCAGTGGCACACAGTGGCACTCAGGGTTCAAACCCAGATCCGACTGACTCCAAGGTCAGACACCGGATGCCTTTGTCTGGTCCTGTCTACCTTAGCTGAGATGTAAGGAGCAACGACAGCACCAACTCCATTCTGGATGAAAAATATACAGTCGGTTTTGAACTGGCTATGGTTTTGCCCCACCAAAAAGAAAATTAGCTTTTCTCGAGTAGCTCCCACATGCCAAAACATTGTCCTAGCCTTCTAATATGCTTTGCTTCATTTTAGGTCCCTTTAGTCGTGATGCCTCTGTCCCACCTTTGAGTCCAGCCCATTTTTGACCCAGGTCCTTCCTACCCCCTTCGTTTCCCCCAGATTCGTGGAAGTCTGTTTTCTCAGATCCATTCTGTTCCTCCAACCAGAGCAACCTGGAGTTGTCCCTGAGAATCAGCTTCCCACCTTTAATTCCCAACTGCACGTCCAGCTACCGAGAAAATGGCGACTCCCATCTGTTCCCTCAGCAGCTTCTGCTCTAGGCCCAAGCTGAGCTACACAGCGAACCCCAGCAGGACACTGAGCTCCTCTTACACTGGTATTCCTGCAAGATATCCTGGTTCGTTGTCCTGTCTACAATCCTCTCTTACAAATTAACTCTGTCACCCTGACAGTGGACAGGAAGACCATCACCTAGTGGCACAAGTTGGACTGAAATCAGAAATACACAAACCCAAAAGAAAATAAAACAAAAACAAAATAAATCTATAGAGGGATCAACCAAAAGAGAGAAGACAAGAAGGCTAACTGATCTAGAGGTCTCCCTCAAATCCCCATTCTCAGGAGCCCCCTCCCCCAAGACCAGCTTAGCCAGCTGATTACAAAGCAACCAAATGAAAACCCCAAGTCAGTCAGTTCCCTCAGAGAATGAATGACTTGGTGTGGCAACCAGAAAGAGGCAGTGGCCCCCAAAATTCTGTGTACATTGGGGCAGCTCATTTAGGTCAACTGGGCCCTAAATTCTGCATCCATAAACTCAAAATAATATTCTCAGCCCTGCCTACCTTACAGGGTTATTTTGAAGATGTAGTGAGAACTTGGATACAAATTCTTTGGATATTGGGAGAGGAAGACAGGAAGGAGGAAAACAATAGCATATATTAATCAATGGGAGACATATTTGAGCTCAAGCAAGGCTCAAGGTACCCTTCCAATTGCCAGGTAGTATCCATTCTGAATACGTATAAGGTGCTTGCTGTGCCTTGGGACAGAAGCAGCCATGTGGGGAAGTGGAGATCCAAACTGCCTGCTTCAGTAGTAGTAAGTTTACACATAAAGAGAGCCAGCCCGCCCCTCAAAACTGTTTGAAGAATAATAGTAGGACTTGAAAGAGCATGAGCTCCGGAGACATAAAGACTTAGAGTCCTAGCTATGCCTCTTAGCTTTTTGACTTCTCTGAGCCTCTATTTCCTGGCGTATAAAATAGAGAAAAGGTACCTAATTTATAGTCATTGAATACGTGTAAGAGTGACGTTAAATAATGTATGTAAATTGCCTGGCGTAAGGGTAACTTTCCATATTATTATTATTAATAATAATCCCCCTTCGCTACTACCTCATCCCTAAAGGTGAGAAGGCAGCACTAAATGTCTACTAATGAGAAATCCACAATCCACGTTATAACAGGCAGCCAGTGGGCCCTCAGCGAGCTCACTAAGCATGAAATTGGGCAAGAATATTTATGTGTCTACTTGAATGTTAATGAGGCTCTAACTAGGAAAGAAAGGTATCTGTGGGGTTCCCATATTGGTGGTAGGGATGGCTTGTCAGAAAAGCAGGGAGAGAGAGAAAGGGCAGTAGACCATCTAATGCTCGGGCCCCAAAAGCCAATGGCTTCTGCCTGGCAGTGTCCCTCCAGGCAAGTTCAATGAGTCCACTGAACACTCCTTTCCAGCCCAGAATTAAATGCTCAACAAAGTCAGGCTTGGTCATTTCCAAAACTGGAAGCCTTATAAGCTTGGATTTCCAGGTATGAAAGGGTAAGAAGAGTTGAATCCAGTAAACCTAAGAGATGGACGCCACGATCTGGGGTATCCACCCCAGTGGGACATCTAGGAGGTAGTAGAAATAACCTCAGTAGAGAACTAGCTGTAAAGCATTCTAGCCTGGGGTCTCAAGGCAGAATTTGACAATGAAAAAAAGTGAAGAAGGAAGGGAAAATGGAAAAGGGCTGGAATAGACTGACTCAACAGTTTTAGGAGACAGGAAAGCTTGAAGAAAAGTGCAATAATAAAAGAAAATCCAATAGGTGTCAGAACTGAAGTGTAGCTGTGTTTCTGGTTATGCACATAATGGCAGACAGGAAAAGAAAGGAAACAATGTTTTTTTCAGCACCAGCTTTATGCTGGGCACTGTACCAAGTTCACTGTAGATATTTTTTTCTCATCTAATCCTCACGCCATCCTTATCAAGGTGGTAACTTTTTTCACCATCTCACTATTTCACAGGTGAGGATCATGAGATTTGACCCATTGTATAACTTGCTAACTTTTTTTTTTTCTTTTGTGGTGGGGAGGGAGGGTTCTCCATTAACTTTTAAATGAGACAACGACAACACAAATTTTGATATTTTGATACTCTGACACCTGGTGAAGAAAAATCCCATGGTTATGTGATTCAGTGTGGAGGATTTTTCCCTGCTGTAGCAGATACTGGTTCTCTTTTTCAATCTCTTTCATCCATGAATTGCCCACTTCTTGTTTGTTAAAAAGATACTTTTTCAAAATACTTAAATGCAAAAGCAGATATCACATACCCTTCCTTTTAAAACTATATGACCACATGTTTTTAAAGAATAAATGCCTAGGTTACAAAATTCAGTACCTTTCTCAAGAATCCTAAACTTTTCATTAACTCCCTCTGAATTTTCATCTGGAGACAGAACCTGGTGCCATTGTCTTAATCTTGACTTTCACAAAGCCACCCACCCCACTTCCTCTGGGCTCCTTCTCAATGACAGCTACCTTCCAGCCAACTGAAAGAAAGTTCCATTTCCCCTGCTGAGGCTGTTCAAGCCAATCAGAGGGTAAGCCTTAATTTGCCCTTAATTCCCACTGTTTTCAAAGACCCTGCATTCTTTCTCCTCACAGAGCAGAAGACAGCAACAAGGATGTCAAGCTGTCTATAAATGACCCTCCAACCACAAAGGCTCATCAGCCAGGTTGCCTCTATTTGCTATTTGGAGATGATCCCTCTCTTGACTCAGTCTCTGCCTGTATCATGGAACTGTATCAGGAAGGGCCTCTCCACCTCAAATCAATCTCCACCCACCCAAATGTTATCCCTAGTACTAGATTGAGCTTAACTAATACCACCTTGTCCAACACATGTTCCTGGGGCTTCCCACGGCCTCCACCCCAGGTCTGAGGAACATCTCCCCCCCCACACCCCGCCCCGAATTACAGTGGTATTAGTAGGACCTGTTAGCACTTTCACCTTGCAGTACAATCTTACTTGTCTTTCTTTTCTCTCAGACTATAAGCTCCTTGAGGGCAGGACCTAACTCTAATCTGAAAGAACTTCGGCTGTCTTCTCCAGGTTCAGGGTCAAAGGACACCCTTACATCTTTTTCAGATTTCCCATATTCAAGGCATAGCATCCCCCTAAGGAGGACAGTTCCCTGGGAAGAAAATACATGAGGACAAGGACTTTTGTGTCTTAATCGTAGGTATCCCCAGCAGCGAGAAGAGAGCCTCCTTCAGAATGCTTCTCCGTAACTATGTGTTTAACAATTATTGTCTCTAGGCTGAAATTTTCTAAGATGATTCATTATCCTCAACTTCCTCTGCTTCTGGACTTATCCTCTAGGATCTCATATTCCCCCCTCTGACTAAGACCAGATTTCTGATAAGTCTTTTTTTCACTGACTAGACCAGCAAGCCCCTTTGTTATTTGCCTTTTATAGAACTAGTTAGAACTGGAGGCAATGTTATTTGCATACAATACCTATCTACTTCACCAATGGCCTGTTACTACCAAAATGCTATCAGACATAGAGGATAGAAAGATTTCTTTAGAATTACTTTATTATTTTAAAGGTTCTAGATCCCTTATGCGAGAACATTATGTGAAAACATTTCTTAACACATAAAGTGCACTGAATGCTCACTCTCCTTCCTTTCTCATACAGAACATACAAAATCTAAACAGAGTTTTCCCTGGATATTTAAGTTCTTTTCTACCTATGTAAGTATGTCTGGGTGCAGAGAGCTGCAAGTGAAGTCACCATTGCTGGTGTGAAAATTTAGTTCTCAAAGGAATTTGATCTGAAGTGAAACAGACAAGAATCACCTCTACTGGAGACACAAAGCCAGGAACCACCGGAAGACCCACGAGTGGCATAAATTGTCCAATAAGCATGCAGTCCCAGTCAGTATCATTCATTGTGTGCCTAGGACATTTTGAGCCTCAGGATCTTCACAGCAGTATTAATGACATTGGTTTGAACATACTTCTGTCTTTGTCTACCTCTCATTGAACCAGACCCAAAAACAGACTCTAAAGGATGCTGAATTTCCAGCTTTTCTGTATCCTTAGACTGTTATGATATGGTTAACATGTAAAAATCATTAAAGGCATCAGTGCAAGAAGTAAAACTCCAGGGAGGCTATTAACAGCACGTTCAGCTGGTACGTCTGGGTCAATTCATAGCTAGCCTTTTCATTTAATATGTGAGTTAATTCCATCTAAAAAGTGGTCACCTTAAGACTTTGTGACTAAGAAAATATATTGCATAACCATGAGTTGTGAAAGGAGAAGACAACAGGACCTCTACAAAGCCATCGTTTGCATATGCAATGCCGGCGCTTTCAACACTCACTCGACACTCACCATCCAGCTATTGACTGAGCACTTACTTCATGCCAGATGCTGGGGATGCAAAGGACTATGTGAAAGACAATGTTCCTGCTTTCATGGAGCCTACATGTCAGTGGGGGAAATGGACAGTAATCAAGGAAGTAAATAAGATAATTTCAGATAGTGACGTGTGCTATGAAGACATCATGGAGGACCGTGGCAGAGTGCGGCAGCAGAGGTGGTATTAGGCAGAGGACACGGGAAAAGCTTCTCTGAAGAGGCAATACTTGAACTAAGATTTTAATGTTGAGAACAATCAGGCCAAAGATCAGAGGAAAGAACGTTCCAGACAGAAGAAACAGCTAGGCAAAGATCCCGAGGAAACAATATGTTTGGAGTATTCAAAGGTTCAAGTGGATGAAGCAGAGAGCACAGGCAAGGGGTGAAGCCAAAGAGGTAGGCTGGGGTGAGCGAACACTGCATCCTTTAGGCCATGGCAAGGAGTTTGGATTTTATTCCAAGGGCAAAGGATAGCCAGAGAAGGGTTTTAAGCAAGGCAGAATTGGATTTACAGTTTTAAAAAATCACTCAGCTGTTGTGTAGAGATTAGAGCTAGGGAAGCAAGAGCAAGGGCAGTTAGGAGGCTATCCCAATCGACCAATCATCTAGGCTAGCAGTGGTGGTGGCCTTGCCTGCGGGTGGTAACAGCTAATGAAGAAGTAGACAAGCCAAGAATGCATTTGGAAGTAGCAGTAACAGGACTCATGAAAAATTGGATGTGGAGGTATAAAGAAAGCAGCAGACAAATCAAGTACAAACCCAGTTTGGGGGCTCCAAACAAATGTAGGTCCTACTACTAAAACATGGGAGACTGCAGTAGAAATAATTTACGAGTGAAACTGGGAAAAGAAATGAAGAGTTCTGTTCAGATATGATGTGTATGAAATGCCTGCTAGGTGCCCAAGCAGTTAAAAGTTTTATCTGTATCTCATAGGAGGGTGTGAGGTTACATATATAATTTGGGGGCATTCATCACTGGCATGTAATCTAAAATTACGAGTCTGGCTGAGGTCAGGGAAATACAGATATTTTTTTTTGTAAATGCCCAGGGCCTAGCCTAGCCCCACAGAGGGCACTGAGAAGAGCCTCATGAGGTAGAAAGAAACCAGAAGAGTGAAGTGTCAACCAAGCCAAGGAGGAGGAGGCATTATCCCATGTTAATGAGCCATCCAACTCTCTACACCATCAACGCCGAAGGCCCTGGGCCAGGCCCTGGGATCACAACAATGACACAGCCCTACCCTCAAGGGATTTACAATCTAGCAGCATAAGGGGTGGCACTCAGAGAATGGAAAATTTAAATTTTGTTTCTTGTAGAATAGCTTCTGATTCAACTACAGCAATGTTAAAAAAAGAAAGAAAAAACAGATCAATTAAAAAAGAAAGAAAAGGCTACAAGACAATAGTTTGAATCCTTCTGTTTTTGTGCAGAGGCTTTAAGTCTTACAAGTTGGGCTTGCAAGAGAGGGACTGTCAACTGCCCGATGGCATTTAGTGTTTCCAGGAAAACAGTCTCAATGTCAAGAGTAGAGAGAAAAGGGATCATACTTGATGTTTCCTGTTATCCCTCAACACAAGTACACGAGGTAAATCCTGTTAGAATAATGACATGAACGGCTCTGAAGACAAATGGTAGTCTCAAAGCAGAAATCCTTGAGGTTCACTGAAATTGGATAGAGGCCATCATTACTGAATTTTCTCAGTAATAGCATTGGAGTGAAGTAAAGTCTGTACAATGGGTGGTAAATATATTTTTAATAAAATTTAGAGACTCTCACCCTTCAGCCATCCCCTTTACTGTTCCTCCCCGATCCCCTGCCCTGAGCTCCTTACAGAGACCACACGACAAAGAACCCTAAGATCTAAAGAAATGACCCAACTTTGCACATTAGCACTGCCTCTGGCAAAGCTGCTTACATGAAAAGCTTGTGCTAGATTATGTTTACTTTTAGGGCTAGGGTTTTCTGAGTTTCTTGGAATCTAAAAGTAGCATCCCGCCACACGAGGTATCATCTGACCAACGATAAGCAAGAAGGGTGAAACGGTGACAAGTGGCATTTTCTCTGTTGTAGCCATGTTGGAAAGATGAAGCAGTACTAAATCAAGAACTTGAGATTGTAAAAAAACTAAAGAAGTGTGTTATCAGGGAATGGAGGAGCAGAGAAGAAAAGCGGGAGGACACAGGACAAACTATGACATTATAAACATACTTGTACCAGGATCATTTTTTTAGATATTAATTTTGTGTTGTGGTTTTTTTTGTTGTTTATTTGGTTTTTTTTCCCCGTCTCTCTCTCACCCTCCAATTTCAAACTGGTAACCTCAGGCTTTTAAATCCTTGCTTCAAGGATATTGTCATGTTAGAAAACTGAAACAACCTGAAATGAGCTCCTTGGTTTGGGAGAAAGCCTAAATCAATTCAATCTTTCTGGAGAGAGAAGGAAGCTGCCTGTGAGAAGAAGGGAAGTGACAGAAATTTCCCAAATCTAAGAAGGCGGTCAGGTCTAACATTCCCTTAAGCAAATAAGGACCAGAGCCTGCTCCCTAACAAGACACTAGGAAAGTGGCAAAAGTCAAGGAAGGAAAGAGAGATCTTATTCCCTTTCTTTCCCAAACATGAAACAGAAGAAAGTCCACTGGCCCTAACCCAGACAAACTTGTGACTGATGAGTCAGAATGTCTTGGACCCATGCAGTAGTAAGGAGCTGCAAGAATGACCGAGGTCGAAGTTCAAAAGAAATTATCATGAATGTAACCTACTACCAGCTTAACTATGCAACCTGTTAGAGGCATCATGAATAGAAAGCACTCTTACTGGACTTTACAAACGCATCATACCCTCAATTACAAGCCTCACGGTTTTCATATACCAACTGCCTATGTAGAGCCAGCTAATAAATTAACTATGTTAGTTCACTTTATATATCGCTTCCTGGAAGTCCGGGAAGGAAAGCAATAAATTGTAAAGGACACCAATGGACAACAGGCTTCTCTTTTCTCA
Source organism: Rousettus aegyptiacus (assembly GCF_014176215.1). Lineage (NCBI taxonomy): Eukaryota > Metazoa > Chordata > Mammalia > Chiroptera > Pteropodidae > Rousettus > Rousettus aegyptiacus. The sequence goes on from NW_023416308.1 coordinate 107,742,992, forward strand.
CCCCTCTAAGTAGCTTTTCTTAATCGCTACCATACAATCTACAAATGATTTCTCTCTCATCTAAATTCTAGTTAGCTGACTTGAATATATTGCAGACTTGATTTTATCATTTCCTCAGTCGGACTCCAGTAAACAGATTCACACTCACCAAGTCCCTAAGAAACAGATTTAAAAGCTCAACTGCTACTTAATTCCTTGCAATAAGCAATTTACCAGCCCAAGTTCTCTGCACAGGACATGTCCTTTCTTGGAAAAGCAGTACAATGAAGAAACCGGAATAGAATATTGTTTGGTAAACACAGAATCAGAAAAGAGAAAATATTGTCTTCCTCAAAAGATATTAGCATCAAAAAATAGATACAGCTTGCTGTGATCCTCCTCTAGTCTGTCAGAACAACACCGTCCCATCACAGGCTCACTGATAACAAGTCATGCTACACTCTCCAAATTTCCTATTTTGATAGAGTGACTGAGATTAAGGAGGAAACGATAGACACATTAGACACCTTGACCAGTAAAGTGTTTGACAAAAGTGTCTCATAATATTCCCATCAACCAGGCAGAGGTACATGTACCAGGTAATAGGACAACTAGGCAAAGCCATCGAAAGCATGATAAACAGCAGTTGTATTCTGCTTAGCTCCCTCTCTCTCACATCTTTTTAAATTACAGAAACAAAGACATAAAAGTAATATCCCTCAGTATATGCTAATATCATAAAAGAGAGGTACAGCTAATGTTGCCTGACTGAATTAAGACTTATACTATCTCAACAGATAGAACATTAACTTAAAAAGATGAAATTTGCTAAGGCTAGTTGGTAAATCCTGCACGTAAAATAAATCAATTGCATTGGGTGTAAAATAGAGGATCTGGCTTAACGGCCATACAAACTTCAAGAAAAATGAAAAAAAAATAACAGATTGGGGTTTCCATCGTCTGCAACTTCCTCAGGCTGCATTAATTGAGCTACAATATTCAGGTAATGATGTAACTATGTACTCTGTGCCCAGCTGTGTCCCATTGCAGCACCACAATTTAAGAGGGACATTAATGGTCTAAAGCAAGTCCAGAGAAGAGTGAGCAGAATGGTAAAGGACTTAAAAATATATTCTGTGACAAATGTTTGGGGAGGTAGGAGGAAGGGAAAGAATGATTGAAGGAGTCAATACGGTTTACAATAATTCATGGCCACGTTTGCTGGCTTTCTTCATATAAAAAGATTTCGAACTTTTACAGGGTATGGAGGGCTGAACTAGAACCAATGTGTTCTAGTTATAAGGAAGGCAGATTTTTATTCAATAAACATACCTTTAAAAATTATCACAGCTATCCTGCAGTAAAATAAACTATCCTGTGAAGTTAAGCACTCTCTATCATAAGACTTTTTTAAATACAGGTTGAAAGGCTATCTGTTATGACCTACTCCCTTCCAGGAAGTACACAAGAGTCCCCCATCTGCAACTCAGAGACCAAGGGGCCAGCTTTGAAACAAAACTAAAGAACCATCCAGCAAAATTGGACCAAGTTAAATTGCTGGTGGTCTTGCTCTGACCCAAGAACCTTGGTTCTAACATTTGGGCTTTGGCACTGTTCCTGATGAATAGGTCATTTCCTCAAATACAGGTCCTCAAGAGCAAGCTGGTCACTTGCTTTTCATTCTTTCCACTAATTCTTAAACTGGAGTCTTATCTCTGAATCCCAGTCTCTACAGGTAGGTCTCCAAAACCACCGCCAAGGGTGACTGTCAAATGCCCAAGGCATCAAACAGCTACCAGCCTGGATCAATGCCTATTACTCATTGCCAAGAGACCTACTGCCAGGCTTGGCCATCAATTTTAGAGCAACTAACAAAACACTCTGCCAACAACTCCTGATGAGTTTGACTTTAAGTCACCTCTTATATATCAGGCACTGAGGATACAAAAAATAAACAATCCTTACCCTCCAAATGCTCCCAATCTAACAGGGAAGTTATCACCTTAGCACACTGTTTGTGCCACTAATAGAGCATATGAATGAAAAATTGGAACATAGAGATCTACTGAAATGCAGATGAGTAATCAAAAATTCCTTCCCGATGTGGCAGTCGAAAAGATTCTCAGGATAGACTTCAGAGGACATGGCACTTGAACTTGTTTTAAAGGATGAGTAGGATTTTGCCACTTGGAAAATGTGAAGGAGAGAAAGGCATTGCATTTCTTGCTGATGAAAGGGCATGAAAAACAACCCTGACACATGAAACTCTCCAGAATACTCAGGAAATCCGGACTAACTAGCCCAGGGGCTGCTGCTGGCATCCTATCAGCGGCCCAGGCTTCGGGAGTCTGTTTTGGCTCCAGGTATGAGCTATTCAAGTCAGCCTATCCTACTGTCAAGCAAGAGCAGCACAGCAAAGAAGTAGGTTGGACCAAGATTCCTCAGTACCAGTGTGGGCCAGTCTGCCCCTAAAAATGAGTCATAAGAACAACGTTTGTTCTGAGATTATATTCTTCCTACCCGTGTGGCATTAAAATACACATTCTTTTATAAAAATCACAGTGATTAGAGCCCATATTTAGATTTTTAATATTCTGACCAAAAAAAAATTCTTTGTCCCCCAAATTTTAGAGGGGAAATTTTTCTGTTTGTGAATCCAAGTGTTGGAACCACTAAGAGAGAAAACCTTTGGGGTACCTTCCAACATACACATTTTTAAGAACTGGGACTTTCATTCTAGACCCCTCTTATCCAGGGGTCGGATCAGGAGTTTCCTGGCCCACTCCCTCCCAGCAACATGCCACCATTTCCCAGATGACAGATTGCTGTGGAGTAACATTGAGACTGTTGGGCTCCAGATAAACTTGAGAAGGTCTCGTAGTGACATTAACAACATGACAGCTCTGAGCAAAGTCAGTCTGAAGAGATTTTGCAGATGGCGAATCTCACATGTTGCCAATACTAGTTATCTGTCATGTCGGTAGTAACTCTTCTGTTATATCCTTATTTTAAGGTCCACCATTACACCCCCACCATAGCTTTAGAACTTTGACCCCCTAATTCTCATACCATCTAGGGAACTCATCCTCTCTCTCTACCTCCTGAGTCTTAAAAAATGGTAGTCTCTGACTATGCTGTGTTCTTTAGTGAGAGGTCAGAAATCCTACACGCCAGAACTACAACCTAGAGGAAAGACTGGAGACTTAAGGACTTTCTGAGGAAGAAGCATGCACAGGTTCGAAGGCAACAGGCCTTGCACAGGTTACCTAGTATCTATGCTCTTCCCATTTTTCTTCTCTTCCACCTCCTTTGACCCTCTCTTTCCCATAGCCATTTTGTCCCCACTCCTAATATTGGTTATTTGAGATACAGTCTGACTCTCTCTTATGAACTTTCAAATTCAGACCATCTCAGACTCCACCTTCTATCTTTATGCTCCCTTGTTCCACTATAAAAGCTAATTTTGTGTATTTATTCATGTGGAAATTTAATATTTTAGTTCAATAAACATCTATTTATTGAGCTATTACAATATGCTAGACATTCAGGATACAGAGATAAAAAGAGCCTGTTCTCTGTCCTCAGGGAGTTCAAGGAAACAGGAAAGAAGCTGTCTTCTACCTGGCTCTGACTCTAAAAATCTCTCCATTTTCTATCCCTCTTCTCACATGCAAACCCAAGCCCATGGATAATTAACAAGATGAGTAGTAGATTTTCACCAAAATGATGCCTCTTACAAGCTTGGAAAGTTTAGCAAAAATGGCTTTGAATGTAGTTCCACCTGGATTTTTCCCCTCCCCCACCCCACCCCCTTTGCATATTTAAAAGGCTCTGAAGACCTGGGAAATAGAACTTTGAATCAGCGGAGTCTTTTGGGGGACAACTGGTCTATGAGGGGTAACTTGGAGGAATTGACAAATATGAAGCTGTAGTCTTTTCTGAATTTCCGCCTTTTCATCACTATCTGTTTTTTTCTCTTTCCGTATCTTTTTTCAGCTCATCTGATTCTTTGTCCCTTCAGGATGGAAACAAACCTAGCTAGCAGAGGTGTGGGCAAGGGGAGAGAGGGGATCTGCCACCACCCAGCCACAAAAGCAGGCTTGACGCAGCAGAAGCCACATTGACCATGTTATGCTTCATCTGAAGACCCTTCTTCCGAATCTACATCTTTCAGAAGAGGCTTTTCTCATTCATGAAAAACTCTCCATGTACCCTCTCTGGGGGAATGACTCAGGCTCATCCATATCACTCAATCTGCCATAATGTCCTCACCTGCGACCTCGCTTAACTAGGCCTACCACGTCCAAGTTCCCTCACCTTAGATTCTGGCCTGCCAAAGGAAAGCGTTTGCCATTCTTCCTTCTGGCTACCCTCTGGCATATTTATTTTTCACCAATATAGTTAATAGATACCAACTCAAATGGAATTGAGAGATTCATACCCCTAAGTTCTTTTCTCCTGATGAAAAGCCACCTCAGCCTTTTGCTACAATCTGCATTCGTCTTGCTAAACTCCACAATTCTTCTAACATTGCTTATCTAAAGAAGAGACTAAAGAAAGAAAAGCCGGACTGGGATGGCAAAGACATCAGAAGGGAGCTAGAAAAGGAGTGATGGCTGTGCCCATCTCCTCTCAGGACTGAGAAGGAAACACACTATACCTGGGCACTGTTCAGGGGTAACTCCCTTGGAATTATGTCAGCCCTTCTCCGGACATTGCATCTGGACATTTCCATCAGGATCAAAGTACAGTGGAGAAAGCTCATCTAAATAATGAGTTTTGAATGGAGCGGAAGGAAACTAACTCTCTCCTTCCTCTTTTCACCTTCCCTCCCTCCTCTCCCTCTCTCCAGTCCCAGACTTCCCTCCCCACGTGCTGGAGTCTGATTAGGGCTTCCTAGCAGGATCTAGCTGCTTCTACGCTTCTTTCTAGTCCTTCGACTCCTAATCCCAGCCCTTTCCACACTCCAGCCCTTTGCCTTTCACAATCCTCCTTTCTGGACCAGGGGACAGTTCTACCTCCATAACTCCATTGCCTTCCCCACATTTGTGAGCAGACCGGAAAACAAGAGGAATGAATTCTGACCAAGCTCAGGCCTGCTTCTATAAAAGCGAACACCTCCTCCAAGCTCAGATGATTTATCTGAAATGCGCAGTGGAGATAGACAGTTTTCCTGAGGCTTGCAGCACTCCAGAAATGTTCTGCCTGTGCTCTGGGAATCCGCTGAGCTGTCTCTGGTGGAGCACAAGAGCTTGGTTGTCACCTTTTCCTCACCCATCTCTCCCTCTTTATCTTTCCATGCTGCTGTTTCTCTCCTCTGGTCTGTTTTCTGCTCCCCCCTCCCCCCGCTCTTCTCTCTCTCCCCCCTCCCCTTTTTCCCTCCCTTCCTCTCTCCATTTTTCCCCCCTCAGGAGAGCTGAGAGCACCTGGGTGATGGAGATGGACGTAGGGGTTCAAAACTTAACCAGTCCCTTAGCTCAGGCACTCATGCACAGTACACCTCCACACAAAGGGGCAGTGAAGAGATGATCCCTAGTACTTCCTACCATTGCAGCGTTCTACCTAGCTGGATGCTTCCCTGCTCATCCACAGAGAGACCAGTTGTATTACTCAGAGAACCCCTCCTCCCTCCCCACCAGAAGGCCTCTGTTGGTGGGCCTTTCCAATACTTTTCTAACAAACTCTAGAGGCCACCAGGTCCCTTACAGCAGCCAAACATAGGCACCTTAGACTCTAGCCCGTTGAGGGTCCCCATGACCCTGCCCTCCCCCCTGTTTTAAGTGTTATCTATTCTGTCCACATTCTCAGGAGTTCCATTTCCAATTCTGGACTTGAAATTTTCTTCTACTGTCCCTCGATGAAGCCATCTCTTTCCTCACTATCTTTCTCATTGGCCATTTGACCTCATCCCACCCGATAATCAAGGAGAAGCCAGGAGATGAAAGGGAAGAGTTGGAAACTCTGGAGAACCAGAGAAAATGAGAGGATGAGAAGCAGAAAGTGTCTGCTGCCTGAAGCATTCCAAGGGAACAGAGATGTGGGACTCTTGCCTGTTTATCCTCCCTAAAAAGTTACCTTATATCTAGGAACATGATGTATTTCTTACCCCAAATCGCCATCATGAGTCTCATTCCTACAAGACTCGTGACTTGACAAGAAACTATATTGGCCTAGAAGTTCCGGTCCCATAGTTACAACAACAGGACCTTTGACCTTCGAGTGGGGACCAGGATTCCCCCTGGGATTCCTGCCACAGACCCGGACAGACTCAAGGCTACTTGAAGAGGTATGTCCTTCTCCGGCTTTCTCCTCTCCCCTCCCAGAAAGTGTCCTTTGAAGCAGGTTTGCTCACACAAACAGATCCAGTACTCAGCCTTTCACCGAAGCCTCCTTCAGGCAGCCGGACCCTCATCGATCGGTCACAGGGTGTGTTAAGCTACCCTGGAGTCCCTCAGGACTTGGGCTCTGCTATCCGCATTCCTCACCCACTGCCCTGAACAGACACCCGGAGGCCGAGGCCGCATACCCGTCAGCCCGCCAACGTCCACGCAGAGTCCTGAACAGACCACTGGACTCCGGAGCGCGCAGGCGGCACCGCCCCGCCACGCCCTTCTCGCCCCTTCTCGTCCCACCTGCCTGCCCACCGTTTTAGCAGTCGCACAAATTCTTTTATTTGTGTATAATAGTAACATAAATAACATATACTTTTAGATTAAATGTGCAGTATGTTTAGATTTTCCTTGAGGTTGGGTGTGTATTAGTATAGGCCCTAAACCTATCTTCTCTGCGAAGAAATAGTAACGCTTGTCTTTTGAGAAAGATTCCTTTGACGGTACTTGTCTTTTCGGCATTAATTTTGTAAAGCTGTGAGGACTGCATTCTGTAACCATTGGGAGGATGAGAAAGTGTGGGATGAGAATGGGAGAGCAGGGGTCTTGGGAGTCTTCAAAAAGGGAACAAAGGGAACTGAGCTTCGGGTAGCATTTTCTTTGTTAATGACCTGACAACTCCACTCTGTCTATCACAGTTATAGCCCAACACCCCTCCTCGCCCCCAAAACAACCCCCACACGGGTTAGGCCTAGATAACGGGGCTTTGCATCCCAACTTTGCATCTCTTTGTTGACTTCTCTAGGCAACAAAGAGAAGTCTAGGCTAGAGCACAGGACCCCCAAACAGAGGGGCCATCCAGAGGATTAAGGAAACAGAAGTTAAAATCTAGATGAGCTTTATAGGAAGCCTGGAAAAGGCTTGCCCCACCCAAGAAAGGCAAAAGAGACACTATGCTGGGAGAGACAACCTCTGATGTCTGGGTTTTCTGGGAGACCAAGCTAAGAACAGGTTTGGAGTCCAATAGAATTTATTTCCTCTTACAATACATTAGATGGGATTCCTCCCATTTTAAATAGAAACACAATTCACCCAAAGTAGCACTCCTGAGTGTTAAAAGCATTAAGTTCCAATTATGACTCAAGTGGAAGAAAGAATTGAGTGATACCCATCTCTATTTCTTGTGACCTACGGGCAGACAAGATTTCATAATACCACCACCCAAAGAGCCGTGTAACACTGAAACAGATCTTTGACTTTAACCTCATGACGTTCCCATTTGATTTTTATCACCTCTTCTATCCAGTCCTGCTCACCTCCCTTAACACTCCTCGTCCTTCCCAACCAGACTATTGCAGCAGATTTAGGGAGTAAGGACCCACAACTCCTTTCTTCTTCCCACTCCACATCTAATCCCCCATCCTATCTTTCCCCATATTCACCCATGTGGAAAGAAAAGGGGCAACCCGTGTGGTTTGTCTTCCAAAAATGCTCTTCGTTGTTTGCAAACTAGTATAAACCACTGTCTCTGAATCACTTCAACTCCTCATAAGCTGAAGAACCATTATTTAGCAAATAGAGGAACCAAATGCAAACTTAGCTCAGGAAATACTATGGTCAGAGCAAAGGGCTCTAAATTCTTGAGGTAAATAACCTTTGAGAATGAACATAATCATTATCCTGAAAGGCAGAAGAGACTAAGAGGATCTATTAACCGTTTCAGTGTATCTGTCTTTTTATCTCTGGGTATTGTTTCAACTTGGCTCAGTCTCTCTCCATCCCTGTCTCTCCTTTTCTTTCCTCTTCTCCCTCACTCCCTGCTCCTCACTTTACTGTAAGACACATGACAGGCCTAGGAGGCTGAGAAAGGTGGGAGGTCTCACAGATAGGCCAGCTAGAAGACATGGCCTGAGAAGAACAGAGAAAGGTAGGTGATTTATATGCCTACCTGTCCTCCTCCCACAGGCTGTTTCTCCCTTCAGAATAAGTCCTCTCTGCCAACCCAACGTCCCCAACAGCTAGCTCTTCAAATCTCATGACCATCAGACCCCATTCCTACTTCTTGTTGGCGTGAGGGAAGACCTTGGATAAGATATGTGATATCAGGGCTAATTAGCTCCTGGGGAGCCAACCATCCCCCTCCCTCCTGGACCATTTGCCACATCTAAAGCCACCAAAACAAGGCCAATGCACAGGGAAGGCATTCGCCCTCCCATACTGAACATCTAGTTTCGATCATGTATGTACTTCCCACACATTGAGAGAGTTTAGCTGAAGTGAGTACTATAGAGTATAAAGGTCATTTTTTGAAGTCCCAGAAACCTTGGGCCATTCTAAATATCTTTGGTGGTGTATTAGGACCTTCTCAGGAGGAAGAGCAGAGAAAGACATCCTTAAATGGACCTGATGAAGAATCAGCTTCATGGGATTCTCCGTGTTCTCTAGTACATTCGTTTGCCTCTTTCACCTCTGTTTATGTCCTCTTCTCTGACTCAATCATCACCCTCTCTGGCCTATTAAGTTTCCTTCTGAGGGGAAGGGAGAGTATTTTACTAAATTAGCAACAGTTGGCTTCAGGGCCCTGTTTTGTAGGTGTGTCATTCTCACTCGGGCCATATTTCCCTCCTAGTCTCTTACCTGAGTTCCTACTCAGTTTATCAGAAGTATTACTAGTCATTGACTTTGGGCAAACCATCCAAGATAATCAGAAACTAGCCTCTATTATAGGCCTGGCTAAAGCTCACCCCCACCACAATGTTCCATCAGACTCTCCACTTCAGGACCAACAGCCCCTCTCATGACACTATCATCACGGCCTTAGTGCCCCAACTGCAATGCCACGATCTTGCCACACCGCAGTGGTAAATACAGCTGCTCCAAAGCAGCTGTTCCACTCCTATTCAATGGCTTGTTTAGCCCTTGATCTATGGAGGTGAAAAACAAGAGCAGTTTCCAGAAGCTGACTGCCCAGATTTGGCTCTCACAAGACCCCTCGCCTATCTCACCTGTCCCACCCGGATCTGAACCCAAAAGATTATCGAAAGTTGTCTGTGAGCATCAGTAAGATACTGAAGGGTTTATGAAAAATGGTTAGTATGAGTTAGGAAATGCAATCCTTTCTGGACTCTTAGAAGACTAATGCTCATGCACCACTGCCTTGCTCCATCAGACTCTTCACTCCAGGGCCGACGGCCCCTCTCATGAAACTATCATCACTGCCTTAGTGCCCCAACTGCAATCGCTATCTTGCCACATCCCAGTATGATAAACAGAGTATTCAGTACATCCTTCTTGTCAAATAGAAAATGGTTTCCTTGTCATATGATCTCTTGAGGGAATCTTTCCCTCTCAGCCCTCAAAGACCAGGGGTTCCTGAGAAAGTTGACACTTGTGACAATGACTGATGGGAATTTCCAATGGAGTCTTAAATCTTACCACCATTCCCTTTTCCCAGGAGAGACAACTAGATGGGCTCCGCCCCTCAAACATACCAGCAACCACACCAATTGTTAATGTATAAGATGACAGCTCATCCAGTGCCTGCCCTGATCATGTTTCATTCTCTTTTCACCTGTACCTCCCTTTTTCACCTTACTTCTAATAGGTTTGAGAAGGACAATCTCTCCTCATTCCTACTTCCACCCTTTGGGCTCCCAGCTCCAGTACACACCAACATCTTTACTCTTTAACCCAATCCTCCTTTCTCGTCCCCCGGTGGAAAGGTGGCTTCTGCAATTCTCTAATCACAGAAGAGACAGAGGAGACAGCTGGACCGTCCTGTTTTCCTAGCTCTTCCTTTTACTTCTCCACTCACTTCCTATCCCATTTAAACTACTAAACTTGAGCAGCCCTTCCCCCAGCCCTCCAAGAGGAGCAGTAATAATAGTTAGCACATATTGAGTAGCAACTATGTGCCAAGCACGTATTTGCGGGGCTTTTCTGGGACTCCAGCTCTAAGCTCCTACAATACTCTCCTTTGTCATATTTTTTTTTTATCTCTTAACTCTCTGTCTCATCTCTCTTTATCTGACTTTCTCTTCTAAAATGTTATGTGCTAATTCACTGCCATTCTTCCAGAGGCCACATCTTCTATGGTTGTACTTTGAAAGATGAGCCACTCCATCTCTGTGCTCCAACCAATCCTACATATTCTAAGGAGTCATCTCATAGTCCAGGCTTCCCTTTCACCATCTAAGCCAGCTCTTACTCAGAGGCCTTTGCAGAGAGACCATTTCCATGGACAAAAAAAAAAAAACACCACCACCTCACTTGCCTGCCAGCCTGCTCTCTAGCCCATGGACCTTTGGAGTCCCCAGCAGTGACCCCATCATTTCACCCAGGTCCCAGCACCTATTTAGACCCCAGGAATGCCCTCAGAATTTCACACAGTCTACAAAAGCTGCAATAAACACCTTAAATTCTGGCCTTCTCAGGGATACTTAAGTCTTCTGTCCCCATCCCAGCTACCTTTCCTCTCTCCAGCTCCCACCAATTTCTTAATAAATCAAACACCCTGTTTCATTAAGTGATACATTTAGTATGACAATCCCATATTCTTTCAGAGGATTCATTTTGTATTTTTAGACCCCCATTGTGTTCCTTCTTTGAGAAAGAAAATTGCCTTTCGCCCTTTTCTAAGAGGACACTGGATTTAGAGTATGAAAATGACCTAACCGATCTTGCCAAAACCGTTACCCAGGGGTCTCACGATAAGAGAACAGGCCGTAACTGCCAAACCGCTTCCAAGACTCGTCATTCATTGGGTTACTGATCTGTCAATCATTTCCGCTGGGCCAATGAATAGCACTGACTCTCCGGAAACAGATGTTGGCGGGTAAGCCGGTGGTTCTCTGGCTATTTGAACCTACGAGAGAGCCCGGAGCTTCATATTTGCCCCCTTCTCCTCTGGGGCATGTATGTCGTGGGCAGGTGGGCATGTGGAGAGGACGGTTGAGACCGCAGGCAGGTTAGGGCCTTCAAGGAGGAAAGGGAAAAGACTTGGCACCATCTAAATGTTGGAGCGTAGTAATAGTGATAGTATTAGGAAGGTTGTATTGTCTGGATTCTGCCCCGACCCTGCAATTCCCTCACTGTGTGACCTTGGGTCAGCCTCCCTGTTGTTCTAGGCTTCCGGTGCTTTTTCATAAAGAGAAGGTTGATTCTCCATGATCTCTCAAATGCCTTTTTGTCTCAAAGGGAGAATCCAGCTTAAACACAAGACAGTTCATTATGAACACAAGGGAGGGCAATGGATCAGTGCTGAAAAAGCATGTCTACCATCCAGAGCCAAGGAGATGCTCACAAGAAATGAAGGATGGATGCCCTCTAGCCTAGGGCGAACCTTAGGGTCAAAATGGGGGAGGGGGAGGTAGAGGTGGGGGGACCAGTTATCAGAAGAGCCTCTTGAACAAGGACTCAAAAGAAAGGAAACATTTTAGTCCAGTGTCTGCTCAAAATAGGGCTGGGGGTAAGGGGAGCTATGGAGATTGAAGAATCTCCTCTAACCCCATTTACAGGTTGTTTTCTTTCCTGTAGTTTCCTATAAAGGCTCCTTTTGAACAAAAGTTTCTCTTGCCACGTTGATCAAGGATCTGTTCCCACAGTCTTGAGTAAACCCTGCATTTGCCGTCTTCTCCATTTTCTCAACCAATACCACCTGTAGAAGCTGACAATGACCGTTGGGCTTTTCCAGTGGATACCAGACACCATTTCCTGCCGCCTGGAGGAAAGGCAGAATAACTATTTGGCAGCAAGAGGTGAGTGTAGGTAAGAAGAGTAGAACTCTTTCTCCTCTTCCCAGCCCTCCTCTCTTCTTTTCCCCACATTCTTCTCTTCCTGCTTCCCATCTGCTGACTCTCCAGTTTCCACCTTTCACTCCCTCCCTCTTAGGAACCCTGAAGACATATTAAGGAAGGGCTATTCCTTGGTGCAAGCTCTCCATTGTCTGCTCCACCGAGAGGTAATCAACTTCCAGAAAGCTTGAGAAGTTGCTTTTCTGAAAGAAGGCACCAAACCAGTTTAGAAGGAATGGTCTGTAGGGAGTACAGATACCCATGGTGTGTGTATGGGAGTACTTGACATTGGCCTTAGTGAATTAGAGGCCGTCAGCTGTAGAGGTGTAATAAGTTTATCTACACCCAAAATATCTCTTGCTACTTAAGCTTCTACCAAAAATATTTCTACTTCTCAAACCATCAGCCTCCCCCACAGCTATTTTTTCCCTCTGTCCAAGTTTTCTCACTTTTACTCTATTCTTACTCTCTTTCCTGTGTCTTTCTCTCCGGTTTGATTTTTTTGTTTTTTTTCTGAGGTCAAACAGGAACCTGGAGAAGATGCGAGGTTGATGGTAGTCGAAAGGAGGAGCATTAACCTAAACACCCACCATAGGAGGAAGATCCACCCTCTCTGTCCTGGCAGGGAGTGAATGCTGCTCCCCACGCACACTCAGGTTTTCAAATGCTCTCTCAGACATTCCCTTGGTGCCAGGTTTTTTCTTCAGGCCTGCTATGGATGGGTACCCCGCACCCTAATCCAACATCCCCATTGACTCTTGCCTCCCCCCATGCCCACCCCCATGGGAGGCCCTTACAGAAGCAAAACATAGTCACCTTAGACTCTGGCATACTGAGGCCAGGCCCTGATCCTGTCGACCTCACCTTCCTGACAATTTATTATTCAATAAAAAAAAAAAAAGTTAAGTTCTGTTGATGTGTCTAAAGTATTTAAATATTTAGTTCAAAATGTAACATTAAATTGCATTCCCTCATCTCATTTTCCCTATAGTATCCTTCCTAGGACCAAAATAAGCAAAAGGTTGAGAACTAAGGTAAAGTGTGGCAATGTCCATTTCTCAGAGCAACCATGAACTGTGTTGCACACTCACTGGCAGGATGTTTGAGAGCACAAATGTCCCTCTCCCCACAATTAAGAAAATGGTTTCCCTGAGCACAGGACACAGCAGTCAGAGGGGAGGGCATTATCCCTGCTCCACTTGGGACACTACATGATAAAGACTTACAGGTAGGGAGAATCTTTGTGTTATGAGAGCCCTAAAATAGTTACAGTTGGGTTGGTGTGTAGTCAACTATTATGCAGCTGTTAAGAATACACTCGAAGACATTTTTCATGACCCAAGGAAGAAAACATTCCAAAACTGTATACACAGGATGTTTATAATCTTGTACTTGTGTGCATAGGAACTTACCAGAAGGATAAACACCAAAAATTCCAGAAGAGGTTGCAATTATGGCTGACTTTTATTTTTTATACATTTTTCATTTTTTCCAATGAACGTGTATTACAATCATTTAAAAAATCTGAATTGTAAAAATAGTTGGTTCTTCCCTGTTGTAAATGAAGAAGAAATTGGAATTGGCCCATTGAGGGAACTTTTAGGGCTGGTGGTCCCCAACATGACAACTTGAATATGAAATTGGAAGGCTCTAATGGGAGCCAAAATATGACGATCCTGCAAATTGTCAGGAAGATATAGGTAGATTTAGATGTGGTGAAGAACAAGATAGTGTGTTCCACGCTCACCTTACCTCCTTTCGCTTTTCTCTCTGTGCTGTAGTGACAAGCTCTCCATACCTAAGGGCAAAAGATCTGGGTTCACATCTTGACCCTGGTTCTTCCTGAACTGGGAAAATTATTCAATCCTATGGAATCCTAGCCCATTGATCATAGCTCACTCGCACCTCAGGGCCTTTGCGATCACTGTCCCTCTTCTGGGAATGTCATGCCCCCCACCTCTTCGTATGGTTCATTCCTGTCATTTGAGTCTCAAGGCAAATGGTCTCCCTTCAGAGAGTTCCTCACTCCAGTAACTTCTGTGACATTTTTTCAATTTTATTTTCTCTTGAGTACTGATCCCTAACTAAAATTTTATGTATTCTTTATTGCCTATTGTCTCCTGGAAATCACATTATTTGTATCTTGTGTAAGGTATCTTGTCTTGATCATCAGTGTAGCCCCATTACCTAAAATACTGCCTGTCACTAATTAAATGAGTCGAGCACGGTGCAATACATTTTCACCACATTTTCTTATTTAATCTTCCTAAGAAGGTTTACATATGATGGGAAGGTTCAGAACAGAGAGGTTAAGTACAATGAGTAAGTGTCAGAGCCAGAATTAGAATTAATTCCAGAACACTTTCCACTTCACTACCCTCCTTGCCCTCCTATGCAGCCGGCATGGGGTCTGGTTTGGAGAGAGAGGACTGGAACATTTCAAGGGCAAGGAACATCAAGAGCCAAGTCTCTGAATCCAGAAAGTTTAAAATAGTGAAAGACTGAATCGGTACGGTCATGGGAAGTAGTGGGAGTAATGGATAGAAAGAGCCAGAGGAGCTTGGTTACAATTCAGAAGCATGAGACCATTTTATAAGTGAGCAACACAAGGTCTCTTTTCATTAGTTTCATAAAGAGAAACTGAACACTTCCTGTGGATTTTAAATGATTTAGAACATCCCTAGAATGGGCAGTCCCTGTCCTTAATTGAACATCTACACTGTGATCCATATGACTCAGGACTCATCTAGGCTGTGAGATTCTCATCCTTGTCCTCTTGGTGTCTGGGGTGCTGCATCAAGCCCACTGGGTGTCTGGTTAGCAGGGGTTACCTGCCCTGAGCAGAGACAGATGAGAGATTTCAGTCATCATTAAGGTTTATTGACCAGCATGACTGGAATTTCCCAGAGAGAGGAATTAATCTCGCTACCAACTGAGAGCAGACATCCTGCTGGGAGTAGTTACATAAATTCTGTTGCTCAAATTAATTAGGATTGTGATTCATTTGTTTAATGAAGAAGAGTCTGATGGTGGCAAGAAGCAAGCTGGCAGGACCTTTCAGAATCCAGCCAATCCCAGGTGACACTGTGACAGATAGGAGGACTAGCCCAGTCGGAACAGGGATCTGATGGGGGTGAGAGAACGTGGTCGATCAGTAAGAGAAAAAACTGAGGCAGGCAGGGACAGCTCATCAGAACATGGTGCTAGTTTAGAAGGGAAGCTTGGGGCCCTGGGACCTCTGAAAGCTCATGTCTCTCCAGCTCCCCAGCATGGAAGGACCTCTCGGCTTCCTCTACAGTCTTCTATCCTCCTCTTTTTTTCCAAGCTGTGAAGAAAAATGCTGAACCCACCTCAGTAGCACTCCTGGGACCCATCCGACCATTTCCTCCCATCCCCCAAAATGCCAGATTATATTATCCACAGGAGGAAGGATTCTTTCAGCCAAGCACAGACCTATTGCCTGAAGCATATAAAAATACTTTTCTCTTACTCTTATAAAGAGTTCCCTCCCTTCCACCCTAACGCCCCTTCTTCCTATTTAATGTAACCCCAAATCCCATGGTATCCTTCACTCTATCTGGGAGACCCCTCCTGGCTGAGGTCTTCCTTTGAATAAGACTAGGTCTCAGCTGCAATAATACAGACAAGAGATACTATGGTGGCTGTCTAGGGTGACAACAATGGGGATGGAGAGGAGCAGAACCTCTGTACAACTCCAGGGGGCATAATTCACATTATAGTCTATGTAGATGGTGCCCTTTAGGACAGAATAGAAATAGTGCTTCCTGAAGGTGTGCTTCCTGGTGGCCTTGGAGAAAAGTGATCAGAGTCAGGTAATGGTTTGAAGGAGAATCAAAAGGATTGGCTGATGAACTGGAAGAGGAAAAGAGAATAACGTAACTTAGGACTTAGTCTTTCATGCCAACATCTACAGAAATCCCTAGGGAGCCCTGTTTTCTGTCTGGGCTCCCCCACCTTATGACTGACCAGGATAGTGCAACCTGAATAAGCCAGAAGCTGGGCACCACTGGACTTTTCACGAAGCAGGAGCATTGTCAAGAGCATGTGTGTTCGGCTACCCAAGAGGGTTCGTCCTAGACTAGGGCAAGAAGCTTTGCCTGGGACACAGTCAGTTGCATCTCACTTAGAGAAAGGGCAGCTACCAAGGGGCATTGATCTGGGGACCTGAACCAGGTCTAAAACCAGGTGACCTGGGCAAGCCTTGTAAGCACCCCTGGTCTCAGTATACTCATCCTTGGAAGATACCTGCCTTCTGCTCTGGGAAGAACAGAGCTTCTGCTCTTGCATGCTACAGACTGTCTCCTCTGCAGCTGCTAGAAAGATCTTTTTAAACTGTAAGTCAGATCTTGTCACTTCCCATGTTTTAAAACCTTCCCAAGGCTTTCCAACACATTCAGATTATTTTTTAACTATCTGACGGCCAAAGAGGCACCCAAGACCTTGTCCCCTGCCTTCCTCTCCAACCTCAACCTCTGCAGCCCCCCTCCCCAACTCCACTCCAGCATTCCTTCTGATCCTTGAACACAACAAGCCCATTCCCTCCATTAGTCCTTTGCACCAGCTGACCCTTTTCTCTGGAATATCGTTCCTCAGGTCTCGGCATGAGCAGAAACTTACTTTTTCTTTCTCTGCTTAAATGCCACCTTCTTAGAGAGACCTTTCCTGACTACCCAAATCAGAGTAGCCCAGGCTCTATCTGTTACCCTGTCTCATTCTTAATCAGAACACTTTTTATTACTGGCCTTTCTGGTGGCTTGTTGTCTCTCTTCCCCAGGTCAAATTTGAGGTGCACAAGACCAGGAATCTTCCCTGTTGCGTCAGTCAGAGTCTAGTCAGGAAAACAAGAATTGCACTAGATATTTCCACAGTGATAATTTAATAAAAGGAGTGAATTTAAAACATAATAAAAAGAGAGAAAAAAAATTAAAAGGAGCACTGAAGTAAGACAGAGGTAAGAACCACAGGTAGCAGAGGGTTGTGAGAATCTAGGAACTCGGAGGAGGAGCCCACAGCGCTGGAATCTGGCCCTCCAACGGGGCACCATTTAGCTGCTGCCCATCTCTACCAGAAAGAAGGGTCATTGCTGAGGCAACCCCGACGTGACCCTGCGAGCAGAAAGGAAGGAGCAGGTTCTACTTTCTCCTCCTGCCTTCCAATCTCCTTCTAGTACCACTGCTGGTGGAAACAGAAGTCCCTCAACAAAGGAGAAAGTCGTTTGTAGCATCCCCACCCCAGCATCACAGAGCACGTATCAAAGGTGGATATGGACCTGGGAGACGGCAGCTGAATAGCTAGAACGCCTGTTTATACGATCCCTTAACTCCATGCTGGAGGAGCGCTTGCCATACAGTAGGCACTCGGCATTTGCTAAATGGATGAATGAATGATGAATGATATACCACGAAAAGTGTTAGCAGCTAGGGGTATAGAGATGAGAGACAGATTCTAACCTCAAGCTGCTCACACTCTAATAAGAGAGACAGACGTCATTTATGGTTCGGGATAAGTGTAATGACAGAAATACCCAAAAAGTGCTGGGGAAGCACAGAGAGGGGCTCTGCTCAGTGTGGGCACCATCAGGGAGGAACTCCTAGAGGGTATCCTGCTTCGGCTTGATGCTCAAGGGCAAAAAGGATCTCACAAGGCACAGAGGGATACTTAGGATGCAGGACAGTTTAGGTCTGGAAAGAGCTTGTGCAAAGGCAGAGAGCTTGAAAGGAATGACTCAAACAGCTCGTTACAGCAGGAGCATCCATGGGAAGTGGTGGCAGCTGAGCCTGGAGCATTTGAGTCCGGCTCGTAAAGGCCTCATGTTACTCCGAGGAATTTGGGCTTTGACCTTAAGATACAGAAGTGCTAGTCAAGGTTTTGGAGCAGGAGAGCGACATGATCCAATCTGAGAATCGTGAATTTGCAGGGATGAGAATAAAGGTTGGAGACCAATGAGAAAGTTGTTAGAACGGACCTGGGCAAAAAAGATGGACTCTTTTCTAATTGTACTTTCGAGGCATGCAGTTTTCTGTACATAGGTTACACTCAATAAATTTGAGTTAAAACTAAAACCAAGTAATGGGGATCTGAGCTACAACTGTGGGAACTGAGGACTAGAGGAAAAGCTAAGGAGCTAGACTCTCGCGGCCTGGACTCTCTTTGTCACAGAATAACCTGAGCTACGGAGCCTTGAAAGTCGCCCTGTTCCTTGAAGTTGAAAGGGCCTTCAGAAGATGAGTCGGTGTCCCAGCAGGAACAGAACAGCACTCACGCGGTTCAATAGAAGAGATCTCAGTGAAGAGGGACTGTTTACAGAGAGACAGACATGATTAAAGAAACCAAGAAGGGGTACCCAAAAACCCTGAGACTACAAACAGATGGAAGCCACTCCCAGGTCTACAGGATCAAGGGGAGAAAGGAGTGTTACGGGAGCCCAATGAGAGCCGGGGCAGAGGGGCCGGCTGCTCCGCAGGAGCTGTGGCCAAGCAGAGGGCGCTTCCACAGCGCCTGAACTAAACGGAGAGCTTGTGGGGAAGAAATGCTCCGACCTCGTTCCCCTCCCGCCCTCCAATCTCCCAGCGGTGGCTCCCACAGGCCAAAGCAAACTGGAGCCAGCTGTCAAGGGTACTCACTGATTCCTTTCACAGGGGTCAGCTTACTGGAGCACAGAGCAGGGCGAAGAAGGGGAGACCCTAAATCAGAGGGAACAAAGAATAACAGCCTAGTGGATCTCAATTTCTACCCTGTTGTTTTTCCCAGAAGTCTCAGAGAGAGGAAGCAACTTGCCCAAGGTCAGGTAGCAAATCAGGACTGGGTCATTGACCCCTCTCCCTTGGAGGTCAAGGTTCATTGAGTACTGGGCCTGCACTGAAGGCAGACAAACAGGGATGGCCCATCATCCTAAAGTTGCAGCTGCAAATCCAAATTAACCAGAGGAAAGCAGCAGGGCAAGGGCAGCAGCAGGCAGAGCCAGGCAGGAGGAGTACCCGGGGGCCAGCCAGGCAACCTCTGCTTCCTTGTCACTTCGTGACCTGCTGCCAGCTCCCTGGCCCCCATTTTCCCCTCATGAGTCCTCCCCAGGCAAAGGGACAGGAGTCCAGCCCTGGGATTGGCAGAGACAAGGGGAGGAGACCTGCTTCCCTGGTAGCCGGCCCTGTTCATCGATTCCCTAGAGCTGCTCACTGATCCAGCACATGATGGTTTAATTGAAGTCATTACAATAAATGATGCAGAAAGCAACACCCTTAGTCTGCCAGGAGCTTCAGAGAAGCAAGGGAGGTTTCTGGAAACCCCAGCAGCAGCAAATGAAGTTCAATGATAGCTAGCTATGGTGGAAAAAGGATAGGATTGAGAAGTCAGATAGCCCCGGGTTCAAATCCTGACTTGGTGACTTAGAAATCGTGTGACCTTAGTCAAGTCCCTTTATCTTCCTGAGCTTCTGTGTATGTGCCCAGAAAAATTAGGTTATGGCCGCCTGTGCTCCAAAGCCCCGCGTGACCCTGGGTCCTACCTGCATCTCCTGCTCCATCTTCCACCAACTCCCACCTCTCTCTTCGGTTGCAGTCACCCCAGGTTGGTTGCCGTTCCCTGACACGCCATGCCTCCTGCTGTACTCATGCAAGTCCCTCTTCCTGAAATACCCTTCTCACTTCTTTCCTGGGAATGTCCATTCACCTTTCAAGATTCAGATCAAGGGTCACCTCCTCCAGGAAGACTTACTTCCTTCACCTCTCCTTGCCCCGAATGCCATTAATACTTTCTGTGACACACCTCTGACGTTCAGCACTCACCATCATGCATAGCAATCTTTTTCTCTCCATAGAGTTTGTATTCTCTTCCAGATAAAAAGCAAAAACTTCTCTTTCTCGTTCTCACATGCTTAACATCATAATTGTATTGGGGCAGGGGGGTAGCAGAGTGGAGTGAGGCACAGAGATTCAGAGCCCAGGGGTGGGCACAGAAAGAACACAGAGGCACTGGTAAATGACCTACCCTAAACTCCCTTCCCAGATAATAAGGATGACACACACATCTTAGTTTTGTGTCTTTAGCATGATACACACACAGCCTTCTCTGTGTCCGGGCCCACCTGACTCTCCGCTCAGCTTCATAAACTTGTATCTAGTTCAGTAGCAGAAAACAGAAAATCCAGGTCATGAAATTATAAAATTTTAGCATCAAGAGAAACCTAATCATGTAGCAAAAGTAATGTCCTGATACCTCCAATTCTACGTCACGAGAAGCCTTGCAGCTTGGAATGTTCCCCCTCGGAACTCAGACGCCACACTGAGAAGCCCAAGTCACAGGGAGAATCCATGTGTAGGTACTCCATTTCACAGTCCCAGCCGAGTGCCCGGCTAGCAGTCAGCGTTGACTGCCAGCCATGAGCCTGGGCCGTCTTGAACACGCAGCCCCATCAAGCCTTCATCCGATTCCAGTCCAGCCTCTCTGATGCAGTCACGTAAGAGATCCCAAGAAAGAATCTCCCAGCTGAGCCCAATCAACCAGGGAACTAAGAAAAAATAAATTATTGTTTTATATTCCTAAAAAACAAAAAGAAAAAAAATTGGCAAAGAGATCTTTATATAGATATGTAGATTTTTATTTCGATGAAATATAGAAATTTTCCTGGTGAGAAACTGAAGCTCAGAAATGCCATGTGATGAATCCAAGGTCACACAATGACTTAGAGGCAGAGCCCAGTGCGTTTACCTGTTGTCACACTATTGCCACCATCGGGGAAGGTAAAGAGAAGTGAGTTATCTGGGGCAAGAGTGGAGAGGGAGGGGAGGAAAGACGCTGGATTTTGTAGAAAACATCCCAAATTAATTCTGTTCAGGAAGAAAACTATTCCTTAAGTGTATATGCATTTTTTTTTTTTTTTAATTCTCAGAGAGCGTCTTATACCTTCTTGAAGTTTAGAGTTAATTGCCTTGTATTTTACTTTGGGTTCTTTTTATTTTTCCTTCTCCCTCGAGATAATTAGCCAGAAACTTACCTAGGTACATTTGTCATGTCAAGAAGACAATGACTTCAAAGGAAAGAAAAGGACCCAGAAAAGAAGGCCAAGTGACAAAGCAAAACCTCCCAGGGAAATCTTCACATTTCCTGAATGATCTGTCATCAAAAATGCATGCGCCAGCAGGAGTGCAAACGACAGAGGGTCAGAGCAGGAGTAACTGGCCAGCCACTGCACCCGGCAGCGCTTTGAGAGCCCTGATCTGAACCTAACCCATACTCGGGGCAAAAGCAACCCCCTTTGCCAACCGGCTACCTACCATCTATTTGGCTAAACCACAGGCCCAAAGGAAAATCTTGAATTTGGCTTTTGTTTCCAGCCCCCTCAATTTAAGCAGCGTTAATTTGTTTTTATAAAGTTCCATCCTGCTCATGACACTACAATGGAGGAGTCAGGGAAGCTGCCTTTCCTTATGAGTATAGAACCCAGCCATTTGGCCTTTATTTTTACCTTTGAGCTGATGGAAAAGGTACTGGGTTCACATCTGGACAGTCCTTGTTTTGGAGCATTGCTGTGAGAAGCCGCCATTTTCTGGACATCATCTATGATCCACACTGTGTCTCAAGAGTTTTATTTATTTTGCCTTGTGTTTAATCTTCCCAGCAACCTTATAAGGGAAGTATTACCTCATTTTAAAGATAAAGAAATTTAGTCTCAAAAAGAACACACTCCAAACAACAGAGCTGGAATTCAAACCTAGGCCTGCCCGATTCCGGAGACCTGTGTTTTCCTGTATACTGATTCTATATATTCTATATTGCCACAATAATGCTGTGAAACAAATAACCAACAAAACCTCAGTGGTATACGATAATAAGCATTTATAGCTCATGCCTCTGGGATGGTTAAATGGTTCTGATGATGATAGCTGGGCTTACTAACATGGCTAGGCTTTGGCTGGCCATTGAGTGATCTTGGGCTGTCTCAGCTGAGACAACTGGGCTGATTCAGCTCTGCTCCACATGTCTCCCGGCTACCATTAGGCCAGCCCAGGCACGTATTCATGGCAATAGCAGAAGTATAAGAAAGAAAGCAAACCAGATTGTTCGTGCGAGTACTTTTCAAGCTTTTGCTAACATCACGTTTGCCATTATCTCATTGGCAAGAGCAAGTTGCATTGCCAAGCCCAAGGTCAGAGGAAAAGAACATTGCAGAAGACATTGCAAATGGTGCGGATGCAGGAGAGAGATTTGGGACCACTTTTGCAATGTACCAACTGGCCTTGGGCAAGGCATGGCCTCCTCTTAGAGCCTCTGTTCCTGCATTTTTTTAACTGGATCATATCTATTTTGTAGAGTGCCTGAGAGCATGCAATAAGATAAGTTCTTTGAAACACTAGCAAAGTCAAAAGTATTCTTTCTGCTGACGTAGTTTAAGTATACCAGCCTGGGGGGTGTAGGGCCACATTAATAGAAGTACATGAAAAACTCAGATCCTATTTCTACAGCCCAGAAAGTTTATACAAGTTTCAGGGGTGAGATGGGCCAATCACTGAGATGATAAACAATAATCGTAGGAAGAGAATAAATCAAGAAAGAAACAATAAGTAAATGATGTAATTAAAGTTACTGTTGAAGAAACTATCAAGGAGAGAATGAGTCAGAGGCAAGTTTAAGTGATGAATCAGGCACGATGTCTTGTTTCTAAAATTCTTGTCTATTTCAAGAAATCCTGATGTCCCAGTTAAAAGAGCACCTTGAGCCTGTAGCAACAACATCTGGAAGGAAACACGCTCGTAATTTTAATTTCTCCTCAGCACCACCACTCACAACAGGGGCAGGGCTGAGCGCTGGGCTCAGAGAAGGCTCTCCATAAAATCTCATGTGGGAGGAACCAATAACTGCAGCATTACCTCAAAAGTATTCAAGGAGATTTTTAATTATTTTTTCAAAACAACTCCCTGTACAATGTGCCATTGAATTATAAAAACAAGGCTATGAACTCAGTGCAGGACAATTTTAATTGCTGTACTCCGCAGACGAGGAAACTGAGACTTAAATGGCCCTATGGTTAGTGACAAGGCTAAGATTAGAAGGCAAGTCTCCTAGGTCCTCTTCCCCAAAGTAACAGAGAACCATGTGAAGATTTTCTTTTAATCTTTATGAAATAACATTGAACATTTAGTGAATGTTCATAAGCATGGCAGCTCAGTTAATCCTCACCACACGCCAAGAAATTGGTTCCATTTTACAGATAAGGGGAAACTGAAGCTCAGTGGTTTAAGCCACTTGCCAGAGGTCACACAGCCCATAAATTGTGAGCCATGACTCACACTTAGGTCTTCATGTGTGCCACCCCCCACACCATGCTCTACACTACCATCGGATTTTTTCAAATTGGGCTTTAACCTACACTAACGCCTGGAGCATCAACAGCAATTATATGGAGAAGTCTGCTCTCTGCCACACATATACTTTTGCCTCAGTTATTCAGAGAACACATTTTCTGACCTGTATTTTCCACTTCACTTTGCCTACCAGGCTGCTTTGCCTAACAGACACAACTCAGGGCAGAGGGGCAAGTGGTATTGGTTCAGGAAACCTGAGCTGTGAACCCAAGCTGCTGACAGGATGTCTGATATTTATAGCAACTTTGAGTCAAGTACCAAGGAAAGTGTGTTCTGGATTGTTGCAGACGTCCTCGGGGGAAAAGAAAAGACGTCTATGAAAAATTGTGTGGGATGCTTAACTGATGGAACATCAAACACGAAAAGACAATTCATTGGGTCTGCATTTGGTAAAAATAGCAAAAGGGTTGCCCAGCCAGTCTCTGTGGATAACAGTCTTAAAACACTTACAATGTAGCCAGAGGAGAGGCCACAGCACTATTTGAATTCATAAATTGCCCCTCTACACTTAACTATTTTGCTTATGCATTTATTTATTGATTTAGATTGCCCAAGCCACAAAGGATTTAAAGCTGATTGTTAAATTGTGAAGACTATGGTGGATTGATTACGTTACATTTTTTTATGCCGCCTTGTATACTAACCTTTGTGTAATGTCCTCCACCCTGACACTAGGCATGGTCCTATGACTTCCTTTGGCCAAAGGAATAGCAGCAAACTTGATGCAAGCATAACTTGAAAAAAAAAAAACATGCAAAAAAAAGCCAAGTCATCCAGCCAAGGCCATTCTAGACCGGCTAGCCTCTGGCTGATTTGCTAGTGACCACAGAGCCCAACTGAGAATAGCCAATCCTGGCCTAGATCAGTAGAATGAATGACCCAACAAATCCATGAGAAAGCACAAATTGTTTAAAGCCCCTGGGTTTTGGACCGGTTGTTACACAGCAATAACTAACTGGTACAGAGACTTACATTAAACACACACACACACTATTAATTTATCAATAAGCATATATTATTGAATATCTATGCTTGGTCCTGCCACAGGTTCTGGGAAATACAAAAACATATAAGACGTGGTCCCTACCTGCTTGGAGCTTCATATTTACTTGTAGCAAGACAAATGAATGAAAAATACCAGCAAGACTTATTTAAATCATGTGGAAATTGTTTATATCCTACTCCCTCTACAAAGCCAAGCTCAATGCCATCTTTCTCTTGAAACATCTCCTTCCCTCATCTCTTCACCAAGTTGAACTATTAATTTCTGCTTTCTCTGGAAACTGCAGACCTTTGTTTAAAGCTCTCCCATGATGCCTTTCATGTCACATTTGGGGTTATAGTTGGGTGAGAATATGTCCATCTCTCCCATTGATTGTAAAAATGGGTCTTGCTTATTGTTATCTGGACCTCCAACATTAGGTACAATGGCTTGTATAAACACAGCAGTCTTGATAAATGAATGAATGAACATTGTAGGAGTTCAGCATGAGGGAAAACTCAAATAGAAGCATGGTCATTGAAGAGGGCTTCCAGGCCAAAGTAGGAGTCAAGGTTCTCAACTGGGGCTCACAGAGAGAACTCATGGAATCCATGGATAGACTTTAAGGGCCTATGAACTTGGATGAGGAAAAAAAGTACATCTTTGTGTTCACTAATCTGTAACTGAAACCTAGATTTTCCTTCCATTATAAATGTAGGCTACAAACCACAGAGGTAGATATGGTAAAAATTTTCCTATCACATATACTATTGCAGATATCTCAAAATATCATTTATGTTCATCATACTTTGAAATGATGGTGGTTATTTAATATGTTAATAAAGAAGTATAGTATTACCATATCAATTTGCTTTTTTAATATTTTAATAACCACATTACAATGTTTCTTTTATATTCCCATGTGTTTTTTAATATATTTAAAATCATATTTTCATCAGACTGCCACAGGGTTCCATGGCTAAGACCTCATCCCTACCTTGGAGAGTTGCTGGATTGTGACTACATAGATGGAAGTAGATAGATATCCCACACAGATGACCAGCATACACAAAAACAGGGTAGGGATGAGATGTGCAGGATGGAATGTGCGTCCCCTCCCCATCCTTGAGGAGAGAGTCTCCTTGGCAAGATTAAGTAAAAAAGGCAGAGACTTTGTTAGCATAATAATGCATCACAGAAGTGAGAGAATAACTGATTTGTCTTAGACAAGCTCTAAAAATTTAGAGAATTTAAATTCTTAAGGATCTAACACTTTGCCTGTAGGGTGAATGAATACAGGACTCTTGGGAGAGAGCTGATCTATGAACTTCACAGAACCCCTTCCCCCTTCACACACATCTCCAGTGAAGCTGATGCTGAGAAGAAACCACCCACCTGCCCCTCAGGAACAGATCCTCTCCACAGCAATAAGGTCGCACACTGTCTGTGGCCCGGTTTTGGGAGAACTGGCTGCTGACTCACTGGGGACAAAGGATACTTTGAACCATCCTCGGACTCTGAGAAAATATGTAATTGGCTAACATTAAGACTGTCAGAAACAAAATACAACTGTGACAGTGTGCCCTCCCAGATGTTACAGGCATAACAGAGTAGTGACCAATGCTTGGGGACAGTGTGGCCACCCTGATTAGGCCAGAGGACTGGCTCAAGAAGCAAGGCCGAGGGGAGCAGGGATAGGACAGGGGGACGTTGGTGAAAAGGAATGAAAGAAAGAGAAGCAAAGCATGTCAAGAGCCTTTGACCAAGACAGGGAAGTAAGATGGGGGTTTGGACAGATGGCAGAGTCTGTCTTAGAGTTGAGATAACTTCGAGACATTTCAAAGAAAATGTCCAGGTCGCCACCGGAGACTCAAGAGTAAAACTCCAGGGAGAGACTGGAATGGAATGGGGAGAGACTCAAAGGGACAATCTGCATAGAAGTGATCATTAAAGTCTTCGAGAATAAAGGCAATAAAGAAAAAGAAAATAAAGGACTGGACTTTAAGGAATGATCATGAATCAGTAGTGGAGACAAAGAAGTTTAAAAATAATAAACAGATAAAGTGTCCTTCTGTGTCCTAAAGCCAAGGTAGGAAGACATTTTGAAAAGGACATTAAACACAGCCTGAAGAAGAAACTTATGCAAGGCCTCTGCATGTGGCCAGTGGGAGGTGCCTGGTGATTTATAAGCCGGCAGTTCCCACAGAGCTGTGGATGGAGGGTTGCCGGTGAGTGAGTGGGTGGGTGGAGCCTCCGGAGCCCATGTAACAGAGAGCCGGGAGCTAGGACGGATGCAGGTCAACAGTATCAAATTGTTTCTTTATTCCAAGATGATCCAGATTTTCATTAAAGAAAGAAGGAAACTGCAAATCAGGGGTATTTAAAGGTCGTGTGAAAATCATGGAAACCTCAAGTTGAATCTGTTCCCACCTAAATAATTTCTGTTTAGAAACCAGGCTAAGCCACTGAAACCATCTCAGCACAACTCCCAAAATGGAATGACTCAGATGTCCCTGAAATTGTGTAGATGCTCTGAACCACTCTGCTAATATATATAGTCAGCCCACACAGAGTCCAGTGTCCTGAGCATCTGACGCAGAAGCCAGAACTTCCCGGAGGTTCTGTAAGGACCGGAATTCAGGAAGCGAGGTCAAGGGGAAAACGGCCGTCACCAAATATCCTGCAGCTTAAGAAAGCCATGTACCATTTAACCAGCACCTACTGTGTGCTAGGCACTTTACCCATATTTTCTTAATCTTTATCTATAACGTGACAAAGTAATTTTCCCCTTGTTATTCTCCCCACTGTCCGGATGAAGAAACTGAGGTTCAGGTTGGTGAAATAACTTGCCTCAAACTCACAGCTAGTGAATGGCGAAGATGGTGGGTGTTGAGAGCCAGATGTGTCTGTCTCTAAATCTCAACCTGTTTCTATCTGCCCTATAACCTCAACCGACCCCGCTCCTCTCCTAGAAGTGAAAGAAAAAAAAATGTTATCACCTGTGGCAGCCAATGTATGACAAATCTCCCTTATTGTTAGTATGGCTTTCCCAGTTCGACCTCTTCAAAAGTTCTCTTTTTTTTAATTCTACTAAATTTAACAAATTAAAACAAAAAAAAAAAAAAAAGAAGAAGAAGAATATATTCACTTACTCTCCAAGAACACTTCCCGGGTCCTTGTTATGTGTCAGTGCCGGGGACACAAGTTCCAGTGCCCGAGCGACTCCCAGAGGGAATGAGTCAAAATGCCTGGGGTGGTTCCAGAAGTTTTTTACAGAGGAAGAGCATGAACCAAATCTATTTTCAGATTTTTTTTTGTTTTAATCCAAATATTACTTGTAAATATTTTGAAAAGCTAAATGGTATTAAAAGGCTTGCAAATGAAAATAGCACTCCCTTGTTCTCCATCCCTCACCCCATCTTCCTCACTTGTTCTCCTGAAGCTGTTTCTTCTGTTGTTGACCTTCCTGTTTCTAAATTATACGTGTGTTCTTCCATCTCCTGAGTCATCGTCTTAGATATCGATCGACGTCTCAGTGTAGCAGACAAGTTTTTCTTCCTTTTCCTCTTCCCCTCCCCCATTCTCCCAAAATACTTATATCTTAGTTTTTTTTAATTCTTAATTTTTTTTAATTCTACACCTTCACTATTATGATCGCATAAATAGCTTGTGTTCCTAGGTCAAGTAATAGACTATGATCCTATTTCTTTTCATTTTTGTTTTTCCTGTTAATAATTACCTCATTTTTCATCAACTTAGTTTTGTTTTTTTAAAAAAAAAAACAATTGACTAAATCTTTCCATGCCCTCAATATAATTTTCCGCATGACCAAACATGTCGGATAATTTGTCAGCCTCATTTATTTTCCTTGAGACAAACTCCCTCACCCCCTGGAGCCTTCTGACTTCCTGCTGGTGTGGTCTGGTTGCTCTCTGGGCCAAGGCACAGCGGCCCTCCTGATAGTCCCACGACCGCTCCCCAAGGAACTCCCTTCCCTCCTGTCTCCTCTGTTGGGGTCTCTATTCTTGAATCCCATGTCTTCTTTCTTGACTTCCCAGTTTTAGTTGAGCACATCTTTTGATAATTTCATTAGAAAAGGTACATGGGAAGGCTAGTTATTCTAAGGCACTGGACATCTAGAAAAGTCCTTTTTTCACCCTCACATTTAATTGATAGTCTGGCTTGATATGAAATGCCAGCGGAAAAACATTTTCAATCAGCATTTCTAAAGGCATTGGTTCCATTGTGTTCGAACTTCCAACTTGCTGTTGAGAAGTTTGATTCCATTGTAATTCCTGACCCTTTGTGTGCAGGGTTGGGACCAGGGTGAGGTGTCTGAAGCACTCGCCACCAGTGTAAAATTTAAAGGATCACCAAAAAATGCAGTAATCAACATATATAATATTTCATGCATATTTTTAAATCAAAATTAATACAAAACATCATGATGAATGAAATATCAATCTTAAATAAAGACAGGAAGTTTATTTGCCTCACTCTATTTCCAGTCCCATCAGATGATCTTGTCTTTATTTTAAATTTTACTATTTTGTTCGTCATGAATTATTTTCCATTAGTTTTTATTTTTTAAAACAGTGCATTGATTTTTTTTATTTATCTTGGTAAATGAGGGATTATTTTTTTTTTCCTTTGGTGACTTCTTGCTTCACTCTAATCCCATCCCTCTCCAGGAACTTTGAAGAACTACCCTTTATCTCTACATCTAAAATATAATGATGAGCCTAGATGTGGGTATTTTTTTCATTCATTGAGTTGGATACTCGGTTGGACCTTGCCGTCTGGAAACTCATGTGTTTAATCCTGGGAAATTTTCTTGTATTATTTCTTTGAAATTTTTATTCTCTCCTTTCTCTATTTCTAGAACTGCTATTAGCTGAATGTTAGAGCCCCTGGATTGATCCCCTAATTTCTTACACTTTCTCTCCTGTTCCTCTTCTGGCCCATCTCTTTGTCTTTTTCTGAATATTTCCAAAGAAAGTTCCTTGACTTCATCTTCCAACTCTTAATATCTTTTTAACTTTTGCTATCAGAGTGTTTACTTCCAAGAGTTGTTTTTGTTGTGTTGTTATCTGATTATTTCTTTTTTTTTTTCCACTCCGTTATTTTTCCATAGACGCAATATGTTCTTTTATCTCACTAAACATATCAGTTATGGTTTCTTTGATCTTATATCCTGCTCACTGAATAATCTCCATTTCTTCTTGCTTCATATTTTCCTCAAAGTAAAATAAGAGAAAGCATCCCTCAGATGTCAGTGATCCTTGGCTGTGTGTTCACATCTCAGAGCAGGACACCAAAAGGCCAGTCAGAGGCTTTAAGTACCTAAGTTTGACGTGCCGATCTCAATCTCCAATGAGTGTCACTGTAGGACAATTGGTTGTTCCTGACAGCTTATCTGCTAAAAACTCCTAAACTTAAGCATCTAGTGATCATTACTTGGGGCTCTTTAGTTCCTCCAGAGAAAATATCCTTTTATCTTCTTGTGGGGTCAGGAATAGGATGCAGATATAAGCCTGATTCTGATATTCGGCGTTGGCTGGGAGAAGGCAACTGGGAGTCTCTTTGCTCATCTGTAGACTCAGTTCCCTTGCTTTTAGTGGACTCCTCACTCCTCCCTTTATCTACATCTGGCCTCCCCGAGACCAGAGCTATGGTCTCTCAAGGGATTAAGAGGGACAGGTAAGGAGTTGAAGGTCTACCTATTCCTTATACCAGCTTTAAAACTACTCCCTGTCATCAGCCGCCATATCTATCCCACTTCTCGTGGCGTCTGGTGCTTCCAACCCCTGACCCTCTTTGGGTTACTGTAGAGTAAATCAGCTTGCTTCTCCTCAGTGTTTCTCCATCTCTGTGAATAGTCTTGTCACCTGCTCTGTTGTCCAAACCAGGAACTTGAGATTCAAAGTAGATTCCTCCCTTTCCCTCATGGTGTCTCTATAGTTTTCAAGAGGAGACTGGAGTAGAACCATCTTTCTTCCACCATCTTATAAAGTCTTGAGCTAAATCTCAGAGGTGGACGGGAGTTGACCAGGCAGATGAGGCAGGAAAGGTATTGCCCACAAAGGGGACAGTATGTTCACAGTCAAGAGGAATAAAAGAGAATTGAAGCTGGAAGCAAGGTTCAAGGGAGGAGAGGCTGGATGGGGGTTAAGAAAGTTGGTCATGGAGGGCCTCGAGCGTGCCAAGAAGTTTGTCCCTGATCCTGGAGCAAATAGAGAACATGCGGGACAAGGTCACATGATCAGATTTGCCACTCGAGGAGCATCATGGCAGGTGTGCTGAGAAAGTAGGAAGCAGACATACCTAGGAGGAGGAGGACCCACTGGGCAATGTAACAATGGTTTCCACATGAGAAATGGCAGGGAGGTGAACTCAAGCAATGGCAGTCATCATGGGAAGGGGTAAAAATACAGAAACTATTCAAAAGTAGAATCAACAGGACTTGTAGCTAATAGGAATGGGGCATGAGGGGCAACAGAGCAGGTGGCAAGGCTATTCACAGTGATGGGGAAACACTGAGGGAGGAGCAGGTATGGGGAAACTTATTTGTGTTTATATTACATTCCTCCAAATTCCAGTCTCTGAGAAGTCCAAGCTGGTATGCTATACTTGCAGTCAATATCCACATAGTAATTGGGGTCCTGCTTTTTTCTCTTAGCAGTACTTTCCAAGCATCAACAGAATCCTCAAATGTCCTTTCATAGTTTGGCCACAGAATATTCCATCATGTTAATAAATGTACTGTGTTTCACCTCCTCAGGCCTCTGTTCTGGGCATTCTAAAGAGGACTGTGATGAACTCCAGTGTACTCTTGGCAGGGTATGGAAGTGGCCTCCATGGTCCAGGCCTCCTGTTTTCTCCAAGGCTGAGGACCTCTGAAGGGCCAGGTCAGTGATGTCTGCTCCATCCACTCTGCCACCTAAAATGGGAATGTTGAGGAAGCATTCTCGGCCACACAGTCCCTGCAGCTTTGTTGATCCCCAAACCACCCCTGACCCTCATCCTTTAGTCACCAGACAATGGTGACCCAGCTGGGCTTGGAAAGAGCAAGACCCTCGCTCTTCCCTCCCCTTGGCCATGCTACTTCCTGCTGCCACCCCTTTCCAAGGGGTGGCCCCCCTCAGATCTCCTCTGAAGAGGGTCCCAAGGTACATGGGTTCACTGACATCAAGGTCACTTCAATCCCAAGAACAGTAGCGCCCCCACAGGGAAGCTGGAGATCCTGTGGCAGGGTTGGAAGAAGAGGAGTAGACCAATGGTTGTTATGGCAACCAGGGCTCCCAAGATGGAGGAAAGGGGATAAAAGCCCTGCTTAAGAGTTGCCATGGCAACCCAGATCCTTGAGTCCAGCTTCGAAGACAAAAGCCACACACTCCTCACTTACAACGATGTACCCAAGACTTCTCAGGATTCTTTGCGGTCCAGAGAGCCGATTTAAATGGGTCAAGTTCTCCTCATCCCACAGTTGGCTTCACAGACTTTTTAGGGACAGAAGGGCTTCCACTTTTCTCTGGGAAGAAGGCTGGGTCTTGGCAACCCTCTGATTCACTCAAGAAGCATTTACCGAGCCTATTAGTGCCAAGGATGCTGTGATAAATAAGGCCCAAGCCTTGTTCTCAAGTGAGAGAGAAAGACATTTAAACATCAATGCAAGACTGTTGCTGGAGGGGTAAATAGTTTAGCCTTTTCTGGAGACAGTTTAGCAGTATCCATTAAAATTTTAAGTGCGCAAACTCTGTAACCTAGCAATCCCTTTTCTAAGACTCTGCCTACAGAAACACCAGCATCTGAAGGTGGTTTTTGCAGTGTTATCTATATCAATAAAGAATGAGAAACAACCTCAGTGC
Source organism: Rousettus aegyptiacus (assembly GCF_014176215.1). Lineage (NCBI taxonomy): Eukaryota > Metazoa > Chordata > Mammalia > Chiroptera > Pteropodidae > Rousettus > Rousettus aegyptiacus. Next base: position 107,775,320 of record NW_023416308.1, read on the forward strand.
CCCCCCATGGAGGTCAGTTAGGAAGATTTGAGTACATCTGTATATGTCGACTGCACACACAAATGTCTCTGGAATAACATGAGGAATTGTCAGCAGCGATCTCTCGGGAGTGGTGGATTGACCGATAGACTTGGGGGTGGGGAGGTGGGGTTTTCACTTTTACTCTTGAACTTTTGGGCTACGTTAAAAGTGTTATTTTTATAATTTAAGAAAACACTCAATCTTGGGGAATATGTAGGATGGTCAATATTATGAGATTTATGGAGGTCAAAAGTGTGTAGATTGTTAGTTGTAATACAATACTAACCAGAATACTAGAGAGGCAATTTACAACAGAAGCAATAAGGGAGGGGGAAAGGTGAGTGGGAAGAAGCGAGGTCTTGCTGGCTGCATAAAAACCTCATCATAAAAAGGAGGACGTCCTTTTAGGCGGAAGGGACAGCAAGAGAAAAGGCTGGGAGCATGGAAGTTCAGGTGCATTAGAAAGTTGCACGTGGTCTCCACTCGGAGGTGGCAGAGATGACTTGGCACCACACACTTTCCCCAGGGGCAGCAGGAAGGCATCCCAAGTTTGGACACAGGTGACAGACATGAGGAGAGCCAAACCTAGACAACTCTCTGGCTCCAGCATGGTGTGTGGACCGGAGGGGACAAGTACCAGAGGCAAAAGACACTTTAGGAGGCTCCTGGAATCCCGCAGAAAAGATAAGATGAGGACCCTACCAGAGTGAGAGTTACAAGAAGTATTTCATAAGTAGGAAGGGCAGGAGTTGGCGAATCCATAGACTGACATTCTGTCAGAGCTAAATGGGACTTCTTGACTCACAATGAGGAAACTAAGGCCCAGATGGGAGAAATGAGGGTTTCCAGGACACTGTTTGATAACTGAGTTTTCTCTGGGCCTCTCAGAAGAGGCGGCTTGGTCCTAGGGCTTGGCCCTTTTTGACTTAGAAGACAGGGAGAAAGAGGACAACACCCTTTGATGTCCAGGTGGCAAGGGTCATACTCGGAGATCTGGGCCTCTTTAAAGGGAGTGCTCTGAGCAACACACTTGGACATGGTTGGCCTGCAGGAGGCTTGGCCAGTGCTGGGGCAATGGGCGGGGTGGCTGGTAGCAGGCATGGTGCCCCTGGGAACTGGTCTGGGGAGAGCTTCTCTCACCAGCTTCTCTGCTGCCCCACCCCATGCCCGGGGACAGGCATCCGGATGACTCAGACAAAGCACTGGACTCGGGAGTCAAGCCCCAGAACAGTCTTCTGTCCTGACACACAGTTAACTTCCCTGGAGTTTGCCGTGCACCAACCTCATGTGAGAAGACTAACGAAGGCACACAACTCACAGCGAGACATGCTGCGTTAAACATGGCCCTCTTCCTGGCGAGGAAAGTGGAGAAGACCCCAGGGGAGCACGATCACTCGGCTGCCAGTGTGACTACATTTATCAGATTAGTTAAAAGAAGAAACAGGGCTGATCGTTATCATCCCTGAAATGTTCTCAATGCACTTCCATACACGGTGTTCCTCTTATTTGACTTAAAAAAAAAAAAAAAAAAAAGGCACCCAGGGCAGGTACAGCAATTCCATTTTACAGATGCAGAAAGCAGGTTCTGAGAAATTCCAATTCAACCCAGCTGTATTGAGTGCCCACCTCGCGCCAGCCCCCAGAAAGCAGTACCAACAATTGCTAGACTTAAGACATGTCAATACTGGTCCAAAAATCCCTGCATGAGGAAAGGCTTTTACCCATCAAACAAGTTTGAGAAATACTACAAACTCTATCCCACCTTTGAAGAATCACGAAGCTTCTTACATTAGCAAAGGCTCTGAGAAGTCCGCAGTAACTCTGTTTAACACAACATTCCCCAAACATATGGCCTCTTTTAGAGGAGACTTATTAACAGTCCCCAGAACTTGGGCTTCAGGAAACATACTTTGACAGATACTGACCTGACCAACAGAAACACTAACGGTGGGCTTTCGGACACTTAAATGAAGGACGCAGCCTTGGTTGGTCTTCCCTCCGTCCCTCATATCGTGACAGAGCATCTGCCCCCTCCTGGGCCTAAGGACAGAGAGAGGTGATGAGGCTGAGACTGTGGGACTCCCAGCTGTGGCCTCGGCTGGCAAGTGGAGGACCAAACTCTGGCTGTGGCGGAGCTTGTCTGTGGCTCCGGGACCAGTCATTTTCGGGTGGGCGGCAGGTTCGGGCATCTGGAGCAGCCAAGACACAGATGTTCCAGCCACTCTTGGATCCCAGCCTGGGCTCCTGCTTCCCCTAATTCCAATATTTGGCTGCCACTCTCACCTAATTCATATTCCAATGTCAACACTGCATAATCTCCCCCAAACACTGACAGCCTGAGAGCTGGGAAAGGGGAAGGGACAGCTGAGAGCAGGGGCAGAAGGACCAAGGGGGAGGGGAAGCAGAGGTGAGCAGGAAGCAGGAAGCCCCCAGAAGCTTCCAGCAGGCAGCACTCCATCAAGCCCCCTAGCTGGGCTGGTAGAGCCTGTGAGCCTCCCTGGAGAGACAAGACCGTGACCCCAGGGGTGCCCGGCATCCACCCCGTGCAGTCGGTGCCAGAATTTGTGTCCCAGGGCGGGTTTTGTATGATGTGCAGGAGAGACAGCGTGACGACAGTCAGGACACTCAGGTCTGGCTCTGGCTCTGCCTCCAAGAGGCTGAATGACCTTAGGCAAGTCTCCCAGCCTCTCTGGGCTTCGTTTCATTTACAAAAGGAAGAAGTTGCCTGTCTCTGAGACCCACCAGCTCTAACATTTGGGGAGGAGGCCGTAGAGTATCATGAGAAAAAGCACAGGCCCAAGTCTGTGTCCTTGCTCTTGACCTCACTGGGCTCTAGCATCCTCATCCGTAAAATGGGAGCAATATGGTGACTACACACAGGGAGCTCATCGGGATTTATGAGAGAGAGCGGGGTCGTGAAGGGTATGGCGCAGCTAGGACAACTCATGTGTGCCGCACAGCTTCCTCCCAGGCCCTCACTTCACGCCGTCCTCATGAGAGCTCTGTGAGGGAGAGACTGTGATTAACCCCTTCTACCGAGGAAGAAACTGAGGCTCAGTAACTGGCCACAGTCACACAGCCGGAATGAAACCAAGGTCTATCTAACGCCAAAACCCAGGTGTCCCATGCTGTCTTTCTAAGCTTCAGAAATGACTAAGGACAAAACTGGGGGCCAGGACCAGCCCCACCATCTGAGAGCTGATGGAGGGGGCAGTACGTGAACGACAAGGCACCCTTGCCACTGGCACACTGGGCACCTTCACGCAGCTCTCCCTCCTCCTCGGGATCCATCCTGACCAGCCTCTCCCCCACCCCCACCCCAGAGAGCCAAGCTCCATCCACCCCCACCGCTACCATTCCTACGCATTACCACCCTTCGCACCCCCCCCACCCTCCCTCCCTTACCCGTTCCCAGGCAACAGCTCCCCTGCTCTGACCACAAACTCCCTGGAATTCAGTGACCTCCACCCAAATTTTCCCCAGGGCCACATCCAGTCAGACTTCTTAAAGAGGGCTGCTAATAAATATGCATCAGATTTGCATGTTATTTGCATATACTTATAAGGACCTGAAAGGCAATTTTTAAAAGAAGCATTGTCAGGGTGGCTTTCCCCTCCCTATTTCTGTATTTCTTCCTGTTCTTTGGAACCCACCCCCAGGCACGGGTCCTGCTTTCCTACTCTGAATGTGAAACTAAACGGGGAGGAATATCTTAAAGAAATAACAATCGCCATTTATTGAGCACCTATTATGTACCAGGCACTGCCCCTAACTATAACCACCAAAGGACTACTATCTGAGGGAGTCTGAGGCGGTCCCACGAAGAGAACTCCTCTTCCGGGCTCTGTTCAGAACCAACAGAAAGACTGACACAGGCAGATGAATTTCAAACGGTCTTTATTTTTGGTAAAGCTGATTTGGGACACTATGTCTCAGGTCCATGGTGTCCTAATTCTGAACCCCAGGAATAGATAAACATACTCATTCCCAGACTGCTGAGCACTCCACCACCAAGCCTCCCCTGGCTGAGATGGAGCTGGCCCTTGTAAAACTCGGGGCACAAAAGAGCATGTTCTCTGCGGGTAGGCAGACCCCCAGAGAAAAAGGGCAGAAGGGCAGTGATTAGTCCAAGCTCCCCAAATATAAGTCACCTCCTCCCTGGGAAGACTGGGCTGGTGGGGGGAACAAGGGCGTTATTCTAATGTATGCTCCCTCTACATGGAAGGAAAGATCACCAGCGGGTAAGAAGTTTTCCCCCCGATTTTACAGATGTGAAAACTGAGGTTACTTAATAGAGGGGTAACGTAACTTGTTCAACGTCAACCAGTAAGGAAATGTTGGGGTTGGCATTGAAACCCACAGTTGTCTAACTTCAGAGCCTGTGGGTGCTTCGTATCACCACAGCTATCTCTCTGAGAAAAGCGCACAGCCAAGGGACAGGGAACAAAGAGACAGTACAGGGAGGAGGACAGAGGGAAAGCAGAGAGATGTCCGAATGTGGGACGATCTACTCTCAGAGCCCGATCAGAGGGCCTTCGGCACCACGGAGCCCAGGCCCACACGCTCCCATGCCCGCAGGGGCGAGGCAGCCTGGGAACGAGTTGGTGGGGTGGAAGGCAGCAGGGGCCGGTGGGGAATGTGGCAAACAGAGCAGGGACGGGCCCAGCTCAAGCCCAGCCATCTCGGTGGTCATGCAGCCACACAAACCCAGGTTCACCAGATCTTCTGACTTTTCAAAAAATGTCAGAAATCAAATGATTATTGAAATCCCCCTGTGTTGGTTCACCATTTAAGAGAATGAACAAACACTGTTCAGAGAAACGAAACATCGCCGCTTCCTGGCTCCAGCCCATTGGCTGCAGTCAGCAACGTCTAAAAATCCAATCCCATCACTTTGCCAATGTTCTCACTGGAGTGTGAGCTCCTCAGCTCCGGGACAGGCTGCCATCTCTCCGGGGCTGGCACAGTTCGAGCTCAATCAGCCGCAGGGAACATCGGCGGTGGCCCGCCCCAGAGCCAGCAAGCGGAGAGCCAAGTCTCGCAATTCCTCCGTCAGCGCCCCTTCCACACTCGCGCGCGGCTGTTCTCACGGTCTTCTGTTCCAGGAGCTGCCTCTTAAAATCACAGTCAGAACCTCTGTGGGTAGAGGTTGGAAATCTGCGCTTTTAACAAGCCTCCCCAGGGACTTCTCAAGCACACTGATGTGTGGGAACCATCGCGGAGAGACGGCGAGCAAAGACAGAAATGCACAGACATAGGTTAGACGTCCGGCTCTGCCCGGGACCAGCCCCGTGCCAGAAGCCACTTAACCTCTCCCAGCCTGTTTCTCCATCTGTAAAACAAACACGGCATCCTTTGCTCCACACACGTGCCTTGAGGAGAAAATGAAGTCAGGTGCCCGAGGGCGCTTTGTAAACTCTCTAGCACTGGTTTTCAAACTGCGGGTCTCAGCCAATAGACAAGGTCACAAGATCAACTTAGTGGGTCTTAACCAACATTATTTTTAACAAAACAGAACGGAATAGAAAATAAGAAGAACATTGTTTCATGAAACTTTTTATAGAGCATGAAATATACATGCATTAATGGGACTATATGGACGTATGGGAATGCTGTGTCTCAATACGTAATGTTTTCTTCCCACAAGTAGTGGTTGAAAGTTTTGTTTAAAAAAAATCCTACTCTAAACATAGCTGTAAATCTTCATGACCTTGAATTGGGCAAGAGTTTCTTAGATATGATGCTAAAAACACAAACAACCAGAGAAAAAAATAGATATAGTAAACTTTATCAAATCTTAAAAAATTTGGGCTTCAAAGGCCATTATTTAAAAAGTGAAAAGACAAGCCACAGAATGGGAGAAAATATTTGCAAATCATATTTGACTAAGATCTAGTTTCCAGGATATATATAAAGAACTCCTACAATTCAACAATAAAAAGACAATCCAATTTGAAAAAAGGGCACAGGGATCAAATAAATATTTCTCCAAAGATATTCAAGTGACCAGCAAATACATAAAAAGATGTTCAAGATCATTAGTCATTAGGGAAATGCTCATCAAAACCACAATAAGATGCCATTTCATACTCGCAAGAATGGTTATCATCAAAAAACGAACAATAAAAAGTGTTGACAAGGATGTGGAAAAGTTGGAATCCCCATAACGCTGCTGATGAAAACGTAAAATGGTGCAGCTGCTTTGGAAAAGTTTGGCAAATTCTTGAAAAGTTAAACGTCAAGTTGCCGTGTGTAACTTTTATATGGTTATCCTAGGTATGTACCCATAAGAAATTAAAACACATGTCCATACAAATAACTCATACATGAATGTTCATAGCAGCGTTATTCCTAAGAGCCAAAAGGTGTAAACAACGCATATGTCCATCGACTGATAAATGTCCATGAACTGATAAACAAATGTGGTATAGCCATACACTGGAATATTCAGCCATAAGCGAGAAGGAAGTACCGACTCATGCTACAGTGTGAATGAACCTCGAACACATTATGCTAAATGACAAAAAACCAATCACCAAAGACCACATATTGTGTGTTTCCATTTATATGAAACGTCCAGAATAGGCAAATTCATAGAGGCAGAAAATAGATTAGTGTTTGCCACGGGCTAAAAAGGCAGAAGGTCGTGAGAAGTGACTGCTAATGGGGTTTCTTTTGGGGGTGGTGAAAACATTCTGGAACTAAATAATGGTGATGGCTGCACAACCTTCTAAATATACTAAAAACCACTGAATGATACCCTTTAACATGACTTTTACGCAAATTATATCTCAAAAAAAAAGATGCTGGCCTGAAACATGGAATCCCTCCGTTGAAGGGAGTGTAAAGGATTGAGAGTCTCAAAGGGGCTTCATGTCACCACTGTGTGACCTCTGCCCCGCCTAACAAATGGCAAGCTATTTGAATGAATGAGCGAATGAATGAATGATGCCCATACACTGTGGGTGGTACTGTTACCTGGTGCAATCGCACTGAGGGGTAATTCGGCAATATCTGTTAGAACTAGAAGTGCCCATACCCTTGACCTCGGACTTTCAATATTAGGGATTGTGGCCTTCGAAAATACTCCCAGAAGGGGGTCACAATAAATACAAGTCCATTCATTGCAGTACTATTTATAATTGGGGGAAATGAGTAAATAATGTCTGGCAATTGAGAAATGATTAAGCAATAATCATGATATAGTCACACGTGGAATGCTGGGTATGTCTAGTTATCTGAGAGAATTAAATTGGGGGGTAGAGAAGTTGTAAAAATGGCATGAATAGAGGAGAAAGGATAGCCTTCCAACCAATAAACTGTATAATCTCAAAATATCTCCCCTCTCCCAGGTATTTATTAATTGCGAAGGAGAAAATGGTAAGTTTACAGGAGGGAAAGCGAGCAGATGCCACCTAAACCAAGTGATCAAGTGATCTGACACATGGATATTGTGTGCCCCCTGGGAACGACACATCACTTCTGGAGTGTTCTTGCCTGAAATGCACAATTTCAATCTAATCATGCCAAAAAAAAAAAAAAAAACCAGGAGATAAAGCTAAACGAAGGAATATTTTAGAAAATAAATGACCAGTACTCTTCGAAAGTGTTAAGATCACAAGATACAAATACAAGTTGAGGTGCGTCCCAGACCAGAAGAGGCCGGGGACTCCTGACAACTAAATGCAGAGTGAATCCAGAGTTGGATCCTGGAACAGAAAAAGGTTATTAATAGAAAAACCAGTGAAATCTGAAAAAAGCATGTAGGTTAGTTAATAGTATTGTACCAATGTTAATTTCTCAGTTTGATAATTGGATTATGGTTATGCAAGATGTTAACATGAGAGAAAGCTAAGTGAAGGACGTGAAGGGTAGGTACTCTGTACTATTTTTGCAACTTTTCTGCAAGTCTAAAATTATTTCAAATGTTAAAAAAATTAAACAGAATGGATCCTATACTACTATTTTTATATAAAAGAATTATAATCTTGTGAGCATTTGCTGGTTGTCTCCCATACTGGGTTGAATAGTGTTCCCCAAAAATTCACATCTATCCGGAACCTCAGAATGTGGCTTTGTCTGGAAAGAGGTTCTTCGCAGATGCAATTAGTTAAGATGAGGTCACGCTGGATTAAAATGGGCCCTGAATCCGATGGCAGGTGGGTGTCTCCAGAAGCAGGCTGCGGGAAGGCACGTGCGATCACACAGAGGGAACAGCGCGTGGTGCCCGACGCAGAGACCGGAGCGATGCGTCCACAAGCCAAGGAACACCGAGAGTTTCCAGCCACTGCCGGAAGCCAGGAAGAGAAGCGTGGGGCAGGCCCTCCCTCAGAAGCTCCAGAAGAAACCAACCTTGCGGCAACATTGATTTCAGACTTCCAGACCCCAAAACTCAGAGAAAAAATTTGTTGTTTTAAGCCCCTCAAGTTTGCGGTAATTTGTTCTGGCAGCCCTGGGAAACCAATACATCTTTCTAGCCAGCATTCCCTACCCCCCACCCCACTCCCCAAACCTTCATTTTCCCAGGAGGATCCCTGTGGTTCAATGAAGCCAACTGGCTCCTACCCCAGTTGGCTTAGGCCAGTCAGCATATTTCATCTCCACAGCCCCTAAGGTGGGTTCAGGGATGGGTGTGCGACCCCATTTCAGGCAATGAGACTCGAGGATATGTTTGCTGCCAGCTCCTGGGAAAGAAGCTTCCTTGCTTCCGGAAGAAAATCTCTCCCCTATTAGACCTAAGAGGAAGCCACCATGCTATATTACGAGGGAAACCAGGCTTCAGATGAAAAGAATGAAACAGGAAGCAGAATGGAGAGAGAAAGACATTGATCCATCAGTGGGCTGCTGGATCAAGCTTCACCTGAAACTTGTGCAGCTCTGGACTTAGGAGTTATGCGAGCCACTCATTCCCTTTCTGGTTGTAAACCAGTGGGTCAAAGAGTCTTGACTAACTCAAGTAAGATCCACGGAAGCAACGCGGTCGTCATGATTAGGGGTCTCATCCTTGCTTGGCTCTCCCTCCCTCTATGTCAGCTCCCTCCTTAGGCAGGCTCTGCTCTCCTGGTCCAAATTCAGCATAGCAGCCTCTATGGAAAGAAAGCATCACTTTTACATCAGTCAGGTGTCTACTACAATGATGTCTACTACAATTTTAGCAACAACTAAAATCTCAATTGCTTACAGCAGCAATCGTTCATTTTATACTCATGGGTTTACAAGCTGGCTGGGAGTTGGCTGATATCAGCTGGGTTCGGTCAGACTCAAGTCTTCAGGTTAGGTTAGTTTGCTCCCCATTCTGAGCCCTGGGTCTCCTGATTCAGTCAGTCCAGGGTGGGGCCTGAGAAGGTTGGGCGATGCTGGTAAAGACCAGTAGCAATGATCAAGAATAAAATTGGGGGTCTCTCAACCTTCCTATGCTACATTCTCATTTGTAAAATGACAATTCCACCCTCCGTGCAGACTTTTCTTGGAAAAGAAGATAGTGCCCTCCAGGAGTGAGGGGATATGATACCTGTGCTATTTCTCACCCCTGGCTGCCCTTCTACCCCACCATCTCCCCCAGGCCCCAGACAACGGCTCACAGTCAGGCCAACTGGGAGACAGGGAGCAAACATCACAATGCAACTGCAGCTTGCCGTTAACTGCCTTACACTGCTCCCTGCAATAATGGTGGTGTAATCCATAAGATGCAATCATGGCTATCAGGCAGTTAGGCACACGCGGAGAGGTTACTGCGTAATTAATGCTCGGCCCCCATCTGGCTGCTTCCGAAAGTGACACAGGCAGCACCACTCACCCATCAGGGGACCCGAGACAGGGGTAGCCCTCCCCTGGGTTCTGAGGCGAAAGTTCTTAAGATATAAGCACTGGAGGTGTGGCGCGGGGACACTGTGCACCGAAAGAGCTTGAGCCAGTGATCACCACGGAGCCCCCACACCTGCCACTGCTCTTAAGTAGTTGGGTTTATCTTCCAGGGCAGAGTTCAAATCCTGCCTCTGCACGCGGTCAGCTGTACAGCATCGGGCACTCCCCTAATGTTTGAAAGCCTCGGCTTCCTTGTCCGTTAAAGAAGAGAATTGGTAATAACTACCTCCGAGGTGTTAACGAAAACTGGTTGTTAAAAGAGTCTGCGTATTGCTTTCGTAGTTTCTTCAGGGCTATCTTTATTATCTCCCTGTCTGGGCCTCAATGTCCTCATCTGTAAAATGGAGACAAGTCCCACCTGGACTAAGCTCGAAGGATCATCATGTAAATAAGTGAGAAGTTTGCACGAAGGAGTTTGTGCACAGGGAGTTTGGAGCATTTCATTAACATGCCATTGTGTCTTAGCTACCATGTGCCCGGCTTGCTGCTCAGCCCTCCAGGGCACAGCTGTGTACGGTCCCCAGGTCTCTGCCCTCCAGAGGATACCCCATGACAGGGCGGTGGGTGATCGACCCCACTCAAGGGGCGTAAATTTAATGGTACGGGTGGGTAAAATAGAGAAGAATCATTTCTTGAGCCATGATCTGTAACATTCAAATGAGCTTCAAGTGACACAAAAGAGAAAAAAATAGTCAAAGAAGGTTGTAGAAATAGTGCAGGTGAGAAGTGAGAGAAAAGTGAGATCCCAGAAAAAGAGGACGAAGTGGTGGTACGGACAGAGCAGGGGGAGGAGGATGCGAGCTGCAGGGAGAGTGGGTAGGCCTTCGTGGGAAAGACGGGGCCTCTCATGTCATCCATGTGTGTCCCGGTTGCCGAAACACACATCCTCACGGACACAGGCACATACAGACAGACACACGGATGCAGACAGAGACACATACGGATACGCGCATGCATGCATGCACCCATGAACAAGCACAAGCAGACACACACGCGGGCACACACAGTTTGCACTAACAATCAAGCACACAGACATGCAGGGATGTATACATACCTAGACACACAAACCAACATACCCATGCACACAATGCAGGCATGCACACGTAAAGCACACACAGACAGACACACGCAGGCTCATTCAGTGATTTCTTGGAATCCACCAGACTCTGGCCCCTGACCATTTTCCCACGATCCTTTCCAGCTGAGCATGTGATTCCAACGCTATCCACAAGAGGGTGCTCAGGAGCCTCTGCAGAGCTAACAGAATCCAGAACTTAGAGGTTAGGGGGTCCCTCACTTCATAACTGAAAAAGCTGAAGCCGGAGACAGAGGGGACTTTCTGGGGCTCACAGCCAGTGACCCCTGCCCTGTCTCCCTACAGGGATTATGGTCTAGAATGAAGAGTAAGGCAGAACATGTCATCGTCACCATCCTGGTTGGAGAGGAAAGGCAGCAGAAAAGTTAGGGACATGGAAGGTGAGTTCTCCTGAGGTTTTGTCAGACACTCCCTAACTTACTGTGACCCTGAGTGAGTGCCCTGGCTCTTGGTCCTTCATTTTCCTCATCTGTGAGGAAGCTGCTCTCTCACAGGCTTTTCCAGTCTCTCTGGAGGCCCCGAGACAGACCGTTGCTGTGTCCACGTGCATCCAAATCTTTGGATTTTGGTTGCTCCTACCCATTCTGGTCTCGGGCTGTCACCTCCCCAGACAGGCGTCCCCTGACGGTGACTCAGCCCATCGCTATTTTATTTGCATCACCTTCTTGCTACGTATTGCTCCTTACAACTGCCTTGTTCATTAATGTGCTTACATATTTATTATTTCTCCTCCAGGAAAATGTAAACCACTTAAGAGCAGAGACCTGGGGCGTCGTGTCCTCCACCCCCTAAAAGGGTGCCCAGCACCCGGCGGACTGCAGCAAGTGGAATGAAGCCTTGCCTCCTGGCTCTGCGGGGAGAGGAGGCCCAGCTGCGTGCTGGTGCTTCCCTCTGGTGGCGGCATGGCCCCATTACACCTGGCTTTTTAAATCTCCCACCCCTGGCCTGTCGCCAGCCCACAGAGCACATCTGAGGTTGGAGGTAAAGGGGTCTTGTCTCCATGATTCATCCCACCTAGATTCAGATGAATGAGGGACTCTCTCTCTGGCACCTTGTATTCGAACAGCCAGATTCACAATCAATAAAGATGAGTTTAGTGTATGCTGGCGACTCCCTCCTGGAGAAGATACCTCAGGGCAGATACATGATGATGCCTAAATCTAATAGAGTAAGATAAGCTAGTCCAACTGTCCCATTTTATGGGCAATGTCACTGAGGCCCAAGCCAAGACAGAAAGACAAAGCTGCCTGGCCTAAGGACACCCTAGAGGAATTGTTGCCCATTCCCCCACCCGCCGATAAGCACAAGGCAGTAACATTTTATGCAAAGCCTGTGTCCCTGAAGACCTTGCATAATTCAAAACGTGCATAATTCCAGACTAATTTAGCCAGAGAAATGAATGCGAAGCAGAACGAATGCGTTGCATAAATCTACCCCCATTGTGGCATATTTTTGCTTTAGTGCCGCTTTTTATTTTCCTGGCATTATCTCTAATACTTCACCGCGCATTCTGGTAAATTAGCAGCGCGGCATCTCCCGCCAGTGGCTTGGCCTCCTTCGCAACGTTTCATCGCATCTCACTTCCTTTTCAGTGTTATTGATTTTCAGGTGCGTTTTTCGGCACCTCCACTTAAAGAACACTTGGATGATATTGTTACCGGATACGGTTAAGAGATTTAAAGTCATAATAACTGTGGGTGTCGAGAAAGTGGCACAATCGTCCCCAGAATTCCCCGCAGAAATTAGAAATTTGGATGCGTGCAAGCTACAGCACATGCACATAGAAGGCAGGTATTTCTATTTAATGACCAAAGCAACGTCGCCCCGTGGCAGGTTTACAATTCCCAGTTAACAGCTCACTTAGCTTCTCCAACTCTCGGAAATCATGCGATTCTGATGAATTTTTTTTTTAAATGAGGCGTTTTGCATTATTTCCAACTTAGCGCATAAACATGTATCAGCACTTCTATGTTGCATCTTCCTGAAGCCACGTAGTTGAAGTTCTCAAACAATGGCCTCACCCTGGATGATCGCCCTTGCTCTGTCCTTAACCCCAGAGAGTAGGAATGCGGGACCACACCCAGCGATCACAGGTGCGGCCTTCAGAAATGCCCGCCTCTCTTTCCTGTCAGAGGCAGCATCAGCAGGGTCCCCTCCTCCCCCACCCGCCCCTCGCCCCCACCCCAGGGGAGCCTCTTGAAGTCTGGAGAGGGGCCTCCCCTCCAAGGAGTCCTCCTGTCTACTCCATCTCCTACTTCCCATCGGCATTCGGTTCCACCTACCCCCTCCCCAACATGGAGCCTGAAGGGGCTTTAGATCCGTGTTGGGGGAAGGGAGGAGATGAAGGAAAACTGGGTCTCGGTTCCTAGCGTTTACAAGACCCTCAGACTTTCCACATTGCCAAGAACAACCTCCAGCACAACTCCTGTGAATCTTCCTGCCTGGAATCGCTTCGTGAAAGGCTCCCTCCACTTGGCAGAGCCTAGCGCTAGGAGAGGAAGGCCGGGCCCTAGGAAGGAGAGGATGGGCAGCCAGGGCAAGCTCCTAACCCTACTGCTGGGACTCTTGCCCTGCTTCCACTTGTACCTGACCTTGAGCTAACTCCTATCCAAGACATATCCCCTCTCTGGGCCTCAGTTTCCACCTCTGTAGAAGGGGGACTAAAATACCACCTACTTCCCAGGATCACTATAAGAAGGAAATGCAGCCCTCAGATGACAACACTTGGCATCAAATAAGGAATGGGGCAACTATTTACTGAGAGGCTGGGACATCTGAGGGCCAGCACCGGGATCTGGGAAATCCCGCCCCTCAGAATTTATGGTGCAATGGTAGATAGTGACCCAGCCAGGAAGACTCTTCTCACTAATTCACTAATTCACCCAGGAGAATGCGTGGAGGAATTGTTCCGGTGAGGAAGGCAGGGGGCCCGCACTCTGGTTTTGCCCACGTGTCTCTCAAGCTGCCTTTGCCTCTGAGAGTTTAGGGGTGTGGACAGAAGCCAGATGGTCTCTTTGCCCCACGAGTGATCCATTCAGGCCACTCCCTCCTACCGGGACCGCCCGCTCCCTGCACAGCCGTAGATTCTGAAAATTTGCGAATGTCGGGTGGACCCAAAGCCACATTCCTACTGCCCCTCAAGAGACAGAGGAGTCACGAGGCGCAAAGACGATGCCCACAGCCTGGGCTTGATCTTTTATACCCCTTCCAACCCACCAATCTTTGATTTCCTTCTTGGCAGTCAGCCCAGAAATTCCTCCTCCTCCAGGAAGCCCTTCTGGGTTAGGAGAGAAAGTTCATGATACAAGAAACAGTATGATGTGTGTCCCACATATGTCTCTTGCTCTACTGCTTCTGCACACTGCAGGCTGGAGAGCCCTTCATCCATACGTGTCCAAATGCTCCCCATCTGTCAATGCCAGATTTAAATGTCACTACTTACCAGGTGAAAGTGACTCTTCACCTATTAAGACTTTCTACCCTGGGCTGCTATGATCACAGGTGCCAGGAGGAATTACTCAGTCTAGGGATCAGAGGCAGGTCCCAGCCTGGCTTTGCCTAGGTGTCTTTTAAGCCACTTTTAGCCTCTTGGCCTTCTCTTCCACCTGAGGGGTAGACTGAGCTTAGAGGCCATTTAGGCTTACCCACCCTGGGGTGTCGCCCCCCCAGCTAGCCTGTGAGCAAGATCCCTGACCTATTTATGGGACACCGAGGAATCAGAATTTGGGGACACTGAGATCTAATGCTCTCTCAGAATCAAGCCTCTGAGCCTCCACAGCCCTGCAACTGCCCTCCCTTTTCCTTACACAAGCACAGCGACAGAACCACCTTCTGAGCCACCAGCCAGCCAGCCACACTCTCAGCATGACCCCAGGTAAAATGATCAAAAAGGTTGACAACGTGTTCACTCACTGTTTCATTTTTTCCCAATGTAATTATGAACTATGGAGGCAGTAATGTCAAATATTTATTAAATGCCATTACATGCCCGGTGTCAAGCTTTAGGCTTTCACATGAATTATCTCATTTAATCCTGGTGTTAATCCAAGAGGTAAATTCTATTATTAGCTCCCACTTTTCAGGCTGGGAAATGAGGCCGAAAAAAGTTAAATTTGCCCAAGGTCACATAGCAAGTTAGTGACAGACAAGTTGGGAACCTTATGAAATCATTTTTTATGCATTCGTGTTGCAATATTTTTGCATTTTTATAGCCCTCTTTCAGACTTTTGCATTTTTGTTTTTTAATTTAATGTCCTAATCTATTTTAAGCCCGTTATGCCTGCTCTGTTTCTTTGGCACTGTTACTATGAACTGTCAATTTTGTCTTCCTCTTTAAGAAAGTAGAACTATTCTGTGGAATTTGTGAAAACATAACTAAATAGGTAAAGAGGACATGGATGACTGAAAATGAATTTTAAAATGAAACAACCTAGAAAGCAGACAAAATTGCTTTCAAAATGCATATGAAAATTGCAAAATCTCCCCAGGGTGCAAGAACTTTCTCAAGACATAAACTAATGGCTGTAAACATTCATTTCCAACCAAATTCCTTTAGTTGATTGACTTGAAACCTAGAAGAAGAAAAAAACTTTAAAATTTGTTACCATTTTGTCAGACAAACACATAGTTGCTGGGAAACTATTTAGAAATTAAAAGCCCAGGAGTCTGGAGGTAGGGATGAACAGTAAAGAGATGTAAATAAAACTAAATTTTATAAGTTTCAGGGCTACCCCGCGGTACATAAAAATTAATAAGACTTGAAAACACAGGGGTCAGAATTACTATTTCAAACGACTTTTTTTGGTGTCAGCTTTATTGACATATAATTACATACATTAAAATGCACGGATTTTTAAGGGTAGAGTTTAAGTTCTGACAAATATATATATATATACCCATAAAAAAACTATACAATCAAGGTATTGATTGATATTGACATGAATAAAGGACCGGACATTTCCATCACCCCAGAAAGTTCCTTTGTGCCTCCTTGTAACCAACCCGCCCACCCCCAGTCAACCGGTGATCTGCCCTCTACCACCGGTCTAGAATTTCATATAAATGGACTCGTACAGTATGTACTAGTTCTAGAATTTCATATAAATGGATTCATACAGTATGCACTCTTTTGGGTCTGTCTTCTTTCACTCATTAAAATGCTTTTTAAAGTCATCCTTTTCGTGGCCTGCACCAAGCAGTTCTTTCATTTTTATCCAGTAGTATTCCACTGCATGAAAATACCACATTGTGTTTAGTCATTCATCCCTTGAGGGACGTTTGAATTGGCTCCAATCTTTTATCATTATGAATAAGGCTCCTATGCAGATTTTTGCATAGGTCTTAGTTTGAATGTAATTTTTCCTTTTTTCTGCTGGGTCATGTGAGAAATGTACATTTTAACTGCATAAGAAATTGCCAAACTATTTTCCAAAGTAACTGTACCATTTTACTTTCCCCCAACAGTGTGTGAGAATTCCAGTTGCTCCTCATTCTGGCAAACTTTTTATAGCATCAGCTTTAACTTTTTTTTTTTTTTTTTTTTTACTCTAGGAGGTAAGAAGTTGTAGCTTACTGTTCAACCAAATTGTTTTTTATCCAGCAGTTCGCTTGCTTCTCAACATCGGTTCTACAATAACAGTTGGAGACTTTAATATCCCATATCAGTGACGGATAGAACAACTAGACAAAAGATCACTAAGGAAATAGAGAACTTAACACTCTATACCAACTAGCTATAATTGACTTATATAGAACAAGCCACCTAATGACTGTAGAAATTGAAATATGTTCACACAAAAACTCAAACTCAATGCTCAGAGCAGCATGATTTATAATAATCAAAAAGTGGACACAACACACACTATCCATTAATTGATGAATAAATAAATAAAATGTATATCCATACACAGGAATATTATTCAGCCTCTGGTGGTTAAGTTTCTGTTGACATGCCCAGCCACAGGTCCCCAAATTAACATTATTTCTGGGCATGTCTGTGAGGATATTTCCAAACGAGGTTAGCATCTGAACCAGGGGACTCAGTAGAGTGAATCCTCCTCCCCATCGTGGGCGGGGATCATCCAATCCATTGAGAGCCTGAGTAGAACAAAAGGTAGAGGAAGGAGGAATTTGCCCCGGCCCCATTTTTTTTGCTACCTCACTGCTTGAGCTGAGACAGCTCAAGTTCTCCTGCCCTCAGACTGGGATTTATACCATCCACCCCTCTGATTCTCAGGACTCCAGACTTGGACGAAATCACACCACCAGTTTTCCCCGAGTCTCCAGCTTGCCAGTGGCAGATCATGGGACTTCTCGGCCTCCATAATCACTCAAGCCGGTTCCACGTAATAAGTCTCCTCAGATCAGAAACAGATAGGTTGGTCTGTAGGTAGGTAGATAGGTAGGATGATAGGTAGATAGGAAGGTAGATAGATAGATAGATAGATAGATAGATAGATAGATAGATAGATAGATAATCACCTATCGTTTCTGTTTCTGTTTTCTGGAGTACTCTAACAACATAACCATAAAAAGAAATTAAAACTGATAACATGGTACAAAATGAGTAAATTATAAAACATTACGTTCGGTAAAAGAAGCCAGTCACAAAAGACCACATATTGTATGAATCCATTTATATGAAATGTCCACAACAGGCAAATCTATATAGACAGAATATAGATCACCGTTTGCCTAGGACCGAGGGGGTTGGGGAAATGAGAAGTGACTGCTGAGGGATAAGAGGGGTCCTTGCTTGGACGACGAAAATATTCTTAAATGATTGTGGCGACAGTTGTACAACTCTGTATATGTGTTAAATACTATGCATTATATACTTTAAGCGAGTAAATGATATGGTATGTGATTTATATCTCCAAAAACTATTTTTTAAAACTAATAGAGCTTATAAGTGAGTTAAGTAAGGTTGCAGAATATGAGATCAATATACAAAAATCAATTGCATTATATATACAGTAATAAACAAAAATTAAAATTTTTTTGAAATATTTCAAAAAAAGATTTTTTTGAAGTAGTCCAGAAAATCTGAAATAATTAGGGATAAGCTTAACAAAATATGTGCAAGGTTTGTATCCTAAAAACTGCAAAACATTGATGAGACAAAGACCTAACTAAATGGAGAGACAGGTGACATTCACGAACTGTAAGACTTAAAATAGTTATGATGTCAGCCCTCCCAAAATTGATCTATATATTGAATACAGTGTTAATAAAACTTCAGTAAGATTTTGTAGAAATTGGCAAGCTGATTTTAAAACATATATGGAAAAGCAAAGGACACAGGCTAGTCAAAGCATTGTTTAAAAAAAAAGACAAAGTTGGAGGACTCACAGTACCTGATTAAAAGAATTAACATAATGCTACAGAAATAAGAGGATAGAGTATTAATGAAAGGATAGATGTATAGATCAATGGAACAGAATAGAGTTTAAAAATAAACACCCACATACGTGGTCATTAGGTTTTCAGCACAGGTATCAAGGTAATTCAAAGGAGAAAGAATACATTTTCAACAAATATTTTGACACACCTTTGTTGAAAAAATAAAAAAGAATCTCAACTCATACCTGTTGCCATATACAAAATTAACTCAAAATGGATCATAGATCTAAATGAAAAACCTTAAGCCATAGAACTTCTAAAATAATACATAGGAGAAAATATGTGTGATTTGAGTTAGGCAAAGATTTTTTAAATAGGAGTCAAAAGCACAAATTGTAATAGAAAAATAATAAACTGGACTATCGAAATTGAAAACATCTATACTTCTACAGATGCTGTTGAGAGAATGCTAACACAAGCCAAAGCTTAGGAGAAAATATTTGTTATGCATATTTCTAATAAACTGTTTTTATCTAGATACATAAAGAACTCTCACAACTCAATAATGAAAAGCAAAACATGAGAACACACATTTCGCCAAATGAGAAATATGAACGGCACTAAGGCGCAGAAAAAGACAACATTATTAGCCATTAGAGGAATGCAAATAAAAATCACAATAAGAGACACTACACATTTATTACAGTGAATAAAAATTTTAAATTGACAATATCAAGTACTAGTGAGGGCTGAGAACAGCAGGAATTCTCATACATTTCTGGTGGGTACAACCATTTTGAAAAACAAATTGTCATTTTCTTAAGAAATTAAATTTACACTCGCCATAAGACCTAGTAATCCCACTGCTAGGTATTTACCCAAGAGACATGAAATTTCCAACAAAGACTTATGCACAAAAGTTTATAGAAGCTTTATTCATAGCCCCCTCAAACCGGAAACCACCCAGAAGTCCTTCAATCGGTAGCTGGATAAACAAATGATGGTACCTAACAAATCAACAAACTGACCGATGATATATGCAACATGGATGCATCGTCAAAACAGTATGCTTAATTAAAGAAATCAGATGCAAAGCTATATACTAGATGAATCCATTTACATGACCTTCTAGAAAAGCCAAAACTATAGCAACAGAAATTTCAGTTCACTGATGACCAGAGGGAGTTTGGGGGGTGGGGGGTGGGGAAATAATACTGTTCTCTACTTTGATTATTATGCTGGTTACCCGAGTGTATACATTGGTCAAAATTCTCAAAGCCGGACACCCCCAAAAATGATACTTTTCTGTATATAATGTACACCTCAATGGATCCAACCCTAAAGAAGTTTGGCATTGTGTGCAGGAATTCTCCCTTCTCTGCATCATCAGCAGTTACACTGCTACCCCAATCCACGATGTACGTTTACTACACTCAGTCGTCTCTTGTTTCCAGCTGAGATTAATGAAGGAGCAAGATGTTTGCCCGTGTACAGAAGAGGGATACTGCTTTATCCGTAACCACCTTCCTTTTTCCTTCATATTTTTATAGTCTTCAACATGTCTGAATGGAAGTTAATTTAGTATGGGTTTTGTTGTACTTGATATGAGAATTTTTCTTCCTTGCAAAATTTTGAAGTCATAAAACATTTTGCTTTTAATTGGTCCCACCGGATAGGAATAATTCCCAGAGACGTTTTCATGAAAGATTAATGGTCTAAATGGAATTAAATAATTACAATTTAAATACAGTTCTTAAAAGTTATTTTGTTTAATGTTAAAAATAGTCTTCTACCAAACAATTCTATAAAGATTGGAATTATAAAAGATAATTGAATCTCTATTATTTTGCCTGGTACTATTATTTAAATGTAGAAACATTTGTTGGTTCCAAAAGAATAAAATGTTCTTCCCAAAGTTATCTAGCTAACACTCTCTTTCTTCATATTCATATTAACTATTAGTCTATTTGTCTATTTATTTAAATATGAAAACTTAGCAATTACTTTTGCACATAAAATTAACAGCTTTCAATTATGATTAATTATTGTACCATTTTACCTTAGAATAATAAATATATATGTGTTCACCAACTGATTGAAATAATTTCGATAAAGCACAAAAGGAGATTTTCTTCAGTTTAAGTTACTTCTAAAATGCTCACCTATGTCTGAAAATGTCCGTATTTTAATAACAGATCCAAATGACCTGTCTTGTTTGTATTGCTGATGTAATGATATTGGTTAAAAATGATGTCCCTCTCCTGATCAGTCTCAGGAATGTCAGGAATGACACCAAAACAGGCATTCGGCTATCTGACTTTCCAAAGGAAAGTATATATTTTCCAGAGGCAGTAGATGTTTTAGACTCCACAGGCCATATGGTCTCTGCTACAACTAAATCAATTCTATAGAAAGAGCTCTGTACAAATGTCTAGAAGTCTAGATTAAACAGAAGAGTCAGGCCGAGTTGGAAGGCTGAAACTGACTTCGCCGCATGCTGACTTTTGATTGTTCTCCCCTAGACTGGGACGTCACTGACAGGAAGTCAGCAGGGCAGTTGGCTCCCTGACATTCCAGGGCTAGCTCCACGCCCAGCTTTTCATTCACTCAGTCAGCAAACCTTTATTGAACACCTACTATGTGCCAAGCTCTGTGCTAGGCATCTGGGACACAGTGGTGCATAAAGGAGAGTCTGGTTGGAAAGAGAGAAGTAACCAGCTACACTATAGCGTGCAGGGTAGATTTGAATGTATGAATGGCCCCAATTAGTGGCCCCACCTGTAACCATACCGTTCACCCTGTAACTCTGTAGCTTCTTCCCACTCTGGACTAGCCTAGGGAATTGCTCTGTCCAATAGAATGAATAAAGCAGAAGTGATATTGTGCTAATGTCTCTGAGCTTAAGTCTTGAGAGGCCTTGCCATTTTTGCTCTTTCAGACCTCTGCCCATCGTAAGAACAAGCCTGGGCTGGACTGTTGAAGGATAAGACACCCCAAGAAAAAGAGCCTAGTTATCCCAACTGAGACCATCCTAAACCAACCTATAGCCAGCTGACCACCAAACACGTGAGAAAGCCCAGCCAACATCAGTTGAATTGACCAACTGACTCACACACACATAAGCTGAATTCTGAAGTTTTTGTCACACTGTAATAACTAACTGATACAGAATACTGATGAAGAATGTGCTCAGTTCCAACAGGATACATGGGAACCATTGGAAGACCAGTGTAGGGGGAAAAAAAAAACACAAAGAATACTAATAATAGGTAACTATCGGATAGACACTATGCTAAGTAATGTATTATCACTATTCTCTTTTTTACAGATAAGGTTTTTATGTCCCAGAGAGGTTAAGTAACTAACCATGGCCACATAGCTTATAAAGTGTGATGGACCCAGGACTTGAACCTAGGTCTGTCTGACTCTTGAGGGTAAGGTTTTAATTGCTATGCTATGTCACAAGGGAGAAAAAAAAAGCAAAAAGGTAGTGAGAGGATTCTTTTTATGGATTCTGTGGCTCCATAACTAAAATTAACTCAGTTCATTTCTGCATTCAGTCATTCACTCATTTAAGCTCTATGTTAAACTCAGGCTTTTAATGTCCATTTCAGACCATTCGAAATCCACTAAAGAGAAAAAGGCCATCAGCATGCCAGCATCGGTTGTCCCATAAATCATCTGAATCGAGAAGCGAAGCCAGTGGAGGGGAAGGGTAAAGACGGGGGATGGCAAACAGAAAGAGCATTCAGAACAGGTGTGTTAAATTAACTAATTTCAGATTCCCAGGTATCCACACCAGATCATTTCATCACCATCATGTCCCCCTTGCCAGGTTTACAACAGAGACCCGGAGAAAGAAGCCAACCTTGACCTACATCCACCTGCTGGCAGCCTTTCGCAAACACTCCAGTATTTACACATCCTGGTCTACACTTTCTGCGGCCCTGCCCTTTTTGTTTCTCCCACTTTGCTCTTGGGGAGGAGTGGGGCTGTGGTAGCTAAACTCACTTCCTGGAGCTAGCCAGTTCCTGCCCTGACCCCTCTTCTTGGACAGAGGGAATGCGCACAGTAGCATTTAGGGTTCTCTGATTGCAAGCAAAAAAAATACAGACTGCAGCCAACTTAGGCAAAAAGAAGGGCATTGGAAGAGTCCAGGGTTGCTCAGAGGCCTGGGGGTGGTGGGACGGGGGGCTGAAGAACAAAGCTGGGAAGGAATAGCAGCAAGCAGGGCAACTCTGGGGGTCTCGGAGGCAGGAAATGGTGAATGGGCTTTCTGCGCATTGCTGCCATCATGAACCAGCTGCCGCCAAGTTAGATGTTGTTGCTGTTGTTGTTGTTGTTGTTGTTGTTGTTGTTGTTGTTTTGGCTCCGGATTCCATTTTAGAAAAAGTAAGCAACAGGTTCAGTGGCCAGGTCAGGGTCATGTACCCACTCCTTCGGCCAGAGAAAAGCAAGCACACGTGGATTGACGCCTCCCAAAGATTGCAACAGCTGAGGAGGGGACACTCTCAAAAGGAGATGGGGACATACTTATCCAAAGTATGGAATAGATGCCTCCTGTGCATATTTCCTTCACATCTCAACAAGGGAGGCAGCAGGGATGCTGTATGAGCTCTATGCAAATTCCCAGGTGCCTGCTCCCTCATCCAATGCAGACCTCTCACCGTGGACCCTGGTCATTTGCCAGTCTAACATCCATCCCCCTGCTTCTGGCAATACCCCATGCCCACTTTCAGACCACCTGGTCTGGTCCAGGGGTGGCAGAGCTAGCCATGGAGGTCTTAAGCCAGAGGCTGGTTTATCTGCCTAGACACAACTATTGGTCAAGAGTGGGCACAGGACCTGGGCCAGACCAGTCAGAGTGAACCTCAAGACTTCTAAGAAACAGTTATTTTTTTCCCTCACCATCCTTAAACTTAAATGGTGTTTTACAGCAGTGAAAATACTCTGTATGATACTATAACGGTGAATACATATCACTGTACATGTGTCCAATCCCATGGAACGTGCAACACCCAAAGCGACCTCTAATGTAAACTATGGACTCTGAGCGATTATTACAATACGTCACTATAGAGTCATTGATTTTAACAAGTGTACCACTCTGGCGGGGGACACTGATAACGGGGGCAGCTATGCATGTGTAAGGGCAAGGAGGTTATGGGAAACCCCTGTACCTTATAAAGACATCAGTCATGGGATTTAGAGTCCACTTTATGAGTTCATAACCTGGTATGAAATCATCGTGGCTTAACTAATTACATCTGCAAAAACCCTATTTCCAAATAAGGTCATATGATGAATTGGGGGGTGGGACACCTTTCAACCCAGAACACATATTACGTGCCAAGCATCATAGTACATGCCAGAGGGACTAACATTGTCACTGCCCATGGATTAGCTGATCTGGGGAGATATTGTTCCCACTTGAAAATTACTAGAGTGCATATTGCAGAAGTGTAGGGGAGGAACACTTTTTGCTATCCTAGAGGTCAAAACTAGGTGCTTAGCAGAAGCCAGCCCAGGACATAAAGGTGACATCTCTGGTAGAGGTTAGTGTTAGAGAGGAGCCAGCCCTTTGCTCACCTTCCCAGCTTCCCACTCTTGCCTGCAGAACCCCTCCCCCACAGCGAGACTTCTTTTTTTATTAATAGGCTCTCATCCCTGGCCACGCATCTCAGGCTTTGAGATTTGCCTGTCCTGGTGTTGGCTCTCTCTCTCCTAATCCCTATCTGGCAAGTGGTCCCTGCATTTGAAATTCTCCACCCCATCTGTAGCTCTGCAGCTTTGGTTCGATCCCAGATAATCGTACCCCCTACGTTGCTGCCTCAGACCCAGAGCCCAGCCAATGGCAGTTCATCCAGGCTCTAAGGGACTCAGGCTCTCTCCGTGTTTCTGCTCTGTCATCCTTAGCTCTCCTCATCATATCTTTTGTCTCATGGTTACAAGATGGCTGCTGCCCTTCCAGATCTCAAGTTTGCATTTAAGACAGAATATATGAGAAAAAGAAGCAAGAAATACTGTATCTATATTAAGAAAGGAAAAACTTCCCCCAAAATCCTCAGCTTATGACTCATTGGCCAAAAGCTTCACACGGTAACATCCAGCTGCAAAGGCGTCTACGGAATAAGTAGTTTTAGGTGGACACATTGGCATTCAAACAAAATATGGGTAATGTTAGTAAGGAAGAAGAATAAATTAATATAGGGTGAACCAGGGGTCATATAAAGTTTTATTGAAACACAGCTGCACCCATTTATGTCCAACAGCAGTTTTGAGTAGTTGCGACAGAGACCACAAGGCACACAGAGTCTAAAATATTTACTCTTCAGTCCTTTACAGAAACAGTTTGCCAACTTCTGGGGTACACTATTAGTAGTGTCTACCACCAATGCCAGCAAAGAAAAGACAGGTTTGGTTTTTTTCTTTTTCTGGAAAAAAAAATTTTTTTTAAAAGAACATCCCAATCATGAGAAAAATCAAAACACTTTTTGCTCCTCTAACAATTTTTTTACAGTTTAGTATTAATTTTCACTTTGAATTTCATATAGGATGAATGAAGAGCTTTATAAACTTTTCAGGGCTTAGGGCCAATAAAGGTCTTAAACCAATCTCGATTTTCAAGCACTCCTACCAGAGGTCTGACTTCTATTCATTCTACAAATAGGTACTGAGCATCTGCTATGGCAGGCATTGTGCTAGGTAGGTCCTGGATAAGGACAGGATGAATAGATGGGTGTGTGGGTTGATTAATGGATGGATGGATGGATGGATGGACGGACAGATGGACAACAGACGGAAGATAAACAGAAAGAACCAAAAGAGAGAGACAGATCAAACTGACAATGGCATGCCTTCTCAGTTTTGCCTAGAAAATACATATGTGAGGAGAAGAGGATATAGACTATAGTGGGTATGTGGGTAAAAGGTCTAGCTGCTGCAACAAAGAGATTCCTTTATAACCACAAAGGACATAAGTTGATATCTCTCTCACATAACAGTCTCAAGGTAGGCAGTCCACACTGACAGGTGGCTCTGTTCCACACAATCAGGGACCCTGGCTCTTTCCATCACATTGCTCCCATAGCCCTAAGACATTGACCTCATCTGCATGGTTATGCCTGGGTCATAGACAACTTTTAAGGCTCAGACTTGGAAAGTAGCACACATTGCCTCCCTTTACCATCCACTAAGTCACATGGTTCACCTACCCACAAAGGGAGGCTGGGAAATGTACTATGTAGTCTCTGGCTGGCCAACCAAATGACCGCCATTCAATTATTTTGGACTAATAGGAGAATAAACTTTAGTAGATAATTAGAAGTGTCCACCACATAGAGTAAGCTTGTGAGTCCTTGTTGAACTCAGGGGTGAACTAGTCAACATCCATGTGTTCCCAGGAGCTCTCAGGCTCTATTGGTACAGATCACTGTTCCCTACAGCTGGGAAGTTAATTCTGTTCACCGTGTCTGGTAGAAATCATCTTCTTCTGCCATGATCAGTGGCTCCCAGCTAATGCAAGGAAATAGGATTATACCCATAAAGGCTCCTACTCTCTGGCTTATTATAGCCTTCCATCTGCCACGTCGAAGGTCTTACATTCCTCCTCACACCAAGTACCAGGTAATTACTCTTAAAAAACCTAAAACTTCACCCTTTATGGATGGTTTAAACAATGAACATTCCTTAAGGAAAATGCAAAAGCAAACAATTTTTGCATAATGCATAAGGCCTTACATCCCTAAGAAACAATCCCACATCCCATTTCCCTCATAAAGAACAAAAAGATTGAAATCTATGAAGTTTACTATACTAGCCTATTACAACCTTAATGCAAAGAAGTGAAGCTAATGATGGAATTTCAGGTGGAATGTAAGAGGAGAGAGAAGTTGGAGGCAGGAATACACTTCGGTCTCCTGGCCCACGAGGAGCCCACACTGTGCCCCGCACCCCGCCTGGGCTGCTCCTTATCTCTCTCAGTGAATGTATCTCTTCCCTGGGGGCTCAAGATGGCAGTACATTATTCAGATAAATTAATTCCTATTAATGTGCCAAGGAGAAGGGCCCTTCTAGGAAACCAGGGCCTCTCAGAGAAAAGCTTACTCTGTCATTAAATTATTTCCCATGGAGAAATATCAGGCCTAAGAGAGAAGAGACTCAAGTAGGCATATCTCTTCATTAAACTGAATCCTACAACCTTCAAAGATCGGCCCTTGAAGGAGACTCTCCAAATAGGATTCAGATGACTGGCTCAGCCCCTTTAAGTCTCTTTCCTTCCTCAAATGGATAATTCGATCCCAAAGGTGACAAGGAGACCAGATGGCATCCTCCACCTGGAAACCAGCCCATAACTAGAAAGCAAGAAGTCCCATCCCTAGAGGAAAGGGAAGAGTGGGTTTCATCACAGAGGACCAGAAGGCTGGTGGAAGAGAACAGGGCCTGGGGCAGAGCTCACACTGGAGAATTCAAACCTGCCCTGGGGCTGCTGAGCAGTACTTATTCCCCATAACCTTTCCAGTTCTGCATAGCCCACCAAAGGCTGTGTTAAGCTCAAGCGAAAGTTTATGCAGTTAACATGTGAGACTTTAACTGTACTTCAAAGGTTTTACCTTTTATTATCGAACTTTGTACACAAAAGTAAGAAGACTCCGTGGATAACCGTCCCACCACACACACACACACACACACACACACACACACACACACACACCCCTATACCCAGCGTCAACAATGATGAACATTTTGCCCATCTTGTTTTATCTACTGACGTTCTCCCTGCGTTTTTGGTGAATATTCTGAGCATTTAAAAGCAATTCTTGGACATCTTACCAATAAATTAAATGGCGTTTGAAATACAACAAATAGATGGTCGTCCCTACTTTCAAACATATCAGTTAGTTTTGAATATAGAGGCTGAGACCCACGGTTATAGCCTAGCCCCCTGGTTTTACAATGAAGAGAACTCAGGAGGAGTGAGTCACCCCACGCTGGTGCTTGACCGCGAACGAGGGAGAAGTGGGCCCTCTCCACTGCCCGGTGATGATGGGCCCGGGCTGGTGACCGACTTTGCAGGCTCCGTCCCTCGGAGGGGGCGGAGAACCCTCCAGTCACTGCCGGCAGGAAGAATCTGAAACGTTACCCACGCGCATCTCTGGAGGCGAAGGCAGGATGCCCGACCGGCCTACGGGATGCAGTCGGATCCTGGGACATGCAAGCTGCGGTAACTGGAGCGGGGGATTCTGGGCGGCTGGCAGGAGCGAGATACCGGGGGCTGGGTGCTCTGGAAAGAAGAGGAGGCCTGCTCCCGTGACTGGCGAGATAACCCGGGGCCGAGAGCAGAGTAGGGCCCAGGTCGCCCCTCCGCCACACCGGGCCCCACGTGGGGAGCCAGCCAATGAGGCCAGCTCAGCTCTCGCGCCCAGGACTGGGAACAGGAAGTCATTTCCCTCGGGAGCGGTGCTGGGTGCGACGCTGCAGGTGCGGAGCTCCAGATGCACAGGCAGCCAGTGCAGAAGACGAGGTAGCGCCTCCGGAACGCCAGCTAGGGCACCGGAGTACGCGGTTAGGCAAGGTGTGAGGTGGGTTTTTGCCAAGGGGAGAGAGCCCGGGGAAGGAGCACTGCATTGAGGCTCGGACCGGGCCGCCAGAAGGGTCTCGAATGGAGGACCGGACCGACACATTGAGGTTCGGCCGGGACTGTGAGGCCACCGACCTCTGGGAATGCTGCTGGGAATCTCGGGTTTGGAAAATGGCTGGAAGCCCTGAAAGTGGATGAAAGGAGGGAACTGCGACGAGGTTTGGGAAGAGAGAGCTGGGCTAGGTAGAGAGCACCGGGCTGCTGGGTGTTGGGAGTCGTCTCTTGCTGCGGAGGGACGCGGGGCGGTGCCAAGGCTCGGGGGTGGGGCGCAGTCAGGCCGGGGATCCGGTACGTGGTGAACCTGCAGGAGAGCCCAGTAGAGGGAGTTAGAGGGAGTTAGCCTCAGGAGGAGACGGCGCTGGTGGGGCTTGCAGGAGGGGACCGAGGTTCAAGCACCCATAGGAACTTTCTGCGGCTGCCGCGATCCCCCACCATCAGCTGGCGGGGAGAGCACATGGGCTGGGAGGCGACCGAGACCCCGACGCAAGCCCGACTCTGAAGGCCGAATCTCTGGGGTTACGGCTTTAAGCTTGACACCTGGCCTGCGGGCTCTTTAAGCGAGGAGTTGGGGGCGTGTCAGGAAGTGAGTCGCGGGCCCGCCTCGCGGGAGGAGCGGCCTCGGATGTCCGGCGACTCTCAGGCTGAGCCGGATCCCATGTCGGAGAAAGCGGAACGCCACGGCTAGCGCCGGCCTGGCCTTTCCCTGCGGCCTTCAGACCCGGTCCCTGAGCACCTCTGACCTCCCCTGCACCCCTCTTTCCAGACGCCCCCGCACGCCCTCGCTCCATTCAGCTCCCTGCAGGCCTCCCCTCTCTCCCTGCAGACTCCGCTCTTCCACAGCAGCCCATGCCTCCTTCCCCCTGCACCTATTCCCCACGCTGTCCTCTGATCTTTTCAAGCACCTTCGCCGTGCATTCCTCCTTTTCTCGCCTTCCATTCCTCTCCCCTCCCTTCTTCCCGCCACTCCTCTCTACTAGGCCCCAGCCTTTTCTTCCCTGACAGGTCGTTTGCATGATCGCTGCCTCTTCCCTTTGTCCTATCTCATGTGCCCCCTCAGGGTGGAAGCAGGTTGTGCTGCTCACCCCAAAGAAAAACCTCCCATCCTAGAGGACGGTGGAGAGGCCTCTAGGCCTTACCCCTTGTGACAGTTGAGGGCTTTCAGTTGCAGAAAGAAGTGAGCTCACTGCTCTGTACACCAGTAAATCAGTTCTGACTGTAGGGTGACCCAACTCCTCTGCTACCATGAACAGGGCTCCCCTGAAGCGCTCTAAGATCCTGCACATGGCGCTGATGGGGGCTTCTGACCCCTCCGGTGAGGCAGAGGCCAGCGAGGAGAAGCCCTTTCTGCTTCGGGCACTGCAGATCGCACTGGTGGTCTCTCTCTACTGGGTCACCTCCATCTCCATGGTGTTTCTTAACAAGTACCTACTGGACAGCCCCTCCCTGCAGCTGAACACCCCCATCTTTGTCACCTTCTACCAGTGTCTGGTGACCACACTGCTGTGCAAAGGCCTCAGCACACTGGCTGCCTGCTGCCCTGGTGCGGTGGACTTCCCCACCCTGCGCCTGGACCTCAGGGTGGCCCGCAGCATCTTGCCCCTGTCAGTTGTCTTTATCGGCATGATCACCTTCAATAACCTCTGCCTGAAGTACGTGGGCGTGGCCTTCTACAACGTGGGACGCTCCCTCACCACCGTCTTCAATGTGCTGCTCTCCTACCTGCTGCTCAAGCAGACCACCTCCTTCTATGCCTTGCTCACCTGCAGCATCATCATCGGTGAGTGGTCAGCCAGGGCCGTGGAAAATGGAGGGTAGGGTGTGGGGCTGAAATCCTATGGAACAACCCTGCCAAACATCTTTGGACTTTTATCTGTCCCCCCTCCCTTGATGCCACAGTACTATGAGGAAGAGCCTGAGACCCAGAGAGAGCAAATAATTTGCTCGTGGTCACCCAGCAACTTAGGGGCCCAGGTAGGGTCCCCCACCCCATACAAGGTGGGATTATAATCTATATTTCCCAGAGGGAAAACCAAGGCACAGAGAGGTTAAGTAATTTGTCACACGGCTAAGAAGTAGCAGAGCTGGGATCTGATCTCCAGCAACCAGGCTCCATACTCTTGACTACTATGTTCTATTGCTACTCAAGAGCTCAAGTGTCCTGACTCCCCATCCAGTGCTCTCTAGAAAACAATGTACCCTTTAATAAACATTCCATCACACTGACCTTGCAGGTTCACAATAACACCTGAGACAGTGTCAAGAGAGATGCTTTGAGATATGCTTTAGCTGTCTTTACAGACTTGATCCTCAGAAAATAACAGTTATTGATGGGGACATTACATTAATCATTTCACATGTATCATCTCCTTTGTTCCCAAGAGGTCCCTGGGGAGTAGCATTACTATGATCATCTCCATCCAAACAAGAAAACTGAGGCTCAGAGAGGTCAAGTTACTTGCCCAGGGCCACACAGCTAGGAAGTAACCAGGCTGAGATGCAAACACAGATTGGCCAGACTGCTGGGCCTTTGCTTCTAACCACCCTGTGCTTGTCCCCTACAAGTTAAAGCTGCACTATCTAATACGATAGTCAGTGGCCACATGACTCTTTCAATTTAAATTCCATCAGGTCCTCAAATAACATCATTTCCTTATACCATTGATGAGATGCATGGGAACTTAACTCTTGTTTATATCAATTAACCTATGGCAAAATTGGTTTAGTTATATGACAATTCAGTTGCAGAACCTATGGACATTAAGTGAAGACTTAGTGCAATTCAAATTAAGTGAAATTTTGAAAATTCAGTTTCTCAGTTACGGGTGTTGTAACCTGATTCTCTAGCCACATTTCAAGCGCTCAGTAGCCACATGTGTCCAGTGGTGACTGTACTGGACAGCACAGGTTATAGAACATTTGTTGTTTTATTGTAGCACACCGGGTAAGAGCACCCCCAGCATCCGCTACCCCTGCTGGGGCTCTGTCACCCAGGAATGAGATCTTTCTTTAAACCTGTTCAGGTTTTTCCTGGTGCTGTAAGATTTGTCTTCATTGACCTACATATTCTTCACTGGTGTCTCAGAGGCCCAGGCCACAGTGCGCTGGCTGCAGGAGCGGGGGCCTATCCCATGCCACCTGTCCCAGAAATTGTTCCCTTTGTTGAGCAACCGCTGGATCCAAGGCTGCTCAGTCTAGCCCAAGATTGGGAGGATGGAGGGGAACAGGGTTGGGGGTAAAGCCGAAGGACTGCTAAGCCCCCTGGCAGATCTCTCTCAGCTGCTCCGCCCACCCACCCGCCCCAGGGAGGCCTCACGGTCTCCCACACTTTTCCAAATACCCTAGGGATCTACACTTTAAGGGTGTGTGTGTGTGTGTGTGTGTTTTCGGGGGGGGGGGGGTTGTTCTTGGTGGGAGAATTTGCATACGGGAAGGTGACAGCACTAGGGAAACTAGGCCCAAGTCCGAAAAGTAATCAAAGTAGCTGATAGCGAGATAGCTTCTGAGAAGTTGCATCTGCTGGCTGGCCTGGGGATGCAGGAGCCAGGGGAGCCTATGACCTGGCCCCTCACTGCAGTGGTCCCCCTTCCCTGCTCCTTGTGGGCAAAGATGGGTAAC
Organism: Rousettus aegyptiacus; assembly: GCF_014176215.1. Taxonomy (NCBI): domain Eukaryota; kingdom Metazoa; phylum Chordata; class Mammalia; order Chiroptera; family Pteropodidae; genus Rousettus; species Rousettus aegyptiacus. The sequence goes on from NW_023416308.1 coordinate 107,806,897, forward strand.
AAGTAACTACTCCAGGTCTCCGCCTCCCCCTGCACCACAGGTCACACTGTCCCTTTCAAAACTCCTGGCCGAGAGTCCCTCTGGGGTCTGGAACCTTGAGGCAGCAGTCCCTCCTGGACTTGGAGCAGGAGGCTGGGAATGCCCTGGCTAAGTCTCCCACCCCCACCCCATGTCCCCTGAACAGGTCTGTGGGTCACCTGTTCGCAAAGGCCTTGCCAACACAGAGAATGCTGGGAATGAGTCCCTACAAAGTAGTAGGAGCCTTGGCTCTAATCTTCACAACCACCTCCAAAACAACTCCATTCACTCATTTCTTCTTTCAACAAATGTTAATTGAGGTGGGGAGGGAGAGGTGGTTGGGGAGGGAGGCTATCCAAGCAGGCCTTCTTGAAGGAAGTACTAGATGGATGTAAGGAAGGAGTGAGGAGAGAATGTTCTAGGCAGAAGAAAGAACATGTGTACTTCTCATGGCTGGGCCCGAGTGAGACTCACCAGACACAAGGCTGCCCAGATTAAGTGAGTCTGAAATATTTCCTGAGAGCAGTGAGGGGCATGGAGGGGCCTTAAGCCAGGACAGTTGCTGAGCAAATCTGTACTTCACAACGATCATTCTGATTGCAACATGGAGAGTAGATTGGTTGGAGAGGGCGTCAAGAGACTGACCCAGATCTCTGCAGCCGAAGGAAATGGTAGCTCAGAGAGGTTAGGTTAACTTTTCCCAGGCCTCCCAGCATGTGGAAGATTCAGCCCTGCCTTCTGAGAAGGTGGGGTCTAGCTTAAGAGACTATACCATCCTAATGGGCAGGTGCCTAGCAACACGGGACTCTTAAAGGCAGGAAGAGGTCTGGGGGCTGCAGATATCAGGAAACACTTCCCCTCTAGAGAGGCCAGCTTTGACCTTGAAGAATGAATAGAAACTCTTGGAGGAAGAGGGTGTTTCCGGTGCAAGGTATGAACAAGGACGCTGAGCCACAGCGTGAGAAGCAGGGGATGAGAGATGGCTCAGGGCGATCGTGGGACAGAGGCAGCTGGCAAAGGTGCAGGAAGCCCAGGTGCCAGGCGGAGGAGTGTAGACTTGACGGCGGGCAGTGAAGCCACGGAGGCTCTGTGAGTAGGAGGCGACACGAGATGAGAGTCCCAGAAAGTGTGACTGTCCCACAAATGATTCTAACTCATTGCAGCCTCCCATTTTACAGACAAGGAAGCCAAGCCTCTGAGACCTTAAATCACTTGCCCAAGGTCACCCTAACCGCTAAATATTCATCCTTCAGAACTCAGTTCAGATGTTACTCTCCAGACGCCCCAGGCCAGCATAGTCGCCCAGTCATGGGTTCTCACAGCAGCCTGTACTGTTTTATGGACCTCATTACAATTGTAACTAAAGAAGTAATTGGGAAATGAATCATGTTAACATCTTTCTCCTCTGCTGGAACGCAAGCTCCATGAAAAGGGCTCATGTCCTGGGCCACTTCCCCAGCCCTTGTATGGCGCTTTGCGTGTAGCAGAGAACTTTGGACATATTTATTGCAGGGAGAGCGGAAAGGATGGGATGGTGAGGGCAGCATTACAGTTTGTGAACTTTGGTGGCACACTTCTCCATCCTTCTTCCTCCCATCCTCATCCCCCTCGCCCTTCTCCTCTCCCTGCTGCAGGCGGCTTCTGGCTTGGTGTGGACCAGGAGGAGGCAGAAGGCACCCTGTCCTGGACGGGCACCCTCTTTGGCGTACTAGCCAGCCTCTGCGTCTCGCTCAACGCCATCTATACCAAGAAGGTGCTCCCAGCGGTGGATGGCAGCATCTGGCGCCTGACCTTTTACAACAATGTCAACGCCTGCGTCCTCTTCCTGCCCCTGCTCCTGCTGCTGGGGGAGCTTCAGGCCCTCTGCCACTTTGCCCAGCTGGGCAGCGCCCACTTCTGGGGCATGATGACGCTGGGAGGCCTGTTTGGCTTCGCCATTGGCTATGTGACAGGACTGCAGATCAAGTTCACCAGTCCCCTGACGCACAACGTGTCGGGCACAGCCAAGGCCTGTGCCCAGACGGTGCTGGCTGTCCTCTACTACGAGGAGACCAAGAGCTTCCTCTGGTGGACGAGCAACATGATGGTGCTGGGCGGCTCCTCTGCCTACACCTGGGTCAGGGGCTGGGAGATGAAGAAGGTTCAGGAGGACCCCAGCTCCAAAGAGGATGAGAAAAGCAGCATGGGGGTGTGAGCTCCTTCGGGGACCCTGGGACAGCCCGGTCTGGGCAAAATGCCCGTGAATGCAGTGAAGTTGGCCCTTTGGACTCAGAGAGCATGGCCTGGAAGGGAATTGTTTACAGACCTGATGGGAATCTGGTGGTCAAAATGGAACCAGTATTTTCAATTAATGTCAGAACATTGCCAATCCTGTCTGTACCCCTTTCCTATTCCTGGGGGTTTGTGTTCCCCTAGGGAGGAGGGACCCCTGTGGGAATAGCCAACTAGGTTCTCTGGAAAAGCATAGCTCTCGGGAGTAGGAGAGGGGCAGCACCCCCTCCAGCCCCCTTCCCAGATCCTTCTACCTCGACATGACCTTTGGGGTTGGGGATGGGCCACAACCTTTAAGGGACAGCATGATGAAGCCAGTGAGTCTTCACTTATACTCAGGGAGAGTACCACAAGCCAACTGCAGGAATTTAGGAAACTTCACATCTCCGGGTCCCAGATCAGGCAGCTCAGCTTTGTCCCCACAAACCAGGCTTCTTTTGGATGGAAGTAGGGGCTGGGCTGAAGGGAGAAATGGATAAGTGTTCTCTCTTCTCTGCACAGAGACCAGCAGGCCCCATGGAAGGGGGCAAAAGATCACTTGTACCTGTACCTGGTCCTAGCACCCCAGGGCTGCTTGGTGTACCCAGGGAATGGGTATACCATGGGAAGGCGCCCTTTCCCCATTATCTGTACCCCATGTTTCCAGCTCATGAACATGGGGACCCAGTCATCTTTTACAGGTTAAGCAGGGTCGTTAACACCCACCAATCCCTGCTTCTGAGCCTCTTCCCTTGGTCGTTGAAAAATTATGTTCTTCTCTGAGGTCAGGGCTAAAGGAACCTGTTTGTCCCCTCATTACACCCGCCTGGCCTCCGTGTAGCTGTCACCCTTGTCCCTTCTGTTGGGCATCTCCTTGGGTGAATTCCTGATGTTTTTAGTCCCTCACAATCCCAGGTGGTTTTTTTGAAATGGATAGGGCCTGACGCCCTGAATTGTGCGTGGTTTAATTAAAATCTGTGTAAGATATTTTGTGTGTGGAATGAGCGCAGGAAGGGGCAGACAGGCCTGGCCAGCGTTTATGAACACAGCCCTGCAGAGAAGCGGTGGGCCTGTTAAGGGCAGGAAGGCTCACGCCTGCCCTCACCAAGCCCAGGTACCAGCACGGAAGCCCATCTAAGAGCCTGTGGTCCCTCGGAACAAGGGGTGGGTCCAAATACCAGGGCTTCTTCCTGGGAGGCGGGCAATTAGACCTCAGGTTGTATATTAGTAATAGCTGCCATTTACTGGGCCCTTGCTGGGGACCAGACAGTGTGCTGAGTGCTCTACATCCATCATTCATCTCCCCAACCACCCCCCCCATTACCCTGTGAGATGGGTGCCTTCACTGATCCATTTTACAGATGAGGAGACTGAGGCTCAGAGAGGAGCACAGGAGGGAAGAGGCAGCAGGATTCAGGCAGAGGGCACTGGCTGCAGGACGTAGGCACTTAACCGCAATGCTTTTAACCACGCCCAGCATTTTCGAGCCTCTAGGATGTGCCAGACACTGCATGTTAATGTAAAGACCCCGATCTGCTTTGAGGGGCTCACACGTAAACACGTGTCCGAGACCCAAAACAAGTTGAATAACAGAAATGGTAACCTGTTGCCCTGAGGTCTCGGAACATGGAGAGACAAAGTCCGGGGGATCAGCCAAGTCTTCATAAGGGCCAGGACCTTCGTACTGAGTCTCACTGGGCAAGTAGGGGACTCTAGGAGGAAGGACAGACCAGCTGCGGGAACAAGGTTAAGCTAGGAAAGAACACATTTGGGGAGTGGCAAGAGGTGTTGTGGGGAACGGGTCGAATGGGAGGGTGGGCCGTGGTATGAAGGGCCTTGAATGCACTGGTCAATCTGCACTCGATCCTATCAATGCTTAAGCCATCGCCGGGCCCCTTAAACGTAAAGGACAGTATCATGTCTGCGTCCCTTGTATCATCAGAAAATCGAGACAACATTCTTAATGTTATTTGCACTTTTTTCTGGAAAGATTCAAGAAAAAGCTAAATTTTAACTTTTTACCAAAAATTTTAAAGACAGACAAAGATGCATGCTTCTGGCTTCATCTCAAATATCAGAACACAACTGAACAACCCACCCCACTCTGCAAACCTCACACACACACACACACACACACACACATGCAGTGTGTGTAGGTGGGTTGGGATCTACACACTGCTGTAGACTTAATTCTGATGCAGATGAAGCCCAGGGACCAGCCAGAGCCAGTCTTCCAGCATCCCAGCCGGCTCACATAGCACCACTGCCCCCAGCTCATCTCTATGGTATTTAAAGGGGCCAAGCCCAGCTCCTGGAATGTGTCCCTTAGAAAAAGGCAGAAGAACTTCTTCCCCGGAGAGCTCAGACTGTACCCCCTTCCCTCTTATCCCTTTCTGAAGGCAAGGATGTGGAAGTCGGGCTTCCCAATAAACAAAAATTAGTGGGTGAAGATGGAGAATTTAGGAACAGCGACCTGTCCTGACACTACCACACACCTCTCTTTCAGAATACATCACTCTTTACTTCTGCTGTTGGCCACTCGACCAGGAGTCAGGAGACCTGGGTTCCACCTCTGAGAAGGCAGGTGGCCTCAGACAGGTCCGCTAACTTTTCTGGGCCTCACTTTTCTTATCTGAGATGTGAAGATAACCTTTGTCCTTCCTGCCACAGAACATGGTTGTGAATTAATACTCAGTATAGTTCTGTGAATACCATGGCTATTATCAACATCAACAAACTCTCTTTATTGCATGTTAACTATGCGCCAAGTACTAAGAAAACAAACAGTAGACAAGACACTAAAAACAAGTACACAACCAAATAAGTGCAGTGTGGTAAGGACAATGAAGAAAACAAAAAGCCAAAATGGAGACTATCGGAGGGAAACCTTCTCTGGATGGAATAGTCAGAGAAGGCCTCTCCGTGAGCATAATATTGAACCTCAGACTCAAATGATAGGAAGGAGCCAGCCATAGGAAGAGCTAGAGAAAGAGTGTTCCAGGCAGAGGGTACGGCCCACGCGAAGGCCCCGAGGAGGGAAAAGAGTGGCGTGGGCTAGAACTACAGAGGGAGAAGGCCAGGGTGACAAGAACAGAGTCGGGAAACGCCCTCTCTGGGGAGAGGAAATCTCGGCTATAGAAAAGGGGTAGAGACAGACTTGGCAGCTTTCTGACATAGCCTGGAAATGCTGGTTCCTTTTGGTCCTGCTCACTGTGGGGAAGAGTGGAAACAGAGGGGTCAGAAGCCAAGTTCCCGCCAGGGAGCACTGTACAGCCGTCCCCCTCATCCGTGGGGGAGACATTCCAAGCCAACCGGCAGATGCCTGAAACGGAGGATAGCACTGAACCCTATATATACTATATTTTTTCCTATGCGTACCTGCCTATGATAGTTTAACGCCTTTTCCATCTTAACTAAGAACTAAGCACCAACTGTGGCCATAACAATTGCAGTTTGGGGTGCAACAGCGAAACGAACACAAATTTTATTTTTCCTTCACAATTTTATGGATAAAAAGATTTATTCTTACCACAGATCTTACTAATCCCAGCACAGGTGTTTTTTTTTTCTTCTTCTTCTTTCCTTATTAAGAGCTTTCACCTTTTCACTTAGAGGAAATACTTTACATATCCAAATTGCCAGCATCACTACTATTGCACTTTGGGCCATTATTAAGTAAAATAAGGGTAACTTGAACAAAAACACTGCAATACCGCGCCGGTCGATCTGATAACCAGGATGGCTACTAAGCGATACACTGGACAAAGGGATGAATCACGACCCAGATGGGCCAGAGCAGGATGGCATGAGATTTTATTATGCTGCTCGGAAAGGCACTCGGTTTAAAATGTATGAATTGTTTATTTCTAGAATCTTCCATTGAATATTTTTGAACCATGGGTAACTAAAACCATGAAAAGCTCAGCCACAGGTAAGAGGGAACTGTACTGACCCCAGCAAAGAGGTTAGATTTATTATCAGCACAATGGGCAGCCTATGGCCATTCTAGCAGAAGTTCATGACCTTGCTGCCAGAATGCCACCTTTAACCCGGCCCAGCTCCACTGCGGCTCAGCCTCACTTTCAGGTCAGCTTCCCCTATTCCTGGGAGGAGGGCACAGTTGCGTCAGGTACCCCAAACCCCAGGCAAGGTCACATATGTCACCCAGACCATTGCTATGCAGCCCGCAAGTGAGCCGCCAAAGGTGCAGCCCAAACGGCACTCCCTACACTGGAATATTCTCCCCAGGAGACTCAAACAGATAAGAAAATGTGTTCCAAAAGGTTTTGCTCTTTTCCTGACTTGATTTTTCTTCAAAAAATGCTGCTCATCAATAAACGTGTCCAAGTCCCTTATTTTGCAGCTGAGGAAACTAAGGCACAGAAAGGTTAAAGGAGGTCTCTGAGGTCACAGAGCAGATTAGTGGCTGAGCCCAAAGTGAAACATGAGTCTCCTGTCTTAATCTAAACTGTTTTCTGCATGATCGAGATCATGCACTGATGATGGGCAGGGGAACTGTTTTATTAATATAGCAAACACATGAATTTTACTAAGTGTCAGACACTGTTGAAAGTACTTTATAAGTATTAATTCATTTAATCACATAACAACCCTGTGTGGGTGAATCTATCATCCCCCATCTCACAGATGAGAAAAACTGAGGCACAGAGAGGTTAAGTAATTTGCCTGAGGTCGAAGAACTAATAAGTAGCAGAAGTAGGATTCAAACCCAAGCAGTCTGGCTCTCAAACTTAAAACTGTGGCTTTCTCTTTTCGTCTAAAGAGTCTTGGGATAAAAAGATGACTCAAATCACTCACTACCCATGTGGGCTGAGCTAAATCACTTAACCTCTCTGATCCTTTCCTTAATATGAAAGAAAAGAACGCTGTTCTGAGAGATAACATGATGGTTTAAAGGGTCAACACATGTGAAATTTAGTTGCTAAATGGGAAAGCAGAGGCCTCAAAGGGCCAAATGACGTGCCTGGTACACCAATGACAAAGTAGAGTGGCCCTGGCATCTACCTTGCTTTCCACAGCAACCTTTGCGTGAGGAAGCTGCCTCACCAGATGCAGCCGTCGCCCGGCCCCCACCACAAACCTTGGTTCCTGCGAAAGTGCTAAATTTAAGACCTGAAACCGGCTGAAATGGGGACAGAAAAACCTGCTGCACTGGTTCAGATGTGCTGGGAGCTTAGATGGAGGAAGGCTGTGTGTGGGTGTGGGGGAGGAAAAGGTTAGGGTACGGTGTGGGGGCAACTGCAGGCTGTCATCAAGCACCTAGTTGGGGAATTTATAACGTTAGAGCTGGGAATGAGTTGGGAAATCAGAGTTCAGCCCCATATTCCACAAATAAGCCTGAAGCTCAGCAAGGGCATGACTGACTTGCCCAAGGTCACAGCGCGGTGGGGCAGGACCCAGAACCCTCCTCCCAGGCCAATGCCCTTTCCACTGAGCATCATCATCATCGTCATTACCATCATCATCATCATTATCCTCCTCCTTCTCCTCATCATCATCATCATTAGATTCCATCAATCACGTAAGATTCCATCCTTGCAGCCAAAAGCATCTTAGCTGCTTATCGCTCCATTTCCCTTCTGCAGTTGACATGGTCCTTATCCAAGCTATAAGAACCCCTGACTAAAATGATGGGATAGTGTAACCCAGCTGGGGCTTGAATTAAACCTGTCACCCAACGGCATCCGTGAGAGCAACCTCCATCCTGCTCTCCGCTTCCAGACTGCTCCCAGCCCCTCACCTCGCCTATGGCTTCCCTCTTTCCCCTGTGTCAACCTGGGTTTCTCTCCTGGACTTCCATCCACCCTGGCCTCCTGGACTTCCTGGTTACTCTGAGTGACAACCTTGCCCTACCTGGCCGGATCCCGAACTCCCACCCTAATGCCCACTCTTGTAGTCATAGAAAAGGAAATGAGACACTGAGAACCCATATCTGACATAGATGACCTTTATTGATAAACCCTGACTGAAAGGATGATCACTTTGGATTAAATATAAAATGGTTTAAAATAGTAAAATCAATTTAAACAGTGCCCCAGTGAATCAGTGGATCCTGGAACCAGCCCAGTCTATCCTCTAATGCCTGGGCTCCGGAGTAGCATCATGGTCATGAAACTGAACCTGACCCACATTTCACTGATCTCTGCTCTCAGCTCCCATAAAACCTGGTTGTGTGGGGTCAACATAGACAAACACAGACTTCCAGCTCTGTCCTGGAACCAAGGGCTAGAACTCATCTGAATTGGACTCTGTAGAAAGGCAAGAGGACATGAAAAGGACCTAATAATTGTCACCTTCTTGAGTCCAGGCTAGTAACATGCATGAGATTAGAAGCCAGGGTGTAAGTAAACAGGTATTGGTGGAACCCATAGCAAATTAAGGCCAGTGAGCCCAGTAAATGGCCCCAAATTCCTAATTTCCCAAATTACTGGTGACCAAACTAGTTTGTCCCTCTGGCCACCAGCTTCCAACTTTTGGGCTTTGGAGTCAGTGGACCAAGCTCTGTCGTCTGTTGGCTGGGGTCTTTGCATGAGTGAGATAACATCTCAGCAGCCTCAGTTTCCTGCCCACTTCCTAACTGTGTGACCATGGGCCAATGACTCGATGTCTCTGAGCCTTGGTCGCCTAATAGATAAAGATGACAATAGTTCCTACTCCAGAGGTCGGTGCAATGATTGGATGAGATAATGCACATTGCGTGCATGCTTATCACACTGTTTGGTATATAAACAGCAGAAGTGATAACTAGATGGAAGCTCACAGTAGAAAGAATGACGGGACTTTGTCCCCTCTGCACACGGGCCTATAGATTCAGCTCTGAGGCCTGCCCAGAGCAGCCCTCCAGCCTGCTGGGTGGAGAGAGCTGCCCCGACAGGAGCTAGTAACGCCGGGGCCCTGCTGCCACCTCCATCCGTACTGCCCTCATCTGCTAAATTGATCTCTGCTCTGTCCCTCCCGTTGCAATTGTGAGGAAGATGAAAATTTATTTATCAAGGGAGTGAACTGCTCATAAAAACACCAGTGGGGACGACCCGTAACATGATGAGGAAGGTGAGCTAAAGGGGGCCTTGGTGAACCGGACAGTTCTGAACAGGGAACCCACGACTCAGTTCTCATCATTTTTTGCCATTTGAGAATGTTAGAACTTCTAATTTTGCAAGGAAAACTGGGAATCTGGAACTTCATGTGCAGTATTCTGATTTTTAAACAATGGCTCGAATCTATAAAATCCTGTGTTGGCTGCGTGGCACCTACGAGGACCAGATTCAGCCTCAGGCCATGTTCACAACCTCCTTCTCAGCATATAACTTCTTTGGCAGCCTTATCATGTTTGTGAGAGGTTGAGAAGGACACAGAACCCCCGGGGCAAAGATGGCAGCATCGCTAAGAGCTAGAGCTAATGGGACTGCCCCTGTCGCCTGTTCTAATTAAAGCGCTGTCTTTTCTCACTCCACGGAAGAGAATCTTCTGGAAGGGACTGGCTCTGGATGTTTCCACCATTTTTTCAGCAGTGATGATTATAATATAATTTATGGGCCCTGCGAGTGTGTGAAAGGTTTTACTACCCTTCTTTACTTTGTTCTTGCCAATGGGCAGGGACGTGGGACAGGACCTAGAGGGCTGCTGTTGCTGCTTCTGCTACTGCAGATTATAAGGATAATTGACATAACAGTAACAATGATAAAACCATAATAAGGAGCTCTGGATACGAAGTCCCTCGCCATGGAGGGGACTTTGATGACTAAAGCAATGTCATTGTCCCTGCTTTTTTTTTTAAGTTAGTTGTTAACCAAACATCTTTTGAAAAACCGTATTAATTTGAACAATTCATAATTAATTAATTTGCATATTTTCAACAGATCGTTTATTTTCAACAAATTAAACAATACATATTTTAAAAATTCAAATGGTAGAGAAACACATAGAATCCATTTTTTGTCTACCCTCATCCCTCTCCTACCCCAATGACTCATCCCTGAAAACACAATTATATCACGTTCCCCAATGTTAACTTCTATTACCTTTTGATACATTTCTGAACCATTATTCCTTTGCTTGTATAAATTTAGAGACACATGTAATCTTTTTCCAAAAGAAAAATTTTGTGTGTGTGTGTGTGTGTGTGTGTGTGTGTGTGTAAATAAGATGATCACCCTATACATATTATTTCATAGCTGGCTTTTTAGGGAGTTTTTTGGTTTTTGTTTTTTTGTTAATAGCTGTCTTCTTTTTACAATTTAAATGTAAGTTAGTTTTATTCTATTTGGTTTTTTTGTTTGTTTGTTTGTTTGTTTTTACTGAGATATAACTGAAATACAGGTCCTTGGCATTTTGTAAAATCTCTGTTGATAGAGTGGGTTATACACACGCAGTTTCCCAGCTTGATTCATGGATCCGAGGGGTCCGGGACACAGAGGTGGCAGCAGCTTGCAACTCCTTCCGCCTCCGCACCCCACCTCCTTTGGAAAAGCGCACCCCACCACGCACAAGGCGAACATTCACCGGACGCTTCCTTCGTGGAAGGCAGCTAAACTCCGAAGTCCTTGAGAAGGAAAGTTACATTTTCTAGCACTTTATTCTTCGAAAATACAATATCTGTGTACAAGGGGAAAAAAAAGTGAAAAGAGTACTAATATTTCAGAGAAGAGTATGATTCAATATCAGTTGCTAAAAGCCCACTCTTGGGGGTGGCAGTGGTGGGGGCTTCACTCCTCCAACAGAGGCTTATAATTGAGGGGCAGGCCAAGGCAAGTCCCTCGGCAATCTGTCACCTCAAATATGTCATCTCCCCCAGGGCCCTGGATTAGCAGAGAAAGACTCAGCAAAAAGCCCCTTTTCTGGTGGCTAAGAGGCCTATGCTGTTGTGTGTTCTCTCTCTCACCAACTGGCTCCCCGCCACACATAGCCCTGCAGACAGACACTACACATTCTGCCTCCGCCCCCCGCCCCCCACCCCTTGAGCTTTAATGGTAGTTGCTATTCTCTTGACTAAGAACCTATGAAATCTCATCTTTGAAATTGAACACAGTTACACTCCCCGCTACTTTTCCAGATCTCTTGGTTGGAGTCCTCCCCCTGGTTTTGCTTTCATGCATTTGCTCTTTATTACTGTAGTGTCTAGGCAGGGACCTTGCCTCTCAGGGGAGCACAGAATGCAGCTTTCCTGGAAGTGACTTAGGTCTCAGTACAGGGGATTCTGGACACAGCCTCCCATCCACCTCCTACCGGCCACGCCTGGTTTGAAAAGAAATATCCTATATGCTCTGTGGCAAAGATTAGAAAAGCCCTCACTTGCCCATTTCTTGGCTGTTTGTTGAAAGTTACCAGAGTTCTATGCAGGTTAGGCCCAACCCCACTCAAAGTTGCTTCCTTCCTTGGTGTTTAACAAATGGCACAAGCCCAAGTAGGACTAGTTACTTCCTGCCTCAGGGGAAAACTCAGTGTCTGTAGGAGCTCCAATCCCACAGGTCAGGCTTCCTCAACTTCTTAAACCAGCAGAGCAGTCTGGGAAGGCTCCTAAGGCAACCCTTAGAGAACCACCATCCTTTATCGGAGCTGGATGGCCAGGGGATATGCCACAGAATCCGGGTACTGCAGGGGACACTCTGAGGAACAAACACAGCCAGAGAGGAAAGGAACAAATGGATGGGATTCTGGGCTCACTACACTCAATTGGAGCCACCAGTTTATTTACTTAAACTTCTAAACTGAAGTGTGACGTTCATACAAACACAAAGATGAATCATAAAAGTGTACAGCTCAATGGATTGCTACAAAATAAATATTCCTGTGTAAGCATTGCTCAAGTCAAGAAATAGAACACTAAAGGCACCCCAGAAACTCCCCTAGATGTCCCCATCACTTTCTCATCTCTCTTAGTCGATGGTCACCATTATCCTGATATCTGACATCTAATACTATAGGTTAGCTTTTGTTGTTGCTTTTTTAATTTATGAACTTAAGATCTTTTTAATATGGACACCAATCATTTGTCTACTTAAAACATCGTACATGCTAATACAATGCACATAGTCAGGTAAATAAAGGTCCTATAACATCAATGAAAAACCAGTATCACATATACAAATTTGTTATAAACAATGCTTTTTTACTATGAAATTTCTTAGTGTAATATCTGTCTTTTAAAAGTCTAGTTCTGTTGCTAAGGCTTATTTTATTTTTTATTTACAGTGCTCTATAATTTTATCAAATAATAGCTTTATTGAGATATAATTAATTTACCATGTAATTTGCCCATCAAAAGTTTACAACTCTATGGTTTCTAGTGTATTTATAGTTGTGTAATCATCATCACGATCACTTTAGAATATTGTCACCCCATTAAGAAGTCCATATCAATTAGTTATTACTCCCTATTTCCCCCCAACTGCCCCAGCCCTAGAAAACCAACTTCAGTCTCTATAGATTTGCGCAGCATAATATTTTCAAGGTTCATCACCATTGAAGCCTATGTCAGTACTCCATTCTTTTTTATTGTCAAATGACATCCCATTGTATGGATATACCACATTTTATTTATCCATTCATCAACTGATAGACATTGGGTTGTTTCTAATACTTTGGCTATTAGCACCATAAGTTAGTTTTGTCTGGACATGAACTTTACATAGTGGACATTCACATATATAAATGTGAATGTGTCTGGCTTCTTTTGTTCAATATTAAAGCTAAAGTTTGTTCATGTTTATCGTTGTATAGTATTCCTTTATTTGAATACACCACAATTTATTCATATATTCCACTGCTTAAGGACATTTAGACTATTACTAATAATACGACTAGTGAATATTTCTGTACATGTCCTTTGGTGTACATGTCCACAAATTTCTGGTAGGTGTGTGGTAGAAATAAAATTGTTCCATCATAGGGTGTATCATTCTTATTCTGTAGGGTATTTGATTTTTCAAATTTAGTATGTAACACCAGAGTGTTCTAAATTGGTTGTGTCGATTTACACTCCCCGCAGCAGTGTATGAGTGTTCCGATTGCTCACGTCTTCCCCAACACTTAGTTTTCTCAGTCCTTTACCCATTCTGGTGGGTCTATAGTGATACCTCATCATGGTTTTTATTTGTGCTTCCCCAAGGTGAGCACCTTTTCATGTGTTCCTTGGCCACTTGCATATCCTTTGTGGGGAAGACAGAAAGTGTTTGTTCAAAGTCTCTGACCTTGAACAAGTTTCATCCAGTTGCCTGTCTTCTTTTCTCTCTTTCTTTTCTTTTTTTTTTTAAACACCTACAGCACCTGGTATTCCTTGGTAGTCTCCCATCCAGGCCCGACCCTGCTTAGCTTCTGAGATTAGACGAGATTGGGAACGTTCAGGGTGGCCGGCTGTGTAGACTTCTTTTTCTTTTTTATTTTTAAGTGTTCTTTAAATAGTTTGGATTTGAGCTCTTTAAGAATTATGTCTTACGACTACCTTCTTCCACTCTGTGGTTTGCCTTTTCACTCTCAAAAAGAAAATGTTTTTTGATAAACAGAAGTTCATAATTTTAATGTAGTTCAATGTCAATCTTTTGCTTTACGGTTAGCCCTTTCCATGTCCTATTTAAGATTTCTTTGCCCCCAAGGTCATAAGGATATTCTTCTATATATCTGATCAAAGCTTTACTGTTTTACCTTTCACATTAAGCGTATAATCTACATAGAATTGACTTATATGTTCTGAGATAGGGATCAAGTTTAATTTTTTTTTTTTTACATTGGGATATTTGACCAATTTCTACTATAGGAAAAACCACCTAACCTCACTTCTTTACATAGACTTTTGTCATGAATAAAATACCAGATATATGAGGGTCTGTTTCTGGATTCTCAATTCTAAGACTTTTGTCCATTTATCTTGCTCCAATCCCATGTTCCCATCCCATACCTACCTGTATCATCATCATCATCATCATCATCATCATCATCATCATCATCCCCATTTTACAAATGAGGAAACTGAGGTACAGAGAGACTAAGACTTTCCCAAGTAAGTAATTGACTAGTTAATGACAGAGCTGGAAATGGAACCCAAGGAGTCTGGCTTTTCGGTCCATGCTCGCAATAAGTTTTACAGTTTCTCGCGCGAAGTCTTGGAAACAGAAATGTCTCCTATGCGCACACACACTGCAGGGCTCGCGGAACTAAAGGGAGAAGGGTGGGGCCCCAGTGCTTCTGACTCAGCTCGAAATTGAGACGCCGCTTCTTACCCAGTCTCACCACTAGAGGGCGCGAGTAACTTAAACTCACCAGGGCCGTCCCTCCCACTCTCCCGCCCCTGGTTACCTTTCAACCAATCATCAAATATTTACCCAAAACGTAGTTCAAAGGGAATGTAAAAATTGCCTAATCTTGTCTCCATGCAGTACTGTAACAAAAAGATAAACATGACTGACCTATGTATTCTTAAGTATTTTAAACAAGCAAAGAAACCTCCCAATACCTGGTTAATTTGTCTCATTCCTTGACCACTTTACACTAAGTTCCTCCTTAAATCTCTCACTCTTCCCAGCATAAACGAGATTCTTTTGTTCTACACTTAGTGCAAACGAGGAGCAACTGTTTGGCATCCTCATGGCAACCACTCTTCAGAGATGCTTGTAAAGAACGAGGTTTATAGCTATGAAGTCAAACCCCAGTTCTCATTTCTATCAAAGGTAAAATAGAATAAGATTACAGTTCACTTCCTTAGGAATTTACAGGTTTCTTTGGCCTCTCTCCAATCTCTCCATGTCCCTTTAAAGTGTAAAGTCCAAAAGTGCACGTTGCACTCCAGTATTGTATCCAGTACCAGACTTACTTCCTGATTCTTGAATGTTCCCTTGTTAATATATCCAAACGATATGCAATCATTCGATAAAATAATTTATCTTCATCAACTTGATGAAGAATTATATAGTCATTAAAATAGCAAACACAAAGACAATGACATAGCAATATAGAACATACTTTTGTTTAAAAACATGTGTAATACTACACTTCTGCTTTGATTAAAGCTATAAAAAATATACTTATGGACAAAGACTAGAAGGCACATGAAAATAAAAAATAATTGATTTGTTCGGTTTGGGGGATTGATGATGAGTCTCTTTATTTTCATTGGTATAATTTAATGACTTTTTTTAAATGAGTAAAATCTTTTATTCACTCAGCAGCTTAGGGAGCACTCGTTATGTGTAAGACTAAGGGTGAGGAGTTGCAAGAGAGACAAAAGCAGATACAGATTCTGCTGTTCAGAACAATAGTAGCCAATGCCTATTAAATGCTTATTATATCCTGGTTCCTATTATTACCGCTATTGTATAGGTAAAGGAAGTGGGGAACAGAGAGGTTAAATAGCTTACCAAAGTCATGCAAAGTCAAAGTAGAACCAGAATTTGAACTCAGCCATTCCAAATGATAGCCTAATAAGATAGGGATAAATCACATTCAGTCATTCAGAAAATATTTACTGAGCACCTGCTACAAGTCAGGTACCAAACAAGGTGCTGGGAATACGCTGATGATCAACATAAGCACAATCCCTGCCCTCCCGGAGCTCACAGTCTATAGAAAAAGCATGAGGAGAAAAAAAGAAAAGTGCCCATCTTTAAGGCTATAACGTAGAACCATCTCCTTACACTCCCCGTTCCATTCCTAGAAGAGCAACAACCTTATGGAGGGAAAAGAGGATAAGACAAGGGGAATGCAAAGCTTTAAAATAAAACAGACAAGAGGTGGCATCTATTTGCTCAGTAATCATTTGGAGAGGGGACTGAAAAATCAGGACAGAGTTAGGACTAGGGTAGGTCTTTAAGGTTCCTACCAACCTGAGACTCTAATTCCAGTTCAACTTTTGCCTCCAGTGCCAAGAACTGAGATAGATCCTGGAAATAAAACCGTAAATAAGCCGTGGCCCCTGCTCTCCTAGGGGTTTTAGGCTAATGAGGCAGACAATTTAGTAAGAAAACCTAGCACCATGTATTAAGGCCAGTGATAGGAAGAAGCACAGAACAAGATGGAACACTATGCAGGCTGGGACCAGATGGCAAGAAATGATATTTATACTGAGTAGCAACACAGAGCAAACTGGAATTAGAAAGGGGGTGGGATGGGGAGTGTCATCCAGGCATAAGAGAACGGCTTGTGTAAAATCCTGGAAATGAAAGAGAGCCCAGAGTTAAAACAATGCTCTGGTGCCAGTTAATGCCATAAAATTGCTAAATTCGTCCATTGCTCATTCTCAAATTCAGGAAGGGTTCCAAGCATGTACGTGACTTAGCACCAAATTGAAACAGACTGTTCTTTACTTGATAACCCCAGAACTCCAATGTGACCAAACCATCTTAGCTTACCATCAACATTTCATTGCAGGTGTTCATATGCTTCTCTTGCCATTCTGTCAGTCAATCAGCAAGCCCAATGCTAGCCTCCAAAAGAATAAGAGGGCTCCACCTGACTCTCGAGGGCAAGAGTTGGGACAGTGTCCTTCACAGCCCTGAACCGCATAGGGAATTCCAGTGGTGTTTGCACACAACAGTACCATTCAGTCTACTAACCAAATCCTCTACTCCCAAATCCTCTATTGCTGCCCATCAGGGCACTTCCCCTTCTCAGACTCTGCCACTTGCAAATGTCGAGTTGCTCAACGCACATAGAAGTATACCCTTCTGAATAAAAGCAGATTAGGAATCACAATAATCTGGATGGAGTCCTATTAGCTTTATGATATTGAGTAAGTCACTCAACCTGCGGCAGCCTCAAAGTTTACTTGTTTGTAAAATGAGAATAATAGCAGCTCTTTCGCTGAGGTTTGTTGAATGAAGGCAACTGGGCTGAGTTAAGAGTAGTAAAGGAGACAGTACATGCAAGGGGACTATCACGTTGTTCGACATATAAAATGCCCTCAATAAATGGCAGCTGTAGTAGAATGTTGTAGATGATATAACAGATTGAGGTAGACGATAAGAACAATGTCGATGACATGGTGATGACATGGTGATGTAGGGCAGCCGGTTGTCAGTTCTGTAAGTCATTGGCTGTAGTCACAGCAATCCCCGCCAGCCTGGGCAGCTTCTTCCAGCGGCAGGCCTTGAACAGGAAGTCTGTTAGAGATCCGCTGTCCTTCAAGACTCGGCGAGTGCTGACAACAGAGATCTCCGCTGAGAACTCCAGCTTGCGTCAATCGCCCTGCCCAAGGGCGGCTCCCGAGCCCGGCGACACATGGTGGGAACGTGAGGAGGCGGGGTTGGACTCGGCGCCGCTGAACCAATCGCCCGGCGGGAGTCTCCCAGCCAATGGCAGGGACGCTCCAGGGCTCGAGGGGCGGGGTCAAAGAAAGGAGCGGCGGCGTCATAGGTCATTGGGCGGGCTGGGGGCGGGGCCCGTGGCGCTGATGGGGGCGGGGCCCGTGGCGCTGACAGAGGCGGAGCGGCAGTGGCCGGAGCAGTCCGGGTGGTGATGGCGGCTACTGTGGGGACTGCGGCAGCGGCGCCCTCGGCGCCGGCGGCTGGCACGGATGGAGCCTCCTCAGTACACTGGTTCCGCAAGGGGCTTCGGCTCCACGACAACCCGGCGCTGCTGGCGGCAGTGCGCGGGGCGCGCTGTGTGCGCTGCGTTTACATCCTCGATCCTTGGTTCGCGGCCTCCTCGTCAGTGGGGATCAACCGATGGAGGTGAGGGGGCCCGGGGTGGGGTCGCGGGCTTGGGAGACGCAACCTGGCCTCTGGGACGCCCGGCTAGAAGCCTGAGTCTCACCCCTAAACATGAGGACGTTCTGTCCCCCAGCTCCCACGTCCGGAAAGAAGACCCCGGCCTGAGGGAGGTGGGGTAGGGAGACGGAGCCAGGTCTCCAGAGGAGAGAAGCCAGGGCCAGGGAAGCAGTTAGTACCAATGGCCTGTGTTGGCCAGGGCTCAGCCTCTGACAAAGTGCTTCCGCGCTGTGTATTATCCCCTTTGGGCCTCAGACATTCCTGTCGGACAGAGATCTTGATCCCCACTGTACAGATGAGACTCTTAAGCCCTAGGGACGCAAAGTTGACCTGTCCCAAGGTCTTGTAGCCAGTGTGGCAGAAGAGACTCCAGGTCTAGGGCTCTTAGAGGTGTACTCAGGCAGGGGCAGGGGCAGTTTCTGAATCTACAGCACAGAGATGCTTGCATTCTTCAAGTAAAGAGCTCATTGCTGGGCTCCCGAAGGTCATCTCTAAGCCTCTGGTTTGTTTGAATTAGTCTTCTCACCCCTCCCGGCTTCCCTCCCCCAAGACTGTTCTGCTTCTGGAGGTGTGGAGAGATTCTGGCTTAGCATTAGGTAAGGCAAGTGCAGTTTCTGTTATAAAGACCCTAACGGTATGTTCAGTTAGAGGCACTGCATGTCCTGATCTAGAGAGTGGTACTTAACCCATTTTGGAGAATTCCCTCAGCAGCTATCTGGAAAATAAAGGGGGAGAGGGAACCAAAGTGTCACTTCCTTCCTCCCATCTTCTCATGAGATTGATTTTAAAGGACAGTCGAGCCACCGTAGATTATATTTTAATCAACTGATGTACTAAGATTAGGGAGCAAGAAAGCCGTGATTATCAAGGGCCCTTCTTTCATGACTCCCAGAAGATGGAGTCCACAGGATCATGGGAAAATATAACAGATAGGTAGTTGATGTATTTTCTCTGTAGCCGGTGTTAAAAAGCAAGGAACTCTGAGACATCGTGTACCCATCTCTCTTTAAAATGCCCCTCAGCAGTCATTTGGTTTGTTTGCATTGTTCTGGGGGATGTTTGCTCGGGGCCTCGGCCTCGTTGCACCGATGGGTAGGGTTATTCCTAGGATACAGTGGCTCTCAGCACACCATTCTTTCCTCTCCAGGGTGTGTGCCCTTCCAGGAGAGTGAGTGCTTCTCTCAGCGGGCCTATGAAATGCACGCCCCTGCCCCATTTATATAGAGGGAATGACTAAAGATAGTCCTGTGGAGAGCCTGCCCACACAGTTTTCAGGCTGCTCTATTGCTCTGCCTCTGCTCCACTTTCCATAGATAGGAGCTTGGGTTTGACAAACATCCTCAAATGACCATCCTAGCGTGGACATTAAACCAAGCCTCAGACTTTGCCCCTTTCCTTATGGCGGTGTGCCAATCAGAGCAGAGTAAATAGAATGGGGCTACCTGCTTGTCACGTTATCACGAAGGAGTTCCTTCTTTTGCTGGGTTATGGGGGACATTGCATAGGACTGTCAACTCCTTTGTGGTCGTGGAGATTAAAAACCAACAACAAAACCCATTGTTGATTAAACTCAGATTTGCTAGGAACTAGGTGTTTATGGATTTTTGTGGGTCACCCTTTTGTGATTATGCTTTCCAGCGAATGAAGGAGAAAAGGAATGTGGCAGCTGAGTCAAATCCCGAAGTCAGAGACTGTATAGAAATGCAGATATTAATTGAGCAATTACTTAATGAGTGCCTAATATCTGCCAGGCACTGTTGTAGGTGCTGCTAGGGACACAACAGTGAACAAGCAGATGTGGTGTCCAGAGCTCCAGAAGCCTACGTTTAGTGGGGGAAGACAAGTAAACAACCATAATCTAGTAGAAGTAAGTGTCATGAAATAAAATAAGGGCATGGACTAGAACACTGGTTCCCAGTCTTGCTCACATGGGAATCACTGAAGGATCTGGACTGCCTTCTTCCCCAATTCTGATTTAATTATGGCCTGAGCATTAGGGCTTTTAAAGCTCTTATGTGTGGTAAAGCCTAAGAAGCCCTGGGCTAGAGAACCACCCACATATCTGAGCCCGACAACTTGGGAAGTATGTTGCAGCTCATTGGCAGAAAGTCTAATTAGTTTTGGCATTCAGAAGAAACAGGTGAAATAATACAAAACAGATGGAATATGATGACTATTCCTGGGCCTGGAAAAAGACACATTCCTACTACCCCTACCATACTCTTTGCTCCCATGATCAGGTCCAAGATAGAGCTGCAGACTGTTTTATGCACAAGGTCAGGGGCTGGAGGAGTGATGGAGCCAGCAGTACCTCTGCATAACTGTAATATGTGTAATCTTCCTGTGGCTGCTTCGTGATCTGGGAGAATTGTACTGCAGCATAACGTCTTAGCTCTGCAAATACTTCAGCTGCTGCCTCTGAGAAATCTCCCTAGGAATGGTGGGCCCTGGGCCATCTGCAAGAGGTGGGGGGAAGTGAAATCTGTGATCTCCATTATCCTCCTGCACTTCCTGCACTGACTCCCGCACAGCATTTTTCAGCAGATGAATCAGATTAAAATAATCATGAATGGCACTTTCTAATAGTGAAAGAGGACAGAGAAAGACAACCAAGAAATATGTATATTTATTAACATAGGAGACGGGTTGGCATACTCCTTGCCTTGCTGGTAGTGGGAAGTTTATGAGCTAATTGTAGCCATATGAGCCTCAGGACTTTTTTCATCAAGCACAAATTGGCTAAGCTCTTTGCCATTTTCCCCAGCCTCACCTTCCCCAAATATACTGCTTCTGGAAGGAGGTACTGCCGTGAGAGTACACACACAAGAGAGGGTGTGAGCAGCTTTGAGATTTAAAAGTGGGTACTCAAAATAGTCCCGTACAGTTTTTTATTACCTTTCTCTCCCTACCGCAACTTAGATAGGTTTCGGCATTTAGGAGCTTCTGGGACAGAGGGAGTCGGTAGAAATAAACTATCAGCTCATATCACTCAGAATTAACAAATGAGGTGAACTCCCCAGGATGCCTGGTGAGAACAAGTGTGTCTCTCTTCCCAGTGCTGCGAGCCAACACTGTTGGACTGCCGACGATGTGGGTGGTTCTCCCCTGGAACTTGGTTAGCGAGAAAGGGAATGAGAACCATAGTCCACTGGCAGGGAAATTTGGTTTTCTCTGAGCTGTTCACGCTGGTACCCAAATACATCACTTTACTGTTCTGCTGCTGCTGAGGAAATGTTTCCATTTGCCTAAAAGGGCTGAAAACGTTCATCTTCATCTTTCTCTTTGAAATTTGGACAAAATAAATATATTTTTATCCAGTGATACTAGAGATCAATCCTTGTTATGGATTGTGGGTTTGGGTTATCCTTTTCCATTGGGGCTTAATAAATGCTCTTACTTAAGAGAAATTAATTTCTATTAATATCCTATGTGGGCAGTCTGAGCCAGCCTATGATATCATCATCATAGTTAGATAACCTTGGATCAAAGCAGAGAAACTTGGTCAAGGGTGATTTGAACCCAAAAAAGAATTCACTGTTATCCTCCTGGTCCTATTAACAGCAAATAAACAAAATATTCCTCAGCACAGAATCTGCCATCTCTAGAGAAGGCCTTCCTGCTTATCTTATTCTTAATCAGAAGATCTGCCTATTTTATTCTAAATGGCTAGCTAGCCTCAGGGAGTCCTGAAGTATAGAGAGCCTTTTCTATATTTTTGGAAATCCCAATTTCGTTTTTCTCCAGTGCCGTCTGCCTCTGGCTCTAGAGCACTTATGTAATGTAATTCAGTTGCACATGTTGTCTGATCCAAAGGGTGAGCTTTAACTGCTCACATAGGACCGTTTGCTCTGAATTTTGGCCATGTGAGCTCAGCTTGGAGCTGCCAAGGATGAGCTGCCAGCCCCCAAACACTGCCATGTCCAATGCCCAGGCCAGTTTTTTTTTAGAGTCCCCCTTCATTAGAGTGAAGAGAAACTGGCTGTATGGAGAGGAGGTCTCTATGGGAGCACAAAAGGCCCAAGGCTCTCCGCACATACTTGACCCAGTGAGCATTTTTGTCTAGCGATATGTTCCTTTGTTGTTATGCAAGGCTATCACCTGGCAGGCATCAAAGGTGGTGCCATAGGAGTGGCTTCTCTTTCTCTGGCTGCCTGGAGGTTGGGGCCTCCTAGGGCTCCTAGCCCGTGTTGCCTCACTGGGTGCCATCCTGAGGCCTCCCTTCCTGGGGGATCCCTGCAGGACGTAACTCAGGAGAGAAGTAACTCAGGAGAGAAGCGGGAAGTAATGGAGCAGTTCTAGAATGCCAAAGAGGAGGGAGGAACTCATATCTTAAAAGAAAGAAAGCTTAGTAGAAATAAATTAGAGGAAAAGAAAAGCAACTTGTAAACAGAAGTCAGAGGTAAAGCTCAGTTTTCTAGAACAGTGCTTCTGAAATATTAATGTGCAAAGGAATTACCAGGGGATCTCGCTAAAATGCAGATTCTGATTCTAGAGGCCTTCGATGGAGCCTAAAATTTTACATTTCAATACGTTTCTGGGTGCGTTACAGCTGTTGGTCCTCAGAGGAGTGAGATGTTGGCTTTTGAGTTGGGCTGCAGTGTTCCCTGAGTCCTTGGCAGCACAGTCTTAGTGCTCAGGCAGCAAGTCCTGGTCAAGAGGCAGTGGAGCCTGGTTTTTAAGAATGCAGGTGCTGACTCACAGTGCCTGGGTTTGAATACTGGCCACTTGTTAGGTATATAATGTTGGGGAAATTATTTAATCGTCTTAGTTTCCTCATTTATAAAATGGGAATAATAATATCTACTACATAGGGCTAGTTTAGAATTAAATGAGGTAAAGTATGTAAAATAAGTGCCTCATTTGTTGAAATGCTCATCAAACGTTTGTTGTTGCTATTATTATCATCATTCGGTTGCTGAGTCCAGAGTTGGACCTTCTGCTCCCTGCCTCAGCTATAGACAGCTAGACTGCAGTAGCCCTGGAAAATCCTTCCTACCCTGGTCTGGGACAGAGATAGTCGGTAGAAATAAACAAAGAAGAAAGGGCTATCATGGGGTTATCTGTACTTAAGAGATGCTGCAAGGAATCCCTCCTCTTAGTAAATGATGTCTAGAAATAAAGTTCTATAGAAGGCAGCTGGAACCTAGCTTTCACATGCTTGTCAGCCTTATTTATAGCTTCAAATTGAAGTCTTATACAGCCTGGTGGACTGTGAGAGAAGAGGCCCCCAGAGAGCATGGCAAGGACATTCCTGGGAGCTGAAGATAGAGGACCCTCTCTCCTGGGGTTGTGTAATTTAAGTCGCCATTATCTTCAGGCATTCTGCCTGGCAGGGCCCAGGTTTCAGGTGGCATGAGGCTATTTACATGGGTCTTATTTTCCTCCTGAGAGGAATGGTGAGGTTTGGGAGGAGGCCACTACAAGTGCGTCACCTGCCTCTCAGCTTTCATCTTCTGAGGGTGTCAGCTTTTCAAAAACAAATTCACAGAGATGGAGCTTTTGGTTTGCATGAAGCAGCATTTAGCCGGATAGTCTCCCATCGCAACGCCTTTGAGAGTCTCTACATGTTCCTTAGCTGGCATGATGCTTTGGGCTGAGCCCAGGACGCAGCTCATGCTGGAATGCAGGTCTGTGGCATTCGCCGCAGTGGGAGTGTCATGTTTTGGACGTCAGAGGCAGCAGCGGGGGCTGGTTCTAGTTGGCATCCTGGGAGCAGTCACTGCTTCTGTAAGCCTCCAATAGTAAGGGAATGTGATGTGCCGCCGAGGAGGCACAGGGTGTCACTGTGCTCAAAATAAAATCTGGTGATTCCCATTGTTGACAGAGAGGGGTGGAAGATGTTACAGGGTTGGTAGCAGGAGGCTGATTGATCTGTCAGGGCTTAGTTCCTGAGGAAGAAGATCAGAATGTCAATGGATTGATTACCTATAGTCAGGTGCGTGTTTATCAGAGAGAGGGACTCCAAACACTTTAGGACTTGCAGAATCTCAGCCCCCCAGAGCAGTGTTCAGCCTTACAAATGGAGAACAGAGAAAACAGATTCTGACCAACCTAGGTTCCTATCCCAGCTTCATCACTTAATAACTGTGATCTTAGGCAAATTAATTAACCTGTGTCTCATTTTCCTGATCTATAAAAATGAGGATAATTTCCCTCTTCAAAATGTGTTAAGAGAATTAAAAAAGAGAACACTTAAAATGCAAAGCAGATATCTAATAACATTGATAACATTGGTCGCCCCCGGGAAGGAGAATTAAATTCATGGGGGACACAAGGTAGGAGACTTTTTATTTTGTACCCTTTTGTAACTTGAACTTTGAACTACATGAATAGTAACCTGTTTAAAATGTTCATTTCATTTAATTTAAATATAAAACACATACCATAAAATATACTGATGGAATTTCTCAGAAAGGTGATTGTATAGCTGAACAGCTGATAAATTTTTGTGATCATGTAAAAAAATTTAAAAACCACTGAAAGCACTCAGCAAATGTTATTTCCTTTCCCTTCCCCATGACGATCCCCCTCTCAGGCTACGTCTTTTGAGTATCTGGAGTCCCCCCACCCCACCCAATTCCCACCCCCAAAAGTACATGTGGATTATCCTTAGAGAAGTACTTTCCAAGGCCTTCTCCCTCTTGGGATGAGAACCTGGTAGTAGCTAGAGCCCTGGAGAGGCCTAGAGAATAAGCCACCTGCCAGACGTGGCCCTGGGAATTTGGGGACCTAGCCCAGGCTATGGTGCAGTGGAGCTGTAGCCGTAGAAATACACGCAAGCCAAAGCTTGACTACAGAAAGGCAGGGGTCTCTCAGACCAGGGTAGGCAGCATTTTCCAGGGCTACTGCAGTCTTGTTCCTCTGCTAATAGGACCTCAGGCTTCCATACCAGAGGACTGCACTTGTTTTTCAAATAGTTTTCACATCTATTCTCCCTTTTGATTCTCAGCAACTTAGTGATGGGTAGAAGTTTACACACAGGGCCTGAGGCTGAGAGGAAATAAGTGACTTGCTTCTGATCACAAAGAAAGGACAAGAGTACAAGCAGCTCACATTGAACCCGTTTTCTTTGTGCCAGGCACTGTTCTAAATGTTTTTTATGCATTGTTTGATTTTCATTTCTTAGCAATTCTGTGAGATAGGTACTAACTTCAATTCCACATTACAGATTAGAAAAAAAAAGCTAAAAAGTTAAGCAATTGCCTAAAGTCATGCAGCTAGTGGGCGGCAAAACCAGGATTTCAACTGATCCTCTACCATATCATGTCTAGACTAGACCCTAAGCCTCTCTAGTCCTCACACTAATGATGCTACTTGTTCTACGCGAAGCAGCGGCTTCTTCCTGCTTTGTTAGGAGAGCGACCCTGTGATGTTACCACTAACGAGGTCTGTGTGGCTCTGCAGGTTCCTACTTCAGTCTCTGGAGGATCTGGATACGAGTTTAAGGAAACTGAACTCCCGCCTATTTGTAGTCCGGGGACAGCCCGCTGATGTGTTCCCAAGGCTATTCAAGGTAAGTGTGCAGGGTCCGAGAGAAGACAGTGAGGTTCTGCTCCCCCGGGTTTCCCTGCAGACTGAGCGAGATGATCTGACCAAGGAAATGGAAACGGCCAAGGGCTGGACTCACCACTGCTGCTGGAGAAGTTGGGAGCAAACACAGTCGGTCAGCTTGCCGACAGAATGGAAACTGTGTTAAGGAAAAAAATTCTGTGAAACCAGTGTCTTGTTGGAAAGTTCCCAGCTCAGTCCAGACATAGGCTGTTGCAAGTTATTCCACCCCAGATACCACTGGCTTTTTTAGATGTGTCCTTGGCTCAAGCCAGCAAGATTTATTAGGGCTCTTCCTACACCAGGAGTTTAAGGGTGAGGTTTCCTGTTTAGCAAGGGGCGTTTCCTGTGTTTCTTTGCTCTACTTATTGGGAAAAAAAGCCTTTCGAAGGAGCCTCCCTGCTTCCCCTGGGGTAGATGATTCATAAAACCTTCATATGGAGACCACATAAGCCCACCCACCTTTATAAAGCACATTTTAAGGCCCAGACAGTGGCAAAACTGCTCAAGGACAGAGGGCTCTAAGACAGTCTCTCCTCAGCAGCACACAGATTGTTTTTATGCACCTCTCCACCCAGCTTCCTTCCCTGCACTTTCTGGGCGAAAGACAGGAGGAAAGGTCTCACGTCAAGGCAAGCAGCTTCGTAAACACTTCATCATTCACTTCACCTCCCCGCATCCCCCACACATGCACATGTACGAAGCACACAGCGCCGATAATAGCCAACATTCATTGAGGGCTGACTGTGAGTCAGGCACTGTTCTAAGTAAGTGCTTTGCATACATTAATTCATATACTTCTCACAGCAGCCCTGAGGCAGGTGCTGCTGTCCCTACTCTAAAGATGAGGAAATGATAACTCGTCCATGGTCGTGAAGCTAGGAAGTGGTGGTCTAGGATTCATCAGTCAGTCATTCAGTGTATATTGATTGACCTCCTACTATGTACTAGGGTAATGATGAATGAGACAGCATGGTTTCAGCTCTGAGTTCACACACTAGTGAGGGAAACAGGCAAGTAATGGGCAACTTCGTTGCCATATGATAAATGCTATGATGGGAAAAGGGCAAGGTGCAGGAGGATCATGTTGAAAGAGAAGGTCAAGGAAGGCTTCTTGGAGACAGTGTCATCTAATAGCAGTTTGATTATTATTCACAGGGTTTTGAGTATTTAACAATGTAATCCATACGAACTGCTAAGCCTGGTACTCGGCTCATGGTAAGGGCTCCATAAATGTTTAGTGCTGTTATCCTTAGCCAAGGGATTACCAGCCCTGCTCAGGACATGTACCCAGTCAGGGCTGAGTCAGGACCAGACCAGCATGTGCTTGACCAGAACATTCACCCCAAGGGTTCAGAGTTTTAAGGGACCATGACCAGACACTTTGGTTGGAATATAGTTTTCTTGCCAGTTGCATGCTCTTAAGCTTTCTGTGAGTTATCTGAACAACCTTTAACTGAGCCAGCTTTATTCCAACATTGCTAGGAAATCTGGAAATTTCTATTAGAAATGACTGAAGACTTAGAAAAGAATTCCCCTTTTTTAAACATGTGGCTTCTCTGGTTTCATTTCTCTGACCTCTGGACTAAGGATTGTTCCTCCTTCCCCAGCTCTGTAAGAGCTGGAGCCTATTAGCTGTTTGCTACCGGCCTTAGGAGTGTTGCTGTGGAAACCATTAGGACACTTCATATAGCACAAGTCTGCCAAGAAACTAGGCCAGAAGTTTTTAGGGCCGTGAGGAGCTCTGGGAAAGGCTTGCTGAGCAGGAGGGAGGTGGCAATTCTGTCTCCACCAGTGAGTCAGTGCCGTTTCTGGGACTAGGGGCTCCCCTGAGAGCATTGTTATTTATAGCCTCCTGCTGCATTCTCCTACCTCAACACACAGCAAGTACCCAGGGCTACCCTCCTCTGCCCAGGGCCACAGAGAGACCACTAGCCTTGGGCTCCGATGTTGCCTTATTGTCCTCAACACAAAGGGCTGCCCTCCTCAAACCTGTGAACCTCAGGTTGTTTGCTTTCTAGTTCAAATCATTGTCCCTAGTTTGTTCTGCAGTTTATTCTAACAGGTCTCTAGACTTGCCTTCTTCCCTCCCGGGAAGGCGCAGAGTGCCTAGACCCCTCCTCCCCATACTGTTTAGCATAACAGGTTCTTTCTCTGCAGGAATGGGGTGTGACCCGCTTGACCTTTGAATATGACTCTGAACCCTTTGGGAAAGAACGGGATGCTGCCATCATGAAGATGGCCAAGGAGGCTGGTGTGGAGGTGATGACCGAGAACTCTCACACTCTCTATGACCTGGACAGGTAAGAGATGAGTCCCAGGGATCAGGTTACCAATTGTGGGAGTAGGTGATTTGGACCCCTGCTGAGCAGAGCTTGGAGAGGTTTAGCAATAAGCCACCTGGCACATTAGATAAGACGTTTTCTAGAAGCTACTGGAGAATGGACCAGAGTCAGGGCCTGTAGAGCAGGTTACAAAGAGCTTTACCCAGTTTGGGTGCAATGAGGCTCATTAGGCCCCAGGGATGGAAGCAGTGAGGATCCCCACTTAAGATCCTCATAGAACTACTCCTAATATGCTCCAGTGGCACCCACTCATCAGATTCCAACTTCTGTGCCTCAAAGGCTGCCCTCTGACCTCATGGGACCCTAAATGGGACCCTTTCAATAGACTCTTGTTCTCATAGGCCCAGTGTCTGTGCCTAATGAGTTCTCTGGGTCTCCTGGCTCTCTGGGTCTCCAGGCCATGCATTTAGATGTTGCTCAGGAGGCTCCAGAGATCCCTGCAGAGAGCCGATAACTAGAGTAGCCTCCTTCCCTGGGGACACGTCTCTGTGCTTTCAGAGTATCTAGGAGGAAACCTTCTCCTCCCCTTCCCTGGCAGAGCTGTCACCCTCCTGCTGCTGCTGCTGCTGCCAAGTCTGCAGCCACCACTTCTCCCCTCCTCCCTCTCCCCAGCCCAGGGGTGGCTGCCAGGAGGCCACTCACACAGCTCTGCACGTGAGCTGAGCTCTTGGGAGGAGACGCTGGGTGTGGAGCTCCTCCTCCTGCCACGTGCCAAAGGAGCGGGAGGTACTGCAGGGGCGCCAGCCAGCCTTGTATTAGCTAATGGGGGAGTGGAGGAGAGAAAGAGAGGAGGACTGAGAAATGAACTCAGCCGGCCAGCCAGTCAGTCTTGCGTAAGCTACTGCTTGGCCAACAAGAGCCCCGGGAATCTGGCTCCCAACCATCCCAATTCATCCTACGTAAACAGCCTCAGTTCTCCTTCTCACTCTTCTATACCTTTTCTTCTTACCTGAGTGCAGCAACGTTTCCCTTGCTCATGAAAAAATACTTTATAAACTGCAATTGTCATTTGAGTATTTGTTGTTGCTATTAATAACCCCAGCCCCAAACTCTGATTTAGGGAGCAGAGGCTGTTCTCCACCTCTGTATTCTAGGAAATAGGGGCCAAGAGGAGAATAATTATCCCATGAAGGAACACGTTTGCAACCCTTATCAAAACTTCCTCAAGGCTTACGCTGGGACAGAGAGGAAGGTCCAAGGGCATTTTCGTGGCTTGGACAGCCAGGCCCAGTACCAAAAGCTAGTGGGGATTTTTCCGTGATTAGAGAGATCTAGTCAGTCTCTGTCTTTAGGCGACTCCATGTCAACACCTGGGAACCTGAAATAGAGTTCCAGCTTTGGCCCTGCCTTGCTGCGTTACCTGAGGCACCCACTCCAACTCTCTAGGTTTCATTTTCCCTCTCAGTAAAATGGAGATGCAGCCTCCCTTGCCCCTTCCTCCTTACCACTTAGAAGTGGGACCTGTGAGTGAATGAGGAAAGACTTCGAAGTCTCGGCTCTTTTCTGGGTGGGCAGGGACCTGAAACATAGGACTTCGTGAGTGATGGTAAGTGTGCTTTGGGATTTCCAGGATCATTGAGCTAAATGGGCAGAAGCCGCCTCTTACCTACAAGCGCTTTCAGGCCATCATCAGCCGCATGGAGCTGCCCAAGAAGCCCGTGGGCTCCGTGACCAGCCAGCAGATGGAGAGCTGCAGGGCCGAGATCCAGGAGAACCACGATGAAACCTATGGTGTGCCCTCCCTGGAGGAGCTGGGTACGCACTTCTTATGCCAATGCCTCCTTTGTTTGTAAAATACCTTATTGGTTTTTTTCTTTTTTGTCAAAGTAATGCATATTATTGTAGAGAGTTTAGAAAATACAGAGAAATGAGAATAGAAATAATCATCACTATTCTCCACCACCCAAAGGTAACCACTGTTAATTTTAGAGTATGTCCTTCTGGTCTGTCTTCTGTTTGTTCTCATATATATAATTTTTTTCTAGTTTATGCCTCTATTTTTATACTTTTCCCTCTCAGATGATATAGGCACATTCTGGTGGTGGCATCAGTGGGCTTCTCAGTTCTAAGATAACTAGTATTGCTTCTGTTGCAGGGGCGGGGGGCGGGGGCGGGTCAGTCAGTCTCTTGGGTTACAGAGTACACCCTTTTTCCCTTTTCTCTCTCTGCCATTTTTTGATCTGAATAAAGTTAGCCTTTCTCACCTGAAAACCACAATCATTGCCAGCTAACCTGAAAAGGTGAGAGTCCAGGATCCTTCTCATCTACTTGGAAGAAGGAGTGGCTGGGATGGGGGAAAGCAAGAGAAAGGAGAGGGAAAAAAAGTCACAGCGGGAAGAGAACTAGGATAACCTAGAAAACACTGGAACATTAAGGATTACCTCAGCCCCGGTAGCACCAAGAACCGCGGTTCAGTTCCCACAACACCCAAAGAACAAGACGACATGTCAAGACTTGCTGCTGATCTAGCTCTGGAAAGGCCTGACTTCCCGTCCTGTGACCCGCTCCTTCTCTTGTAGGGTTCCCCACTGAAGGACTTGGCCCTGCTGTTTGGCAAGGAGGAGAGACAGAAGCTCTGGCACGCCTGGATAAGCACTTGGAACGCAAGGTATGGCCCCCCTTTCTGAGACAGAGAACTTCAGATGTTGGCACCCATGCAATGGGGGACATGGGATCAGATTCATGTCCATTAGCTCCTGTTAGTTCAAAGTGCTTGAAAAATGAAAAATCTTCCTGATGGCCATAACAACAGCAATAATAGCAGCTACAGTTTAGCGAGTGCTTACCACATGCTGGCCACTGGCTGAACATTCTGAGTTAAGTACCTACTTGCATTATTTCCTTTAATCTTTCTAACAGCCCTACACAGTAGGCATTAAGCTCTCAATTTTGTAGATTAGGAAATTAAGGTTTAGAGAGACTATGGAACTTGCCTAAGGTCACATAGCCCTAGAGTGAGATCTTATTCTATGTAATTCTAAAACTTATGCTAGATTGCTTTTCTTTCATCTGTGGGCGTGTTCCGCCTACTAAGAGGTTGTTGGATTAGTAAAATCCATAAGATTAATTATTTTGTGTTTATGTGTCCGCCCAGCTTTTGCTGGGTCTCCTCTAAGGCATCGATTCTTAGATACAGAGAACAAATGGGCCACCTCCCCGTAAAATGGCAACTGGCTAGGGGAAGGAAAGAGGCCTGGGCCCTAGAGATGTTGAGGACCCCACTGCCCTGTGACTGGAGGAGCAGAGAAGGTTCTCAGGACTGAAAACAGTCAGCTCCTAGTTTCTGAGCCCTTAAGCTAGTTTATAGACTTGGTCCCTACAGTCACAACTTTTTATATTGCTGCTAAGATGGCTAGGCATTTGGCCCATCATCTAGGTGATAACAGTGGAACAAAGAGGCTAAGGCAGGCCTGTGGAAGAAGAATGCTTCCCAGCCCTACAGGTTCCATGGGCCCAGGCTCCCAGATGCCCAGCAGCCTTGATGTCCCCATCTGACTGTTGCCTTTGGCTAGAGAGCTTGGAAAACAAGCTTTACTGACTCAAAAGGGTGAGAACTGATGCCCAAGGGCTATGGGGGAACCAACTGTGTCTGTCCACATTAGGAGCTTTACCCAGAGATTCTTGGGATCAGTTTGAACATAAAGACTGGACCAAAGGGGCAGAAGGTTGGAGATGACAAATGAGATGGCAGGAGTAGAATAAGACTTAAGAGTGCAAAGACTTAACTTAGGGCCTGTGGGTTAGTATGACCTAAATTCATTCTGTAGAGCAGGGGTCCCCATACTCTGGGTCATGGACAGGTACTGGTTTGTGGCATGTTAGGAACCCAGCTGCCCAGCAGGAGTGAGCACAGCTTCATCTATACTTGCAGCCACTCCCCAGCGCTAGCATCACCACCTCAGCTCCACCTTAGATCATCAGGCCTTAGATTCTCATAGCACCACCGGTCCCTGTGCCAAAAAGGTTGGGGACCGCTGCTGTAGAGGAATGCCCCTTAGATCATCAAGTCCAGAGCTCCTCTTTCACATGCCTGAGGAGCCTCTTCTGTCATGGCACCGTATGCCAGGACCCTTTAGACTCAGTGGTGGCTAGAGGGAATGCCGCATCCTACACATCTAAGAGGAAGAAAGTGCCTGATGGACAGGAGTTTAACCTGATTTCAGG
The DNA here is from genome assembly GCF_014176215.1 of Rousettus aegyptiacus. Lineage (NCBI taxonomy): Eukaryota > Metazoa > Chordata > Mammalia > Chiroptera > Pteropodidae > Rousettus > Rousettus aegyptiacus. Next base: position 107,838,938 of record NW_023416308.1, read on the forward strand.
AGGTTGATTTTAACTTCTTCAGTTTTCAAATCTGAAGTGAGCATCTACTCATGTCAGGATGGTCTAGCTACTAGAAAGACTGCCCAATGAGACAATCATGGAGTTTCTCCAGAAGTCTATTAGAGATGATAAACATGAGAAAAGGAAGTACGATGTGTTAAGGACTGGGAAAGGAGTGGTTCATAAGATTATGGGAGCAAAAAACAGAAGGGTTATATTAATCAGTTCTTGTTTACAAGTTGGCTTTTAGAAAAAGGAGGTATTTTTTTTACCTCACACCAACAAGAGTCCAAGAGGTAGACTTCAGACACAGCTGGATCCAGGTGTCTAAATAATGCTGCCAGGAATATATTCTCTTTCCTCTGTGTTATTTCATTCTTAGGCAGGCTTTCCTTGAGCAGTGGCAAATGGTCACCAGCTTATTTTCGATCTGCTTAGCAGTACCAGAGGACGTTCTATGCCTCTTTTCCAAAAGCTCCACAAAAAGTCCTGAGGAGTGACTGAGGGCACGTGACTGTTCCTGACTCAGTCACTGTGGCCGGGTAAGGGGCGGTTTCCCTGGCCAGACTTGCATCATGAGCCCACTCCCAGAGTCAGAAAGTGGGCTTAGCTCCACTTGGACTGAGATTAGGGAAGGCTGGGTCACCATAAGAAACTTAGGTACTGTTACCAAAAAGGGCAGGCAAACTGTATGATCTTTACCACTGGGAGACCCAGTAGTAGACAAGGACAAGCTATAAAAGTATCCCTATTATTAAATGAAAAAGGAGTGGTAGAATTAGAATACCACCATTTTGCAACCCTCAATGATGACACATTATGCATTAATGACTGGTAACCCCATAAAGATAGAAAATCAGGCATTATGTTCCCTCTGTAGTCTTGTTAAAGAGATAAACCTGGGTCCAGCCACCAATTTGCAGGCAATACGTAGGACAGAGGGACGTGTTAAGCTGCACCATGAGTGTGCAGTTAGTGAAGTCCAGACTGTGGGAATCAGTGCAAGTCAAATGGGGGTTCTTCCACAGAAAAATTGAAAGGAAAACAAAGAAATTATAGGAAATGCATAGAGTAAAAGAAATTGAAATAACACATCAGAGTTTTTTTAAATGGCCAAGGCTAAACTGTAGTGCCAGGGCATGTACATTCGAATGGAAAAAAGTACTTAAAAATGCATGGAATAACTGTGATACAGCCCTCCAAATATGCCTTGCAAAAATAGAAAAATAGAAGCATTTTTAAACGCAAGGAAGTAATTATTATAGAAATTGGGTGAGTGGTTACTTATGGGTCAAGAAGGGGACTGTGACAGGGATGAACATTTAGATGGGCTTATGGGGTGGCCAGCAAAGTGCTTATTCATGGTGGTGGTTGTACAAGTGTTCGCCATAGAATAATTCATTATTGTGGTTTAATTAAACCACATCTGTGTGGTTTCTATAGCTGTATTTCATTAAAAAAAAAAAGATTTTCGAAGTGAGGTGGGCAAGGATGTGAGCAGGCACATATACTTCATGTCAATTAGAGGCATATAACCTAATACCTGAGGATCACCTGCTGAGAAAGTGGCTTTTAGGTTGAGACTTGAAGAAAGAGTCCAAATTAACCAAGGGAAGGTGAGCGGAAGGAAGGTAGTATTCCAGGCCAAGGAAACTACATGTGCAAAGGCTGTTGAGAACGTGGTGCTTAAAGAAGAGTGGCAAGAGATGAATCTAGGACTCTGGGCCCACCCAGACGTGGGGTGCTTGTGAGTCATGTCTAAGATTTGGGACCGTTTCCTAAGAACAATAGGAAGCCCAGTGTGCATATTGTCATAAGGCACAGGCATTTTATTTTTTTAATTTTAAAAAATTAAACTTTTTATTCAGAAATTTAAAATATACCCAAAAATAGAGAATAATGAACTTCCTTATACTTATCACCAGTTTCAATAATTTTTTCCAGTTTTATTGAGATATAATTGACATAGAACATTGTGTTAGTTTAAGGTACATGACATAATAATTTGCTATACGATGTGCAGTTAACCCTTGAACAACATGAGGGTACAGAGCACTGACCCCATGCAGTCAAAAATCTGCATATAACTTTTGACTCCCAAAAAGCTTAAGTTGGGACAGGCATTTATTTTAAAGAATCATTCTGCTCTTGGTGTGGAGACTGGATTTGAAGGGGACAAGAATAGCCATAGGGAGGTCAGTTAGGAAGCTATCCCAGTCGTCCAGTCCAGATACAAGCTCGGCCTGAACCAAGTTGGTAGCAATAGAGAATGGAAAGGGAAAGACTTGAGAAATATTTGTACAGTAGAATTGACAGGATTTGGTGACAGGGACAGTCCAAGGTGACGGCCAGGCCTTTGGCTTGGGCAACTAGGTGGATGACAGTGCATTTTCTGAGATAAGGAATGCCAGTGGATGAGTAAAAAAAAGAGCCTGTCACACTCGAAATGCTTGAAAAGCAGTCAGGTAGAGATCTCTGGCAGGGAGTTGGCTGGGGTGATCTGGGAGTCTAGGTGAGCCATCTGGGAGGGCACAGATATGGTGATCCTTTGCAGAGATAGTCAGGAGCTAGATGAGCTCAATCAGGAACACAGTCAAATAGAGGACCTAGGACAGAGGCCTAGGATGCCAACATTTAAGGGGTCAGGATGGGTGGTGAAGCTGGTGAAATGCTGAGAGCAGCTACCCAGGTGGGAGGCAACCAGGAGCATGTGGTGTCCAGAGGCTAACAGAATGGAGGGCATGGACAGGGGAGTAGTCAGCAGGGTGAGGTGCTGCCGGGAGGTCCAGAAATACAAGGACGGAAATGCCTGCAGGACTCAGTGGCATGGAAACCACAGAGACAGTGGTGTCAGCCAGTTTGGTGGGAGTGGCGAAGGTGGAGGTCAGAGTAGGATGGGCTACAAAGTGACGGTGGGTGTGGGGAAATGGAGAGAGGCTGACTGTGAAGGGAGGAAAGAAGACCCAAGGGTAGAAGTCCACGGGGTTGCTGGAAGTCCTTTGTTTTGTTTGCAAAGAAAGAAGATCATTTTCCCAATGTCCTTGAAGTGGAAACTAGAGAGAGAGAGACAGAGACAGAGACAGAGAGAGAGAGACAGACAGAAAGACAGACGGAGTGTACTGAAGAAGGAGGAGGGGGCTCTAGAGCCAGGTGGAGGCCTTGGCCTTGGACAGGATCACAGGAGGGCCAGGGATAGGTGTAGGTGCAGATGAGTTTGTAGATTTGGTGACTAAAAGTTAGTTTCTCACCTGACAGATTCTGTTTTCTTATCATGAGGAAGGAAGGTCATCTGCTGAAGGGTGGTGGGGGAGTGTAGGGTCAGAGGTCTAAAGAGATTGTAAAGTTTGTAAAGTAGTCATCATAAAGGAAAAGAGTGTGTTAGGAGTTGAGAAAGAGAACATAGTTATTAGAAGTAGTAAAAAAAAAGACTAGAATCTAGAGTCAGAAGCTAAGTTCCCCCCCAGGCCTGTCTCTTACCATCTCTGTAATCCCAGAAGGGTCACATAACCCTTTGAGCTTCATTCGTTATTTTTAAAAGGAGATAATGATAAATGCTACCTCAGGATTGTTAAGACCAAGTGGAAAAACATATGTAACGGTGATTTGTGAAGTAAAGCATGATGCCAGTGGTGACTGATGGTAAATATAAGACCAATAATGCTATATGACAGGCGGCCCCAGAAATGAATGACACCATGGGTCCCCAGGATTGGGTTGGGAGTCCCTCCTTTTGCAGCCACTGTGGAACAATGGTGAGAAGTCCCTGGGTAGGCGTGGTGCAGCAGCAGCCTCAGGACCCTGGCCAGGGGCGGGACTGAGGTAGGGATATGTAATCACAGAACATTCAGTGCTTACAGAATTCTTTCATGCTTGTCATTTTATGTAATCTCCAGGAGGTGGGAAATTTTGTTCTCATTTAATAGATAAATAGCTGAGGGACTAAATGACTTGTTCGCCATCATCCACAAGTTAAATAGCAGAGTCGGCACAGGAGCGTGGGCCTCGTTATTTAGTCTAATGGTGGTTCCATCGAAAATTCTGCCAGCATGAAGGAGTGAAACGAGCATCGTGCACAAGTCCTGGCTCCTTGGCTTTCTGTTCTGTGATCTGAGGCAACTTCCTCAGCCACCTGGTGCCTCTGTTTTTGTCTCTGACATCCAGGCCTTTCCTTTCTTCACCTCTCTTTTGCTGCAGGCCTGGGTTGCCAACTACGAGAGACCCCGCATGAACGCCAACTCCCTGCTGGCCAGCCCCACGGGCCTCAGCCCCTACCTGCGCTTCGGTTGCCTCTCCTGCCGCCTCTTCTATTACCGCCTGTGGGACCTGTATAAAAAGGTGAGGGCCCAGTGAGGGTGGCACGCCCCGCCCCCAATTGCAGCCCAGTGGGCCAGGGCCTTCTGGGCCAATCAGTCACCCCAAAAAGGGGCCTTCCCTCTGGTCCCGGGGATGGGGACTGGGTCATGGATCTTGGAGGCGCTTACGTGTGCACGTACAGGCAAGAGAGGGTGGGGAGCATCCATGTCCAAGAGCTGGTGGAGCCAGGCAAACGCATACTGCTGATCTACATGAAATCCGGGTTATCAAGCAAAGCAGAACACGCAGAAAAGCCGACCTCAGGGCGGGCCCCCAGAGGTGGCAGATCTGCTGGCGGCAGGTGGGTAGGGGCGAGCACTCAGGGTGAGAGGCAGAGTGCGTGAGGCTGGAGCCAGTCCTCAGCTGAAGAGCACGGTGGCCCTCGAAGGGGCAGTGTCCAGGGCATTGGAAAGGGGAGTCCAGGAGTGGCTGTGTCTGGAGGGCTGCGTGCAGGGCCATGCGGTGCAGATTAAATGCAAATATCTCTGTGGGGATGTCCCCACCCCCAGACGGAGTGAGGGCAACACACCCAAATGTTCAGATTCCTCAGATCATCCTCATGTCTGCGTCATTTCACATCTTCCCATTCTTGCCAAAACCAGAACTCTGTGGCAAAGGGTGGCTTTGCCAGTTTGGTGGGTAATCTTGTGATTTTAGGTAAATCATTATTTGCTTGGGGGGTCTGATCTCTTTAACTAATTCCTTCATGACTCCAGATCCAGGCTGTTATGTAATCAAAATCTAGACTGAGCATTTTTATGCATAAGGATGGGAAAAGTCTCTTTGACGTTCTAGAAAGTGGAGGCAAACAGAGACCGTTGCGGACAAGGATCATGACCCAGTCTAGGGAGTTCGGTTCCCAGTACAGAGTTGAGCAGTGATATCCTTTCCACTGCCCATCCCTCTACAGCCATTCTCATCGCGCAGAGCAGGGCACAGCCAGCGCCTGGGGTTTAAGTCTGCAGGTGCACTGTGCCACTTCTTCCAGGGGACAGTCCCTGTACGTGTCTAGGGGGTTTGGAGCCACCAGGTTCATGGCAGGTCCACATTCCTTTGTGGGAGAGGCCTGAGTGGCAGTCCCGAGAGCTGGGCAAAGGTTTGTATCCACATGCTTCTCCTACCTTCCAGGTGAAGCGGAACAGCACACCCCCCCTCTCCCTGTTTGGGCAACTCCTGTGGCGAGAGTTTTTCTACACAGCAGCCACCAACAACCCCAGGTTTGACCGCATGGAGGGGAACCCCATCTGCATCCAGATCCCTTGGGACCGCAACCCTGAGGCCCTGGCCAAGTGGGCCGAGGGCAAGACAGGCTTCCCTTGGATTGACGCCATCATGACCCAACTGAGGCAGGAGGGCTGGATCCACCATCTGGCCCGGCACGCCGTGGCCTGCTTCCTCACCCGCGGGGACCTCTGGGTCAGCTGGGAGAGCGGGGTCCGGGTGAGTGCTCTCTCAGCGGGAAGCTGGCCTGTACCCTCTTGTCAGGCCTGGCCAAGGGCAGCCCCCTCTGGGCTGGGGGCTGGGGTGGGATCCCTGGGTCCAGGAGATCCCCTCCAAACCCTCCTTGCAGGCTCAGAGGGCATAGATGGGGATTTCCAGCCGAAGGGCTTTGGCTCTTTTCTCCATGGGGCACATGGTGACTTGGGGGAAACCATGGCAGTAGGTCCCCAAGTAGGCTGATTGTCTCACCCTCCCCCATCTAGGTATTTGATGAGCTGCTCCTGGATGCAGATTTCAGTGTGAATGCGGGCAGCTGGATGTGGCTGTCCTGCAGTGCTTTCTTTCAGCAGTTCTTCCACTGCTACTGCCCTGTGGGCTTTGGCCGTCGCACGGACCCCAGTGGTGATTACATCAGGTGAGGATGCAGGACAGGCCCTCTGGCTTCTGGCCACTGTGCCCACCTAGGATGAGATAGCTTTGGCACGTTGGAGGAGGGTCACAGTGTGTTGATTCGTTGTCTGGTGTATATGTTTCAGGCGATACCTGCCCAAATTGAAAGGGTTCCCCTCTCGATACATCTATGAGCCCTGGAATGCCCCAGAGTCTGTTCAGAAGGCAGCTAAGTGCATCATCGGTGTGGACTACCCACGGCCCATCGTCAACCATGCCGAGACCAGCCGGCTAAACATTGAGCGAATGAAGCAGATCTACCAGCAGCTCTCTCGATACCGGGGACTCTGTAAGGAACCACTACTGCCCGCGCCATCCCCTGGCTCACTGAACGGAAGGGCAGCACCTGTAGGCTCAGAGGGCATAGATGGGGATTTCCAGATATTTGCAAAGGGAGGCGGAGTACTATCCTCCAGGCTGTTACATTGACTTGATTTCCCGTGACCCAGGACACTGCAGCCTCAGCTGGTTCAGGCCTCTTGCATAGTTGTGGCCAGTGGGACGAGATGGTACCTCAGTGTCATGGCTCAGCACCCCCACCCTGTTTTCTCCTACCCGGCAGCCCCCTGCAGTCCTGTGAAAGTACATCCTGATTACTCCCTGCCTTTCTCCCAGGTCTGCTGGCATCTGTCCCCTCCTGTGTGGAAGACCTCAACAACCCGGTGGCAGAGCCCAGCTCAAGCCAGCCTGGGAGTATGAACAATGCAGGTGAGTAGCAGCCGGCCTGCCATGGCCTCTGCCCATCCCAAGGGCACTGCAGAACTGTTACCACTTCAGTCACTGAAGGCTGAGAACAAAAGCCAGAATCAGTCTGTAGCCTGATGGAACTTATATTCTACCTGATGGAGACAGATAATAAAGGAACCATGAAGATCATTTTCGAGAACAGTGCTTTGGAGAAAACAAAATTGAGTGACCTGATAAGAGAGGGACTGGGGAAGGTTTACTTTGGGTTACTTTAGATTGGAATAGTCAAGGAACACCTCTCTGAGCAGGGACACAAATAGCGAGCAGAGCCAGCTTTTCTAAGAACTAGGGGAAGAGCATTCTCAGCAAAGGGAAAAGCAAGAAAAGCCTCAGAGTTGGGAACAAGCTTGGCTCATTCAAAGAACAAAAGGAGGAAGGTTATTGTGTCTGGCATGTCCTAAGTGAGAGGCTAGAATGAAAGATAAGGACAAGTTGCAGCAGGACTGGCATTGTGTAGGCTCGGTGTCCACGAGGAAGATTCTGTCATCAGTGCACTGAAAAGGCAGTGACGGGTGGTCAGCAGGGTGGAGGCGTGATCTGGTTTATGCTTCACAAAGCTCATTCCGCCTGCTCTGTGGAAGGGACAGTGTGGGTAAGAGTGAGTACAGGGAGGCTAGAAAGGAGGCGACTACAGTTGTCCAGGTGGCAAACGGCAGCACAGCCTGGGTGGTGGTAGGAAAAAGAAGGAAGTAGCCAGACTTGCTGCATTCCTAACCTCCAACATTGGGCTCTGGGATGAAGATCAGTAAGGTGAGACCGGCAGGAACTCCAGTGGGTTTTCTAGTTTGTCCAGCAAGGCTGGCTTCGCAGCTGAAGGCACTACTTATTCCTGCATCAGGAGGCTGATCCAGGGTTGCAGAGGGAGTGCTTCACCTTCAGATCAAGGATAGCAGACAGGCCGAATTGTCTCTGGCCTGGAACCCTTGGGATTTGGAGCCCCAAAGCTGGCTCTGCTGCCAGCAGGCCTGGTCGTGCTCTCCTTGGACAATTCCAGGCAAGGTCATGGCTGAAAGAAAGGCTGAGGAGCTGGTCTGAGAAGCAACATGCTAGTATTGCATCGATGAGCAGGCTCCCTGCCCACTAAAGAGCTGCACAGTTTTGGATCATGTCGGCTCTATGTACAGGCTGTGTGACACTTTGACCTGCTTCCCTACAGGCCCAAGACCACTACCCAGTGGCCCAGCATCTCCCAAACGCAAGCTGGAAGCAGCCGAGGAGCCACCTGGTGAAGAACTCAGCAAAAGGGCCAGGGTGGCAGAGTTGCCCACCTCAGAGCTGCCGAGCAAGGATGTCTGAGAGTGAGTGACAGCAGCTAAGATTCAACTTCAGGAGGCAAGGTGGGAGAGGGGTGGAGGCAGGTTTGGAAAACTACTGGCCTTCCAGCTGAAAGTTAAAACCCAGCAAACTAGATTAAAACCTGGTGGGATTTCAGCTCAAAAATTTTACCATTCTGACTTCTATGCCTCCTAAAATCTAAAAGGAAATTTAAAAATAAAGCCCTTTGCCAGCTGAGGGGGGGGAAAATGTGGGGGAGGGGGCAGGCTCTTTCTACTTATCAAAGTGAGACAGATTCAACAAAAAGAAAGCAGAGACCCAATGTGAAGCTGTGGGAGAAATGGCGCTGTGGTCTAGTCTGAGGCCCCTCTGCCATCGCCCCTTTAGGCAGGCCAGCGGAGGGCAGCATTTCCCTCCAGAAGAGAGGCTCGCTCAGCCCAGCCCCACCTCAGGACCGGCAGACCCTGGCTCCCTGTCAGCTAGCCGTCAGCTAGCCGTGCCTCCTACAACCACTCCTCCATTCTCACCTTTCTTATGGCTTTGGCTTTGTGCTTCCCTGTCAGCACTCATCTTTCTTGGAAGCCCCCTGAATGTTGATAAAAAAAAAAAAAAAAAAAAACCTGGCTCCATTTTCCCTAGAACTGGAAGGGCCTTTTTTAAGTTACTGTCCTCTTTTAGTCCTTATCGCAGGCTGTTCCTTATGTGCCATGTCTGTGTCATGAGATTAGAGAGCGATTTTCTCTGTGGAGCCAATTGTTTCTTCTTTCCAAACCCCTCCACTTCAGGGCAAACTGGGGCCATCTGGTTTAAGCGTCTAGGCTGGGATGCAGGTGAGACAGAGACTGATGCTTGTACCCTTTATGCCACTAGGCTTTTTGTCAAAGGTGTTGCCGATGGACAGATTTGTGCTATCTTGTCCTAGGAGAACTGGCAACCTTAGACACGTCTTTCCTAGTTATCTGTTAGCTCTATAATACTAAGCAAAGTTCATTCTGTCATATAAATCTTAACTTGCCAGGCTGATAGTCTGACTTTTGGATGAGAAGACCTAAGAACAGAGAGGTTAAATGTCTGGGTCAAGGTTGCTCAGTAAGCTAATGGCATCCAATTCAGCATGAAATTATTGCCAACAGGTGTGTGAAGAAGGGGAGCATAAGATATATAAAATGGGAACTGGTGCATATCCACAAGAATTTAAGAGTTTGCTTAGAAAAAGAAGACAAGTAACCTACGATTCCTAGACAAATGGAACATATTCTACAGACGTATCACACCACAGCTATCAGTGGGCCACAGTGATCAGGGAATACAACACGAAGTTTACACTAGGGAGCCCGAAAGGTGAATTGGATTTAAGCCACAAAGAGGGCATTTCAGACAAGAAAAACAGGTTAATGGTTACATGATCTTGTACCAATTACTTAACCACTTTGAGACTCATTTCCTTGCCTGTGAATTAGGTTGTTTTTGCAAAGATTAAATGATTAAATATAAGTGTCAATTAGGAATGTGTGGGACTACTAGGAGGAGAAAACCTGACTACTGTATCCAAAACAAATAGGAATTTATTTACTTAGCTAACAAGAGGACGAGGGCTGGGTGTTGCTGCTTTTGCTTTGGTGGCTTAACAATGTCAGAGACAATTTTCCTGAGATCCTCTTGCTTCGAGGTTTCAAGGTGGCTGCCGTAGCTTCGGTATTCATCTCTTCGTTCAAAGCAGGAAAGAGAAGAAATAGCAGAGACAGCTACACTCATTCATTCGATAAACATATCAAGTGATCACAATGTGCCGTACGCTCTTGTAGGCATTGGGATGTGGCTGACAAAGTCCCTTTCCTCTTGGGTGTCTCTTCCTGGGAGGAGACAGACAATAAACAAATAGATGTCAAGAGGCCATAAGTGGTATGAGGTAAAAATAAAGTTGGGTAAGAAGATAGGACATAAAGGTTGGGGCACAGTGGAGGTTGCAGTTTTATATTATAAGGGCTGTCAGGGAGCGCCTCTGCTCCTTTTTATTAAGAAAATAAAAGCTTTCCAGAATACCCCTCCCCCAGCTTTTCACATTGGTTTCATGAGCCAGAACTGAGTCATAAAACTGCCACCCTCAAGATGGGAAGTAGGGATTGGCTTGTCAGGATTGGTTTAAACCATTGGTTTCCCAACTCGAGTGAGCAGTAGAATCCCCTAGAGGATTTGTGAAGCCACAGATTGCTCGGCCCCACCCACAGAGTTTCTGATTCAGTAGGTCTTAGATAAAACCTGAGAATTTGCCTTTCTGACAGGTTCTCAGCATTGTTAATGCTGCTGTTCTGGGACTGTACTTTGAGAATCACTGACTTAGACCAATCATGATCGATTGCCTGGGCCAGGCCCAAGACCCACTAAACAGAATCTAGGTTCTGTTAGCTAGGAAGCTGGACACTGACAGCTAACAGTGCCTGCATAATACACAAGGCACTTAGCCCAGTGCCCAATTCATAAGTACTCAGTAAATGGCAGCTATTATTACTATAGATATTGTTGTTGTTATTTTAGAAAAACATAAGGTTATCATTGGGTCTGATCATGGAGGGTCTTAAACGTCAGGCAGATGAGTCCCTAGTGTATACCCTTTGGGTGCTAAAAAGTGTTTTGGAACAGGAGGGTAAAATGATCAAACTGGCCTTTGTGGAAGATTAACCAGCCATTGGGCTGGGACCAGCAGAGGAAATGGTGCGGGAAGAGAGCCAGCTGAGAGGCCATAGCAGTGATTCCAAATGGACATTACAAAGGTGCAGCGGTCAGCACCTCTCTCTTGCCTTGTAGTTCAGGAGAGTGTCCATCAGCCTACTAGGATCTTAAGGACTGATTCTCAAGGTTTACTCTGCCCTTACTCATGGCTGACTGGTTGGAAGTGGGGGCCAGGAGGTCAGAGGACAAGACAGGCTGGGGGAAAACACTCATGTTCTCTGGATACACTGAGAGAAAAGGGTGTTTCACTGTATGCTGGTGGTGGCACCTGGGCTAAAGATCTTCAACATTCTCATTTGTAAAAACAGTGATAATAGCATCTGTCACCTACCTACCCAGGGAGCATACATGTTAGAGGGAGAAAATGAAAAACCATATGTGAAAAGCCTTTGAACAAGTAAAGTGCATCACACAGATGGAATTACATTGCCATCTCGCACATGCTTCTCGACGTCTTTGGCTGTGTTATTGTTTCCTCAGTCAGGGCCAGCACACTGGGCTAGGTGGACCACGGAGCAGTAGCCATGTGGCTGAAGTTGATATTACAGTGAGAGGCAGGAGACTTATTCCTTTCTCCTCTTCTGTGATTTTAATTGTGTTTGGGGCTGGATACATAAACTTTCTGAGGTGCTTTAGCTATAAGGTGTGAGTAATCATTCCTTACCAGCCTGAAGGCTCCATTCTGGACCTTTTTGAGTCCCCGTTTAGCTGTGAACTCTATAGTTTCGTCTGTTATTTCTAACATATCAGACCTGTGCCTGTTCACTGAGCAGACAGTGATTTAGTTTAAACTGATGTGGGAAAACGTGTCCTCATATCAGTAGGTTCCATGCTTACCTCAGACCCACACCACTGTCTGTCCTGCGTTTGGTTTTATTGTACAATGTTCACCAAACTGAAAAATAAGCCAGCTCCCAAATAACTGTCATTTCAGCTATTATCCCGTGATCCCTAAAGCTGCTGACTGCTCAGGATTCCATTAGCTTCAGTTGTGTACAGATTTTTCTTATTGGTCCAGTTATTTTACCATAGAGGGAACAGATCACATGATCCATTTGCCCTTCTGCTGGTACATAATGATCTATTGAGAGAAGCCCCATTGAATACAAAAGGTTCATGGCCAAGGATCGCCTTCTCCCACCCCCTCTGCCCTGCAGTTCACCAGAGTTTGGTAAGCCTGAAGCTTCACCAAGGAAAACTTGACTTCTGGAATCTCTTTGTTGTCTTTCTGATACTTGTTTAGTTTTAGAGCTTTCCTTACATGAAATGATGAATGTGAAAGGCTCTGGGCAATCTGTAAAATGTTGCGCAGTAGAAGAGGTGTATGGTATGCAGAAAACAGCCTGCTTTACACTCGCTTTGATAAGTGTCTGCATCCCGTCCTGCCCTCACTGCCTGGGGGCCTGCACACAACTTGCCTCACCTCTGACCTGGAAATCAGAAGTTGGGACTCAGTGTCCACTTGTACTTTCCTCTCACTTACTCAGTAGCTATTGACTGCTTGAGGTCCCTTCCCCTTTGCTGTCTGATTTGTATGGTGCAGGAAGGATATAGGTGGGGTTGACATTAGGGACGAGACTGAGCTTAAAAGCCCAGCTTTACACCCCGTCCAGGCCCAGCTTTACCTCTGTACTCCCATGCTCCTAGTTTAGGGGCTGGTGGCAAACTCTTTGCCCCTCTCAAGCTCTTGGACACTGCCTCGCCCAGCATGATGGGGAGAGGGTGACATCTGAGCCAAACAAAGTTTCCTGCAGACCTCGAGTTGGCTTAGTGTTCTCTGCTGATATAAGCTTATGAATGCACATTATCCCTGGACTCCCCTCTGGGCTTGGACGAGGGAGGGGTAGACTTACAAATTTCTTATTAGCATCCAGTGGACAGGAAGGGGTGCGAGGGCACAGGCTCTCAGGGGGCCGTGCTAACTAACCTTAGGTACACTGAGGGAGGCAGTCCTTCGTTTTTTGTGTGTTCCAGCTGTATTAATGACACGTTTAGAGAATTGGATAATCGAGAGATTGATTTTTCAATGCATGTTTTATGAGTTGATTTTTCCCTTGGTGCCCCTCCTCTGGCTGCTCTTCCCTTTCCTTTCATGCTGCTGTCATCATTTTCCTGCAAGGCCTCATTTGATTTCCCCAGCCCCCCTTTTCTGCAGACTTATGCCCTAGCTTGAGAACAAGAGCACAGGGACCATCTAGTTGTCTGCTGATCAAGCACCTTGAGTAACTAGTTGAACAGGCCATGGACTAGCTTTGTAGTCAAGGATAAGCTGATTCTTCTAAACCTTAGTTTACTGTGCTTGTGTTTTTGAACCCATCATCAGAGATAGACTTGGGTCACTGGGGTCATCTAGGGTCAGGACACTGCCTGCCCCATAGCTAAATCATGGCCGAGTCTACATAGGTCTGAATTGTTATCATTATAGCCATCTATCTTCTAAGCTCAGGCATTGGTTCTTTAACCCTTTTTGGGTTACTCATGCTTTGGAGAGTCCAGTGAGGGATGGAGCCTCTCCCTCAGAAAATTGCACCTATTCAAGTAGAGAAAAATGTGCACAGAACTTCAGTCGTCGTGGACTGCCCCTTAAGCCTCTCCTTGGACCCCTAAAGAAACTCCAGAGTAAGCGCCCTTGTCCTATGAATCTTCGAGCACTCTTTACCTTCCCCTGTGCCTGACAGTGGAGAAAACACCAGAAATGAAGGTGTCAGATAGGAGCCTGTCGTGGTGTACTCTCCAGTCCTGAGGCCCCCAGTTTCAGAAGAATAACCATCTCTTTGGCTTAATAGCTGGGACCAGAGAGACCTGTGTATAAAATACATATCACAGTCTGCATATGTAAGTAAATGCGTGTGCACTTTAGTAACATATTTATTTGTAGTGAAAATATATGGCTAGGTTATTATCATACAAGTTTACATAGAAAAATTGTTGAAAATAATTCACATCTTAAAGAATGAGGCACTCAGTACTGACCTGTACAGGTGCCCACTCCTATGTTTGCTCCTTATTTTATCCAGCTTCTAGATAAATCTCTAATGATAAAATTCAGATAAAATCATCTTCCGATTTAACATTCGTCTTAAAAGGGCTGCATGTGGCAGAAGGCTGATTTTAAATCTCTGACTCCACTGTCTTTAACCCTCGACATCATTTTCCCTTTTCTGTTAACATCTGAACTTCCATTTATGTGATTTATGTGGCTTGGATATTAGTCTTCGTGCCACCATGTTGAATTTCTTATTTTATACCCTCTAAAAGTTTTAATGGGCAGTATTATAGTATAGCGATTACTTAGTGGTAAACAGACAGGTTTTGGCATCAGACACCTGGCTTTCCTGTCTTGGCTCTGCCACAACTGAATGCTACAATCTTAGGCAACTTATTTATCCTCTCCGGCTTCAGTTTTCTCATCTGTAAAAGTGGGGTCATATCTTCAGGGTTAATGGAATCGCAGGCTGTAGTAGTTTGCTCAGGCTGCTATAACAAAGTACAACAAACTAGTACCACAGAATCGATTCTCTCACACTTTGGGAGGCAAGGAGTCTGACTACAGGGTTGGTTTCTTCTGAGGCTGTCTCCTTGGCCTGTAGATGGCCGCCATATCCCTGTCTTCACACGACCTTCTCTCCGTGTGTGTCTGTGTCCTAGTCTCCTCTTCTTATAAGGACACCAAGTCATATGGGATTAGGGCCCACCCTAATCATCTCATTGCATTTGAATTACCCCTTTAAAGATGCTATCTCCAAAAGCAGTCACATTCTGAGGCACTAGGGGTTAGGACTTCTATATATGAATTTGGGGAGTGGGGATGGGGCGGGGACACACAATTCAGCCATAACACAAGTGTATAGTGCCTCCCCCAAAGTAAGCTAAGTGAGCCTTCTTATTATCTGCCTTGCCAACATTTAAACTATGCTTTAATGGAACGCTGCATGTCTCTGTACACTCTCAGACACACTAGACCTATTTAAACAGGCAACCCAGCATTACGATAGACTTAACCCGGCCTCTGTTATCAGGCATGAAGCCGTTTCTTCACTCTGCCCCAGATTCAGGATGTTATAAATCTTTAAAATGAGTCATCCTCGTGTCTCCTCTCTCCTCCCCTCAGTCTTCTAGCACAGTGCCAGGGTTCTTTTACCTATATGTGGAAATTTCTAAACTCAATCATTGCCCTCATCTTCCAAATTTCTAGTTCCGGCTCATTTCTCTGTCAGCCATTTTTTTTTTTCTGGCTCTCCATCTCTGGCGGCAGCCACTCTGCTTTGATTCATAAACTGTCTTTGTCATACCTGAGCCAGGTGTCTCCAAGGCCTCGGATAAGCCTTGCATGGCTTCTCCTCCTCTTCCTCTGCTGCCCTCAACCCCAGAGCAGAGGAGGCCTGGAGGGTCTGCAGGATAGAGCCCGCCTCAGAGAGGCAGTGTTCAGACACCCAGCACCATCCCGGCAACAACCCCGTCCCCAGGCACTGTGGCCCTTGCAGTGCACCCCGGGCTCGTCTGTTATCAGTCCAAGTGTCTCCAGAGAAGCAGCCATAAGAGCTTGTGTCCCTGGGCAACTGAGCAGCCTGCTGAATGCTCCTTTTTGCACTTGTTTTTCTTTTTCAGCTACAGCGCCATGGCTCCGTGAGCAAAGCCTGGGTGCCCAGCAGCCACCGTGGCAGCAGAGTGCAGCCTACAGAAAAGCTGATCACCGACACAGATCGAGCGAACGTGTGTGTGTGTGCGCGTGTGCAGAGAAAGGAGTGGTGTGCCTATTTGAGTGTGCATGCACCTGTTTACACTCTTGTGATTCTGGATGCTGCCTGGGCTGGAGAAGTACCTAAAGCAGCTTCACATCAGCCTTCAGACACCAGGCTAGAGGTCATGGTGTGACTTTCAGCCATGACCTGTTCCTGGAGGCCAGCTGCCTCGCCTGAGTGGAAGAGTGGTAGGACCCTGGCTGGGATTCTGGCATCTTCCCCTCCCCCTGCCTGCCCTCCCTCCTCACATTAGACTGAGGAGCAGGAGGGCAGCATTTCTGGCTGTTGTCCAGAGCATGAGATTCTAGAGGCAGCCAGAGCCCTGCTGAGTTCCTCCTGACCCCGGAGGCTGAGCAGGCTGGACTAGACAGATGTTGTCCAGACACAGTCACTTGGCCCGGCTTCTTTCTTATTTTAAAATTCCCTTGTCTATGGCCATGCCACCCTGAACATGCCCGATCTCGTCTGATCTTGGAAGCTAAGCAGGGTCAGGCCTGGTTAGTACTTGGAGGGGAGACCACCTAAGAATAACAGGTGCTGTAGGCATTTAAAAAAAATAAATAAAATTCCCTGCCACTGGGTCCTCCAGACCCTTCCTCAGGCATCTGGGACAAAGGACGAGGCTGTGAGCCGATCTGAAAACTTTCTGCCATCGTATGGAGGCACACCAGTACCTGTACACACGGTGCTGCAGGCAGGAGCCTGGGAAGTACATCCCCCTTCCCAGGGCTGAAAACCCAAAGTTAGGAAGAACATCACGGTTCTCATTGTTCCTTCCCCGTAAGCTGAGAGTCAGCCTCAGAGCTGACTGGAGACCCAGTGCCTCCACTAGGAGGAGGCCAGGTTCCTGGCTCCTCTGGCCACACTCCAGGGCACCATAACACTGCTGTTAAGGTCAGCTGAAACCCAGCCAGGGAAGCCATTCTCCTCTGTTCTGTAGGCTTCCAGAGCCTGCCTGGGGCTGGTGAGTGTCCCAGCTGCCATGTCAGCTCTGCCAGTAGCTGGACACCAGGGACCCAGGCAGGTGGACTCGGGTGGGGACTGCCAGGGATAGTTGGGAAAGGTCCAAGTAGAGATCCCACCCAGCACATCAACCCTTTCAGAAACAGCAGGCGGGAGGTTTGACCCAGAGAAATCAAGGCCTTACATTCCAGGAGTGGCCTGTACCTCCCACCTCAGCCCTCCCACTGTCAAAGGCCTGTGTTAAGAAAGGCGTAATGAAAAGAAAGACTGTGTGGTCAGCTGCAGCAAGTCTTCCTTCCACCCTGTGGCCTGCACTTGAGCCACAAAGTGTGTGTGTGTGTGTGTGTGTGTATGTGTGCACGCGCGCGTGTGCACGCGTGCGTGTGTGTGCACAAGTGTGCATAGCTGAGAGGCTGATTCCTCTTTGGATATTTGTCCTCACATGTAACGTTAAGCTGGCCTCTGGGCCTTCTCCTCTCTACCTCCCTGTGACCTTTCCTAGCCTCACAGCTATTAACTCCCTTGGCCCTAGCCCTGTCTCTCTCACTGTCCTCTGTCCTCGGACCAGAACCCTGAGGTCAGGTTCCAGTCTCTTTCAGCTGTCCAGCGCATTGACAGGCTTCTTCCTGAGATGTCCTCAGGTGTTCTCAGCCAGAGAGCTACCTTAGAGTCCAACTGATGTATGTATGTCACCCTCAGTAGAAATGTCCCATAATCATGTGGGAGAAGCAGGGCACAGGTGATGGTGTGTATTCAAGGCACTGGGTTGGGGACTTCCCTGTTCCCTTAGCCAAAGCCAGAAGAAAAGAGAATCTGGCGCTATTACCAGAAGGGATGGAGAACAAGCCTGGAAGGTTTCTCAAGACCAGCCTGTGAGAAACTGAGGAGGCCAGAGGGCTCCGAGCCAGAGTCAGTATTTATTTAGCAGCTCCTTCAGATATCAGGATGGGTCCCTTTTCCTGCCTGTTTGGCTATGGCTTCCTTTCCTAAGGTACAAGTTGACCAGACCACCCACCCCTACTTCATTATCCCTGGCATGCTGGCCCATTCCAAGTGGAATGGATCAGTTTACTCCTGGAGCTGAGAGGGGTGGAGTGAGGAGAAGGTGCATCCGGTAGCCTAAAGCTCCACGATGGCTTTGTGCCTCCCCTCTCCTGGCTCAGGTGTCCCTGGAGGCTGCTGCAGAGCATTGCCCCAAATCCTGATCCAAGGGCCAGTATGGGGAAGAGATGGTTGCAGGCCAAATGCACTTTATACAGAGATTTTCTATTGCTGGGAAAGTGTGTTTCTCCCACAGTTTGTTTGTGAATATTCACTTGTTTCATAAATGTCTGATCCTGTCTGAGCAAAGTTGTGTTGTCATCAATCTGTGGGAGGTCTGGGGCCTGGGAATCAGTAGCCTGAGCCTGAATGAAGCCATAGGCTAAAACTTCTTGATTCTGCTGTAACCTCCTTGGAGGTGATGGGGAAGGGAGTGAGGATGGGGAGAGATGGAAGAAGGGGGAGGCTCCTTGGTGAGAAACCAGAGCTCCAGATCTTTGTCAGAGTTGGGAGTCAGTTGGCTGGAATGGTACAGAGCACTCCAGAGCCAGGGTAAGGTTCCTGAGTGCTATTCTGCAGCGACACAGCCTTTACCCCACTTAAACCTCCCAGGCTGGGGAGCTTTGTGGTGCTGGAGCAACACAAGTTCTCTCTGGCTCTGGCTAGGTGGTCAGGATCTTCACACAGCCCAGCCCAGGGCCTGGACGCTGACTTTGTCTCATTCCATTTGGCCAGAAAGTAACCCCTCTCTGTGCACAGTACATGGGCTCTCCTGTGAGGACCACCAGAAGTAAGACCATTGTTAGCCCGTACCCCAACTTCCTGTGGTAAGGGACTCAGGCAAGGCCCAAGCTGCCCTACATAAAGTGAAAAAGAGGAAAAGGGAGGAACTTGACCCTCAGACTTGTCTTAGTCTTGACTGTTTTGAAGCTCCTAATGGCCCCTTTCCCACCAAGACCTGGCCCTGCTCTTTCCTCTCTCCTTTCTCCTAGCTTCTCTCTAATGTGACTTTGGCTTGGCCTCAGGACCTAAGATACCTTCGTTCTTGAGCAAAAAGTTTTAGAGGATGGAGTCGTCACACACACACACACACACACACACACACACACACACACACACAGTTGACCTGAGGCTGCTCCCTAGCTGAGACAAGCACATACTCTAAGGAACAACTCATAGCCACTATGGCAAGACTGCTTTCCTAGGAAGAAAAGCCAGGCACAATAGCATAACAACAAGCAGGTGGTTACTGCTTGGGCCTAGTGAAAGGATCCTGAGCCAAGATAGCAGGAAAGGTAAACTAGCCACTCTCTGAGCCCAGGGCAGGGAGACAGGCAGGCAGCCAAGGCCTTCGGCTCTAGGTATTGGGATGTTCTCTGAGCTGGAGCTGGAGGTTGGGCCTGCAGTTCCTTTCCAGGAGCTACATTGAAGGAAAAGGGAGGAGGGTGGCTTGACCAGTTAGCAGTCCAGCTTCGCAAACTGGACAAGGCGTGAAACAGTTTGCTGTGCCCCTTCTTCAGAGAAAGGTGAAGGACAGAACCTGTGTGGTTCTCTCAGGTGGCCAGAGAAGCCAGTAAGTTTTGACCAGAGGCTCTATGACCCACCAAAGCGGGGGCCCTAAACTTGGCCAGGCACCTGCATGTCCAGTAGTCCATGTGCTGTGAAAGGACTCACAGGCTTGGCCCTTTTAGGGGAGAGAACAGAATGAAACCACAGCCTGAACCTAACAGGGATAGAGGGACCAGAAAAACCACCAAAAGAGTCCCAAGAAGTTGACTGTGGGTCAGAAGGAAAGGCCCTAAGTCTTAGAATATGAGAAGCCACCTATGGTGTATCTGTGGGTGCAAAAGAGAAGTGCTCTTCAGAAAATGCAGCTGAGGTGCTAAGTGAGAAGAAAGAGAAATCTGGGAAAGTCCTGACATGAAAAAGGAGAAGCTGAGCAGCAGAAGCCAAGAGAAAGGGCTCAGTTCACCCTTAGAAGCTGTTTAAGGCTGAAGCAGGGCTTGGGCCAGTCTTTAGAGAGGAGACCCTCTAGGGAGAGTCCTTGGGTGGACCCCCTCAAGGTGAAACAGGATGGGGTGAGACCTGGGCCCCAGCAAGAGATGGGTTGTTTTAGCCTCCGGTGACAGTACTTTTATATTATGTTTCATCCTTACAACAGCCATGAGAGGGACCATTATTGTCCCCATTTAACAGATGAGAGAACCAAGCCTTCGGACTGTTATATCACTTATGCAAGGCCACACCATCTATTCACTTGGGGAGCCAGGCCATGACTTCACACTACCTGACTCCAAACCTGTCTGCTCTAGGAGCCCACTCTCACCACACTCTCACCTTCCTCTGCCTTCCTCCAGGACCCTACTTCCCTCTCTGCCTTCTCCCACCATTAGTTACCTGATATCAGGGCGCTAGGCCAACCCTGAATGCAGAGCTCACAGATACGGCTTTGCGGGAGGAACAAGGGGACAGAGGAATCAGTATAGGATTTGGGGCCAAGCCCAGGGGCCGCAGGGGCCGCGGCTTCAGCACCTCGGAGAGCGCCAGGGGGCGGGGCTCACGGGCCCGGGGGCGGGGCAGGGGCGGGGCTCACGAGACCTCAGCCAGGGCCCGGGGGCGCGCGCGGTGGCGCTCGCGCTAGTACCGAAAGCGGTGCGCGGTCCGGAGCCGCGCCCTGCCCTGCGCAGGTGCGCCCGCCGTATCCGCCCAGCCGAAGCCCCGCGGCGGCAGCGGCGGCGACCTCTCGCCGCGCCCCCGCCTCCTTCCCCTCCGCCGCCTCCGCCGCCTTCACTGCCGCCTCCGCGCCGCGCTCCGCCCGGATGGCCAGGGCTGTGCGGGAGAATGGCGGAGCGAGAGAGCGGCGGCCTAGGCGGGGGGGCCGCGTCCCCGCCTGCCGCCTCCCCGTTTCTGGGGCTGCACATCGCGTCACCGCCCAATTTCAGGTGAGAATCCCCGGCCTCCGCGCCCCGCCCTTCAGCCCGGACTGATCTGCTCAGGCTCCCCCCACCCCCCAGTCTTCAACACACACACACACACACACACACACACACACACACACGACCCCGGGAACGAGAGGGCAGCCGGGTGATGGGGTCTCTTCCTTAGACAGAGTCCCCGGAATCCCCCTCAGCCTCAAGTCCAGACTGATAGCCGCTGCATATCCATGGTGTAGCTCCCTCCGCCATTCCATGTCCTAAGCTAGGAGATTCTGAGAAATTAGAGGAGGGGGCGCGGAGGCTGCTTTTTTCCCCTACTTGGGGATCTGGGGTTTGGGTTGAGATCCCGGAGGAGGCAGGAAGGCTGGGCTTTGCCTGTGCTCAATCCCAGGGCTTCTGAGTAGAGATGGGAGCAGGCTGAGGTGTCCCGCGGGTCCCAGTTTCTTGGGACAACGGGCAACCTTGGTGGAAGAAGGAAGTTGCAGGTCCTCCCCCAGCACTGCCTGGCCAGAGCGGGCCTAACGCCCAGGCCAGGGTCCTCTGTGGATTTGGACAAGCTCTGACCTTGTCAGGTGTGCGCAGGTGCGAAAGGTTCAGTTCTCAACCCAGAAATCCTAGGCTCTGCCATGGGAAGCGGAATCTGGTTTGGACCGCCCAGACGTAGCCAGGGACACTGGAGGGTGAGAGTCCCTCGAGGGTTTAGTACCCAGGACCCTGGTCTGAGCTCCTCTTCACTCCTGTCCCTGCTGCCTATCTGGTGTTAGGCACCTGGGAGGTGGATTTCAGAGAGCTGGGCAGTGGGTATCGGGGGAAGGAAGGGTTGATGTCCCTTCCCCATAATCCTGGCCCCAGTTGGAGAGAAGGATAAGGAGGTATAACTGCTCCAGAGCCTAGGAGAAGGAGGCCTAGACATATCGCCTTGTTTCTCCATCTAATGAGCTGGCGCATTCCCCTCTCCTGGGGCTCCCACCCCAGCCAGGCCCCAGCTGGGCTCTGGCGCCAGCCCCTCTTCTAACCAAAGGGTTGCTGGCTCCCTGGTCCTCAGGTGGGCAGGGAACCCTCTGGATGTCTAATGGCATCATCAGGACTAGAAACCTCCCCTGAGACCCTGAGCTGAGACGGGAAGAACAGAGAGAGGGGACCAGATGGAGGAGGCCAAGCCTGAATGCTTGAAGCCTGGATGGAGCCTTTGTGGGTAGAACATCAGAGTAACGAGGCTGAGTTCTGAGACTGACTCCACTTGGCATGACACACACTGCCTTCAGGCAAACACTGCCTCCTACCAGGAGGACCCACTGCAGTAGAAGAGCATGGAGCTTAGAGGGACCCGAGTTCAAATCCAAGTGCCACCACTTTCTAGGTGCATGACCTGGGCAGCAGGTTTTTGTCCTCTCTGAGTCCCATGTGTTAGGTGAGCTAATTAATATTGATTCTTTGATATATGCCAAGATCATGCTTAACAAGTGTCAGACCTCCATCTGTGCTAGCAGGCATTTATATAGCTCCTTACTGTTCAAAGCATTTTTCCAGTGCTGGCTCACTTAGCCCTCATAACCATCCTGGGTGCGGGAATCAGTCTGCCCATTGTATGGAGAGATTGAGATTCAGAAAGGCAGGGTGGTTTGCCCAAGCACCCCAAGGAAGTCAGAGCCTGAAGCCAGGTCTGTGTGTTTGACCCACTCTACCTCCAGGCCCTGCCTCTGGCCCAAAGACTGCTTTGCATCCTCTGCCCTCTCCGGCAGGGAAGTCGTCATGGACACTTTAGTGAGAGGAGCTGACGAGGTGGATACCGGCCAGCGAGTGTGTCCAGCCCTGGGCCAGGTGGGCAAGGGTGGCAATATGCCAAGGCTGAGGCGTGGGCCAGCCTTCCAGGACACTGTGGCCTGCCTGTGGAGACAAGGCCTGTGGGAATAGTAAGAACAGTGTCTCCAGCCTCACGTGGCCTGCCTCGCCTACTCCAGCAGCCCTCCCTGTCCTTTCCCTCGTCCCGCCTCTTAGAGCCCTTACCAGTTTGGTTTAACTTTGGTTGGTTACTGCTCTCTTGTGGCTCTTTGGGGGGGTCATGGATCCAACAGACCTGGGTTTGAGTCCTGGCTTAGCCTTCTTAGCTATGTGCCCCAAGACTGGTCACTTAACCACCCCATCCCCTGCCCCGAGCCTCTGTTTTTTCTCTATGTGGCTGGCTTTGGCCCCTGCCCTGCGTAGGGCGGTCTTAAGACTTGGATGAGACAGCACACGTTGAGTGTTTCAAGGGCCGTGGAGAGCTTCATTCGTGCAGGGATGTTGGTGTCAGTGCTGTCGTTGCTGTTAAGTGTGTGCGCGTGTGCCCCCAGCGCCACTGTCAGCTTCCGGAGGCATAAGGCGTCAATACCTAAACTTTGGTTTGCCCAATGCCCGGCACAGAGTAGGTGCTTAGTAATGCTTTATTGGTTTATTATGTAGTAAAGTATAAAATTGGACGCCACCTCCCTGCAGTACAGAGCGTAACAGTTGTCAGGGAGTAACGGCCGCGAGCGCTGACTCTGGGAGGCACTCAACTTCGCTCAGGCCCTGTGCTGAGCACTTTCTGTGCGAGAGCATTTAGTTCCCACCAGAACCGTGTAAACCAAGTATTATCATTAGCCCACTTTGCAGATGAAGAAACTGGGGCTTAAAGAGGTTAGATAAGTGGCAGAGCTGGGTTTGAACCCAGGCAGTCTGATTCCAGAGCCACCCTGACGAGAGAGAGCCCCGGATACTCGGGGGAGCTGGTGGAAGGGGTGAGCATGGTGTGGACCTGGAAGGGCGGGGAACCTTTGTTTGTTGGTAGTTGGTTTAAATAAAAATATGTTCTCTTTTCTGATTATAGAAATGCTCCAACCAATTACTAATAATAGTTATTTCTGGCTATGGTACAGGGAAGGGATTTTCACTTATTTTGCATATTTCACTATTACTTCTTATTTTTACAAGTATAAATTATTCTGTAACATGTATAAATCATTCTGTAAAATTATTCTGTAACTTACAGAATAATTTTTAAAATTTAATATTAAAGTGATAAAATGTTCATTACAGGCATATCTCGTCTTATTGCACTTCACAGTGTTTTTTGTGTTTTTTTTACAAATTGAAGGTAAGACCCTTCACCAGCAAGATTACAACTCACTGGAGGCTCCAATAATGTTTAGCATTTTTTAGCACTAAAGTATTTTTAAATTAAGGTATGTACTTTGTTTTTTTAGACATAATGCTATTGCATACATAGTAGACTATAGTGTATAGTGTAAGTATAACTTTTATATGCATTGGGAAACCAAACAATTTGTGACCCACTTTATTGAAATATTTATTTTATTGTGGTGATCTAGAACCAAACCCACAATATCTCCAAGGTAGGCCTGTATAAAGAAAACTCCATAAGAGAAATTAGAAACTGATACAATGGCTATATTGAGCTGAGTAGGAGGCAGGAAGGGAAGGGACAGTTGGATAGTCCATGTGGGAAGGATGGAAGATGCTCATGAAAAGTAAAGTGAACAGCCTGCCCTGGGTTAATGGGTGAAAGAGGCATTAGAAATCAGCTCATCCAAACCAGCCTCCTCCCCTTTTACGTTGGAGGAAGCAGAGAGGCTGAATGGCTTACCTGAGAACACACAGCAAGTTAGTGGCAAAGCTGGGCCAGAGCCCTGGCCTCATGATTCCTTGGATGGTAGTAATTTTACCCTACCACAGTGCCTCAGGGATGAGAGAGAGGTCACTGAGAGGTGCAGGGACCTCCTTACTTATCTCTTCACAAAGGGACACACTTGGCTAGTCCTTCATTCACTCAACAAACATTTGCACTTTGCCAGGCTCACCAGAGAGACACTCCAGAGACAGACATGGGTCCGGTCATCGTGCAGGTGATGATACGGAGGGAAGTCAGAGAGACAAGGCCTTACTCTATAGGCTGGTAGGTCCAGTGACTAAGTTCAGGAGCCTGGGGTCAGTGGATCAGGAAAGGGTCCTCCCAGCTCAGGCCTGGTGGGCAAGTTAGTATCACCTAAAAAGGGAGGGGTGCAGAGGGAGGGGCAGCATAGGCGAAGGGCCCAAGACAAGAGAGAGCAGGTAAAGTGTCTGCCCCCCAGTCTGGCCGAGTGTGGGCAACAGGGCATGCAGAACTCGAAGGCTATGTTGGGACCCTGGCCTGTTCACCGACGAGCAGTGGGAACAGCGAGAGCTTAGGCAGGAAGGGACAGCATCGAATCAATGTCTTGGGAAGATCACTCGGGCTGCTAGGGAGGGAGTAGACGGGGAGGCAAGGAGACTGCTGGCCGTCCTGCAGATGAAGAAGGCTAGGGGAGGACGTGAGGAGAGTTTAGCGGGTGACCCATTGGTGAGGGATCTGGTATAAGGAAGGAGGAAAGGCAGGAGTCCAGGATGATGCTAGGCCCCTTGGGGATATGGTACCCAATGGGAGAGGCTTAGCAGACAAGGAGGTGAATTACTATGAGACCTGTTGAATTTGAGGATAGTGGTCACTGGGAGACCCAGTTGGAAGACTCGAGCAGGCAGTTGGTTTGGAGTCTGGAGCTCATCAGAGAGAGTCAGCTGGAGCCAAAGTTCCCGGGAGTCTCATCTTAGAGAGACGGCCACTGAAGCCTCAGAGAGAACATCACTACCTAGGAAACAGGAGAGTGAAGGGAGCTGGCCCAGGACCAGGCTGAGGAATGCCATCCCTGCGACCATTTGGTCAGCCCCATTTCAGTGGGCAGACAGGGGTGGAAAAGCTGTTGCTGCTGGAGGAGCCACCCCACCTGCAGCCCAGTCCCTGGGCAGCCTCTCCTGGCCAGCTCCTGATGAACCTTCAGTGTGGGGACAGTGTCGATGTGTGTCACCCAGCCCAGACATTGCCAAGGCAGGATTTCCACCCCAGTTCTTTGATGTCAGGGCCTTGAAGTTGGTCTCTGGATTGTTGGGACTGGCTAGTTACGGCTGGAGGCCCCCGTGGATTCCACAAATTGGGTCACCGACAACATCCCCACTAGGGGTTCTTACCCATTCTAGAATTCCACCTCTGTCTCCTGGCCTCACTTTTGTAGTCATTCAGAACATCTCTAGAAGCACTGACTATGGGCCTCACCTCGTTCTGGCACTGGGGATGCACTTGGAGCTTCCAGTGCCACCAACAGTACTTCTTTTAATAGGCATTTATTTAGTGTTTACGGTATACTGGGTCTTGGGCTTCTTGCATGAATTAGAGCAAGGATGGGGAGTAAGTGCCAGGGTGAATATGATGGTCTCTGCCCTCATATTCACAGCTCTGTGAGGGTGCGGGCAGCCCAGAACCAGGACTAGGAGCCTGGTGCCCGACCAGTGTGACCTGGGGTGCAGAAAGTGTGTCATACAGAGCCAAAGAGAAAAGATCTCCCCGGGTCCCACTACATCTCACAACCGTGTCCATGTTACGCGCGCTCTCTCTCTCTCTCTCTCTCTCTCTCTCTCTCTCTCTCTCTCTCTCTCTCTCTCTCTCTCTCTCTTTCCCTACAGCACCTGGTCTTCCTAGGTGGTCTCCCATCCAAGTACTAACCAGGCCCGACCCTGCTTAGTTTCTGAGATCAGATAGGATCGGGCATGTTCAGGGTGGCATGGCTGTAGACTTACTGTTTCTTCCCGTGTGTGATTCATCACATGAAACCGTAAGGTCACACATTCTGTCTTTTTGCTCATTACATTAGTTGCTGTTTTCCACATCAATACACAGACTTAATAATGCTCATCCAAAAGGCTGTGTGATATTCCATCCACTAGATGGCTGCTGTTTAAGCAGCCCCCCTGGTGCAGGGCTACTTGGTTGTTTTCGGTTGTTTGCTGGTATGAGCAATTCACATCCTTGTGTATAGAGGTTTTCCATATGTGGGATTGTTTTCCAGAAGTTGAATCACCGGATCCCAGAGTTCTTGCTGCTTATGGGCACCAAGGAGTTTAAACAGATCAGACACATTACAACCCCAAGTAGAGATTTGGGATGTGTTTCTCGGGTTGGATTCAGTTTTCCATTGGAGATGACCCCAGTGTGGACATGGTTGGGAAGGGAATTCCAGACCAGAGGAACAAACCCAGCCTGGCCTGTGTCCACCCAGAGCTGGGGTGGGGTGGAGAGGAGGTTTGGAGGATACAGCTGGGCCTGGTTCTCCTCACCCCACTATTTCAGCCAGACCCTCCTTCAGACTATGCCAGAGGTGTGGACACAGGAAGTTGAGTTGAAAGGGGAATGACTTAGAGATTTTTAAGGGGGAAATCTAGAAAGACCTGGGAACTCCAGTGGTTGATTCATTCAAAGACATTTATTAAGTTAGGCACCACACATGTTGATCAAGAAAGACATGATCCAACACTCACGGACCAACTGCCTCCAAGGGGAGCCTACCAGTGTTTGCAGAACCCAAAGGTAAAATTATAATGATCTGGAACCACCAGCAAGAGGGACTAAGAAGGCCGGGAGCAGGATCGTTTGGCCCGGTCAGGGAGGTCAGAGAAGACTTTATTGAGGGAGCCATGGGGAAGGAGCCTAGCGAGTTGGGCGGTGGGGTGGCGGGGGCTGGGTGGAGGGGTGATGATATAGGCTACAGGGAAGAGGCGGCTCTGATGAACCTTCAGGCCACAGGTGAGAATTTTGGCCCCTTTCCCTAAGGGCCAGGAGGCGCTATTAACAGATTCTGAGCTGGGGATGGGTGACAAGACCAGATCTGCTTTTCAGATATTTTTGGTTGCCCAGTGGAGAGTGGCCTATAGGGGAGCCAGAGAGAAGTGGGGAGCCTGCTTAGAGGTTTAGCAACTGATCTACAGGTGTCCTGAGAACCCTCTGGGAGCC
Organism: Rousettus aegyptiacus; assembly: GCF_014176215.1. Classification (NCBI taxonomy): domain Eukaryota; kingdom Metazoa; phylum Chordata; class Mammalia; order Chiroptera; family Pteropodidae; genus Rousettus; species Rousettus aegyptiacus. The sequence continues at coordinate 107,866,450 of NW_023416308.1, forward strand.
AAGTGTTTGCTCAGCACTCAGAAGGCAGAGAGAGGCTGGACCCTTAAACCGCAGATACTCTCTGTCCTGAGAGGGGCCCATGGGACACCATGGCCAGGACCCAAGGTCACTCAGCTGGCATCTTAACCTCACTCCAGGAAAGCCAGGAACAGGAGGATAAGAATGGCCCCTGGACAGCCAAATGACTGGCTCAGATGTGGCTTTGCTCAGCTAAAGCCTCGGCACTTTACCGCTTATTTCGTACTTTGCGTACACTTCTAACTCAGCCTGCTACTGCACTGAGACAGCAGTTCGAAAGGATAACAGAGAGATACGGCAGCACGTGACAATAGAAAAGGCCACGAAATAAACATCAGAACACAAAAGGCATGTTTGTTCATGGAGGAGAGCTCGGGGAGTGGGGGGGGGGGGGTGGCGGAGAACAGCATGTGCAGAATGCAGCGAGGAGCCTGCCGGGCCGGAAGGACTGGGGCCCTGGAGTAGGAGGAGATACGGTCATGCAGGAAGAGGGGCCTCAAGTGTAAGGATAGACGCCAAAGGTCAGGGTGGTCTCAAGATACCAAACTCACGACACAGAGCCACCAACTATTATGGATGAGACCTCCGGGACATCTCACCTGAACAGGCGAGCAGGTCTGATTGATAGCGGTCGCTGCCGAGGTCTCCAGATCTAGAGGCCAGGGATGGAGACCTGCATGGGAAGGTTGTGGGATGCAGCTTCGGTCGGCCCCCTGGTGCTCAGGGCTCGGGTTTCCATGGGGAAGGTGGGTGGTGGGATCAGGAGGGAACCTCTCCTCCCTTCCTCCTCCAAGGTTGCCTTCCTCTAGCCTAGAGCGACCAAGGGTATGTTTGGCTTTTCCTCCAGGAAGGGTGTCTGGGGCTTTGCCTAGGAGACTTAACATGTCCAGTGCCTGGAGAGGGTGGGAGGGCAGGGCCTGGGTGGGCAGGGTTAGCGAGGTGAGTTATAAAGGAGACTCCTCCATCCTGGGTCCTGACCTGCTCACAGCACTCTAATCCACGAACACTCCTCTCTGTGACTCACGCCCGTACCCTTGAGATGGGTGGGCACGTGTGGGTGGCCTCATTCTATAGGTAGGGAAACGATAGACCTACGGCTTCTTATGTCTGAGCTTTAGTGCCCCCATCTGGAAAATGGACAAAATAAACCCTCTCCAGAGGTTGTAGTGAGGACTGAGGGAGATGCAGGGCATCAGGAAGGTTGGTGGCCAGGCACAGCTGCTGCTCAGGACATGGAGCGGCCACTTCTCAGAAGTGAAGGAGTCAAGATTTAATCTCTGACGCAGCGACTAGTCTACTGTCCTGCCTCACTCATGAAAACAGGGAGCAACCTTAACCCGGCCCACGGCAGCTGGGGATCAAGCACAGGCCTTTGAACCCTGGCAGGGCGCTCTTTCCACCACTGCCCAGGTGACTCAGCTCTCTCATCTGTAAAGGATGATACAGCTGTCCCCACCTGCCTGCAGACCTGCAGTCCCCAGCAGCAGGAATCTTGGGTAATGCCGAGGATGTGGAGATGAGCTGGGAAGCTCCCAGCCCAGGTCCAAGCCGGGGCCTGCAGGCTGGCCCTCACAGGAGCAGGTGAAGGCTAAGGACATCAGTTGACATACATCTAGATGTGTCCATCACCTTCTGGACACAGGGTAGAAGCTGTGAGCTCCGTCCACCTTTGGAGTGGGCTTGGGGTGTCCGACGGAGCCCTGGTTCTGTCTACTCCACCACACTGCTTTGCATCCACACAGATGGCGACACCAATCACGAGGGAGAGGATGACAGGGGTCAGTGAGTGTGGCCAGGAGGACTATAAGGCACTGGCACGGAGGGCCATGGGGGCTTCCTGGAGGAGTGGGCTTAACTGAGCCTTCTTCCAGCAAGTGCAGGTTGAGAGCCTGGGGAGGCAGGTGCAGGAGGCACAGGTGATCACATGAAGAGCCTGGCCAAGGAGTCGGCCACCCGCAGGGAACCCTGAATGGGGGACAGAAGGGTGGTGTTCCGGGCAGCTTTGCCTGATAGTAGTAGGTGGGGCTGAGGCAGGAGCTGGGCTAGGGCCAGGCAGTGAGGAAGAGGAGACGCGGATGTGCACAGGGGTCAGCGGCAGAGCAGGAGGTATCTGAGGGGACCTCTGGGTCAGACACCCAGTGGTCCCACGGCTCCCTAATGCTGACTGAGTCCCAGAGGTGCCTTCTCTGCGACTGTCCAGGCAGGCAGGCAGTACGTATTAACCATTTACTTAGTGGCGGCCACTCAGCTGTCATCCTGGGGCCAGAGTTGTCACCCTGTGCCGACCAGACTAAGCAGGACTGCTCTGGCTTCTGGGCTGGGCTGTCCTCCTCAGCCTACCCCCACTTCCATACCACACCTTCCCCCGGCCCTGGGAACCTACCATCCTCCAGGTTAGAAGAGGCCTTAAAGAGCACTCTGTCCATCCTGCCCCCTCGTCCGCCATTCCCTCCATGGGCCTTGCAGCTTCCGCTCATGTTGCTCCACAAAGACAGGAAGCTCATTGCCTCCCAGGCCGCCCTTCCAGCCCTGCTAAGGGGAGCCACGCGTAGTCTGTACTTACCCTGGATATGGAGCCTCCTGTGCCCTTAGACACTTCTTGAGTGCTGCAGGATGGCGCCCTGGGCGTGGTCAGGGTTCTGTCCTGCATCAAGAGGGCAGTAGAGGCAGCCCAGACCTGCCCAAGTCAGCCCTGTCTGGACACCACCTGGGCCCACAGAAGCCTCCCTGCTGAGCAATGGGGGCTGAACATGTAGCAGTATGGATGAGCCATTCATTCATGGAGAATTTTGGAAGCCCCCCTCCCAACACCCCAATCTGGCCATTAGGCACCTTGAGTGTGGTGCTGGCCCTTTAAAGCAGATCAAGGGTTGGCTTTTGGGGGGAAAACAGCCCAGGTTTCTGCCATCTGCTTATAAGCCTGGGCCAGGGAGGGGGGCCACCCCAGCCCCTGACAGGGGCATTGGAAGGGCAGGTGGAGCCAGTGGCATTGATTGCAGTAACCTGATCCCGTGGGGGAGGCGGCAGCGACAGCGGCAGCAGCGCAAGCAACCGGGCCGGGGGAGGAAGCTGCCTGCAGCTGAGGGCTAGGCTGGGGAGAGCTGGGGCTGGGGCCCGGGTCGGCAGCCGCTGCTTCCTCTCCCGGCCCATCTATTTTTAATGAGCTCCTCAGGCTTCTGCAGCCTGCAGGATGCAAAAAGGCAGGCCCCAGCTGTAGAGGCCCGAGGCCCCAGCCTTACCCTGAGCCCTGGCCCCCTTACCCTCCTGGGCATGAGAGGGCGGCCCTGGGTTCCCGCAGCCCCCTGGCCGGGCCGGGCTCTCCATGCAGCTGGTGCTGAAGATGGATTCGAGCCCAGACAATGACAGCTGGTTGGAGGATCAGTGGGAGCGCTGGTAGGGGTGTGGGGGGCCGGCGGGAAGGGGGGAAGTTTGGGGGTCAGCTTCATTGAGCTCCGTTTGGTCTGACTGAAGCAAGAGGCAGAGAGTGTGAACCTCCTGGCTTCCTTGGGGGCTGGGCCACCACCTCTCCTGGGTGACCTTGGACTGTGGGTCTCTCTTGCTCTAAGCCTCAATCTCTTGGTCTTATTTGGGAAAAGGCTCAGAATTCTCCCCAACTTCTCTAACAGAATTCTCCCAATGTCCCATGCACACCAAACCAGGTGGAGTCCGGGACTGGGGGGTGAGCAGGTGCAGGGGGGGCAGGCAGGCAGGGCCGTGGGGTGGGGCATGGGGTTGGCCTGTTGGGTGGGGAGGTTCTAGGACAGTCTGTTAGTGTTCTGGTGTTGAAGTGCTCTGGTCTGCCTCCTGAGCTCACGGCACCTCCAGCCCCCCAACCCAGGGTCTTCCTTGACCGGAAGTGCAGCCTCCTGTTTAGGGTCTGAATGCTGGGTAAGGCGGTTTTGTGGTTGAAGAGATGAGACCCAGAAAACAGAACGGGGCATAGTCTCTCCTGGAACAGGCTGAAGCTACCCACGCTGACACCCTTCATTGCTTCACAGCTCAAACAGTGTGGGTCTTGCAGGCTGGGGGCATGGGGCACTCCTCTGGGACTGGAGAAGGGCCTCTGCCAGTGCCTCGGGTTTTGTTGCATTGATTGCACAGAGAGCCCCCTGACTCCAGGCATCCCACAGAGTCTCTCCTCAACTCTCTGTATTCTCCATGGGTGAACTGGCCTTGGCACCTGACTTGACCCTGGGAGGCATTTCTCTGGCAGACTGGAGGCTCTGACCAGCTGGGCCTTCCAGGCACTGCCTCATGTTTGGTGACAGGATGAACAACTGCAGCCGGGAGGAGCAGGAGTAACCTGGAGCCTCTCCTTCCACTGCCACTCCAGGAGGGCTGCCTTTTGGCATGGTCCCCAAACTCTTTTCCCTGCCTGTTATTTATTCCTTGCACTGGCACAGGTGCACCCCAAGTCCCATCTTCTGGAGGCTGTGGCCTGCCTTTGAGGGGCTGCCCCTTGGGAGATGTACTAGGGAGACCATCAGTGGGCTGAGCGGTCCTCCAGTGTTGTAACTTTTGCTTTCTGTCCCCACCAGGCTCACCCATGACATCAGCCTGGAGGAGTTTGAGGATGAAGACCTCTCAGAGATCACCGATGAGTGTGGCATCAGTCTGCAGTGCAAAGACAGCCTGTCCTTACGGGTAAGGGTGGGCTCCCAGTAGCCCCTGAGTGGGATGGCAGGATGTGTAGGGACAGGACTGAGGGCATCCCCAAACCTATGAAAGGGCTTTCAGGGTATGAACCACACCCTCATTAAATGAAATAACATGCAGGAAACAGCCAGTACAATGCTTGGCACATCTTGGGTACTCAATTAGAATTTTTTTTTTCTTTTTTGCCAGGAGGCAGCTTCTTCAACTGCCCACAAGGGAAGGAAGGGCAAGTGAAGGAGTTCTTGAGCTCTAGGAAGGTTGCAGTTAGAGCCTGAGTTAAGGGAAGGCTCAGGACAACCCTAAATCCTTTCGGTCGTGGCCTTGGCAGAAGGCCTGAGCCAGAGCAGGGTGGAGTCTGATGAAATCTGCAGTGCTTTGGGGCAGGAAAAAAAGCCAAGGCCCTCCCTCGGCTGCCATTGCACCAAACCAGACCGCATGGCCTGACAGACCCTCTTTGGCCCTCAGTCTTAAAGGCCTCTTTGGAGATTTTAACCCAGCATTGCTGCTGCTTTTGACCTTGTAGCTTTGTCATAGGACAGATGGCTCTCTCCTGTCCCTAAAGTTCTGAATCCTGCCAGGGGGTCCTTAGCATCTGGGGAGCCTGGATCAGAAAAGACATCAGAAAAAATATCCCCTACGTCTTTTAAGAACAAGAAGAACAGGGTGCTAATCAGGAAATGGAAGGCAAAGCTCAGGGCTAAGTTGCAGAGCCCAGAGCCTCTCTCAGCCCCCAGGAGGGTGGCCAAAGTGGACGGGGTGTTAGGAGAGTGGTTAGCGGAAGAGAGTTGCAGTGGGAGTTGGGGTGAGGTTTTTGACTCTGTATTGACATCCTGTTGCTCCCAGAGATTCTGTAAACTCTGCCACACAAGAGAAAACCAAGGTGGGAGGATAACCCTACAATACCTTGTACCCCAACCCTCCACCCTCTGGCCAGGCCAGGAAGGCATGAAAGCAGAGGCCACTTATTCTGGACTTGAGGAATGGCCCTAGGGCTCAGACATAGCTTCTCTAAGGTCATACACCTGTTCCTTTTCCTGTGCTGCCCTCCCCCGCAACAAGCAGAGCCTTAGAGAGGGTAGTCCTGCAACCAGCCAGGGCCCTGAGGCAGTACTAGCTAGCAATGTACTTGTGGGGCCTTAGACAATCTCTGGGAGGCTTACACACATTCTTGCCAGTGAGTCCTCACCGCTAGGAAGCTGGGAAGCAGTTATCTGGTGAGAGAACAGGAGGGTGGGGATCTATCTGTCCAAGGTGCCAGGGAGTTAGTGGCAGAAGTGGATCTAGATCGGGGTTCTGTACTATCAAGGTTAGGCCGGCCTGATGGGAAATCTCAGGTTGGAGGGCCCTAGCCTGTAGATCGGGGGGGGGGGGGGGGGGGGGGGGGGGGGCGGATTCCACTGCCTGCCCAGGTAACCAGCACTTGCCCCTCGACCTCAGCATCCGTCTTCCCGCTGCGCTCAGGTGCTCCTGTCCGCACTGCGGCCCTCCCGCAATCCCTCGCCTGGTTGAGACTGTTCTCCCAGTTTTTCTCTCAGTTCCCTTCAAATAACACCACCACTTCAGTCCCTTGTGGGGCCCGAACTCCTTGGCGACCCTGCGTCCCCATGGCAACAGCGGTGACCTCACTCTGGGCTCGGCTTACAACCCCGGTGAGGTCACCGGCCGTTGCCAAGGGAACGGGAGGGTGCGAAGAGTCCGGAAGGAGGGGATAGTGGAGAGGGAAGAGGTGTGGACTGTCCAAAGCGCCATTCGGAGTGAGGAGTAGGCGGCCTCGCGCATCCTCGTGGGGGTGCGGGAGGGCGCGGCTCCCTCTCGCCAGGCCTCTGCCCCTCTTTCTCATCTCCCCCTTCGCGGCCACGTAATGGACTCGCCCGGGAAGGGGGCGGGGCGCGGCGGCATCGGCCCCGCCCCGGTTCCGCCCCCTGACGCCCCTCCGTCCGCGCGGCGCAGCCCCCGCGCGCAGGGCTGCTGTCTGGGGGTGGCGGCGGCGCGGGGAGCCGGCTGCAGGCCGAGATGCTGCAAATGGACCTGATCGACGCGGCGGGGGACACTCCCGGCGCCGAGGACGACGAGGAGGACGACGAGGAGGAGCGCGCGGCGCTGCGGCCGGGAGCAGGACCGCCCGAGGCGGAGCCTCGCCAGGAGCCGGCACCCCGCAGCCAGGGACAGGACCAAGGCGGCGGGGACACATACCGGCCTAAGAGGCCCACCACGCTCAACCTCTTCCCGCAGGTGCCGCGGTCTCAGGTGAGGCAGGAGCAGTGTGGGGCGGGGCTAAGGGGGCGGCACCCTGGGTCCGGGTCCCGGGAGGTGTAAGGGACTCCCAGGCCCGGCCCGCGGGGTAGGGGCGCGAGGAAGGGGCTGCGGGAGAAGGACATGCGGGTCTGGCTCGGGAGAAGTCTCTGGCCTGGTGGGACCTTCTAAGGCTTCCCAAGGGGGAGGTTTCCAGGGAAGTATTCTCGGAGGCAGGCAGGATCTGTCGTAAGGGACGGGGGCTCTTGAGGTGGGGCAGGAATGAAGGGGCCGAGAGGGACAGTGGAAGGATCTGGGTAAGGAGAAAAGTGGGGGACTGAGAGAACAGGCCTTTGACGGGTTGCAAGGGTCTGGAGCTTGGACCTCAGGCTATGGCAGGCTTTCCTCTTCAGGGTATGGGGTTCCTTGTGAAGGTGGGGTCGAAGCAGGATGTGGAGAAAAGAGCATCTGAAGTGGTCCACGTGGTGGGAGGTCGTGGGAGATTTTGAAGAGTTGGGGAGCTCAGGGGCATCAGCCAGTTTGAAATGTGGGCAGCTGAGAATTCCCAGGAGGCAGAAAAGAGCAATGGGAGGAGTAGCCGCTTGACTAAGTTGGGGGCCTAGGGCCCCTGGGATGGGTGGCTGGATGCCAGTAGGGTCAGGGAGAGCGGCTGTGGCCCTTTGTCTTCCAGGCCCAGTCAAGAAGGGTACAGAGGAGGAGCTCAGGGAAGTAGGGATATTGATGGAGGGCGCTGCAGGGAAAGGATTGGTCCCCTTCCCAGGATCCTCTGGGGTGGATTTTTGGCTGCCAAACTCATGAATGTGAAGACCTGTGAGGGTGTTCCCAGGGGACGGGACCTAAGCTGTGTGTAGGGAGACTTTATGTGGGCATTGTAGAGAGGTTTTGGGGGGGGGGGGATGAGGATGTGGCATGGGCTTTCCAGGAGATCCAGGACTAAGGGTTGCTTACATCTGTCATTCCTCAGTCATGTGCTCCTGGGGGGTGAGGGAACCATGTTATGGATTTGTCATTTGGATGATTCATCCCAGTCCCCAGGCCAGCTGCTGGGAAGACCCTTCCCCGTGCTTTTTTTCAGGCTCTGTTAGAATGTCCCTGCCCCTTCCCTAGGCCGTAGCTTCCTCAGTTCCAGGGGACTTGGGATGGAAGTGAGCATTTTCATGTAAACCCTCGATGTCTGAGACGGGGGTCTGGCTGTCCCCAGATGGCTCCTGCTTTTCCCTCCATCTCCTCCTTCCCTCACCATTATACAAAGTGGCCATCACCACCTTTGTGGAGGCTGATAAGAATATCTCCCTGAGGGTTGGCCAGCTTCCCTAAGCCAGGAGGGAGGGCCAGCTAAAGCCAATAGGCATGGCCTGGAGGGCTGGGACTTGCCACTCTTCCTGCCTGCTCGAGAGGGGGTTGGGGGTGAGACCCTAGACAAGTGGTGGGGGTGGGGGCGCAGCAAATAGCCTAGGGATGGCCTGACGGGGGCAGGGCCAGGGCCTCCCTGTGCCGGGCACTGTTGACCGCTTCTGTCACAGGGCCTTTTGTTCTCTGCACAGGACACGCTGAATAATAATTCTCTGGGCAAGAAGCACAGTTGGCAGGATCGGGTGTCTCGATCATCCTCACCCCTGAAGACAGGTAAGTCAGGACCCTTTCCCTTACCTGGACTCCCACCTGCCCTAACCCGGTCTGCACTGCAGAGAGCAAACCCATCAGTCTCCAGCTGGCAGGTAGAGATAAACTGTCTGTCTGTGCACCCTTGACTAGACCCATCTGGGGTGAGGTATGACACAAACGAGAAGGCTGGCTCCAGGGCCGGCCGTGGCCTATTGCTCAGTGGCCGTGCTGAGTGGAGGGAGCAGGTAGCTTGGGGGTCAAGGGTGAGGTCACCTGCCTTCAGCACTGACCTGCTTGCTCTCCAGGGGAGCAAACACCTCCACATGAACACATCTGCCTGAGTGATGAGCTGCCCCCCCAGAGCAGCCCCGCCCCCACCAAGGACCGAGGCACCTCCACCGATAGTCCTTGCCGCCGCAGTGCTGCCACCCAGATGGCACCTCCCAGTGGCCCTCCTGCTGCCCCACCTGGTGGCCGGGGCCATTCGCATCGAGACCGCATCCACTACCAGGCAGATGTGCGTCTAGAGGCCACTGAGGAGATCTACTTGACTCCAGTGCAGAGGCCTCCAGACCCTGCAGAGCCCACCTCCGCCTTCTTGCCGCCAGCTGAGAGCCGGATGTCAGTCAGCTCTGATCCAGACCCTGCTGCCTACTCCTCAACTGTAGGGCGACCACACCCCTCCATCAGTGAGGAGGATGAGGGCTTCGACTGCTTGTCGTCCCCAGAGCAGGTTGAGCCGCCAGGTGGAGGGTGGCGGGGGAGCCTGGGGGAGCCACCGCCACCTCCACGGGCCTCACTGAGCTCGGACACCAGCGCGCTGTCCTACGACTCTGTCAAGTACACGCTGGTGGTGGACGAGCATGCGCAGCTGGAGCTCGTGAGCCTGCGGCCATGCTTCGGAGACTACAGCGACGAGAGTGACTCAGCCACTGTCTACGACAACTGCGCCTCGGCCTCCTCACCCTACGAGTCGGCCATCGGGGAGGAATATGAGGAGGCCCCCCGGCCACGGCCCTCTGCCTGCCTCTCTGAGGATTCCACACCCGATGAACCTGACGTCCACTTCTCCAAGAAGTTCCTGAACGTCTTCATGAGTGGCCGCTCTCGATCCTCCAGTGAGTGTGCAGTGGGGAGCTGAGGGAGGCCCTGGTAGGGGGAGTCAAAATGAGGATATTCCCAGGAGGTGGCCTCAGGCCCTTCTGGTTCAAGGAGTAAGGCCCGGGAGCTCTCTACCTGCCCCTCAAACCTCGACCAGAGCTGGGACCGTCTTCCTCCAGCCTGTCCCCCTCACCTACAGGTGCAGAATCCTTTGGGCTCTTCTCCTGTGTCATCAATGGGGAGGAGCAGGAGCAGACCCACCGGGCCATATTCAGGTAGGAGCACCTGAGCTGGGCCGGCCAGGCAGCAGCTGGGGCCACCCCCTCCCTGTCTCTGCCATTACCCCATGGCCCACCACTGGCATTCATTCTTCTACTCAGCCCCAGGGACAGTGCTCACCCTCTGGGAACTCAAGAGTATGGTGATGGAGTGGGTGGTTTCGGTGCAGTGTGGTCTTTGCTGTGTTACTGGAGCTCAGGACTGGGCACGTGATCTGAGCAGGGTGTGGAGCCCAGGAGGGTGCCCAGCAGAGATGACGCCTGACACCGCACAAAACTGCAGCCCTCACCCTCCTCCATGCGGAAGTGCTTGCTTCCCATGACTTCTTGCAGTTTTACCGGTGGCTCTGGTCACTTCCTCCCTTGGCCTGTGAGTTTATCCATGGCAGAGGCATGTCTGATTGGCCTTGGTCTCCCCCTGAGCTAGCCTGACAGGCTCACTGGAAGCTTTGCAAATGTTTATTGAACTAATGCCACCAGTGCAGCTCCCAGACCCGAGTAGATGGATGGCCTGGCTGGAGATGCCCTGATGGTAAAGTCCTCACATGCCCTCTTTGGGGCCAGGTTTGTGCCTCGACATGAAGACGAACTTGAACTAGAAGTGGATGATCCTCTGCTAGTGGAGCTGCAGGCTGAGGACTACTGGTACGAGGCCTACAACATGCGCACGGGGGCCCGGGGCATCTTTCCTGCCTACTACGCCATCGAGGTCACTAAGGAGCCTGAACATTTGGCAGGTAGTGTTCCTTTTCCCAGCCTCTACATCTGCCCTTCCCCCATTTGCTGCCAGGTGAACCTGTGCTCCAGATCTCAACCACCCAGGGAGTGGGCTAAGCAGAGGTGACTTTGGGTCCATTTCACAAAGTGAGGCCCAGCTAAGTTGGGACATCCATGGATTTTAACACCCTGTACTGGCCCTGCCAACTCCTCACTTCATTCTTGCTTCATTCCAGCCCTGACCAAAAACAGCGACTGGGTGGACCAGTTCTGGGTAAAGTTCCTGGGCTCAGTCCAGGTTCCCTACCACAAGGGCAATGACGTCCTCTGTGCCGCTATGCAAAAGGTACCTGCTCCCTGCTTCCCTGGGGCGGGTGTCCACCCTCAGCTCAGTTAACATTTTCCCCTGGGGAGCGGGACACCCAGCACCTGATGTCCCTGTTCCTCGCTCACAGATCGCCACCACCCGCCGGCTCACCGTGCACTTTAACCCGCCCTCCAGCTGTGTCCTAGAAATCAGCGTGAGAGGCGTGAAGATAGGTGTCAAGGCTGATGATTCCCAGGAGGCCAAGGTGACCACCCCTGGCCCTGCCTTTTGCTCCCCCACCAGATTTCCCACCTGTGCACCTTGCAGACTGATAACCACTCTTTTCCTCTCCCTCCTGTAGGGGAATAAATGTAGCCACTTTTTCCAGTTAAAAAACATCTCTTTCTGCGGATACCATCCAAAGAACAACAAGTAAGTGGGATGGCACCGGAGGTCAAGGTGTGGGCTGGGGGCCTGGGGCCATCATGGCAGGGCGGAGGGTGACAGTGAGCCTGGAGGGATCTGAGCCCCATCCTACCCAGACTGCTGTCCCCCTGCAGGTACTTTGGGTTTATCACCAAGCACCCCGCCGACCACCGGTTTGCCTGCCACGTCTTTGTGTCTGAAGAATCCACCAAAGTCCTGGCAGAATCTGTGGGGTATGTATGTGTGTTTCCTGCCAAGCGCTAGGCCTGCCAGCTAGCCCCCATCCCAGGCCCTCGAGCACATCCCTCGTGCTCAGCGTCATCCCTCAGTCCTTCCCCATTTCTGCACACCGCCTCCAGATCACAGTGCAGTGGCCTGGAGAGAGGCCTCGGTGGTCCTGAGGAGCAGCTTCCCAACTTTTTAGCTGCTGGATCCTTTCTTCAATCGCAGTCTCATTCAGGAAGCAGAGTTTGTAGAGAACAAAGCTGAGCAGCTCCAGCTGAGGGAGCAGGAATCCCACCCAGGGACCCCGAAGCTCTAGCTGGAAAACTTGGGTTGAGCTCCTGTTCCTCCCTAGTCAGCGTGTGTGTCTGTCTGTCTCCTAGGAGAGCATTTCAGCAGTTCTACAAGCAGTTTGTGGAGTACACCTGCCCCACAGAAGATATCTACCTGGAGTAGCAGTGCTGCCTCGCCCTCTGCATCCCCCAGGCTCTCAGGCCAGTGCCAGGACACCTGGCTGCTGACAGGAAGTGGCACTGCTTGAGGAGGGGCACCCGCCACCGCCAGAGGATGGAGAAGTGAGGGCCATTGGCTGAGGGTGGGGGAGGGTGGGGGTTATGGGGAGAGGTAAATGCAGTTTATTGTAATATAAGGGGTTAGATTCATCTATGGAGGACAGAGCGGGCTGCCCGGGGATTGGGAGAGGGTAGGGCTGGTGGGTATTGGGCCTCTGGCCAGAAAGGATGCCCATCCCAAGAGCAGAGGGTTCTATCCCATCCTGGGCCTCTGGCTCACTCGCCATTGGCACCTGCATTGATGAAGCCCATGCCACTTGCAAGTGCCCACCCTTTCCCCAACTCCCAACCCCAACCAAAGGCCCCAAGGTCAAGCTGAGCCCAGCCGCCTCCCGAGGACTTTCTAGTAAGGAAAGGGCAGCAGGTGGAGGTGCAGTCCCTGTTCCCAGCTCTGTCACCTGTGTGGCCTCTGGATGGCTCCCCCGCCAACCTCATGGGCATGCTGGCCCGTTAGGTGTGGGGCCTCACGGGGAAGGAGAGAGTTACAGCAGGGCCCCGCCCCAGCAGGAAAAGCAGCCTTCTAGACTGGCCTGGGTTAGCAGGGCCTCTTGGCTGCTTTGGCTGTAGCCCCAGCTCGGTCCTGTCACCCTGGCCACAACTATTAAAGTGCCATTTCCTGTCTGGATTGAAGTGGATGTGTCTACTTTGACCCCTCCCATGCCCAGCTCATCTCCATCCCAGGAAAGCCCAAGGCTTGGCTGCACAGAATAGCTTTATAGGGGGATCCCGTCACAGGTGTGCATCGTAATAATACTCATCCATGTCTGGCCCATCGCGTTTGTGCTGCTGGGCCCGGGAGAGGAGGGGTCGAGGCCCTCGTGGCCATGGGTGCTTGGGTCGGACCCCATAGTCTAAAAAGAGAGAAAAGAGTATGCGTGGGAGGGAGAGTCTGGTTTTGAATCCACCGAAGTCACCCCTGAACAGATACTGTTTGGAATTGAGAAGACCCCGAGGCTGGAGGACCCAGGTGCCTTCCCTAGGGTATGTCTCTCCGCTCAGGGAGGGGTGAGGGTAGTGCAGGGAAGGGGGAGGAGGAGAGATGAGAGATACTACCATCCACGAGGCCAGACAGTGGCTGTGAGAGTTCCAGGGGAGCTGAAAATTCCTCGGGAACAGATCGCTGAGGCCTGTGGGAAGCGTTGGGGTGCTCAGCCCTAGCTCCAAAGACCACTATCACTTCTCCATGAAGTAGGAAATGGCCCAGGGTGGGAGGGCTGCATGAGCCCCCATACGCACCAGGGTAATGGTGCCAGCCTCTCCTGGCAGGAGAGGGAGGGTGGCCACATGGCAGAGTCCCACCTTCCAGGCCCTGGGCCTCTGCTCCCAGGAGTTACCTCAGTGGCTGGGGGCGGAGGAGTGCAGCGGCCAAGACGAGGTAGAGGAGGAAGAGGCTCAGCCCAGCCCTGGGGTACAGAGCCCCCAGCATGGTGAGAACCATCTCCTACTCAGGTCCTGGCTCCTGGCTTCCACCTGCCCCTCCCCCAGCAAAAAGATGGAACCTACTGCCAGCTCCCAGGGCCGCCTCACAAAGGGCACTGGTTCCAGGGCTCAGAGTCAGCACCAGCTCTGGACCAGGCCAGAAACCTCCACGCTGAGGTTTGTTTTTCATTTGTTTGATTTTACTGACACTGTAGGCCAGCAGGTGCTAAGCCACATCTTGTTCTAGTGTCACTGCCCAAGGTTTAAGGGCACAGACCTATGGAGTTAGATTTCAGTTCAAGTCTCAAATTTACCTCTTGCTACATGGACATGACACTTAACTTCCGTGGGCCTGTTTCCTCACTTGTGAGGTGAGGTACATAATATGCCCAAGGTCTGGCACACAGTACACCCTCAGCAGAGGTCGTGGCCACTGAACCCTCACCACCCAGAGCCGCCCCCATTCCCACTCAGCCCCCTCCATACCTCCCGCTGCTACCACTACCTGGTGTCTCTGCCATCTCAGTAGTCTCAGGAAGGTCCTGTCGCCTGAAGAGCCCAGAGTGGTCACTTAGTCCTGGCCAGCTCAGATGGCTCTTGGAGGGACTTCCCACTTAGCTCCCCACAGCTTAGAACAGCCTGGCCCAGGGCCTCCAGAGGCCCTGCCACCTCCTGAGCTGGACAGAGGGATTCAAGTTAGGTGGTAAATCCTGGGACCTGCTTCTCTAGAGTGTCAGCTTCCAGAGGGCAGGGACTACAGGACCCCAGTACCGGACATTGGTGGATGCTCAGTACGTATTTGTTGAATGAATAAATACAAGTGACAGTGGTGGGGGGGATTCTCGGAGGCACCTGGGGAAAGCAGCAGGGAAAAGCTGGCCGCTACGAGAGTCTGGGAGGTGGCACACAACAGAACCAGTGCAGACCCAGCCCCCTCAGAACCTAAGGGGCCACCCCTCCGGCTAGAAACTCCAGCAGGAGTGTAGTCTGTTCACAGGGCAAAGTGGGCAGGGGCAGGGGCAGGGGTTAAGAAAGGGAAAGACCAAACAGAACCTGCATCCGGCTTTCTCCCAGAGCTTCTCCATCTCCCATTTACCTTCCATTCCCTCCTCCACCCCCCAATCCAGCATCACCCCCAGTGCTGGCTGCTGCCTGACATTCTTTTCCTAAAGGAGAAAAGCTTTTTGCATTGAAATAGCTGCCATTCTGCACTGAGCTGGGCCCACCATTCACCAGGCTCCCTCCCAGACAGGCAACAGGGCCCTGCGGGGGGAAGGGGCAGACAAAGGCTCTGGCCCGAAGCCACAGGGGCAGCTGTTATGCACTGCCCGGGTTCAGCCTTGTTGTCACCATCAGGGACTGGTAAGAGACAGGCAGTTTACTCTCACAGCTTCCCCAACAAGCAGCTCCACGTGCTCGAGGTTAAGTCCCAGCTTTCTGTGGCTCAGGGGCCTGGGTCCCAGTCGTACCGGAGACATCTCCACCCAGTGATGTGCAGCTGTAGTGGCTTCATCACCAGAGGGTACAGTCAAAGTCGAGAGAGTACAAGAGGGGCTCTGGTGGCGACCAGGGCTGTAATGTGGAGCCTGGCCAGGGTGGGAGTACCAGGCACTCTGGGCGGTTGGCACAGAGAGGCTACAGGTTTGGACATTGCCAGAGTCAGTTTTATTAGGAAAGAGGGGCCCAGGGGACTGAGGGCTGAGGTACTCCTGCCCATAGCAGTAAAGCATGCCACCCTGCCCTGCCCCCACTCCTGGGATGTCTTGTCAGCCCCAACTGTAGAAATAAATTTTCTGCCAGGCGGGCAAGTAATCCATGAGTGGCCCTGCAGTGAGAGAGAAGAACAAGTTCAGGGCTGAGGGCCCGACTCCTGGCTCTGCTCTACCCCAGGCCCTTCTCGGCCAACTGCTGCTCAGATTCAGCTGCTTACATCTGCAAAGCTAGGAGCTCCTGACTCTCCCATCTCGTCACCCCTAGGGAGGCAGCATTGGCAGTGATCTTGTCTCCATTTACAGACAAGGATTCTCAGGCTTGGAGAAGCCACACGACTTGTCCAGCTGTAGATGCTGACAGCCCAGCCCAGTGGCTCTCTGCTGATGTGGGATCTCTAAACAGCCCAGCAGGCTTCATCCCCACCAGACTCCTCACCCAGAAGCCCTGGTGTCGTATCGCCTCAGGACACTGAGTCAGGGAAATGGTTAATGGCCTGATGAGGTCAAATACTCCTCCCACCACAGGGCACCCTCCTTCCAGCCACCGCTGAGGCTCTATAGGCCAGCCTGGCCTATGTCCAGGAGCTGTCATCCACTCAACCTGACTCCTGGGCTCCCTCTCCCAACTGTGCCAAGAATTGAATTACAAGGAGACAAAGAGAAAACTGTCGAAGACAGGGCCACACATGAGGTCCATGACACTGCATGATAATCACATCCCGCCCCAGGCTTACTTGCGACCAGGCCAATGCCCGGAACATGGTCTGCCAGCAGCTGGAGGAGGAAGAGGATTCTGGCCCTGCAAGGAGGAGATAAACAGGGAGCAAGCTGAGTGGGGAGTCTGGGTCCCAGAAAATCAGGGTGCTAACAAGCCTTCACTGACCCCTGACCACAGGCAGTGCATCTCAGAAGACAGAAACCATAGAGCAAGGACAGACCCCAGGACAAAGGACAAGACCTCTGGGTGTGGCGCTGGTCCTGTCCTTCCCCAGCCACAGGCCAGGGATGCGCACAGCTGGAAGGCAGCCTGGCTGCAGAGAGCAAAACGTCTCTGACGGCAAGAAAGGGAAAGAGAGGCTGACTGTGCCTTCCCGGATGCACCCGGGGGTGCCTCCAACCCTGTTCCTGTCCTCTGGGAAAACAAAGACTTTCTCTGACAGGTTTCTAGATCCTTTTCAGTCTGGGCCACTGCTCTGAGGGTGCCAGGCTGGTCAGGTCAACAGGATAGTGAGCCAAACTGGAGACTTGCAGCCTGGGAAGTCACCTCTGCAAGTACCGTCTCAGAGTTCCTCAGTTCACTGAGATACTTGAGCTATAACATTTCCTCTGTAAAATGTAAGTGGTTTGTTAAGGGAAGTCACGTGATCCATGCAAGCCTCTGGAATGTTCTCTCTAGAGTATGGGATAGGGTTTGGCTTTAGTACCTTATGAGCTTTCAAATTTATCTGAAAGCAGGAAACTGCCAAGTAAAGTTATTTTCACTGATGCAAGGTTGCTTGCTAATGTCTCAGAAAAAAATCCAGAAGTTGTATGGCCATAATATGAAGTACAATTCCAATTCATATTCCAGTCTTTAAGCAGTGTACTCGTTAAAACCTAGACAGAAGGGTCCTGGGAGCCTCCAAGCTGTCTCATGGCCCCAGGTGCTATTCACGGACACTTCCTCGAATCTCGGTCTGACCTCAGGTGGTCACCCTGGCCCTAAGCCACCCCCCAACTCCCCCCAGCAGGCCTCTCTGTATCTGGCTGAGGATGGGAGCTCTTGACCCTCACAGGTAAGAGTGGGGACTAAGCAAGGCAGGGACAGGCCAGGGGAAAACATGGATGTGGGGTCTGGCTCTTCCACTGGCTAGCTGGGTGGCTTTGTTTAAGTGGCCCAACCTCTCTGAACCTCAAGTTCCTCCTGTGAGAAGTAAGGATAATCCAAACTACTTGATAGGGAGATGTGCAAATGGGCTGGAAGGTGTGGAAAGCCTGCAGCCACCACCATCCCTGTGGCCCCGCCCTCGGTGATCTCCTGCCAACTACTGCTTAAGGAGTTGGGCTGATGGCCCTGAGCTTGGAGGGCAGGTTTGGGCTAGCATCTGGTAAATGAGGGAGTGACTACACCCCAGGGCAGGACATAGCGGGTGCTCACTGAACCCAGAGGGTGGAAGGAGGGAGGAGGGGGAGGTGTGATCAGAGGCTGGGCACTGGTGTCCCACTTCCCTCCCGTCGCCTTCACTGGGGATGGGCCTTGCCATCCACCGCAGGCTGGGTCCTTACTCAGAGAAGCGGTCATAGAACGGGGAGCGCAGCAGGTAGTAGAGCAACAGGATGGTCCGGCGCCGCAGCTCCAGCCGCTCCCTCCGAGTCAGGCCCTTCCTGTCACTCAGGAGGCTCAGGCTGGGGTGAAGAGGGAACACAATCAGGGCAGCAATGGGAGGAGCAGGGACCTCTGCCAGCTCAGGTGAGGCCAAGCCTGCAGCACGAAGCCCGGTAGGGGGAGTGGAACCCTCAGGCAGGTCCAGGCTCACCTGGTCACGTCAACCGCACCAGACAGAAGCCAGGGTTTCCATGACCGCTGACCCCATAGGCCCAGGCTGAGCACTGACGGCCAAGTTGTCAAGGATGTCTTCAGCATGGGGCCTGCCCTGCCCACTCCCATCTGTCCCTACCCCGCAGTGCCAGCAGTCCTAAGCTAAGGATACAGTGCAGGAGGGGCCGGGCAATATACAAGGACTCTGCAATGGTCTCCTGCAGCCCCAGCGGGGTCGGGGAGATGCTCAGCTCCTCCTGGTGCTGCTGCTTCCGTCTCTCCTGCTGCTGGGGGGCTCCCCAGTGCCTTGAGTGCAGGGACGAGGCTAGAACACAAGGGCAGCAGATGAGAACCAGGCCTAGGCCGGGGCAGGGGAGGGCGGGTAGTGATGAAAGCCAGGCCCTCAGGCCCACACTGACCTAGCACAGAGGCGCCCCATCCAGCTACGTCCTATACTTACTGTTCTGGAGGGTTCGCACCACTCGGTTAGACCGCTTCCCAACATATGACTGCCCCTGGCTGCCAGGGCTGTGGTAATCATCTAGCAGGGATAGAAGGCCACACTGTCAGAGGGACATGTTTTCAGCAAAGTCTGTTAGGAGTATGTGTGCAGGGAACACTCTTGGGCTGAGAGAGAATGGGATAAGCTTATATGAAGGCAGCAGCTGAGTCAAGGACACTGTGTAGGGGCTGTGGCTCAACCTGGAATCTGTCCACGCTGGGCAGCATTGTGTAGTCCTCCCTGGCCTGGGGAGAGCTCACCTGTTGCACACGAGCCAACCAAGAACCCAGGCTTCCAAGGGACTAGAACAAGGCAGGGAGGGTCCGACCACATCTACAGGGATCACAGTAACAGAGGGGCTGTATCTCCTCAGTCTTTGGCTTTCAACATGACCATGAGGAGAAGCAAAGAACTGTCCTCACTCAAGGCCAGGAGAGTGAGGCTCAGAGGCTAACAGGTGATGGTCCCAAAGCCCTGAAGGGACAGATCTGCTAGGTGTCCTGCCTCATGAGCCTGGGATTCTTGATATAGAACCAGACCCACAGAAGAGATTGGCAAGACCCTCGTTTCCTGCTGATGCGCTCTCCCTTCTTTGTGCTGTCCACAAAAAAGGATGAGGACTCTGATGTCAGAGGTCCTGAGTTCAAGTTTCAATTCTGCCCCAACCTAATGTTCTCCTTTTTGAATGGTAACATTCTCTAGATCAGCTCTAAATCCACAAATGTCCCATGCTCCAGTCCACTCCAGAGTGGGGAAGCAGCTTACCTGAGGACTGTGCCTGGGTCTCCCTGTCCAGCGGAACGATGGGGGGTGAGGTCTGGAGGCCAGCCTTGAACCAGATGAGCAGGAACATTCGCAGTACCGCCCTGGATTGGGAGTAAGGCAGGGCTGGTGGGAGAGTGACTGGTGGGCAAGGGGGCAGGGTGCTCTGCTGAATCCCATCCGTACAGCTGGCCTCAGTTACCCCGCCCAGGACCTGCCCGCCACAGTCCTGACATACTTGGCCAGCTGGATGAGGGCGATGACAAGCCAACGGCCCACTTCGCCCCACACCTTGGCAGCCCCCATCTCCATGAACACCTCCACGCACTCCAGCACGCTCAGCCATGTCAACAGCTTCTGCTGGGACAGCGACTGCAAGAACCCCAGGCCAAGAGGTCAGGGGACACTCCCTTATCACAGACCCTCCCCCTAGGGCAGCGGTCTCCAATGTTTCTGGCACCAGGGACCGGTGTACCTATGAGAATCTAATACCTGATGACCTGAGGTGGGGCTGAGGCAATGACGCTAGCTAGCACTGGAGCGCGGCTGCAAATACAGATGAAACTTCCCTCACCCGCCACTCACCTCCTGCCCTGTGGCCCGGTTCCTAACAGGCCACGGACCGATACTGGTCTGTGGCCCAGGGTTTAGGGACCCTTGCCCTAGGAGACTCTTTTGACAGAAGATGTGAACTTTCCCCTTTCCAAGTGACCTGTTAAGAGTTCTCCACCTGGGACAGGCTACTCCATGTCTCAGTCTCTTCATCTGAGATGGGGACACTGACACCTTGACATTTCACCTAACCTGAGGCTCAGATAGGCGTAGGCATGTTTCATACTCTATGAGACCACAACATGTGCTACACACACAGGCTGGTTATCACTATTTCGTTCCCAAGTCCCTATGCTTCCCGCCCTCAGTTCCAGGCAGAGTTCTCACCACGGGCAACTTTTTCCGAAGCTCCTTCCGTAGAATCCCATCATTGAGCAGCACAAGCAGGTTAGAGGCGGAGTACACTGAGGGGTAGAGTGTGGCCTTGAGAGGCTGGCTCTGCAGCCTCTACCCTTTCACCTTCTCAGAGCTGCAGTGATCACCTGTCATCTGCTGTGCGCAGCCACCCCACAGACTATGTGAAAACCACGCTGCCTCCTAGCTCATCTCCTCAGTGCTCCATGCTCCCCAACATGACCTCACGCGGGTGGTTGGGACAAGAAAGAATGGTTCGATCTCAGTGACAAACCAGCTACTGCTCTGATTGATAGCACTGGTCATCCAGCTGTCCAGAACTGTCCATTGTGCTCCAAATAGCCACAGATGTGTGTTCTCACCTCCTGGCCTCTGCTCTCTCTGCAGCCTGTTTCTGAAAGTCTATGCCATCTCCAGCTTTCAAACCCCACTCGTCCTTTCAGGACTGTCACCTCCAGTACTCACTGGGCAAACACTGTAGAGGCAGTGGGGATCCTGGAATCTAGGAGATCTAGATTTGAATCCTGTTTCTAGGATCACCAGTGGCAATTCCCTAACTTCACTGAACTTCTCTGTTCCCTTAACAGGACACTGAGGACAACAGTACCCACCTTATATGACTGTGAGGAGGAGTAACTGAGCAAAGGGAGGGAAGGCACTTGGCCCAGCTGCCTGACCGGTCAAGGTCCCCAGATTTGCTTCTCAACTATGGGGACATGGAGGGCACAGGACAGAGGATGCTGGACCTTTGTCCCATTCAGTCACAGCACAGGATGGTCTAACGGGAAGCCTAGGACTATGAGCTGGGGTGGTCACCCCTCTGGGACGCCCTCCTGGGCCTTCCCGTCCCCCAACCACCCCTCAGCCCGGCTCACCCAGCTCTGACAGCTCGTGCGAATCGGCGAAGCGACCTGAGGAGAAGGCACAGAAGGAAGCGTCGGTGAGCACTGCCTCACTCTGAGGCTTTGGGTCCCTGGATGTCCCCTCCCTATGCCCTACGGGAATTGGAAGGTACTTCTCAAGCACAGCGATCACTACCCTGACTCCGCAGAAAAGAGGGCTAGTGGGGTCAGAGGTCAGAGCCCCGAAGGGATGGGTCAAAGGTCAGAGTGGCACCTGCCAGCAGGTAACTGAGGCCCCGCACTGCCGTCTCCAGCTGGGCCGTGGCGGTCGGGTGACGAGTCACGTACTCCTGGTAGCGGAGGCCCAGGAGCCGCAGCTTCTCCATCCTGCTCGCGGGACCGACAGACCCACTGACCGACAGCACAAGTGGTTGCAGCGCCCTGTTTCCTGCCCCCTCCTTCCTGCTTCCGGTCCTAGGCCCGCCTCTTGATTGCTTAACTTCCGCAGGCCAGAAGTATGGTGACGTGAAGGACCACTGAGCCCCCCATCACCCCATTTCTTAAATCGCCTCCCACTGGGGTAGCATTTAGCAGCTGCGGGTCTGACCCGCCTCCGTACTCCTTCAAGTCATTGGTTAACACACTCTCCGCCCCCGACCCGTTCAACGCTGCCGCACCGGCCTTTCCGCCTTGCCGGTTGGTTGCCCTTGCGTCTGCGCAGTTACAGCTCCAGGAACGCTACCGCGGCAGTCTGAGCTGTTCTTTCTAGAGCAGAGACCGGGAGCCTAGAGTCTTTCCAATAGAACACCGAGAGGCTCGAACGGGACCGGATTTTAAAGGGCTGGGAGCGCGCG
Source organism: Rousettus aegyptiacus (assembly GCF_014176215.1). Lineage (NCBI taxonomy): Eukaryota > Metazoa > Chordata > Mammalia > Chiroptera > Pteropodidae > Rousettus > Rousettus aegyptiacus. Next base: position 107,888,180 of record NW_023416308.1, read on the forward strand.
GAAAGGAGCCTCCATCAGACTTGGGGAGGTGTCGAGAGAGTCTAAGGAGAGTCGAACTCGGCAGGCACAGGTGTGGCCAGTTGCCTCGTCTCCCACCGGAGGTAGTGCTGGGGAAACTAAGGCAACGAGGAGTCCAGCATCCCACGTAGGTTCGATCCCCTGGCCAGCACTGTTAGTGCTCCAACTTCGGCCTCAGTCCTTGGGTGGCAAGAACTGCCACTCAAGAGCGTGCACCTGTACGTCCACCTCCGTGGAGAAAACCCTGGCCCGGGCTTCTGCTCTCAGCTCGGGGTGACCTTGGTCGGGAGTTTCCCTACTCTGGGCCTCGGGTATCCCCATCTGTAAAATGGTTTGAGGGCAGACTTGGTCCTTGGACGCGGGATCAATCTCAAAGCGCTTTTCGGCCCTCTCATGCCATGCTTTGTGACCTCTCGGCCTTCAGCTGCTCCCCAAGGGATGGGGTGACTCCTGGGAATCCCATCCTAAAAGGGGCAGCCTAGCTGGACCGGTCAGCGGCGGGAGAAGAGTGTCAGAGGTGGAAGAAACAGACGCTCGGGGAGGTAGCTGCTGATTGGCCGTGAGGAAAGGGGCGGTCCTCGCCCATCGAGCCTTTGCTGGCAGGTTTGTGGTACCCTGAGAACAGTAACACATTATTTTACATAATCCTCTCCCCCAGATATTATCTCCAGATGAAGAAAGGATCCGCTTAAGAACCAGTCTAGATTCTAATCCAGAGCTAGTCTGACCACAGAATCTAGGCGTTTTAAGTACAACACTTTACCAGGAAGACACAGCCTCTCCTCTTTGCACGCCCTCCTCCTAACTTCCTCCCTAGCTTGATTTTCTTCTGTATCTTGTGGGGAATCATAGCTGCCCTCCCTACTCAGTCAAGGAATGAAGACCCAGGGAGATGTGTCCAGGCGCCTCTGGAGAGGCACAGGCCTTGGAGAACTCCAGAGGGGAGTGTGGGCATCACCAGCATCATTTCTCGCCGTCTTCTGGATGTGAGGCTTACTCAGCTCTTTTTAGAAAGCTTGCTAGGTCGCTGCGAATTCCTTTTTGCTGGAGGCTAGCTCCAGCCAAGTCCAGGGCTGAAGGAAATGTGGAGTCGGCGAGAAGGAGAGAGCCTTGATGCAGACGGTTTTATTTTTTATCACACCGAAATGTAGAGGTACAGGGTTTTTAAGCCCAAAATCCCATTCTTCATTCTGTCTAAACACAAAGGTCTATTTTTCTTCTATTCACTACCTGTCAACTCACAGGTCAGGTGCGTAAGCGGGGTTACAGAAGCAGAAAGCTTGTTTAGAATGTTATGTTCCTATAGGTGACAGCCTATGTTCCCATGGACACAGTCACGAACTTATATTTAATATTTAACCTATAATGTTTTTCGTTTTTCATTTTTTTTACCCTTATGACCTATCATATTACTTTCCTGTGGTTAATGTGTGAGGCAAAGCAGAGCAAAGTGAGAGACAGACTTTTTCCTCTTATGTCTCATAATCATAAAGGCAGTATTTACATTTTATTTTTCTACAATGTTGATTTAGCTGTCTCCTAAGACAATTACGTTGATCCTTGGTAAGGAGGCAACTAGGAGGGCCCTGCCTGGCGAGTCTCATCATAAAAGGTAGATCATAATATCACACTCGTTTCCCATTTACACCTACCATTCTAACTCTGTCTATATAGGCTCCTGTATAAAGTAGGTAAGGGAGAGGGGAGTAATTTTCCCATAGACTTCTTTCCCAGATGGGGCCTTCCACTTAAGTGCTGACACAATGGCCTGCTCAGGAAACAAATCTTGCTTTCTCCTTTCATCAAGTTGTTTGAGTAATTCCTCATTACTCATATTTCTTCGTGCCCCATTCTCGGAGAAGTTACCTTTTCCTCTAACACTCCCCTCCACTCCCAAGGATGAAACGGTAATCAAAAGCAATGCATAAATTCCCAATATAGACAATACAGAAGAAAGCAACAAGCACAGATGACTCTAGCATCGCTTGCTTTCCAAGTGACACTTCACTCCGGCTGTGACTGTGTCAAACAGCCTGAGGTCTGTGGCCTGCGGCACCTTTTCACAGATGGGGAATAAAGCCCAAGGAGGGGAGAGAACTTGTCCTGGGTGATACACCATGGCATTAGCCAAGAGGACCACAATGCAGGTTTCTGTGACGATGCTCTTTCTCCTACTGCCCACACCCAAGCAAGAGCAATGACATGTTGAGGCCATTTGGCCATGAGTCAAGTTAGTAACTGGGATTAAGACGAGAGTTTAGGGCATTCAGTATGGGGCTCTTTCTCTCTTCCTCCTTGCACCCCACCATCTTAATTTGTTTCTCAAATCTCACCAGTAGATATTCTTCCAGCTCCTCTCTCTGTGAATGTAGAGAGAGTGGGGAGGGAGAGTATGAGGTTTCTTTGGCATTTCCAGGGCTGGTGTTCCTGTGCTTCTGAGGAAGAGAGGGGCACGGAGGATTGAGGAGCAGCCTCCCCCTGCAGAATATGAGGGGTGCTTGGGCTGGAGCCTGTTTCTCTTGCCTCCCTTCAGGACTGGGAATGGATCATGGGCCTAGCCGAATTGCCTTTTCTGATCCTGGGCCTGATTAGGTCCCAGAGACAAAGAGTGGCCATGTGTGCAGGAGACGCCCGGGGCAGCTCCTCCCTGCTGGGCCCCTGCCTAGATTTGGTCACCTGGCTGGACTGGAAGGGCCTCTGGGCAGATTGATCCAGACCTCTCCTCCTAACTCTGCCATGAGCCGCAGGGGAAGAGAGCTAAAGCTAGACCAGTCCAACAAGTACAGATGAAGACACTGAGGCCCAGAAAATGTCCTGACTGGTTAAGGTCACACAGCAAAGTCCTGGGCAGAGCTGGGCCAAACCCTTCCTCAAGCTTAGAAGACGAGCACCCACTCAAATGCTCATACATGTCTCCCTTTCTCCTCCACAACTTAGAAGAATCTCTTGGAAACCTAGGAGGCGCCTCAGCAACTCGATTTCCCCTGAGTGGTAAGGTTGAGTGAGAGGTAGGGTCACCATTGCAAGTGACCACACCACAGTCACTCTGCAGACCGGAATGCTGACTCAGCTTCCTCCACAAACTCCCTGGTCAGGCCCTAACTGTTTGCTACCTGCTCCCTCACATTCGATCTCCATAGACACTATCTGTTGAGGATCTTGCAGAGGGAGTCACCCACCCCCGACCCCAGCTCCAGGCAGAGATGAGGGGCAGAGGGGCTGAGGGCTTAAAGTTCCCGATGCCTGGGTGGTCCCTGCATTCTCTGATCTCAATTCCCAGATATACAAGGAGCCGCCATAAGTCTCCATGGCAACCACTGCTCCTGGCCTCCAAAGCTTCAAGCCCAACCTTCCTTGCAGACCTCCATCTCCCAGAGAAAGGCATCTCAGAGGAAGAGACTTGCACGTCTCATGCTGGGCTGCTTTGCCACAGTTTTTCTGGGGGTTGGGCCTCCCGGGTCTTCACTTTTTAAGCTAAAGGGCACAGTCCGAGCCCCTTTCCAGGTCATGGCAAAGCCCCATGAGTCCCATCCACTTTTAGCACATACTTAGCGTTGGGTATGTGCCAGGCCCTGACTGACCCAGTACCATGAGTGGCCACCTTCTAAGGGTTTGGGGAGTCAGACTATAAACAGACAAGGTCAAATTTTTAGAAAAGTACTAGGAATGAGCCTAGGGATGCAGAAGTAGAAGCCAGCCTCGTGAGAATCTGGAAGAATCCAGGCAGAAGGAACATCAAGGATAAAGTCCTAGGACAGGAAACTCAGGAGCAGCAGGATAGAGCCTGGGGACTAAGCCTAAGGGTGTTCTAACAGGTTACTTGGACTCTCTGGGGTAAGAAAATGCCTGTGTCACAGGACTGACGTGAAGGTTACCTGAGATGAGGCTTTGTGGAACCCGGCACAGGGCCTGGCACTGAGTGTACACGCTCAATCAACCGTGGCTGTAGTTCACGGTCCAGAGCGCCCCACCAACCCCTTCAGGGCCGAGGCCATGCTGGTGCTTGCTGGGGTGGTTCGGGGTTGGGGGGAAAAAAGGAAGAGAGCCAGGCCGATGTCTGGCAAAATCGCGGAGGTCTAGGCGAGCATAGGGGATCCTGGCCCTGCCCAGGCGGCCCAGGCCCCCCAGTCTGTGAGGTCTCTCGCCCAGTTCTGGGGCAGGAGGCAACCCTCTTAAGGCCGCTTTGTCCCAGCCGCACCGGCTCCGGCTCGCTGACAGGCCAGGTGGAGCGTGGGTGGAGCAGACGAGAGAGCAGGGAGGAAAGCGGGGCTCAGGTGCTCGCTCGGTGGCTTCAGGGCAGGTCTCGGCCGCCCCGTCTCTCGTCCCCTGTCCAATCCCCAGGGCCGGCATTCCAGCCCCCTCCCTCTTACTCTGGCAGTCCCTTTCATCCTAGGTCTGGGCACAGCCCCTCACGCAGGGATGCTAAGGGGAGGCGTGGGGCCCCAGAGCAGCGAGGAGGGGGATGGGCTCACAGCAGGTAGCGGGGACGTGGCCTTCCAGAGCGGCGGTTTTCTCCCACGCCGCTTCCTCAAGCTATCCGGGCGGGGGTTCCTGGGCACTTCCCGAGCTTGGGGGGAGGCCGTGGGATGGCGGGCCAGGGGCGGAGTCAGGCCCCCGGGTGGTCTCCCCGCCCTTCGGGCTCAGCCAAGCGGAGGTGAAACCTGAACCCAGGTTGGAGGCGGAGCTGGCTCCTGCTCCGACGGGCCAGGCCTGCGCCTCCACCCCCTTTCCCAGCACCCTGGCCGGCTTCTGGAAGACTAAGGTCCGGGTCCCCAAGCCGCTGGAGCAGGTGAGGCGGCAACTCAGCACGGGCGGGGACCGGGCAGCCGTCGAGCCCGGCCGCCCAAGGCTGACCCTCCTCTCTCCCTCCTGGGTCTGTAGGGCCGGAGATGGAGCCAGCAGCCTGGGGGCGCGCCCCGCCCTAAGCGCCCCCACAGGCGGCCATGCTGCCCCGAGGGCGCCCCCGGGCGCTGGGGGCCGCCGCGCTGCTGCTGGTGCTGATTCTGATGGGATTCTTCCTGTTCGGCGGAGACCTGGAGTGTGAACGCCGTGAGCAGGGAGACCTGGGATCCTTCCCTTGCTCGCTAACGCCACGTGTCCCCCCAGACGGAGACCTGCCGGCGGACCACGGGGGCCGCAACCGCTCCGACTGCGTCCCGCTTCGGCCGCTGCCTCCCAAGTGCGAGGTAGGTGCGCGCGGCCCCTGGTGGCAGGAACCCGGGGGCGCCGCGCCCCCATCCTGGCCACCCAGGCACCTGCGGGACTCGCACCTGGCGTCGTCGCTCCTGCACTGACCAGCCAGCTGGGGGCGCTTCGGGTTCATATCTCCCCTGCTCCTGGCCTCAGTTTCCCCATTTGTGAAACCAGGGGACTGGACTCTGCTCCGCCCAGCCCCCTACTCTTGTCTAGCTCAGATGCCTTGTGGGACTACAAGTCCAGGCCCGCCCTACCATGGGTCCTCACGGCCTAGTGGAGGGGGTGCTGCTGGCGACCTCCGTGTCTCCTCCTCAGCTTTTGCACGTGGCCATGGTGTGTGCGGGACATAACACCAGCCGAGATGTCGTCACCCTGGTGAAGTCCATGCTCTTCTTCAGGTACAGCCAGGTGTTGGCGGTGGGGGTCCAAGAGTAGGGAAAGGGACAGTCTTGGGCAGGATTGCAAAGTTGGTGTTTCCTCTTCTGAGCCTCGTGGGGTGGGGCTTGCCCCACGTTATTGCTTCTGGGCCCTATCAGCTTTGCTTCCCTGTCCTCCCCAAAGGAAAAACCCACTGCACCTCCACTTGGTGACTGACGCAGTGGCCAGGAACATCCTGGAGACACTCTTCCACACATGGATGGTGCCGGCTGTCCGGGTCAGCTTCTATGACGCCGAAGAGCTCAAGGCAGGAGCCCTGGCCCTTCTGCCTTCCTCCCCAGCCTGCCCAGCCCTCTCCTTCCTCCCAGGGCATGGGGGACGGGGGGGGGGGGGGTTTGAGCTGCTTGGGACCCCCAGTTCCATCACACTTACAGAAGCTTGAATCCTTCACCTTTTCGGGGGCTCACCCCTTCTTCGCCCCGTGTCTCCCTGAATATGTTCTGGCACTCATAGATAGGCCCTTCTCCACCAGGCTCATGCCCTGTCCTTCCTACCCACAGCCTCAGGTCTCCTGGATCCCCAACAAGCACTACTCCGGCCTCTACGGGCTAATGAAGCTAGTGCTGCCTGGTGCCTTGCCTCCTGCCCTGACCCGTGTTATTGTCCTAGACACGGATGTGACCTTCGCCTCCGACATTGCAGAACTCTGGGCACTCTTTGCTTATTTTTCTGGTGAGTGGCCTGGGACCCTGCCCCCACCAGCCCCCCTCCCTGTCCCATACAAGCACCCCTATGGCCTAGCCCTGAGCCGAGGTCCTGCGGCAGCCTCAGGCAGCTCCCTCGTGCCCTCCCCTCCCAGACGAGCAGGTGATCGGTCTCGTGGAGAACCAGAGCGACTGGTACCTGGGCAACCTCTGGAGGAACCACAGGCCCTGGCCTGCCTTGGGCCGGGGATTTAACACAGGTGGGGATGGTGTGGGGAGGCAGGAGGGGTGGCCGCTGGGACTGGGCAGCACATAAAATGCTAGGAAGCCCCCCAGGCTTAGTGCTGTGGAAAGCATACTGGGAGAAGAGCTAGAAAACAGTTCCAACCTTGGCTGTAGATGCTGGATGACTTTGGCAATAAAACTGCGCCTCAGTTTTCTCATCCATTAAATAGGGATTTTACCAGCCCCGGATCACTGAGTCTGAGAAGATGGCTATAGAGGTGATCTGTAAGCTGTGCAGCACCTCCCCTTCACCCCCAAGAGCATTTTAGTCCATGCTCATGTCAGAAAATATCAATAAGCCTAAAAATAAGCAGGGGCTAGGTCATCCCAGGTGGGCATCACAACCTCCCCGTGAGCAGGTGTGATCCTCCTGCGGCTGGACCGGCTTCGGCAGGCTGGCTGGGAGCAGATGTGGAAGCTGACAGCTACGGAGGAGCTCCTCACGCTGCCCGCCACCTCGCTGGCCGACCAGGTCTGGGGAAGCCTTCTGGAGGGAGGGGGACAGGCTTAGGGCCGAGGCGAGATGGCCATCTCTGCCCAGGACATCTTCAATGCCGTAATCAAGAGGCACCCGGGGCTGGTGCTGCCCCTGCCTTGCATCTGGAACGTGCAGCTGTCTGACCACACGCTGGCTGAGCGCTGCTACTCGGAGGCAGCCGACCTCAAAGTGAGTTGGGGCGGGGGGCGCTGAGAGGGGACGGTGGGCCGAGGGTGGGGACCCCTGCCCCTACGCCTGTACCGATGCCCTCCCGGGTCACAGGTGATCCACTGGAACTCACCAAAGAAGCTGTATGTGAAGAACAAGCATGTGGAGTTCTTCCGCAACCTCCACCTGACCTTCTTGGAGTACAATGGGAACCTTCTGCGGAGAGAGCTCTTTGGGTGCCCCAGCCCACCCCCACCTGAGGCTGAGCAGGTGAGGGAGCTGTCTTTCCTTGGCATGGACAGACTCTGCCCCCCTCTGCTCCAGCTGGACCTAGTCTGGTCTGGGACTTGCTCTCCCACCCCAGCCCCCGTCCTTCTCCCCTCGACTCCCTCAGTTGCAGCGGGCCCTGGCACATCTCAGCGAGGAAGACACCTGCCTCGAGTTCCGTCAGCAGCAGCTCACTGTGCACCGTGTGCATATCACCTTCCTGCCCCATGAGCCACCGCCCCCCCGGCCTCACGATGTCACTCTTGTGGCCCAGCTCTCCATGGACCGGTGAGGGTGCTGAAGGCAGCCCCAGAGAGCATGGCGCGGGCTGAGAGGAGGGCTTCATTTGATAGAAGGAAGAGGTTCTCACCGCCTGATGCTTGAGGAGTTGCAGAGGTTGGAGGCACTGGACATGGTGGAAGGAGCTGGGGCTTGGGATCATTTGGGTGCCCTCCGTAGTAGTGGGACCATGGGCGAGTCTTACTATCTCTAGCCCTCAGTTTCCTCATCGGTCAAAGGAGCAAGTACCCACCTGTGGGGTAGTTGCGAAGATTAAATAAGACTGCTGAAAAAGTGCTTGGCAAGGGTTCAGTAAGACACTTGAGGAGCGTCTGCAGCAGCTCCCTGGGCTGACTACCCTCCTTGCTGCAGGCTGCAGATGCTGGAAGCCCTGTGTAGGCACTGGCCGGGCCCCATGAGCCTGGCCTTGTACCTGACAGACGCAGAGGCCCAACAGTTCCTGCATTTCGTCGCGGCCTCGGCGGTGCTCTCTGCCCGGCAGGATGTGGCCTACCACGTGGTGTACCGTGAAGGTTCCCTCTACCCTATCAACCAGCTTCGCAACGTGGCCATGGCCCAGGCCCTCACGCCTTATGTCTTCCTCAGTGACATTGACCTCCTGCCTTCCTACTCCCTCTACGACTACCTCAGGTGGGCGGGAGAGGACAGGTGTGGATGGGTGTGGACAGGGTTGCGGGTACCTGCAGGGCCCTAGGTGAGTGCATCCCTCCTTTCTGGGCCTCGGCGTCCTCTGTGAAATGGGGTTTGTATCACAGCCGGGGGTGGGGCCACGCCATTTCTCTGGGCTGCCGTGAGAGAGTGGGGGAGGCTGGGGCCTGCTTCCCACAGCAGCTCCACTCGCGTCGGTCTCCGAGTGGGCATCAGTGAGCCAGGCTTTGAAGGTCAGTCATAAAAGCCAGAGAACCACTGGGTCCAGTGCTGGGGGCAGAGCCTTCTCTCGTCTCCCGTTCACGGTGCTCCCCCCTCAGAGCCTCCATCGAGCAGCTGCAGCTGGACAGCGGGCGGAAGGCAGCTCTGGTGGTGCCGGCGTTCGAGACCCTGCACTACCACTTCAGCTTCCCCAATTCCAAGGCCGAACTGCTGGCCTTGCTGGATGCTGGCTCTCTCTACACCTTCAGGTAGGACAGGCCACTGCTCTGTCCCCCTATTCTTCACACCAGCCCCCACCACCTATGAGCTCCTAGCCTCAGCCTGGCTCCCCACCCTGTCCTGCTCCACAGATCTCACGAGTGGCCTCGGGGTTACGCGCCCACAGACTACGCCCGATGGCGGGAGGCTCAGGCCCCATACCATGTGCAGTGGGCGGCCGACTATGAGCCCCACGTGGTGGTGCCGCGTGACTGCCCCCGCTATGACCCCCGTTTTGTGGGCTTTGGCTGGAACAGGGTGGCCCACATCGTGGAGCTGGATGCACAGGTGAGGGGAATCTTCCTGCCTCCAGCTTCGATTTGAATACCTTCAGGCCCAGGGTCACTACTTCTGGGTGAGGCACACTGCACCGGTAGGCGGTGCCGTTAGAAGTTCCACCTTCTTTAGAACCAGAACTGGCTGCCCTTTGGCCCTGGCTTTGGCTCTTAGAGCCTATTGGATAAGCCTGCTCCCCACCCCCAGAGCGGATCTACCCCCAGCCCAGGCAATGACCTTCCGCCTGCCCTCGCCCTCACCTCCGCAGGAGTATGAGCTCCTGGTGCTGCCAGAGGCCTTCACCATCCATCTGCCACACACCCCGAGCCCCGACATCTCCCGCTTCCGTTCCAGCCCCACCTACCGTGACTGCCTGCAGACCCTCAAGGATGAGTTCCACCAGGACTTGTCCCGCCACTATGGGGCTGCTGCCCTCAAATACCTCACAGCCCTGCAGCAGCCCGAGGCACCCCAAGGCTGAGCCTGCGGGACACACCCCTGCCTCTCGCTGTGGCTCACACACACTCCCCACAGACCCTGGAGCAACCCTGCCACTTCTCCTACCCTCTCTGGTATTTAAATTATTTAAGGTCTCTGTGGGAAGGGGCTGCGGCGGAGCATCTGTGAGGTGGGGCCTAGCGGCCTCCCTTTGCTGCTCTTGTATCTGTGGTCTAGTCTCCTGCCCCAGCTGGTTTGGGGCTGGTTCCCCCATCCTCAATTATAATATCCCTTTTTCGTAATTAAAATTTTAAAAGCTTTGTTGCATGTTTGTCCTGGTTTGGGGCACGAGGGCACCCATGAGGCCTGGGAGGTGCCTGGGAGGTGCTGAGTCTTGCTGGAGCCACAGGGGGACCTGGCTGCTCCCCCGGAGACCGGGACGAGAGTGTGTCTTGCCCACCCTCCCTGGCCCCAAACCCAACACCATGAGGCTGAGAGACTTTATTTGGCTTTATTTAGTAAAATGTTAAAATAAATAAATACAAATTGATCAGCTGCTCTGTATCCCCCCACCCCCACCCCCTCAAAACAAAAATCAAACAAACAAAAACAAAAACTTTGAAGCACAAAACTCCAAATACAAGTTCTACCAAGACTGAAATCACAAAGGGCGCAGACGAGAGACAGGTTGGGGGCTGGCTGGCGCTTTGCTGCTCAGAGCTTGCTGACCTCTGGCTGCCCGTCCTGTCCTGCCTGACTGCAGCTTACCCTGGGCTGAGGACTCAGTGACGCTGGAGGGAGGGGCAGGGGCCAAAGGCTGCCGTGGGGGACAGTGGAGTCCTCGGGGTTCGAGAAGAGCCTTGTGGAAAGGGAGAGCCAAGTGGGTTTTGGATTTGGGAGCCCTGCTCTCCCTTACAAGGGCTATTTTTAAGATTTCCACCATGGCTCTCTGGAGGGGTAACTCCTGGCTTCCTCCCCCTCACATTGTGGGAGGGCCAGAGGAATCGTCTCAGGGCCCACCGCCTGCCTTCTTGTCCAGGTGCTGACACTGAGGATGGCTGTAAGGGTGAGAATGGGCCTCCTGTTTCCTGCCAAGGGTGCCCAGCTGAGGGGTGGGGGTGAGGCCCACAGCCATTTACACAGAGCAAGGCTGCCTCCATCCAACAGAAGCCCTGGAATCTGGAGAACCCAAAGCTTGGAAAATGTACCTGGGCCACCATCCATCCTACTACTCAGAAGAGACTTTTGCCCGTGGGGTAAAAGTCTCCTATTAAGCCCTTTGGATAAATAAGAAAGACCACACCCTAGAAGAGAGCGAAGGGAAGAAACCACTTCGAGTGTGCCCCAAGAGAGGAAGTGTCTGAGATGGCCAGAGAGGCTACTGCACAGAGACAGGTGAGCGGGAAATGTGGGCACCCTCATGGGAGAGGCTCAAGGGAGCAATTTTGCCCATCCTCTCCGCCTACTGAGCCTGAGCCAAGCAGCATCAGGGGCGGAGAGGTGGGCCCCGTGGCGGGCCCCGTGAGGAAAGCGGGCACTCAGGTGGTGCCAGCCGGAGCCTGCCATGGTCATGTTGCTGGCCCCACAGGTCTCTCTACCAGGCGTAACCAGTAGGCTTGCCCTAAAGGGCCTGGTAAGGAAGGAAGCAAAACTCTGGATGAGCTCAGCAGAGGGGAGACAAGACCCAGCAGGCTCCAAGAAAGAAAAAGGACCTGCAGGCCATTGGCAAGAATGTGAGCTGAGCTGGGAAGATGACAGCAATGTGACTTCTCTGCCTCCAGGGCACAGCGCCTGAGCCACAGGACCACAAGGGTCGCTTGATCAATGGCCAGGTGGGGAGCTTTCTAGTCCCAGACAGCTGCTGCCTGGCTAAACGTGGGAGTGGGGAAGAAACAGGAAGGAGGGAGGAGGTGGAGGCAGCTCGGTGGGGCGGTCAGGAGTGTGTGTCACAGGCACCAACAGGTCTGGGGGCAGACGGCGGATCTTCTCTTGTCAGAAAAGTGAAGGGAAAGGAGACCGAGAGACTAGAGCCTTTTCCTTGCAGTAAGGGGTGTTCTGGAATTTGGGTCCAGAACGTGGTTTGGGGGCAGGGTTGCATTTTATACTCCGTAGTAGCTGCCTCCCAAAACAGCTCATATCTGAACTTCGAGAAGAATCCATATCCCAACCTTGGGCAAGTTCAGAGTGTGACTGCTCACAGCAGCAGACAAAACACCGGTCAGATCCCAGCCCTGCCCCACCCCGAGAATCCTCAGGCATCTCCTTTCTGAGCGAAGGCCTCTAGTGATGATAGTTTCCCAACTTCTTTCAAGAAGGTAGGTACTGTGTGGTGAGCTCCGGGCTCTGGGCCCAGACAAGTCCAACAGGAGAGCTGAGACAGGGCCTACAGCTGCCACTGGGCTCTGAACCTCTGCCAACTATTCCCCCAACTAGTCCAGGCATCTCCAAAGCTCCCTGACTAGACGTAGCACCTTGGTTTCCGCACGAGGAAAGGGAGCTCTTCTGTGCCCCTCGGCCAGAGCCTGGCTCTGAGGCCTGTGCAGCCGGCCACTCTTAATTCCCTTTTCTAATCTCCCCAGGAAGATGAGTTTCTGGAAACAGTTGGTAGCGATGAGACACATTTAACCTAAGAAGTATCTCTGCGGCATTTATTTTCGGGATCCATCTTTGTCTCTCCGGGTCTCACTGGGCGAGGGAGAAACTAATGGGACCTTTTCTGCCCCTCCTAGACTCTGGCCATGAGGCGGCATGGGGTGGGCTGGGGTAGTGTCTCTGCTTTCCTCCTGTCAGCCAGGTATGCACTGGGCAAAGGACTCCAGCAGGAGCACACACACCTGACAACATTTCCCACAAGGCGAGATGATAGAAATGGTCCGAACCTTTCGGAACCCTGGTTTTCTCAAGAAAGACACAGACCAAGCCAAGGCAAGCTCAGTGATTCTAGCCACAGGTCACCCAGGAATCGCATGGGTGGGAAAAGTAGAGCAAATTCCATCTTTGGTGCCTGGGACCAGCAGACAGAGAAAGGGACTGCAGTTTCAGACCTCTCTTCAAAAGCAAGACAGACACAAAGGCCACCCTGGGGCTCTCCGTCTCAGAGACACCATGTACCCTCAAGACATCTTACTCCTTCGTTCCTTCTAAGCACCAAGGGCTGATGTAGCTAGCCTGCCCCCTGCCCCCTCCCATGAAGGCCAGGGTGCACGGGCACCAAGGAGCTTCACTGGCCACATCCTTCAGAGTCGTCCCCCAGGCACTCAAAATGCTGGTGGCGGAAAGACCGAGAGCAGCACCAAAAGAAAGGATCTCATTTAGGCACCAGCCTTTTGCTGTAGCGAAATCCCAGGGGACAGTGGGTAGGGCCCTGACACCATCCACACTCTGCTGGGCTTCAAAACAGGAGCCCAGATCCCTGCACCGAGAGGAGAGGGCAGTCTTTTCTGAGAAGGGCAGAATGGGGGGACGGTTCCGTCCCTGCCCGGCCGGGCTGCAGCCTTCCAGAGGACAGAAATCATGGAGACTAGCCCACCAGTTTGAGACACAAACACGGCAAAATGTCATCATCATCAGCAGGTTCTGTGCTAAAAAATTATAACTACACAGCATTTTCTCCAGTTCTGACACCTTTTTAATAGAAATCACTGTTTTTAGGAAACAAATAGCACTTTTGTAATTTTTTACAATGTTTCTTACCTTGATCTTAATTTAAGTAACACTAGGAAGACCTCAATATCTTTTATTTTCCTTTTTAATTTAAAAAAAAGTTGCTGTTTTTTTTCCCCAGATACAAAGATTTTTGCCCTTGCATAAAAAAACAGTGCCCCGAACGATGACACAAGGACTCACACAGACTCACTGGACCTCACGGACAGACACTATGACTCCTACCCTACCATGCAAGGTCTCGACTACCCTTAATCGGACTGTCAGCCTGAAAAACAGCTTTTCTATTCCTTATTTTAGTTTTTGTTACCAAAAAAGTAAAATGAACAACAAAATAAAATTTTTTTTTAAAGAAAAAGGAACAAAAACAAAAATTAAAAAAAAAAAGGAAAAATAAAAAAAAGAACGTCTCCATTCAATTCACACACACCTGGGTCGCGTGCTGCTTCGCTCAGGATCTTCTCTTCTTATAAATATAGAAAAGGGATGGAGCTTGTTTTCAAGTAAAATCGCTGATCCACCTTTCGTCCTTCCTTGCCACACACACCCTTCGTCCCTGCCCTGGGCGGGGCCGGCTGAGCCCGCCTCGCTTGCTCTTGGAGAGGGAAGGAACCAGATCATCCACGGGGATGCGCACCAATTTGCCAAAGCAGGGGAAGAGGTTCGAGAGTGGTGGGGGCGCCCACGGCGGGGGGGGGGGGGCGGGCGGGGTGCTCGGTAGAGGGACCCCGTGGCTGTTCTCGGTGCCCGGCTCACCATGCACTGTGCCCCACCCCAGGCAATAAGGAATACTGTTTTTCTGATACACTCTTCCCACCCTGGCTCCCTCCCATCCCCTCCCCATCCCTCCTCTGGGCACTGGGGTTGGTTAAATCTCGATTTCCTTTTTGGTTTTATAGTAGTGAAGGTTTAGAAACAGGAAAGCCCACACACTCTTTGGACTTGTCTTCTCTACCTAAACAAACGGCTCGGCAAATAAGGATCTGAAACCTGCTCTCCTCCCTCCGCCCGTCCCTGCTCCCCACCCAACGAAACAAAAACAAACCCATCGTGGCTGTGGAGGCTGCTGCAGGCACACACTGGTGTATAATAGAGAGAGTAAATATATTATTTCACTTGGCATGGTGCTGGCAAAGAACCTCCAGCTGGCACTATTTCATGTAACATGGTCCAATCTTTGCATGTACACACAGAATAAGAAGGATCAATTGGCAAACTCTGGTGCCACCTGGCACAAGCATCTTCTCTCTCTCTGGAACCAAAGAACCAAAAGAATTCTGTACTTTCCAGAAGAAATCCGGCTTTGCTTTTCTAGAGTCTTCAGTGTTTTGCTCTCCTTGCCGCCGGGATCCCGTGGCTTCTCCTAGCAGGGCTCTGTTATTTAGTCTCTTCCCCCTGGTTACAGTTCACTGTGCAGCTCTGAGAGGGTGGGGAGGGCGCCGGTGTGGAGGTGGCGGCATTGGCAGGGGGGGTGCAGTCCGGGCCATTGGACATGGCCCCCACAGTGGCCTCAGAGTCTACGGGTTTGGAGAGGTCGATGCCATGGATGAGGCGAATCAGCTGTTTTACCTTCTCCAGGGAGCTGTGCATCTCCTTCTGCCGGGCCAGGATGGTGTTCTTCATTTCCATGCATTTCTGCAGCAAACGAGAAGGGCGGTGGCACTGAGCTGGCGGGTTCTCTGGCAGGCCCGGCGGCCTCTCCAGGAAGAGGGTCCTCGCTGGCTGGTGTGCAGCCCAGACCTGCTGCGCCCCATGCCGGAGTGGGCGCTACTGCCCGAGAGGCGAGACAGAGGGGGCAAGCAACTGGTTTAAAAGCCGACTCTACTTGACACTAGGACTTAAAACCAAGGGTGAACCACCACTATGGGACTACGAAATACAAGTCATTTTACAAAGTTCCTACGGCTGTGCTGAGGCTGGTTTGGGCAGGTTTCAGTGGGCTTCCGCTATGCTAACAGGTGCTCGTGTGCTCTGGACTGGACTGAGCTGTCCGGGGTGGAAAACGAGCCAGGGGTTCCTGGGTTCAACAGGAGAGCCTACTGAAGACCACTCTGTCAGCAAGCCAGAGTGCAGAGGCAGGGCCTGGGGCAGGACACCAATGTTTAAGGGGAATCAAAGACGCCAGTCAACAGAGCCCCTTCTGCTTGGTCACTTGTAGCCTCTCACTCTTTGGCCCTCAGCCTCCCACACCTGTTGGCTCCTCTTCTAGGCAGGGAAGGAGATGTGAAAGTTGCATGCTGCAGGTAGTGTGGTAAGGAGAGGAGAAAGCAGGTGAATGGGAAAGGACACAACCTAGTGTCTGTGAGGGCTGAGGTCACCTCACTCCAACGAGGGGCACCTATTCAACAGAAAAGAGCCTGCTCCTGTCGGGAGGAGCATCTGAATCCCTGTTGCAAATACGACCTTCCCACTCGGACAGGGCAGGCTGGGCAGTATTTACTTCCAATACTGATCTCTAGAAACCCCTCTTCCTCAGGCTGGTTAGGAAAACTTGGAAATGCAATCAGCATGGTGTGGGAGAAAGGGAGCGAGGCAGGGGCCACGTGGATGAACCCACTAGCTCAGGCGACTAGAAAGAATCACACGCGGGGACCTGGCCTGTGTGCCATGTCAGGAAAGGCCCCTTCCAAACCCACTGAGGAAGACACGGAGGCAGTGGCTACACCTGTTGTAGCTGCTACTCCATCTCTTCAGCCTGGAGACCAAAAATCCACTCAGGCCAAAGCTGAGAGGATATTCCAGAGCTTGGCTAAGGCGCCACAGACCAAGTGGCCACCTGTACCTGAGAATCCACACTAACTGAAGGCAAGCTTTCACCTGCCCAAGTTAACTGTGTTAATAAGCTGAAGGGGCTGAATCAGCCCTTGGGAGCCACACGCACTGTAACATACATGGAAAGGTCTGTATTTCTGTATCCATCACTGAAAGTATGAGGTTTACTTACACTTATAGAATTGCTGAGCTGTTTCACCTTTTGCTCTAGTTGTTCTCTTTCTTGTTTTAAATCTGAACTCCATTTAAGTAACTTCTGTTTTTCTTCTTCTTTCGCTGAAAGAAAAAAAGGACCTGTTTGTAACTATAAATTCTTTGAAAAGGCCACTACATCCCCCACGATTGCCAAAGATGATATTTTCCCAAAAGCTCCCCGAGCCCCACGGCCGACACACGGAACCTGCTCACCTGGACTGTCCCTTGTACATGTACAGATATGCTAGAAAACTGTCACTGGCTTGGGCCTGGCTTTACACATATGAGATCTACTCATTTTTCAGCCCAAGAAAAGTGCTACACGACCTTCACTTCATTCAATAGCAAGCTTTTCATTTGTAACTTTAAATTTCTTTTTGAAAACAAACCAAATACTGCCTTCTAGGATTTTCTTTTTTTTTTTAAACAAGGGAATATCACACAAAATGGGGTATGAATAATTTTTTACCTGCTTTGTAGGCGATATAGGAATGAACAATTGCTAAAGTTCCTGGCCATGGAATTGCTTCTTCCTTCTTCAGCATCTGAAAAGATTTTTAGAATTTTACCTTTAGAAGGAGGTATAAATACGCATCCCCTGTGTAATAACAAGCAGTGTAGCTCCTGGCAGACAAAATCCAGGAAGGATTATGGTGGCAGGGCTGCAAAACCCTCATCTATAGTTTCTGGACTCTAAAGTTCCAGACATCAGCCTGAGAGGATGCGGTACAGCGCAGGAAGGGCCAAGCCGACTGAGCCCTGGCTTAGAAAGAGCCTGGGACTTGGCCGGACACGCCTATCTTTTCATATGGGCCACATGACCCCAACTACTCCCCACGGCCAGAACCCCCAGCACAAGCTGCACGCCTGCACAGTGGCAGCAATCACTGGGAGTTCTGCCCTTGACCTGACTGGGCTGCTTGTCTCAATTTTAGCTTTTTATGTCCCTCAAAGACAGCCTGACCAAGGAAGTTAAATACCTATCAGTTCCAAATACTAAGATATAACCTAGACTCCATGTGTAAAATTATCAGAGGGTCACAAAGCAGCAACTGGAAGAGAACAAAGAACTATCTCAACCACATCGGGGAGATGCTAGGAAGAGGACCAGGATTAAACGGGGAAAACCAGAATTCTCTCAATTCAGGATTCCAAAGAACTGAGCAGTATCCCAAAGTCTGCTCAGTTATTAAGCTTATTTATCTATTATTTAAACTTTGTCTACTTCCAAAAGAGACTTGATACTAATTATAATAAAAACATGAAGATATATGGATAGCTGAGAAAAAGAAATCAGAAACTAAGCAGATAAAGAAGAGGCTGAGACATTAATAATACAGCCGTGTGCTGCATAATGTTTTGGTAATGACAAATGACCAAATATATGATGGTGTCTTCCTAAGATTATAATGGAGCCAAAAACCTCCTATTGCCTAGTGACGTCATAGTCGTTGTAACATCGTAGAAAACATCCATCATGTGTTCATGGTGATGCTGGTGTAAACAAACCTACCCACTGTCGGTCGTATAAAAAAGTATAGCGCACGAAATTACGTACGGTATGTAATATTTGATAATAAATGACAACATACTGGCTTATGTATTTATTATACTATACTACACTTATTATCATTACTTTACAGCAGTGGTCCCCAACCTTTTTGGCACCAGGGTGCACCTATGAGAATCTAATGCCTGATGATCTGAGGTGGAGCTGAGGTGGTAATGCCAGGGCTGAGGAGTGGCTACAAATACAGATGAGGCTTCACTGGCCCGCCTGCCGCTCAAATTCCTGCTCTGTGGCCCAGTTCCTAACAAGCCATGGACCAGTACTAGTCCCCTGCTTTAGAGTGTCCTCTTTCCACTTATTAAAACAAAAAGTTCGCTATAAAACAATATGCTGTATTATGCTGGCAGCAGCCTCACATGCCTTATATTTACTGAGTCTTGATGCAACATTTTCTCTTGTGCTGATTTAATCTCGTGTTTTTTTGTTCAGTATCCTGCTGTACAGGCTTGTAGCTTGGGAGCAACAGGCTATCTCACAAAGCCTAGGTGTGCAGCAGGCTAGACCATCCAGGTGTGTGTAAATACACTCTCTGTTTGTACAACAACAAAATCACCCAACGAGGCATTGCTCAGAATGTACTCCCATTGTTAAGCAGCACATGACTCCATGTTTGCCTTTCAAATCCAGGAAATATTAAGATAGCACTTTACAGTTAGTTATCTGATCCTGATGACAACACAGATTATAAGTGACACTGTTGTTATTTGACTTAAACAATTAACTGAGCACTTTCATTCAAGGACTATATTTTCCAGAGTTTCAAAACCACATACTGGGTTTGGACCATTCTTGAGAGCATGAGGCAGAAAGTCTTAAGGATTTTGAAGGGCCAAGGTACATGAGAAGATAAATCATTTCAAATAAACAGAAGCAGTTAGGGTCCTGCCCCATCTGTACACAAAGTCACTGCCTCATAACTGTGACAGAACCTCTGAGTGGGTGGACGCTTTGAGGGTTAGTGTTGTGCCGCGGACAGGGCAGAGGTGGCCCGGAGAACCACCAGGAAAGGGAAGAGGCTCCGTCATTCCCCAGGTTGGAGGGGAAAGGAAGTCCTGTTGATTGTGTTGCCTTTCTCCATGGTCCGCACCCTGCCTGGGCCCCCACGGTACCTGGTCCTGACATCTGGGACAGATCCACATGCCCTTGGGAATTGTTTTCAGAGGCGGGTCTAAGCAGTCCAGATGATACACGCGGGAACATGTGTCACACATCAGCAGCTGACCACTTTTTCTGCAAACACTGCAAAAATCCTCATGGATATCACCCTATGAAATTTAAAGGAAAGGTAGGAGAAAGGACAAAAAGATAAAATGTGAATGTTAACATGCACATTCTGGATACGTATAAATGTTTCAGAACAATTAGCTGTGTCCCCTCTAACATGTTACGAGAGGATTCATGAAAGTAGAATTACCAATGGCATAAGCCCCCACCTGCCCCATGTGGCAAAGGTTCCCTGGGCAGGGGCAAAAATTCTTAATTTTGAAGTAGACTTTATAGGACAGCTCTGTAGTCACCTAGGCCAAAATTAATTTTACAGGTGATAGCTCAGCATTTACTATGTTTTGGCAGAGTACAACCCACATATCAGAAAGTTTAAAGACATTAAAATCTGTTCATCAAAGTGTCTACAATATCATACAAACAATTTTTATTACCTATCATTTTTGGAAGGAATTTAGTAGGATTGGGAAAGAAAACAGACAAGAAATGGAATTTTACTAAACTCTTGATCAGGGAGAAAAAAATACAGTCAAAGTTCAAAAGGGGAAAGATTAAGTCAGGATCAAATTAAACTCACATGAGCTTTCTAATATGAAGAATTTAAAAAGCCAAAGCAACAGCTGACAATGTTCTCTCTTAAAACGAGTACTTGGCATTTGCTATTCAATGGACCATTGTATTCCGGAGGCTTTAGTACTCCAGAAGGGAAAAGAAGAGCAGCCCCAGTGCACTCTGCCTGTCTCCAACACCCCATCGGTGAGTTCTAGTACTCAGGTAAGCCTGCTGGAGCCCTCTGAACAGAAGGCACAAGCAGAAATAAAAAGTCAGATCTACTTAAAATTTGCAGACAAGAAAACTGAAAAAAAAAAAAAAAAAAAAGAGGTAGTAAATAGGTAGTTTTCAGCAATTCCTGGCCTGTTCTCTAAATGGGATTAAAACCGCTGATAAAGGCACCAAAGGGAAGACTGAAGGGGCGTGTGTCAGGCGAGCTGGCAAAGGCAGTGCCACCGCTTGGAGCAGTCCCCCCTTCACTCCCAATGTGCTGTTTCAGAGCTGTGGGCTACTCTGCCAAAAAGCCCAATTTAGAAATTCTTCACAGGAAATGATGATACAGACAGCAGTGTTCAATTCTTCCTTTCTACGGAATAACCCCTCAACCACCACAGCAGAAGGAATGTACCTGCCCAGACCTACAATTTCTCTCTCTAGGAAAGTTTCTCTAATAATTCACTAGGGTATCCAGCAGCCTAGAAAACTGGCTGTAAAAAGTTTTAAGATAATCAGAATGTGGATGGATTTTACCCTTTCTCAAAAAGAAAATGTTATCTCTGGGCCGTAAAAAAGGTACTCAGTACATGGGAAAAAATACCGCATGATAATGCAGCCCCAGCAGCTCAATTTCCAGGCGTTGAAAGAGGCAAGGTTTCATCATCCCTCGATGAACCATGCTTTTCTTCTTTCATTCTTAATATCAGGCTGAGGGGTGCTCTTGTCTGCAGAGCTGGCCCTATGTTGCAAGTCTGCATCTTAATGACGTTTATAAAAATTTTAGGGTTGCAGACAGTATTTTTTTGCATAATAAAATTATTGGTGATGAAGTACATGAGATAAACTGGGCATCTTATTCAGAGGGATTTGTTGGGTAAAGAGTTCTACTCATTCTTCTTTGCTCCTGAGTGAGGACACCATCAAGAAGTGGAAGGCGGAGAGTAGGCAAAATAAAAATTACTTTCTTTCAAGCTGTGAAAGGAAGGAAAACGCCCCGTCCTCTTCACACAGCCCACAGCGGCAGCTCCTAACCTTGCTGGTGTCAGGACCACACCACACTCTCAACATCACTAAAGACCTCCAAGAGCTTTGGTTTACGTGTGTCATACATATTGATATTTACTACATTAGAAGTCTTATAACTTTTTAAATTTGAAATCATGATAGACTTAGAAGTTATAAAAATAGCTTACTGAAAAAATTTAAAACCCCAGAACACACAAGCGAACGCTCCATTAGCTGTTAGAGCGATGGCATCACCACTCGTCAGGAAAACTCCACAGTCCACTCTTGAGAGAATGAGAATGAACACGGAAAAGAATGTCTCAGTATTATCATGACAGTAGTTCTGATCTTAGAAACTCCCTGAAAGTGTCTCAGGAATCCCTCCACACCACACTGGAGAACTACTGCCCATAGAAATAAATATAAAATGACAAGCTATAAATTTCATCTACATGGAATGTGTTCTTTGCTGAAAGAGAGCGGATAAAGTCCTACAGAGGTGTGGCACCAGGGCAAAAAGCTTGGACTTTGGTGACTGACCAAATTATTACCACAAACCAAATGGTAAGTTGAAAGATTGCTGACCCACAATTCTTTGCTAGGAGCTGAGGACACATTTTTTTTTTTTTTTTAGAAATACTCTGGTTGTATTGATTTCAACTTTGCTAAAAAAAAAAAAAATCATAACTATATCTTCCCCTTCTCATAGAAATGGCGATGGCAACAAGGTATATCCTAAGGATTAGTGTCCGGCTGGGTCTTGTATTACCACATCCTTCTAGAGGGTTATTGACCTCCAGGAAATGCTTGCCTTAATTAATATTGTTGGGGCTTCTGCCACCCAGCAGCAAATATACTGAGCCCCGTGTGCTGATTTTAATCAGTGCCACTGTAGGAATGCTGTAAAAGTAGAAGTCAATTATCTTTTTTAAAAAATCCATTCCACTAGGTTTAAATTAGGAATTTCTCAATATACTTAGTGGTTCTGGAAAAGCTTTCCCTTATCTTTAGGTTTCTGAAAAGAACAGTGTTTGCATTTTAAGATAAAACCTGGCAGAAGCTTTTAGTTCGTGATTTGATCTGAGTGGATCCTTTCAAGAAAACAGTTTTATAAACCCCCTCAACCAAAAATCACTTACAAAAAACAACAACACTGTTTAGGAAAGAGACACACATGCAGAACCACAAAGCCATCTGCTGCCCGGCGCTGTGCACCACCCTGAGAGAGAGCCCTACCAAGAGCTAGGAGATGTCAATGCCTTTGGCAAAGTTTCAACTGAGGAAAAGTTGGGACAATCGTTAGTGCCAGAAAACAAGATTTCTAACAGGGACTCCCTGGTGCTAATTAGCAGGTCAGGTAGAAAACAAGAATCAACTACTAATGCCAAAGGTCAGGAATGCTGGACGAACTGCTCTATACTGAGGGTGAGTCACCAACTACATCCGAAGAAGGACACTTGCCGGAGAACAGAATTCTTCTATGACCCCAATCCCCCAAAGATGACACTTTTTTTGTTGTTTCTGGAATTTTAAGCGAGGATGTACATACACATGGTATTCTTCTGCTCTTTGGAGAGGGATAGACTATTAGTAAATACTAAGAATCTTAAAAGTCATGGGACATTTTACTTGAGGTTGATTTTAAAGACAAGCGCTGTAACTCACAAAAGACATGGGACATGCACAAAATGAGCCTCTTGGTTTCCCTCCTCAAACTAAACATGCTCCTTTCGTCATTTCCAACAAATGTCAACTTCATCCTTCTAGCTGTTTAGGCCAAAACTGGATTTACCCTTGACTACTCATTATCTAATCCTGCTGGCTTTTCAAAGGAGATGTAGACTCAATCGCTTTTCTCCATCTCTACTTGTACCATCCTATTAGGCCAAGCCAGCACCGGCTCTTGCCTGGATGACCACATCAGCCTCGTGTCCGGTTTCCCTGCCTCCCTCCTATCCTCTCCACAGTCTCTTCTCCATCTTTCACATACAGTGATCCTTTTAAAATCTAAATCAATTTTGTAAACACCTTAAAATAATAAATGCAGGCAAGAACCATCAAAGGATGTGAAAAACCAATCAGTAATGGTTTGTTGGGGAACTGGATATTTATATAGACTCAAAGCTATCTCCACCAGAGGAAAAAGGTACCTTTACAAATGGAGAAAGTTGAAGGAATTATTTTAAGGATGAAAGTTAACGTCGCCGACAACAGGACAGACTGACAACACATGCCTCCTGCTGTGATGCACTGAGAAGGACTCAGCATCACTTACTTAGTGTTCCTACAAACGTGCACAGCTTCCTTCAGGAAACAATCAGGTCATCCAAACGGAGGACACTACGCGGCGACTGGCCTATCTTTTTAAAAAGGTCGATGTCATGAAAGACAAAGAAAGGCTGAGAAACTGTTCAAAGTAAGGAGACTAAAGAGACAACGTGATGACAATAAATGTCAAGAGTGACCTTGGATTGGATCCTGGAGTGGAAAAAATAAAGTGCTGCTAAGGCAATATCTGAGACAATTGGAGAAATCTGAATATAAACTGTATATTATATAATATTTTATCAGTGTTAAATTTCCTCAAGTTGATAACTGCATTGTGGCTATATCAGAGAATAGCTTTAGTCTTAGGAGATATAAGCCAAAGTGTTTTGGGTGAAGATTCATGTCGTCTGCTGTTTCTTAAGTAGTTCAGCACAGTGTGTGCATGCGTGCGCGCACATGCACGCGCGTGTGTGTGTAGGGTGGAGAAACATACATGGTAAAATGGTCACTGATGAATCCAGGTGATGGGTATACATTTGTTCTTTGTATTGTTATTATAACTTCTCCATAAGTTTGAAAATTTTCAAAATGGTCAAAAAGTTACATCACTCTTCTACTCAAAACCCTCTGATGTGTTCTCATTTAACTTAAGAGTGAAAGCCACAAGGCCCTGCACTGCCCAAGGTCTGGCCACCTCCAGGGTTCTACCCCCGGCCACTCTTGCCTGCTCACTGCCCTAGCATCCTGGTCGTCCTGCTTTTCTTCCATGCCATGGACATGTCTACCTCACGGCTTTTGCACGACTGTTCCCTACTGTTCCCTCTGCATGGAATGCTCTTGCCCCACGTACTCCCCTTCCTATCAGAGCGCCTTTCTCTCACCACTTTTGGTAGAAGAGCAGCCTCCTGCCATACTCCTTATGTCCCTTATTCTGTCCCACTGGTTTTCACAGTGCTTACCACTACCTGACATATTATACATTCATTTGTTTATCACTAGGCTCTGGCCAAACAATATGAGCTCCTTGAGGGCAGGGAGTTGGTTTTGTTCCCTCTTTTGTCCCCAGCCTTGGGAACAGTGCTTGCTCAGCAGAGTAGCTCTTGGTGAGTGTTTGCTGAGTGAACTCCCTGCTTTGTAAATACTTATTTAAAAACTTAGGGTACTAGTTTACACCCCTGCAGTTTCTGGGCGAAGGACTACTAAGTATCTGACACTTTTTCAGGAATCCGTTTCTGATTAACTATGCTGAATACAGATGTTTTAAAGAAAAGTTTTCCATGTCTTAAACTGCTGCGGGAAGGTACACTTTGTTCATTTCCCCACCTCCAAAACACCGAAGATAGAAACCTGCACACTTTCCAATTATATGAGCTGACTCCCCACCATGTCCCCTGCCTGAGAACTCATTCACCGCGGATCAAATCCAGACTCTGAAAACTCTGACTGAGCCTTCTGATGTTGTGAGCCTCAAGGACACAGCGGGACCTAGGGCCCGAGCAGAAAGCTGCTTTACTGGCATAAAGTGTCCTGTAGGGATTACTGCTGTTCCAGGGTTAGTCAAGGAGATACAGCTGGTAAGGAGACAACACAGGATAACGGTTTCCCCGATTTAAACTCTCGGAAAGAGAGTGAGCTTTTCCCAAGTTACTTACGTCTGTGGAGGTGGGGCTGGGCAGGGACACAGGCTGAACAGGTGCAGGGAAAGTGAATGTGGTCTCTGTCTTTTCATTTTCAGGGGACTCAGGATGACTGGATGGGGGGGATGTTGGGGTAAGGGCTCCAAACCCCAGCACTGCATTGTATTTTGGAGGACGACCTATATACCAAGAGAAGGGAACAAAAGGGAAAAAAGGGGGAGGGAAAGAAAGGGGGAAAAATGATCTTACATACCTTTGGCCAGTGTTCCTCATTGGCTAGCATGGAAAAGGAAGTGAGGTAGCAGACAGAAGGTTAATACAACAGTTCCAAAGAGAGAAAGAGAAGCAAAGATTTAAATGTCATTAGAAACAACTTCATGAGTCTCAAAAGAAGGGAGGAAAAGAGAGCCTTGGAGAATGACAGGAGGTGCTGGGTCATGTTACAGGGCCTTGCTTTGGTCAGAAAACAGTGACGTTTCTGGACTATTACAATTTGAGATTTCTAATGTGAGAACCAAAGCTCACTGGGAGTCAAGGCCAGGTGTAAGAACTGATTTTATTTTTCCCTATCTTTTGCATATTTGTTCTTTAATGTTTCTCTGCAACCATCATTCTCACAGTAACATTAATGAGTCTCAGTTCCTACAAACAGATTTATGATTTTTTCTGCTTTTCCTTTTCTCTTCTGCCTGTATTTTGGTCATTTCACTGCCTGTGAGGGTGGAGAAAGGCAGAGCAAGGAGATAAAATTCAAGTTAACTATTCTTACCCCTTGCTGGTAGAGCTAGTAAGAGAGACATATTCTGGGAGTAGCTGGAACCTAGGGCTACACGATGACCTGGGCTTAAATATGAATGTAAGTGGGTCTGGACTCAGGTGCCCTCTGCAGTTGATCAAGAATTGTCTCCCTGCTTTCTATCACAAACATTTTGGTGAGCTACCAGTCTAAGAACTGGGGCTATTCCAAAGTCTTAGGAAAGGCTGTCACCAGCAACACTGCTAACTCTGCGAGACCTCATTTGAGCAAGAGCATTCTGAATCAAACCTCATGGCTACAGAGGATCTATAAGTGAGCCCTAAAGAGTGTGGAAAGCCCAAGCCGACCACTCTTGCCAGATATGTCTAAATCAGAGTTCTTGTCTTCCATGGGCCAGGGTCATAGCTTCTGAGCTATGCATGAACAAAAGTGCAAGCCTAGACCCCAAAGGAAAAAGAGAGGTACATAACTGCCTACGAGCACTGGTGGATGGTACAAGGATCATGACTTTGCCAACAGTTACAATTTATATCAAAATTATGCACAGGAGTCCTGATTGTCAGACATTACACAAACATTACCTATTTGTGTTAAACTGGCAATGTTTGCAGTACAAAGACAGAGCATATTGGTTTGTCTTTTCTAGGAAACTTAGTGCTCTGAGAAGAAGCGGAATATGAATGCTCTTTGTTCACCCACAGAAGGCATATCCTAGGCATTGCAAATGCAGGCTTTTATCTTCTGACCTTGGCAAGAGATGCCAAGGTCTTTCTGGCTCATTTACCCCTGTCCTCTTATCAGATACTACCCAACAGCAGGCCAATTAACTGTGGCTTCTGGCTGGGGGCTCCTTTCTGAGAACTGTGTCAAAGGTCACTAAAAAGCACCGAAAATAAAACAACAAAAAATAACCCATAACATTGATTATTGTGGCACAGAACTGATACCAAGCAATGACTTACGGTTTCCTATCTGAATATTTTTGACTATTTGAATGACGAGGCTGATGCAACGTAAGAATGGGTCACTAAGGGTGGGTATGCTACCTCTTTGGGGGAAGAGGTGGTAACGGTACAGTTGCAGCCCTCCCTAAGGCAGACAAAGGGTCGGGGTGACCTCCTCAGCTTCCAATAGCTCTGAGATTGTGTGTGCACACGCGAAAATTAGTATGCTACTCCACTCACTCCGCAACCTTTCTAGCCTGGAACTATAATTCAGGGACACATTATCATGTGGAGAAAGGGACCTTGGGATGTATTACTGACATCAAAGAACAATTTCAGAACCTTGTTTATGAGCTCAAATTCTGAGCTATTAGGACCTATTTAGACCTGCACGGTGAGAGCTGTTGCTGCTGTCATCTTTGGCCTGCCCTGGGGAGGTCTGAAATACGGGGATGGAGCTCTTTAGGAATTTCTGCTTTCAGGAGCCTGTTTTGACGGTGACCTTTTCTTCCTCAGCTGGAGATGCCCTCTTTTCATAGATTCTAAGTTCTGGGTGTGGCTACCTCTCTCCTTCCTGGAGAGTCTGCAGCTCACAGAAACTTGATAGTCATGTTCTGATGGCAGCAAGACAACTTAGACACTACTAAGAACACCTTGGCAACAGCAGTGCTCTGTCTGCTCAAGGATGCTAAAATGCTTCCTTTCACACTGTGTTCTGGTCACTGTGCTATTCAGGGATGGGCTGGTGGGCCCAGGGCAGAGACGCTGCATTAAGCCATTCCCCTGAGTCAGCTTTGCTAGATTACCATGAAAGGCAGCTTTTGATTCAGTACACACAATTCTAAAAAAAGAAATATTGCTCTCTTTTTCCCTCATTCTCAGAGACTAACAACAACAAAACTATTTTCAAGGGATATAGGAGTTAGGCTCTAGGACAATGGGAGAAGGGACAGGGAAGAAAAACGACACAGAAAGCAAAAGCAACAGCGAGGGAGAAATACAAGAAGGTACTCACCTCTCTTCCGGGTCCCCGGATGCATTGTACTGTTCAGGTATGTGACTGCACTCTTCTTACGCTTTGAAGTGTGAAGAAGGAAAGGTGATTGGTTTCATAGCATGGTTACCACTAATACTGGCAAAAGCTAAAGACCAAGCACAGCACGCCTGTCAACGTGCCAACCAGTTAGTGTTAGTCACCCCAAGGTCTCGGTGCTAACGTGTTTTATTATATGTACTTGGCTCAGAGAATATTCCAGAGAGATCTGCCTCTGCTTCAGATGACGGCTATGTTGAAGCCAGAATGAATTAAATTTCTTAAGGCAGGTTTGCATCAAACTTAGGAAAAAACTAAGGGGAGAGCAGTGAATAATAAAAACGAAATAATGGAATCAACCAGAGGAAAATCCGCCATTTCACAAAGTTGGCCAAGAACAACCACGGCACCGCTCTTAAGTGGGTTTTCAAATGGGTGGTGCCGAACAAGTCATGAATAAAGCTGGAAGGGCCAAGTGCTGGCCAGGCGTACCTCTGGCTCGAAGACCGCTCCACTGTACACGGGATTTGCTGTTGTTCTTCTTTTTCGCTCTTGCCTCTTGCTTTGGATTTCTTGGGAAAGCAAAAGGTCTGAATTAGAAGAGAGGTATGGAGACCCTCAAAAACTTCATTTCATTGTTTTAACTATTAGTTTCCACATGAGAAATTAGAAATGGGGGCCAGTCTCTCTGTTCCACTGCAGCCTCAGCAGAGAGAAGCGAATATATTTCCTGGGAGCAGATATGCAGGACCATCCGCTCTCACCTCTCAGAAAGCAGGATCATGCTGTCCCACAGTGTGGCTCTCTGTGACTGAGAGCTTAACGGTAGACAACACTTATAAACAAGCTGTCTTGATTTATTTTTAGATCACCATAATATAGGTCTGGATGAACTTTATCCATGACAATAGTTCATCATTCTTGAATTAAATAACCAAGACAATATAGCTTTGTAACTGTTCTTAAGATTCTGATAACCTAGAGTAACTGACAAATATAGACAAATACTTGTCAGAGGGACATTTTCTACTTCATGCTGTCAGAAAAAAAAAAAAAAAAAAAAAAGTTCCCCTAAGTGAACAGAAGTCGCTTTAAGCCAGGCACTTGAGTGGCTTCCCCAAGACAGTGGAAGGGGAGGGAGGGACTAAACATTAGAAGGAGGGAAAGTAATTTTTACTCTAAAGGAAATAAAGCCCACATTGATGGAATTACACTGTACTTGTGTTCCAGCTTCCTATTCTAGCAATACAATCAAACACCATTTTTAAGAACAAAGCTCTGGACTAGAGGCATGGCATATTCATGAATATCTTCTCTTACCTTCTAGATGGTCATGTGTCACCAACCCTAGAGACACCATGAAGGCAAGTTTCTGTGCCAGAGAAAAGAAGAATCTACTTCAGTTTGGGTTCTCACAGAGCCAATCGCATGTTCCTAGTTAAGAGTCCCGGGGAAAGCCAGCCCAATAGGCTAGTCACCTGAAGGAGGCCAGGTTCAGGTGAACAAACAGCGGGGTGCCCTCCACTCTTAGCAGCTGTGGAGCCACCAGTAGCTTTGTCTTACAGGGACCAAAAGAGAAGGACTAGGGCCGACATCTACTTTCTCAATGACAGAAATCAGCATCTTGAGTGACCTACATTTGTTTGTTTCAGAAAAATCCTCTTAGAAGGAATAGGACTTCATATTTGAAACACACGCAGAGCATCCCACACAAGCTCTGGATTCTAAGTACTTCACTTGTCATAACGAGGTCTTCACTTGTCATGCCAGGTCAGGGTTCCTTACCTTTTTACCACTAATGACTAAACAATGCTAACTCAAAGCTAAATGAATTTTAGGAATAATAGCAGGAGGTTCTGCTTAATACTATGATTCTTCAATCAAACATGGGCTTAAAAATTATAGAACCATGTCTCTCTAACTAGAATGATTAAAATACTGCACTCCAGAGATGGACTAATACATGCTTAAAGTTGGAGAGAGCAACAGTTTGACTCCTATTTTCCTCTTTGGTCGCGCGTGGTCTGGAAAGTACTGTCTTCATTTTCTGCTGTACCACCACGTGGGGCTGCTACGTATGCCGAATATGCCTCATTAATTTCTTTTGCTGATGAATAAAGAACATCATCGATTGATAGGAGACATACTCCTGTAGAATTATTTATACCACAGTCTGGCCTTCAAAAATCCTGACATTTCATCCTCAACATTAAATATCATGATATTCTGGCCTGAAGCGATAGGTTCAGGCTATTCGAGATAACTTTTTTGAAGATACAGTTCTTGAGCAAGTCACTTGAAAACACAGAAATGTCCTTTACTGATATTCCGAGGCCTAAAGAAATGTCTTTATTTCTTATTCCAAAACTTAGGTGGCACCAATCCCCCTAGAGCACTTCGGTAAGGAAAAAGCAGTCTTGGATTTGCCCATTTTCCGCACTGCACTGTTGAAACAGCATGCACTTTGTTGTTACCAATCAACACATTCCTGATTTTCACTATTCTTTTAAAACTTAATCAGGATTAGCAGGTGTCTACCAACTGTTCTGTTAATAAGGCAGTGTGGACTGACATTCACGTGCCCTTTCTTTCAGTTAGGTAACAGCACCCTTCTCGGTCACCCATATCCAGTTCACCTTCACCAGTCTAGATCGAGCTCACAAAAGTATTATTAAATGGGAAAAAAAAAATCTCTTCTCCTATGGAACAGATTTTCAGTGATAAACTAACAAGTGATCAAGAACTTTCACCTCATCTACGTATCAAACGTATGCCAAGAACTAATTTCTTCTCTCGATGGCAGCGACTCTGCCCATCTCGAAGGGGAAGTGTCTGCTGCTCCACATGCTGGCCCACGCCGTGCCACTGACGTGAGACATCCTTTGGTTTCTTTTCACAAGGAAATTTTGCTAATAGCTTGATTTACTTTTGCTCCTCCAAGCATAATAATTGTCAGAAATTTTACGGATGATTTTACAAGTTTCTCAGCAACTTGCATGACTAGTACTTCTTTCTGGTTCAAGTTTTGGTCCCTTCTTCAGAGATAAACTAAAAGCGAATCCATTTCCTATCAGACAGAATTATAAGTTGTACTTGTTTTACAAAACCTTCACTGGCTTAATAAGCCACTGCCTTAAAAAAATTACATGAAGCTTTGATGGATTCATGCCACTATTTGACACAGTTTCATTACAAAGGATGCATTGAGGATAGAAGGAAATGGATTACTGGTCTAATAATATCCAACTATCAGACATTCATCATCATATTACCTGTCCAATTTTTATTTTATAGCTGCTTGTATAAAAGCATCAAACTAAAAAATTCTCGCTATTTCTTGTCTCAGAACATACAAATTCACATTCCGTATCTGTACCAGAGTCATGTTGCTACTTAAGTTTACAATTCTATCCTACGTTGTAATACAAATGTTACTATTTCCATCACTACTCTTATGCTTCAAGGAACTAGTTCTGAGCTACTGATTCATCTGGGATTTGGGGATCTAATTCAATACAATGGTAATCACAAAAAAGCACATGTAACAACTGTAATCAATAATGTGTAATAGACCTTCGCTGAGTGAACTGAACGTCTCATAAATGTTGGCTGAGACAAACAAAACATAATGATCAGTAGGAATGCAATGGGATATCTGGGGAAATGATCATTAATCTTACATTTCAAATTTGTAATGTGTATGAAATGCCTGCATGGCAGCTCACAGACACTCAAGGCCACACTCATCATCTACCCTGGGCCAACCTGACTTGGTGATAACATTACTGAAGAGTAAAAAGGCCAAAGAAGAGAAAAACAAAGTGATTCAGGGAGTGAGTGTCTCTCCTGGTGTGAGAGAACGAGTCCCATCTCATAGACTGAGCCATGCCTTTGGCGGGCTGGGCCTACCTGAGGGTTCTCCTCCCGTTTTGGTTTGGGTGCAGCAGGTGGAGTGATGGTGCGGCTCTCTGTTTGTTTCTCATCTGTTTCTGTATGGGATTTAATTGTCTAGGAGAGGAAAATTAAATAAAAATTCAGAATTCACTTTTTATTAAAAGAATGAAAACACAGTTTGACTGTAGTCAACAAGAATTAGAGAAGAACATACTAAAACTGGAAACATGGTGACACAGGAGGTAATATGGATTTCATTTTATAAGAAGAGAAAAATGTAAAGACCTAGTTGAAATGATTAAATCGCATAACTAGAGTAGATATGAATCTATAAATACAATTTAAATCATGCAAAAAGAAAAATCCAATGGTTTAATTCTTTTGTATAAAAATAAAGGCTACTCTCTGACTTTAATGTATTTTAGATTGTAGGGACAGTTTTCCAGAAGCAAGCTCACTCTTGTTACATATGGATCAAGCTCAAGTCCACAGAATATTGTCAAAAAAATCTTACAAACACACTCTTCTATTTTAGAACACTTACAATCACAACCTAAGAGGTTGCAGAACTACCCTCATTTGGGATATTTAAAACCTGTCTGTATCATCCATTAGAGGAGAGATGCAATTGCTAAGGAAAGGTCATCTTCCGAGAGGCTGACATCCTGACAACCTCACCTTCCAGATGCATCCACTCTAACAAAAGAAACATCAGTAGCATTATCATCTTCAAACACAAATGGCAGCTAGCAAATTGGTAGACTGGGCTTGCATACTATTCTTATCATGACCCAACAGATAATTCATTTTATGAAGCCCTCTATAAATATTGAAATGATATTAGAGAAGTGGATATAAAACTGTAAACAGAATCCCAATTTACTTTTTCAAAATTAAAAAAAGCAGATGCTAATGGTCTTTTTGTATGGCAACAACAAGTAATTAAATAAATGAGAATGAAACTGTCTGATTCTTGATGGGTAGGAGCCAAATGAAAGACTTCAGTTCTCCAGGCAGGACATCAAAAGTTCGCAAAAATCATTATGTTGTGAAATATTTTACTAGATCTGAAAAACTAACGCAATCACAGATATCCTTCTCTCTCTTGTCTACTTCCATAGTTTTCTTCTGCTTCTCATATTATTACTTCAGCAAAGTGTAAGCACCTCCTTTATCAATACTGTGGCAGCCATTGTTTGGGCTGCAATTTCTTCCCCACTGTCTGGTCATATTCCTCCTCTATACTATAAACGCCTTAAGAACAGGGATTGTTCTACACACTTTCACATCCTTTCGTGTCTAGTACAGTGCCTCACGTGGAACAGGTAGACTGTGAAGAGATGTTGATCTTCCGAGTGGGGAATATGACCTATTTCTCTCACGCGCACATTTTTGTACCAAAAAGGACACATTTACTCCATAAAACAAACTACCAAACAGGGGATCACAATGGGAAAGTAGTTTATAGTGACATTTTTAAGGTCTTGGGTGTCCAGAAAGCTTATTTTCATAACTCTCTGAACGTGGTAGAACTGTGTGGGGTTCCCCAGGGTCGCTTACTCCCATTTCCAAGGCCGAGTAAAGCATGCAGTGGTCATGCCTCTGGGGATGGGCAAACCAATTCCTCTCTGCAAAGAAAGTACCCAGGGTTCAAATTTTCTCTCTCATACAGAAGAGTACAATTATCTCAGGGTTGGACAAAGAACACCAAGAGCGTGCAAAAAAATCAAACAATCGAAACACTGGGAAGGTGTTTTTCTCTCAAGGACCTCTTGCTCTGGGGGAAGCCAGCTGCCATGTTGTGAACAGCACTATGGAGATGCCCATGTGCTGAGGAACTGAACCTCCTGCCAGCTGCCAGGGAGCAGGAAGGCCTGCCAACAACCATGTGACTGGGTGTGGAAGAGGACTATCCAGGCCGGGTCGAGCCTTGAGATGACTGCAGCCTGGCCAAATAGTTTGAATGTAAACTTGTGAGAGATCTTGAGCCAGAACCACCCAGCTAAGATGCAACTGATTCCTGACCCTCAGAAACTGTGCGGGATGATAAATATTTGTTGTTTTAAGCTGCTTAAAAGACAAAAAAACATCAGGCTCGGAGTGATATCACAGAAATGGCAGAACATAGAGCTCAAATAAGTCCTTCTCCTGAAGCAACCATTCAGGTGGCAAGACCAGAATAAACTTTTAGAATGCTGGAATCTGATTTAAAAGGTTATTGTAACTAGGGGGACACTTAATTTAAAAAAGAGGCTGCTAAATTTCAAGAAAGCATTTTTCCTTACCTACCTACAAAACCCCATTCCCTAGCTGGGCAGAGGCTGTGGGGATGGCAACTCGTGTTCCTTGTGTGGCTTGCTGGCACCAGGGGGAGCAATATGGGGCCTTGTTCTCAAAAACTTGTGGTTGTGCATTTTGGCCTTTTAGCCTGTTTGGCAGCTCCCTGAGGACTGGGTCAGAGGCTGACCTTTGTTCTGCCCACCTTGGGCTGGAGTAGCTTTCCAGATGGCATCTGATGAAAGCATCTAAAGACACATACAGTGTAAGACCTTAATGTTGTTGATAGGTTTTTGGAAACTGCAACATTAATCAATTTTACTACACACTAGTTGATAGAAACAAGAGTTGAGTTCCTACGATATATTTCTGTATATCAACTAGCCTATAGTAAAACTGGTTTCCTTATATGTCACTTTGCTTAAAGTTGTTCAACATAGTTAATTTTATGTCAATTTCACCTCAATTAAGAAAAAATAGGTTGGGAAACAACAATCAAAAACCGGATTAAGCTAAAAGTTTGGTCTCTATCAGAGATTATAAAGTCTTACCCAGAGCTGAAGCTTCTCTGCAGATATTATTTTTCGACTACAAGGTATTTAAACAGTTACCAGGTTTTTAAAAACTAGGCAATTTCTCAAAATCTCTGGATTTCTGGTTTTTCTTGAAAAAGTTTCCATATGATAAAAATTGGCTATTGTCAAGAAGTGGGTGCTTCCTTGAGGGGGAGTACACACATGACTTTGCAGTTTGCCACAGTCTCTTCCACTCTCTACTGTCTTCTTGACACCAAGGCCGAACTGTTAATTTTATCATGTTTGCCTTACTATTTTAAAAAGGAATTAAGGATGAAAGTAGGATGGTTCTTGTACTCATGTTGCCATTGAAAATGGAAAAATAAAAAGTCCAGCCTGCTTTACTCATTCATATTTCCCGTGCCACACCCACAGCTATTTGAATTTGTAAATCTTATTCTTTTTGACACTGTAAAGGCAGACATAAAACACTCTGGATAAGACTAGGACCAAGTTAACCATTTCTACCCTAAATTCCAAATTCGCCTTCTGAGACCTAGCTGCATGAATAATCAAAGTTAGGCACTTACATATACATACATGTCCTAATAGTTTCATCAATCAAGGCTAAATAAATTTGGATTGAGGGCAAAGCAAAACCCATCATTTGGTCACTTGAATCTATCTTCCCTACAACAGCATTAGCACTAACACGGAGGGTGAAGAGTCACCAGCTCAGGTTTACTAAAAGGGAAGACTGGGAATTGGGGATAACACATTGGATAATATTCTCATCTTGAAGGCAGCCCTTTTTTAGAATATATTGTGTAGGTTCCTATGCAAGGTATATAAAGAAGTAGGGGAATGGGTAGCAATCTGGCAATTCTCCCCACATAACCTGGGATTTTTTTTTCAGGAGCTGAGTCTTGGGACATATGAAGAGGTCTTGGTTGCAGGGGGTGGAACAAGGTGGATAGAAAATGAACATAATTCCTGAGAAGTGCATCAGACATAGTCTAATGGACTTTAAGTGCTTTATCTCATTCCATCATCAACAAGTGTTTAGCCCCATTTCTCACAGTGCTAGCAAGGACAAGGGCATAAAGTAGTGAGGTGGGCGCTACAATATAAGTCTGTCTGGATTTATTTGCTTGTCTGGCTAAAATATGTTTCGAGGCTCAAAGCTCTTTAAACTCTACCACGATGTAATGTGGCTTCCCATGTGGGCTAAGACAAGGGACCTCTTATACAGGATGAATAAGGAAGCTGGTGATGCCTGACAGGGGAAGAAGTGAGTCCGCTATTTTTATAACTGACATTGCCTTCTCCCTTTCCTATGCCAAGGTGGGAAGGCTCTGACTACACACCTTGCCAGGCTTGCTCCCCTGGAGGCAGAGCCTTGATGCCTGCCCCAAACGTACTAGAGGTTAAGCTCTGTGAGGGTACAGGCTTTGACTTACCCACCCTTGTATTTAGACACACGTGGCATAGTAGCTGACACATAATCACATTTTATTAAACTATCACCAAGGGAAACAGTTGAAAGAAGAAAGAAACCCAGCTAGCCTGGTCACACAGAGAATGTGGGATTCGGGTTTTGATAACTCTATGAGTAGGCTGTAAGAGGTACTTCTGTGGCTACATGTTTACATTGCTTCACTCTTAGCCCATCCATTAGATCTCTTAATGGCTATAAATGTGATATTTGAAAGAAAACATAAAAAAGAAAAGAAGGATAGTAGAGAGATGTGAAGTGAGAACATTCTGAGAACGGAGTCCAGTCTAAAGAGAATCCTTGCTGAGCTTGGTAACCGGCAGATTATTACACCAGGCAGCCTGCCAAGCTAAAAGAGCAAGGACTACTAGGCTCCTCTATTAGGTCCACAAGAGGAGAGACCACGAATTGGCACTAAAAAATAATTTTATTTTTAACTTTTAAGAATCAATGGGTATCTTTTCATGATATTATGATTAAAAGGAAAATCTCTATGAATGTGTAAGGCTAGGACATAAAAAGACATTCAAGATCTAATAAGAAAAAAGGCAAGTTACAAAATAATGTACATTGTAGTTTTTCTTTAAACATGTTAGTATGTGCCTAGATAATACGTGAAGAAATAGAACCTAAAATGTAACCTAAACTGTTAATAGCAACTTTGGGGGTATAAAATTATGGGAGAAGTTTACTCTCTTCATAGATTATTGGGTGATGTACTTTCCACAGTAAATATTTCTGTAATGTTTAAATTTTTCTTTTACAATGAATATGTATTATTATACATATTCTACATTTCTTAATCAAAAAATTAAGAAATGTAGAAATAAAATAAAACTGAAAATTCCTGTCTCCTAAAAATAGCTTTATCAAAAAAGAGGTCAAAGAGAAATAACATTAGGCAATCTAAAGTAGTTTGGAAAGCACGTCCTTTGGAACTCTAAGGCTCCTCAGAGGGGCTGTGAGGGCCAGCACAGGGCAGACGATCTCCAAACATGCCCCTATAAACACCTACTATGCCTGAGCATTTCACTTTCAATATTTTAATACTGAGGTTCTGCTGACGATAGTTTAAAATTTTCTGATCTAAAATATGTGTAAGTAACTTATTTCTCAATGTTCCTTAAAGCCTGGGGTTCGAGGAGGCTCCCCGGGAACAGAGATGTGCCCTCTACTGTGTTTTCTGAGCACAGGATTTGGTATCCAGCTTCTTAGTAAAAGGCCTGCTGCATTATGAGCTGCCTGAGTGGAAAGCCGGGTGCTTCATGCATAATGTTCCTCTGTTCAAGAAGGCCAAGGCAGCAGGAAGCCTTCTTTTTCCCCACCATCTGGTCAGCCTCTCTGAATCACAGTCAGCCATCCAGAAGCAGAAGATTCAGGATCACCAGAGACTATTTTCAGATGAATGAGAACTCAAGCCTGAGCAATTAGGTCAATGACTTTTTAAAGCAACTTTCTGAAAGAGGATGATTTTCTTTGCAAAATTCTTCTTTTTTGTCATTGGTCTTTCTTTAAATAAAATAGAGTGACTGCCTATAAATCCTTTTTCTTGTTTTTAGAAATCTATCACAGACTTAAGTATTTTTGGAAGTTACCTGTATATTTCTCTAGCCTCATTTTTTCAAGAGAAAATCTAGTTTTAGAAATATAAATAAAAGGCTTCAATGTTTGAGCTAAAATGTCTGCATCCTCTAGAGTTAAGTTATGCTTTTTAGAAATTTTAATTTTTTTATTTAGCTCTTCATTATCTGTAACACCCAGGGAAAATCTTTGAGATGAAACCTCTTTCCTTCTTTTACTTATTCTTCCTGACTTTCAGAGTCCTATCTTCATCTGGATTCTTACCTGGCCAAAACTAATAACAGCAATTTCTGTTCACTGCCTTATCTATGCTCCCCCGCCTGAGGATAGCATAAACCATCTGAATTTCTGCTTCAGAACCAGCAGGGGGAGCTCATTCATTCAGGACTCTGATCCATCTACAAAGGGGGATAATGGGAAAAGCAACCCAACTTTCTCAAGAAGGGACCTTCTGCATTATAGATAAGTTAGGACATGATAAGCAACAGGTGATCAACAATGGTGCTGAGATAAAGGGCCGCTGAAAAGATGTATCTAGAGACAGCCCAGCCTCGATGGCAAGGCTGCTGTCCAAAGCAGGTGCATACTCTTGCCTGTACCTGTTTTTCAAGGCTTGGCTTGCTAAGCTGTACAGTTTGAGGTCCAGCGAGTCTGGTCCCTGGAGTAGCTATCACAATGCTGGTGAGCTGGGCCATGGGGAACGTTTTGGCTATTGTTGCAGTCTGCCCATTGACGACGCGGACGGGATGAATGGAATTCTGGGAGGTAGGGAGGGTCGTGGGGGTGAACTTGGTCAGCATGACGGGCCTCTGGATAAGTTGAGGAGCTGCAAGCATGGGAGGAGGTGCTGGGGCAATAGGAATGTTATTCTGGGTCACAGGCTTGGGTCGAACCTATGGGGAAAGAGAATAATAATTATATTACTTAAAGAAATTTCTGAAGTCCTATAAGTCAAAGATGTTGCTGGAGCTTCTTACTACCTATGTGAAATATTTAGTACAAATGTTTATGAATATTCATTTTGGTTTATCCATTATATAGCTCTCGAGATACATAATCTTACAAAAGACTCATCAGCTCTTAAGAGGGTCCAAATACTACCCTAGAATGCAGTTCTTCTGCTTACAAACCTAGCTACTTCTCCTATACATCATGCGGGCTCCTCAGATTGAGGTCAAATGCCCAACCCAGAGACTGGTCCGACCCAGAACTTGTCCCCGGAGCATGGTAATAATGCTGCCAATGACCTTAATCCACATGTTAAATGTCTTCCTGCCCACGGCTTCGGTTCACCCCCATCTGTGGCCCTTTAACTAACTCCCCATCTTGGCCACTCCTCTCAGTCTCTTTTGTGGGCTTCCTTCTCTTCTGTCTAATCCCAAATGTAAGTATTTCTCAGGATTTTGACCTGGAACCCCTTTTTTCCTCAATGTCCTTGCTCCTCCTGGGAGTTCTCACCCATCCCATGGCTTCACTTATCATCTTCCACAGTTGTATCTCAGACATTTCTTGAACTTCAGAATCATATATTTGACTGCCTGTTAGACATCTACACTTGAAATTCCCACAGAAGTTCAGAATCGACGTGTCTGAAACTCATCAATTTCTTACTCCAACCCTCTTTTCCTCCCATAATCATCCTCAGTAAATAGCCTTGCTTGCTAAACTTGAGAATCATTCGTGAAGCAGAGATGCTTTCGTCTCTGCTTCCTGAAGCCTCATCAAATATGTCTACTTTACGCCCTCACTGCCACTACTCTACCTTAAATGTGGCAGGAAATTGTGATTAAAAATATGGGGTCAGTCTTGCCTGGGTTCCAATCCTGGGTCTACCACTTACTAACTATATAACCTTAGGCAACATATCTGATCCCTCAAAGCTAGTATTTTTCAAACTTTCTAAACTGTGACCCTATGGGAAAAATCCTTTGCCCTTATGCATGAGAGTCTGACCTTCAGTTAACACTCTAGCTCTGTCCCCCTGGAAACCTGATAAGGGTAAGAATGTCAACTATATTACCAGGTAACACCACTTATGATAAAAATGACCTCTTATTGCTAAACTGAATTGGAATGCAGAGAATTATAAATGACTGATAGGACACCATGCTTTGGGCTTTCCAAAGTAGGGTGACTCTTATAATTGGGTATATCTATTGTGGGGACCTTAATCCATGTGTATGGAATCGTTACAAGACATATTGGCCCCTGTGAGGCATAAGGCTTCTGTGCCAGGGGGGCTCTCCCACTGTCCTGATAAAGATCTCACTTCCCTGCACCTGAGCTATCCCCGGACAGCTGCAGGGACTGCTGTACGAGCACTGCAGCGACTCCACCAAAAAAAAACGTCTGATGCCGAGCAAGGGCTGGCAAGCTCTGGTTTCCGTCCTGTATCGTTCCAAGTGAACTAAGGCCAAGTGCGGCCCTTGACAGCCTTGTGAATGTTTAGCTGAACCGAAGATGACTCTGTGGTGGGTGCTGCAGACACAGAGTAGAAGACATTTCACTGTAACCAGTACACACATATAGACATATATCTCTATCTTTACAAAATAAAAACTTCTTGAAACAATACTTAGCTGCTATACACTTTAATATTTCCTATTATGTTTTGTTCGTTTTATTTAAAAACTCTGCATGTAAGCCACTAAATTGATTTCACAGCCTACTAATAGGTCATGATTCACCATTTAAAATACATGGACTGAACCTTAGATTCCTTATCTAAAAAAGAGTAATACCTATTTCATAGGGTTGTTATGAGTATTAAAATAGCCCATGTAAAGTGCCTGCACAGTGTCACATAGCAAGAGTCTCTGACCATTAGCTAGCTATTATTGTTGTTGACAATATCCTAACTGCTCTTCCTCCCAACAGGCTTGACCACCTCCAGTCTATTCCCCACACAGTGGCAAGACGGAATTTCCTAAAAACAAACATCTGATCATGCCAACTGCTTATCTGAAAATGCTTTAATGGCTTCCCACTCTTCCTGGGGTAACACCTCACACAGTTTATGAGGTTTGGCAGGCTCTAGCCCGATGGGCTTTTCCAGCTTTGTCTCTTACTCTAGCCTGAGTCAGCCACATGGTCCACTGCCCTCAGCCACACTCAATCTCTGTTGGTTCCTTAGGCTTACATGCATCTCTCCATTCTAGACTTATGAATATGCTCTGCCCTTTGCCTGGATCATTTTTATTCTTCCTGCAAAACTTTGTCAGGCTAATTTTACTAAGGCTTTAGGTCTCAGGTAGAATGTCAACTCTTCAAGGAAATGTTCTGTAATACCCTTAAGAATGAGCTGGGTTTCCCTCCATGTGTTCTTAGACCGCTCTGTGCTCCCAGTGTAACTGCCTGTACATGTGTCTGAAGCGAAGGGCAGGGAGATGTCTGTCTTAGAAACTGACACACCCATAGGACTTAAGTGCCTTTTTTGAAACATGAGGTGTTTATTAAGAATTCATCTTATATATGACTAAATCCACGTTATCTCATGTGAATGTTACCTAACGCCACCCTGAAAGCAATCTAGAAATCACTTATAGCCGCTAACTACAAAATTCCTTTCTCTTCTGAAGCCTCAGATAGGAATTCCCAGCCTTTCTACCAGGCAAGTCAACTCCCCTCAAGGTCCCAACTGGGGCAACCTTGACATCCTTCCAGTAGAATGGTCAGGTCAGCCCATTGCTGGAAGAATACTCTCAGGAGAATACGGGCAAGCAGAGCTTGCTCAGGCCTAGACAGCAAGTCCCGGGTTAGACCCCCAGTCAAAATCTCTATGAGCAAGGCTTTGTGCTTAAGTGTGATGCTCTGCCATCACTTTCCAGAGTAGAACTGAATGGTTTCTACTAGTTAGTTGGCTGTCATTTCCGTCCCTGTTCTTTTTGGCATAAAGGTGGAAAAAAGTCATATTTACATTTCTGCCCCCCTAGCAGGCAGGTTTTAGCTAAAATCTTCCAGTAAGTTAACATTATAAGGTTTAATATGGTGTTAGCATAATTTTTTTTTAATTTAGAAAATTTTCCTTTCCTCACATGTCCCTGCCTTTGGTCACTACTGAGAAACCCAGATGATAAAAAGGGCCCATGAGGCTTTTGGTCCCACCTAGCCTACCACAAGGTTTGTCATTGGTTTACTCACCTGTGGAAGAAAGTTTGGGCGTGGAGTGAGTCTAGGAGGAGGGATAAACTGTGGTACTTTAATGGGCTGAGGAGGTGTTGCCTGAACCTGCTAAAAAATAAGAAAGATACATCAACGAGAGGGGACAACAACTGTTCAATATCAAAGTTAGGCATTCTAAAAGAATTGTCAGCATCACTATTCTCTGGATCAGACAATATCTGCTACAAGCTTTGGCTACAGAGTTAACCATGTGAATTAACACTGCCTAAGAAACGGTTTTACTCTCCCGCCTGCATGATTTACCCCATTACAGTGAACCAACCACACTTCTGCCTCCTCACATACCTAATGTAAAACATGCAGGCTCAGCAATCTTAGACAATTTCCCTTTTCCGACACTCAAGAACACTTGCACTTACAAATTTTAAAAATCAAGACTGGATCCAAAGTAAAATCAAACTTGCTGCCTGGTCAAATGGGTTCTTTCCTAACATAAGCGTTTTATCTAACAGTGAATGGCTTTATTCGTATAGAGATTTTTCTAACTCTCAGTAGCTGACTGAGTTATCTGGTTGCTTCTCTAAAGATTCCTGGGTAAGTGGTGAAGCTTCACTTTATTGCTCTCTAGTTTCACTCATCACTAGTCATCATTCAAAAGCCACCAAGAGCTCTTAGCTGCTGTTTTAGGAAAAAGCTTTTAAACCACAACTTGGATTTATTTCCAAGCTTCTGAGAACATCGGTTTCTAAATGCTTTACTCTAGAAATCTCATAAACAATTTTGTTCAAGTACTTCTTCCTTCAAGGGATTTTTTTTTTTTTTTTTCCTGATAGACCTTGGATATGGACACTATTAACTTGTGAGTTTCTTGAATATTTTTAAAGTGCTCCAACTAACTCCAGTACTTCCTGGGTGCAGTCGAGGGATAGTGAACTAAAAAAATTCAGCAAGGAGTTTCCTGAATCAGTAATATAGCACCAGAGAATTTAAGAACTCATGTTTCACAGGAAGGGCCATGGATAGGAGGGAGAGATCCAGGAAACTGTGTATGCCTCTGTGAAGAATATTTTCCCCGCTCAAGTCAAGTCGTACTTTGACCTCAGGTAATGTACTGAGTGAGTTTTAGTCCTTGATGTCAGGACACCTCCATAGTTATTCGAGCAGACAGCAGGAATGGCACATTCCCTAGTCAACCCCAAAGGGGAATGTGATATAGCAGAGTGATGGAGACTGAAAAATCCAGCAGGAGCATAAAATGGATATACTCTACAAACGCATATCCTGAACCCTCTCATGTGGGCACACATGAGTAGCAGCTGCTGGCTTACCAGAGTGACTGTGTTTTTTGCCACAATTTGGACAGCCTCTGCCCCAGGCCCAGTGACCTTACT
Organism: Rousettus aegyptiacus; assembly: GCF_014176215.1. NCBI lineage: Eukaryota > Metazoa > Chordata > Mammalia > Chiroptera > Pteropodidae > Rousettus > Rousettus aegyptiacus. The sequence continues at coordinate 107,930,927 of NW_023416308.1, forward strand.
AGACGTCTGGAGGTTGACTGGTGTGTTCTGCACATCAGTGCTGAGCACAGCCTTCTGACTGTTGATGGCGGTCACCATAGCAATGGTAGGTCTCTGGCCCACAACAGAGGCAGGCATGGTCGCAGTTGCTGCTTTCAAGACGAGAGGTAGTGTCTTTGTGGTAATCATAGAAGCTGTAGTTACAGTCTTCTAGGAGACATGGAGAACAGATATTAGGAAAGTGAAGTGTGATCCCACTAAACAATACACTGCTAACCCCCAGAGGAAAACAAAGCAATAATTCTCATAATCAAGTTTCTTTGTATAACATTTCTTTTGTGTACATAGAGCACATATTTTACTACACAGAAAGACAATCCCTAATCTGCCAGAGTTCTCAGTTAGCTTCAAGTTCATAGCCATAACTGCAGACTAGTATGAGCACAGGCTTTTCAACAATGAATGAGGTGGTTTTACATATAAAGAATGAGTGTACCTCTTTTTTCTGGTTTTTCTAATTCTTTGCTTGCTCTCAATTTAAACTTTGAAGAAGTTGCAAATCACTGAGGCACAGGCCATCTCTATCCTCAACTGCTACAACCTCATCAATAGAAAGAAAGCCATCATATAATTCTGATTATCTGCCTTCTGTGACACAAAGGCTGGGACAAAAGAAATGTGTCTTCATTCTTTTGCCTGGCACCCTAGAGAGGTGGAAGGGAACCTCACATGAGGATTAGCATAATTGTTGCCTCAGAGGCCGTAAATCCCAAACACTAGATAATAAAACCTATTAACCAACTAGTATAGTAAATACTAGCTCTTGATACCAAAGGGGATGAGTCACTACCTATAATCTTTTCTCTGGAGAACTGCTGCAGAAGTGATCAAAGATCCAGTGAAACATGACAAGGTGGAAACAAAAACCAGTCTCAAAAGGCCTTATAGATCAGAGGATGAACTGAGGCGAGTTCATGAACTTATGATACTCCATGAGTGCTATTAAAGCTTTAAAGCTGTATTTTCTAGACTATTTACTAGAGTAAGTAAAGGAGCCAGTTAGAGAACAAGAAAATATGAATAACCTTATTACATGGCATACACACCTATCTAGTGTTACCATTCAATCAAGATACAGACATTTCAGGACCATGAAAATGTATCTGCTCCAATTTGGTGGTTCTGATTTTGATACTATCCTACCTTTTTATTTTTACTTTACACTTGCACTGTCCAATTTGGTAGCTACTAGCCACATCTGGCCATTTAAATTTAAATAAAACAAAATAAAATTAAAAGAGCAGTTCATCAGTCACACTAGCCACATTTCAAGTGCTGAACAGCCACATGAGGCTAGCAACTGGACAGCGGGGATTCCCAACAGTGTAGAAAGTCCTACTGGACAGCATTGCTCTAAACCAGTGAAAGGAACCCAGCTCTCCCCAAAACAGATCTGGACAAATTCCTCTGTGAACTTCTTTTTCAGGGTCTATATAAGTATTTGTGTATTAAGTTGTATGGTTCTAGGTAATTATTTCCATTTTCTGCTTTAAAAACATACACATAGGCATGTATCACTTAATCTTTTAATATCTTTTTTCCTTTTAACCACAAATTTAATGATCTGGCCTCATCTATTCCATCATAGCTTCATCGGCCACCTTTATTAATGCTTGTCTTTAAAATTATCCAGTTCTTTGTTTTCTCTTCTCTAAGTCAACAACACAGGAGTGGCTATTCTCCATTCTGTTGCCCCCGCAAATGTGAAATGGGAGTAAAAGGGGAATACTGATATTTATTTTGGGGGTTACAAGTCATCTACTATTTATCAGTGATTAAACCAAAAAGAGCTAAATGCTATTTATTATTAGGAATGTTATAGTAGTGTAGCAGCAAGCACTGACTTTACATTACCAGCTATTCGTAATAAGTGTTTTCAACCGGTGTGACATTAGCTTTATCTTTTCATTTAAAACATTTAAATAGAGAGAACTTCTGAAGTGGTAAGAAAGTCACATTAGATGGCAATAATCCTGGTGTCACCGTGGGTCACAGAAGCGAAGCTCTAATCAGCAGAACTTACTGACATGGGTTTTAAAAACAGTTGTACATGTTATTGCTTTAAAAGAGGTCAATGTACTTCTGTTTGAAACATCCTTGGTCCAGGCAAATCATTATCCATACTTTGAATAACCCTAAAGTGATTATTCTAAAAAGTGAGTTAAAACCTCAAACTCACCTGAATTATATACTTACCATTAACTGCAACACTTAAAAAACATAGAAACCTAACAAGCTTATTCACCTCTCAGGTTAGCATTTTTATTTTACTTTATAAATATTCAGTTGTGGCTAATTTCACTACATGTATTCTAGCACCTATATAACACTTTTTGTATATACAGGCACAAGACCTAGAACTATATACATCAAAGAAAACTTTTTGAAAAATATATTTACTATTTATTGACACCAGGTATTGACATAAGTATAGCTTAGATCTTTATCCTAGGCATGGTGCTTATTCTAAGTATAAGGAATATAAACCAAGCTCTCAGAGTGTTGTTGAGTGTAGATGACAGAGAATCTAGAATTTTAGTTTTGAAATCCAAGCCTAATGAAAACTTTTGAATTGTTCGGGCAGGAGGAAGAGAAAATGAAGAGGAAAGGTGTCCAACAACAACAAAAATTATTTTTATGGAAGCCGTGATTAGTCTTTGGCTGGCTGATGCTGTCCAAGTAGGATCACATCAAGAGAAGACAGCAAGCTTCCCGACCCTTCTGGTGAAGAGGTTCTTTAATTCTAACAAAACCCCAACTGCATGAAGTGGAAATTAATGCAGGAATAAATGGCAAATAGCAATAACAGTAAAATCCTTTCCACTTTTTTGCTATTATTATTTTTGTATACCTACAAAGCATGAAGTATTGATTTAAAATAGACTCCAATGTACGAATCAGAATTTAGAGGGATTATTATCATGGGCTCTAATTAACTTCCACATCTATTTTAGACTATTTTCTTTGTTTAATTTTGAAAGTAAGGTCACTGTTGCACATTCAAACAACTACAAATAGAACCCTGCATTTTTGTCTATAGGGTTTATTTTCTGTTCATTTTTGTTAATGGCATGCTTCTCTACATTTGTATTATATCATAAAAATGACAGGATTGTGAATATAAGTTGAAGGGTATACCTAAATTCAACTGTTTCATTCTTTCATTTTTTTTCTGTCGATGAAAAATATTTCAAAGTATACATACAAGCATGAGTTGGAGTTAACTAAGTAAAGGAAACTGCCCTTCCCAACTCCCCTAGGCCTTGGTAGATGCTAATCACCTGGTTGAGATTAAAAAACTTTCTCTTCCGAGCATCTCTGTCTAACCATGCTGACTGCTACTTCATATTCCTTTCTGAACTCAGAAATTCAACATATGCCATATACAACTTCCTATTTGTTCTTGGCCTCATGAATCTTTAGATACTCCCTATGACTGCCAAGAACCCCAAAAGTTTTGTCATGCACGAGGGGTGGGGGGAGGGGGTGGAGAGTGGAGGTGGGGGGTGCACAAATGAGCCTCTTCCTACTTTTCTGGCTTTATTTCCTTTGCTATCATTTCCTGGCCATGTATTTACTCTTCTGATGCCATACTTTCATGTTCACTCTTCTCTACACCTGTGATGCTCTTCTCTCTGTGTCCATCACTGAAATCTCACTTATCTGTCAAGGCCCTGCTCAAATGCCATCTCCTTTATGAGACACTCTTTGATCCATCTAGTCAAAATTACTCTGTCCTCTGGTATTTTCATTTTGTTCTTCTTTGTTAGCTGTTTACATCTTCCTCTCCTTCTCTAAAATTTTTAAATTCTTGAAAATAGAAATTCAGTCTTATTTGTGAATCTATCCTCTACATTGCTCAGCATAGTGCTTACATACAGAAGAGACACAATAAATATTTACAGAATGAATGAAAATAATTATCATGGTATATAAGATCCTAAGCAGGAACCGTTATTACTTCTTTGTATAGAGAATGCTCAGTAAATACTGATTGGTAGTTTACTGTAAAAACAAAAACCTAGACCATCTTTTGGCTTTTAACATTAAACATCTGCACTAAACAAAAGAATATAATACAAAAGAAGCTCAGATAAATTAATTAAAGGTATCAGGTGGGATACCAGATAGAGAGATGCCTTTTACACAGCACTGTTTTGGTATGGCCCTAGGCCCCTCACTGTCACCGTCCCAAAGCAGCATATAACTCAAATTACCAGGAAGGGAACAGTAAATATTTTCTATGATTTGTGTGACATGGAAGATTACTTGAACAGGAAGTTTCCATGGGTTAAGAGAGAAAACTCCTGTGTACCGGGAAACAATGGAGTGTGCTACACTCCTTGCATGTAAACACTTTCTGATCAAACTGCACTTTGGAAAGAGAACCACCTATCCCAACTCTGTTTAACCCTCCAACAAAGTAATCTGGCAGGCAATCTTTCAGAAAAAACACAAGTCCTGGTCAGGGGGTTTTAAGTTTGAATACTTAATTTTCAAACTACCTTAGGGTGGAGATTAGGGTAAAAATTGTATAGGCTGCTCTAGCTATCTGATTTACAATAGGGATTCTTTTTTACCCTCTTTGGCATTTTACATAATGGTTTTCTTTGTTGTTACTGTTGTTATATAACAATATAGAAGAGTAGTGAACGGCCAGATTTTTTAGTGAGAATATCTGGGTTCAAATCTTGGCTCTACTAAGTACTACGTATATGATTTTAGGTAATTACTTAATCTCCTTGTGCCTTAGTTTTCATTTCTAAAAACTAGAGATAATAATAATACCACCTTCCTTATTAGGATTGGGGTGAGGATTATGTATATTATATATGTAAAGCACTCAGAAAATTATCACTATATAGTAGCCTCTATTAAATGTTAATTATCGTTAGCAATTTTTAGTTTTTATAAGGAATGCATTATTCACTTGCAAAAAATGTTGTTTATAAACAAATTTGATGTCCATAAAACGTGAAGAACCAAATATAATATCTTCCTCTACATATAAAGATATAGTAAAGACTAGGTGTTGGTAGGTAAGAGATGTCCACACTTAGATTTCAAAAGATCTAAGTCCTTGAAATCATGTACAAAAATGAGTGAATGAAGTGTGAATGTGTATTTTTCTGGGAATGTGATCCAAAGCTTTTGACAGAGTCTTAAAGAGTTCTGTGACCACCAAGAATCAAGACCCACTGCTCAACTGTCCCATTTTAAAAGTTTGATCCATATTACGTATATGTGCGTAAAGATCAAGTTTGAATAATTTTCTTGATCGACTGTCATGTTCAAATATGCCCTTTTTGTGTATCTTGATTGCCTTGCTATCCTTATATTATGTGCTAGTTTAAATGCTCTTTGCAGTACAATCATTTGCACAGCTATATCAAGTTAGAATATTATTAAGCTTCAAACTCCTTAGTTCTAGTTTGGACCTGTAGCTTCCACTTCAGATTTCTTTCGGTATAGTATAACAGGATTCATATTCTCTAGAATATGGGCTAAGAAATGAATGTTTTGTTTCTATGAATAATGGAAATATATCACCCTTCTAAATGCCTTTTTCTACCTGGTCCCAGGGGCACTGACCCTGAAATATCTCCATGCCTTTTTGCTAAGAAATCCAGAAAAACGATTCCAGAGGTGATCAAGTCACACAAACTTTTAGAATGAGTGCAAACAAATACTTCCAGAAATACAAAATAAGACTTTACTTCTGTTCTAATACAGAGAAGAGATTTTTCTTTGTCACCGATTACCATTTCTCCTTCTTTGGAAAAGGGGCAAATCATTTAACTTTTGCTCCTCAGTAATGTTTCCTTCTGATAATGAATTTCTACTGATTCTTATCCCAGTTATAATACAAAAAAGGAAACAAAAGTAACTTTTGTTTAGTGACAGCTGAGCTTAATAAAACCTGTAACAGGACCCATTTTTACATGACCAATAACAAATCAATCTGCAATACGAAGCCTGCAAGCTCCAGCCACACTTTTACCTGTGAAGCAGTCAGATTGGGAGAGGGTGCAGCCGACTGGGCGTGGTGGTGGTGGTACTGCTGTTGTTGCTGTAGCTGCTGTAGTGGTTGCTGCTGTGCTGTTTGTAGTTTGTTTTCTGATTGTGGCAATGGCTGTATTTGGAACTTGTCTGGTTGTTCTTGCTTTACTATCAGGTTCTTCCGTAGCTGTTCAACTACTCTTTTCTACCAAATGAAGACAAAAAAATAAAATCTATCAGGACAGTGTTCTATTGTTCTCTGACGACTTTGATCTGAAACTTGTTACAACATCTAAAATTCAGATTTGACAAATAAGAAATCCATGGTATAAGAAACGTTTATATATAAAGGTAAACTGAGGCACACATATGAGAAGAAAAGCTAATAGAAGTCATGCTAGATCTCAGATTTCGTGATTAACATTAGCTTAGCATGCTAGGTTGGAAGGGCAGTACAGGGTAGCAGTAAAGACGCGACTCTAGAGACAGACTGCCTCAATTCAAACTTCAGTTTTGGTAATTACTGGCTGTTTGATGTTGGTCAAGTTACTGTAAAAGGAGGTGACTACCAATATCCTCAGCATTCTTACAAGTACCAAACAAGCTGCTATATGCAGAGTACTCAGAACTGTGATCGGCACATGGTTGGTCATTTTTCTTTTTGCATCTGGCAACAAAGATACCAGCCATACTAATTTTTGTTAAACAAACATCATGTATCTATGCCAGATTTAAACGTTAAACAGGCTTTTAAGCAAAGAACCCCTGATCTCAGTAATATGCAATAAAAACAATAGACATTCTAAATTACTGAAATGTATAACTCATGAGCAGGACTCCTTTGGTAGGCTAGTATCTGGTGAAACACATTTAGGCAGAGTACACCTTCGGTTACATGCAATAAGAATTTAAAATTAAGGTTTCTTAAATTTTCTAGACCTTGTTCAAAACCAAGAAAAATGTGTACTTAGATACCTTCATTACTCCGAAATACATTTCAACAGGATGTACACTCCATGAGGGCAAGGATTTATTTTGTTCACAACTATACTATGCACCTAAGTCAATGTCCTCATTCTCTTTACATGATATGTAAAGTGATGGGACCCAAGACCATCAAATGGCTCAGAGAATATGTAAAATCCATTTGGGGCCAGACCTGGGTTCCAACTATCCTGCCCTAACAGACAAAAGAAAGTATAAGCAGCACTCCTCTCGTACACTTTCAAGTGGGTTCACTAACTCAGGTTTGTTATTTCTGATAAAAATGGATTGCCATTTTCTAATTATGAATGGAGAAAAAGAAGTGAAGGATGATCTTTCAGTAGAGTTAAGTAAAATCAAAGGACAAAGGTTGATTTTCAAATTCTTGCTTAAGATTCTAACCAACTTCATTACACATACTGTCTAACACAGTGGTCCCCAATCTTTCTGGCACCAGGGACTGGTGCTCCTATGAGAATCTAACGCCTGGTGATCTGAGGTGGAGCTGAGCTGGTGATGCTAGTGCTGAGGAGCAGCTGCCAATACAGATGAAGCTTCATGCTCCCCTGCCTGCCGCTTACCTCCTGCTGTGTGGCCTGGTTCCTAACAGGCCACAGACCCATACTGGTCTGTGGCCCAGGCATTGAGGGACTCCTGTTCTAAAGAATCCAAACCTGCAGGTTACCTGCTTAACATATAGAACCTTAAAATACTGAAAAAATAGATTTTTAAAAAACTTAAGTCAATACAAAATACATTACTGAAAGAATTTTTCATGTTTTTATTATTGATTCTTTTTAGGCAATGAAAATGCCACATAAAGGCCATTTTTTTGGGGGGGGAAGTCTAACACTTCATCTTTCAGCAGTAAAATATTAAAAAGGATGCAGAGTCCAATGTCTTTGCAAAAATCACCTGCAGAATAAAAATGTAAGTTAATAAAAATATCTAATGCTTATTAAAATTAACTTTCAAGTCTACGAAGTCCTGCTTCTCAAGTACAAATGGCAGAGTCATCGAACTGATAGAGTTTCGGAGAGGGGGAACAGTAGTGGTGCTACAGGTAATTCTGAGTATCACAGGTAGATTCTATTGCTTGGTAACTGCTAGAACATTCAGACATTTAGCAATTAAATAATTATTTAGAGTTGCTTTCCGTCTCCCCACTCCCCAACATCTTAATCAGCATTAATCAACCATATTAACAAACTCGCTAAAAATGTAGCATAGCATACAGAGAAAGAGATTCCAACAACTTTTACCAAAAAAAAAAAAAGAAGAAGAAGAAGAAGAAGAAACTCCCAACAGCTCAAATCAGGAGGAGGAGAGAAACCAGGAGGAAATAATACAACACAAATGCGACACTTGCCAAAAAATAAATTTTGAACAAAAACAGCACAGGAAACTAAATGATTACTATACCAGGCACAAAAGGAAAAGGTGTTTTTCTCCTCTACCGCCATCCTTAGGAAATACAGTGTGCTCTCCTACTTACTGCCCAACTGGGGTAAACTACAGGCAAGAGACAAAGCCCGGAACCCACTCCCAGTGTTGTGTACACCAGAAGGGAACAGTAGGGGAAGGAAAGAGAAAGGGATGCAGGCTAGAGTACTCCGCAGCCATATGGCTAGAACAAGGTGACGACCAATCAGAACCAGAATCAGGGAAGTGGGAGTCAGTGAGTCACACTGCATTCACAACTGTTCCTCCCCCAGGCCCTGAAACAAAGCCCGTGGAACCAAGGGGGCAGGGGAAGGAGGGTTCGAAATATTTGCAAACTTACATTAGTCCTCGAGGGGAGGAAAAATAAGAGAGCTGTGCAGACTGGACACGGGTCAGATCATAGGAGCTGGGTAAAGTTTTCTTTGAAAGAAGGCTCTGGCGTACTTCAGAGTGCTCCTAAGACATGCATCTCTTCTGCACTCCTTGCTGTGTTTACCAAAAGACTAAAAGAATACCAAGTGTGTAGTTGTGCATATCTGTGAAATTTTTTTTTCAATCAAGTTTCCAGGGGAAGCCCTGATGTCTTCCATAACTTAAACGTCTATCACTGCATTTTGGAAACCAATGGTCTAAAGTCAGGTAAGCGCGGCAGTGAAGGTGCTCCTTAGGTGTACAGAGGCTGGGCACACTCTGTTAAAGACTGGCTAATAAAAGAGAGTTGTTGAATATATTTGTTGGCTTTTCTAAGTCCCACAATCCAGTCTTGTTCTAGTTCAGTCTTGAAAACACAAAAATCATATTAACCCAAGCAGGACCCTGATCTGAGTCAGTCCCAGTTCTGAGTGGCAGCAAGAGAAGACAGCCATAATATTTCATAAACCTTAGCTGTACGGTATCAAGCAAAGTTGCTAAGTATCCTCTCGTCTCCATAGAGAGTAAGTATACTTTTATCATTATGTGTTTTAAACAAAGAAATCAACTTCTGATGATCATTAATGAAGGTTATGCTGACATAAACAACTGGATACCTTCAATGTTATTCACATATAACGGAGACCTTTAAATGTAGCTAATTATCTTGGAACATTATCCTGAAGCTTTGCCATTTATCATTCACTAATAAGTTAAAGGGAGTTAAAAGAAAGAGAAAAAATGAAGAAAATGGAAGAGGAAAAGCTGGAAAGAATGAAGGCAGAAGGGAGAAAAGTTAATAACTTATCTTCTCTCCTTAATATATTTTCTATAAACAACGGGCCAATGTGCCAGGCATCCAGAATGGCTAGTACCGCCCCCTTCAATCCATCTGCCAAGAACTGCTTCATAAACCCAGCATGTAATTCCAAGCCTCAGATTCCCTTGGCATGCACATCACTAGGTTTCATCAGGGTTTGTTCAGGCAGAAGAGTTCAGAGCCTCTGACACTTCAAGTCACAGTTTCTGAGACAGGTAGTCATGGTGATCAATTCTGTGTCATTCAGCGATATTATGAATGTGTTTGCACGACAGCAAAACAGATTCCTAAAGAAAAATACAAAAGTTTATAGGCCCAATTCAACTGAAAATCAGGTTCTTGTTTTCCTAAGTTAGTCACTCACTCCAAGGTCCATGGCCTTGGTCAATACAGAAGAAAGATGGAGCAAAGGAAGGCCAGCCTCCACCCTCCAACCAAGCCGCCAGTTTATTTCTATCAAACTCACACAAATTTTGGAAAGCTTCTCTCAAAAGAAACTCCAGGCACAGGCCCTGCCCTCCTGGATGTCAGTGCCTTTTTTTGCTTTTCTACACTCAATTTGTTTGTGTTCTAGTTGGCATTATCTCTTTTATATCAATCATGAGAGGGCCACACCCACTCGGACATCTTCTTACATAATATTGCCTTAAAAATTCACCCTTTTCTTCACCTTTCATACTTTCACCCTTCATACGAGAGGATGACAGAGATTTTTAATTTCACAAATCCAGAAAGTCAAGAACAAATCTTACCCATCTTCATACATAAAATGTGAAAAAATTTTCCAGGTCTTCAGACTAACCAATTTCTCAAATGAAACCAGAGAAACTAAAAATTTTGTGTGCAGAAAAACTAACATGACAAATATACACCTGTTGATGAAGTCAGAATGTACTCGAAGAAACAAAAACTTTCTACTGTGTCTGACTGAAATTCAATCACTGCATTTATAAGTAACACCAATATTCATCAATGGTAAAAACGCAGGAAGGAGATATGATGCCAGTCTCCAGAATGCTAACACTAATTACCCTCTAAAGAATAGGGTATAACCGGCATAACAATGATGAAATTACAATCTAAAGTAAAAGGTATGTGTTACTAAATTAAGTAAAGATTCCACCATTTTATGAACTAAAACACAGGGAAAAGAAGCAATAAACTCTAAACAAGTTCCTTCTTAATGCGGTAAGTGAAAGGCAATGGGAGAATATACATGGAAGTTATTAGAGGGAATGTTCCAGGGGAGACATACAGGGCAGAATTCGGACGGCAGAAGAGGAGGAATACTGGTGGCAGCAGCTATAAAAATATTCTTAGCTAAACATAGTTGTGCTTTATTCATTTCGTAAGGCACAAGAAGGGTTCCCCCAAACTCCCCGATGTTCAGTTTCAGGGTCAGAATCAGCAAATAGCTTCTAACCTTTTAAAATTCCTTAAAAAGGAATATATTCTTTAAAAATACCACCTGTTTGGCAGAAGCAGTATCTATAACCTTATCTTATACAGGGAACTGTCTGTATATATGTTGTTGTCTACTAAAGGGGATGTTTGGTCTTAAGACAGTTTGGAACACAGATAATTATTTTATAGTTCTGCAAGGTGCCATGGAATTTTTACAGTACAATGTAAATGAATTAAGAACAGCAGCAGCTGGAACTATGTGGGGTTTTTTTTTGTTTTGTTTTGTTTTTGTTTTTTTCTTTTTTGACAAAGTTCAAACTTCTCTACATAGATGCTTAACAGATGGTGGAGAACACATATGTCATGGTACTGATCAGACTTGGGCTTACTTTTTAATTAAAAAAATATTCTTTGGGGTTTACTCTTCTTTAACACACACACACATTTACATCAAGAGGTTTTACACACCAATTCCATCTCCACAGGAGAACAGACCTTTTATTCATATCAATGGGATTTATATTCCATCTCCATAGGGGATTAGATCCTTTATTTGATAGCCTGATTAAAATGCAGTTTACATTCTTCTAGTTTAGTTCATTCACGCTCTAATAGGTAAGCTCTACCCCTCCCCCGCTCCTCCCCCTCCCCCCCGCCCCCACACACACACTCCTTATGCATGACTATAAAAGAGAGGGCTGCTAGAGTCAAACTACACCTATATCCAGGGACGATTCTAAGAACCTGGGGGCTGGCCGCCTTTAACTTGCATCACAAGAAAAGAGTGTAGCTGTTGCACACAAGAGAGATGTGGCCCCTGGAGAACTACAGTTTTCCAATATGTAACATACCTAGATGCTAGGGCAAAATAGTAAAAACAGACAGAATAAAAAAGAGCACTGCATGCTGGGAATGACAGTTGTAATACAATTCCCTATAATAGAAGACCAAAGAAGCCAAAATCAGAACCCAGTTGGCCTACATTTCTCTACATCTCTTTGAAACACTAAGCTTGCTTCACAAAAGTGTTGAGGGGCAAATGAATTAATGGTGAGAAATGTTTAGGAAACTGTTGAGGGCAATGTGAAAATAAGGGATGATAACCAATGAATACTACGATTTGTCTAGTATGAATTTTTAACTCAGAGCAACAGCTAATTAAACGGGACTTTCATTTCCAATGCCAATTATATTTCAAACACTTGATTTTTTAACATCTATTAGTTCAAACTATTTTTTTTTAATGAGAATTGCTCAAAGTACAGGATTAAAAAGGACAATGATACCTGTTGCCTTTCAATCTCAGAAATCAAACACAGTAGGGATTACTTCCCTGTGTAGAAATCTAGGTACAGGCCAGATTTCTTACATCTCTATAGTGGTTCAGGGCTATATTCTGAATATAAAAAATAGATGTCCAATTTAAATGTAACCTGACCTAGAAAAGACCCTTAGATACATTAATGAGAACAGAAAAAAAAAAAAATTAAGAACCATTTATAATCTGCATAATTTAGTTGCTTGCTAAAATAAAAAGTGCCTGAATCATTGTGTTTGTACCACACAATGAGATATGACATGGAGGCTATTAATTTGTAAATTAAGCTCTAGTTCAGCAAAGCGCATGCCCCTCCGTAACTATCTGTTACAGACCTGCACACACCACCAGCTCGTCATCCATCATTCCACCACTCTGCCCCACAACTTAAAAGGCAGCATTGCCTTGTTAATGTCAGTTGTCCCATGCACGACAGAAATTCTCTCATTGCTCTGCCCTGAAGCTGCTGTGGTTTTCCTCACAAAAGAACGATGATTGGAAATGGCTGCGCTGGGGCTGTCCCTGACAAGTGGGATATGAAAATACAATTTGAGCACAGTAATGACCCTAGAATGGGGGGAGGGAAAGAGAGGAACCAAACCAAAAACCTCTATCATTTTGTGGAACACTGCTCAGATAAAACAGATTGTTTTGCCGACTCCAAGCCCTGGGTACAATTTGTGGTAATGCAGGAAGCCCTCTTTTCCCAGAAACACAAGAAAGAATCAGATGCTGAAAGAAGATATAACAGAGTATTTAAACAAATTCTACACAAAATACATATACTAAGACACGGATAAATCATTTCTAAAGGCAAGGACACATTTTAACAATCTTCGATTCAGCAGTTTTTTTCTTAAAATAGAGAAAAAGATAGATAATGGTATTAGAATAATATCTCTGTGAGGCAGGATACATTAGACAGAGAATATCCTATGGTGAAATGTAATATTTTCCTTACATTTAAATAAGTTTCATAAATCTCTAAACACTGAAATTTGAATTGGGAAATATTTTAACAAAAGTACATCCTCGACGATACACTCTTGATACTTAAAAACATAATTTATATCATCTACAGTAACAGCATAAACACACAGCTATAAAAAGATTTCAAAGCTACTGAATGAGTATCTCTTAATTTCACAAAGTATTCACTAACTCAGTAGTTTATCAGGAAGTATTTGTTACAACCACTGGAAGAGAAAAATTAAGTGTTACAAATTTACTTTCTGACAAGACCCCACATAAAACAACACTGAGAGAGCAATTCTATCACCTATGTAGGCTGCCAAGATGAGGGATGGGTAACTTCAAGGGATTGGATCTTCCAAGACACGTGATGAAGGATGATTTGCACTACTCTGTATTTAGTTTGGGTTTTCTGCATCAGAGACAGAAGAAACCTGAACTCATCTTTCAGACTTTCAGGGCAGGGTTGCCTCATTGTTTTAAATTGTCAGTACTAGAAGTTTTTATTAAAGAGAGATAGAGATTCAGCTAGAAGAAGGCATGAATAATCTCTTACTGAATAAAAAACACTTAATTAAAATTTTAAGTATTTTATTAAATCTTGTGTGAAAAAAATAATTTTTCATAGGCTATGAAAATCGGTAAATCCAATTGACAAATCTCTACATGAATATTTAAAGTCTTCACACACACGCACGCATACACACTCTTCAAGTTTTAGAAAAGATGGAATGACCGCAATAAAAATGATTTGTTATTTTTATCTTCTTTTAGCTTACTTCTTCGTAGTGAAGTACATGTAGCTCAATCCTTTACTATATTGTTCTCCCATTTCCGTATCCAGCACAATTACTGAGGTGCAGGTTCATCCAAGACAAGGACACTGAACTGAACATAAGACCAGTCCCTTGGTTTTTTTTTTACAAAACAAGACTTCTTAGAGCAGTTTTAAGTTCACAGTAAAACTGAGTGAAAGGTGCAGAGAATTCCTATAAACTCCCTGCCTCCTGACCCATAGCTTCCCTTACTATCAACATCCCTACCAGAATGGCACATTTGTTAAAACTGATGAACCTACGCTGACATATCATCATCACCCAAAATCCATAGTTTACACTAGGGTTCACTCTTAATGTTATACATCCTTTGTATTCTGACAAACATATAATGACATATATCCAGCACTGTAGCATTATATGGAATAATTTCACTGTCCTAAAAATTCTCTGTGCTCTGCCTATTCATTTCTCTTCCCCTAAGCCCTGGCAACCACTGATCATTCTACTATTTCCATAATTCTGCCTTTTCCACAATGTGATGTAGTTGGAATCATACATCAAGTAGTCTTTTCTAATGGACTTCTTTCACTGAGTAATATGCAGTTCAAGTTCCTACACGTCTTTTCATAGGTTGATAGCTCATTTCTTTTTACTGCCAAATAATATTCCATTGTCTGAATATACCACAGTAGTTCTCTTGATTTTCAGTCTAATGTGGCAGCTGGTGAGTTCTATAATAGTTACAATAAAAACAACAGCAATAATATCAGATAGCAATTACCTGCCACCTAGTACAATGAGATTCTGAGCATCGAAGTGACTTGACCTAGGTCTCAAGTCAGGCAGAGTCAGACTTAATAGTTCTAGTTTCTGATATCGAATTCCATACCCTCCCTCCCCGACACCTATACACTACATAATACAGCAAACCACAAAAAACACTTAGGGGAAAACTGTGTGTGTGTGTGTGTGTGTGTGTGTGTGTGTGTGTGTGTGTGTGTATGTGTGTGTGTGTGTGTTCCCATTCTGCTTTTAGGAAATCAAGAAATCTGGGTTCCAGTTTTGCAGCTGTTATTAAACTAGGTTTGTGACCTTGGGTGAATTATCTACCTGATCTTGGTCTCAGCTTCTCCACTCTATCTTCGACATTCTCTTCTGCTTAAAATTCTATGACTCTTTGAATGACAAGAATACAGTCTCTTGATTATACTTTCTACCTCTACAAATAAGCACTGTAAAAGAAAACTAATGCTCCCAATGATGACCCTGACACACTAGAGAAACTAAATCATTAAAGAATGGTTTTATACAGGGATCGAACATTCACATGGAACTGGGGTCAGGCAGGTACTACATGTGAATGAAGCTGGCCAGCTATGAGATAATAAGAAGCAATGGGGACCAAGGTCAACTGGAGAGGGAATGCCCTGTCTAACGGCATGAATGTAAGGATTGCTTTTAATGTTTTGAGTCAAACAAAATATCTCTGCTGGTTAGATTATGCCCACAGGCTACCAGTTCTTGACCCCTAGACAGTAATTACATTCACTGAACTGTAGTTACTAGGAGGGGAATCCAACATTACTTAGAAAAATTTTCAACAATAAGAAGTGAGTCAAAAAGGATTTCAGATAACCCAAAAATTAAAAAGGTTTTCTGGTTGATCACAATTCACCACTGTGAAAAGGCTGGGGTGTGACTTTTAGGGGGAAGAAGCACAGACATAAAGAGCAAGTAATCAATCAGTACTGAGAAGAATATGATAAGATAAAATATCTGAAGATACGGGGAGACAGATAACTATTTATAAAATATAAAGAAAATTTCAGTAATAATATGTCCCATAATTGTGCCAACTTTATCAAAACAGCTTAAAGTACTTACAGATCATTTAAACCCCTCCCCACCATGTAACATTGACGTAAGAATGAACTGGAATCAGTTTCTCTATCACCGAACCATAGCTGTCTCCAGGGCTGAAGAAAGCAGCTGTTTAAACAGCCTCATTGTAGAGGTCAGTAAAATGAAAGCTACCTTGTTGAAGCTACCCAGGGAATTCTAGTAAGCAAAATGTAATCATCAGATTTGGAATCCAACCAAAACACTAGAAACATCTCTTGCACTTAACTGGTTCTTGTTTCTGAGTACTCAGATTTGTCTAAATCATTTATATAATTAAGAAAAAAAGAAATTCATGTTATAAACATATGGATTATTTAATATTTTATCTAAGTGAACCCTAAATAAAAAATGATGAGACCATTTTCTACAAATATTTCCCTAGTGATGTGATGATTATATAGCTCTTTACAACTGTACATTTTCACTCTCTTATCAAATAAGATTCTCACAAATATGTGGGGGTGGATTAAGGCAACTGTCATGGATTCAGACAGGGAAACTAAGACATATGGCGACTGATGACCAATCAAAATTTACACAGTTACCTAACAGTAAAATGGCACTAGAATATGGACTCCCTATACTGCGGAAAACTAGTGTGAATGAAGCTCTCTGTTCACTGAACAAAGAGCTGGAGTTCATTTGTCTGAACCAACTCTTCTGGGGCTGACAGGAGGTTGGGTGTTATCCAAGTGGACTGACTGAATGTAGAGTACACCGGTGAGGGAAGTTGGGCCAGGCAGAGAGATGTCTTTTGTTGAACATCAGTCTCTAGATACAGTAAACAGCTAGGAAACAAAGGCCACTTAGAGCCAAGAAAGACGAGTAACTTGCGTAACGAAATGAAGGGGTCAAGCAGGAAAGGAGCCAGAGGATTCAGTCAAGGCAGGAAACAGGTCAGCCAGAGATGAGGCATGGACAGCTCAAGAGATGGGTCTGGAGCAAATTCTACCCACAGCGTCCAATCTCAGGTGAAGTTCCTATAAACTGCTGTGTGCACTTGGAAGGGCTGGGCGTGTTCTTAAAGGGACTGTGCAGTGCTGGATAACTTGCTCCAAAATGCCAGAGAGACTGTATTTTTGTCATCAAAGATATTTTCTCTGGCAGCTGAGCAGGGATACACATGGAGCCAACCCAAGAGAATGAAATGCTTCCTCATCTATGAAGTATGATGGACAATTTTAAGATGCTATTTCTAACCTTCCAGCCTCAAGCCCCAAACTTCAATTCTGAAACAATGACTTCAATTTAATAAATTTAATGTACATTGGCAACATTTAGACCGGTAAAATGTTGGGTCCCAGTGGGTTTTTAAAGGAGTGAATCACAGCAAACTTTGCTTGCTAGCCACTCGTATAAAGCTGGTTTAAAATTTTTATTCACTAACAGATTAATCCTACTGCCATGAAAACTATATGGCTATCTTGCTTTTAAAATACAACATAGATGATCAAAACCCATATGCAAAGGTGCTGAGAAAACAACATTATAAACCACACAGAGAGGTTTGAAATCAGCTTCCCACTTTCAGAGCTGCTACCAGAAATCCTGGCTGCCCCTCCCCCACCATCACACAAGACCAAGGCTCAGTCAATAAGACTGCTGTGCGAGTGACACGGCCATCACTTCTGCTTAGTCTCCACAGGCCTAATGTATGTGATGCTGAATTTACTTATCTCAGTAGGCAGCACAGCCTCGCCAAGAGTGGTTATGTTTTAGACTTGGTAAGAACAAGATGTCAGGGGTTTTGTTGGTGGTGCATCACTCTGCGACACCTTATTCCAACTCTGTGCTGAGCTGGCAAAAGCACTAAATCAACCCTCTGCAATCCGGCTCCGCTTACCCTTCGGATGTTCCAGTGGCACAACGACTTTGCAACATTCACTGGCAATGTGACATGTGACACACCAGTAACCCAGATTTGTCTAGTCATCACAGCCTTTGAATGTCTCCTTGGTCCTTCTCTGTCCTTGTTCCTCCCAGTTTTGTTTTCCTTACGAAATATTCTCCCTGTGACATTTTCAACCAAAGGACACAAGGCTCTAACTCTATCTTGAGCTCATCAGAAACGTATATGATCTCTATGCCACACAAAAGACTTGTTAGACAATACTCGAGCTTCCTACAGCCTACTCCGCTTAGATGCTGAGAATGAGGAGGCAATTATTTACATCCCGTTTAAAAAGAACCCAATTGATTTAAGGAGGACTATGGGGGCAAGTGTGACAGACCTACTTAGAGAAAGCAAAGATATTTGTCATCTGATGGATACACAGTGGAATGGACCTACTCGTATGCAGGCTATCAGCCTTGCCACTAATCAGAAGGGAGAAAGCATCCTTACGAAAAGAAAATGGAATAAATTAAGTGGAAAAGAAGAAGTGACACGAAAGTACAATGTTTAACAAGCAGATTTTTTTGATGGCTGAAGGTGCTTCTTTCCTAACTGGGACTCCCTATAACTGGAAGGAATCATTCCTACACAGGGGTGCATACCTATACTTCACAGGGTGTTTGTTTGTGTGACAGTTATACTGTCATAATTTTAGATGGTTAAACCTCTGCTCCAGGATTTATAAAAGATCAGAACACTTGTCACTCCTGGTGCAGGTAGAGTGAGATAGAGTGGTTGAGCAGTTCATTTTTCTTTATAATTACACTCCATTAACCTTCCACATGAGAGCTCCCCTGTGCTTTCATACCAGCAGCACCAACTGGCTGCATTTGATAAGGCTCTACAGAGTCTGCAAGAGCAGCACATGCAACAAAAAGAACACTTTAATACTGCAGACTTAAGCAGAAGCTGAACGCAGCTACGAAGCTCCTCTACTTATTGGCACACATATTCAGCTCAATTATACATGTGTAGACAAAAACAAACCAAAATGTAAAGCCGGAAACCAGCAAACAGATGATGGGAGCTTATTTTAAACCCAAAGTGATTCGAAAATCTTCTGGTAATCCTTATAGTATCAAAACCTAATTTATTATTATTTTTCTACCTTTTGATAATGTGGCATCCCATAAGAAATGTATTCAATTTACTAAAGCTTACAGGGTGATACAATTACAGGTGATCTATATTACAATTAGATCACATTGGTGTCTACAAGCTGCATGTTGTGAAGGTAATTTACTCACTAAAGTATTTCTCCTTATGGTTCTCTCAGTAACTCATTTAAAAAAAAAATGGTTAAGAACTAGCATTAAGTCTATCTCTATCCTTGACAGTGGTGATGTAAGTAATTTCTCTTTTTGAGAGAGAGAGCGAGCGTGCGTGCACGCGCACACAAGCGCATGCAAGCGAGCGAGACCGAGAGACCTATTCCATTAATGATGTATTCTTCCAGAGTTTTTAATACAGTGCCTGGAACACTACTTTCCAGATGCACTAAGGTACATCAGTGCTTTCTCCACCCTGAGCAAAGGCTAGGTGTTACACGCTCGAGCACATAAAACAAAAGCCAATTTGAGAAGTAGGTGCTGGCACAATTAATTTTGAATAGGATCCCAATCACTTGGGAACAAAAGGTAGCTATACTCATACCTCTGTCTTAACTAACCAACAGCATTCACAGCTATCACAACATCTCAGAATAAAGTCTCTGTGGTAGTGTGTGTTTCTAGGTACATCCCTAACCACAGTGACCTAAGGAAGATCAACAGGTTAGGAGTGGCATGGCATTTTTCATCAAATGTTATATTTAAAACACTTTTTTAGAGATATAAAACTACAGCAAATCTTGTTTTTGAAAATTAATGAGATGCTTAGTACTTCTGAAAGTGTTTGGCAGAGAAATGATTGTTTACATTTACATTTTGAAGATAGATGATTAGATCTGGGAATTCTACTATACTCTTCCTTTTTCAATGCTTTATGTATGAAACTGAAGGACTTTTCCCTTATTATTTTTCTTTTGCTTAACACCATTATAAACGTAGGTTACTGTAAGTTTTTATGACACTTACCACCACGGTATCCTTTTAAAAAATGTTTCTTAACCCAAACATCAGACTTGTGCTTGCAACTAAATAGTTCATAATTCTTTAAAACTCAATATCAAAGACGTAATTTTAATATTTTCTTGTACATCACATGCTGAAGCATTAGGCATAATAATGCTGAATAGTCACATGCCAAAAGATAAAGCTGGACTGAGCCTATACGAAGCAGCTCCCAAAAATGTTGGTTTTTCAATGTCCAGATCCAGTGGCAGTCAGATTTCTCCTCTACCAAATAATGCATATTTTTCATTTCCCAATGGATAGAATTTCTTTCACTAAGTACTTGTTTTTCATTTGAAAAGTGGCAGACATTAAAATTCCACTCTCTATAATCATGTTAAGAATCAGGCAAAAGCCAATCTACCTGCTCAGGATCTGTTGCTCTGACTCATTGTTGGGCCATCTGTTTATATGTGCTGCTTGTCTCACGGTGCAAATCAACCTGCTGCTAGGAAGACCTGCCTCACGCTGCAAACTCGTTCTGCATTTTCAAACCCCCTCACCAGCAATAGGTCCTCTTATCAGAACCTAGAACTACCACTTCAATCAACTAGAGTCAGACCTTGTTCTAGTGCTCTTGTAAAAAAAAAAAAAAAAAAAAAGATACACAGGCCCAAGCGCAAACAGGTCATTTCTGAACACTGGGCTTACGAGGAAGGTGGCAGCACAGTTTTGCTCCTATCGAAATATTTTAGTACCATCAGCAGCAATCAGCCTGCTACCCAGGCATACACATGTACTACTGTGGAGAGAGGCTAAAAAGATTACTGAATCCCAGAAGACAAGAACATAAACTGCAAATACAAACCATTCTGGTCTTCTTTGTTTTAAAGATTGGCAACTTACTCATTGATGGGTTTCCATCTGTGTTATTAGCACACAAATTTAAAGCAGCATTAGAAAAGGTTCTCAGAACATCCTTTGATCCACCCACAACTATCAGTTTGCTTGCTATTTTGCATACATTTTGCTAATCACTCTCTCATCTTAGATTTGAAAGGATATTAGGACCATGACTAGGGTGGTGGGAAGTATAAAGTTTCAAGGCAATATTTATTGAATATCCCTAGAGAGTATATAGTATTCTATTAGATGTTGTGGTATAATATTAAAAAGTTATTTAATTTTTTAAAAAGTTTATATAGCTAGTTCAGGAGCTAGAAGTACATATGCAAAAGAACTATAACATTTCTTATAGAATATTAACAAGTAAGATTATTGGAAAATTAAAACATATGTAAACAGAGCAGAGAGCAATAAATACAGAAAGTGGAGCCACAAATAGAATACAAGATCAAATCTGGTAGAGTGTACATTTTGAGGTAAATCCAAGAAAAAAATTTTGAGACAGAAACAAATGTGGGCTATCTATAATAATTAAAAATTATTATTTTGGAGAAATGGAGTAAGGCAAGTTTAGATGCTAATGGTTGATTAGAGGTCCCTTAATAAACAAATATGTACCCAATGAAAAGGCATGTATATACTTCCACTGGGCTCTATTCTTTATAATTAAGAAGACTATTCTTTTCATTTAAGAATATAAAATTTAGAATCATCTATATTGTTTCTAACAAATGCACCTGAAAATGCATGTCCATTTTAGAAAGGAAATTTAAAAATGTATTTAGAGGACCAAAAAATGTATAATTTAGAGGAAGCTGAGCAGTTCCTAGGCTGGTGGTTGGAGGAGGAAAAACTATGTTGATGACATACAGAAATATACTTAAAAACAGATTTGAAAGAACAAAATATTATGTTGCTTATTAGCAACAAATAACTGGTGATGACAAAGCACAGGGATGAGAGGAGTGATACTTGCATGAGAATTTCTGAATCTTAGTGGGTGAGAAATTATCACATTTCCTTTTGTTCTAGGCCCTACCGTCTCCAGTGTACACAAACTCCTTAACTTCTCTCCTGAGGATGAGTCACCGCAGTGGTGAATAGAAATGCTTGTCCTATTCCTCTGTGCTAAGGCCAAGTCACAACCTTCTGCAAGCCTGCAGCAATATGACATTTAATGAACAACTAGCAACATCTATAATCTTTGTTTTAACAGACACTGAGAAATGGAAATAATGATCTAGGGAAATTCTAATTTTCAAATTGACTGGAGAACTGAGGCTAGGATGTTAACCCTCTCAACTGCCTGATACTTGCAAAACACACCACCACCAAATTATAAGTGAAGGCGGCAAACTTTAAAAAAAGCAAGCAACGTGTTTAGCATAAAGAAACTGCTACATCATTTCCCACACTATGCTATGAAAACAAATTATTCACTCTAAACTATATGCCAAGGAATACAGTGTTATTTCGAAACTATATTCTCTTACCTTTAGATATAACAGCAGCTAAACCCTACCTCTTACTTATTCTACCCTGGGAGTTGCAGTCTCTCTCATCAAGATTCGATAATAATCTTAACACTTCTAAATTCACTGCTGAAAATGACCATTAGTTGAGATGTGGGACTAAAGATAAGAAAGTAAACAATTACCAGAAACTAGGTAACAGTCAAATTGTAGATGTTATTTAAAGACTTTAATGTTTTCCTTTCAAAAACTAGACTTAAAAATGACCAAAAATTCATTGGGTGCAATTGTTTAATGATTTTAATCCAACCCTTCTGAACCATTCCTATTATCGTATAACCTTACATGTCTGTTTTTCATTATTTGTTTCCCAGAGATCACTATATCATTTTCTAAATTTAAAATTTAGGTTTAAATAAAAATTTGACATTCTAAACTTTGACTAATGCCACATTAGTGGTTCAACAAATCTAAATTAGCCATCAAACCCAGACATTTTGCTAACACAACTGAAAGAACACACCAGAACTTATTAACATAGCTGCTTTAGAAGAAGAAATATCACATAAGTCATGTATTGTTCTGGTAGAGAAGATGAAGAGAATGTGGAAGTTGAAAAACCTTCAAGGTAAAGTCAAGGATTCTGTGACCACCAGGGTGGTAGGTAGATATGGGGGATCTAATATGTTTTAGAATCAAGTCCAAGACGGGCCATGAGAACTGCCATATCAACAAATTTTCTTCTAATAAATTACTGCAGTGTACTTTTCGCCAATGAGCCTACAGGTTCTAATGAGATAAAACCATATTCACCTGACCTGAGAAATAAATGAGACTAATAATGAAAGCCACAGTTGTGGTGACTAATCAGCGCTTCCGCCACACGTGTCCCACAGCTTCAAGAGACCAGCTAATAACACAGGGAAGAAAACAAAAACACTGCTAGCTAACACTGCATTTTTATGTAAGAAAAGAGCAGGAAGAGGATTAAATGCTTTCTTTTTTTTTCTCCCTGATGCATATATCTTAAAAATTCCATTAGTATCTTGCCAGATTTTCAAGAGAAAAGCCGCGTGCGCCAGAGTTAACTGGTACGATAGGCCATCAGAGAATAAAACCAATAAGAAACCTTTCTGTTCTGCACTTCACAGGGCTGTCACTCGTACTAGAAAAACGTCACTTTGAAGCCCTGTTTGCATTCCATTTTTAACTAGAGGGAAGAGGATGGAGGTCTTTGGTTTCTATGACAACACAGATGGGCCATAATACAAGATACTTACAAATGTTCAATTGCAGGGATGCCAAATCAAATTAAGGCAGAGTTAGCACTACTTCATAAAAACTAGATAGGGGCGAAAACAAAATACTTATGGCAAAATGATGCCATTTCTAGAAGTGGTTCTGAAAGATTTCATGAGGAAATATAAGGAAAAAAATGACTATTTTTAGTAAAAACAAATAAAACCGTAAAACTAATATATAAAAATAAAGCTCCAATTTACATGAGTAAATGTTTTCATTAAATTTTACTGGAAGATTACTACTTCACTTAATGTGAAAAAAAAATCTCTCTCAAACAACATGAATTTCATTAGTGATTTAAATCATTACAATCTGGCATACTGGCTGGGTTTTAATGGTGAGTTGAGAGCTCCTCTGACTTTTTCCTTTGTTCCATTCTCAAGATTTGTTTCTATATCTGGATTTCATAACTAGAGTACTTAGTCCTCAAAATAATTGTGGAATGGCTAATGTTTCAGGAAGGAACTAATTTGTAACTTGTAGTTAGTACAACTTGTGAAATTTATTAACTTTCCAACAGAATAGGTAATCTACCATTATCACTTTCCATATATAAATTATGATTTATTTGAGAACAGTCCTCAGCAAACATTTCTAGTTTTTAAAAGTACTATTTTGAAAAAGGTATTTACATGTGACCCTCTTCATTTGAGGGGAAAAGAAAATGTTTTATATTCAAACAAATAAGGGAACTGATTTAGATCATGGATCTTACCATTGGGGAAAAGGGATATCACATACCCCTTTAAGATCATAATGAAGAACTATGTGGACCCTCTCCTCCAAAATGCCATATATGCATGAACACATACACACATATTCTGCATACATTTCAGGGTATTTAGATAGTCTCCCACCCCTCCCCCCAGCCAGACACCCTCCACTGAGCACCCAGTTCACAGACTTATTCAGGGCCCTTCTTCCCCAAAGCCACAGTTCCATCACTACTAATAATGGAAGTCTCCAAACAAAACAAAACAAAATTTTAACATTTTCAATATTAAGTAGACTGATGGTACCATTTTACTTAAAATGCAGCTCAAATTAAATAAATTCAAATAAAATGAATTCATTTAATAAATACATATCTGCTGCAGAAATTTTACTAACGCTTGAAAACTGAATTCCAACTCTTTTAGACTCCCATCATCAAGTTAAGTCTACTTCTGTGACTTTTTCTTCTCCCTGAAAGGGCATAAACCCATTTAAAATTATTTTCAGAGAGTCTGAGATAGAAAGTTGTAAAAATAAGACTAATTTCCTTAGTAGAACCTTTTCAAAACTCAGATGCTTCTTGTTTTGAAAAGAAAATCTGTATATTCAGAGTGCCATTTAAACAAAAACAGTCATGAAAATGTTGTACCTGTACTATATAAGGAAAGAGCTTGGGCCAAATGCTAAAAAAGCTTTACAAACCAGGGCACTGGTTTTTCTTTCACCCCGTCTTTGTGAGTGACTCTCATCATCACTTGGCCTCTCTTTAGTATTAGTTTCCTCTGTTACAAAATGAGGATAATGCCTATATATCCCTCATCCCCACTCAAAGAAGAAAAATTTTTTTATAAAATTAGTCATAAAATATTCAGTATTGAGTACTAATAATGACACTAAATAATAAAACGACAGTCTAAAAATGCTGATGAACTTGATTTTTAAAACACCATAAAGCCGCCCTGCTGTCCATTATGGTGACATTCTCACGAAGGGCAGAGTAAGAAAAGGCTGCAATTCTCAGTTGGATGATGACTAGTACTTATAGAAGATTAGAAATAAGAACGGTGTATTATGTAAAACAGAATCAAAGATGGAAGTATAAGCATGGCTCAGCACACCATGACGCATATGATATTTTAATTTGAAAGGTACTAGGGAGGCCTTGCACTCAGGCCCATATAAGTGCCTTCAAAAGCTTCGTTAGACCGTGGACATTTGCCCTTCATCAATTGCTTCCTATGCCAGGATTTCCTTTTTGAGTGTTGCAACCTAATATTCTCACCCAGGCAACCACAAGCTTGTTTTGGAAAGGTTCCCTATTTCAGAAGCCTCAGTGCTATTTCCATTTGGAAATACATCTTTATGAAAATATGTATCATCCCCAAAACTAAAATGCTTAGCTATATTAAGTTTCAGCTGTAAGTGATATTTTTGGAAAAGTGGTAATTTCAGAATCTCTGCTTCAAAATTACAGAGTTGGTTTTTTTTAATGGAGTCACAAAGTAGAAATTAAAAAGATATACCAATGATTAAAGACCTCTCCTCCATTTTTCTTGTCCCATTTTACTTAAAGTTTAAAAATATTTTACTTAAATTTTTTAAGTCACCGAATTATATATACTGGTAAGAATGTCATCAGATATCCA
The DNA here is from genome assembly GCF_014176215.1 of Rousettus aegyptiacus. NCBI lineage: Eukaryota > Metazoa > Chordata > Mammalia > Chiroptera > Pteropodidae > Rousettus > Rousettus aegyptiacus. Next base: position 107,956,984 of record NW_023416308.1, read on the forward strand.
TCTTCTTAAAAACTAAATAATCCAATGCAAAAGAGCTCTTAACAGTGGTCTGACATCGTGGATGGTGCGGCTACACAACCAATTGAAGTAATCCAACACAGCAAAAAATTTGTACTTTTGATCAAAGGTAAAGGATTCCACTTTTAATTAGATAAGAAACTAATATGTCAATTATGCCTCAATAAAAAATAAACATCAAATTATTATGTTGTATACCTAAAACTAATATAATGTTAAATGTCAATTACACTTTAATAAAAAGAAAAGAAGAGACATTGGAGGGTGTGGGGAGAGAAGAGAAGGAAGTCCTTGTTTTAAGATTATATTAAAAGCTACTTAAAACATGTAAGTGATGATATTTCATGAACTAAAATATTTGACAACTGGCTATAATGGAACATCCTATATCCTTTTCTTCAACATAACAATTTTAAAGAACTGTGCTCATTTGACCTCTTATCCAACAGAAACTCATTTTCCTTCATATTCATTTGCACAGCACAGAAATATTTATTTTGTTACAGTACTTAAGTTTTACTGTGGATAAATGCTATATCCTGCCAGGACCAGACAGCATTCCATTAAACTGTCTCCTCCTTAAGACTAAGAACTTATCACCCAAAGATCTGTTTGTAAAATAGAGTTAATGTCTTCTGAAAAGGTGACGGTCTCTCCCTCTCTCATTCTCTACACTCACATACCTACATACACTCAAAATTATTCCTCTCTTTCTTAGGTCTACTCCCAAGAAGAAACACAGAAAAGTAAATAAGCTCAAGGGATACTCGACGATGTTTACTTCTCTCCTTTACAATAGTATTTCTCTGTCATAGAAATCTCTCTCAAGATGGAAAAGGAGATTATGGGGCTAAATTTTAATATATGCCTATATGAAAACCGTAAGTACAAATATGTGCATAAGGTGATAAGTCACAAAAATAACCCAGTCACAATACAGTTATGCCTTGTATACATTAAATTACCTTATGGAGTTGCTGTTTTTGGTTAAAGCCTTCATCTAAGATCATAAGGAAAATCAAAAATTCTCATCTGTATATTAATGAGTACCAAATAGTCAGACCTTGCTGTTCTGACTTATAAAACAGGTTACTTTGACACTATTGGCATAAGCCCTTGACTCTTCCCAGCTTTTTAGTACAACCAGTGAATGAAACGATCAGCCATCTTTTACTAAGGAATCTGAACTGCCTTACACTGGAATGGTTAAATAAACATTAAGGGAACCATCAGCACCAACCGCTTACTCCCCATGAGCAATGAATAAAAGAATAATGTTTGTGGTGTAATTAAGCCACTATGGCTCAAGACAGATCATCCTATCAATTTTGAAACAATTTTTCTAGTTGTATGAATTTAATAATAAAGGAAAAAATCACTTCTAATGAAATGTGGAATCTTTTTTGCATGTGAAATGTATTCATCATTTCTTTAAAATATTTCACTTCAGAACTCTTAAGAACAGAAAAAAAGGGAGGGAAAGCTTAATTATTTAGAGCCTACAAAATGACTGTGGAAAAGCACAATTTTTAAACTTTGAAAATGGGCTAAGCTGTAATATAAAATGGTCTTTGTAAATAATAAATAATTCAAATTCAGACAAGAATTAAAGAATTGGGATGTTCATTTTATTTTACATTTATAACTAAGGAACCAGAATAACCTATTAATGGTTCATTGTTGATTTAGTTCTTATAAGAACCAAATGATTTTAGATTAAATCTGTTATAAACTATGTGCTTTAAACAGTATCTGCTTCCCATTTTCAATTGTTTCCCTGTTTCCAGAAGCCCAAACAAGAATTACGATAAGGCAATAAACTATAAGAAAACAGTACGTTCAGAATCTTTCAGCAGGATATACAATTAGGGCAAAGGATAAGTTAAAGCTAGAATTAATAAGCTCCCAACAAAATACTGTAGCTTTTACAGATTTTAAGTTTGAATACATCTGGCTCAAGTTTCTGATCTTCCTAATATTTCCAAATAACCTCCACAAATCACACTATATAAATGGAAAGGAGTCTATGAACGTACTGCTAGACTCACCCTCTAAAGATACTCAAAACAAGTTCAACTCCATAGGAATCTGTCTGCCTAAGCGAAAGGATGAAGTTATCACTTAATGAATTAACGCCATCTAGTGGGATCAGTGAGATTTCAGCCGTAGTTTACTACAAGTTACTACAATCTATTCAACTGGTCAAATATATTATTTTAAAAAACACGGTTCTGTTAGTAAGTGAACTATCTCGAATGGCTATTATAAGAATGTGGTAAACGTGCTTACAATAAAAATGGCACAAAAATATTTTAAGATCAATCTTCGCTTAGAAGAGAATAACATTTCTATTCTTTCCTTCAAAGGAACAAAACATAAATCAATATGTACTAACAATATGTATTTTCAAAGATCTTAGAAAAAAGCAAAGTCAAAACAAAATTCTGTCAATAAAAAGTTTTAAATAACAATAATAAATGTTTTTATTTATTAAGTGTCTAGAATATGCCAGGTACTTCACAAAGTTTTAATCTTTAAAGCTACCTTGCAATGCAGTTCTATAGATGATTCCTTGTTTAAAAGCACTTAAATCCATACTGACTAATCAACAAAGTGATCTTTCTTCCCTCTGTTATGTGAATGTCCCACCTATCAACACTAGCTCACCGCATACCTACTAAATGCCCAGAAATGTGCCAAGTTATGATGATGTTCTAAGAGATGAAGAAGGGCCCTGGCTTTTCAAGGAGCCCAGGAACAGATCTGAAGCCAGGTAATCAGTGACATGTTACAAAAGATATTTGCAATGATATTTTATTATAGTTTTACTATTAATTTTCTACATGTTAAAAATAAACTGCTGGCATGAATCTTAAATCCATCATGATTTTGATTTAGATACACAATTTAAGGCAAAAATTGATGAGAAAATGTAAGATGTGTAACACATAACCTAACAATGGAAATATTCTTTCTTTAATTTCCATGAACATGATTTATTTTTATCATCTATAAGTCTTAGAAAATGAGCTTCTCCACTTCACTCCTCAGCAGAATGTCCAAGTCTTGCCTAAGGCTCTATCACAATCGGTGTTATGTTATTTACATTCCTAATAGCATATCTGCTTCTACTTGTTTTTTTTTTGTACTTCTTTGGATTACCATGTTCTAGGTAAGTAAGAACAGAAAGGAACTTCAAGTAAAATGTGTTTCACTCTTTTTCTACTCACTGGTTGGGTATTAACATAGTTAGGAATTAAGTGAAGTTCAGAAAAGTAACCTGCCAACTATTTCATTTTCTGTGTGGGAAAGTTAACTTTAATATTTCAGTATCTTCCTTATTTCAGCATCTTCCCTTACACTGTGTGTTTGTTTACACACACACACACACACACACACACACACACACACACTCCAGCATGCCAAATATTAGATTAATATATAATATTCAGATGATAATTCAATTAAATTTGGCAACATCTGTGGAGTCTTCAAGGGTATTGAGATTTTCCTTTATGTACATCCTTATTAAGAAATAATAGACCAGAATTCTATATCTGGGCCCCTGTGAACCATACATAGCCGAGGTTCTAAAAAAGATTAGCTAAATTTAATCAAAATGTCTTTCTTCCCTTCCTAAAAGAGTCAGTAATATGGGTAGCATACATCTCATCTTGACCCAGATTTGCTTCTCTAGAGAAGCGTAAATAGCCTGAAAGCTACTCCATGAGTCAAAGGTAGAAGACGGGGAAAGAGCCTGCTTTGATTGACTGGGTTGACTGCCAAATCTACCTGTTTATCTAGCCAAGGAAGAAACAGCAAAATATAGTGCAGTGGCGCAGGGTTTGGAGTATGAAAACCTGAGGCTGCTGGACAAGTCACACCTCTCTGAGTTCCAGTATATTTCTTTATTAAATAAAAGTAAAAGTAATAACATAATATTTATTTTACGTAAATATATCTGAACAAAAGTTTTTGTTAGAGTTAAATGTGAATGCATAAATGTGAATGCAAACAGAAAAATGCTATTTTCAGCATAATAATCTTGTCTACCCTATCTACTCTCATTCTACCACTGATCTGACCAATATTCACCCTCCATCTTAATCAGATTCTTCGATAAGATTGGCCTCATCCCTGCTCAGTGAACTTAACAAATTGGCTCCCATTTTTAAGCTTTTGTTGATGATGGTCCCTGGGCATGAAGCACCCTTCTGTCCTCTATCTGTTTGTCCATCCACCTCTATAAGTCCTACCTCCTTTATAAAAATTGTTTCGACTCTACCTGCCTAGAATGATATGTGAAACCCTCTAACACCAAATCTCTGATTTATAAAATTTAACATCTACATGTATAACAAATAACAGCAGCCAAAAAACATACAGTTCTTATTATACGGCAGTTCTAAGCAGATTAACTATGTATTATGTAATTTAACCTTCAAAGCAATCCTATGAAATAAGTGCTATTAGTATCCTATTTTACAGATGGATAACTGACCCACAGAAAAGTTAAGTAACTTTCCAAGGTCCCAAAGGTAGGAAGTGGCAGAACCAGAGCAGGACCCTAACTCAGTCACTCTGGCTCCACAGCCCATACCCTTACCCACCATACAGTATGGATTCTGTGTGCTCAATGTTTTACATGCACTCTTTTGTCTTTTGACCACAGTGTATGATCCCTGAGCATAAGGGATCTAGTGCACCTCTTCATCACCTTGCATCTTTCTGGGCTATACAATACACGAAGGTGCTCATGCAGACGTGAGAACATGTGAACTCCACAGACAGTGGCCCTGGCTGGGAATCGATGTTCTTTTTCTCATCAATGCTATAATGAAATAATGTTGAATGAAGCAACATTATTTGAGGACTTGCTCTATTTTAAAAATGTTGGCAGTCTGTAAATATAACTACCACTACAGTTTACAAAGCCTTTTCTTTTAAATTTAAATTATGTTATTTGTACTTCACCACCATCTTGTGAAGACACTTATTTTAAAGAAGAATAAAGTAAAACTCAAGGAGATTTAGTGATTTGTCCAAAGCTACAGTTACGTGGCAGAACCAGGACCCAATTCTTTGTTTTTTGATTCCTTTCTGCTTTACAACACTGTTGGGAACAGTGGTATGGATAACTCAAAATTAAATTATATTTAACTCTGGAGTATGTTTTTTGGGCCTCATCTTTTGGTAATTCGTAATACTGCAAGTCAATAACAATTATAAAACAAAAATAAAACCAGTCTTGGCTCTGGAAAAAATACCAGGTTTCCTAAGCCAGTATGCAAAGCGCTGGCCCACAAAAGTTAAAGAACAAGATGTCAAAATAAAGATGTGTCTGTACCTCTATTCTCCCTTTATTTTGGAAGTTTACTGTCCCCCTCCTTTAACTACCACTCCCAAAGCTGGTGGGCTGGGGGTAATGATTAGTTGATTTGTAAGGCTGAGTTGCTGGGTGTACAGGAGCAACAAAAGAAACCTCTTCACTAGCTTCTTCTGCTCCAGTTAAACAAGTTCAAGTCTCCTCTGTACAAACGGCCCCTTCCTGACTTTTTTTCTCCTTTCCTTTCCCCATGAAAATGAAATGTGTGATAAGGAGAGTGCCTCCTCACCCCGCCCAAAAATGAGCATGCACTAAATTATAATTCCCTTTACCCTTTATCACTAAACTTTTTTGTTGGTTTTTTTAGGGAAATGTTAATTTCATTAGGAAAGTATTTTATAGCTATATCAAATTATATAATCAGTCACTTACTTTTAAAACTATGTGGCTTGAGGATATCAATTAATGTATGGATTTTTTTCATTCATTCTGCAAATATTTGAGCACCTTCATTTAATGAAGTTATTGGGCTCTTTGATCTTCCCACAAGACTGTGAGCTCCTTGAAGGCAAGAATAAACTGTTTTAGTTGGTAATTTCACTTTTTAGCCTGGCCAGTGATAGGGTATTTAAGAAGTACTCAATGAATCAATTGAAATAAGAAGACTGGCAGTTTCCAAGATACATTCCGGCTCTTGAAGTCTAGGATTTCATAGCATCTCCTATTTAGTATTAAGCATTGCTTTGCATTTCTAAATTCATGAAAGAGTTTTGGCTGAGATCCTTTTTTACTCTTTGACTTCTGCTGAATAGAGATGTTATTTCAAGCAATGTCTTTAGCTAACAAAATTCCCCCAAAGCAAAAAATGTGGATGTCCATGAGTCTGGCATAGAGGAGTTTTAGAACAGTTTTTATTTACTTATTGAATTTTTTTAAAAAAGGAATTAGTATTAATTCTTGCCTTCTTTTAATTTTAAAACTGTATATGCAGTTCACCAAAAGACCAAAAGTTTCTCTAGTATAACATTAATTTTAAATTTTTATACACAAAAATTAAAAGTAAACTGCAGTCTTTTAAGTCCTTAGCTCTGTCTAAACTTCCAGACTATCAGCTCGTCATGGCTTCTGTACTTCCTCTCTGTCTTAGAACCCATAATAAACTACTTCCACTATGCTCTCCCTCTTCCACTAGATCCCCTTCTTCCTTTTGACCTTGACAATCCCTATAGCTGAGCGGCTCATTTCTACTGGAAAGAACCCTTTAACTAGGCCACAGGCTCTGCCTAAAGTTCATGTCATCTCTACCCTCACCTTCTATTCACCCATATATGATCATCCATCAGTTACACTCAAAAGCTATTCAAATCTTTGTCTTTCTTGACTGCTTTGTGCAACTCACTGTTGACCATGATCTTCCTAGGACTCTGCTCACCTGTCACTATTTTTTAATTCTTTTTCCCATGGCCCTGAAAGCTCCTTTAAATTTAGATCTTCCTATAGTCAGATGCTTTTCAGGTTTCTACCCTGAGCCCTCTTTCCTTCCCTCTTTACACTCATATCCTGGGTAACTATATCCAATCTCAATGCTGGGATTAGCTCCTTCATGAAATAATGGAAAACCACATACCTTGGATGGAATTTTGGTTTTCATAACTAGCTGTGTGACCTTAGGCAGGTTACATAACTTCAGTCCCAGTTTACTTCTCTCTTAAATGGGAGTAACAGTATCTACTTCACAGGGCTGCTGTGATGGTTACATGAGGTAACACATATAGAGTAGCTAGCACAATACCTGGAACATAGTAGGGTTGATTCTGTTCTAGCCCTGGTCTCTCCTGGAAACCCATACTCACATTTGTAATTGTATGATAGACATTTCTATCCTAATGCCTCACCAAGACCTCAAATCTGGCCTGCTCAAGATCAAACTTATTATCGTCTTCCCTCTTCTGCAGTTTCCTGTATTAGCCACACCTAACAGCTAAGTTGGGAATCCTAGGTATGTTCGCTCCATCACTACTCTCACTCTACATCTAATTAGTCTTTGTACTGTCTTGTACTTCTAAACCACTGCTGTAATTCAGGCCTCTTAGTAGGACAATTTATAACACTTTCCTAACTGTTATCTCTCCCACCTAGAGCAGACAGATCCCTTTGCTGATAAAATAGTCTTTCTCAAAAAGGGATCGCACCATGTCATTTCTCTGCTTAAAATTTCCTGTGTCTTCTCCCTAGTAACTATGAAATAAAGCCTAAACTCCCAGGTGAGGCATTAAAGGCCCTTAACAATGTACTTCAGCTCCCACTATATCCATTCCTTCAACTTCTCTGAATTATCTGCTATTTCCAGAGCTCAAAATGCTTTTTCTTGCCTCTGTACCTTCACTTAAATTTTTCCCTCCCTCCCACCCAATACCTCTCTTACCTATCTAAACCTCACTCATTCACAAAGACCCAGAACAAACACCATTTTTCACACAAATCCTTCCCTAATCCCCTACTCAGGATGAATATCTCCCTTCTTTGTATTTGCAGAACATTCTGCTTATAACTCTATAATGGCATGTACCATAACCTGTTTTAGACTTCAATCTGCAGTTTATACATGTCTCCTTGACTAGGCTCTCAGTACCTTGAGAACAGGGGAGACATGGTCTTACTCACTGTCCACTGCCTGGAACTTTGTAGCCCTCACAGATGTTTGTTAAACTGAACAGAATAATGATATGAGTCTATCCTATCATTTAGAATGCAGACCTATAGCACTTTAAAAAGTAACTAAACGGACAACCAAATTCAAATTTAACATTACAAATAACAGGGCAAATGGACATGAAATGCCATGCTATGACAAAGGCACGACGTACCATAAGTGGTATTCTTACCAAAACGTTTAATGTGGATTTAATCATTAGGAAGCAACCTGATAAAACTGCAGAACATTTAGCACTGCAACTGGCCTGGATTCTCCAAAAATGTCAACGAGTGAAACAACCCCCTCCCCCATCTTTCACCCCCCAAAAAAGGCTATGGAACTGTTGTAGATTAAAGACTGAAGACAAATGGCAACCAAATAAAACTTAAGACCAAAGAGACGTGGCAACCAAATGAAACCTGTAATCCTTGATTGGGTCTTCGATTAAAAATAAAAAGCCTTCCAAAGAACATAACTGTCACCTACTAGGGAAATGTGACTGAGACGAGTGCCGCCCAGAAGTGTAATCCGTGGACCCATGTGATCTGCAAACAGCTACTGATATGTGTTGAGATAAGTACAAAAATTAAGAATAAACATTTAGAAACTTTTATAGAACTGTGACAAAGTAATTTTATGTCTGTTAAATTTAATAATATAATTTGTATATATGCTTTATATTTCATTTATCTAGTCATTCATTTTATTGTACTTTATAAAAGTATCAGCAGTGAGTTGGAAGTTTATTATCGTTTGAGAAGTGCTCTATTAGAGAGCAATACTGTATCCATCTTAAATTTACTGAGTGTGATACCTACACTGTGGTTATGTTGGAGATAAATGCTGAAGTCCTTACTTTATGGTGAAGTGTCATGATGCCTACAAAAATCAGCAAAAATAAAACTAAATAAACATGTATATGCAGAGAAAAAAATTAACTAGACTTTTAAATTTAAAAAATGTAACCCTGTTCATTTTTAAAGGATACATATGCTGTTTTCTCATAGTTCTACTATAATGAAAAATGAGATTTTTATTAGCACTCAGAATGAGTAAAGATGTAGAATATGTCAGAGTATACTGGAAGCTAACTAGACTGCAAACCACTCCTTGTACACAGCACTTGGATGTGCTCTCCCTGTCCGAGGGTGTGGACTGAGGATATTCTGTTGATATGCAGTGGTGGTGCTCCAAGAAGCTGAAACTCCTGACAAGGAAGAGCTGTAGATTTATATGTAACACCTCAGAATTAAAAACAAACAAACAAACAAACAAACAAACAAACAAAAAACTGGGAAAGAGATTATTATCCTTATTCCCTATAACATTTTCTTCCTAATTTTTACAAAATTAACAAAGATTACATAAATTAAACTGCAAATGGTTATGTCCCTGAAATCTTAATCATAAATATGCAGACTGATAGGAGAAACTAATCTTTTCCTTAAAAATAAACCAGGGTTTCTCGGAAAAGACTATCAGATAGCAAAGTACAATCCCTCAGCTGCCCAAATTGCATGTTGTACTTTCCCATTCCAACTCTGTCATCTCAACTGGTACAAAAAAAAATCGTATTTTTGCAATTATGGTTAATTAATTACTCTAGCTATAAGTAGAGGTTAAAAAGTTGTGTCCTGTAGTTCAAAAACTTCCTTATAAAAGCATCAAAATGTACCTCCCCAGGATGCCCTAAGGGCCTGTTAGTTGACTAGCCTGAAGGTCTGGGCTCAAGCTCATCATCTTCTTCAGAAAAATACATAATATCACTATTTAACCTTTTCCAGTTGGGCAATCTATAAGGGAAAAATAAAAAAGTCTTCCTAAAATTGAAAGAAAACTGTCTGAAGACTCCATCTCTTATTAATTCAGAGAAAACAGCTATCCTGAAATAACTGTCTGTGCATAATTTAATTTATGTGTCCATTCAAGTGCCTTTAAAATCCCACTAACCTATTTGACTCAATTTCTTATGGAAGAGATTCTGTACAATTACAAGTATATATCACATGACTTGGCAAAAAACAATTTAGTAAATATGAACCAAATCCTCAAATGGACACCAAATTAAAAAAGAAAGAAAGAAAACAGACAGCAACTGATGTTTGTAGAAAAAATGATGATGCGGTACTGAGAATGACTGCAGGTAGGAGCAGATGGCAATAGCTAGCTTAATGGCACTGGTTACTGCATACCATGACACACTCTCACAGATGCACATCACCAATTCTAAAATAACAGCTCAGAGTAATGCAACCCAGTGCAAGACTTTTTTATGACAAAATCAATGTATCATCACCGTAAGCAGCAAGAACACACAAATCATGTAAGGAGCTAAAATTGTATTTAAAGACAAACTCATTTGGTCAAAAATAAAGCAAGAAAAAAGGGAGAATAAAATAAGCCTTTCCCATTCTGGAAGCTTCGTCTACTTTTTTTTTTTTTTTTTTTTTTAATTTGGAGCCTTTGAAACTCACATACTCCATTTTTGAACTTTTGCGGATGCTAATTTCTGTTATTGGTTTTTGCTTTATCTTCTGAGAAGAGGAAAAGAAAGAACTGCTTTTTAATGCTTTCCAGGAGATAGGAGAAAAGACTCAGCCTTTTAACTTGGCAGTAAAGGCACTTTTTGATGAGTTTGGGATCTGAGTTTCAAATAAAGTCCTATCAAAATTAAGCATCATGTCAAATCAATCTTACTTTTCTTCCACTTGAGACCTAGATTAACCTAGAAGCTAACTTTTATTGGAAAGTATGCATGCCACACCGAAAAATAAGACAGCCTTTTATAAACTAAGTAAGAATAAAGCAGGACCACACAGCACTTGGATATGTCTAATTCAGGCAGTTTTCTGCAAGTAGAGGTCAAAGGAATGTAGCTAGAAGACACTCTGCCACAATCCTGAGTAAGTTCTGGAGTTGGTATCACAGAGTATCATGTTCTTACCGATGCTATAAACTATACTCTACCCACTTGGAAAAAAATTTTCAAAATCTAAATGCTTTACTCTTGTATTAACTTAGGTGGGCTACATTCCAATCTTAGCAATGAAACTGCATCCGTCTTATCTATCAGTCTGTTTAGATTTGACTGGCTCCTTTGTTTTTGTTTTTGTATTTGTGCCTGTGAGTTAAACAGCAGCTCTGCTCTAGAAATGATAGCACAACATTCAAACAGAGAAACAAGTGAAATGTGAGTTACATTTGCCAGGAAGAAAAAGACCACATAACCATAAAGAGGACCCCATAACCGTAACCAGCAAGCTTGACTCTCAGGGTTCCTAATAATCTTAATCACCATGTCATAGCATCTCAAATCCTTTTCTTTCAAGGGTGTATCACCAATCTCTACATTATTACCTTTGGGGGTGGGGGGATGCCATCATTTTGAAGAGATTGCTTGATCAGAATGATAGAAACTTAGGCCAACTCTGACTAGTAAAGATACTCTAGTGAAAGCAAGATTTCCCACTACTCCATTTTGTTTATCCTGGTTATTTACGACCAGTAAGTGGGCAACCCTGCTAATCAAAATTACTCTGACTGGGATCATGATTACTTTTTCTTAGATGTGGGCCCTATTTTTTGGCATCGGTGGTGTCATCTCCCAATGTCTTCTGTTGTTTCCTGTTGACATTCTCAGACATGGCATTTCATTCACACATATTGCATCTGCAGAGAAAGATCCTGTGACATGTTTGGGGACAACACTAGAATTCCCTGAAGTGGCTGCTGATATCCTGCAGCAAACCGATTTTTCATTAGAACTGCCACCACAGAACAGGAGCACGGCTCTGACACTGCCGGATTGGTCTTCACAGAGCAGCAGGAGGGGAGCACCTCGTAAACATGCAGGGATGAGAACACTCACTAGGCATGTGTATTTCCGATGGCTTTTACAGCAGGCCCTCGACAAAACGGACCGCCACTTTCACCTTTTCTGCCCCCCTTGCGTCTAACACCGTCTGATGATCTAGAATATAAAATATTATCCTCTTTGGTCCTATTTACCTCCAGAAGTTATGAAATTTCTCGGATATGAACATGACTCCTGGCTGCCTATATTTGAAGTTATCTCTTGGGACTTGCACCAAGTGTATTGACTCCAAATTCAAAGGTGACCTGTTTTGAATGCTGATGTGCTAAACCCATGATAGTTGTAACTGAAAAACATTAACCCTAAACTAAGCATTTCAAATATACGAAATGGACCACTATATAGGTTTTTAAAAATACCTTCACCAAACTTTTAACTATTAACAAGTATACACCACCACCTCCCCATCAGTGTGGTGAATCTGTGAACAGTATCATGCTGGGCCAAGCATCTCAGAAAGTGCCACAGAAAATAGTGAAAAGACAGAGACCCTTATTTTCTTTGAGCTCACATTTCAATAATTCCTGAGGAGGGGCAGAATAATTTACTTTGGAAGGAAAAAACCACCACAAATACAGAAAATGCGGGCATCAAACTAAGTGGGAATGGAAAAGCATGCGGAGTGTTCTAGTGAAACACAGACAAGTCAACATCTTCCTTAAAGAGACGCAACGCTGTGATGAGAGAAACAAATGAGAGAATCATATAAAAGAACTACAAGTTCATCACATGCACATATGATTCTGTAATTTTCCTATAATAGAAAACCATGTTCTGTTAATTTCTATTATAGTATATCTAAGCTGAGGTCTCACACCTTGAATGATATGGGGACAGTCAGAAGAAATAACAAAAATAATAAAAAAGATTACAAAATAAAGAGAGAAAAAGTTAAAGAAATTTATATTCTATTTGGCCTGGAAAAGAACCAAATTACTTAGGAAGGGACATGATGTAAGTCCAAGTATGGGTTTCCTAGCCTTCTGTAAGGTAAGACAGGGGCTGGCAAAGGGGGTTGATGATAATTACTCAGTTCCCTCCCACTTTGAACAATGTGTGAGTCTGTCTGTCTTGCATGAGCTATTTTACACACAGTAAGACCTAACCAGAAGGGATTCAGGCAACATGTCGAAACTAGACTAACATTTGGAAAGTGCCAAAATCCATTTCCAAAAACAGGTGAGGAAATTAAGACTGCTTTCTCTCTAGAAAAGGTTAGGTCAGCATTCCCCAAATTGTGTAATGAGAAACAGTGGTGTCCCTTGAGATGTGAAACAGTGTGTTCCTGGAAAAGAGGTTAGTAAGTTTGCCAAATACCAAGTTTAATACAGTCAAGCAATTTCTTTACTACAGAATTTCAGAGTCTTTAATTGCTAATGTGCGTTAAATATCTCTGAGAGGCAAGAGAGTATGTAGTATTTCTTAAAATTTTCTAACTACAGAATGCTTTTTTGGTGGGAAAACCTGTTAACATGTTGGAACACTAACACCCCAAGAAACACAGTTTGGGAAATCCTGGGTCAAGTGCAAACGAATGTGAAAGCAAGGAAAGGACAAGGTGGTATCTGAGGATGTCTCCCAACTTTGTGACTTTATGTACTGGGCCAACGGGGACGCTGATCACTTTCTTTCTTCTTATCAATGTATGCCTTATCCAGGAATAAATCTACCTCCCATTAAATTACGATTTTCTCTGATTTTCCTACTTCTCCCACTGGTCTAGGATATCAAAACCTTCCCTCCTCCTCTCCCTCTTGCATTAACTTCTTTTTTCCGCTTTTCTTCTCCCTTTTTTGTTAGTAGTCTTCTTTCTTCCATAAAAGTGCTTCCCTTTGCTTTCCACTTGTAAATAAAGCAACACTGCTTTCCTTCTGTTAAAAAAATGCTTGTCATTACCTTCCACGTAACATTAAGTTTCTCTCTGATGTGACCATCCAGTTCAGATTCTCTTCCAGTTTTCTTCTACACTTTCATTTACTTGGATGAGACTTGTGTACTCCTCTAAGACTGAACCTGCTGTTCTGATAATTATGTATATCCTTGTTCCTACCACAACAACGCCCTACCTCGAGTCTATAGAGCTGTAGCCCCTTGTTACTGACCATCCCTTCCAATTCCTCACAGGAAGCTGCTCAAAATGAGCACAGTGATACACTGTTCCATTCTTGCTTCTTAATCTTATTAGTAAATACTATTCATCAGCTATGTGGTGGTGGTGGTCTAGATACCATGAAAATGAGTATAAATTGCCTTTCCACAGAATTTTCTCTGAAAGAGTGAACAATGATGTGGGTATGTTAAAAGGGGAGAATTTTCTCTCAGGCACATGTATTTTTAAAAACTTTTTTCTCCACCTCCTAATAGAGTACAATATTATGCTATAAATTTAAAAAAAATAAATAAAGGGAGGAATATTCTCCTCTCCATCGAGTTTCTTCTTTGTCTAAACTTACTGTGTCCCTTCACTCAGACATGACCAACTAGCAGACGAACAATTCAGTTGGTTTTTAGGTAAAAGTCAAATTCGTGCTGATGAAGTAGATATCCCTTTCCATCCTCTTTCAGTATTTAGGCTAGCCCTTCCATGAGAATAGATTAAGTTAGCAGAAATGTCATCCTACTGATAAGGCAATAATAAAATCTTAATTATTTGTAGTTCTGGGCTACAAGAAAAATCTCTTTTTATCTGAGGAGGAGGGATTGTCTGATATTCTGAGAATATTCTGATTTGATTAATTACATTGTTCTTATAATATAAATTTATTTTTCTTTAAAATTTTCATTTTTATATAATTTCCAACTTATAAGTTGTAGGAAGGGCACAGAGTTCCCATATACCTTTCATTCAGATTCTCCAAATGTTAACTCAGCCATATGTTTTATTCTCTTCTCTGTCTCTACGTACAAACACACATGGTTTTTATCCTGAACCATTTGAGAGTAAGTTGCAGGCACGATATGCCTTTACTAATATTTTGCAAATAAATAAACAAGATGGATTCAGAGACAGATGTGTTGATGAAGCAAGTATAGGTGATGAGCATATGACTGTCTGAGAGCTTATAAAATTCTTTCAATTTTTATTGTATGTTTGAAATTCTTCCATAATAAAATATTAGGGGGGAAAATCATAAAATCAACATTGATACTATTATCTATAGACCTTATTCAAATAGATTTTGCTAATGTCCCAATAGTGTCCTTTAAAAGAAAATCCCAGATCATGCCTTGTAAATTACTTAAATGAATCCTGTTTTCTCTATTTCTCTGATGGGGCATTGGAGGAAGTCAGCTTTCTCATTATTCATGATTATGTGAGGATAAACCAAAAAACCAGAGGATCCAAAGCTACGTTGTATTTGGCTCTTAAACTGTCAGTCCTTTGGGGGTTAGATACAGCTATATAATTACATCTTGATTGAGTTTTAAAATTAAAATTCCATTAGAATGTTCTGAAAACACCCAAACTCAGTGACATGGAAAGTGTTTTAGTAATAAAGTGCGCCTTGGCGAAAACTGCCCTGGGTGGAAAATCTGTGATGTAACAGTATGCACAAAATATCTTAAACGGATCATATGTGGACTTAAGAACGCCATTCCAATGCTTTACAATCCTTTGCAAAAATAGGTATCGAAGTTGTATTTATTAATAGAGCTCTTTTTGGCTCTTTAAAACAAACCTAAAGAAAATTATTAAGGAGGGTCTTTCTGCCTTCTCAGAATAAAAATGTGGAAAAGCTTTAGTTACCTCTTATATACCCTTATAAGCCCCTCAAATAAGTTTATGTGGTAAACTGTCTCAATACTGAATGCCTGACTGCCTTTTATAATCTGAATTAGAAAATGCAAAAAAAAAATCCTTTAAAGTCAAACAGTAGAATTAACATATGAGCAGAGCTCCTGTGGGCATTTAAATCCATAATTAAAAAACCTGAGACACGTTGGCTTGGCAATCGTTATTGTCTAACGTGCACAGATAGCCAAAAGGTACTGAAATGCGACATTCTGTCCCACATGACTCACTCACTCGGCAGAGGCAGCCTCACGAAGAATGCTGAGAAGGCCTTACATTTTTATGCCTGGCCCACCAAAGGTCTTTCCTCCAGCACTAAAAAATGCCCAGAGGTCCTGGGGAGATACTGTTGAGTGTCTGGAACTCAGAAAACCTGCTTTTGCTAGTATGCATCATTTCTATGCAGAAAAAGGAATCCTTTTCTGAAAATGAGAAGTCTGAGAGTAGGAACACACACACATACACACGCAAAGCATCATTCCTATCTGATGTGTGAGAGCACAGCACACAGCACAGCAATCTAGCTACGAGCTTCCCAGATTATAAATAGGCTGCCAATCCAAGCAGCAGCTGTCTCACATCGCTCTTCTTTTTCTCCCTGATTTTATTATATTTCAAAGATGATGCACAGATTTCTACAAGTTTTCTCTGTGCTAACAGGTACAACACACTGGGGCCAAGAAAATTTGTTTTTAAGATTATTCACATCAATAATATTCCATGCTAATCTGCCATTGTTTACCTTATTTATACATTTATAAGGGGTTAGCAGGTTTGCACTCCTGCATTTTCTGTTATAAATTAAGCCCTCAGTATTATAATTCTGTACTCAATCGCAGTCAACCAAGAAATTGCCTTTATAAAAGCAACTGAGCACCCTGCCCTTTCTGGGCTTGGAAAACAGTACTAACTACACCTGAATGCAGACGCCCGCACAGGAAACATACAAAATACAATGCAATTTGATGAAGTCTTTAATACATACAACTCGTTCAGGAATGAAGCAAACCAATCAACTAAATGTACTGCTTAAGATATTTAAAATACCCAAGTGCTAAGGACATAACCAATTCATCTCCCATCACATGAGGACTAAAAGCCAAAGCTATGAGGAGACACCTTTTGTTCCCACGTGGAAAAGCTGCCTCGTCAGGAATCAGTATTCGGAGAACAGCTTTTAAAGAATGATCCTACTTCTCTTTATCCTGTTTTCAGCATATAATTCACATTCGGAAGGTAATAAGCAAAGTGGTCCATTTTACTTTCTTGTTTATATTAAATACATTAAGAATTCTTATTTGGCTACAAGGAATTCATTTCACTTCAATGTAAGAATACAAAAAGGATAACATTTACTAAAATTGGAATTATTTAATAGGCCAGTAGTTAACTCTCTAAATGCTTGAGTTAGGAATCTGGGGAAACATTTTTTTTGAAGGGTAGGCTTTGGGAGATACAACAAAAAAGGATTTGAAAAAGTTGTCTTCTCCAAAAACTATACTTGTGTTCTTAATTATCCTGAAAACTTCAACTTTATAGTGTGTGATTGGTGTCAGAATGCAAAATTATTTCAATTTTCAAGTACATGCACACACACTGTCCATGAACTTTTAACTAAAAATCTTGGTTCTTCTGGAACTATCTCATATTAATTTCTATATAAAGAATAATATTGTATATCAAAATATTAACAGTTGAATGCTGAGCTTACTAGAAATTTTTGCTTTACTGAATTAATTGAAGGTTTTACAATAAAAGTGTTATTTTCGTGATCACAATAATAATTATACTATTTACTATATTTTTGAAAAAAATGCTTTTCCCTTTTTATACTTGAAGGCTTCCTGATTGAGTTGCAAGGTTCATGTTAAACTAAGTTAAAATACTTCTTTACACTGTAAAAGCTTGCCTTGTAAAGATGTTTTTAATTTTTCATTTGTTCTAAATGTATATTACAACACCCCTGAAGAATATACGAACACAGGATAACTACAGACTGCTGGACATACTTTCAACCCTTTCGGCTCTCCACATCAAGCCAAAAACCAATGTTGATGCAACCATGGTTTATTAATCTGAACCTTTCCTTTTTAAAACAAAATATGGCTCCTGGAAGAGTGATACTTGCCAACATGGACTAAACTTTGGAGAAATTAAGGAGTTAACTCAGGAAGTCAATGATAACTTCTTGTCCCGTAATCTTTGGCAATTTTTTTGCACTTCATGTTCTGAGACGTTCTTTCGCTGATCATTTTTACTTGATACTTACTGAGTTTCACGGAGTCTAACAATTACTTGAGCTGAATTTCTCCTTGTATAATAGGTTCCCAAAACAATATTTTATTCCATTCTAGAGCCCCAGCTGAGTACCTGTTCTGAAAACACTGTTTTTACCCTACAAGTCCCTTTGAGTTTAAGGTCCAAAAAATTCTCCACTGTCTTCGTTGTTAAACTATATTTCCTTAAATGTAACCTAAAAACATAGCAATAAATTCCATGTCATTTCCAATAGTGGGCTTTGGGAGATACAACAACAACAAACTGGAATAAAAACAACAAATTGCCACTGGAATGCTTTTTAGTTAAAAGTATTTCAACTTTACTCCACCTTACCCATTCTGCAGTGACATAGTAAAAATAACGATAAAGGCATAAAGGAAAATAAGAATGTGAATCCCCAAATTCAGAAAGGGAGGGAGGTAAAATATTCTTTATTTATGAAAGTATTCTAAAGACTTAATTCTTTGGATAGTGTTCTATAATTTGATAATTATCCTCACTAAAATTAATTCTTGAAACTGAAATGTAATATACTACCTTCTGCAAGAAGAAAGTCCTGACATATACAACTAACACAATATGCTGTTATTCATTACAGGCTATGGACAAAGAATCAACATTAAACAATACAGCAAACTGCTGACTCTATCTGGAGAACATCTTGCTAATACATTAAAAGCTACTGCAATTTTAGAATCCCAGCCTCTGAAAAGAACTATCCAGAGAATATGACCAAGCTACATTTTTGGTTTCTATTCTCTGATTTATACGAGTGTCAAACAACCGAAAGTTATTTTTTCTCTTCAGAAACTTCCCTCCTCCAATCAAGAATGCTTCTTTTATGATAAGAAGACACTGCACCATCTTTTATTCTAATCATATGATTTGCCCAGGTTTTTAACGTTTGTCTAACATTATGATCATGAGGTGATTCTTTGAACCAGTGGGGACTAAATATCTGATTTCAATGATAGCATTTAAAAAAATCTGAAAACAGACAATGGGAAAAATATTCTTTTTTAAGCCTGAAATGTATAAATAAGCTATTTTTCCCTAGTCTACTACTCTCTGAATGTTACCATAATTTAACTTTAAAACAACCTTGAACCCAAAACTCAAAAAGATCTTTTAACCTTAAAATACATACTTTTAGATCTTTTAAAGAAACAACTTGCATCATAAACTTGTACCAATTTTCACTAACTTTCATATTTGTATTCAAGTAATATTTTATGCTTTCATTGAACTATTTTTGCTTCTTTTTAATTTGCAATTTTCAGAACTTGAACACCATTTCTTCTAAGCCAGTGTGTGTGTTTCCTCGAGTAATTTCTACTATTTGGGGATCGGCTAGGAGTACTGAACAGGAAAAAAAAAAAGTCTGATTTCAGAACAGTAACATTGATCCGTATTTCCTCACAAGTAAATAAACATTTCAAATAGCAACACAAAACCATAAGGAGCTAGAGACCGTAACAGTGAGTGAAGTTCCATAAGAAATTCATGCGTAAGGAAGCACTTAGTAAAGAAGTGCTTTTATGCCACACATTTTTAACCTCCCAAGCTCAGTCTCAGAATCATCTCTCATTCTTTCTCCCTCTGCCTGTGGCCCAGCTTCAATCACCTGGTAGGCCTGGTGATTCTTGTTCTGCATCTGCAGTACTATTCAGTCCAACCTCTCCTCCTCATACCTCTTGCCCTTTACCTGTGTCTGAAATAATTTCCCTACCTCTGAACTGTAATAATGATTCTGTTTTTCTGCACCTCACCTCTCCCTTTCTATACAGTGTTGCCAGATTAATTTCAAGAAAGTATAACTTAAGACTATGTCATTTCCTTGGCTAAAAAAAAAAACCAAAAAAACAGCAAAGAATCATAGACTATTATAGTTGGGAGGGGTCCTGACAGTCCCTGCAATCATCTGCTGAGAGGGGGAAGGGAAGGTAATGGAACTGAAGCCTGGAAACAGGAACCCAAAGATAGTCCACAGGACCCAATGAAGAAGAGACCTGGTAGGACTTAACCTAATTGTTCATGCGGACTACACAAATTCATAATAAACATGTGTAACAAGGCAGTATATATTTTAAACTGTTTAGTTAGCAGATTCTATTCTCTTTAGACTAACAGGCATTCTGAGGCAAGTCAAATCAAAAGGTTTTAGCTGGAACTCTTCCTCTGATTTTGTCCAGAAGGCCTGACAGTATCTGGAAAAGAATGCGATCATCTTACTTTTTTCCAGAGACTTTAATAACACCGTACTAAAGCTGAAATTATCCTGTAGTATTCAGGAGTGACACTTACCCTGAGACTATGGCTTTGAGGTGAGACATAAATGCTTGATTAAAATTAGCGGAACCATTATAAGTCTAAGGTCCTGGACAGTGTCATATAGTTACTCATTTTCCCTAGTGCATATCTTTTTACCTCCTCTTCCACACCAAAATGAAAATCATAGCTCTATGGAGTACAAATTAGTAGTTATGAAACAGTCACAAGGATGTGGAGTGCAGCACGGGGAATATAGTCGGTGTTACTGTGGTGGCTGTGTGTGGTGCCAGGTGGGTGCTGGCATGGTCGAGGGAGATCACTTTGTGATTTATGTGAATGTCTGGCCATTGTGCTGTGTACCTGAAACTAATATAAAATAAAAATTTTTTAAAAAGAAAAAAAAAAAACAAACCCATGGCTCTATTAGCTGATAGCTTAAATCGGTTAAAGCCAAATTTTAAGTGCTGCTTTAAAAAGAAAATGGTCTTAATCTATAACATTCTCAAAACGAAAGGCACCACAGTTTGAGTTAGATAAGTCGAGGGTAACATCCAGCATCCTTAGGAACTTGTTACACAAAATGATGCCAATCTCAGGAGAAAAAAGGGGGATATCCTTATATTTTCCCATTTACAAATGAAATGTATTTTCATTAGAATTTTTTCAAAAAATTAAAATATCATTTAATCACCCCTCCACTCAGAGATATGCACTGTTGTTTGATTTATTCTTTTTCTAGTTTTATATAACAACACTGGGATGCAATACTGCATACTGTTCTGCCCTTATTTTGTTTACTTAACAATATGTCATGGACATGTTCCCATGTCATCGTCTACCGCTTCTTTTTCTTAACTGCACTCATGAATACATCATACTTTATTTAACCAATCCCCTAAAATGTTGTTTTCAATTTTCCACTATTACAAGAAAAAAAAAGCCTTAATGAACATCCTTATAAATGTATCTTCATTCATTACCTGAATCTTTCCTAAGAATAAATTCTTAGGAGTTATGTTGCTAGGTTTAAGAGTGGGCCAATTTAAAATCTGGATTCCTTTTCCAAAACTGCTCTCCAGAGAGGCTGTGTACTCTCATCAACAGTGGAGGAACTGCCTTGTTTGCCTATCCCTTATAAGTGCATGGATTTGACACCTTTAAAATTTACCGGTTTGACAAGCAAAAAATACTTCACTATTGTTCTAATTTATAATTCTTCGATTAGTAAAACTGAGTATCACTTCACATTTACTGGCCATTAATAATTTCAGTATGGCCAATGATTTATAGAAGAGCATGAGTGTATGTGTGTATATGTATTAATGTGTATGTATGTATATATGCATATATACACATACACGCACATTAAAAAATGGGCTATGATTAATATCTTTGCATCCACGTGACCCCTCTCCATTGCATCCCTCTCCTTTGGCCCAAAATGTAATTACTATACTAAAAATCATTTTTATCATTCCTTTTTTTCCTTTATAACTTTACTACTTATCCATATACAATGTTTTATTAGCGTTTATATATTCTTATGTGACTTTTATTCCCTTTTTGCTCAATAGAGAAATTCTCCATGTTGATACATACACATATAGTTTCACATTTTTAAAAAGTATAATACAATATTCCACCATAGGAATTTACCATAATTTATTATGTCAAGGGACATCTAGATTGGTTCCATTTTCCATTATTAACAAGGATGCTTCTGGGTATCTACCCAAAAAATCTGAAAACATTTATCCATAAAGATATATGCACCCTGATGTACACAGCAGGATAGTGGTCAAAACATGGAAACAACCAAAGTTCTCTTCGATAGATGACTGAATAAAGATGTGGTACATATATACAATGAAATATTACTCATCCATAAAAAAAAGATGAAATACTGCCATTTGTGACAACATGGGTGGATCCTGAGATTATCGTGCTAAGCGAAATAGATGAGGCTGAAACAAAGTTGAGAACCATATGATTTCACTCGTGTATGGGATATAAAACTTAAAGCAACAAACGAACAAGACAAACAAACAGAGACTCATGGACATGGAAAACAGTAGGGAAGGTAACGACAGGGGAGGCAGGTAAGGGTAAAGGGGGTCAAATATATGGTGACAAGAAGAAATTTAACTCTGGGTGGTGAACACAAAACACAATATTCATATGATGTATTATTGAATTGTACACTTGAAACCTATATAATTTTATTAACCAGTCACCCCAATAAATTTCACTTAGAAAGAAACAAAGCTGCTACAAATATTTTGTATAAGAGTGACTCTAGAGCTGCACTGTAGAATACTGTATCCACCAGCCACACATGGTGGCTACTGAGCACTTGAAATATGGCTACTATGAATTGAGTTATAAGTGTCAAATATAAACACCAGATTACAAAAGAATGTAAAATAGCTCACTGGTAATTTTTAATACGGATTGTATGTTGGAATAACATTTTAGATATATTTATATCTAAATAAAATTTAATAAAATACATAATTACGGTATTATATATATTATTTTTTATAATGTGGCTACTAGAAAATTTTACATTACATATGTGACTTCTGTTGTACTTCTATTGGAAAGTGCTGCTCTAGGGTACATACCTAGGATTAGAACTGGTAGGTCATATAACAAATATTCAGATTTGGTAGAATACACAAAATTGCTTTCGAAAGTGGTCGAACCATCTTCAGATTTGGTAGAATACACAAAATTGCTTTCGAAAGTGGTCGAACCATCCAACAGTGTACATAGTTTCTTGCTACTCTATCCTTGCCAACAGTTTTTGCTGGATACTTTAATTTTTGCCAATCTGGCAGAAATAAAGTGCTATCCCATTGTGGTTTTAAATCTTGTTTTCCTAATTACTAATAAGGCTGCTCAATTTTCATGCATTTGTCCACTGATGTTTCCTTCTCTGTGACTTTGACTAACATTTTTACCTCTTTTGTAAGTTGCCTATTAACGTCCATTGCCTACTTTTCCCTTGAGATTCATAAGAACGCTATATGTAAGACTAATAGCCCTTTGCCAGACATGTGTTGAAAATATGTTTTACCAGTTTTTTATTGTTCTTACAATTTTATTTTTACTGCCTTTCCTTAAAGAAGGTTCTTCTCCTTTTTTCCCTTATGTTATTAAGTCTTCTCTGTGTGGTTTCTGGTCTTCTTATCATGCTAAGGAAGGTCTTCCACACTCTGAGACTTAAAAAATAAATAGATAGATAGATAGATAGATAGATAGATAGATAGATAGATAGACAGACAGACAAATCTCTTTTCTTCAAGTATTTTCATAATTTTATATTTTATCTCTAATCCACCTTAAATCTATTTTTTGAGTATGATGTGAAATCAAGACAAGAACACACAAAAATTAAGGCGTCTAGCCCACCACAAGTCCCTCAGTAGCTACTGCTATGCTACTAACCTCCCTCAGTGCACACTTACACACACACATATGCAACCACAGAAACCAACATGCAGTCAGTGCAGGAGCTTCCACTACCCAGTCTCCTTGGACACACAACTGCCCTAAGTCTTAGATGAGAATGGTGGACAAGCATGTGACCCGAGCCACACAAAGTACTTCCTCAGGGATTTTCAACATTAAGATAGAGCTGGAGAGCGCTTTTCTTCAAAAGGTGACAAAATTTTAAGCCTGGAAACTGCCAGAGGCTATGTTCTCTGCCACATGAGGTTAGTCTACAGTAGGAGAAAATGAAGCTGAGAACACAAGACGTAAGAGAAACAGTATCTTAGCAGCTTTCCGGACTGTGAGAACTTAAGAGGTTTGCTGTCTCGTGCAATCCTGAAGCTCAGATGTTCAGCTGTCCCCTCCTTTCAATGATACCTGAAAATTCTTCCAATAAATCCTCTCTTTTTGGCTTAAGCTAGTTGAGTTTGTAATTTACAATCAAAACAGTCCTGACTAGCATAAAAAACTCATTGATATTTTTCCTGGAGTATCTAATTGTTCTAACACCATACCATATATTAAATCCATCTTTCCCTACTTCTATATTATGTTAAATTCTAATTTATATGAAAGTTTTGTTTTTGAGTCTGTTTTGTTCTGTTGATCTGTTTCTTCTTGCCAGCATCATACTGTTTCACCTATTACAACTCTCCGGTCTGTTTTGATACTGGCAGTTATTTCATTCATTACTCATATTTATTAAATATATTATACCATGCCAGGCACAGAGAATATCCCCTTGAATAAACAGATGATGTCCTGACTCTCATGGAGTTTAAAACCGAGAAGCAAGAAAAGATAAATAGTTACAATACAATATAATGAATGTTAAGTTAAAGGGAACAGGATAAACTACGTGAACATCCAACAGTTGGACCTACCCTGATCTAGAGGCCAAGGAAGGCCTCCAGAAGAAAGTGGTTTTTACGTGAGACTTGAAGGATGCATATAAGTTCATCAAGGTGGGTAGGACTTCAGAAGGGAGAAAGATAAGTTCAAAGGCACAGAAGGATCTGGGTCCACTTAGGTAGTGAGAGAAGCCTCAAAATGGTGTTTGAAGGGAAAGAGAGAAAGAATAGAGGTGAGTATCCAGGTTTTTAAGTCATTCTGGGATTCTGGACTTGGTCCGAAGAGCAAAGACACCGAGAAATCTTAATCCATAATTCAGATTTGCATGTTTGAAGACTCACCTTAGTCACAACAATTGGAAAGGAGGAAGACTGGAATGGAAGCAAGGAAATCCACCAAGAGGCTCTTTTAATAAGTCAGGCAAGAGATGATGATGGCATGGGCTAAAACAGTGATTACGGCAAGAAGATAGATGTAAGAGCTATTCTAGAGGAAGACTGGTGGGACTTAGTGACTGAATTTTGGAGATGAGTGGAAGGGATCAAGAATGGCTTTCAGAGTCAAGGATGATTTCCAGGTTTCTCGCTTGATTATAATGGTAGAGAGGCAAAACATTTACAGCAATAAGAAACATTATGGGGAAAAAAACTGGAGAGAAACTAGTAAGTTCAGTCTGGCAAACACTGAGTTTGAGGAGCCTGTGAGATGTTCAAGTGAAGTTGTTCAGTCGTAGCTCAATTACGGTCTGGGCCAGAAACGTACCATTCCCCGTTATTTCTCAAAATTTCCTTGGCTACATCTGGGCGAACCGTGGAATCAACCTGCAACAGTCCCCAAAATATCCACTGGAACTTTCAATGAAATTAAACATTACATTTATAGATTTCAGAAGAATTAACTTTTTATAAACGCTGGATCTATCCATCCAGAATAAAGGAACAGATCTTCATTGATTCAAATCTGTTTATATCCCTAAGTAAATGTAAAGGTATTCTACTTTTCTTAAATTTATTTCTGTCTTTTGAAAGACTGCTTGCTTTTGTGACCTAGATGATTTTTTTCTCATTATTATCTACTCATAGGATACTGCTGATATAAAGGAAAATTCTTGGTTTTGATTTTACCTTGTAAATGGCAATCTCACTGTTATTATTTATAATAATGTTCATTGATTTTCCTGGTTTCTCTAAGTAGATTATCACATCATCTGCAAATAATGATAATCTTCATCTATGGTTCCAATGGTGTCTTTCATTTCCTTTTCCTATGTTATTTTACCACCTAGAATATCCACAATAATCTGCTCTTTTTTTTTCCCTTGGATTAGGATAGCTAATGGTTTGTCCATTTTGATCTTTTCAAAGAACGTTTAGTTTTGTTTATTTTACTGATTACTTCTGATTAATTTGGTTGGAGGATATCTAACCAAAATTTTTGACAAAATTTTCCAGAAAGGATATGTGAATTACTTTGTGGGTCCAAAATGTCTTTTGCCCTCACACCTAAGTGATTACTTTCCTATATATAAAGTTCTAGTATCACAATCCTGAAACCCTGGAATTCTATGAAGTTCCACTATCTTTTAGCATTGAGAGTTATTGATGAAAAATGTAATATTTATCTGATTTTTACTCTTTGTAAGTAAAACTTTTTTGGTGCTGTTACCAACTACTGAGAAGTTTGTGGGATTTTTCTCCTTATTTAAGAACTTAAAAACTTTGAGAGTATGATGAGTCTTCCCCACCCCCAACAAATAATCTCACCTGATACTAAGAATTTTATCTTAAGATCTGAGGCTTTTTTTTAGTCCAGAATTTTTTTTTCTTCTATAATTTCTTTGATCGCTGCTTTTCTTTTGAAACTCCTCTTACACAGCTATTATATCTCTTAGAGCTAATCTCCATGTTTGTTTTCTCTCTCTCTCTTATTGTCCATTTCTTTGACTCTTTGCTACATTATAGGAGAATTTCTTATTTTTTTTCTAATTTACAAATTCATCTTCTTGCAGAGTCTACTTTGTTATTCACTCCCTTTACCGAGGTTGCTTTTGAAAATTCCCCTTTATTTTATTCTTTCAGAAACTACTGAGCACCTACCATGTTCCCAGATACCATTCCAGGCTCTTGAAGGAAGTAAAGGAGTTAGCTGTGTGACTTTAAGAGCTTCCAGGCAGAGAAAATGGCCATTAGAAAGCCTGAAGGTGGGAAGAGTCATCCTGTTGAAGAACAGCAAGAAGCTCTGTGTAGCTGGAGCAGGATGAGAGGGCTGGAGAAGAGCAGAAGATAAAGGCCATAAAGCCTACAGACCACTGTAAGGCTTGACTTTTATTCTGAGTGGAATAAGAATAGCCAGTTTTTGTTTAACTGATAAAATAGTATCTTCTCAACCCTCATTGAGAATATTAATGAAAATTTTAAAAAGTTATCTCCTGTTTTCTTGCATGCAGGGTGGGGAATTTATTCTGATTGTTCAGCTTCATTCCCCACTCTCAAGCTGCTGATTCTCTTCATTTAACTGGTAATTTTTTCTTGTCTGCTTCTATTTACAAATGAAGGTTTAGCTAAATCAATATATAGGTGGCCATTAAAGTCCAGAAAAAGGCTTTGTCCCAGGCAAAGTGAGCATGTGGGGAACTCTGAGAATAGACAAGTACAAGACCCATCTGAAAGGAAGCAGTTCATCACAATTTTTATTATAATATTAATTCTCAGGAAGCATCCAATGGTCAACATGGAGAGCTCCAACTTAAACCTAGAGACTTATACTCTTAATAATCATACTCTTCATATGACTCAAAAATACCTTAAAATCAGATAGGTAAAGGCTCAATTGTAGATCTATAAAGACTGAATTCAGTTCTGTATTTCATTCCACCCTTCTCAGTAGTAAAGACAAAAGGTCAATTTCATAAAGAACAAACTAGAATTACAGATTACTATCAGGATCTCAGTAAAAACTGCACAATCTGCAGCTTTCTAGAGTCCTTGACTAAAGTCAGAGAAAATAATTTAAAATTTTTCCTATGATTAAATATATCTGCATGAATGAAAAATACCAAGTGCTTATCGGTTTGTTTCCTTTTCTACATCTTCCCAAGACTTCCAAGCAATACATCTGTGAAAAAACCCTCAAATGAGTTTACTATTATTTGACAGGAACAGCGTTTTAGGGGAAAAGAGATTAGGTCTTTTATAAGCCTAAAGCACATGTAACTGAAAATGTTCCAGTAGGAGAATTTAACCTTCCAAGTCTTTTTGTGCTGGCTTCCGAGTATGAACTGTGCCAGATATAACAGGGTTACTAGATGTGGTTTCTTCTGAACAACCTCTGGCAGTAATCCCAAGTGACTTTTCACTCTACTCCTGTATTTTAGTGGGTAGAACATAATACAAGTCACATAGGAAATGGAATTTCATTAAACGTAGCGGTCTCACTTCAGTGGAGAATGGAGGAAGGATGGAGGCAGGGTGGGGCAGTGGTGGAAGGAAATACCTACACTATACAGTGATGATACTGTCTGAAGTTATAAACAAACAAAAATACTATGTTAGACTATAATAAAGTTTTTTTAGGGATTAAGTCCAAAATAATTTAGCACTCTAATTGTCAGTAGAAAAGACAATGTCTGAATAGTGATTTTCAAAAGATAAGGAGGGGTGAGGGCTTGGGACTCTGCAGCCCTTGTGCAATCTAAGATGACCTGAGAGTTAAAATATTTGGATTACTCGTTGTGGTGTATTATAAAATTAGAGTTTAGTAACTAATAAAATCAGAGTATAGAGTATAATACATCCTGAAGGACTGCATTAAGAGGTTCTGCTCGTAACAAACACTTGCTCATGATTCAATCCTAAAGTATCTTATACAAAATCGCATATCATGGTGGGGAGCAGAGGATTCTGTATGTTCAAGCTTAAACGCCACTGATTTTTTTTCTTACAGCTCTGATTCTCTCTCATGAATTGATTATTTAAGTAGTAAAAACCCAGGAATAGCTTCCCTTTCCCTCTTGAGTTAAATATAAATCTTTTCATCCCTAGAAATATACTGATACTACAACCCCTCCCCCCCCCCCGCCCACACACACACCCATACACAAGATATGGTTCTTGATCTGGCCAGAGTAAGGATTTCTCAGGTTGGCCCCATCCTTTGTAAGTGTACTAGATTTGAACATGCCTGTACACAGTAAATAGGTCATTGAAGATAATATGGTGAGCACGAGATACATGTACTTATTTCTCTCTTCTTTAAAACACATACAAGAATCCAACCTCCTTTTTTTCTCTCCTTTCTCCATCACCTCCTTCCCCATTAACCCCCAACACAGTTTTAAACACAAAAGCAGAACGGGTCATCATAGTTTTAAAAACGGAATTTTCTCAACACACACAAATGCTTTTTAGAATACACAGAAGTCACTTAAAAAGCAAAAAAGTCAGGAGGATACAAAAGAAGTTATTTAACAAATGAGATATTAGGAAAATTTAGGATGTATGGAGAAAGTTCTGTCAACAATTATTTGAGTGTTGTGGTTATTTCTTTTAAGCAATAACTTTTTTCTTTCTTTTTCTATTTTTTTTTTTTTTTTTTTTTTTTTTTTTGCTGTACACTACTAAATACACTGAACACTGATTACTTTTTAGTCATCTGGGTCAAATTTATCTTGGGAGTATTAACCAAGGGACTAATCTGAAAGTCAGAAGTCTCTTCTCTTGGTTTCAATTACAGGTAGGCCAAGATTACCTGGCTTCTTTCTGGGGTAGTATGATCTACTTAGTGAGATATGCATGTCAAGATTCCAAAGGTACAGGTTCTGCCCAATTGCTTTATAAGCATGCCTAATACATGAAGACTCAGATTTAAAATAAATTAGAAAATGTTTCTTGTTTTTATTTTTATGATTTATTTTGTAAAATTTCAAACGCAGAAAAGTTCAAAGAACAGTACGATGATCCCTTAGATAAACCAATATCTACATATCCTTCCATCCTTCTCCAAATTGTCATCTTTCTTCTCCATGAACCATCTGAGAGTAGACAACATAAAATTTAATCCTTAAATACTTCAGTAGTAGGCACTTATATTTCAGAACAATTCTTTGCCTTATAGTAAAGATACACTCCAGAATTCCTTAAAATTCTACACTATGAAATCTCGGAGACCAGGATTCATTTGATTTAGCTTTTAAACCTTACACGTCTGTTTAAATATTAAAAATGGCAATTTTCCCTACTCTATTTAGTATGATTTGAGATTTACAGAACAATCTTCTGCAACAGAATTAATGTCTAAAGGAAAGTAAATAAATCATTCCCCAGAATTATCAGTTCAATAATATTCTGGTTACTTTTCAGGACATCGGGCAACTAAATATAGTACATATCATTTCAATAAATGCAAGCACATCTTGGGCCAATGGAAGAGCCACATGAGCAATCTTAGTATTTAACTGAGCATATGCCAGATTTTTACAGATACCTGAACCAAACTTTTAGATCATTGGACAAGTCTTTGGCCATTTTCAAGTGGGAGCTAGAATTTGACAATGATCAAGAAGATCCTTTAAGAAGCCAGAGTCTGTGTGATCAGTGCAATTCTGAACAAATCCATCACTTCTTGAGTTGGTCTAGGGTAAGGAAGGGCCAAAGACACATTATAAGACTGGACTGAAACCATCAATTCATTATTGCAAACTGGGTAACTGAAAGAAGAGACTGGTGAAATGTATAACATTTCTCCTGTATAAGTAAGTAATCTGAACTCTCTCAATCTCACCTATGTCCCATGACTAAGAGATGATAATCAGAATTCCCAGAAGATCTCTCTCATTCTAGTACCTGCTATTATTCTAACCCCACCCCCTTTCTCATTCTACTGTCTTACTCCTCCTTTCCAAGAAAAGATATTTAAGTTTTAATTCTGTGAGAATTAAAAATGACATTCACTTTCAAAATGCCACTTGAGTCCCTCAAATGTAAGAAACTCAATCAATACAAAGTATACTTTACACAATCACTAAGCTTAAATAAATGACGTAGGAATAAGATTCACAACCTAAGAATGATCCCATTCTATCTAAAGATCTCTTTCAAAAACTACTTTCAAATAGAGAAATAAAACAAGTTCATACAACTGTGGAATTTATTCTGTAGTACCATGCATCTGAAGACACAGGCTAGTGCTGTTTGTTTATAGCATCACCTTTTACGTTGGTCTACGCATAAAAGGTTTTTTTCTCAAATTAATCCTTTCTGGTTAACATACTACATTCTACACCCAGAAAAGCAAAGGGAAAGGCAAGTAAAGCCCATATCATAGTCTATTAGCTATTAATATCTGCAATGCTCTCTCCTTCCACTGGCCTAGTGAAGCCTTGGCCCCTGAAGTGATAAAGATGAGCTCTGCCAAACTATTCCCCAGCTCTAAGGCAGTATTAACACGTTACGAAGTGCCAAAAGGGCCATTAAAAAAAAAAAAAAAAAAACTGACCCACTTTTAGAAGTCAGCAGCTTTTTCCTTCTGGTGAAGTATGAATATTTAAATCAGGCAGACAAGTCAAGGAGCAAACATTCCACCCTGAATGCAATGTGTGCATCTCCAGCTCAGAGCTGAAAGGATCCTGCTGTCATACACCAACATGGAAATAAATGCCCGCTTAGGACTCCAGAAGGGCAGTTTTCTAATCATTTTGCTGCCTTTCACACTTGAAGTTCCACGTTTCAATGTGAGGGCAAAAAATAGTAAAAGATGGATCACGGCAACTGCTTTAAATTATATACTTAATGATTTATATGAGGCATAATATAATTTAATTTGTAGTAAATCAAGCAAACTGAGGAAAGGTTAGGTTTATGGTTAACAGTTGTAAATTTGTTTTTACCTTCACACTATGGTAACAATGCATTAGAAGGGTAGTACATTTGAGAAGACGGTAAACCTATCATAATAAAATTGACTCGAATCAAGTTTCAACCTAAGCACTACTGTTTAAATTAGATAAATAACAGCAACTGTCAATATAACACAAGATACAGGAAAAAGAACTGGAGAATAAATCAACTTCTATTCAAAAGCTTACCTATATTACAGCTATAGGTTCCCTTTGACTTTATTAAGACTACACTATTAAATGAAAATGTACTTGAAATAAGTGGAAAAATAAATACCAGAAAACTGATTTAAGGTCACATATGTAATTGGAAATTTTAGGGTCATCTGTTTCTACTCAAATTTATAATTTACAACAGAAACTCCCAATCTTTACAATGCCAGGGCTCCCTAGACTACTACCTCTCCTCCCCTTCACCATCCCCATGTGAATCTCATATTTTATCTTTTTTAAACAAACAACATTTCTAAGTACTGGCTTATATAACTTATCACAGGTAAAATTAGGATTTCTCTTATTCCTTCAGGCAACCCCAGAACAGGAAGCAATGTTATAAATCAATTTCGCTTCTACAACAGCTATCCAAACTCATTTAAAGCATTAAAGCTGTCCTTTACTCAGAAACATTCTCATTTATAAGCAAACAGGCCTAGATTTCACAATTAGGAAACAAAATCCCTTTTAAGGGAAAAAACCCAGCTTCTTAACTATAGAGGTAAATTTCTTCTACAAGACAGACTGATTTAGTATCCTGAAAATACTGTTTTAGTAAAATAAACAAAGAAAACAGTCAATGAAACCTGATTTCTTCCAAACTCATCCCACCCTTCAAAATGCTAAAGCCTTCTATTTAAAGTATAGGTACTGATCAAAGCTGTCAAAGTAAGTCCAGTTCTAGGCAGGGGATAGTGTGGTCAATTAAATCCTTCCAGCACCAGGCACCCCCTCACAACTATTTAATCTTATTTTTGTTTCCCAATATTAATAAATCAAAAAAAATTTAGCATACAATAAAGTTCTTACATATCATGTTCATCACCATATCCCCACCTTGGCTCACTTGATTCCTCTGACTTAGCATGCCTCCAATCTTTCTAGCCTTTCTGGATTCAAGTTCTACCTGGGTTCCCTGCCGGCTTTCTTGTCATTCTCTATACCACATACTATTATGTACTGTCTTGCTCTGCTATCTGCATGTTGACTCCTTTCTCCCTACTACAGATCATAGGCATCAGTATACATACTAGATATTAACGCAAAGGAGGGGCTGATAAAAACATTTCCCGACTGATGATCTTCCAAAAACACAGAGCTGAAATTTGCTGAGGGGAGCTGGGATGGGTGGAGAAAGAACAGAGAGGTTGCCTGCTTCAGCAACTGATGTTTTCACGACTTCACTGTTACCCCCACCCGATCAGTTGCTGTATTTTACCCAAGTAAGCAACCTGGGAATCAGCAAAAATTTATCAGAATTGCAACAAGGACTTCAGGTCCCAGCAAACAGAATCACAAGAAGAATCCAAAGCTATACAAAGTGTTTCAAAAAGAACAGTTGGAAACCAAGATTCTCTCTGCACGTTTAGTTAATGAAAAAGGGCAGAGGCCTAACTTCAAATGAAATCGTCTGTTCTCTAAAATGTGTGTTACTAGACTTTTAAAAAGGCCCACTCTCGCTGTCTGTGAGTTTCCTAATTTATGCTGCCATGAAGCTATGTCAGCCTCATGTCTTAGGAAGACTCTGGTCAAGGTTTACCTTCTTGGGATGTGTTCACCAGAGAAATGAGAAACTCCTCTTTAGGTTGGATTCAGTAGTCCATGAGTGCACCACTGGCTCTGTTTTCTTGCTCAAAGAGATAAAGCACCATATTAAAACTCAACACATTTTGGGAAGAAAAGATAAAAACACAAAAAGGGCCTGTCTTATCTTCAGAAATGCAATTCTCAGCTTTGTGAGCTCTGGCATTCAGCTAGCCAGATTACCAAGCTTATTTAAAAGCTGAAGGCTTTACCCCAACTCTATCTTTTGCTATTTTCAGGGTTTGTTTCTGCGAGGGCGCCTGAGCTTGTGTACATGTGCTTCACTCAATTCATACATCAGTGAACAGTGGCAGCAGAAATCCAGGTCCACAGCAGGAGGTTTAATTAACTGTACACAGGACAGTGCCAACAGCACTGGGGCCATCTCCCCTGGGGCAGCACACCAACGAGGTTGATATGCAAGCAAAATCCACTTCTAGGGGAAAAACGTATATCCCCATCAAGTAAGCTGAGAGGTCAATAAGACAAAAAAAAAGAAGTCCAACCCCTCAAAACCCAAACAATCACAAAAACAAAACACCCAAACCAAAACCCTTACAGAAACAGTCTCAGCAAGGAACCAGAGCTTCTCTTAACTCAGAGAAAGAGAAAAGCCAGAATTTAATGTTTTCCAGTGAATGGATCAGGCTTCACTCTGCTATCTATTCGCTTATTAGAAGCCACTCCAAAGCAATCTCATACAGGCCTTTCTAATCACTGTAGACAATCCCCTCATATATAGTTTGTCAAAAGGGTTGGTAACAGGATTGGGCCTTAACAAAATAATAGTACATGAAAATAGTGGTGGTGAAGATCTAGGTTGTAATCCAGATGGTAAATGAGTTTTCTACATGTAAACACACTGTAAAACTCAATGACTTGGAAGGAAGTCTGCCTTCACTCTGTGAAGGGTGCTTGAACGAATGGGAGTAGTTTCCAAAGACTCATCAAGGATTTCTCCTGTCTCCACAGCAGGACACACACAGTGACTGTTCAAGTCAAAAGCATATATTCAGGAATTCTGAACAGTTTTCTAGTCTACCTAGATCAAAGATGAAAAAGCCAGGTCAAAATAAACAGCTTTACCTCAATAAAGTTTACGCTGATCTAAAGTGATTCAAGAGGGCTAGTAAAGCATTTTTTTCATGTTTAACAAGTGACAAACTCATAGAGAATAAATGTAATTGACCAAATAAATATCACTAGGGGCAAATAAATGAGCAATCAGTATAGTATAGACCCAGCTTGAGATAAAAGCTTCAGGCAAGTTTCTTCACCTCTCTGCGCTCTAGCTCCTCTGATACCAGTTCCCTATGTAACTCACAGGGATGCAAGGAGGATTGATTTGATGATGTCTGTAAAGTGCTTTGAGCTCCTCAGAGAAAAATGTTATAAGAGGTCATTAGTACATCCTGCTGAGGTTGTGAGGCTGTACAACATAAAAGAGAGAAACAATACTCTTTGATAGTTTATTATAAAGAATTTTTATAATCCGACAAGATGTTTTATAATTGTTTTTTTATTAGTTAGGCCTTGTTATATGCCCATGAGATAGGAAACAATGCTTGCTCCCTCTTTTAGATATAGAAATCAAGACAGGAAGGTAAGTGACTTTTGAAATGGGAGGCATTCTTATCTCCATTTCCCAGATAATGAAAGCAAGACCAAGAAAGTGAATGACTTTTCTAGTAATATTCAAGAGGCGAAAGGATTAAGCATAATTCGGAACCTGGAAAACGTTAAGAGCCAACATTCCTTTTTCTGCAATGCTCTGACATTGTTCTGGCAGAGAGCAGTGACTCAGACCACAGCGTCTAACAGTGCACACGTCACATGTGCTCTGTTGTTTATTAGCTGTGTAGCCTTAGAGAAATCACTTTTTCTTTATGTGTGTTACTTTCATCTGCACACTTAGGGTTCAGTGGAGCTCAAGTTCAAGTATGTGAAAACTACAGGTAAACAATGACACCCTGTGCCAGCAAGTTATTACCCTTATTAGGTTGGTATTCTTATTGAGAGCATGGGTTCTCCTAGCCTCTACAGCTTCGGTAAAGACAAGTTAGTGCCCTACGACCAAATGAAATATGTAGTAATAATTTTTTAAAGTTTTATTGAGATATAATTTATATACCGTACAATTCAATAGCTTTTAGCATATTCAGAGTTATACAACCATCACCACAATCAACTTTAGGACATTTTTATCACCCTACAAAGAAACTCTGAACACATTAGCAGTCACTCCCCACCCACCTCCCTCCACACACACACAATTCTCTCCACCGTGGGCAGCCATTAATCTATTTTCTGTCTCTACAGAGTTGCATACTCTAGACACCTAATATAAATGGAACCATACAATATGTCACCTTTTGTGACTGGCTTCTTTCACTTGGCATAATATTTTCAAAATTCATCCATGTGGTAGCATTTATCAGTACTTCATTCTTTTTATTGCCGAATAATATTCCACTGCATGGGTATATCATATTTCTTTCATTTAACCATCAACAGGTGGGTTGGTTCCACTTTTTGGCTATTATAAATAATGCTGCTATGAACATTTGTGTACAAGTTTTATTTGGACATATGTTTTCATTTCTCTTGGGTATATACCTAAGAATAAAACTGCTGACTCACGTCCTAACTATGTTTAATATTCTGAAAAACTGCCAAACTGTTTTCCAAAGTGAGTGTACCATTTTACATTCCCACCAGCAATACTGAGGAGAAGATAAATGAAGGGAAACCATAAAAGGAAGACAGTTAAGTGGGTGCCTGTTCAACGAATAGCTGAACTATGCCTGTAGAACGACAACTTGTATCACTGAAAACAGGGATGAAAACAGTTCACATCAAGTTTTAGAAAAAAGAGGTACTGGCTATTTTCTCACTCCCTTGCCGAGCCCCAGGCTAAGGCTAAGGGAACATGAGAGCAGCGTTTTACACACAGACCAATGTTGCTCCCTTCTGTCTCTAATAACAAGTATTGCAGAACTTACAGAGCCAGGATAAACAATCTTCCAACACGTTTCAGATTCAGGTAGTAGGATATGTTGTCCTTCTGAGTCTCTAGAACTGCTATGTACAATGTATGTATGAGCTTTTATATGCCAGACCCTCACTATTCCCTTCAGTGCACCAGGCTGGGCCCAGCCCAAATACATACGTTCAGTACAGGTCAAGCATATGCTAGCTCCAACACAGTGTATTCTTGCATAGTGGCATCTGCAAACCAAATAGAACTGGTAGAGAAACAGATGGCTTCTAAAAGGAGAAGAGAAGAAAAACAGAAGGTCAGGTAGAAAAAGGTGGAGAGAAAAGAAGGGAATAGAAAGAGGATAAGAGAAAGGAGAAGCATGTTTTCTGGTTTTGCTCTTCCCACCTGTCACAGCACTCTCCTTGCTGATTGCCTGCATGCTCCCTTGCAAACACGGCTGCAAGTGACAAAGAGCAGCCACTGCCCTACTCAGGGGGTCCCTGCCACGTTCCATATTACAAACTGTACTGAAATCCAAGTGTTTACAAGGAAGGGAATTATACACCTATTAGAGCCATGAGTAGCAAACCACTATCTATATTCAATAAATTATCACTGAGATCCACAGATTCCTTACAAAATAACATAAGACTTACCCAGAAAATAGTAAAAAGCAACAGAATTAAGAGATTAAGTACTAAAAAAAAAAAAAAAAATGTGGCTTGTTTTAATTTTGAAGATTTATCAGACCTGTGATTAACTTAATCAATGCAAGATTATATTCTGTCATGTATTTCAGGTAGTCACTGCATGTTCAATTTGCTGTAGGGCTCTGCTCT
The DNA here is from genome assembly GCF_014176215.1 of Rousettus aegyptiacus. Classification (NCBI taxonomy): domain Eukaryota; kingdom Metazoa; phylum Chordata; class Mammalia; order Chiroptera; family Pteropodidae; genus Rousettus; species Rousettus aegyptiacus. The sequence goes on from NW_023416308.1 coordinate 107,994,096, forward strand.
TTTACAATTAAAATAAAATTAGCATGCCTTTCCCCAGCAGAATTAGGGATTGCCACTAGGGAATGCCAATGGAGAGAAATGCTTCACACCAAGTTTTAGAAAGGAAAAGTAATGGCTGTTGGGGCATTTTCCTTTTTTTCTCCCCCCTTGCCGAGGCCTAAGCCAAAGCCAAGGCAAAGGGAACATAAGCAGCTTTTTACACACAGACTAATGTTGCCAGCAGCGTTCCAGTGGCCTTGCTCACGGCAGGAGAAGGCGTAGTGACTAACACCGCTGGGTCTTGTTGAAGAAAAGTGGCTGGCTTCCTTTGATCAGCTGAGTGGTGTGCTGATCAGTGTGATTTCCCTGTTCTGCTGACTGTGAGCGCGTTGGGGAGAGCAGGAGAGCTGGCTTCTGAGAGGCCCATGCAGGGAAGCAAATTCCATAGCTGCCGAATCACTGAAAGCAACAAGAAATAAAAGAGGGCTGGCCTGGAAGCAGACACCTTAATTCTGCCAGCATGTTACTTACTGATATAAGAATCTCTGGGAGGGGAATGACGTAGGTGCTTCTATAACACAAATTCATCAATTGCAGTACTATACATAACTATTAAACACGATGTTCAAGACCAGAGTCTAAGCTCCTGAAACTATCATTTACAGAAGTTTTAATCACTTCATTTTGATGAGGGAGAGAAAAAATGGGAGTTAAGATTATTTTAATTAAAATTGAAAAAAAAAAAAAAACCCAGAAACTCATCAGCATGTGCAGCTCTTGGCACAGTTTTTGAGACAAAGGACGTGTGTCCAGCACCTGAGTGTGCGTGTGCAGGACTACAGCTGCACACCTTCTCTATTTGCCAGAGAAGCAGCTGCTGGATTAACACAGTTAATCTGCCTGCATGCTATACAGATTTTTTTCCCTACTAAATTGCAAACTTTACCTAAAGATAAATATAGCAGTCTCCTAGTTCTCTGCTCCATTCAGCTGCTGCTGAGAAACACTTCTGTTATCTCAAATTTCATCAGCATACTGTACTCCTTCCTGGGGAACAACAGTAAAAAGCAGCTTTCTAAAATCATAGTCTTAAAGGTAAAATACATCATATTTAAATGATTTCTTCCAAAAATGATAACTTTCCACCTTTAAAGTTTTAATTCTTGATAGTGTATGTGATCTCTTACACTAGATCCAATCATTGCTGCTTTAAGAGTAAATAGTCAATTGCAAATTGAGCCAATTGCTTTGACTATCTTAGTATCAGAAAGGAAATGGATTAGGTCAGCAGGTGGCATGTCATTTCAGAGCTGCCTGGGGACCCCAAATATAGTTAGGCCGTTTTTATTCTGGTGACAGCCCGAATGAAAACCAGAACATTTAACATTACCTTCTGCCTCCATTCTCATAGCCATCTTGGGCACAAAGAGTTTACTGAGTCCCCTAAGTCTACATGTCCAGCATCTAAGCTGCTACTAGGACTTCCAAAGATATCCAAGTTGAAGCTACCCAAGGAAATCTGGGACAGGATACTCTGATTTTGATCTTCAGAGAGAAAAGCTTTTTGTCCACTCAGTGAAGTGAGTTCTTCTTAACCATTCTTAAGCATGTCAACATGTAACTCCATCCTATAGCACTTTCCTTGAAGGAAGAGAATGGTCATCATACCTCTACTCAAGGGGGTTAGGAAACTGACCAGTCTCTGCTCTCAAGGAGAGAAGGACTGGAGGCAGAAATGGACTTAAGCCAGGAAACAAAAAGAAAGGTGATAGGGGTGGGAATACAGTCAGGAGAAAAATCCTTCTGTCCAGAAAGCAAGAGCCTCTTGCAATGTTGGAACAATTAAACAATCCAACAACAGCTTTTCAGTCAAGCCTCCTTTCCCCCATGTGTGTTTCAAATTAGTACTGTAGTAGAATCAAAAATTAAGGTAGCCTCCCAAAGCTTGTTCCTATGATAACAGTCAAAATGAGATCGGATTATTTAATTGTGTCTAGACTCTAAGGTGTTCTGAGGTGGTAATACTCAACTTGCTGAGAAGAAAGAAAATAGGTTTTGACATCAATTTACAAATTTCAAGATTATATGTCCTATCTTTAGACAACTATATTTTTATTCTTGTAACTGTGCTTGTCATTTTTACTAGTTCCTACCCAATAAAATAGAAAATAACATCAGCTTTAGAATCAGAAGTCCAGATTTCATAACTTAACTTGGGACCTATATTTTTTGTCTGCCTACCATCTTTTTGAAGAACTAATTCTCAATATATGTAGTTCATCTAGAAATAATCTTAATCCTGCATCAGGGGAGGCAAGTGACCGAGGCCAGGTCAATGAGAAGACTCTAGTTCCAGTGAAGGCTAAATGGTTCAAAAATGAATCTGAAAATCATGTCCATGTCTTGTGCTGGTACTTTAAGGGGAAAAAAACCCTCTTTCTTCACAGGTTGTAAACCAAGAGCTGCCAGAAGCCACTACTGCCAGTATAGGACAACCTAAATGCAAATGAAACCAGAAAGGGAAAGCATCCTAAAACACAGTTTAAGTCCCTATTTCTAGTCATGCCTGAAACCAGCTGCATCCCTGAACTTACTAGTTATATAAGTCAATATCATCTCCTTTTTGCTTCAACAACTTTGAGTTGAGTTTCTATCACTTGAATCCACGAATCGTCACTAATACACCAGCCCAATAACCTTGGACAAGTCACTCAGCCCCCATTGCATGTATCAGTTTTCTGAACTCCAAGGAGGGAAAAAAAAAAATCATGTTTGTTTACCCTATAAAATTGAAAACTTCTAAGTACTACACAGGAGGCATTGATATTTTATCTAAAACAGAAGGTAGGAACAGAAGAAATAAGATATTCATGGGCTAAATTGCTGATAGCTGCTAGTAATGATAACATAACATTCTCTATTAGTTTTCTCATTATTTGCCCTGATGAGGCCTGTGAAATCTTTATCAAACCAGATAATCACCTAGTAAATCTTTAAGTATTTTCCCTTTTATTTTCAGCTAACAAGACTTTCCACCTTCCTGGACATCTCTGAGCAAGCTACCTAAGTATCATACCGCAATGGATAAGCAAAGAGATCACAGAAAGGGAAAATTACCGGCTCATCTTCAAGGTGTGTGTGTGTGTGTGTGTGTGTGCGCGCGCGCACACATATATCCATGCATACACATGTGCTGGGAGATGAGGTAAAGGAATAAATCTCACATGTTCTCACATGAGGGCAAATGAGGAATGAAAAGAAGTTATTCCTATAAAGATGAAAATCTAAGTGCCTTATCTAATGTGACTAACGTGCCAGACTATCCCTTCCCCTGAAGCATTAGTATTCTAAGAGCAGAACTGAACTATTAGGATTACCTTTTCAATTCAAAATTCATAATTAAATGTAATGTGGATTTTGGAATTTGTTGTAGTGTCCTGATAAATGCCTGGTTTCATAGATGACATCTCTCATGGATACCAGAAAGAAAAAAAATTTTCTGTAAAAATATACCTGATCTACAAAACATTCATATGAAAGTATTATTAGTGAAACAAATATCTGAAAGTAAAGGTACTAACTTCTAGTCCTCTTCTGCCTGATAAAAGTGGGAAAGTAAATAAGCAAGAAAAGCACAACTATATTTTATAACAGCTAGGAGGAAAAAATAATAAATGCACTAACTACACTTTCAACTTTCGAAGTTTCTGGGCCTAAAGATTAAGTATGAATGAAATCATTCTTAAGAGTAGGTTTTACTTGAAGACATTTTCAATACTTTTAACATAAATTAATTTTGTTCATTATATATAAAATTATAACTACAAGCCGTGACTGGTAAAAAAGAACCCCAAGGCTCAGCATTTCCTTCCTAACCTTAGTGTTTCATATAAACTGAACATTAATATTTTAAAGCAAATAAAAGATGTGCTGTTCTAGAGGCTTCTGACTCACTAGAATGTTTCTGAATGCTAAAATACATTGGTAAAAGTTGCATAGTTCTAACCACAGAGAAGAATCAAAGAACTTCCATCAACTCATTATCTTTCTTAATTTTTTTCTAAAAGGAAAAGATGAAAGAATATTAATATGATAGTCATTCTTACAAATTACATTATGTAAAGCTTCTTCTCTAGCAAGATTCAAACAAATCATTAGCTCTGACAGGTCAACACCATGTAAATTTGCTCCCAGGTGATTCAGGAATAAAAATGCTCTGTCAAATTGGCTTGGGGTTATCAAATTAGCTTGCGTAATATCAAACAACTTTAACTAAAATCAACTTGCCTTTCCCTACACATCTTTGTATGCCTAGGCCCTTCTCTCAGAGATTCTAACTGAAATGGTCTAAGATGGCGCCCTAGATGCAGCATATTTCAAATGCTCTTCGGGTTATTCTAGGGTCGAAAGCCACTAATCCACAGGTAGGTGTGGCTTTGGCCTTCAATATAAAGACTAGATTTTATTTTGATAACTCTCATACTACTACTGAGGTAACCATTACTATTTAAACCTCTATATTTTCAAAGATGCCACTAGAAGGTAAGCTCTTTAGGAAGAGACATCCTATCAGCCACGTCCAGCACTGAACCCAAGTGGAATGCCTGGCACATAATAAGCACTCCATAAATATTTGTGAATAAATTAAAAGCTGAAATGTACAGTTCAGTTGTAATAGCTTGAGGCAATACAGTAGATGCTTTCTTAAACCAATAATGATCAGGACAATAATTAATGAGGTAAGAACCAAGAGTCATATAAATCTGTAAACTATTAAAATTTGATACTAACTCACCTTTATTAACTCTTTCCAAAGCATTTAACTTGGTTTTCATGGGAACAACTTGGTCTTTCTAAGTCATTGGTTTATGTAATAGTTAAATTACATAATTACAATAACAAGAATAGATGATATAAACAGGTTTGGAAACGAACACAACTAACTCTCAAAAACTATTCTACAATTGATGGGAGACGAGTGTGAGCACCCTTCACAGTAACCTACTGGCCACAGGCATTCAGAGCAACTGAGGGGTGACAGTGAAGCTACTGAGTCAGCTGGGACTTTTTTCTCCACAGAGCTTTTACTGTTATACAAATGCTAGCCACAGGCTTCTTCCCATTGACTTTTCCAATTCCCCAAAGCAGTCAATTCATCCCTTCACTAGCAGATTGTCTGAACTGAGACCCAACAAAAAGTATTACCAGGTCTATATACTGCATCATCAGAGGATCATCAGGTGTAGAGGCAGCAGGAGTCATGGAATCTCTTACAACACCCCAACAATGTACATCCAGACTCCCTAATTCACATGTAAGGCATTATTAACTATTGTGGGATCCACTTAAAATATAATAGAAGATGAGCCTAAAATAATGTTCAACTCATTATTTTACTTAAGAGTCTTTGTAGTAAAAGCCTCAAAAGAATACAGACAAGTAGAATATGTCTGTTAATTTAGAATCAGCTCCCATTCGGCAGGTGTCTCAAATGAGGACATTCTGGCAACAAAGAACTGCTGCCACCAGGAGGCTCTGCAACGTACCTTTTATTGAGTCTTGAAATTTAAAATATTCCTTCTTTATAGATAATGTGATACCTTTTCAAACATACAAGTTTTCCATGAAAAGTGTTATTCAATAAAGTCACAGCATTCCTGCTCCTTATTCCCAGGTAATAAGACCTAAGATTTTGAATTTTATCTCGTAAGAACAAAAGATAACTATTAAACATTTGTGGTAATTAGGCAGCAATTTTGTTTTTATTTAAACCTTTCTCAACAAAGCTGATAAATCCAACCTTATTCTATCAGACAACTAACAAAAAATTCTGAAAGCAAAATAGACTGCATTTTCATTGGTTTGGGCTGTGTGGTCTAGCACCTATGGCGAGTTAACTCAAATTATTTCTAGGTTAAATATGAAGGTGATGACAATGGTAAAAATGAGTATTTTCATTTTAAGGATCTGTAAACCATGACTGTTTTCAAATTAGCTTCAGCTAATATCACAATAAAGATTTTTAAACAAAGACCTGGACTTTTGAAAAATAGGTTCTTGTTAACATACTTTCTAAAAAAGAGATTGGAGAAATTTGTTACAACTGTTAATTTCTAGGAATCTAAACTTATTCAAGATGGACATGTCACTACTATTGTCTAGGAAACTTTTTTTAATCTGTGTGTTTACTTCACCAATAATAGCTCTCCCAATCAACAAATCAGGATTCAGCTGTAAAAATACAATGTAAATTTCATAGATGCTCCTGTTTCAAAAACCTTTATACAGGGAAATGTTAAGATTTGCTATAGAATCCTTGTGCATTGTGTTAGTAAACAAACCATGTGTTGTCCTTCTCCCCAGGGTTCACTTTCATAAAACAGTTACATTATTTACAAGCACAAATAGTTTTTAGCCTTTTGCTGAGGTGATGGGCTTTTTTCTTATTTTAAAAGCTAATCCTAATCAACTGCTGAAGCTTATAAAAATAACTGATTTTATTATTTTTTAACCTTAAGAAAAAAAATCAAGATAAAGCTCTTTAAAAACACCAAATTAGCACAAAAAATAAAAATATTATTGGTATTAATCTCTTTTGGTTTACATGAAAACCATAACTGAGTGTGCTGTTCCCCCGCCCCCCAAGTTCACATTGTACTTGATTAAAGGAAACAACGGAATCATTCTTTTCACCACATCATGTACGGCGGGCTATTAGTGCTTAAGACCTTTTTGTTTCCTATCTTAGAACATAAACAGTTACCTCACACAGTTACAACCTTTGGGTGTCTACGAGTTTTATAGGAGAGAGTTTTCTATCATTTTAGAATAGCCTTTCTCAACCAAGGTTCCTCATCTGAACCACAGAACACAAAACTTCTTTTAGGATTATTTTTCTCAATTATCACAAGAACAGTACATAACTGGTACCATTCTAGATGCATGGGAATATTAATTCAATACATATAATAGATGCCAAAAGCGTTAGGGCTCAATTATCCCATGGAACTCAGGCTGGTTTAGAAACTGCAGAAGAGAATGAAATGTCTTCACTTATATAAGAAAACTTATACTTTTTGTTTCCATGTGTTGCTTCCTGAATAGAAATAAAGAGAATTCGGTATCTTCTTAAAAATGTCATCCATAATATGACTCAGGATAAAATAAGTAAAATCAACTAAAACCCTAACTCCAGCAGCAGTGAAAGGTACAGACACACAGTAGGCTGTTTTAGAGCTTGCCTCAGCTCACTTCAAGGAAGTTTGCCATATCCAAACAGATTGGGTCTCTTGAGAGGCACTACCTACAGTCCCTGGCTTAAATGTAACATAGACTTTCCAGGTGAAAGCTGACTCAAAGCAGAAAAGTATAAAAAATATGATTCTTAGAGGAATTTTCCTCTAAAATTCCAGGCTTACACAGCATATTTGCAAGTTTGTCACTGGGTAGATGTAACTGTTAACCTGACTGATAGGTACAAAGCATAACCTGGAAAAAAAATCTAATCTGTTTCTGATGAAAATTCAAAACGCACTTCTTTCCCTTTGTAAAAGTTTTTCTATTAGCTAATTTTCCAACTTGGAGAAGAACTCTAATCTTATACAGCAGTCCTCAACCCCCAGGCCATGGATCAGTACTGGTCTGTGGCTTGTTAGGAACCCACTACACAGCAGGAGGTGAGCGGCTGTGAGCAAGCAAGCAAGCGAAGCTTCATCTGTATCTGTAGCCGCTCCCCAGCACCAGCATCACCGCCTCAGCTCTACCTCAGATCATCAGGCATTATTCTCATAGGAGCACGGTCCCTGGTGCCAAAAAGGTTGGGAACTGCTACTGTAACATCTTATCTATAAGAAAGTCTCATCAAATGTGAAGGATCTCACTTAAATCTGCAGAAAACAGAAACTTAAGAGCCGTAGCCTGAACACCATCCTGTACTCCCCTGTTGCCCTACCATCCTGTACTCCCCTGTTGTTAATATTCTAAAATGTCAAGTATTCTAACCTCACAACTTCCAATCACTCAGAAAAAAATGAATGGATGTATTCAACAAAGGAAACATTATGGGTGTTTCCTTTTTACACCAGGCTTAACTGTATTATACTGTTGATAAAATAAAATCCGATTAAGACTTTAAAAGGATATTTCGAAGGTCAATTCAAAGTGTATCAAACTTCTAACACATGACTAAAACAAAAGCTGTAACTTAGTCTTCAGGACTGATATACCCAGCATCTAGAAGAGTACCAGGCATATAGAAGATGCTCAATAAATATCTGCCAAGTAAATTGATCGGTAAAGTTTTTCATTTACATTTAAGGCAGAATTCTAACCAATATGTCAAACAGCTTATCTTTTACAAATGACATTAAAAATGGACACGGTCTTTCTAGAGAGCAAGTAGGTAATATAGGTCTCAGAAACTTTTTGGAATATCTGCCTAACTAACAAATCCCTTTCTCTGTTCTCCTTGATTTAGCCATGTCTGTACTAGTGACATGGTCCCCTGGACAAAGCTGACTAGACACGAGCTAGATATCTGGTTCACACCAGTTCTTTCCAAAAATCTGGAAGGAGAAAAATCCAGTGAATCTGGAATGATCTCCTGAACAGAGAAGATACAAACTTAGGAATTATGCAGTAGCCAGAAGCCTTCTGCCTGTCATGTGTACAGAGAAGCTGAGAAAGCCATTCTGTACAGAGGGGAAATTAAACAGACTGCAGAGAAGGGCAAAGAGAGACAAGAGACAAAAACTCTCTATTTCCAGTCCCAAAGCTGCCCTTGGGTTCCTGAGATGTCCTAATATGGTTCTAATCAATTCTCCTTTATGCTTAACCTAGTTTGAGTTAGATTCCTTTAACACACAACATGTCTTCACAAAGACATGTAAAAAACATGTATTTACTCCTGATCCTGTCATTTTTTACTTCCAGGAAATAATCAAAATTATTGTCCAAATAACTTATGTCCAAGGATGTACACTGTAGAGCTAGGCATACAACAGTAAAAACAAAAATTAAATAAATAAAAATTTTAAAAAACCTGGTAACAATCCAAATGTCTAAAAATAGTGAACTGATTAACATATGATAGGATACTATAAATCACTAAAAATTAATATTTTTGAAGAATATTTAAAAATGGGGAGAAATGCTCAAGATATTTCAAAAATAGTAAATATAATATAAATCTCAACTTTATTTTTAAAAAAAGTATGGCACAGAAAAAAGAGAATAAAAGGATCTAAAACATGGAAGGGAGATCACAGCTAAATGTGATGTTTTTCCTTCCTGAATTTTCCAAATGAACACATATGACTTTTATCATTAGAAAAAAAAATGTTTAAACAAATGATAGACTACAAGCCCCAGTGCCAATATTCAGTCTTCTCCCATAGGTCTGGCGAAGGAAGGAAGGAAGGAAGGAAGGAAGGAAGGAAGGAAGGGAGGGAGGGAGGAGGGAGGGAGGGAGGGAGGGAGGGAGGGAGGGAAAAAAAGACAGATGAAAAATTTTCTTTTAATTACATTGTACATTGTAATAACAAATTTATTTATTTAAAAATTAACTCACTGATTTTTAAACAAGAGACAGCAGATGGATTTTAGGAGGAAGGTCCTCATTCCTCTGAGGTTGAAAGGAAAGACTACCTACCAGTCATTATTTATAATTTAGTATAAATTCAAAGGATAGAACTTCAGAAATCAATCTGCCATGAAATGAAAGCAGAAAGAGGAAACAGTATTCAAGGAAATGGGCATGCAAGGGCCCTAGCGATACAGCTTTGTCCTATTTATTTATATACCTCCCACTGCTCTCCCTTTCACTTTAAATAAATGTAAATATCATATTCCTCTTTGATATTAAATTCAAAACAGCCTGGAGGCACATGGCCTGGATTCATACCTGGCTCTACCACTTACCAGCTCTGAAACCTGGGGCAAGTAACTTAACCTTTGAACCATAAAATGGGGATAAAAGTACCTATCTCCTAGGGTTACTGTGAGGATTTAATGAATTAAAGCACACAGAGAAGTATCTGGCAAAGAGTAAGTGCTATATAGTTGTAGCTATTACTAAGAGTGTAATGTTTAACAATAACAGTAATGAAAACAATAGTATAAAGTGCTTTGTTTTCAAACTATTCCAGCTGACCTGCTAATCTTCACCGGACAGAATCTCCGTTCTGGCAATCCTGAACTACTTGTCGTTCGCTGAATATGCCCTGCTGCAACCTACTCCTGTGCCTTTGCACATGGTGTTCTTTCTGCCTGGAAGGGCTTTGTCTACCTAGCAAATCCCTATTCATCCTTCCACATTCAACTCAGGTCTCTCTCATTTGTGAAGGCTTCCACAACTTCCCACCAAGAGAATCTCCCCTTTCTGGGTAGCATGAATATTCTGGCTTCAAATTAATTATAGTGGTTTAAGTGTCCATATCCCCTCTGAAAGTTTGAGCTCGGTGAGAGTAGGCTCTAAATATACATTTGTTGGAACTTAACTAATTCAGGTAGTACTCACTCACTGGTTTACTGATGGCGTACATCAAGGAACAAAACAAGTCAAAAATCACTGGCTTCATGGAGTTTACATAGTTTCCAGGCTCTGAGTTTGGTAACAGAAGGTATTAGTTTAAGTGAAGAAGGGACATTATTACCCTATTGGGCTAAACTCATGAGTAAGTAATATGCTTTTATTATGTTTTACTATTATTATTATTAGAGCTTAAATCTATTCTCCACTCAGAAGAGAAAAGCAACCAAACAAAAAGGGCACATTCATCTCTCCTGCAGACTCCTAGGGAATGTCTTAACCAAACTTGAGATGAAGCCATCGTGTGGCTCGTACTAAGAAAAATAAAGAGGGGGAGTTAAAAAGTCCCAACTAGAGTCACTAACACAGTCTGGGGATGGATGGGAGGCCAAAGACTTAGTCAGTAGGTGACCGGACTCAAGAGTCCAGGGTAATTCCACGAAGACTAAACATCCTATCTGATGAAAAGTCCAGACTTTCCTTTTCCTATTTAGTTCTTCATTTAGTTCTGTTTTGATTTTTAATTGAATACACACACACACACACACACACACACACACACACACACATATATACACATAGTTTTTAAAAAATACCACCACAAAGCTGATGACAAAACCAGCAGTCCCTTGCATTAACCCTTTCCAACTCTCTAGTCCTATGTTCCTTCAGGAAACCACTTTCAATCTTAGAGATTTCTTTGAGTGTTTACCTTCTTATTTTAAAATACATATTCATTGTGATTTCTTGGTTTTTTACTTGAATCATTATGTATTGAATTCCTACTACAAATAATGGAAATTTAGTTCTTATACCACCTTCCCTCATCTTACCCCCTACCACCATTACAGTCAAATCACAACTTTTAGTTAAATCCATATTTAATAAGGTTTGTATTATTAGAATCATGTAAATAACATTAACTGGTAAGACAATTAGTATATTACAATTATACTTATTTTCTTGTATTTTTCGTTATTCCTGGAACAAAAATGTCCTGCTTTGTCATTTGTTTGGTTTTCTATATTTTCATCACTAATTCTTCTCCATAATCTCCAAAGAATCTATAAAATGGCTCTAAATAACAGCTCAAAACACGTCATATGATCTATCAATCCATCTTTTTTTCTTGGCAACATCTTTCCTAGAGCACTCCACCCTCCTGCCCAAACTAAAGTGGTTGTTTTCTAAATCTATTATGCAAGAGTCATCTAGGTTTTTCCTTCATCAAACAGGGAATTTTCTTCATCCCTCTTTTGTTTTGGACTCCCTGTTTTCTTGATCCACGTCTTCATCTTTATGGGTTTATTTTCCTGTTTTGATAGAAAACACCTTCCATTAGCTTCCTCAAAAAAAGCACAGGGTAGGTAAGTTTTGTGACTCTGCATGTCCACAATGTCTCTATTTGCCCTTAAGACTTGATCGAGAGTTGTGTTGGGTATAGAATTCTACACTGGAAATTACTGTTTTTTGAAATTTCAAAAGCACCATTCTACTGAATTCTAGCTTCCTGTGTTGATACTGAGAAATATGATGCCATCTGTTTCCTAATTCTTGTTTATAACTTTATTTTTCTCCTCTGAGGAAGCTTTCAGTATCTTCTTTTCCTGCTGTCCAGCAGTTTCACAATGATGTATGTGCCTTGGTATGGGGGTGTGGGTCTTTTTTCATTTACAGTTTTAGGCACTTGGTAAATTCTATTAATCTGGAACGTATACTCTTTAGTTCTGAGAAACTTATGCTAGTTACTGGATAATAGTCCCTTCTCCATTTTCTGTTCTATCTTAGAATTTCTATTGGTCAAGCATTAGACCTTCCGGACTAATCCTCTTTAATTTTTCTCTTCTAGTGTCTCTCCCTTTGTCTCTTCTATTTATTGAAAGATTGTTCCAATTGCATCTTCTAAACCTTGTATTTTTTATCAAGAATTCATTTTGTTTCCTAATTGTTCCTTTATTCCTAGCATCCTGTTCTTGTTTCACAGATGTAGTATCTTCTCTTCCTGATCCTGAGGATCTAAAGTTATAGTTATTTTGATTTGTCCCTTCCAACTTTCTTGGCATATTTTGCCTTGGTACATTTAAGGGAAGCAGCTGCCCTTAAACAGCTGGGATTCTTGGCTGTTATGTCCATATTTAAGAATGAAGGGCTAAGAATGTGCAGCAACTAGAACTCTCATACACCGACAGTGGAAATGGAAAATGGTACCACCACTTTGGAATCATTTTTTAAAAAGTTAAAAACAAACCTACCATATTACCCAGCATACCTGAATATTTACCTAAGAGAAATGAAAGCACATCTCCACATAAAGATTCATATACGAACATTCATAGTAGCTTTATTTCTAATAGCCAAAAACTAGAACCAATCCACCAAAGAGTATATACTGCGTAAGTCCATTTATTTAAATTCTACAATATGTAAATTTAATCTATAGTGACAAAAAGCAGACCAATGTTTGTCTGGGAAGGGGCTGGGCAAGGGGTTAGGAAAAGAAAGACTACCAAGGGGCACAAAAAAAACTTTAGAGGTGATAGAAATATTCATTATCTTGACTGCGGTAATGTCTTCACCTCTTAGGATGTTCTTAACATTTTTTCTTTAGTTTACTTTAAGAATAGAGTATATAATACATATAACACAGAGAATATGAGTTAATGAAGTGTTTTATATTATCAATAAAGCTTCCAGCCAATAGTAGGCTCTTAGTAAAGTTTTTGAGGAGTCAAAAATTACGTGCAGAGTTTAGACTGTATGGGGGTCAACACCCCTAACCTCTGCATTGTTCAAGGGTCACCTGTGTACCCTGCATTCACTGTGGTACTCTTTTATGCCCTAGACTGTTTTACTGTGTCTAGTATCTCTGAGTCAAGTGCCTTTCTGGTTAAATTTCTCTAGCATAAGAGTTGGCACATTTTTTCAATACACGGCCAGGTCTTTGCCACAACCACTTAATTCTTCTGTTGGTAGCACAAAAGTAACCATAAGCAATATGTAAAGAAAAGGTGTGGTTGTATTTCAATAACTTTATTTACAAAAACAGTTGGGAGACCAGATTTGGCCCAGGTGCAGGCCACTGTTTGCCAATCCCTACTCTAGAAAATCATACTAGTCTTTCCATCTTCGGAGAACTACTCAATTTCTCTTTAGAACTAATGGCTATAAAATGCTTTATAACTAAAGAAGGTAATTAAGCAAGTAAAAGGAAAAAGGGAAGTGATAAAAAAGGGATACTAGAAATTTTAAAAGAATTAGTTATAATCTTATAAGCTATTAGCAGCAGATGAGGCTCAGGGGTAGTATTCAGATAACCTGGAAACACTGTTTCAGCTGATGAACTCACATTTAGAACAAACAGAAGTCAGAGTTAAGAAAAGTTGTGTCCTCAGAAGTTTTTATGACAGATGTTTATAGACAGCTTCCAACTGTTACTTTTGCCTATCCTGACTACAGTTGGGAGTTTTCAATATGAATAATACTCTGGGAGATTTCAATCTGGATTTTTTTTTTTTTTACTCAAATATTCCATGAAAAACAACTGGGCCAATGCTTTCACATAAGTATTGCATTGGGGGGATGAACTAGACCAAACCCTAGGGAACCTCTAAAGTTTTGGATAAAGATGAGGTCAGATTACCATCACAATTCTAGAAATTCTAAGAAAATAACAATTCTAAATTCTAAAAGTGCCAATCACACTAGTCTAGTTGTGAATGAGAGAGGGTTAAGATTCTATGGTACAGAGGTGAGATAGTTATATATTGAGTTACCATTATTAGACGACAAGAACTAATTTACTTACTTGACTCCAAGGCAATGAAGCCTAAAGGCAATGTAATTATTGCACCTAATGTCCTATTTCAAAAATATTTGATAGATAAAGGTCTATAGAATAATTTAAGAATATAATTTACTAAATAAAACTGAATGAAGAGTACAGTGATCTGGATTCTAGTCTTGAATCTGATACTGATTAATTCTATAATCATGGCTACGTCACAAATAGACCACGTCCCTGTTTGTGTTACAATGATATACTCACAACTGAGTTAAATGTGAAATGTTCTAATAAGCTCCTTAAAAAAGTAGTACTTTACATGTAAGATGAAGGTGTTCCATATGAGATGAAGTTAGCCACCATGACTAAAGCCAACAATTCCCATTTAAATAGAATTTACCTCCAAAAATATTCAGTGCACTCAATAAATACATGTTCATTAACCTCTAAAAGTTATTACCTAAACATTCCATAAGTAAGGAAACAGACATATTAAATTAATAATTCAAAATCTATCAACAAGTCTATTATAGAGTCAGGAACAGAAACAAAACTCCCGGTGTCGCCCATACCGAGTCCATTGTTCAAATCACCTACTTAGCTTAAATTAGGTTGTTCTATGCATCAGAAACATAATTAGTTATGGCAGGAACAGAAACTTCTCACCCAAAGGCTTCAGAATCCATTTTACTAAAATATGTTCAAATTTAAAATGAGAATGGTTCCATAAATGACAACTATTTATTAAACCCAGAAAAGTATTTCATCTTATATTAGGTGACACAGTATGTAAGGAATAGAGACTATAATTTTTAAACACAGAGTCAGAAAAACAAACCAGTGGCAAAGACCAAAGACTATGAAGAGGTTTATCACTCTAAAAAGGAACGAGAAAAATAGGAGAAAGTGTAAAAGAAATACACCTAAAATCAAAAGGTAATTCTGTGGAATACTATGGAATATATTTGTATCATGGACAAATGGCATGAAAAAATACACCTCCAAAAAAGCATCAAATACATACTAATCCATCTTACAATTAGTAAAATGCTCTTTTCCCCTCACGGTGTATCTCCTGGGAAAAAAATGGTACTCTCATATATGCTATTAATCTGATATAGCCTTTTCTGGAGGTTATTTGGAAATAAACAGTAAAAGCCTTTTTAAAAAAATATATAGTAAACATTTTTTATACCCTTTGACCAAGAGTGGTCAATGGATTACTATTCTCAATTCTTCATAATTTTTATGTATTAAAATTATACATCCACACTTTTATCATGTAATTTTGTAAGGCTTGGCCACATGATTTGTTTTGGCTAATGAGAGGTTAACAGACTTGATGCCAGCAGAGGCTTAAAATGTGTTTTGGCAGTTTGGCCTGTTTCCTGCATTCCAGTTATAAACCATGAAATGAGTATACCCCAGCTAGCTGCTGCCCCTTCATGCTAGGCCTCAGAATGAACACATTTAGAGTGGATCTAACCCAACCTGCAGCCTAAAGGCAGGCCAGCCAACCAACAAGCTGAAGTAGATGTGTCTGACCAAGCCAAGCCTAGGGCAGAACCCCAGGTGATCTATGTGTAAAAATAAACAATGTTATAAGCCACTGGTTTGTTATACAGAACTGTTATGGAAATAGTTAACTAATACAGTTATCTCACATCCAACAATTTATCTTAAGGCAATCTGAAAGAAACATTCACATAACAAGGATGTTTATAATATTTATAATAGTAAAAAACTGGAAACATCTATCATCAACTAACAAAGAAAGTTAAATAAATTATGATATAGCCAGACCGTTAAATACGTGAAGGTATTAAAAATCATGTTTTCAAAGCACACTTCAAAATATAAGAAGATGTTCATAATACTTTAAATTTAAAAAGCATAAACACAAGATACACTTTTTAAAATTTTTTTCTACAAACAGAGACAAAATATCAGCTGGGTAAATTAATTAATTTAAGAAATACACATGCTTTTCTGTGCTTAATATCATACTAAGAACTATACTTAAAGGAAATAAGACAAACATGTTCCCTGACTTCCTAAAGCTAACAGTTTAGGGAAGACAGATATTTTAAAAATTAATCACATATACGTAATTATAAATTATAATAAGTTATTGTGGCACAAACTACTAATTATCCTCAATATTTACTCCTCCTCCTTTCTCATCACCAGAGTCCCTGGGTTTTACCTGCCCATGGCCACCTGGAACAGACTACACTTCTCAGACGTCCTTGCTTCTAGTTGACCACGTTCTGACCAATGGGATCTAGTTGGAAGTGGTGCACACAACTTCCAGTACACATCCTTAAAAACAAAGGGCTTGCTTTTGATGCTTTTCCCCCTTCTGACCAGATGGAGCAGCTATTTTGGACTATGATGTGGAAGCTTCATGCTGAGAATGGCAGGGCAACAAAACAGGAGGAGCCTGGGTTCCCTGATACCGTGGAACCACTATCACCAGCCCTCATCCATCTCAAGAGCTTGCACATGAGAGAGAAATATAATTCTACCTTGCTTAAGCCATTTTCATTTTGAGTTTTTATTCACTGATAGCTTAACCTAACCCTAAGTGGCACAGCTATGAAGGAAAAATGAAAAGTTCGATGAGAGATTATAATAGAAACAGCTGATTTTGAGAAGGCAGGGGTTTCAGGGATAGGCCTTCTGAGGAAGTAACATTTAAGCTGCAACCTTGTGCCTGGCCAGGTGAAGGGTGGTGCGGGTGGCAAAGAGTTCAAGGCAGAGGAGATTAAAGATCCAACTACTAAGCCTGACTCACCACAAGAACAAGCAACAAACTTCAGGATGTTAAGGTTGCTTCTACAATGAATAGAATGAAAGCAGAGCATGAAAGCAACCAAGTGTGTTGGCTCTAATATCAGAATCTCTACTTTGACAAAACGTAGACCACGTACACATATCAAAAACAAGGAGGGAGGGGTGCAGAATGAGAATGAACCATGTTAAAGAAATTAATCATTGCTTCCACACTTCAGTTATTATTTAAAACAGTTAGCTGGATTCTCTGATTAGAGTGGTTCATAAACCACAAAGTGAATATCATTATACTTTTAAATGCTAACTATCCCTGAAACAGACTAGCGTTTGGTGTTAAAAAAATTTTTAAATAATGTTTCTTATCTATTTCTGATTATTAAAAGAAAACATTTATTGTGGAGAATTTAGCAAATATACATAAGCGTATAAAGAAAAATAAACTACCTATAAATTCATCACCTTCCAACATTTTATACCAACACTGTTTTTATACATTTTACATACCTATAGACACATATACCTACAACATACACAATGGGATTGTAATGCATATGAAGTCGTATGTGCTTTTTCACTTAATTTATCATGAGCATATTCCTATGTCATTGAAACATTTCTGAAACCCTAATTTTTAATGTCCACATAACATATAATTTCTTTAGTCAATCAAATCTGGGGATTTCCTGAGTTAAGAACTGTCAACCTGACCCTGTAGATCAAAAACATGACTTCAAAATCTGCCATGGAAAGTTTTTATTCAGAAACCTCAAGTTATAGTTTAAAAGCAATGGAATCTTCTAATAAAGAATTCAATGAAATTCACTGAATTTTAGCCATGAAGGATGCTAAAGACCTTATTTTCCCAAATAGAGCATACCATTTCATAATTAGTCTTGAGGAAAGAAATGAATACGTATCAAAGACTGAGCAGTAACAAATAAGAACTAGTAAGTGCTTAATGTAAGAATTAATGACTATCTGCAACATATTTTTAATAAAGCAAAGAGAATGTATGCATTTATTATATAAAGTTTTCAAATGAATATAGAAACATACATGTATGAAAAGAAAGGAAATAATAACAAAGGGTTAATCATTAATTCTGGAATATGGCATCCTTTGAACTATTCTATTTAAAATTTTTCTTATAACCAAAAAATTAATGTTAAATTAAAATATCGGTCATGTGAATAAGGCAATTCAGATTTTAGTATTAAATTAGAAGGAAAATCATTAAGTTTGTCCTGAGGTTAAGTGGATCTTGTATATAAAAAAACAAAAAGTTGGTTATTTAGCATTAGGTGTTTGTTCTAAAATAATACCATTTTAAACAAAATATCAATGTTTCAGGTTGCAAATAAGTCTGAGGTAGGACCAGCTTTTGAACTTTATAGCTGTGTTTCCTTCGAGTCCTATCCTTCCTAAAAATGATACATTTTCTGTTCTATTGGAAAGGTTGTTTTAACCGTTAAGAAAATATTTTTTAAATAGCAAGACTGCCTTTCAGTTCCTGACTCTAGTTCTCTTTATTGATATTAGTCCCATTTTTTAAATGCTAGTTTATAAAATTCAAACTTAGTTCAGATGAGAGTTTGCCACCTGATGAAATGTCTTACTGAATATATAATGTTGTAATTTTTTATTAAGTGACGTCCCTAGTAGGAACAAATTAAAGAATAAAAAGTTACAGAAACAAACCAAACCTTTACATCAGTGCTCACAAACAAAAATTTCAAATAAATGTAAGTTGTTTTTAATTATCCCATTTTCCTCAAATGTAGCCTTAGGTCGTCTTAACTTTATGACAGCATCCCCTACCCCATACTCCACTAATCAGTTCTCACCTTCTTTCCCTGCTAGAACACGTGAATTTTTCAGCAAAAGTGACTCATTCATTGGCATCCTGTCAAACTAACCCTGAAACTACAAGAAGGCTCAGCGCTAACAGAATTCTAAAGCTAGACCACTTTCACTAACACACATTTTGACTTCAGAGAACTGAATCACTATCAGAGCCAAATACAAAAACTGTTTATATTTTTCCTTAAAAACTGTTCTCCACCATGCCACCTCCTCCCAATTTTAGTTTGGCAAGTCCCTAATATAAAACACCTCCTGTCTCTTGAGAAGACAAGATGGGGGAATGTAGAAGCATAAGAACAGGAAGAGGGAGAAAAAAAAAGCAGTTGTTCACTCAGCTTGGAAAAAGACTCTATTCGGAAACATTAACAACTCATACCTATTCCATATAATTCTCAAAATTGATTTATCCCCTTAGTTAAATGAAAACACAATACAAAACAGTAAAAAATCTCCAGGAACAAATTACTCTCATTGATATTATTTCACTAAACAAAAGTTTAAAAAACAACATAAAAATCAATTACTGAGAACTATTTAGTTGAAAATCTTCAATTAGATATCACTAGCATTAACTATCAATTGCAAATCAGCTAATCATTTTGGTTCACAAATTCACCTATTCCAAGAGAGAAAATCACTCCTTTCAACCAGAGGAAAAGTGGTGGAAGAAACAAGAAAACAAATGATTTGCCAGATTACCACAGACATTTACTTATAACTCTATCAATTGTCACACTCCACCTGGTGGCAGGAGCTGCCTGAATTAGTGAAGTGGAGGTCATTATATAAAAAAATTTCAAAGAATACTTGCCAGATGCTCTTCTTTTGCCCTATATAGAATAAATCTAACAAGGTTCATCCAGAGTTTTTTCATAGTAGTAGGTCAATATCTAATAAAGATTAACTTACAGGTATAGCAATAATCAAAATGAGAGACCTACATTCAGAGCAATCTATTCACAACCATTCTCTCCAGATAAGTTAAATGTCATCTCAAGCCTTTAAAACAGGTAACAAGGTACATCCAGCAGCTACAAGAGACTCTCATATATTCCCTCTAACTTTCTTTACCTCTTTCCCTTATGGGTAAACTACTGAGTTTAATTAACACAGTTAACAGCAGTTTGCCACACTGCCCTTAGGTATTTGTCAGTAACATGTACCCATGGGATATCTAGGGACTGATTTCAACCAAAAATAAAAATAGATAAACAGAGCTCAAACAAAATTAAAACTGAGTCTGGCTGCCCACACTTATTTTCACACATGAGGAAAAATAGCAGTTCTCCTAGAAGCCTCAAGCAGACATATCTTTAGAACACAATGTTAAAAATATGCCCCCCCCCCCTTTCCCCTACCTGTTTCTCACTCAAAGCTGTGATTTTGGCTTGGAGTTCATGAAGCTGTTTCTTTAAATCAGCATTCTGATTGGAAAGAAAAAATATCTGTGAGAAAGATATTTCATTTGTTAACAGAATAGTAGCAAGAAGACTGTATGCACACTGTATTACAAATGATGAAGCAACTTTAAGCATTTAGCCAATCAAATTTGCCATGCATTAAACTGTAGTTATATTATAACTGCCTAATGCCTATATCCTAAAAGTAGGGTCCTAACACTAGAGCAGGGGCAGCTCTTTTGCAATTGTCTTAAATTATAAGAATTTTTATATTTTAGCATCTAGTATTGTAATAGTACTCCTTTCTACTAAAAATACTGTTATTCTTTATAGACAATATGAGTTCACAGAAAACCTAAAGCTCCACTAATCAGACAAAACGGGGAAAATGGAAGTTATAAATATGCATACACTGTATGCTTAACGGAGGTATCAATAAAGAGGTTTTTCTCTACTTGCCCTATCCCTTATTTAGTAGAGTACATTTGTTATTTTAGCCTAGATCTGAAAAGCTGTCAGTGCTGCAACTGCCTCAACACTACATCATTCAAATTAACACACTGACTACCAGGGTATTTTCTCAGTTCTCAAATTCTAGGAATCGAAAAAGAATACTATTTAAGATGAGATACACTGAGTATGCTTGCCTTTTATTCAAGTGGGGAAAAAATCCAAAATTAAAGTTTTCAAATGCTCAGTATAGCAGAATAGCCTACTAGCTGACTGAGCATCACCCCAGTGAGATACCACTTTTTCTGCATCATTTCACATGCCACTCTTCCAATTTGCCCCATCTGGTCTTCTGGCAGGGTTGGGGCACATATCTTCCTTCCCATGTTTACTCATGTGGTCTTTTTTATAAGTGTATTTGATAGAAGGCCTTTCGGATGAAATCACCCAACAAGACTGTCTAACAATTTACTGCACCCTCAGATTTTTCATGTTAAGACTGCTCTGTTACATGACCAACCACTTATTAGAGATACTAAAGTTTTCTAATATTTCAGTTGCTGATAACACAGGTTACTATATTAAATAGAAAAGAATGTATTAATCTTAGGTCTACTACCTTTTGGTTCCCTAAATCTAATTCAAATAACATATTTTAAAAATAAAAATTGAGAAGCTTCTCAAAGAAGTTGGAATGTCAGATGGGAGTTGACTGTGGGCTATCAATGCCAGCTCTCCAAATCAATGGATTGTGTTAAAGCACGATAGGCCACCGGGTACTAAATTTGTAGAAAAGAATATTATTCCTACTTATAAAGTCAATCTGCATCAGTAGCATTCCTCAATCCAAGAATTTATTTTACTTAAATTTACAATGAGACACATATGGTATGTTTAACAAGCTAAAAATATATATACATATATGAGTACAAATCAATGGGTTTAGGTGTTCTGTGAACAGATTATAACTAAACAAATGCAAGGGAGAAATCCTGAGAGAGTCTGATAAATACTCTCCATATTTATGACCCATCGTCTAATGGCTGCAAGTGACACTGCCTAAACAATAAATATAATCATCAAAGACAGATTACTTTTTAGGAAGATTTCACTTCAGAGATAGAGAATAAAATGCCTAAGTCAAAAACTCCTCTGAGAATTTAAAGAAAAAGTAACATTTGGTGGATTATTATATAAAGTACTTTTTATACCCTCTTTAAGGGATTTTTCAAAAATAAAAAGTTTTTAAATGCTTTTGAAAAATTATTTTAAAATTTTTATCCTGAATGTAGTGAGATTAAGTATTTAAATGTTCTGTACTATATTTGTACTATAAACTATATAAAAAAATAAGAATGGTTCT
Organism: Rousettus aegyptiacus; assembly: GCF_014176215.1. Taxonomy (NCBI): domain Eukaryota; kingdom Metazoa; phylum Chordata; class Mammalia; order Chiroptera; family Pteropodidae; genus Rousettus; species Rousettus aegyptiacus. The sequence goes on from NW_023416308.1 coordinate 108,016,256, forward strand.
GGGCCATATTCAATAATTTTGAGACTATAGAAAGCCTCACAAACTCTGATTTTGAATAAATGGGCTTATGGAAATGAAATTTAAGCTATATGAAGAGTATTAACTCTCAATTTTTTTTCCCTGAAGTATTCAAAGCAATTAACATAAAAGCAAATAATAGTAACAAAGATAAAATGATAGCTTTATTATAACAGATGACTGAATTTTTCTAAACCCTTAAATCATGATGACTGATATGCTAATATAATTGCTGTTAGAGATGAGATAGTTTTAAAAACTTAAGTATTGGTCTATATTTTAGTATTTTATGGTCATTTTATTTTAATTTAAAAATTACATGAATAAAAGTAGTATTTTACCTGTGGATCCTGCTTCATTTGAGCAACCAATTTCTGGTAATAAAGAGAGAAAAAGAGCCATCAGTCTTACATATTAACTCACTATGGCTAATCAGGTTTGGCCCCCCAAATCTACAAGTTTTACGTACACACGCAAAAAAAAAAAAAAAAAAAAAAAAAGAGAGAGCAATGCCACAATCAGAATAGACCAAAGCCTTCTGTGATCTATATAAAAGGTTGATGAGACACTCCTCTTAATATAAAAAAAGTCAAACAACTACTTTATATTTGAAATAAAAAGCTCCTGCTTTTTAGAAAATCTGGACATGAGGCGCTTTTACAAGGCGATTTAAAACATGTTGGATGCTCCAAAAGCCAAGTTGTCACTGTCTAGAACCCAGATGAGGCCCAGAAAGAGGCTGCTCCCATACAAAACAGGCCTGTCTGTATACAGCAAAGTGCAGATTTCACATGTCTGCTGGTTTGGTTCTTACCACAGAAAGAGCCTGATGTCAGAGTGACTTTGCCACTGTCTTCTCTGTGGGTGGGGTGGGGTGGCGGGGATGAACTAAGTGGAGCGGTGATGCTCAGTATTTGAGAATAAGGAAGTAAAAGAACAATGAAGTGAAGCTCTACCTACCTGGGCTCCTCTGGGAAGGAGAGTGCTACCAGAATACTAAATGAGAAAGACCTTTTACTAAGGAAAACAAATTCAAATAAAAAAAAAAAAACAAAGAAAAGTAGATGCTGTTTGATCTCACCCAACTTCTAAAAGCATCATCTCCCAAAGGTAACAATAACAAGGGACAGAAGAATCTGAAGGATGAACGAGTATCAGAAGGCTGATTCCTAAAAGTATCTGGGAATAAGCTGCTCCCCGAGTGTATTTTCCATACAAGTGACAATCTATCCCTCTCTTTGGGTAACAAGGCAGTTTTAAATTTTTTAGTCATAAAATAAAATAATTCTAAAATATATTATATACTTATCCGCCTTCTTCAATAAAAACGTCAACTTTTATTGATACCTAGAGCCAAGAGTACATCAACATATTATTCTACAAACAATACAATAATAAGGTCCTTATAATAAAGGCCCCAAACTGCTGTTTTAAAGAGTTCTTGTGTCTGCATTTTAGTTCTCAGTCCACATCTTAATGTCAATCAGCCAGCTAGCAAATCTTGCTGCTAATATTATGCCTCCCTCTAACAGCCCCAGATCCCAACTCAAATTTGCTGATTCTGATCTGCTGTGTGATATGCTCGGTGAACTAATTCTAAGATGAGCGAATAGGTAGTAACAACCTAAGAAATCTCCCTTGAATAAAATGTATAATCTTTCATGAGTCGTTTCTAATATTTATTCTGGTTGGTCGAAAGCCTTACTTTACGTGCTATGCTACATTCTAGATAGCTGAAGTTTCCAACTATGTGACCTCCAAATACACAAGGCATATGTAACTATACTTCACATGTGACAGTAGAAACTCTTGTAAAGTCTGGTCTTAATCTACAAAATATTAACAACACACATTCCAAGATTCAGTGAAACTGAAAAACAAGGTTTTATACATATCCATTTTTATTAATGCACACTAAAGGCTAGCCACAGTTTAGTGAAAAAAAACCTTTGGTTTGCCTTTTTGATTTGGTTACCCAGAAAGTTGGTTACTATACTAAAGTTGCCTTTTTAAAGCTGAAAAAGGTATTCTTCCATGCCACTGAAATTGAAAAACTGATAACCACACCAAGTTTCCACCTCTGGTGGAAATAAATAAACCAACTTTTCTATCTATAAGCAGTCGAGCTGCATTTTACGTGACCAGAGGCAGGACTAAACACCCTGGATAACTTAACTAGACCATCCAAATTCCTAGCGACTTTATTAAACTTAGGTTACTTTCTATTGCAAGAATATACTTTACGTGAAGGGTTGGAAAACTACACCCCACAGGCAGATCTGACCATCCACCTGTTTTTGTAAATAAGTTTTACTGGGACACATGGCAAACTATAAGACTACTGACGAGCAAAAGTTTAACAAGATCCAAAGCAGCAGTAGGGAACACAGAAACTTAGTGTAAAAAGTATGTGTGTGTATATATCTAGACATACATATATAGATATATGTGCCTTTGAAGCTTTCCTATAAGTTCTCATCCACTCTAATTCTGAGAAACTTGGAAATTTAGTACTTACCAAAAGTCCAACAATTTCAGAAACTAACCTTACATTAGACTACTCAGATAAAACAAAGGAAACCATAGCTAAGAACAAACACCTTTAAAAAATAGTTCTTTTCCTATTCCGATATCCTGAATATTCCAAAGTAGTCAATTCCTCATCATTTATCACTTTCTATTACCAAATATTATATATGTATATGTGAGTGTTGAACCTAGTACCACATCCAGCTAACATCTAGAAACCGCAATACTTTGTTTATATAATAAATGTTAATGATTTAGATATTTAAAGATAACTTTTTATCTTGGTTACTCTTATATTAAATAAAACACTATACATAATTGTGAAATCTAAAACTTACACATCTGTCAAGGCAATCACCTTTTATATCTTACTAATAACTGGAATCAAGGCATAAAACTGAATTATGAGTGAAAACTTCAGTATACATGGTAGTCAAGTTAAATATGTCTCACCTAAAATATACAAGTTAAGTTGTAAGTCACATGAATAAAGTCCTTCAGATAAACAAACAAAGAAACAAAAGACAAGATTTTTTAATATCTTTGGTATATGAAAAAAATATTTTCCACTCTTTTCTGTGAAAAGGAAATCAGGACTATTTTATTAACGTTCTTATAAGTATTATCAATGAATTTACCGAGTAGTAATAAAAGACAAATGACATGACTCTTGGACAATTGTCTGAAAGATGATTGAAAACTACTAAAAATCAGAGATGGGTCTGTTTATTAATCTCAGGCATTACTTAACATGATATGAAAGAAGCCAATAATGCAACATACCTGGTGAACCTGAATTTCCACTTTAAGAGCTTCCTGTAGAGTCTGCAACTCCATCCTCTACCTTCTCCACTTTCTCTTATATCTGCTAATTCTATAGTTTCTTCAGCCTCCGTTTAAAATAACAAACTCCTCTTCTCACTGCAGCTGTAGAGATTATACAATGTTTTGGATCATTATGTTGGGCAGAAAGGAAATAGTCATGTTAAATAAAATAAAGCAGTTGAAAAATATTTGATTCTCTAACACAAGGCAATAAATTTCCCAAAAAGATTTCTTTCCAAAATTTACAGTTTTGTACTAAATTGGTCCCCAAATTTTCTGGATTTTATTCTTTGAGCATTCTTCTACAGAACACTTCAAATAAGTAAGAAATGAAAAAAAAAATGTGTTTAAATCTGGTCATGGAAACATCTAACCACCTACTATGTGTTCAGCACACTACATACTACATTCTGAGGATACACAGCTAAACAAGACTCCTTCTGCCCTAGATGAGTTGGGAGTCTAAGAGAGGAGGAGACCTTCAACCATCCAGGACACACTGTCCTTCGAAAGAGACACATAACAACAGGGTCATACATTTTTAAACAACACACAGAGTGAACTGGAAAGTTCAGGGTGTCTCCCAGAGGTTAAATAAGGCCAGAGTACTTTCATTTGGCTGGACTCTTTCTATTTAAAAAAATTTTTTAAACTGAAAACAGGAAAATCTGGTTAAATTAAAGGTTTACATTTAACAAATTAATACTTAACACAAATACAAGGCAATGTAACTGTGTTCTCCACAAAATTATTACAGGGATATTAAAAAATAAATCTACTGTGTACAACTGATGAGGTGGTCTAGCAATGGCACCAACGTTTCCAGCTTTACAATGAACATCATTTTCTTTCCAAGGCTCTCAGTGCATCTCTTTGGCTGTGTGTATAACTTACTACACGTGGAGGTAATGTCAAAAGTCTAGATTTGTGAATGTGAACCTTCCTATTCTGCTCCACTCATCACTACTGCAATTTAAATTAACTCAATGGTTAATTTCCCTTTTAATTTTTTCTTTTTTGAATATAGCCTTAGACATGATTTTAGGTACTTTCCCTAAGGAAAGTTTGCTTCTGCCTAAATAATTTAAACTTTACTTCTTTCTTTTTTCTTCTTCGTACCTATAAAACTCATGGTTAGTGGAACTTTTCAGCATTCTCACAAACCAAGGAAAGGAACAATCAGCGAGCTAAAAGAATCACTGTTCCTTAAACCAATTTCAATGAGATTCCTTATCTTTATACTTTCTAAAAATTATTTATCTATAGATAAAGTCCATATTCAACTTAAGTTTTCCTAAAACTTTAAAACATGATGACAAGTTATAATGGAATCATTAACTATAAAATACACACTTATGAATATCAGTTTGTATTATATCTGCTTAACCTCACTAGACTTAAAACATCACTGGCAATCTTTCTCCTAGGGATTATATACTATGTTCTGTAGTATCAAAGTACGCTAATCTAAGAAAACAATAAATTTCAAAAGTGTAAAATTCCTTCAAAATCATATTTGTAGAGGCGAGGAAAGATTATTAAACAATGATATTATCAAAAAATTTCATAAAGGAAGTATGTTTAGGGGAAACAATTTGGAAAGGACAACATATTTTGATGAACAATCCTAGGTTTTTCAGCTACGCATTATCTTAGAAAATCTTTGGAACTATGATAAAATAAATAAATAAATAAATAAATAAATAAATAAATAAATAAATAAAAGAACCATTAAGTTATTTAGACAAAAGTCTTTGTTGTCACGTAAGTTTATACTACATAAAAACACAAATGTTAAAACTTACACAATTTTAAATACTATTCTCCCTACTCGAATTCTTGACTTATGTACTACAGTTCTTCCTGAAAATAAAATTTTAGTTTTTTTCAGAAAATGTGTCCAAAAATGATCTAATAATTGTCAAAGTAAGAATCATCTTGAAGTTAAAGGAGTATTTGCAACAACAGAAAGGCCATATTTTATTTTACTGGTAGTAACATATAACATTATAGTTCAACACAACTCATATAAACTCTGTAAACAAACAGCAGGTTAAAAACATGAGGAACTTTTTTTATTAATAACAAAGAGTTAACATAATTTATACAGTTAGAGTGCTCAAAATTAATGTCTTTAAATGATGAAAAAGCAATTCACAGAAGAAATAATAATGACTAACAAACATGAAAAACACCCATTTTCAATAGAGTCACATAAGCGTAAACTTTAAGAAGAGAAGTTTTGTCTATCAAACTGACAAAGCTTTTTAAAAATAATAATACTGTGAGCTGTCTAGGGTTTGGGTCAGGTGTCACATTCAGGATTTGCCACTGGTGACCTCTCGGGGGTCGCACTAAGGGTTCTTTACTTCTTTTCAGAGTATCAATATTTTCAAATATTTCCACAGAAAATATGCACTTATTTTTAAATAACAAAAAATTAACTGAGGATTGCTAGATAAAGCACCAGAAAATTTTATACTGATGAAACAAAATGTTCAGGAAAAGAGTAAAACCAAGGTTTAACCTGGAGGCTTTAAATGTCAAGGAGTGCCTTGCAGGATAAGAAGCCTGCAACTCAAGTTAATGGGGAGCTGACAGCTTTTACTTCCTTCATCAGATGGTTGTCTACTTATTAGAAATAAACAAAGGCACACGTTTTATTTGGCAAGAACCCTAAATGCCAATTACTCATTTTACTTCAAAACAAAACGTTTAAAAGAAGGGTTAAAAAAGGTAGTGACTTGTTATAAAAAAACTTAAAGGATTAGAAGATTTATTGGATAACCTTCTTTAAAAAGGTCTCTTTCTGGATAGTAATTTTAAAAGATTGGTCTCTGCCTAAAGGAACAAATTATATCCATATATTTATAGCTTACGAAAACAAAGCAAGCACATGTTGGATCTTTTTAAAAAATATTTTGGGGGTTTATACAATGCATGCAGCCGTCATATAAAGACTGTTTGGGGGCAGTTTACAGTATCACTAAGAAAGTGTTATTTGCTAAATCTGTGAAAAGATGATTTATCATATTTTGACCAATTCTAATAAGTTATAAATAACAAATCAGTTGCTGCAAGGTAAATATAAATAGTCTCACAAAACAGTAATAGACACACTTTATTGAGGTACAATGCCTTTCACTACCCACCAGCTCTAAATGCTACCATCAGAGAGGACAATTGCCTAGCACATAACACCAACATTTGTTATCTTCTAAACTATACATGTCAAACCACTGGGACACCTAATGGCCTCTCACTTTCAAATAACAAAAAAATCAAAAACATAAACAAATAAAAACCCCACAAACCAAGCAAAAACAATAATCAAATCTCACTTAAAAAGGCAGCTCTGATATCTAGAAAGAGCACTTGCTGTCCCCCAAGAAAACAAAAAAATACCTGATTCCACTAACTTGCTGTGTAATCACTCTTAGCCTCAGGGTTTTTAAAATTTGTTTGTTTGCTTATAAATCAGTAAAGCAAATGTGGGAATGTTATCACCTACTTCATAAAATTGTTATAAGGTTTAAATAAGATAAACACCATACGAAAAGCCCTTTTTAAACTGTAAATTTCTATGCTATTCATAACATACTTTTACACTTTTCATACATACAAACTTTTTTTAATAAACTTTTCAACACACTATATTGCTAAGACTGTATGTAGGCTTTCCTATTTTCAAATTCATATAGTTAGAAAGAAGCTTCTATTTTTCTGGGTATAGTTCTCCCTAGAGAAATGTGACGTATAGGTCTTTCATTATGATTCTAATAATGTGGTAATGCTATAACTCTGCATTTACTGCTAAGGAACATTGCTCTGTTCCTGAACTGATATAAACCTTTTTCCAATCAAAGCTCAATTCATCAACCAAGTTTCTTTAACTAACAGTCAGTCCATAATACACTATGCCCCTCCCCAGATTGAATCTCCTAAAAATGGTCAGCTTCGTGTTCTCTATACCATATACTTACTTGGTCTAAGACTCCACTTTTGATCTATATTCTCAGAATAGTGTTTAAAGGAAGTTGAATATTTTTTTAAAATATGAAAAAGTAGAAAGTCCTGACAGATCTATGTATATGTATCCTTACTTGTCACATGCCTAATACTAAAATATCAAGTTTTAATTTGTGCAAAATACTTTTTTCTTGCTATGTATCTAACAGGCTAGCAAGTAAAACAATATCTTTAATGTTTAACTAATAGTGCCAAAAATTATCATGTACACAAAAATTAATAAAATTATTTTAATAATGTTTATTGAAAACTAACACTAACATGAATCAAGAAATGATATTAAAAAAACAACAGAATGTTTGTTTTCTTATTTTCATGTGGTATTTCTTGGTGACACTCCACAGGTCAACAGAAAATGCTATTGCATCAAGAGCTAGGCAATTTTAGAGGCTACCAACTAACTGAATCTGGCAAGGTTACTATGCTCAAATCCTGGTATTACGGCTGCTGACAAAAATCACCTCAGCTAATGAGACTGATGTTTCTGAACCATTAAATTAAATTTAAACATATACATATAACTAGACTTATGATATATGAATGTCTCATGTGGTTGAGTACAAACTATATATCTTTCCTTTCTTGTTTTCTTTTTTGGGGAGGAGGGAGCCAGGTCCTCATTTTAAAAAAATAAATAAATAAAAGAGGAGTACCTACTCACAAGTCATACTATTATAATACAAGGGTGTGGTTTTTCGGTCAAGTCAGGGATGCTCCACAGCACTCACTCCCTCATAAATCTGCTGCACTGTACTGCACCTCTCCCTACCACTAGTGTTCATTCTAATGAACACATTCTAACTTGCTGGGCCCAAGCCTAGCCAGAAAACACATATTCTTCACTCGCCACGTTTACAGAAATCGAGCATGTTTACTAAAATCATCCCAACAACAAGAACATTGAAGTAAATTTAAAAATTCACAGAAATTCAAAATGAAGGAGGTTAGAGACTAGTGTGTAAGAAAAGCATAGCGACAATGAGGCTGAGATTTTTTGAACTGGTTGCCACATTTACCAGAATACTATTTAATGATAAAAGAGACCAGACAAGCCTGCCAGAACCATATACATATTTACTGCACCAAGGTTAACAAAAGAGGTTGTGGTAGTCTTGCATAACCAGGAAGTACTTAATAAGAAGTGGAAGTCATGGGAGATAGATTTTAGATCAATTTAAGGAAGAGCTAAGGATTAGAGCTATACAAAAAAGGAATGGGTTACCTTATGAGGTAGTGGGCTCCCTGTCATTAGAAGTATTCAAGAATGCTGCATATCATATCCCCCTCTTGGAGATTCACAATGCACATTAGCATATTAAAGGTTCTGAGAAGTCCTGCAGTAAAGAAACCTGTTTAACTTTGTTTAACGCTGCATTTCCCAAATTATTTGACCATAGAACATTTTCCCTCCCTCACCCGACCTTAGTAATATTTATTCATTTCTGTGGAACACGAGTTCCTCAGAATAAATTACAGAAATAATAAGCTACATTTTGTTTTTAAATGTAGTATTCAGTATGTACCCAAATAACAATCTTTCAGAAATAGAGAAGAAATTGCCACATCTAGTAAAAGGCTAGAAAAGAAGGTCTTAAGGTCCCATCTCTAAGACCCCATGATTCTATCACATCTCAGAGTAAAGGGTTATTGGGTCTTGATTATTTTAAAAGGTTCCATGAGAGAAAGGCAAGTATAATAATAAGGTAATAAATGTAAGGTTAACTAGTTCAAATGCCTCTCGTTCATGTTCAAATCCTCAATCCCTACAAGGTAAGACAGACATCTCAAGAACCGTAAGTTATCCAAAAAAAGCCTTAACTAAAAATCTACTACACACACTAGGTTAATTACTATTTGAGAGAGAGATGCAAAAAACAAAAAAAACAAAAAAACAAAAAAACTTTGCATTAGGGGCCTACCCTATTCCAGCTATCTTGTTTGAATTTTTTATCACAAAAAACACGCTCTCTAAATAAGGTTAATATTTGTTTGATCCTTAGTCACTAGACTGCCCTGTGCAATCTGTGATCTTGAATTAGACATTCAAAGAAATGATTCAAGTGTGATGATTTATAAGCTGTTAAAGTAGATATTAAAGTAGATATTAGGAAAAATGTGTTTGCTTATATGTTCCACACCGCTACATTTCTTTTTATTTTTTCCTCTTTAAGAATTATATAAAACACACACTAAAAATTTAATATCAGACATGAAGCCAATCCAACATTAAATTTCAGAATATAAATGCTTAAGAGCCCCAAATTTCAAAGTCAAGGTTCCCATAGTTACATTAATCTAGCTATTTTCCATATATATTAAAACCATCAAATTTAACAGTATATTAAGTAATAGAAAACACAATGAAAACCTTAACTTTTTAATTTCTTGACTTTTGAATTTTCAGTTCTAACACTGCATTAAGGACATTTTTCCACAGGGGACCTCTACATTGTAACAGTTATTGAATGCAGGAACATGCAAGCCTAGCAGTATTATTCGAAAGACAAATGCATTTGAGATATGGCTATGTGAAATTAGACAAAAATTCACTTTCACTCAGTACAAACAGCAAAGCCTCACTTGAGAAGAGAGTTTTGCAAAAAAGAAGAAAAGAAAAAAAAATTCACTGAACATTTGAATTATTATCCAACTAACATCAAGCACACTATGCCTGCCTGGTAAAAGGACTTACCAATTTGGGGGAAACTGACCCTCCTTCAGCTCTCTTGCTCCCTATAACAGAAGAAGGAGGAAAATGGAATTAGGCTACAAACATATTTATGATATGTCATCAAAAACTGAACGCTGAAAGGTTTCTGATTTTATGAAGAAGAAAACAAAACACGAACATCTCCAAAGCTCTAAAACCCAAACGAAAGAAAGGGATAGGTAATTCTTACAGCAAAGAAAGAATTCAAGGGCAGTTAAATCTCTAATTTTCCAGTTTTTTCACTTCTCCACAGTTTTTTCAAGACAAGGAAAAGTAGTTGAGGGTTTCCCTTTCCTAAGAGACAAACAGAAATGAAATGCACCTCATCTGTAAAACATACACTCTCATCTCCAACAAATGACCTCTACTGTTTGCTACTTTGTATTAACAAATTAAGCTAACACCATTGGCTTAGTTTGGTCTACTAAGGCCTTTTTTCAATTTACCTTGAAATGAATTTGTCTTATATAAGGCTTTAAAATCTACAGCATTTTATATCTATAGTCGTAATTTTCATTCACTTTCTTAAAGTCTCACCACTTTAGACTGTAAATCACATCACATAGAACTGACTTTCCCTATGCTACATATTTAATCAGTGAATGGAGCCAGAAAGAAAAAAATCAAAGGTTTTGGGATCCCAATCCAATGCTCAATGATGTTTTTATCAACTGTGCTTTCTTAAGACTAACTAAACTCCATTAAGTTGACTTCAAGGTCAGAAAAGTCGAGTCAGGCACTACTGTTTATTTTTAACTCTTCCCTGCCCCAAACTTCTCACTTAAAAAAAAATAGGAAACGAAATTTAAACTTTTCCTCTAATATTTTAGTATTAAACTTTTCCTCTAATATTTTAGTATTAAACTCCACATACCATGCTCTAAAACTAAAAGTATCTTCCTTATACTTTAAACATAATACATTTGTTGACTGATATTACGCCAATAGTGTTCTCATTTCAAGGGATATTTCAAAAACTGTCATCCAGATTATAAATTTTTATTTACTTATGTGCAATCACATAAAACATACAGTAAAATAATTTTAAACAGCCCAGATTCATAGTGAACGTTCATTTCCAAAAGAAATTCAATTTGCTGTTTTAGCCTGCCTTTTCCATAGCAGAACTATTTTAAAAGTTCTCAAGTCCATATAAATGGTAATTTCAATCACCAAGATTAGAATGACTCCCAACCAAAAAAATAATCATGCAAAAATCTGTAGAATAATGATTATTAAAGAGTGGATTCTCACAAAGGAAAAAAATTCATAATTGTGTGGTGATGGATGTTAACTAAACTTACTGTGGTAATCATTTCCTAATACATCATTATCTCCATCCCCCTCCCCCTCCCTCTCCTACTCATCCTATGTCAAATCATGTTGTACACCTAAAACTAACACAAGTTATTTGTCAATAACATCTAAATTTTTAAAAGTGGATTAATATTACAGATACTACTGTACCACTCAAAACAGTACCATGCATATCATGCTAAGTGAAATAAGTCAGACAGAAAAAGACAAGTATCATATGATTTCACTTATATGTGGAATCTGAAGAACAAAATAAACAAACAAACAAAAGGAAAACAGACTCATAGAAACGGAGAACTGATGATTGCCAGATGGAAGCGGGTTTGAGGGGCTGGGTGAAAAAGGTAAAGGGATGAAGAAATACAAACTGGTAGTTACAAAATAGGCATGCGATGTGAAGTACAGCATTAAGGAATATACTCAATAACATTGTAATAACAATGTATAGTGCCAGGTGGGTACTAGACTGATGGGGAAGAAATCACTTCATTAATTATATAAATATCTAACTATGCTGTACACCTGAAACTAATACAAAATAATATTGTCAGCTCTAATTGAAAAATAAAAATTAAAAAAATATATATGCATATAGTAAATGCTCAGTAAATATCTGTTAAATGAATAAATTCACTGACTGGACCCTTAACTCTCTGTTGCAGGCTTATTTTCCCTATTAGGCATTTCTTGTTAATTTTTTTCATGCTTGGGATAATTTCTTATGCATCACTCTCCCACAGCATTATTTGTTAAACGAATGACTTTGGACAAAAACAATTGATGAGGAAGTTAAATATTACCATTTTAAAATATAATGAAAAGGAAAAGACTGATAATTTGGACTAAAGAACTTCTGGTCATCAAAAAAAAAAAATTAAGATAACGAAAAAGCAAGCCACAGAATTAGAGATAACTGCAGCACATATAATAACAATGGCTAATACCCAGATTAAATAAAACATATTGAAACTCAAAGGGATCAGGATAGGGTTGGGATTTTAACTTTTATTTATATGGTATTTGAGAAAGTACAGTCACACAAACTCTTCTGAATCATATTCAATAAAAAGGCACAATGGATGTTTCTTATTTCTAGGGCATTTCTCCAAAATTCAGTAGCAAAGTCAATCCCAAACTGATAAAGAATTTTGCCATTATATCATAAAACTGCTTTCAGGGACTGCAGAAATCACACAGGAAATCAAAGCCTGAGAGGTTAAGTGACTTCCCCAAATGTCACACAGCTAGTTGGCAGTAAAGCTGGAGAAAAGCTTGCAGACCCTGAGACTCCTTTGACTAAGCTGGCCTTTCCACCAGACCTCACTTCCTCTTCACCAGTGGCAGCAGTTATTCTTCTAAGAAACAAACTACAATAAATACTGACCAAATATATTTGGAAAAGTTTGCATGTTAAGTTAAAAAAAAAAAAATCACGTAAGCTATCTAGGGCAGGTTTTAAAACCTGAGATCCTTTATATATGGTTAAGGGATCCCTGTGAATGGGCTTCAGGGGGGTTTGCCAGCTCCACGATACTATGTGCTCATTTCTGTGTGAGAATTAATGGGGAAAAGATCCACAGTTTTAAGATGAGCAAAGAGGTTCAGATACTCAAAAAGAGTAAATTTTGTTTAGAATAGTGATTCTTAAACACTGCATCAGGACCACCAAAGTGTTGCTTCTCAAGTCTGGTGATTAATTGACTACTATTTGGAAATTGATTAAAAATGTTATTTCTATAATTTAACAAGAATGTACTAGCAGCAAGATTCATATAAAAATGTGTTACTTATTGCACTACCCATAAATAAAACCTATTTAAATTCTGAAATTCCAGTCTGATTTTCTTATGTTAAGCTGATTGAAAGTCCACTTCCATCCAGTTCACACAGCTAAAGTAGTTCAAAAATTTAATCATATTTGCTTAATTTTTTAAAATATAATGTTTTTGAAAAATACATCCAAAATACTTAACTTTAAATAAATGATTTTTTTTTTTTTTGCTTTAGAGATGAACATTATCTTGCTAACACAACTTCACATGATTTTTTGCAAAATGAAGATTGTTCTCTTCTCTAGAACTTCACAGGCACATGCTTTAATTAGCACTGGTAAAGAAATGAATCATTCAGATTTCTGATATGATCATAAACTTTAAAATATCATCAATAAATCAAAAGTAACTAATAACTACTTAAGTATCGTTTATAAAATATCTAAAACTTCTGCATATGAATATGTATTAAACAATAAATAAATTTTGCAGAGAAAATGTTCAATACTAGATCGTGTTTTAAATTAGGCTAAAATTTATCCCACTACAAATTTTGAGTGATTAAGTTTATAGTGTATGCTTAATCATAAATTTTGATAAGGGACTAGAATAGCACAGATAACTGTCATTCAAAGCACTTTAAAATGTCACCTTACACAGAATATTCAATCTTTTTCTACTACACCAAAATGATACATTAATTTTATATACAATAAGTTTTATTGCTTTTCATCTACCCTTCCTAACTTCTAAACATAAAGTATAATAAGTTTAAAATACATTTAAATGCAAACAAGCGCTCAGAAGAAAAAGCAGAATTCTGCTTTATGAGATTTAGTCCTTTAGGTCCCAATATTATAATCATCCTTCTTGCCCCCATCCCTCTTAACCTTCCTTATGGACAAGACTCTAGTACTTCTCCCCTTACTCTCAAGAAGTATCACTTTTTCCCTCATTACTAAATCATTTTGTTTCTTCTATCTTTAAAAATAAAGCTTCCCTGACTCCATATTCTTCTCTATTGTCCCTTGCCTATGCTGTTTATAGCAAAACTCCCTGAAGTGTTAACCACATACAACTGCCATCTCTAGTTCCTCTCTTCTCATTCTCTACTGAACCCCCTACATTAGGGCTTTTGTTTCCTATTCTTAAGATCACCAATGACCTACCTGTTGCTAAATCCAATAGTCAAGTCTCAGCCCTTGCTTCCTTGTTTAACCAGTCTTATTTGATCTAGTTGTTAACTCCTTCCTTCTTGGAATCCATTCTTCTCTTGACTACCACTTGTTCTTGATTTTCCTCACGATCTCTCTGGACACTCTTTTGGGTCTCTTTTGCTGGTTCCTTCTCTTCTCTCAAGACCTCACAATGTTGAACTGCCCCAGGGATCAGTTTCTGGAACTCTTCCTATTAGCTAATCTCTCCCAGTCTCATGGCTACAAAAGGATTTGAACACTAATGACTCCCAAATTTTTACCTCCAACCCAGAACTTTCCCCTGAATTCCAAACTCATACACCTAACTGCCCACTCAACACCTGTCAAAACTAAACTCTTGACTACCTATGCCCCAACCTCCTCCTCAGTCATCCGCATCTTAAAAGATGACAATTCCATCCCTTCAGGCCAAAACCTTAAAGTCATCACTGACTTCTTTTTTCCACATCCTATGTCCAATCCAATAGCTAACCATCCTGCCTCTACCTTCAGACTTTGATAGCTTGTTTGAACTCTACTATCACCTTCTACTTGCTTTTCCCTCTAGCTGGAATATTCTCTTCCATCAAATATTTTCATGGCCCACTTCCTTAAAATGTTTAGGAAATCTAAAGCAGCTGTAAGATTAGAATACTAAAATAAAGACTAAACCTATTAGCAGAATTGTTCCTCTCTCCAAACTTTTACTTTGAGGATACTCTTTCTTATACCAAGAATACCCTTTCACCTTCTCTTGGCCTCTCACATCTCACCCAGTCATCCAGGTCTAGATAAAGACTCACTGATTAATAGAGACTTTTTCACTCACCATCCCAACAACTCCCAGTTCTCCTTTTCTTTGAATTCTCAGAGTAGTTATCATCTTTCTCATTCACAGAATTTAATCACATACTATCTCACATTGTAACTTGTATGTCTTATCTCTCTAAATGGACTATAAATACATACACACAAACACACACACACACACGTGCACATGAGGAGAAATAATGTCTTATACAAGTAGTTCTCGAAACCTAGATCAGGATAAATCTACAGCTTAAAAAAAATAGATTCACAGGCCCTTGCCTTAAAGATTCTGAATTTCATCATATCTGATTTGGAGCCCAGATACCTATATTTTTTCAAGAGTTCCCCAAAGATTTTGATGGGTAGCCAGGATTAGGAACCATAGCTTTACAGTCCTCTATTTCCTTTAGTATCTATTAAAGTAGTCCCTCAAGTAGCCTAAAGCTAGAATGGCCAGCCCAAAGTACCAGATCCATACCTTCATTTCACAGCGGAACAGTGGCCCAAGAAGTCTAGATGACTAGCCAAAAACTACAAAGATAGTAAGAGGCAAAGCCCAGCCTAAAACCCTATTTACTACTCTCAATCTAAGAATTCTTCTATTAGACTGTGAATGAATAAATAAAAGTAATAAAAATCCGTAATTCACAGCTAGGCATAATAACCAGTGATTATGTAATACTTGACCAGTGATTGCAATGTCCAAGCTCTAAGACGGTGCACATTATTATTAGTGTCTATATGCTTGAAAAATGTGAGCAACATTAATTGACAAAAGACAGATGAGGCCAGAGGGTGATTCTGGGAAGGCTTACGAATGAAAAAATAATTTTTACAATATGTATAAAAACTTGTAAAATCATTTATTTTGTAGTTGAGAAGTATTAGGAGAAAAAAAAAAAAAACAAAAAGAAATCTTGCTTCATCATTCTATTGAGTACAAAAATCCTTGTTCACAAGCATCCAAAGCTCACAAAGCTGTAAATGTTTTGAGTCTAATCATCACGACATAAACTTCTTAATTACAGATCAGACTTAGTAAATCACCTCATATCCCAAGACAACTCACACTCTTATCTTAATAATCAGTTAACCTAAGGACCAAAATTCTTCCCATCAACGACAACAAAAAAACAACTCAGTATCTATAAGGCATTGTACAAGTTTGGGTCTATCTTGGCGTATAGGGACTAAAGCAAGTGCCTCCTATTAACACTAATGGGAGTTCTGGGTGTAAACCAGAGCACCTAGGAGGAGGATCAATGCCCAGCACTGCTCTGTGAAAACCCTTTCTATTGCACTAACTGAAACTACTGGGAGTTGTTCTCTCAGAAATGGGATAATAGACCCAAATTCCTATGTCTCTAAAGCACAAAGATAATTCAAATTAAAGTCACTAGGAAGGTCACTGGTAAACACCTGATTAAAAAAATACACAAGAAAAAAATAAACTAAAAGATTGATTAACACACTATGGAAATTTTATCAAATAGAAGAATTAGTGAACTGCTGGAGATAAAATACTTCACACAAAAATTCGACAGGATTAAAACAACCAAATTTTTAAAATTAGAGCACAGTAAAATCAACTGTCGCCAGAAGCCTGTACACACACACACACACACACACACACACAAAAAAATTCTTCCCCTGATGGAGCCCTAAATACACTACAATCCTTGCTTTTAAAGCACAGAAAAACATTCCTGCTGCATTGATAGCCAGGAATAATCAAGAGTGCTTCCAGACAAACGGATAATGATCACAAGCTGCCAAAGACAACCAAAACTAACTAAATAAAAATTATAGCACCTTGTGTGTTCCATACTGCCTCACTTCTCAATATAGCACTGCTGTACTCACCAGGCTGAAAAATGAGCAGGTGCCTTTCAGGCTATAGAAAAATTAGTGAGACACACACACACACACACACACACACACCAATCACAAACACAAAGGGAATAATATTCTTTCACTTGAAGGGGCTTGAAAAATGCAAGGCTTTGCTGTAGGCTTAGAAAACTAAGAGTAGGCCTTGCTGAAGAGGTGAGGAAAGACCCAAGGTTTATCCCAAACCCACATTCAAAAACTGAATTAACATTTATCTCAATTAAAAACCTTGGAAACAATCCATATTCTTAAAAAGAAACAGAATTTAAGATTTTCCCCATTTTTATTCCCAAAAGAAAATCAGAACCTTTTCTTAGTACACAGGTTTAGCTCCACAACACAAATAAAAAAGAACTCTGACTTAAGGCCTGAAGACTAAAAATGGTTCCATAACATTCACATTAAAAAAAGAAAAATCTATGTAGTCCAACATATTGATTCTTTATCATCAGTGCTATCATTAATGAACATTTAGCTTTTTATCTGTACTTTGAAATGTCAATGAGAATTTGAAACAGTTACAATATTCTGGGGATTTCAACTTTTGAAACAAAACCCACAAAGAAACAGGAGTTTGAAGCATAAAGCCTCAATCATGCTGATAAGTAAGTGGTCCTAAAACTTGAAAGTGAAAGCAATATGAACCAAAAAAAAAGAAGTTTGCTTGATATTAATGCTAGCCTTTAAAACCAAAAATATGTTCTGTTACAGAAGACCGAAATCAGGGCTTCCATTAACCTTGTTAAAAAAAAAATCCCATGAGCATGGATTTTTTTTTTCCTAAGTCTCTTCATCAGAGCAGCATGGGGTCCCATTAGGCACCCTATTTTACTTCCACCTTATAAATAACGTTAGCTGTTCACTATTTCCATGGAAACCAAGTACAGAGAAACCCACTTAAATGAATACCGGTTAAAGGAATAAGTTTTATTTTAGAAAGGTTTTGCTGCTCTAGATGAACTCTACTGGGGAATACTACAAAGTCGTCTTAAGTATAATTTTTAAAATATATCTTTAGTGTAGAGGGAGCTTATTAGGGTCCTGTTAAATAAGTACACACCTTGCACTAAACTAAATACGCCAAACAGCATCATAACATTAAAGATACCTTTTCAATGTACTGCACAGGGGTTTAGATGCACAACTCCCAAAGACTATGCTTCCCATGCATTAGGGTAGAATAATTACCCCTATGGGTCTAATTTAAACTAATAAAAGCAAGAAAATTCAGAAATAAGGCTACCATCACCTTGTAGTGACTAGTAACAAATAGGCTGCACAACTGCACGCACACACACAACTTACTACTCCTCCGAAGAGCAAACAAGGGAGCAGATAACTTAAGTTCCTAATCACCATTACTAGGCCCAGGGATAGCAGGTAGTCAAAATTTGCCCCTCAACAAACTATTTGAGTTATAACATGTATTCCTTAGCCAATCAATACATACGTTCGTGTAAAACATACAGAGCACGCAAAAGGAGTGCATCAAAAATATTTAGTGATTTCCAACTTTAAGTTGACTTAAAATATTGCCCTACACATTCTGACAATGACTATTAATGAACCATACAAAAGTTGCAAATAGGCAAGTGTACATAAAATAAATAGCAACTTGTAAGAAGGTGCAAGAGAACTAAAATTTTTATAGCAAATGTGGCTCTCCATTAAGTTGTTTTGCTCAGACATTTTCAATAAAAGATGAATGAATGAAATATTATCCTAAAAAGTGATTAACAGTATTAAATTTACAATGTATGAAGAGTTAACATTCTCACACATACTTTTTTGAGTACACCAACGTATCTCTTCATAGTGCATGTTTTAAAAACATAAAATTACTTTCTTTGTATGTTTCACACCTCATAACGACTGGCAGAATGCTGATAATAGTTGAAGTTGGGTAACAGGTAGGTCAGGTTTATTAAGATTATTCATTCTACTTCTGTGTATGTTTTTAAATTTCCGTAAGTTTTTAAAAGCCTATGGATTAAGTTAAGGCTCTTGTCTCTACATGTAATTAGATAATGAAATGCCTGTTATAGAATTTAGAAGTTACTGAATCTAAATCTGACATAATCATTAACTAAACATGTAACCGCAGCTAAAGTTTTACTTTTCTTACCAATTCAGTTAACAGTTAAAACTACTAAGAAATCTGTAAATTAAAGGGTCTGCTATTTTGTAACTATCAACTAATTAAAAGTAAACAATCAATATATAACAATAAGGCATTGTAGTTTTATTTTGTATTTTACAAATGAAAGAAAGAAATTGTACTAGCTCTATTACTAAATCAAAACATTTTCAGAATCAACATCACCACCATTTCCATTTTCTTCCAATTAGGTCCACACGACGACAGAATGCAATCTAGTACAGTAATGATTCTTAGTTCCCTTAGTTTAAGTAACAAGGCTGCCCCTTTCCCCCACCGTATCCCAACCTCATCCCCCACCAGAAAATATTGCAGTTTCTGAGGTTAAAAGGTCTTTTTCTATTCTCTCCCTTAGTGGAGATATAAACTATTTCACAAACACTCAGTTACTTCACAAGTGATTTTACACTATCTATAATCCAACTTCTGGCTAAAGGCCCAAAATGGGAGGTCCACAAACTGTTAAAGCCTTCAGGTCTTCATAACAGCTCTCTCTTTAAAAACTAATAATTACAATGATGTTTTGCTTTTAAGAGAAATAGAAGAAGATGGTGGTGGCTTTGGAGGAAATGATGAACAGCAGACTGGGGACAGCATACGCAGAAAAGAGACAGCAGAGAAACAGTAAGGAAGAGGAGAGAGGAAAGGCAGTGGGGGGAGTGTGTACAATCGACAGGAAGTAGCTAAAGCACCACTGAACCGGACAGTGCCTGCATCAGGGTAACAGGAGTTCAGTTCTGTCACAAGCAGCCAGCCCCACCTTTTACAAATCAGGAAGGGACAAACTGTCCTTCAAAATTGTGCAATTCTTTAAATCAATCCCAAAGACCCCAAAGGGTCTATTTTTAACTCCTGTATTTATTAAAATGAAATAACTTCTGACCTTTTTACAATTCCATTTACACAGGAGAAGCAACTTTGACAGGCTGAAGTAAAGAAAACACTGTACACAGGCTATGCTAATTCTAAAACTACAAAGCTTTACTTATTTGACCACTCTAGCTATTGAAAAGTAACATTACAATTTTTTAACTAAAAGAAAACGATACAGCCTGCTATAAAATTGCTTAATTTTTAAAATACTTGTTGAACTAAAATATAGTACTTAATCAAAACGAACTTGGAATTTCTGCTCAGAAAGCAGAAACAATGTTCTAGATTACAGAAAAAATAAAAAATAGTAAATACTTCTACCCACCTACAAGGCCTTTATCAAATGATGCAGCTGGGTATATAAGAACAAAAAGTTAATGGAAGTTATTACAATTCACCCTTGAACAACATGGGTTTGAACTCTGCAGGTCCACTTATATATAAGGGAGAAAAATTGGCATATTCATGAACCAGTGCAGTTCCAACCCACACTGTTCAAGGGCCAACTGTAGTCTATTTTACCTCAACTGCTCACCAGTGGTAATATATACCATATCCAGCATGATAAGCTATTACAAATACATTTGTTGAATCCCAGAAAAAAAAAAACTATATAGATCAAAAGATCAAAAAAGTTTCAGATTCAAATTGGTAGTGAAAGAATAAAATTAGTTCTAGTTCACACTCAGAAATCATTCCCCTTCCCTTAGTGGTTTCACTTACCAGATATATTTATATATACTTACATATATGCACACATATACATACAAAAATACTAATGCATATATTAAAAACCCAAATTCCTTACAAAAATATCTTAATTCTGAGATGACTATAAGGCAGATATTTAAAGGGCGGCTTTTATCACAATTTGTTCCAGGTCTCAGTTTCTAGACTCTACATAGGTAACATAAGATGATCAAATATAGAAAGAAAATAACAATTACCATAAGAAAAGACCTGGCACCAGATGAGAGGAAATTTCACAAAGGCAAAATGCCCCAAATCAAAAAGCAAGTAAAACTATGTGTCCATCATTATTAGAAAGCATTTGTGTGCCATTTTTGTATCTCTGGTGTTCTACAATTATTTCCATTAGTTAAAATTGCAAGCATGTGTTCTCAAGAGTTAAAAAAACACACACACACACACACGCACACACACACTTTATCAGCAAGTAGAGCCAATAGACTAACCAGCTAATTAGTATTTTGGACTTTTGAATTACAATGACTAGTCTATTACTGCCTTGATGCTAAATGACCTGCTATAAGCTATAATAATGTCTTGGTGCAAAAATAAAGCTTATCACTAAAAGTTTTAATAAAGTGCCCTGAAATACATTTAGAAGTTTGTTAAATCTGACATATTCCCATGTGTTTTCTATTCTCACACAAGTATTTATGAACAATAACTCACAGATACACTTTCCTATCCATACCTTTTCTCACTGCGACATTAGAGGAAAATACCCTCCTTTACAGCTAAGCTGTTCCCATATTTACTTTTTCCATAAACTTTTAGTGGGATTATAACAATAACAGCAGCAGCTATTGCTTACCAAATGACTTAAGATTTTCCCTTTTATCTTCACATCAACCCAAGGAGGTTGGTATTATCATCCCTAATATGATAAAGAAACTGGAGTCCAAGTGAACAGCACAGTGCTTGGTATACAGCATGCATGGAAGACATCTTTGGTGAAGAGAACTTAAATAATTCATCCAACGTCACACACCCAAATTTAAGTGGTTGTACTAATTCTAATGATGGGTCAGACCCAAAAGCCAAGGCTCTTTTCCCACTATGCAACACTTGTCCCAAGCCTTGAGAAGAGAAGGAATGTGTCCGAAATTAATAGTAATAATATCTAATAATAGCTAACATTTATTTAGCACTTACTATGTGTCAGTCACCTCTCAAAGTTAACACATTAACTCATTTATTCCTCCTAAGCCTCAGAAGATGGGTATTATTATTTATTCATATTTTACAGATGAAGAAAGAGAGGCACAGGCAAAAAGGGTGAAGTGATTTGGCCATGGTCACAGAGCTAATACAGAGAGAAGCCGGGATTTGAGCACATGCAGACTGGCTCCAGCACCAATACCCTTAACCACTGTGTTCTATGGCCATGCTAAAAACTTCCCTTCACCTCAACTGTGTGAAAACAGAACTTTTAACCTTTTCAACAAAATTACTAAATTGTAAGCCTTCATACTTTGACTAATTGAGAAAAAACTGTAGTGGTTGTCTAAGCATGCGCACCAGACTTCTTTACAGGTACACAGGATATGCCCCCTGGTGATTAGATCATTACACTGTTCAGGAAGTGGCACACTGTAAATCTGGTTAAGAGCCCCCAGCCCATCTCTTCCCACTCTCAGACCCATACTAACCATGCACTGCAAAACACAGGCAATTCAGAGATGTCCCAGTGCAATCTTCTACAAAATGACAGTCACTCTGGAAGTATCCAAGTATGTATAGTACCCTTCCGCCACCCTTTCTTCTTCTTCCTAAACACCATTAAAAAAACACCACAAAGGAATGAATGAATCTAAACTACTTTAAAATCATAACAAATGTCCAATGATAACTACAAATTTAAATGAGAAAAAAATGCAAAATTCTCAGTTTTGTAACTTGTCCAAATTCTACATTCAAAAACCACTAGGCCTTTGAAAGACTCAATTCTTAGACTACCACCTTATTATCATAAATATGCCTTGAAGGACGCAGAGAAAAGCCCATTTCTGCCTCAGATTCTGCATATCTTGATACATATATTTAAAACAAGAATCATTACTGTTGTATTACAAGTTACTGGGCTTTTTACCCTAATGTCTACTAATATGGCAATGTATTTAATTACAAAATAAAAATATTAAGCATGGATTTAATATCTGTATATTAACACTTGTACATTAACATGTAATATACACAGAAAATAAATATATGTAAGAACAGGACTGGACCTGGAGGTACTGAGAACTTGACACAATGAGAACAGGAACTACTGCAGCTCCCTCCATTGACATCGTAAAGTTGCCACATTTTCTGGGCTCTCTTTTGAATTAATGTGGCATCTGTTCCAAGTACAGCATGCTAACATTTTACTAAAAGATATTTTCATTCTACATTTGTATCTAGTTTGCTTTTTATTTGAACTCCTGTTTTATTTCAGTGGTCATTATTTCTTCATACCAACTTGTCAATTTGGCCTTCCTAATCTGTCTCCCCTGAGCATAAAAAGGGTGGGGAGGAACCATCAGCTTAAAACCCTCTAACAGCAATAATTACAATACGCTTTGCATATAGATTAAATAGAGAAAATAAGCAGCACAAAGATTTTTGTAGGCTTTTAGTATCAGGTCCTGATAAGTTAACGGCATCTGTTCCTTTCAGAAAAAGAATTCTGCTCTGAGGTACTGAAACGTTGGGGGTAGGGTGGGCGAAGGAAGAGAAGTAAACAAATACTAAACAGGATAATTCAAGTTACAAAGTTTGGTCTCAACGAAATCATGATTTCAATAATTTTCACATATTCAACTCTATCAAGTGATAATTGCTTTTTAAGACATCTTCAAAAATGCTGCAGCAAAAAGCCAAATACAACCACTTGTACTTAACATGCATGCTGCATACTCCACAATGTTACGTCATATCAGGCACAGAGAAGACGCTTACCAAGCTATCCTGCATTCTATAAACTGCCTAACAACAACAGAAAAAGGCACTGCCATCTATCTCCACAGTGGGAGCAGAAGCTGTCGGGGTAGGGAACCTTTTCCCTTTGGTCAACTCTGAAAAAAAAACAAATAACGCTTGTATTTGCCTTTTAAGCTCACCTCTCTCAAGGCCTTTATGCTCAATCTTTCAGCCTTGAGAAAGGCTGTTTCTTTAAAATTAAAAAGCTGCAAAAGATCACTCCAACTTAAAAGTCCCACATCTTGTACCAACTGTCCTCCAGGTGTCCCCATGGCTTCCTTTTCTGCCAATCTAGAGCACTAGTCTCTAAATGGGTACACCTACCCTGGGGAGGGAAGGGGGCCATAGGAAGAAATTATTACCCTTATATTTTTAAATCTCATCTTTTATTAATTTCAAATTTCCTGTACATTTTATAACATACATAAGTACTAGGTTCAGAAAATTATAAATATGCATATTGGTGGCCATAATTTTTAAAAATTTGGAGACTACAGGTTAAGGAGACTGAAACTAAAACAAAAGAATCAGGAAAATTAGACTCTGACATTAACTTCCTGAAATTCTTGTCTCTGCTTCAATTTTACCATCCATGACATGAACTGAGCTCTTTATACACTTATAAGACTATTATGAGAAATAATAATATACTTTAAGGCATGGTCTGAGCCACACAAAATGAAAACACACAAACAAATGCTACCAATGAGAAATAATTTTAACTTGGCTTGTTAAAACTTTGTCTATACTATAGTTTAAATAAACTGCTACGCCCTATCAGATTCAATTCTTAGAATTTTAAGGCCAGTCTTCAGTACTTCACTGAATTTGGGTCTAAATAAGCATAAAGCACCTTTTAGACACAATGAGTATGTTCTAGTATTAGAAAAGTTTTTTAAAAATTTCTGTAATGAAAAAGTTATCAATAAAATAAATTTTTTAAACTTAAAAATTACAAAGGTGAATTTTATGACTAATAACAACTTTTGCATCAAGTTAAAAACTCACAAATCCAAAATCAAAAAATTATATTTAATGTAGATAAGGCCTTGAGTATACCTTTTAATATAATGCCAGAAAAAAATTATTGGCATTTGATAAATTATTAGCATATCCAATAATTTACCTTTCTTTTCTTTTTTCCTACTTCAAAATGCTGGGTTACCAGTATAGGATTTGGTGATGGTTGAGTACGGATAGGGATGGAGATGAATCTGTTAACACCCCTCACACTGAAATGTGAGAACTAATTCCTGTGCAAGGTATCTGTATGCTGATTAAGCACTATTGGTTTGAGTTTCTATTAAATATTTCAAGTATTTTTCTGGTTTTAAAACCCTAATTTTGTAAAGACTGAATGCACCAAGAAGAGAGAGACTACTAGTTTAAAAAAAAAAAAAAAAGTATCTAAAACCAAATTTCTTTATAAGTAGCTACCAGAATAAACCAGCAGAATTCAATTCTGAAAATGATGCCTCCTAAATTACTTGTGCAGGACAGAAAACAATGTTGTCATTTTAAATTGGTTAACATTTTTCAAAGTTTTAAAAATAACAAAGATCATCTCTATAGCAGCAGGCACAAGAAAAAAGTACTTAAGATGCTTTTGCCCATAGGTAATAATCATTCTGGAGTATTAGGTTTATAATCTCAATGCATAATAAATCTTACCTATCTCTCTCCTTCCAACCTCACTTCCACTTCCCACTTGAACCTTATTTGTAAAAATAGCAAGCTTTAAAAATAGCAACCTGAAAAAAGTAAACTTCAAGAGAGTATTATGGTATAATTCTATTTATTTTAAAATACATGTACATATAGTATATATATTGAAATGCACAGGAAATTTTAAAGTAGAATGAGAGTGGGATAGCTTTAATTTTCTACTTTATACATATCTATATTGCTATAACTACTTTTATAACTCAGATGCACTGCCTTTAAAATATGTCTTAAAAGAAAAGATACTTATCATTAGATTCTCTAAAATGTTGATAGTTAACTGAAATACCAAATGTAAACTATTTGCACCTACTAAGAAAATATATAAAATAGCCTACCACACTAAAGTTCCCAACTTCCAACATTTAATAAATAAATATTAGACCCCACTCCCTGCTGGGCACTGTGCTTGGTGATGGGCATACTCCAATGCCTTCATTTCCATTCCATTCCAATGATTATTATTTCCAAAATATTTAACCCAACCCAAACCAAAATCAACATCAAACATTCTCAAAATGATACTTCTATGCTGTGGCCACTTCAGTAAATTGAAAAGTTCTTTAGTAAATAACTTTCTGTGGGAATTACATAGTTGAGTACAGCATTATGGACACTTAAGAGGAAAAAGGCTCTGGAATCATATCTGGGTTTGAATTTAGGTCCTATCATTCCTACCTATATACATGATTCCAGGGAAGCCTTCATTTCCTTATCTGTAAAATGGGGGTAGGACAATAGTAAATACCCAGAATATTGCTGTGAGAATTAAAATTAAACGAGATCCTATACGTTAAAAAGCTTAGCAGTATACGTAATAAATATTCAGTAAATGTTAGTGTTATTATTAATACTATAACAACATTTAACTCTAAGGTACAAAAACTGTTCACAACTTGCCAAACATTTAAAGTCTTATATCTATGCCATTTAAGAACAAATACATATGTATCTGTGTATGACTGTGTTAACACATAAAATATCTTCAACTTAAAAGCCCATAACTAAAATTTTTTGTTACACACTAGTACAAAACATTAGTACAATTATGATAATTGTATGTACATACATATAAACAAACACAAATTCATCAGCACATACTGTCAAGAACTACGTTGTAAGCACATGTTAAGAGCTGTCCATTGGCCATGGTGGTAGTGGGAGGTCCAGATTACCAATTATGATTCTAACACATATATTTTTTAAAATAGTAACATTATTAACATAACATAAACAAATGTCTTACAATCCAGCCATCTATTAGTGACTAAAAACTCAATTTATATACTACTTTAGTCTATAAAGTGTATTCATGAGTATCCCCTCACCAAATTCTTGTAACAGAATAGTTAAGCAACCTTTTACTATTGTGCCCATTTTACCAGTGGGAAAACTGAATTTCCCAAAAGCGCATAGCTAGTGATGGGACTGGTCTAAAAGCCAGGTCTTCAGACATCAACACAACTGTTTCATTTACACTGGCCTGGGACATTTCATTTAAAAGACAGAAGGTTGTGTTCAGTAATTTAGGTGTGCCAAAAGACTATAGGGATTTACACGTCTGCCAGTTTTACTCTCATTTCTCTTCCTTATTTCCAACTTTAGTATTTTGGGAATTACACAAGTGCATGTAACTACAAAATGTACATAAGAATTCATCCAAACCTCTTATTTCCTGCATTGGCCAATTAATACTAGAGACCATTTTCCCCCTAATATTTAGCCCTTTGTATTTAACTTCTTTGTAAACACTGAAATTATTTCATTTTAACATTGTCTTGAAAAAACAATAGAAAATAAAACCATTTATAATGTGGAAGCACATCAGACCAGATTCCATAAATCTGACATGTCTAAAAAAAAAAACCTATTTAATGTCTAATGTACAAACATTAACAAATTTCAGTTCATATTTATGAGGGGAAAAAGGTTAGTATTATTAGAGTGGGTTGGTTTGTTGTGTAAACAAGTACTTAAATAATCACTACTAAAGGCAGAGTTTTCTTAAATAAACACAGGAGCCCTCTGCAATAATATTTAAGGAACTGTGCACAAGGGGAAAAGCTGGAGTATGTACTGGCCCAGCAGGTAAGAAAGACACTTCCCTGATTCTCCTACACACTTAACTAAGGCACATATATCATTAACTTATGCTTACTTTTTTCAATATTCCCAAGTGTCCCTTTCTCTTCTCTAAAAGCTGAAAGGTAACAGCCATCCAGATAAAAATACCCTACAAGTTCAAGAGCCTAAAAGAAGTTAGTGTCCTAAAAGAGAAAAATAATGTAAAGACTTAGGATTTTTTTGAACCTAACATTTTAAATACAACTTACAGACCCGAAACTACATTTTCTCTCTGGGGCTGCTCACTGGCCTCCAAAACATCAATCCTGTAACACTGTGAACTGTGGTGATAGATTGGTTCATGCTTCCGAACACAACCGAATTTTCCCAAGGTTACATACACTGTGACGCAAAGAAATATTTTTGCAGCACCTTATTTTCATTAATCAAGTAGTTTGGATATTCTACCAGTGCAAACATTATGAACAAAGAAATTTCATCACCTTTTGAACTTTCCAAAGTCAACCAAAGGGTGTGGTAGAGTGGCAACGAGTACCTAATAGGCAGAACTGAATATAGTCAAAATGCTGTTACCAGCTGGTTGTCTATTGAGGGCACATATTAGTTAAGGGGAAACTGATGTGCAGAAACATTTTATTTACAGCAAAAAATTCTAAGGAACTGCCACATCATTACCATAGGCCAAAAATCTCGAGGTCTTGTTAGAGCAGCCTGGGCTTCTGATCAAATAATATAAAAAGAGAAGAAAAAATGTGAAGCATGCTATTTTTTTTTAAAAATAACAATAACCACTACCACTGCTGCTGCAGCAAATTCTAAACATTTATTGAGCCTTTATTATTTGCCAGGCACTGTACTAAGCACTTTCACAGATTTTAACATTTAATCCCCACAGCGATACTCTGATATTAATACAATATTAGAACCTTCAGGACAGAAATTTAAATTAAACAAATGAAAATACAAGTAAATTATTAAAGAAAACTTTTCTTTTTCTCTACCTTTCAGACGTCACCTTTGAGTATTAAATTTACACTAAAACCACATTTTCAGGAATCTGTCTTCCACTTAAAGAATAAGGTGATTCAAGATGCTGACAATTATTACAGAAGAATCAAAACACTCTGAACTTAAATACTGGCACAAAAAAAAATCTTTTATCCAACTTTAGATACTGAATAACTGTCCCTATTCAAAGAAAACAGCATATATACATATCAGGCCCTACAATAATAGGTTTCTAACAACCATATTAGCAATAAATAATGCTGTAATAAAGAAACCTATATCATCGCAAAAAAATTTACAATTGCTAAGTCAAGTTTTGAATACATATACACATGTTATTTTACACTTAAATCTTATAGTAGCTGATAAAAAAAAACAAGAAAGTAATCTATAGTAAATTAAAACTCTAGGGTGTTTTTGAAGACTCACTTTAGGACATCAGCAGCATAGTAATCATGACATTAGCAATCAAACTTTACTTAGCAGAAAGTTCTTAAAGGCTTGGAAAGCTGTGTATAAAATGGAGTAGACAAGAGGGAAGGGTTCCCTGTGCTTTATAAATCAACTACAGGTCCCAGCATGCAATGCACTAATCTGGAGTTAACAAAAAAAAAGCTGCAATGCATCCTGGGACTTGTAGTAAGTAAATCACTTCACCCTACCACACAGTTAAGTTTCAAAACAGTCTGAACTATCTAGCATAATTTAACTAAGTCTTATTATCAGGGCCTAGTCAAATTCAGATCTAATTTGTTTGTCCTCTGCTATGGCACAGTGTCTTTAGCACATAATGAAATAAATATCAATATTTATATTAATATTTTCACATTAGAAGAACCTTGTACAAGATAAGTATATAAATGTTTAAAAAGGAAAAAGATTTAATATAATTTTTAAATTATATTTAAAAACAATTTTTAAAAGAATTTTCTTAAAGTTTGGTTGGAACAGTTTCAAAGCACCTCTAATCCCCTCTTCCTCCAAAAAGATCTTAATTATTTTACCAGGTTCTCTTAAGTCTTTCAAGTTATGTTTTATAAATTTTTCTTAAGGAAAATTCTCATAAGAAAACATTCCCCATACTCTAATACGTCCCACTAGGAAATATATTCTTATAGTGATACAATACTGTCTCTTTCTCTCTCTCACACACACACACACACACACCAACACACACACATGAAAACACAATAATACTTATGTTTATTTTGTCCTTACTCAAAACTTATGCCCTCCAGTGTCACCCCTCATTTCACACACACGTTTCTGGAAAGAACACTTAGAAAAAAAGTATTCCAACTACAGACCCATTTCTCTCATTTACTGACCCTCTTCTAAAAACACAATTTTTTTTTTTAAGCTATCAATAGCATGTCCAAACCCAAGAGAACTTGAAGCTGCAATTTATGTATATACTGTTTCTACATACACCCCTATTTTCTGCAAGACTGAAAGAGGAGGCTGGGAAAGAACTATGTGCAATCTGCATCAGGAGGCCTAACACAGGTGGTGGGTTATTTTCAGGCAACAGCACCTTCAGAAACATGCTGTGGAATACAGTCCAAGAAATTCCTAACAAGGAAAGATAAGCTGGCAAACAAATTTAACACAATCCAGCTAAAAATCACCTGCAACACATGCTACTACATTTCACCATAAAAGTGACAGGCTACTACAGGATCTGAAGCTTCATCAATACAACATACAGTCCATAAGGCCAGACACAGCAGTTGCCATGGTTACTACACCCACTTTTATCAGGAAATTATTGTCATTAGTCTGAAGTTTTTGGTACTTATTTAAAATTAAAAAAATAGTTTAGGGTCCTGACTGTTAATTGAGTGAAAGAATCAACTACTGTTTGATCTGTAAGCATGCTGCTTTAGAGATGCACATGGTTAACAATACTTGGATCTGCAGCAGAAAAAAATCAATTCCTTTCTGCTGCTCCTTCTCCTCAAGTACTGACAGTTTGTATTCTCAATGCAGCCAAAACAATAAAACAAAACCCATCTTTTTGGCTTCTGTGTTTAAGTTATTTTTCTCCCCTAGGCCCACAAAACACAGAGTCAAAATAAAGCCTAGATCATCAACCTGTTAGGCCTCATCCCCTTCCTATCTCTACATTACCAGTTCACTTTTCTGTCCACTTAAAAAAGCAGAAAAGCATTTCTGTAGACGATTCCAAAATATAGGAAAGAATAGTTTCCTTCAACAAGACCTGCTCACTATATTTTATTTTTTAAAAAAGGGGGAGAGCTTGCCGTGTATTGGAGAGAGAGAAGTGGAGGGGTATTCAATTGCCAAGCGTCTGATGTAAGGCAGGTGCTTTAGAAAAGCCCCAAAATTGACTGAACTCCACATATTATCTCTAAAATGGTAAAGTTCACCACCGCTCCAGTTTAAGACTGAATTGACAGACATATAAAAATTATTCTTAAAAGTCCACTTCAACATTCTTACAAAAGATAACTTCAAAAATTTGATATGCAAATAAGAATTACATGAAAGCCTACAAAATAGTATGGTCGAATACATGCAAATACACAAAGAAAAAAACACATGCTATTTAAGAAATAATTATATAAAATAAATTTAATGAAGTGTTAACAAATTACCTCTTTTTAAAAAAAAAAAATCTCAAAGCAGGAAAAATATGCACCTGGTAAAGTTAAAATGATTAGAATATATTGCTCTGCTCTTTAATAGAGTCTACAAAAAAAGGCCATGTAAAAACAAGTTCATGAGAAGTTAATATAAATCATTAATATTTTCCAGCACAGAATAAGATGAAGATTCAAACATGTTTCAAGAAATCAGCTCTGACTATAGATATAAAGGAATTCTGTCAAAAGTTAGAGACCTAAAACTTTTATCTCTTTTCACCCTATGAATAATAATTAAATATAACAGCCTTCGGCAATAAGATACGAAGGATACAAAATCTAAAAGCACACTAATATAACCTTAATTTCAGTATTTTCTCAAGAAAAGCTTTATATATTCACTGTCTGTGGATGGAAAAGTTAATACCCTAAGAGGTTTCATTTTTATCTAAACAGTTAAATGTTTTTCTCACTCCTCACAGAAGCAAGTTTCTATATTTAATTACTAACTGAGGCTATTTCATAAAGAGCAGTCACTTCTAAATTTAAGATACTACACCTTTTGATACGTTCATAAACACAAGGACCCCTAATTATCTCTATTTTTTATTTTATCTTGGTCCAAATTTGTGAGCAGAGTCTATTAACAAAGCCACAACTTAAGGCTCTGAGTTTCAAACTTTTGGGTTATTTTTACACAAAAAGATCTTAATATACTCCTCTAGATTTGAGTAGTCATTTCCTCAGGCATCTAAAACAGAAAAAAAGAGATATACACATGTACCTAATACTAATGCATACAGATATATCTTTTCCACTTTGAAACAAGTCTGAAAGCTTTAGTTAGTAAAAAATTTTTCAGTAAGTTAGTAGAATCAAAACAATCAAAACTTAACCATGACATCTGCTACTCTGTTAATGAGACTACAGAAGAATCTAGGAATTTAAATATTCACTAAAATCAATTACCATCACATCAATAGAGAAATAAAGAAAAACTTTAATAAGGATACACCTTTCACAAGATCTACAAAAGGAAAAATGATCTTTTTCTTGAATTATGAGAAACTGCCTAGGCAGCATTTTTTAAACAAAGCTACAAAACTGTAACAAAGAGCTTTTTAGTAATCGCAGCAGAAAAAAAAAAAATCTTAAGGTATTCAGGATACATAGTTAATGCACCCATTTCCCAAATGATATGGAGAAATTTAACATTTTAAAGACAGAAGCTTCTGTCCACATATTAATTAGTTGCCTATCTCAACAACTTAACATCTGCGCGGCTTCTAACAATTTACAAAGAACTTTCTCATGTATTATCTCATTTGATCTTACTGAAAAGTACAATTTTGCCTAGAAAACGGACAAAATTAAACAAAGTTCATCGAATTTTCTATACATTCCTAAGTTTGTAAACTTTGATGTAAAACTTTACAAGCCACCACAGTAGCATGTTATTTCCAGTGATAAATCAATTTACCTAACACTAAAAAGAGTTTCCAAGGACCATGTGCTGTAAATGCTTTTACCTTTATGGAGTTATTATTGTTAAGTATTACTAATGGACATATCGGCAATGACCTATATCCACAGAGATAACTTTACTTACAGTTCAAGAATCTCAGTCTTTAGAGACTAACTCAAAAATACATCAACAATATGTATTTATAAAGCAGAGTACCTAAGAATTTATCTATTAGGATCACTGTCCATAGATTTGAGAAGAAAATAAACACAAAAAGTCTAAAATTTTCTCCATACATATCTCCCTTTCCAAAATCTCAAGTATTCTGTATCCTATTTGTATGAATATTATAGGGATGTTCACAAAACCTAAAATCCCAAGTTGTACCAACTATTTTGTTTATAGACATTGCATACATATTTGTTTTAAATGTGTTCAACACTCCTACTCACATATATAAGACTAACTTCTCTTCGAAATAATTTTAACAGCACTCTGTACCTAAGTGCAGCATCCGTAAGCTAGCCACAGTAACAAATCTACTTTGTGTAATATTGTAAACACAAAAAAGCAGTCAAAAATTTCAGTTTTGAACAGCAAATGTAATTTATTAATGGAATTTTTAAATGGACTTACTCAAAATCTCTCTGGAACTCTTTTTAAGGTGTTAATCCTGTTGCTTAGCTGAAGCTAAGTAAAGCTGTAATAAGTAGCAAACCCCTCAAAATTCAGAGATTTGCTTTATCTTGCTGTAGCACCTCCTGCTGGATAGTATTTAGAGCTCTTCAAGTAAGCAGAAGAAGAGTATTTCTGAGGCAGCTCCTTCCAGATGACTGAATGAGAAAAAGGATGGACCCTTCATAGCTAAAAGAAATAGGGCCCCATTCATCACTTATGCCTCTTAAAAATAAAATCTGGCATAGATAGGGGTCTTTTTAATCTATTACTATTCCAGTTCCAAAAAGACATGCCTGACTTCAAAACACAAAATACTTAAATAAAACTTGCAAAATTATGTAAAAACTATGTTAAAAATCCTTCAAGGGCACTCAAAGAGTGTTATAGCCAGCCAAGCAATGCCAGTCACACTGCAAATATTATTATGTTAACAAAAAGCAAAAGTCTGACATAAAGAAAAGCACCTAGAATATTTCTAACATGTGAGTCAGAAGTTTGTGTTTTTGAGAATTTTCTGCACTATTACTATGCTTTCCACTTAAGGATAGTTGTACATCCAAAGAAGTTTTAAATTAAAAAAAAATTAATAAATGAGTGTAATTGCACACAAAAATTTCCTCTTTGCCATCAAAAGGTATGTCCTGAGATTTTAAAATGCATTCTTCAGACATTTTAAACAACCCCTAATAAGCTTGTTTTAAGTCTATGATGTAGATCCTATTATGCAAATAAAGGCAGAAAGAGAACAGAAAGGAACTTACCAAAATCAAAATGAATAATAGTATTTCCAGTAAAAATGTAGTAACAGCTTCCTACAATACTGTGGAACCAAGTAAATTGTGAAACTTAAAAAAAGGGGAGGGGGCTAGTCTTCAAAACCAAAAGAAAAGCTGACCTATTTAATTCTACTGACCAAACATGACTGAACACCAAATGTAAACAAACAACATAAACACAGAAAAATACACTCAGATGTCTTAGCCTCAATTTCAGCCTCTTTCCCAAGCTCTCAATGAAGCTAAAGAAGTTGATGAATATCCTCTATAAAAGGAGATATTGCACCTCCCCGCTGTAAAGAACCTCTATAAAGTGTGCCGTGTGCCTATGAAAAGGCTTTCTTCCTAGAGTGCACAACTGCATTAAAAAAAAAAAAAAAAAAAAAAAAAAACTTTCATCAGCCCAAATTAATCTGATTCTAATATTCAGCTATCAATTATTAATATATAAATGTTCTTCCTTCTCTAAAGTCCCCAGCTAAAGCATCTACATTCCTGACACCTACTATTAACGAAAATGCACAACTCCCTCCCTGGCTATGGGGGAAATCTTTGAAATCCAAAACATAGCCACAAAGTTCACTGTCAAGGCCAGAGCTGAGGCCCACACACGCCCGGACCTTAACTCGCATTTGAAATTCTAGAAAGCCATACATGCGGAGACATCATTTAAAAACAACACAATGTGGACGTGCAGAGTGAGATCCTCTACTTCAAGACCTAAACAAAGAATATTTCAACATAAGACCGGAATATGATGACACCAGATTCACCAATGAAAACAAAACCTGCCTACCATTAGTAGTCGTATCCTCATCTCAACAACTCAACTACTTAGAAATCACTCTCAGCACATCTGCACCCCACAACCGGAGTGTGGCCTTCTCCGGGGGTGCAAGCCACAGACAAAGTTGAAAGGAGACATTCTTCCCCCAGTGCCCAATCTCGATACCAACCCCTCCCCTGGCAGGGCCACCTTGCTGCTACCCACCATCGCGAACGTGGTCAGGGGAAAAAAGAAATCCTAACAGCACCGCTCAGCAGAATAAAGAGACCAAAGAGAGGATGACGAGAAGTGTTGGGAACTGCGTGCACGACGGGGCTGGACCAAACGGAAAGAGTCCCACTCCGCGCGCCCCTCCCCCCGGCGGGGGCGCGGGCGGGGGAGGGGCGGCCGCGGCCCCTCTCGGAGCGGCCTGCCAGCCCCGGCCCGCGAGGGGTCCCGGGGGCGCCCCGCGGCCGCTGGCGGCGGGGGCGAGTGCGGGAGGGCCGGCCCCGGGGTGAGGGGTGCAGGCTGACTCTCCGGAATAACAAGTTGCAGAAGAAGAAGAATAAGCGGAATTTCCCCAACGCTGCTCCGGCCACCCAAGACAAATGCACCAACACACACACGCGCGCACACACACACACACACACACACTCGGGCCCAGCAGCGTCAGCAGTCGCAGCTTTTTTTTTTTTTAAACCAGATCCCTCAGTCACCAAACAAGATGGTTTTCCAAAAAAAAAAAAAAAAAAAAAAATATAAATAAATAATCATAATAAAAACTTCCCCCCGACAGCATCCCGGGGAGGGGGGGGGTGATGAAAGAGCCAAGACGACCATCCCCAGGCCAAGAGAGAGCCGAAGGGGGCGGACAAGGCTCCGCGCCCCCCGCCCCCGCCGGCGGCCCCCTCCCCGGCCCCCCGCCGGGACAATGTGACGCCCCCTCCCTGCCACCCCCGGCGCGCCGCCTCTGTCACCCGCTCCGGCCCTGCACTCAGCGCCCAGGCTCCCGATGCTGCTCATAAACTTACTTCCAATTTATCCTGGGGAGGGGTGGAAGGGCAGAGGGGAGGAAGGGGGGTAGACGAGGTTTTTCCATTGTCTTTTTTTTAGGGGGGGAGGAATAGGAAGGGCACGCAGGGGGGCGCCCCGAAGGGGAAGTTATAGCTCAAATCTCAAGTTGACTGAGGGGTCCTGGCGAGAACACCCCCCCTTTCCCTCCTCCCTCCCACACACCCCTCCCCTCCCCCTACCTCCCCCCACAACAAACTCCAAGCAAGCAGCCCCTGTTCCTCCCAGAGACAAACACCAGAGACAAGACAGAGGGAGAAGGAGAGGGGGAGAGAGAGAAGGGGGGAGGGAGGGGAAATAGAGCTACTCAAGAAAAAAAAGAGAGAGGAGAGTGAGGAAAAGAGAGAATGGAAAAGCTGGGATACTGCACCCTCCTGCTGCTGGCTGGCTGTCCCCCCTGGCAGCTGGAGGCAGGAACTCTGAGCAGGAGAAGCAGGAGGAGGAGGAGGAGGGAACTCTTCTTCATGGGGAGGGAGGGAAGAAGCTGGAACTGCTGCTGCTGCTTCTGCTGCTGCTCTGGGCCTCTCGCACTTTTTAGATATTAGTGTGTTAAGATGGTAGGTTGTTCCCTTCTCCCTCCTCCTCCTCCTCTCCTCTCCTCTCCTTTCCTCTCTCACTCTCTCTCTCTCTCTCTCTCTGGGCTGTTTCTTTCCTCCTCTTCCCCAGGCAAAGGGGGGGTGGGGAGGAGGGGTGGGGGTAGGAACTGGATCCTCCTCCTCCTCCAGGAGGAACACACACAGGCCCCGGGCCGGAACAGGACGGGGGGGATCAGAGCAGCAGGAGAGAAACTGTGGGAGACAAACAAGCCCAACTCCTCATCCTCCTCCTCCTCTCAGCAGCAGCAGCGAGCACCACCAGCCCATTCACCACCCGGCCCCGGGCCGCAGCACCTCCGCCGCCTCAGCCCGGGGATCCCTCCGCCCAGGCCCAGACACACTCGCCCGCGCGGGAGCCCGCCGCGCGACCCCGCCAGCCCGCCGCCGCCGCCGCCGTGCGCGCCCCCGCCGCTCCCGAGAGCCGGGCGAGAGGGACTGGGGCTGGGAAAGCGGGCACGAGGGCGGGGGGAGAGGAGACGCCGGGGTAGAGGGGCACGGCCGGGCGGGAGGGGGCCGCCGGGCGGAGTTGTACGGCGGCCGACCCGGGCCCCCGCGCCTCCGCGGGAGGCTCCCGGGACTCACGGGCCTCCCCGGGGGTGGCGAAGCGGCGGCGGGGGGGGGCGGCGGGGGCCCGCGGCGGCGCTCGGGCGGGCGGACTACTTGACGTGTCGGTGCGGCGAATTTATTTCACTTTGCCTAAGGAACGGGGTGTGCTGCGGCCCCCATTGCCTAGGGAAAAAACCCGGATGTAAAGTGAGTGAAACTAAACTAGAGTGAAGTAGGGCAGCAGCAGCCAAACTCCAGTGCAGCGGCGGCGGCGGCGGCGGCGGTGATGGGGCTGAGCACCGAGCAACGGCGTCCAAACTCTGGTGCCACCGCAATGATGGGCCCGTGCAGCGCTGCAGCTCGGCTCCCGAGTAGCTGCAGCCGAGGCGAGGCCGGAGCCCGCTACAGCCCCCCCAACTCCCGCAGCCCGAGCCCAACTCCCCCTCCCGCGGGCAGGAGCTGCAAAGGGGCTCCGGAACGGCCCCAACTCCCTCCAGTGCAACAGCAGTTTTAAGGGGGGAAAAAAGCGGTGAGGGCGAAAGCGAAGAGAAGCAACTGAGAAGCACTGCAATGGGGGAGCGTGGTCCAGGCAACAGGAGAAAGATGCAACCTCAAGTCGAATGCAACATGCAAGCCGCGACCGCCGCTCGCCCGCTCCCTCCCCTCGCCACCCCGCCCCCTTTCCAAATAACTACCCTTGAACCACTTTATTAGCCGTACTTAGTCCCACACTCGCTTCGGGGAGGGGCGGAGGACAGGGTCCTTCGCTCACCTTTATTTATTGCTGCTTTCTCCCCCCTCTCCATGTTTTTTATTCCTAAGTTCTTTTGTTCTAAGGGGGATGATGGCATTTACTTTTCTGCTTTGTGTAGCAGGGCAATCACTGGGAATCAGCCACGTATAATCCGGCGGTTTGTCATATTTTATTAGTGAAAGTATTTTATGCCTATTCTACCTCCAAGGACTGTAACATGGAGAACTGCAGGGAGGAAAAAGAAATCTGAAGAATTCTTGTTTTGAGAGATTTCTTGGTGGGGCGGGGGAGGGCCTTGTTTTGGGGGGGGGGAGGGGGTTTATTTAGATTTTTTAATCGATAGTTTTTAACTTAAAGCTTAATGTTTTTGTATAGATATACTACTGGATTCTAAAATAACCCCCAACCACAATAAAGAAAAGTCCAAAATCCTAGATTTAAAAAAACCCTGCTGGACAGTGATATTATCTGCCCTGTGCAGCCCGCTGGACTTAACATAGTGTTGGCCTTCGAATGTTAAATAACAATAAACCTCAACCTCTACTGAATACAAATGGGGGATGGGGGTGGTTTTGTTTTTAAGGCTCAGCACTTTTGTAGCATCTGCCACTACGCATTTTCCAGGCATTGATTAGCCATGCAACTCCCATAGGCATGAAGTCCAATTTTTGCAGATAAAGAGCAACAGTGGTGAGATGAATTGCCCAAAGTCAAACTGAGTCGTTGGCAGAACCCAAATAGCCTTGAACTCTATTTGATACTAGTCTCATCTTTTCCATTAAACACTATTTCGTACAAGAAGTAAATAGTATTTAAAAATAAATAGGCGTTCTTTACCTTGTTAGTATCTCCACCAGAGGTGCTTTGAGATCTTTGGATATGAAGGTATTTTCTTCTCTCCTGTGAAATTAAGTTTAGTCTCCAAAGAAAAAGCAATTTTTAAAAATTCTGATTTCTTAAAGCTAGAAAATAAGAGCATAGGCTTTATTTTACATGTGTAGGCCATTTCATACTCTGAACTTTATGTTTAAAAAAATTCACAGCAGAGAAAGTGTATAAGAGTTTGAGAGTGAAAATGAAAAATCCCAATAAATGATTCAAGAAGCCTGGATGAACTCATAATGTTGTGAAACTAAACCCATGGCGCAGTCAAGATGAATAACGGAAAGACAGGTTGGGTTGTAAGACTCAGCTTTACCATCTAGAGATAATTCTAATGTATTTATTTAGAAGATGAGAGAGGGAGGGAGGCAGACTTTCAAGCTGGACAGACCAGCCACTTTAACCATAACCTAATGGTGTCATTTCAGTTCAGCACAAGCTGTCAAAATTTTTTCAGAGCGAGACTGCCTTATTGATCTTTCTGGAAAAAAGTTGAAAGTTTTTCATAATTTCATAGAAAAAAATTCAAAAGCTCAAATTGCGCCTGAATGTGTAAATGCCATGGAACAGGTCAGCAAACTATTTTCTGTAAAATCCTAGACAGTACATGTCTTAGACTTTGCAGACCATCCAGTTTCCGTCACAACTTCTCAACTCTGCAGTTGTAGCACAAAAGCAGCCACAGAAAATATGTAAACAAATGACCCTGGCTGTGTTCTAATAAAGCATTAATTTGTGGGCCCGGACATTAGAATTTTTTGTACTTTTCATGTGTTACAGAATATTCTTTTAAATTTTTTTTGACCATTAAAAAATGTAAAAACATTCTTAGCTTGTAGGCCTCACAAAACCAGGGAGTTGGCAGAATTGGGCCCGTGGGCTGTTGTTTACTGACCCGGCTTTAGAAGACTAAAGTTTGATTGCGCTGCTGAACTTATACCAGGGGTTGCTTGGTTATTGTTTGTATATCGATCAAAAATCAACGCCATGGAAAAACATATTTTAGATATATTTACACTTAATTCAAATATTTTAGCCAAATAATTGCCTAACACTCCTATGACTATCAAACTATGAAGAAGAACACTCTGGTTTGTGATTCATTGATATCCATTGACGTACTCTTTTCTTCACTCTAAAATGGTGAAGAGAAGTGGAACCAAGCAGACTTGGATTCCTATGCCTAAGAATTATCATTTTTTTTCAACTAAGGCACCTTAGGTAAGTTACTTAACCACTTAGAGCCTCAGTTTCCCAATCTTATAAAATGCAGCTATTAATACCTGCTTGGTAGGACTGTTAAGAAGATTGAATGAAATAAGTCATGTAAAGTGTTTAGCACAGTGCCCGGCATGTGGGACTGTGCAATACACCTTTTCCTGTGCCCCTAAATTCATTTTTTGGATTAACTGGAGAAAGTGAACATGGGGAATTCCTAGATCTTGTCAGTACGGATGTGGCATATGCGGTCCAAGGAGCCTCCAGGTGTTTGAAGTTTGTGGCTTGGTATTGTGATATATTTAGATGGGTCTTTCTCAGGCTGTAAGTGTACCTGTCATGGGCACTCAGTAGACACACACTTAGGCCTTCTGACCCTTGGTATTTCTTATAAAATAAAAATAATACGTGGTGGGATATTTGAAAGGAGTAAATAACATAAATGCTAAAGAAAAAAAAGATGACAATTCGTGTAAGTTAATGAAAATCCCAGAAATAAGCTGAAAATTGAAAGTTTACCTTTTCAACTTTTAGACATGAATTACATAATAATATTAGGCGCACAATAACCGAGAATTTGCTTTCCTGCCACCTAGTTACCCTCACTAAGCCATTTAATATCCATCAAAACCTTGCCGAACAAAGTTAAAACTCAAATTTTGAATGTTAGCAAGTGTTGGAGTGCGGTTTTTTAATTTTTATGAAAGTAGTCAAATCTATCAGTGTTGTCCTATATATTCCTGCCTTCCATCTCATGCTTTAAGAGGTTATCCAGAGTCCAAGATTAGAAAAATATATATGATTTTTTTCTTGTATTTTTATGATTTCTGTTTTTTGCATTTACCTTGTTGCCGTGTGTGTGCATGTGTGTGTGTGGAAAATAGGAGCTAGGAACCTAAATTGTTTGATAGAAAATATTTAATTTATATTGGGATTTTATTAGATAATCTAAAATATCATTCGAAGCAATAAGACAGCTCTCTATAAGGTCTATTGGTTTAATACAGAGGTACTGTAAATATAGGAAAATATAATAGAGGCATTATATATCAGTATTACATGAAAAATGTATTAGAGAATAAAGAAGTTACTTCTATATTTCTTATTTTACAGTTTTGTGGTAACATAGTACATACTTTATGGATATTAAAGTTTTTTTGCACTTGTATTTGTATACGATTATCTCTGATGTTCTGGAATTTGACAGTATTCCAAATAAAGTAACGAACATTCCCCACTCAAAGGTCTAATTGAACAGCTTTCTCATGCAGCTCCCCTGCCTGTGCTTTGCTCAACCACTATCCTTTTTTTTAAATTCCAGGCTGAAAAGTAACCCTATTATCTCTTAAAAGGTTAGCCTAAAGAAGATTTGAACTCTGTCTGAAAACCTGAGGGTTCTACTTCTTCATTGAAGCAGGAAGGTAACTATTAGAGTTCATCAGTCTTCTTTTCTAATTCTTATTGGGCTGGAATAAATGAAAACCTAGCTTGTACCAACAAAGTGCTTAAATAAGTAGAAGAGACATATCAGTATGATTTTTAAAGAATTATGACAGAAAATCCCCAGTGACTAGCAGAAGTTGAATGTACTTTTTTTCTCCACACTGTCTCAATGGTCTCTGATCTTTTAAATATCTTCACTTTAACTGTCCTGTGTATGCATTTATGGTAAACCAAATTGGAAATTATAATTGGAAATGGGTCAGGTAACTTGTAAATAAATAAATATTGGTGGATAAGCAGTCAACTCTCTGGAGAATACCTTCAATTTCATTACTTTGCCTAATCTCCAAGGTCAATTTAATCCTGAACAACTTCAGGGGTGTGTGTGTGTGTGTGTGTGTGTGTGTGTGTAATAAAATTACCTCGACCAGGGTTTCTCAACCTTGGCTCTATTGACATTTTGGGCCAGATAATTTTTTGTTGTGGGGGAAGCAATGTAGGATATTTAGCAGCATCTCTGGCCTCTACCCACTTGATAGATGCCAATAGCACATCCCCACTGTTGTGACAGCAAAAAATATCTCCACA
This sequence comes from Rousettus aegyptiacus, assembly GCF_014176215.1. Classification (NCBI taxonomy): domain Eukaryota; kingdom Metazoa; phylum Chordata; class Mammalia; order Chiroptera; family Pteropodidae; genus Rousettus; species Rousettus aegyptiacus. Next base: position 108,058,298 of record NW_023416308.1, read on the forward strand.
TATTGCCAGATGTTCCCTGTGCATGTGTATAGGGCAGGAGTCAGGAAAGTAAAATTGTCCCTAGGTGGGGGACAAGGGAGGGACGGAGAATTAACTGGACTAGACCAAACACCATAAGTAGATTTAAGTGTGTATTTGTGTGTGTGTGTGTGACCCTGCCCTCCACAGAAGTGGATCTCAATTCCTTTTCCAAAAGTAACTGATGTAGATCAGAGGACCTAGGCTGGATCTGTTGTTAAAACCTAAAATGGTTGCAATTAGAGCTGTAGAAATATCTTGCCTTAAAGCGGCTGAGCTGCTAAAAGTATCACAGGGAGAGCCTCCAAGACTGGTATGTTAAAAGAATTTTATCATCTTGTTATTTGCACCTTTAGTTTATCTGTTATCAACATAAATAAATTGTATTGTGGGGCTAAGCAATGACATTGTCTAGTGGAAGGCATTCCCAGATTTGGAATCTGAGAATCTGAGCTTGGTTGGGTCTGAGCTCTGCAAGTGTCTAGCTAATCATTTTATCTCTCTGGGCCTATTTCCTTGTCCAAAATGGGGACAGCAATAATACTTAATCTACTGCATTGTTGTGAGGGTCCAAGCTGTTAATGAAAAGAAACAGGTCTTATTCTTGAGGAATTAGGAATTTTAGAATCAGATAGTCCTGGGCTGACCTTAGGCAAATGTTATACTGTTGTAAGCTGCAGTTTCCTTACATGCAAAACGAAGAAACAATCATATGACTTCATAGTTGTTATAGAGGTTAAGTGAGATCATATATGTCATACATGCTGTATAAATATTATTATTGGTCTTTGGAAATTCCATTATATTTTACAAATACATATTTTATTGTTATTTCTTTTCTGTGAGCACTGAAACCTGGAAATTTGAATAACTAGTTAATACACCTATATGAGTGAAACCTTATTATCAAAATTACATCCCAAATTCCAACCAAAGGAAAGTAGCATTAAACTATTGTGCAACCTTCTATCTTCCAAGTTAAATTAGGTCATAGGTTTGTTGCAACAACATAAGATTCTCCTCCCCTTATTGAAATAGTGTTCTAATAAGTTTTTTTTTACAACCTCTGTATCACATAAAACACATGGGGTCGGGCGCAGCATACCCAGTTAGCACAATGTATGTCTAGTCCTGAACATTTAAATTTGACCAGGTGCTGCGAAATTCACCTTCCCCCAAGCATTGGCAACTTGCATCACAGTCCTAAAATGAGGTGCAAGGAGGTGTTTTCTAAGTTAAAATATAAATATGAGGACCTCAAGTATCTTTTTTATTAACTTTTTAATAAAGTATAACATACAAAGAAGTAGACAAATCACAAGTTGTACATTTCATTCAATTTTCACAAAGTGAACATACCTATGTAATCATTGAATATTTTTAAAGGTTAGAGAATTCTGTAATAAACATGTTTTTTATCATTAGAAGGGTAAAAAAAGGTTATCATGAATTTGAAAACAGTAGAGATTTCCCAGACAAAATAGCAATTGGCTCTGCAATGCAAATGTGATTTTGAACTATCAAACGAAAATAATTGCAAAATGATAAATTGCCAAAAGTCATGTCACCATCTACTACTTGCTATGTGATTCTGGAAAATCAACTTTAAGTGCCTCAGTCTTCTCATCTGTTAAATGGGATAATAGAATTGTTATTAGGATAAAATGAAATAACACTTGCAAAGGTTTAAGTGTGTTCTGGCACATAAGCTCTCAATAAATGTAAATTATTATCCATTCATGATGATGCCTGAAGGTATCATAGAAAGAAAGTTATGTAGATCTCAAAAATTCTTTTTTAAAAAAGAGAAATTTGTACAGAAAGAGAGCTGGATCAGAATAGTTTAGGGATGATATCACTGAGCACTGGGACCAGCAGGGAGAGTCAGTTTGTGGTAAGGGCTAGAGAATGAAGCCTGGGAGAAATCAGGGTACCTGGAGATGGCGGGCTGGGTGATGAACCAAGAAGCTGTAAAGACAGTGCAGTTCTGAACAGAAAGCTGCAGGTTGTGCCCAGCATTCAAACAGGATATGACCTGATTTTTCAGAGACCAGAGTAAGGTCTAGGAGTGATTGTTTTTTGGCGTGGGCCAAGAGAGAGGAATGAGAGAAGAAGCAACCACAGGAAACATAATCCCAGGGGTCAGAGCCTTGAAAGGCCTGTGCCCGTGCATTGAAGAAAGGGGACTCATTTAAGGCTTTACCCGAATCCAAGGGACTGGAGCATCTTATAGCTTAGGAATGACCTCAAATGTATATCTTTAGGTCTGGCATTCCTTCCTACTGAAATAAGATTTAATTGTGCACTTGAATTGACTTGGATCCTGAATAAGAGAAAGAGGTAACTATTAAAGAAGAAAAGAATGGAAGCAGGTTGAGTCTCAAAACCTAGGCATGGCAGAGAAATCTCTCCCATTGGATGATGGCAACAAGAAGTTACCCCAAATCCAGCCAGCAATTGGATTTGTCACAGCTTCATTACCACAATCTTGTAAATGACTTATCATTGCTCTAAGGGTCTTTGAAAAGAGGCAATTTGGTTTCTTTTTCCTTGATTGGTAGTAAGAGATGCATCAGCGTATAAGATTCAGCAGGGCAATTTTGGTGAATAAATGTGACCCAGTGTTCTCACTTTCATGAAACATCTGTCACTGATGGATAAAGGATATGAAATAACCAAGCCAGGGATGGCAAATCTGTGGCCCGTGTGTTTCTGAGAGCCTGAACTTGGCCTCAGAATCCTTCTCAACACAGTGCATCAGGCAGGCATTTACCAACTATTTGGAGCTTGTTCAAGACAAAATCCATTTTGCCATACCTGGACTTCCCCCTTCACCCCTTGTTACAATTAATGCACCTCTCTATCCTATGCAATTCTCCCAAAGCCCCAAAGCAAAGGGTATCAGATATGAAATTTGCCTGAATTCCACCCTGCATATTTAAATTAAGCCCTGAATAGGTAACAATTGCCTCTCTATTTAGGGACCTGTTCTCATATTTCTGAGTTTATAACTGATTTATGACCTATAAATAGTCACATCAACCTCATTGCTGAATAATTTACATACTGAGGTCATGCTCTCTGGATGAACCTGACACCCATTAGTGTTAAACTAATCAGCCGTGTGCATCCAAGCTAGAACACATGGAGAACCACACCTCAAAGTGGTGGGAGTGGACAAGCAGGTCTGAATTTTATTCCTTCCTCTTAAGTCTATCCAGCCAGTCTCTCTCTTAGCTTCTTTTCTCCATCTCTAAAATGGGATATTATTTTCCCTAGGTGGTAAAATTAGGAGAACTATTAAAATAATAAATGTTTTTAAGACTCTCAGAACTCAAAAAATTTAGACTCAAAGCATTATTTCTGTAGCTATAGCCATCTTTGATGAAAGCCATCAAGATGAATGAAGTTGATCATTTGTGTTTTACATTTCAAGACATAAATAGCTAAATCTCTTTCACGTTATGAAGCTGATAAGATGGGAAAGAGGTTGCTTACAGCTTTTGGGTATAGTCCATGTTTTTCCCATCTGTAAAATGGACACACTATACCATTCTTTTCCCTCTCTTCACTTACAGAGAACTGATGAGATAGAAATTACAACTGACTAAGTGTACTGAAAACTGGTGCTATACATGAAAAAAGAGAAATTAATTAAGTTTTAATTTTGATTTAAAATGACAGTAATTCTACCATCTCAGCATTTGGGTTGGTGAATGAAACCAGAAGCAGTAGTGGGTTAGGGACTTTGGGTTAAAAATTGCATTGGTGGAAATGGAGATAACACAGAGAAAGAAAAACCTGAAACATTATGTTCTCCTAACATTGAGAGTGAGAATTTAAAAACAAGAGGCATGTTCCAATAGCCTCTTGGGGACTTTTGACTCCCCAAAGGTGCAGGGGTTAAGAGTCCCGGAGCCACAAACACTTTATTTTAATACTACTTCCTCAATTAGCATAAGCACAAACTTATTATTTTCCCAAGTATATTGTGTTGTCGTTGTTCACCTAATAGAAAAGAAAAACTCATTCCCATTCCAATCAGGATGAATATTACATTTCCTTTGATAAACATCAGTGGGTTGATGGGAACAGACCCATTGCAAGCTGAAATGCTGGAACCTAAGCTTTGTGACTAACTGTGCCTAAAGACAGCTCATTTCATCCTGGAGTGTCCTCGCCTCAGCAGTCTAGGCAAAACCAAAAAGATCACAGAGCAAAACCAGCTGAGAGCCTGACAACATTAATGCAGTGATTTTATGTTCATCTGCTATTGGACCCTAAGTCAATTTATAAAAATGTTGTTTTAAGGGAAAATGTTTTGGCGGAGTAGGTGCGAGTAACCAGAAAAGGCGAGCAAACAAACACACAAAATATGATAATAGGTAATATAAGTGGGCACTGCTTCCCATGGAGTTTTAAATCTAATTTTTAAAGTTAAAGTTCCTCATTTTTTATTTTACCAAATTTACAATTTTCAGAGAAAACTTATCCTCATTGCTAATTGGATTGCCGCTGAAAATAGCCCCAAAACTTGAAATCTGAATTTCTCTGCCTGTTCAAGTACACTTAGCTATTTGACACATCAGGTGTCTTAAACTTCTGTGAACTGGGAATCCCGGTCTCAGTTCTGCTGCTCACTAACTGTACACTCGAAAAAGTTATTGCCTTAACAGGTTTCAGTTTTTTATCTTTAACACGAAAATATCTATATTTTGGCGTATCGGGAGGGTTAGGGGATTTGAAAGAGGGATCCCTAAAATTTTCCTAATGAGTTTTTCTCCCATGAAGACACACTGTTAATAATTAACAGTAAAAAAAGCTGCCATTTACTAAGCATTCTGGGCCAAACGTTTTGTACAGACTTAAATTTTTAGATGAGAAAACAGGTACAGAGGGGTTAAGTAAATTGCCTAAAGTCATATAAATAGTAAATGGCAAACCTGGGATTCCTGCCCACGGCTACTCAGAATCAGGTTCTGCTTTCTAATGGGAGTTCCATGAGCCACAGGGAAGATGTGGGGTAGTGCCAAGCGAAGGGATGAATCAGGCAAAGTTTTCAGAAGAATGAATGGATCCTGAGACAAGGGTCTCCAAAGAAGAACAACTCACCTTTTTGGCTAAAAAAAAAAAAAAAAAAAGCAAGTCTCTATTCTATGTAGGAAGGAAGACACATGACATGATTGAAAATGTGGGATTTGAAGTCAGAACACCCTGGGTGAGAATCTTGGCTAAGTTACCCCTTAGCTGAGGAGCCTTGGATAGATTACTCACCCACTCTAAGCCTAATTTTTCTATCTGTGAAATAGGAATAACAATACTTGCAGAGTTGTTTTCATGGTTACAAATAATACATGTAAAGTATCTTGTACATAGTAGGCATACAATACGTGGCAGGCAAATATCATAAGTACCTTGGCAGCATTTCCCAAAGTGTGTCATTAATAAGCCTTGGGTAATAAAGGAAAAACGATGAAACAAATTTTCAGTGAGGGGACAGTTAGGCAGTCAAGTAAATCTGAGAGACGTTGTTAAGCAAAGTTAAACTGTTTCTTTACTGCAGGACTTCTCAGAACCTTTAAATTGCAACGATGCAATAGTGAGAAAGCATTTTCCCAGTTTATCTGATTATATAGCCCCATTTTTAATGGAGCCTCTTATAGGACCAGTGTTCTTGAGAATACATATTAGGAAGTACTGGTCTGGTGTGTTTGGGAAGAAAAAGCTTCATTTACCATTTCTTGTACCTCCAGAGCTGTCTCATGTCTCTATTTATTTCTCCCTAAAGTAGGACTTCTCATTTTTACAAATGTCACAGAATGAAGCTCTAAAGAGTGATTTCCGGCATCCATTCAAGTGAAAAGTTCAGCTCCCAACAGGACCAAGCAACATCCACCAAGCAAACCAAGCAAGGCCCGTGAGGTCAAAGCATGATTGAGCCTCTCAGGATGGCAGGACACTTGCTCCTTCTTCCCTCCAGCCAAAGTAGTTTAAAAAGTGCAAGTTACTCCACAAACCACCAGAAGGCACCAGCATGGAGAAGAGAGACCCTGTCACTTACCCAGAGAGTTAAGAGGTCAGCCCATCCAGAGTGGCCCTGCTTAGGCTCCTGTCCTTGCACTTGTCAAAGGCCAGCCCAGCCCAAAGAGGGGGAAAGAATTAAACAGAGGATCAGCTTTTTATTTTCATGTAAAAAGCACTTGCCCTCAGGTTATAAATGTTATTGCATTTGTGTAGCACTTTACTGCTGCCCTCAGCTTGCAAGCATCACAGGATCCCAGTGGCAGTACTTTTATAACCCTTGATCAATAGCTTATTTCTATCGCCTTCAGTCCCAGCTGCCAATCCGTTCTGTATAATGTGGGAGGCAGACTTCCCTGCTCTCCAGCTGTACATGTTATGAATGTAAACCGTGCGAGTAACATATGTATGTGTGTGTGTGCATCGAGTGGAGGACATGGGAATTTTCAACAAGGAATGACAAAAATGGGCCCCTTGTTCAGGGAGACTACTACAAAACTAGGAGTTTTCTTGCTAGTGAGTCTCTCTTTCTCTCTGTCTCTCTCCCTCTCTCTGAAACAACATGTTTGGTACTATTTGCTAGGTTGAGAGAAATGAGACACGGTTCTCTTGTGTATTTGGCAGGTGTGGTGCTGGTGGTGATATGGAAAGGTGTTAAGTTCTAGGAAAGGAAGGGCCATGGCTGTCTTGTTCATCACCCCTGTATTCCTAGCACCTAGATGGAGCCCAGCACAAAATAGGTGCTCAGAAAGTATTTGTGACCTAAATACATGAATTCTGGTTAGCAATGGGAGGGGAAGAGAGTCACGGAACATTCTCCTGGGGCTGCCTGCGCAAAGAGCAAAGGACAAAGCCTTTATGTTGCCGCCAGCCCTGGGACCACAAACAGCTACTAGTAGGTGCTTGCTTTATTTAAGTCTTGCTGCTAGGCACTGTGGGAACCACAGAGAAGTAAAATTACTAAGTGTAACCAGCTTCTGCTGTTCTAATTTCCCACGGAGTAGAGCCAGCCAGACAACCGTTTAGAGGACAGATACCTCACTTCACCTTCTTCCCTCACCTTAGATGCCAGTTTTAGGACCAACCCACTCTAGGAGAAGCTTTGAAGCAGGACCCCAAGGCTCCCCAACATTCTCCAGTGCCAGGAAACAGACACTGGCTCGCAGTAAGGCAGCCAGGCTTGCCCTTGTCTGAACCTGCGTCCTTGAGACTCAGCCAAACCTCTCCCGGCTTGGCGGAGGGATGTTGAGGTGACATTCTTCTCCCTGCCACTCAGCATCTTTTAAACAATCCTCCTCCACCTTGGGAGAATACGCATGAACTCACTGCAGACTAAGGCCACAGAGCTGAAAATTCCCTTTCTCCCTGGGAGGGGATTCATGGCAAGTGAAAAAACACACCTCGAGTGAAAAATAAGAATCTGGGATGTCTGCAAGTTGTTTCCGGTGAAGTTCTTTTGGTTACCCATGGTAGAAATCCTTGACAGGTGGAGTTAATGAACCAGGGACCCTGTGGGGAGTATCTCAGGGTGTCCCAAGGAGCCTGGTCAGTGGCCTTCGTAAGGTCCTGGCTGGAGCTCTGGAAAGAGTGGGAAAGGTGAGCAGTGACTCCCGGTGACTGCCTGTTGCCAGCTGCACCAGCTTCCTCCTCCTCTCAGCTCAACTGGAGTTCACAGCCTCTGGGGCGTGTGGCAAGAGGGGAGCAGGAGGTTGGCACAGGCCCTTTTGGCTCTGGACCATACCACCCATAGTGCACCATGAATTAATATTTTTAATAAATCCTGTAATTATCTTGTGAACAGAACATTTTTGTGGCACTATATTTTTTGGTGTTAAAAGCATTAATTTGTTCAATATAAACATTTAAAATATACCATAGTTTTCGTAACCAGGAGCCTCACAAAATACAAGGTGCGCTCTGCCGCAAACATGGCCAGCCAGCCCACAGCCAGCTCTCAGGCCCAGCCCCGACTGTCTAGGAGACACACTATGCCCCTCTCTGCCCAGGCTAGAGGTTCACCCCAGCACAGGCGACTATGATATTGCAAGGATCCTTTCGGAGGCAGAAGAAAAGGGCCCGTTATCGGCTGGATAGACACCCCACATTGTATCTACTATACTATCCTCTTCATGGGCTCACCTTCCACAGACGCCCAGATGCTGCAAGTCTCCAGCTGGATGAGCAGCAACTGTGGAATTTCGGGGGACTTCACCTTGCAGCTCGACCTTCATAACTGTGTACAACCCTGCTTTCCCCTGATCTTGTCTTTCTAGCACATTGCTATTTTCATTGCCCCTGATACTTTTTCTTTACTTGTAATTTACTGTTTTATCATTTCTTTTGAGTCAAAATCCTTTGTGGCATGACAAGAGACCAAAAAATTAAACAATGTCAGGGTTAGTATGTAATGTCATCAAATCAACACAATTCTTGTAGACTACTTAGCATCCTAGCTGTCCTCCAAGACGGCTTGGTCCAAGTTAGCTTTGGTTTACCCTTCCTTTCTTCCTTCCTTTCTTTCTTCCTTTCTCTTCTCCCTCCCTCTTTTTTTCTCTCTTTCTTTTTCTTTCGTTTTTTTTTAGTAACATTTTTCTGTAGAAGCAATATAAATATTATTTTTTATTTTTAAGCAAGAAAGCATGACCGATAAAATAAAAATCATTCAAATTCCTACCACACGCCCCCATATGCCCCTCGCCCCACCCCAAGAGATAGCAACTGTTAACATTTTGGCGTACAACTTTCCAGGTAATTTTCAACAAAATTAGCCCTACTCTTAAAATACCCTACTAAAACATTCATTTGTATCTTATTTTTATTTTTTATTTTATTTTTTGTATCTTATTTTTATTGTTTTTTAAATATTTTTTAGGTGAGGCAACCTCACAGATTGCAAGGACTTTGTCAGCTTACAATCCCTATTTTTTAATTTTTTACACCTACAGCACCTGGTTTTCCTAGGTGGTCTCCCATCCAAGAACTAACCAGGTCTGATCCTGCTTAGCTTCGGAGATCAGATGGGATTGAGTTTATTTAGGGTAGCATGGCCATAGACTGTATATTATTTTTAAATTGAGCAATATATCGTATGTTTTCTTTTCGCATAATTGCATGTTATTCAGGAAACTTTTTATTTCCTAAACTGAAATTAACTATGCAATTTTGATGTATAAAATATTCATCCACTACAGAGAAATAAAGGTCCCCTCATAATCCCACATCCAAAGATAATTACTATTATTAAAAAAAATCCTTCAAGTTTTTAAGTATACATAAATACACATTTACATAATCAAAATCATAACAGGTTTCATAACTCAAGATCACTAGATCATGAGTATCTTTCCATGTCAATAAATAACCCATTTTCCTTCTTAATGGCTACATAGAATTCCATTCCATTAAATGAATGCTTGTAATTAAACTAAACACTTATCGTTGGAAACATTTAAGTTATTTCCAATTTTTATACTATTACAAGGAATAATGCATTTGTCACATGTCTGATTATTCTCTTAGAAAAAATTCCTAAAAGGAAAATTGCTGAGAAACATAGGATACACCTTTTAAAATTTTATTTATATTAAGTGACTCTAGAAAATTATACTAATTTACATTTCACTAACATGTATGAGATTCTCTACACCACCTCCAGCATTAGCCATTATCACTCCTTCTCATTTTTGCCAGGTCAATGGCTGAAAAGTGATATTTTATTGTTTCAATCTGTAAATCTTTGATTATTGATGAGATTGAGCACATTTTTATATCTTTGTCAGTTGAATTAATGAATTATCTGTTTATGTTCTTTACTCATTTTATTTTATCAAAATATTCTCTTTTTTCCTATTGGTTAGTAAAGAGCAATTTATATACTACTAAGGCTATTAACCTTCACATCTACAATGAAATTATTCTTTCTCACATAGTTCATTGTATCTTTTGCCATAGAAAGTTTTTGTTTTTATATATTTGTATCAGCCCTAGGAAAACAAAGTCAAGTGACTGACTAGGGCTTAACCCATAAAATATTAACATTTTAATTAACCTAAAATCCAGAGGTAGGTGGTCTCAGAATTGGTTTGGTGGTTCAGAGATGTCATCGGTCTCTCTACATCTTTCAGATTTGCCATTTACAATGTGTTGACAGTGTCTCTCCCTATAAGATAAGGTGGCTGCTGCGTCCCCAAATATTACATTATACTCCAATCAAGAAGGAAGAGGACGAGGACAAAAAATGTTTCCATCCCACAGCTCTGTTATCTCACCAGGAAGAAAAATCTTTCCCAGTAATCCCCAGCAGATTTTTATTTACATCTCATTGGAAACCAGCAGTGTTTGCCAAAATAGTCAAACCTGTCAATCATTACCTTCATGACTCGTGGCCGAGTGTCATATAAACCGAAGGCCTTCCCCACCTCCCCCAAATTATTTAAAAATATACTGTGGTATTATCCTCATGAACTTCCAAGATTTTTTGTTTATTTTGGTAATTTCCAAATCTTTAAATTATCTGGAATTTATTTTTGGATTTTTGAGATTTGAGATTCGAGATTACTTTTTTCCCTAAAATAGTGATATCGATAACTTTTATTAAATAATTAATACTTTCCCCCACCACATTGAAATATCTTTATTATGTACCAAATTATCCGATATTTATGGCCTATCTCCAATATCTGTTTTTCCTGCACCAGTAGCACAATGTTTTAGTCACTACAGTTTCATTAGGTCATTTTTATATCAGATAGAACAAGTTATTCTTTTTTCATATTTTTTGACTATTCTCCATTTGTTTATTCTTCTAGATAAACCCTTCCAATAAATGTTCTTTCTTGGCATTTTGATTGGAATACATTAAAATTATAGATTAATTTTAGAAGACGTCACACGTTTACCAACATTTAGGCTGTCCTTCCAGGATCATGGAGTGTGCCTCTCATTTTTTAAGTCTTCTTTTATGTACTTTAGCAAGTTTTTATAGTTTCTTCATAAATATCCATTTTTGTTAAGTTTATTTTTATACCAGTTGTGAATGGGATTTTTATGCCATTAGGAAGCTAAGGAAGGGCCATTATTACATTCTTTAAACATACCCTATTTGGTTATGATTATTTTAAATATCATTTGATTCGGTTTGCTAATATTTTATTTAGCATGTATTCCCAAGAGATGCTGGGCCGTAATATTTTTATCTTTTGAAGGATTTTATAATAAAGTTTGCAAAGTTTATAAATGAATTAGGGAACTTGTAATCTTTACCTTACTCTAGAAATGCAGTATCCAATACAGGAGCCATGTGCGGCAATTGAAAGTTTGAAATGTGGTTACTGCAACTGAAGACCTAAATTTCTAATTTAATTTTATTAACTTATATTTAAATTTAAAAACTGATTCTCAATTCTCAATTACTGAAAAACTTAAGCATATTTGGAACAACATGGGTATGTGAATCTACTTTTCAACTGTAAATATCATGAAATCTAACTCCTCAGAGATCAGCATTTTTGATAAAAATTTAGCATCTGAATTAAGATGTGCTATTAAATGTAAAATATACACTGGAGTTTAAAGATTTAGCATGGAAAAATAACATAAAATCTACCATTCATAATTTTTATATTGATTACATATTGAAATAATATTTTGCATGTATTGAATTAAATACAAATCTATTACTGAAGTTAATTTCACCTGTTTCTTCTTATTTTTTAATGTGTTTATTAGAAAATTTTTAATTACATGGGGGCTCACATTATATTTCTGATGCAACTGCTCCAAATTTTTAAATAATAGCAGTTATCCAATCCTTAATGTTTGCTAGAACTACACTTTCTTTTTATAACTACATGTTGTCCCATCAAATGGATAAACTAAATGTGTTTAATTAATTGTTTAATATGTTATTGTTAAATTTTTAAGTTATTCCTTTCTTGCTTTCTTTTTTCTTCCTTTCTTTAAACAATTATGAACAATTTTGTGTTTAACAAGTTTGCAGTTGCAGCTTTATGTAGGGAAATGACATGATCAGATTTGTTTTTTGAAAATCAATTTGGTTGTATTGTAGAGAATGAGGTGTCCAAGGCCAAGCATGGATTCAATCAGTTAGGAAGCCACAGCAAAAGTTCTGGGGAAATGGGGCTGGCAGAGCTGAAAAGAAATGGACACTTTCCAGAGATGTTTATGACATGGAGCCAATAGGACTTGGAATGAATTGGATACCAGAATCATGGCACGGAAACCAACAAGGACGACTCCTAAGGTTCTCGCTAAGCAACCAGAGTTTGGTGAGACAGTCACTGAGTTGAGAATCCTAACAAAGGACTAGGTTGGGGGAATAGGCTCTTGAGTTCAATTTTCGAATGGTAAGTTCAACATACTCTTGAGGCATCTAGGTAGAGATGTGGAATAGATGGGTATAGAACAAGAGGAGGGGGTAGGACGGAGATAAAATTTGGGAGTTACTGGTATATAGATAATATTCGAAGCCTGAGTGGGCCTGAATGGGATTGTCTGGGGAGAGAATGCAGATTGAGAGATCTGTCCGGGGCAGTGGGAAAGAGGTGACTAACACCAAGCCTTGAGAAGCATCAATATTTAAAGCCAAGTGGAGAAGGAGGAGTCAGATGGAGCCTGAGGGAGAGTGACCAGGGGTGTAGAAGCAAAGCCAGGATAGTGTGGTGTGAACTGTCACAGAAGCCAACTCAAGGAAATATTTTAGGGAGAATATCAACAATTTCTGAGAGATTGAGAGCAAAAACTTTTAAAAAAAATGCTTATTGCTCAATCTCATTAATAACCAAAATATACAAATTAAAACAATAAGATATCACTGTTCAACCACCTGATGGTTAAGATTCTTAAAATCAATAATATCCGATGTGGGCAAAGATAGGGGAAAGGGTTACCTCCATATCCTGTTGGTAAAAATGTAATGGCACCAACTTTTGGAACTCTCTTGATAGCATCCACCAAAATATAAACCGCAAATACTCTTTAACCCAACGATTTCTCTTCTACTATCTATTCTAGGAAAACACTCATGCATAAGAGGTTGCAATTATAATACTGTTCACTGCAGCACTGCTTGTAAAACTAAACTACAAATAACGTAAATGTCCTTTGGTAGAAAGAAAACAATGGCACATATTATTGAATACTGGGCATCGGTTTGAAAGAGGCAGAGGCTATCCCTCCACCAGTTCCAGGAATTTGGCCTCTTTCTCTTTCTTTTCACCTTTTACCATTCTCTTACTATCTACTGGTTCTATCTAACCTTTTCTGAGGCTTATCCTCCCCATTATGGAAGACAGAAAAGCCTATAAAATCTCTCAAACGGCATTTTTCACTGCATCTTAAGAACACAGTAAAAGGTAGTCATTGAAATAATTTGGGGCCCAGAGTTTTAACCTTAACTTTAAAATCACACTTCAGAGGTAGCTTCCTCTTCTGCTCCTTTTAAAGTCAAAGGAAACTCAGCAGTCTTAATAACTCATAGGACAGAATCCTCCCAGCCTAGACTAGCCCCACAGCCCTGCCCAGGTCACAGGGCAAGCCCGCCCTGAATAAGGGGAGGCCCCGATGGATACTGGCCCTAGCGAGAGGGGCAGCCACCTTCCAGGCTGCTGGCTTCTCACTGCATCTCTCCCAAACTCCCACCTCTTCCCTACAGGTCCCTATAGGTGCTTACAATGAAAATAGTGTCTGGGGACATAAAAGTACATGTTTAATAATAATGACAGTGATGGCAGCTTTTAGGAGAGCTGCCTGGGACCCAGGCCCAGCACCTATGCAGGGACCTGAAATAATTTCTCCCCACACATCCTCCTCTCAATGATTTCTTAACCTTGAAACTGACTTTCCTAGAAGGGTGTCCTTTCATTTCATCTGTATTGTTAGATTCTTTTAAATAATGATTATATATCATTATAAAAATAGTATAAATTATTAAAAATAGAAATTTATTGAAAATTGTATAAAACGATACTAAAATTAAAAGTATTATAAAAATGATAAAAAATAGAGATACTGTCCCTGGGTAGAGGAAGAGAACAGGCTCTCTAATAGTTTTCTCTGCCTTTGTCTTTTACAGCTGAGTTATTTCTAATTTTTTTTAAGTTTGCTGGGTAACAGCTACATAGAGTCCTCTTATCCATAGCATCTACTATGATTAATTCATTAGTGTAAAATGCAAACAATTTTCTCTACATTATTTGGAAGGTTTTGGAGTTAAGAGCCATTAATACAATGAGAGGCAAGAACCCAGCAAATAGGCCCAATAAGCTGGATAAGAATGGCATTTTGTGTTTGTTTGAAGCTCTCTCATTCTATTTGTCCTAACTTGCCTTTTCCTTCATTTACTGTTGTTGTTGTTGTTTTATCATTTTTATTAGTTTTCTATTACTATATGACAAATTATTACAAATTTAGTGGCTTAGACAAGACCTATTTATATCTAAAAGTTTCCATGGGTTGGGAGTCTGGGCATGGCTTAGCTGGGTCCTCTGCTCAGGGTCTCACAAGGCTGCAGTGCAGGTGGTGGCCAGGGCTGGGGTCTCATGTGAGGCTCAGGGTCCTTTTCCAAGCTTGTGCAGTTGCTGGCAGAATTCACTTCCTTGCAGCTTGTTTCTTCAAGGACAGCAGGATCTTCTCTGATCTCAGGAAAGTTCTGAGCCTTCTTTTAAAGGGTTTGCCTGCATAAGTCAGGCCCATCCAGAAATATCTTCCATCTGATTAATTCAAAATCAACTGATTAGGGACTTGAGTTACATCTGCAAAAATCCCCTCACCTTTGCCATATAATGTAACTCATCAGAGGAGTGACAGCCATCAAGTTCACTTATCTCAGCCACACTCAAGGGGATGGAATTATACAGGGTCATTGGAGGTCATCTTAGAATTCTGCCTATCACATTATATTTTTACACAGAGCCATAATAGACAAATGGGAAAATACGAGTAAGCAAAAAGAAAAATAACCACCTAGAGATAACCTCTCTGAGCATGTCAATTTAGCCTTCTACACTTTTCCCATATGAATATTCTAAAAATGGGACGGTGACATGCATACTATTCTGTTACTTTTTTTTCACTCTACAAATGTTTTGAATATATTTCTATACTCACACATAAATATCTATTGCATCCACTTCACAGAAAGTTCCTATACGCCTCACACCCAACTAAATAATAGCTCCCCTATTAACATTTTACATTAGTATAGTACATTTGTTACAATTAATGACTGTATATCGATACATTATTATCAACTAAAGTCGATACTTTATTCAAATTTCCTTGGTTTTTACCTTGTCTTTTTTGTTGTTGTTGTTCCAGGATTCCATCCAGGATACCACATTACATTTATTTGTCATGTCTAGTTGGCTGTGATAGTTTCACAGACTGTCCTTCTTTTTGATGACCTTGATAGTTTTGAGAAATACGAGTAAGGTCTTTTGTAGAATGCCTCTCCATTGGGATTTGTCTGATGTTTTTCATAATTAGGCTGGGGTTATGTTTTGGGGAGAAAGACCATTTTCATTACATCGTTTCGAGAGTACACACTATCAATGTGACCTATCACTATTGATGTTGACCTTGATCACCTGGCTGGGATTGTGTTTGTCACGTTTCTCCACTGTTCCTCCCTTTCTTTTCCCTTTTTCATACTGCCCTCCTTGGAAGAAAAGCACTTGCGGAGTGGGGAGTAATACTCCCCCTCTTTGAGGGTGGGGTATCTTACATAAACTTATTGAGATTCTTCTCAGAAGATTTGTCTTTTCCCCACTTATTTATTTACTCAGTCAACATCGGTATGGATTTGTGGATATTCATTTTATACTTTGGGTTATAGACCAACATTACTCTACTTTGTTCCTCAGATTGCTCTACTTTTAGCTACCAGGAGCTGTGTCATTTGGCTCCTGCCTCACTTTGACATAGTCCTATCATTGTAGGTTTAGTCTGTTTCTTTCTGGCACTACAACATGCTACAGGCTTGTCTTGTATATTTTCTGCCCCAGTCCTAGAATCAGCAGTCGACTAATTTTTGATACTTAGATCACTTCCAGTTTTATTTTTACTACTTCTAAACAAGACTGCAATGAACATCCTTGAGAAGATGATGACTTAATATGAGTTATAAAAGGGCAGAAGTTAGAACTTAGATAAAGCCAGTGAAAGAAATCAGAGTAAACCTTCCTCTGTTTAGCCACTTTGGAAAATGGTTTGACAGTTTTTATAAAGTTAAATATATACTTTCCATATGACTGGCAATTTCAGTCCTAGATATTTACCCAAGAAAAATAAAAACATGTCCACCAAAACACTAATACCGAATGTTCACAGCAGCTTTACTTATAGAAGCCCCAAACTAGGACAGTCCAAATGTTCATCAACAGGCGAATGTGTAAATAAATTGCGGTATACCCAGACAATGAAATTCTACTCGGTGATGAAAAGAAATGAACTATTGATATGTGTAACAACATAGAAACATCTCAAAAATATGCCGAGTGAAAAAAGTCAGACACAGAGAGTACATTCAATATTTCACTTACATGAAATTTAAGAACAGATATAACTAATCAATAGAGACAGAAAACAAACCAGTTCTTGGCGTGGGGTGAGATGGGTAGGGGAGATTCCTGAAAAGGGGCTCAAAGGAACTTTTTGGGTTGATAGAAATGTCCTATATCTTGAAAGCACTATTGATTACACGAGTTTATACACTTTCAAAACTCTTTGAACTATACACTTAAAATGGGTGCATTTTATTATATGTAAACTAAATCTCAATAAAATTGATTAAAAGAAAGCAACAACAAAACAGAGTCCAGACTAAAGAGGAGTAGGCAAGAAGAATGCAGGTGTTATCACGGACAGAAGATGGGCCTCTTCTGCCTCTGTCATCCACCCTTCGCCATGCGGAGATTCTAATTCTGATTCTGATATGTCTCCCCTCCCTACTGCACAGTACTGGGGAAAAAGAGGTCCCTCAGGCTGACTCTGCTCAGCTGCAGGGCCTGACTTGGAGACAATGCAGGTTGTAGACATAAAGAGTGGACCCGCCATACCCAGCAGCCCTGAGGCTGGAGGTACCTTGTGACATGTCTGTTTGTTGGGGTGCAGGCAAAGGGCTATAACACGTTGGGCCCCAGGCAACTAACTATGCTGCAGAATCCTCCTAGACAGAACTTGGCCAAAGTGAGGCTGCCTCATTGCCTGTGCAAATGGGCAGATGTTTACACCAAGGATACTTAGGGTGGGCTGATGGGCTGAAATTGCCATGACAAGGGGTGAGCCCTAAGTCCTGGCACAGCCAGCAGCAACATGATACCTCAAAGAAGCAGCAGCATTTGGGGCTAGAGAGGACGGCAGGGATGGGTGACAGAGCAGGAACCGTTACTTGGAGGCTGTCAAGGAGACCTGGGTTTGAGTACTTTGGTTTCAAGGAACATGACTGAGTATCCCCCTCCACCTGCTGGCAGTAGTGGTGAGTGATGACCAGGACCAATTTATGGAAGCTTCGGGAGAGCCATAGCAGTGCGGGAGAGTGGGACACTCGTAAAAGCCTAAACCTGCTGCCAGTCAAGCAGAGTTTTGAGATTTGAGGCATTTATGTAACATAAGCTCATCTATTCCTTTGTGAGCCTTTGTCGAAGGTCTTCAGTGAGTCAGATGCTGTTTTACTCACTGGAGATAAAACAGGGGCAAGACAGTCCCTGCTATAATGGGACTTACTTTCTGTGATAGTTATATCCTGTCATTTCACCTGGAAGTGAGTGCTTTGAAGGAAGAGGAGGGAGGAGGAGGAGGGGAAGAGCCACTTCAGTTGCGGTGGTCAGGGCCCCTCTGAGGGAGTGACACCTGGGCACTGCCCTTTTGGACTCAGGGGCTGGAGAAGCCTGGGACATGCTGATCACTGAATAAATCCCTAGCAGGACAATTTCTGGGTCGAAGAGCGTAAACATTTTAAGGCTTTTAATAAATATTCTTAAATTATCTGCCAGAAAGTTTCTTAGGTTGCCTTTTTAAAGAGAGGAGGGAAATGCTACATGTTTTAGAATGCTTCAAAGAGTTGAGAGAGAGACAGAGAGAGAGAGAGAGAGAGGGAGAGAGAGACAGAGAGAGAGAGAGAGAGAGAGAGAGAGAGAGAGAGACATGTGTGTGTGTGTGTTTTGGGCAGTGTCTCCTTTTCCAAATGCCACCTCAGAAGGGATGGTCCAAGCCCATTTCCCATTCATGTCAGACCTAAGATTTTAGGAGCTAAACATTCTAGTAGTTGAAACACTAGTCAGAAAGACCTGCATTTGTCTCCCAGTTCAACCATACACCAGCTCTCGTGTGACTTTGGACAACTAAGCCTAGGTTTTCTCATCTGTAAAACAGGCCTTCTAAAGTCTAACTCAGGGAAGGTTGTGTGAGGCTTAGGTGGGACGATATAATGGAGGTGCTTTGCAGAATAGCCAGCACGGAGTAAGTGGCTGTGATTTTTGTTCTGCAACGTCAGCAGTTCTTGGGGCTCAGGAGGAACCCTCTGGTTCGGGGCAGTGTCCCCCCATGTCAGCACAGAGAAGGCGCAGGCCTGCTCCGTGCCTGCTTCCAGACATCAGTCATCACAGCTCAATTGTTGTCCGCTAAGATTTCGGATCTGGCTGAGGTTCCCTACCAAGTAAAAGTTAACCTGACTTTAAAAGACCCCAAATGACGTGTGTATGTATGTAATTTTTTTTCTCCTTAAAAGAAACAAGGATTTTTCCACATTCCCCTAAGCAAAACCAGCTGAGAAGGCTTAACTCAAACTTCTCAAAAACAATTTACCGCTACACTTAGACCAGATATGGAATGTTTCAACCCCAAAATATCCGCATGTGTGTGTGTGTGTGTGTGTGTGTGTGTGTGTGTGTGTGTAGGGGCTGTCTAGATAACCACAAGTGAGGAACAGGGCCAGCGCGAAATCATCACGTGCCTGAACACCCTTCAGCTACAGATGTGGCAAGTTTTGATTATTTGCTTGCATCATTTTTTAAAAGTCAAAATATAAATATGACCATTATTTTACCTGAAATTGAAGGCATAAAATGTTCTGCCTCTCCTCTCTTCATGTATTTTATATGGTACACATTAGCCTCTAACATTTGCCCTCGTCTCTGGTCATCCCGAGGTCCCCAGACTCAGCAATCACACCTCAGTAGTTCTTTAAATGCCAAAAAATGTGCTGCTCCCTCCTCACACAGGACGAGAGGTCTACGATAAGGAAACGTTAATCTGGAAAGCCCTTCTGAGTTTTCACTGGACTGTGAACGGAGTTTTTCCCCATCCCACAATACAGAGAGGTTTTCATAAAGCTAAATGTATTTGCATGTTTAACTCTTAAATGATGTCCTCTCTGTTTTTTTGTTTTCAAATATTCTTTTATGAGATTTGGTGAAAATAGATGGTTAGTGGTGTTATTTTTCTATACTGTTCTTACTTGGCAAAATTGAAAATTGGCAAAATAAAAAATTGGCAACTATGTGCATCAAAATGTATTTTGAGATTTTTATAGTCTACAAACTCCAAAAGTCTGGGAATTACCTGGAAAAAGGAGCCAAGTGCATGAACTGAAGGAAACATATATGGACTGGGTACCTGCTCTGTGCTGGGCTCAGACAAATCATTTCATCTCATCCTTACAACAAAGCTGTAGGGAGGGCAATGGCATTTTTATTTGATGGGTCAGGGAAGTGGGGCTTCTTGAGGTGACTTGCCTGAGGTTGCTCAGCTAGGAAGGTGAAGAGGAAAGGCTGAGATTTGAAGCCAGGTTACCTGAAACTAGATGCAGAGTCCCTTGCTTCACCTCATAATGCCTATTTCTGAAATCCCACTCTCAATGGGAGATTCAGAAAAGCATCTAAAATTGAAGTAGGTGTAAGCCTTCTTCAGAAGCCACTGTGAATAAATATATTCATAGATCAAAATCAATCCTTCCATCTAAGACACACAGAGAGAGACAGAGACAGAGACAGAAAGAGAGAAAGAGAGAACCACAGTATTTCATGGTCAATAAACACAATGGCTGATATTATGAAAGTGCTAAATGCTGAACAATCAGAGACGAGCTGATTCATAATGCGAAGGGGCAGGGGCGGATCCTGAGCACATTAACTGCCCTCTTCAGAGGCTGAGTCCCCAGAACAGGAACTGGACACGGCGGCAGCTGCCTCATTACCAGACAAATGGAGAGAAAGTGACAGTTTAGGGAAAAACAAGAGTGATTAAGGGATGGCAGAATCCATGAGTAAAGATGAAGAAATAATTACGCACAGCTTGGCTAACTCATAAATCAAGGACGATCATTCCATCTACTAACACCAGCAAGGTGAAAAGACTCAAAGAGAAAGATGGGCTATTTAATGTGCATTTAAAAGTGAAACAAGGGCTGGAATTAAGAGAGTGCTAAAAGCTGAAAGTCGGGGACAAGCAGCTTCACTGTGAAAATCACCTCCCAAGGGGAAGTGGCCCGACCCTAGGGAGGTTAAGACCCCAAAGCAATTGGACAAAACCTCGGGCCCAGTAGTGAGCAGCCCAGTTCTGGGCCCAATGGGAGAGTGAGACATGACCTAAGTCTTTTCCCTGCCTTCCTCTTACTGTTTCCACGGGTCCCTATCCCTCCGTCCCTTCACCTTAGGAAGAGGACGGCAATTTGCGGAGGACAACGGCATCGGCAAATATTACGACATGCCATAACATAAGCCCGGCTGGTTTAATTTGGGGCCCTGGCAGAAGAGCACTAATTATCCCCAAGAAACCAATCCCATGGCAGAACCATCCTGAGGACAGAGCAACCCCTCTCGGCCTCCCCCTGGAGCCCTGCATGGATCTGGTGACCCGGGCTTATTTATCTAAAACCAGCTGTCATGGGATTAACTGCCAGCACACGAGGGGTTCCCCATCACTGCAGGCAGAGGGAGGTGACATTTGGGCAGAGTTTTGGCCTCTTCAGTCACTGGAATCATCTTCTATCTGTGTGTTTTTTAGAAACCCCTGCAAATGCCTTTGGAGTGCCTTGGTCCTGTTACCTAGAACAGAGTAGAGCAGGGGTCCCCAACCCCTGGGCTGTGGACAGGCCCACACAGCAGGTGAACTGCAGGCCAGCAGGCAAAGCTTCATCTGTATTTGCAGCTGCTCCCCAGCACTAGCTTCAGCGCCTCAGCTCCACCTCAGACCATCAGGAGTTAGATTCTCAAACGAGCACCGGTCCCTGATACCAAAATTTGGGGGAGTGCTGGGATAGAGGACAAGGGTTTCTACCCGCTTTCCACTAGGATCAAACCATGTGCCCCAACCTGCGAAGAACGGGTTCTTGTTCTGAAACACGTTGCTGTGGAAAATGGGACAGGTGGGGCAGGAGGCCAACACCCCAAAATGTGGGCTTGGGAAGAATCTAGTACTTAAAAAGAGGTGTGAAGGGAGCAGATGAAGGGGAGCTTCTTCATGTGAAAGCTCTGAATACCAAGGAAAAAACAAAAAGCAACAGAGAAATGAAAAAAAAAATAGAAACCTAGTCGAGCTTGTCTTATAAGTCCTCTGGGACCCAATTCCAAGTTTCTTACATTGTCACGTATATTATTGGTGCTCTGCAAAAGTTTATCATTGACAATACAATTAAATGAACATAAGAACGAAGTGAGGAATAGAAAGGCTCCATAAAAAATGGTACACCAAGGGCAAGCTAGCAGCTAAATAAGGCACATGGCATAAATTATAAGCTTATTGAGGGCAGGGAATCTGTCTACAAATTCTATAGAATTTTTCCCCATAGCGCTCCAAGCGTTAAAGGGATAAATGATGCCAGTTACAAAGTCGAGCATTTTAAAATAGTGATGACCCCCATGAGGTGTGTTTCAGCCTTTTTTCAATTTCTTTCCTTGGTCTCTTAGTGATTTTTTTTTTCCTCATAAAACAGGCAGTCCGTGTATTTAGTCTGACGTACTTCTCAGAACAGCTTGCTGGCTTTAAATAAGCTACAGGGAAGTAAAATAACACCACTGGTTTGGACCATCGCATCCGGCCATTGATTACGTGGCCAAGAGGCCTGACTGGAGAGTGGTTGAATCCTGGGCTCGTCATCCCAGGGGCCGCCTTTTCATGTTTGTATTCATTTACCAAACCGGTGGTCATCAAGCACAGACTGTGGGCCAGGCACCGTGCTGGCCTTTTGGGGGGAGAAATAAAAATACACAAGACACTAGAAATGGAGGCCCTGGAGGACAGGAGAGGTATAATAGTCATATTTTTCTATTCCTCAGTATCCACTCCTGAGAAGAGGGGCATTGCAACTCATCATGAGTCATTTACTACTGAGCATTAATAAAGGCTCAGAAATGAGGTTAGCGTAAGGGTTTAGAGAGAGAGAGGGAAAGAGTGAGAGGGCATGGGTCCAAAGAAAGAGGGAGGACAGGGTCCAGGGGGAAGAGGGAAGGGCCATACTGAGAAAACCAGAAGAACTGAAAACAAGCCATATCACTTCATTAATTAATTAAACACGAACACATACAGAAGACTTGCGAGGCACCCTACTGGAATGAAGAATGAAAGATGTAGGCTCACAGGAGACAGAGAAATGTGAACAAATATAAAAACAATGTGATGGTTGTTATAATAAAGTGGAAGAAAGGGATGATGGATGAAATTTTAAAATAAACTGTGGATTGAAAAACGTATTTGTGTCCATTTTAAAGATCCCGATTTTGACTACTGTGCTGTAGATCTAGAAGAGAACATCCTGCTATTAGGCAATAAACACCGAAGTATTTCGGGATTTTTTAAAAAGTTTGTATACAACCTCTGAAGAGCACAGAAGATGAAAGATTGAAGGGAAGGGGAAGAGTGAAAAGAGATTTCCCCAAGGATTCGATGTTGGCTGTTTGAGTACAATGTGAAAAACAGAGGAGTTCCTTAGAATAAGAGGGCTTGGAGAGAGGGCGTGCCAGGAAAAGGTCTCGGCATGAGCAAAGGTCTGGCATAAAAGCACAGAGGAGCTCCGCCAACCTGGAACCTTAAAGAGTGAAGTCTACCTAGAGCTTCCAAAGTTTGAGGAAGAATGTGGATGAAAGCACAGATGAGACGAACGCTGAAGGAACTTTTGGCTGGTGTAGGGCAGACTCTGAAATTGGAAAGTTCAAAGACATTTCTGTGTGGGCACAATTCTTATTTGCAAAACAACCACAGTTTATCTTGTAAAACAGAGCACATGCATGTAATGCATGCAAAAATAGGCTCGAGACCGTTTTTGAAAAAAATAGTTTTAAAAATCAAGGTCAACTGAGCCAGGAAGAGCTCACACTGGGTTGGGTAAACTCAGTTTCACAAATGTCTATGAGCAACTACTAGGTGCGGACAGTATGCCAGACCCTGGGGATAGAGATGAAAAGATGTGGACTCTACCCTAAAGATTGATCATAGGTTGCTGAACTAAAAGAGATTCTTAGATAAGGTGAGTTTTCAGTGGGAGAAAGGAGATATGAATGGATAACCAGCCAGGCCTCCAGGAACTTGGCTTCTTCAGGCCACCACTGACCTCCAGGGGCTGGATTTGGCCTCTACTGTGGTTGGTACTCAGGCATCAGTGCATCGATGTTAGGAGCTAAGTCCATAATAGAATTTAGAATCATCTCTAAATTGGAGATAACTGATCTGTACTTAATTAACCATAGTAACAAATCTGTTGTAGGAATATAAAGAAATTAAATTGGTTATTCATTCACTTAGATGTGAAAATCCTGGAAATTAAATTCATCAGTGTATTAAAAAGATAACGTATCATGATCGAGTTGGGTTGACCCTAGGAATGCAAGAGTCATTTAACATTAAAAAGCTATTAATAGAATTTACCACATTAATAGATAAAGGAGAAAAACCATATGATTACTAAACAATTGTAGAAAAAACGCATTTGCTAAAATTTACCAGCAATTCACAATGAAACTTCCTACCTGACAAAAAAGTTTTTACCAAATAATTACAGCAAACATCATTCTTCAAGGTGAAATGTTTGAATTATCCCTTTAAAACTCAGGAGCAAGACAAAAATGTCCACATCAACTCTTCTTTCCAGCATTGTATTTGAGGTCCTGTCCAGTGCAATAAGAAAAGAAAAAAAATATATGTAAATTTTAGAAAGGAAAAAACAAGACTGACATCATTATAGATAATATAATTGTTTACTTGGAAAACATAAAAGACTTTATAGTTAAATTTCTGGAATTAATTTTTTAAAGTTAAACAACGTAGGTAGATAATACAAATTGATTGCATTTCTTTTATGCTCCGTCAGTAAACAGTTATAAAGCATGATTTTAAAAGACTCCATTATAATAACCAAAATTAAGGTATTCAGGAATAAACATGATATAAGATGTGGAAGAACTTGATAAAGAAAAAATTAACTTTATTGGAAGAGTAAATAAAACTTAAGCCATATTAATGGATAAAAAGTCATAATATGAAAATAATGTCAATTCTCTTCAAATTCTCTTTTATAGAATAAACTCAACTCAAAAGGGGTTTTCAAGTAACTTGACAAGCTAACTCTAAAGTTTGTATGGAAATGTAGAGTCCTGAGAGTAGCTAAGACATTCTTGAAAAAAAAGGTGAAAGGACCTTCTCTACTGTACATATAGAAATATAATATAAAGCCATAATAAGTAATATAGTGCAACATTGGTAAAGGGACAGAAAAATTTACTAGTGGAATTGAACAGAATGCCCCCAAAGCAGACCTACACATACGTGGAAACCTGATTTATGCCAGATGGCACAGCAGACCACAGAGAAAGGGTAGATGATCCAACAAATGTTGCCTACAATTTGTTATTCATGTGAGGTGGGGAGGGGGTGGCTATCTTACACCATATCCAAAGGTAAATTCTGTGAATTAAAAGCAAAATATACAAGGCGGCACTTAAAAATGTTCAGAAGAAAACATAGAAAAGTTTACGATATCAGGAGAGAGAAAGATTTCATATACAAGGTAAATGTACTGACTGTAAAAGACTGATATATTAGACTATATTAAAAAAATAAGAACTTTTTCATCAAAATATATCTTACAGAAAGTGAGAAAGCAAGCCACAAAGTGGGAGAGGGTGTTCGTAGTGCATGTAACTGACAAATGAATATACAAGAAATGTCTACAGCCATCCGCAAGTTCATTTCCTTGTCTCCTTCAGAACCTTTGCTCAAATGTCCCGTTTTTAATAAAAACTTCCCTGGCTGCTGTTTTAAAAATTGCAAGCTCACTGCCACTACCAGCCCTGCCTATTGTCCTTTCCTGCCTTATTTTTAGCCATAACACTTATCATAACCATACATGCTATGTGTGTAACTAAATGATTTCAATAGAAAATTGAAACTCTTCCCCAGTCTGTAAACTCCTAAATGAGACCAGGGATTTTGGCCTACTTTATTCATTGCTCTTTACCTAACACATAGGAGTTACTGGTACATAGCACATTCTCAATAAATATTTGTTGACTAAACATACTCCCACCAATCAATAATAGTAATATCATCAACTCAACAGGAAAATGAGCAGAAGACTTAAACAAAGCATTTCAAAAAGAAAAAAAACACAACTTGTCAATAAACATATAAAAAGATATTCAAATTTATTAATAGTCAAGGCAATGCAAATGAGGACCAAAATGAAATGCTATTTTACACCATCCAGATTGGCAAACATTAAGAATTCTGATAATGCTAAATATCATCAAGGATGAGTAGCACAGGAAACTCTTAATATACTTGCTGATAGGAATGTAAATTGCTTCTCTTTTTAGAAAACAACTAGGGACTATCTTGTAAAGGCACATGTGTACCTAGCCTATATGTTGTTTTATCCATTCTTAGGTTTGTTTATACCCAGTAACAACGGTACCACTCCCATACTGACTGATCTGTTACGAGCCATCATAAGAGACATGTGAAAACTGAAGGTAAGCATTTAGAAAACTTTATAACAGGTTGACACTGTTACCCTATATTTATTTTTACTTTTTTTTTAGGCTTTTAAAAAATTGTGGTAAAAAAACATACACAACATAAAAATTGACCATTTTAACCATTATTGAGTGCGTGGTTCAGTGGCATTAAATACATTCTCATTGTTATGCAACCATCATCACCAACTATCCCTAAAACTTTTTTCATCTTCTCAAAATGAAATTCCAAAGCAATTAAACAAGAACTTCCCATTTCCCTTGTCCTGCCCGCCCCCACTCCCAGCAAACATTCTACTTTCTGCCTCTGTTGAATTTAACTATTCTAAGTACCTTCTACAAGCAGAATCCTACAGTGTTTGTCCTTCTGCGACTGGATTATTTCACTCAGCATGATATACTCGAGGTTCATCCATTGGGTAGTATGTCAGAATTTCCTTCCTGTATACCACATTTTGTTTATCTATTCATTCATCAATGCACATTTGGGTTGTTTCTATCTTTTGTCTTTTGTGAATAACTGCCATATCATATTTACTGAAATATAATGTATCTGTTGAATATAATAATTTAAAAATTGAGGTCTATATTTTGTATGTCTGGATTTTTAAAAATTTTATTTTCTAAGTAATTCATTTTTATCATATTTTGCAAAAGTACCAGTCTGTGACAGATTGGAAAATTTTTTCAGTTTACCCACAGGTAGTTCAAGAAGTGCCACCTTGGAGTAAGGGCTTCCAAACTTTTCTAAGAACTATAGTAAGAAAAACTTTTCACATCACAGCCCAAGACACATGAACATAACTGAAAGAAAAGTTTTGTGAATCAATACTTAACCATTTCCACATAAAATGCACTAAAGTAGTTACTGCTCTGCTTTATTTTTTTAAAATCCCAGTTGAATCTATTAAATTTATTTCACAGCCCACTAAAGATCATTAATCCCAGTTGGAAAACCAGTGCTCTTGAGAAATTCTTGCACATGTGTGTCAGGAGCCATGTAAAACAAGATTCCCAATAGCATATTCATAAAAGCAAAAAAAAGGGAAAACGACCCAAATATCCATCAATAGGAAGCTAAACAAATAAATTGTGATATATTCACCTAATAAAATATTACAGGGGCCCAATTAATGTGTATTGAATAAATTCATAAACAGTTGTTATACAGCTACATAGAGCATTTTGGATAGATCTTAGAAAAACAACTGTGGAGTAGACAAAGCAAGTCAGTCAACTCTACACTGAACCAAACTGTTTTTAAAAGCTAAAAAAGCAAGTAAAACTGAGCACCATATTGATTAGGGACACATGCAGCTAATAAAACTATCCTAAAAAGCAAGGGAATGAGAAACACAAAATTCAGGACACTAGTTACTGCTGAGGGGCAGGTAAGGGGTGGGATTGAGGAGGAATTCACAGGTAGCTAACAGAATTGGAAATATTAAATTGGGTGGTTTAACGAAAGTTTATTTTATCATTACGCTTTGTTCGTAGATGTGGATTGTATGTATAACTTTATCTATCAAACATTTTTTAAAGATAAAAATGAAGTTGATGAAATTGGAGAAGAGAGCATTCGACCCGCACTGAACAAGCTGCTGAACTCTTTCATTGATATATCAAAATATCAATAAAATAGGGTACCCTGAGCTTCTGCCAAGACTGTGAGAAAATAGCTGATAAGCATTCGAGGATCAGGTTGAAAAGAGAGATGTCAAGACAAGGCATTAAATCAACAATCATCACTTCCCCTTATGAAGTAAACTGCTCCAGTTCATACTCAGCCAGCAACCTCCAGCCCTAAATGCTTCCAACAACCATAGAACATTCTGTGCATCCCTAACTGTTGGTTGCTCTTAGAGTTCTGAGTTGGGGATCTCAGGAAAGCAATAGGAGAAGACTACAACCCCGTCAAGGGCAGAAGCCAGGCCTTAGTCATCCCCTCATTTCTGATCTGCACCTTGGTACCTGTGTAGAGTGGGTACTGGGTAGTTGTTTTCCGTATGAATGAATGAAGCCCTTGATGACAGAATAAATGACTATTGCAGTTAAGCTAAAGATACTGTCATTGCCAATGTATGAGATTATTTCGGGCTGTTCTGACTCATGATTTAACCCGAGACATAGTAATGAGTGTGGCTTCCCAAAAGGTATTTATGAATTGATGATCTTAGGGAGAAGGTAAGACGAGGTCACAGGGAAAAAGTGAGGAAACAGTCGATTTTAAAATAAAACAAGAAACCTTAGGAATTTTAAGTCCAATCGAGCATATCAGTAAGTTGGTGATTATCCTTTTTATCCCCACTTTAATTTTTATCATGGTTAATCACGAAGCGTCAAAAGCAGAGTACAGTGGTTAACAGTGGAATGTGGAGTCACTGTCCAGGTTCGAATCCTGGTTCCTCCGCTTATGGGATAAGCTTGGGCAAATTACTTAATCTTTCTATACCTCAGTTTTCTCATGTAAAATGGAGACAGTCCTAGCACCTACCTCATAGGGTTGTAATGACAAGTGATTAACTGGGTTGATATTCATAGAGAGACGAGAGTCCGACACACAGCAAGTACCATCGGTGTTGTCAAATAAAATCCTTATCTAGGTTGACAAGTATACACTCTTGTGCCTAGTGCCTCCTGTACTGTTCGTGTTGGTTGTAATGTACTCAGACTTCGCTGTGGGAAACAAGTTCTGTGGCCTTCTTTATAGACATAAGGTTTTATCTTTATGGAGCTTTGCTATAGGACCCTTTGATTAGCACACTCACCGATACCTTCTAAGACAGCTGCGTTTAATACGTACGGATTCCCAGCATTCTTCCTTCATGGCGGCTACCCTACCATCGTCCTTTTCGATTCTCACCGTCTCACCCTCTTGGACTGTTACAACAGCCTCCTAAGCAGATTTCCCTGCCTCCACTCTCTGTTTCTGACAGTTCGTTCTTGGCCCCGGGGATGCATTAAATCTTCCTCACCCCTTTGCACGTCATTCTCAGCCACCCACCTCTGGCCAGAACCCTCCGCTCCCTGCCACCGTGTGCACTGTAGTTCTCAAGGTCCTGAGCTTGGTTATCAAGATCTGCACAGTCAACCTTAGCCTCGTTCTCACACTTTCTTTCTCCACTTGCCTTTAAATTTTTTTTTTTTTTTTTTTTTTTGCAGCTATATCAGTCTATTCATTGCTTCTATACTGGTCTTAACTACGCCCACCCAGGCAACACTATTTCCTCCACTCCCAAGTGTGGAATGCTCTCCCCATGCCCTCAAGGTCTAAGAAAGAGACTTTAAGAAGTGAGAGAAAATGGAGATTGGGGAATATCAAAAACAGACTTTGCATTTCAAACTTGTTCCTGGACTTGGCCATGATCCCAGCAATGGGAGGATTCTCTCCCTCCTCTCCATTCTAGAGAGGCATTACAGCATGGTAGCTGAGAGCATGCACTCTGGCTCTGTTACTTTCTGGCTGGGAAAGTTGCTTATCTTCTCTGTGCCTCAGTTTTACTCATCTCTAAAAGGGGGGATAGTAACACTACCTTCTGGAATAGATGTGGTGATGTGCCACACTGATCCCCCTGTAAGATTGACACACTTATTCTCTCAGCCACAGGTGTGTTGGCTGCTTACTGCTCACAAAGAATCCCTTCCAAGAATCACCCTCAACCAAAGGAAGCTGTATTGCCCAAGACTAGGCCTGCCTCTGGGGCAGCCTGCACCCAGTATTGAGTACATAGAGGGTACAAAAACCTGGCCTCCTTGCCTTGACTGGACAACCTTAAAGGGCCACCCAGCTTCAGATCTCACCACAAAATCTCTCTTGTGACTGCATCAGAGCCTTGCCTCTCTCTCTCTCTGCCCAATCCAGCTTCCTTTCCTTCTCTTCACAGGTGGTGTTCCCAAAACTACTCTCAATAAACTGCCTGCATGCAAATCTCTGCTTCAGAGTCTGTTTCCCAGGAAACCTGACCTACAATGGTTGGTCTAAGAAAACAGCCTCAAAAATGGAATTTTGGAGCACTATCACTTATGAGCTGACTGGCATGGAGGACCCCATTACTAATGGTAGGTGGAACACTGAGAGCCCCTGGTATGTGGTTAGAGTGCAATTGCTAAAACTTTCACTGGTGGTGAACTGGGATGGGACACAGGTGGGTGTTAATGCATGGGGCGTACAGCATGCCAAGCATTTCAGAGGTGCTGGCAAGTACTATTTGTAAAGACTGTAGAATGAGATGTCTGTTGCTGGGTGGCGGCAGGGGATTGTTGCATTAGAAAAAGACAATGAAAGGCCCAGAATGATTAATCACCAATGTAAGGCAAAGTGTAAATGTTTGAGAGTACCTTTGGCAGCATATAAAGAGACTCACATCTCTTGTACCAGAGGGCAGAGAAAACTAAGGATCAGGTTCAGCCCTTAATGATAAGAACAAAACTCTAGAGAAGGCTGAATTCTCAACTCCAGCAGACCTGCTATACCATTGTCGGGGACCTGATTGAAAAGAACAGGACCCTGAGACTCTCATGAGGCTGCAGTCAAGAAATTGGTCAGGACTGCAACCGTCTCAAAGTTCAGCTAAGACTGGAGCATATGCTCACACTCATGGCTGCTTTTGCAGACCTTAGAAGATCCTTTTTCAAGCTCATTCTTGCAATTGCTGGTAGGCCCTTGTACCTCTCCATGTGTCCTGATTGTCCTGTCAACATAGCAGCTGGTGATGGGGGAGAGGAGAGGGAGAGGGAGAGAGAGAGGGAGAGAGAGAGAGAGAGAGAGCGCTCATGAATGACATTACACCAGAAAGTCTCCCAAGACAGCCATAGTCTTTTTGTACCCTAATCTTGGAAGTGCCATCCCGTCTGCCATTTTCTAGTCATTAGAAACAAATTATTAGGTCAAGTCCACACTCAACAAGAGGAGAATACATGAGGGAGTGAGTGCTAGGAGGTAGGAATCACTGGGGATCACCTTGGAGGCTGCCTACCACAAAATGGCAGATATTTTCAGGTTCTGGTGACAAATTGAGGACAATTGTTTCAACCCATTTACTTAGTGACAAGGAAGACTCAGCTTTCAGTGGGGCCCAGAGCAAAAAAAAGGCTCTACAGTAAGTGTAGACTGTGGTGCAAGTTCCCTTGTGGTAGTAGAGGCATTCATGGTGGGAAAAGACACTATGAATTTATGGCAAGCCCCAAGAGGAATGACAACATAGATCCCTCAGATTCTGGAGCAAGGCCAGAATCTGGAGCTCTCTGTTCTAGAGGATTGTATATCTCATTCAGAAAACAACAACTTGTATTCTACTGAGCCCTGACAGGCACAGAGCGACTGATTATGGGACCTTAAGTGACCGTGCAGCCAGAGCTGCACATCATAAGTTAGGTTTTATCAGACTCGCCAAGTCATAAGATAGAAGTAGTACATCCAGGATCAAGCCCGAGCAGAGCAGGAGAGCACAGGTGAGCTGCATGAGCAGGTGGCTCAGACTCCCCTACCACCTACCGCTTTTGTACCAGTACCTCTCCTTCAGTTCACATCTACGTCCACACGGGGAATTCTTTATGGCCAGCTGAGGAAGAAGAAAAAAGACTGAGCTGGGGTCACAGATGAGTCAGCTCAGCACGTAGGCGCAAACAGAAGACTGCTGCTGCACTACAGCCCCGCTCAGTGAGGGGTTGGAGAAGGTGGTGGTCCTCAAAGGTAGAGCTGTAGATGGTGCATCTGGTCACCCACTTTTGTGCAAAGGAAAATGGCCTGAGATTATATAGTTAGACTCATAGGTAGGGATGATTGGCTTGGTTTGTTGGTTAAGAGTCTGGAAGCAGAAAGATTATAAAATTAGAGACAAGGCCATCTGGAAGGGGTAGGTGGATGAACTTATAGGACTGTGCATGAAGGGTGAAGATCTTACTGCATGTGAACACCCATCAAAGGCCATCCGCCATGAAAGGAACACTAAATGATCAAGTAGACAGAATCTTGCAGAGAGTTGATGTTAGCTTCTATCATCAGCCATCACAATGCTGGCATAATGAAGAGAGTAGCCACAGTGTTGGGGATAGAAGCTGTGCATGGGCCCAACAGCAGGAGCTCCCACTCAGCAAGGCCAACCTAGCTACTGCTGCTACTAAATATCAATGTCGGTGAGCACCTCACGTGGCACCTTCCTTCCAGGAGAACAACCAGAACTTGATGGGCAACTGATTACACTGTAACCCCTCCACTCTGGATAAGACATATTTCATGCATGAATTTGTCTTTCCTGACTGCAAGACCTAATCCAGCATCACTATCTGACAGTTTACAGAGTGTTTAATACACTAAAACAGAATCTCATGAAATGTTGTATCAAACCAAGGAACCTATAAAGAAGGTGTGGCTGTGGACATACGATCATAGTGTCCACTGGTCCACAACATACTGCACTACCCAGAAGCTGCTGCCCTCACAGAGTGACGGAATAGTTTTTCAAAAGTACAGCTGAAGTACTGGCTGGGAGGTTATGTCCTGTGAAGATGGAATGCCATTCTCCAGGGCATAGTTTAGACCTTAAATCAATGACTATTTTATGATGCTTTGTCCCAAGTAGATAGAATACATGGGTCTGGGGACCAAGAGGTGAAAGTAGGAACGGCTCTGCTTATGATTACTCCTGACTCCCAGTGACCTCGGCTCTAAAGGCCTAGAGGTCTTGCTTCCTAGAAGTTTCCTTCTATCAGAGATACAGTGGTCCAATTAAGCTTTAAGCTGCCTGAACTTAAGTTTCTTATGCCAAGAGACCAGCCGGCAAGGAAAGGAATCATCATCCCAGCAGGGCAACTGACCCTGATCATCGGGAGGTAGTATTACTGTTATAAAATGGGAGCAAAGAAGAAGATATTTGGCACCAGATGATCCACTGGGGCATCTCTCCAAACTCTGTCCCGTATTGACCATAAGTGGACAAATGCAGCAGCCACGGCCTGAGGCCAAGCAAGCTGCCTAAGGTAGCAAAAGTGCTAACCAGAGTCAGGGGACTCTAGAATGCAGAGGGAAGAAGTAGCAATAAGTGTAAGTGCCGTTGTTTGTCCTACCACCCTCTTCTATGGGTCCTCAGAAAAAGAATCCTGGAGAAGCTTCCAAATGAGGCAAACTTACTATGCCAAGCAAATGGATCCGAGCAGAAGGGGCGGACTGTAGTGGACACTGTGGTATACTGCGCGCAGACTCCTTTCTTTTTTTAGAGCTGACACCTCCTTTCCCCCCATTACTTTGAATTTTTCTGGTGATTAGTGACTTAAATGTAAGACCTGAAATCCTAAGATTCCTGGGAGAAAACATAGGCGGTAAGCTCTCTGACATTGCTCTTAGTAATATATTTTTCTGATATAACTCCTCTAGCAAATGAAACAAAAAGAAAAATATAACAAATGGGACTACATCAAACTGAAATGTTTTTGCACAGCAAAGGAAACCATCAAAAAAAAAAAAACACACAAAAAGACAACCAATTGAGTAGGAGAAGATATTCATCAACGATATATTCAGTAAGGGGTTCATATTGAAAATTTAGAAAGAACTCACACAACGCAACTCAAAATAAAATTAAGAACCCAACTAAAAAATAAGCAGAGGAAAAAAATAAAAAATAAAAATAAATAAATAATAAAATAAATAAAATAAAAATAAATAGAGGACCTGAATAGACATTTCTCTAAAGAGGACATACAGATGACCAATAGAAATATGAAAAGATGTTCAATGCGAGTGACCCTTTTGTAACCACAAACATGCTTTCTCCCCATCCCTAAACTCTGCTCTTTATTGCTAAAATTTTGTCTTTTACAAACATATCAATGGAATCATACAGTTTATATGATTTGGGGACTGGCTTTTTTCACTCAGCATAACTTCCTTCAGGTTCATCCAAATCGTTGCATGTATCAGTTCATTCCTTTTTACTACTGAGCAGTATTCCATGGTATGGATGTACTACATTAGTTTAACCATTTACTTGTTGAAAGACATGTGGGTAGTTTCCTATTTTTTGACTATTACAAATAAAGCTGCAATGAATATTCTTGTAAAAATTCCTGCATGAAAATCAGTCTGCCCTTTTTCTGAAATAAATTCTCAGTAGTGTAATCGCTGAGTTATATGTCCATTTTTCATTTTGAAAGGAGCTAGCAAACTATTTTCCAGAATAGCTCTACCATTTTACATTCACACCAACAATGTATGAGTGATTCAGTTTCTCTGCATCTTCACCAGTATTTGGTGTTATCATTATCTTTCATTTTAACTGAGTTCACTTTTATTTCTATTAATACTCTATTTATTTATATTATTCTTATATTTATGGCTAAGGATACTGGTTTTGCTTTTAGAGCTGTGATATAAAATTTTATTTAAAAATAAAATTAAGTCTTTAAAAGTAAGTTGAAACAAAAGAAAATAGTAAGTAAGTAATAGTTTCAGTGTACATGTTGACAGTAAAAATCATGAACTTGGTACATGAATGTGTGAAGTTCAGGAAGCCCTGTGACAATTTACTTATTTTATAGGTTAAATAGGGTTTTATGGCCCAGCCAAACAATTGATCCTCAGTAAAATTTTGGAACATATACCTATATGTTGGAATTCACACCCACTAACTTGTATTGCTTCATTCTTCCAGAGTATGTTCTGTCTTATCTACTGAACTAGAAACTTCACAATGACAGTGCCCTTATACCTCTTATAACCCAGCACCTAACACATCAATAAGTGCTTCATGATTACTTAATAAGTGTATGGTAGGAATTCCTGAGACTATTTGAAATTCCTTATTATGACAGATTGTTACATTAGCAGCCCCCAGTGAACCATGTCTCCTGGTATTTAAGCCTTCAAGTAGTATCTTCACTATAATACACACTGACTCTATACTTATCCAGAGCCTTAGACATCAGCAAGTGTGATGCAAGCAGAGGCTTGATAAGTGCTCGTACATCAGGGCTTGTTCTCTTGCAGTGACCCTCCTGGAATCCAGCTGCAATGTGAGAGGAAAGTCCAGACTATCCTACTGGAGAGAGAGACCACATGGAGATGCATAAAGCCATGTGCGAAGAACTGTAGTGCCCCAGTCAAGTTTTCCACTGAATGCAGGCACATTAGTGACCTCAGCCAACATCATGTGGGGCACAACTGCCCAGTCAGACCACTGAGTCTTGAGAAATAAATCATTTTTGTTTTAAGCCATTGAGTTTTGGCATGGTTGGTTACATTATCAATAGATAATGGATACACTTATGCTGCCTAGGCTGGGAGGGGCTGAGAGGAGGGAGGAGATCCTTTAGCAATTAGATCAATGAATCCATGATGATAGGTTTTGGACAGTTGTAGAAAACTGAAAGCAGAGAAAAACCAGAAAAAGGACAAGAAGAAATACAGTCAAGATAGGCTTATTTATTAAAAGTTCAGGATGTTTAAATGAAGGAATCATAGCATTTAACAACCTAAATTCCTCATGATCACTTAGGCCACAAATGGCCTAATTGTCACATCTCCTCACTTCCAGGCTCATGGCAGACATCACCAAGTGAGCACAGAACTCTTTCCTAATGAACTTAACATAACCTCTGAATCTTTCTCAGCACAGCTTTCCTGGCCTCAGACTTGACACAGGGTGTGAAACCAATTTCTACCTCCAATCTCCACCATAATTATTTTACTGATACATGAACCTAGGACCTAAGAGATTTATTTGCAGAGCTAGTCAGAGAGTAGCAAAGTTAGGACTAAACCCCATGACTCCTGAAGAGCTTTAGAACTGGTCAAATCTGGATTCAAGGCCAGGCTCTCATTAGTTATGTGATCTAACTTAAACAAGTCATTCAGCTCTCAGAGGTTCAATTTCCTCATCTGTAAACATATTTGTCACATATTCTACAAGGATGGACTCTCAAAGTACAGTGATTCCCCAACACATAACAAAGATTACCCGGAAATGCAAAATTTAGTGCTTTGACCCTGACCCGTGGCAATGAGCAAAGGAAAACACAACATACTTTTTTCACAGCACAGAAGGCTTTGGAACCAGCAGGGACAGTGAAAAAGTGGCAAGTGGGGAGGGGCAGGAGCGAAAGAAGTCTCTGTGCTCTGTGCATTGGGGGTGGTCGCTATGACTCACCCTTTAATCCACCAGCACCACTCCTCATTCCATCTTAATTATCTAATAATTTTACCATTTATCTAAGACAAGAGACCGAGGCCTGAGAAAGTGGCACTGAAGCCCTGGTCTTCACAAAACTCTCTCAACAAAGCGAAAGTTGTTTCCAAGTTTGGGTCTCATTCTTCCTCCCTGGACCACTCCTGCAGCAACATTCAGACACCCCGACCCTCCTTGCTCTCTGCTTCCCAAGTCCTTAAGGAGCACTCCAAACCCCCATTCCACTCACATCTTCCTCATCCTGACCATTCCTTTGCTTAAGGGTCTAATCAGGCCCCACATTCATGCCAGACCATGTAGTCCCAGGCGAGAAGCCAGCAGGCTGGCACACACTGACCCACTGACCTAGGAGAACACCACAGCACACTCACTCACCCCAGTTATTCTTGAGGAAGAGAGTCCTAGTCTTGCTGAGAGAAGCCAGCCTTCCCATAATTCTTCCCTACCCCAGGCAGGATTCTTTGGTTGCAAGTAACAGAAACAAACCTTGGTTAACTTAAGTGAGGGGGATATATTGGAGGGCCCAGCTCACAGAATCAAGAGACTGCTGAGGATGAGGATGGAAGAGTTGGGAATACTGATAGTCAAGACATCCTGGAATAGGAGAGAGTCGAGCATCTTGTTAGGACACTTCTTCTTGCACAATGTTATTTTATCCTCCTGCCATTCTGGTTAAGATCCCAAGTCCTTGAATTTCATTGGCTCGGCTTGAGTAAAATCCCTCTCCTTTGCCACCTCAATTGACAGCCCAACTAAGACTGCAACAAAATTGTCCAAAGCTGAAATTGGGGCTGTCACCTGAAAAAAAAAAAAAAAAAAAAGGGAGCAGGATGTTGGACAGCCAAAGACTACATGTATCCAAAATACCCCCAGTCTCTTCCCACTTACACAATGCATTTTCACCACCAAGATTCCAGGTGTTGTGTGTAAATAAAATTTGACAGAACTGTAAACGAAAGCTCATGATAAACAGTACTGAAATTAGCTGAAGGGAGCTCATTTTGAAAAAAAAAATGGGTTTTTGAAATCAGAACACCTGAGTTCTAGTACCAGTCCTGCTGATAATTGTGACCCCTGTTTCTTCATCTAAGCAGTGGGATAAGCAATGACCTAACCAGCAGATCATTATAAGCATCCAAATTGATAATGTACTTGAAGGCACTTCAAAGGCTGTAAAACATGCAAACTTGAGAGACTATTCTGGGTCCGTTTGGGTTTGTATAATTTATTCTACAGATCGTATCATATCAACTACTTAACCTGAGATTGCATTTGGCCAGAAGCAGTGCAGTTCTGACCTTAGCTGGCAGACAGGCTGCAGTGAAGCGAGATGAACGGGAGGAGAACCCTGCAGGTAATGCAGTGGGCAGTCTTATTTCAGCCTATTTTGCAATGCAATGATCTTGAGAAAATATTAGGATGCAGTTCATAGAGAGTTCTTACTAACTCAGAAAAATCAACTCCAGTGAGAGCGAAGAAATAGAAAACTGCTAGGGTGTAGGAAATAGCCATTTGGAAGAACGCATCAGATATTCAATATTCAACACAGAATTGAGTGGCAATGTAGCATAGTTGTTCAGAACACGAGCTTTGAGTCATGAAGACCTGAGTTTGAACTCTAGCCACTTCCTTTGCCTCATCTATGTAAGTACAATAATAATCCACTCGACAACTATATATTGAGGATTTATTATACACCAGGTATTATTTTAGCCACTGAAGGTACAATAGTAAACAATATAGATTAAAAATCCCTGCCCTCATGGGCTTTACATTCTAGTGGGAAAAGAAAGTAAATTAACAAAAAAGTAAAATATATGGCGTATCTGATAGTGATAAATGCCATGGAGAAAATAAAGCAGGGAAGGAAGCCAGTGGGGTGACTGGGGAAGAGTTACTATAATCTATAAGGTGGTTAAGGAAAGCCTCACAGT
The DNA here is from genome assembly GCF_014176215.1 of Rousettus aegyptiacus. Classification (NCBI taxonomy): domain Eukaryota; kingdom Metazoa; phylum Chordata; class Mammalia; order Chiroptera; family Pteropodidae; genus Rousettus; species Rousettus aegyptiacus. The sequence continues at coordinate 108,096,434 of NW_023416308.1, forward strand.
GATGGTGACATTGAAGCCAGGATGAAAGAAGGAAAGGACTGGAGTAGGCAGGTGTCTGGGGGAAGACTATTCCAGGCAGAGGAAACAGCAGGTGGAAAGACCTAGTGTTGAGAGCACACCTGGAAAGTTCAAGGAACAACAAGGCAGCCAGGATGGCTGGAAATTTTGTAGTCGAAGAGAAGATGGAGATCAAGCCAGAGTATTAGAGATGAGGCAGGTAATGGAGCCTGGTTGGCCCAGTACGTTGGCTTTTGCTCTGAGTGAGAGGGGGAGCTCCCGTAAAAGTAACATAATCTAATTTGAATTTTAAACTCTCACTTAGCTGCTATGTTGTGGGCAAGGGCAGAAGAGGGAAATCAATTAGGAGGCTATAGCAAAAATCCAGATGAAACTTCTGGTTTCAGGTCCAGCTTGGGAGTTGCCACTTTCTCCTTACAACCAACTGAAAAAGCAACAAGCCTTCTTAGACCTGTCAGACAAGTGAGATCTCAGAGCCGACTACTGTTGCCAAAATTTGGAGAGACAGGCAAACAAATACATTGAATCACAACTTATCGGAGCAGAGACCACCAGCTGAAAGCTCTGTGGGAAGCAGTGCTGGGGTAGGAAAACCTAAACTGTAATTAATAAACTGCTAAAGGCCTGGTGCAGACAAGTCTGAGAGATAAAAACTCCAGGAGGCCCCAACCATTAAGGGGGTGCCCACACTTTTGTGAGTTTTACCTCTTAGAACTTAACCAAGTTCTCGCAGTACATATCAGAGAAAAATTGCCTCCTATTTCCAGCATAGATAAAGAAAGAAGAAAGAGATATCATTTTTAAATATGTCATTGCATTCTGTTCTTCTTAACAAGGCTCACCCTTAAGAGAAACAATTTTACCAGAGCCTAAACTATTGGGGATTTTTTCCAGAGCCTAACCAATATGGAGGAAGGAAAATACCCAATTCCAGCCCTCTCTAGCCGTCCCTTCCAACTCAAGACAGGAAGGGGCTGAGAGTCACTTGTGAAATTCACAGTTCAGAAGTACAGACTCATTAAATGACTGAGAACTAATCATAGAACTATAGAACATTTCCCTTCTCCCAAACCTATCCTATACTACTAAAGGTCTTTTTGCTACAGTTCCTTTTACCCAGAACATGATGTCCAACTATCAAGAAAAAATGACAAGGCATACGAAAAGGCACAGAAAACCAAAGCTTGAAAAAACATAGCATGCATCAGCACTAGACTCAGGGATGGTAGGAATGCTGAAATTATCAGACTGGGATTCTACAGCTATGGATTAATATCCAAAGGGCTCTAGTGAGGTAGACAGCATGCAAGAACAGATGGACAGTGTAAGCAGAAAGATGGAAGGTCTAAGAATTAATCAAAAAGAAATGCTAGAGATCAAAAATACTCTAATAAAAATGAAGAATGCCATGAGGAGCTCATTCGTAAACTGGACACAGCTAAAGAAAGAACCACTAAGTTTGAGGATGTCTCAATAGAAACTCCCAAAATTTAAAAGTAAAGAGAAAAAAGAATGAAAAATAAAGTAGAAGAGAATATCCAAGAACTGTGGGACAACCACAAAAAGAGATAAAAAGAGAGAAAGGAACATAAGAAATATTCAAAGCAATAATAACTGAGAATTTCTCCAAATTAATGCCAGACACCAAACCACAGATCTAGAAAGCTCAGGATAAATGCCAAAAAAACTAAATCTAGGCCTTTTATATTCAAAATGTAGAAAAATTAAAGATAAAGAAAAAAATATTTTAAAGAGCCAGAAGGGAAAAACACCTTACCTCTAGAGGAGTAAAAATAAGAAACACATCCAACTTCTCCTAAAAAGTCATATAAGCAAGAAGAGGTGAAGCGAAATATTTAGAGTGGGAAGAGAAAAAACACCATCCTAGAACTATGTGCCCTTTGAAATTATCCCTCAAATTAAAGGAGAAATAAAGACATTCTCAGACAAACAAAAAATGGGGAATTTTATGGATTGCCTTGTAAGACTATTAAAAGAAGTTCTTTAGAGAGAATGAAAGTGATATAGGTAAAAAAAACTTACATTTACATAAATAAAGGAAGAACAACAGAAAGGAATAAGTAAAAGTAAAGATACAAGGAACGTGAGAGAGGATAAAAATTACTAAAATCAGAAATGATAGAGAAAACATCACTACAGAGCCCATGGACATTAAGAGGTAATCAAGGAATATTATGAACAACTCTATGCCCACAAACTGGATAATCTAGATGAAATGTACCAATTATTTGAAAGACACAATCTGCCAAAATTCACACAAGAAAAAACAATCTGAATGGGCCTATGTGTAATAAAGAAACAAAATCAATAATTAATAACCCTCCAAAAGCGAAAGCACCAGGCCCCGATGGGTTCACTGGTGAGTTCTGCTGAACATTTAAAGAAGAAACTATACTAATTCTGTACAATCTCTTTCAGAGAATAGAAACAGAGGAAACACTTCCTAACTCATTCTATGAAGTTAGTATTACCTTAATACCAAAACCAGACAAAGACATTATGGTAAAACTACACACCAGTATCTCTCATGAGCACAGATGCAAAAATCCTCAACAAAATATTAGCAAGTCTAATCCAACAATATATAAAAAGAATTATACACCATGACCAAATGAGATTTATCTCAGGTATGCAAGGCTGATTCAACATTTGAAAACAATTAAGGTAATCTATCACATCAAAAGGATAAAGAAGAAAAACCACATGATCACACTGATAGATGAAGAAAAAGTATTTGATGAAATCAAACACTTATTCATAATTTAAAATAAAAAATTCTTAGCAAATTAGGAATAGAGGAAATTTTCCTGAATTGATTTAAAAAAAAAATCTGCCAAAAACCTACAGGTAATACATACTTAATGGTAAGGAACTGGAAGCTTTCCCACTAAGATCAGGAACAAGGCATCCCCTCTTTCCATTCTTTTTAGTATTGTACTGGAAGTCCTGGCTAATGCAATAAGATAAGAAAAGGAAATAAAAGGTATACATATTAGAAGGAAAAAAGTAAAACTCTCTTTATTCACATATGACATGATTGTTGTCTACATAGAAAATCTGAAAGATGCAATACCAAAAAAAAAAAAAAAAAAAAAAACCCTCCTGGAACTAATAAGCAATCACAGTTAGTTGGCAGGATACAAGGTTAATACACAAAAGTGAATCGCTTTTCCTATATAATAGCCACAAACATGTAGAATTTGACATTTAAAACACAATACCATTTATATTAGCACCGTCCCCAAATGAAGTACTTAGACATAAATCTAACAAAATATGTACAAGATTTATATGAAGTAAATATATGAGAAACAGAATAGAGAGCTAAGAAGTAGACCCACATAAATATAGTTAACTCTTTGACAAAGGAGTAAAGGCAACAAAATGGAGAAAAGAGAGTCTATTCCACAAATGGCGCTGGAACAACTGACAACCACTTGCAAAAAAAAAAAAAAAAAGAATCTAGACACAGACCTTACAACCTTCACAAAAATTAATGCAATTGATCATACATAGCTGAAAACATGAAAAAAAAAATCATAGAGTCAAATGTAGATTGTAAAACTATAAAATTCCTAGACGATAACATAGGAGAAAATTTAGATAATCTAGATAATCTTAGGTGTGTCCAGGACTTTTTAAATACAATATTAAAAGCATGATCCACAAAAGAAATAATTGATGAGCTAGATTTTGTTAAAATTAAAATTTTCTGCTCTGTGAAAGGAGTTTTGTAGAGAATAGGAAGACTGAAAGAAAGTATTTGCAAAACATATATCAGATAAAAAATATTATTCAACGTATGCAAAAAGCTCTTAAAATTCAACAATAAGAAAATGAACAACCTGATTAACAAGAATGGGCCAAAGACCTAACAGATGTTTCCCCAAAGAAGATATATAGATGGCAACAAGCACACAAAAAGGTGCTCCACATCATGTCATTAGGGAAACGCAAATTAAAACAACAATGAGATGCCACCGCACATCAGTTAGAATGACCAAAATCCAGAACACTGACAACATCAAACGCTGCTGAAGATGAAGAGCAATGGGAACTCTCATTCATTTCTAGTGGAGATGCAAAATGGCACAGCCACTTTAGAAGACAGTTTGGCAGTTTCTTATGAAACTAAAATACTCTTACCATACAATCCAACAATCACTCTCCTTGCTATTTACCCAAAGGAGTTGAAAACTTATGTCCGCACAAAACCCTACACACAGATGTTTGGAAAAGCTTTATTCATAAAAGCTAAAACTTGGATGCAATCAACATGTTCTTCAGTTGCTGAGAGGATAAACTGTGATACATCCAGACAATGGAATATTATTATTTAGCACTAAAAAGAAATCACTATCAAGCCATGAAGACACATGGAGGAACTTTAAAAGCATATTCCTAAGTGAAAGAAGCCAATTTGAAAAGGTTACATACTATTTGTTTCCAACTATATGACATTCTGGAAAAGGCAAAGCTATGGAGACAATAAAATGATCCGTGGTTGCCAGGAGTTGGGGGAAGGAAGGGATGAATAGACAGAGCTATTCTGCATGAATGGGATACACATCATTACACATTTGTCAAAACCCATAGAATGAACACCACCAGGAGTAAGCCCTGATGTAAACTATGGATTTGAGGTGATAATGATGTGTCGGTGTAGGTTCATTCATCATAATGAATGTACCACTTTGGTGGGGGAGGCTGCAGGGAAGGCAGGAGGTATATGGTAACTCTCTGAAACCCATCGATTTTGCTTCAAACGTAAAACTGCTCTAAAAAAATAAAGTCTATTCTTTAAAAATCCAGATAAGAGATGATGGTGGCTTGGACAAGGGTGGTGACTGTGGAAGTGGGGAGAAATGATTGTTGGATTCTGGGTATATTTCGAAAGAATAGTCAATAGAATTGCCAGTAGATTGGATGTGGGGTACTATGGCAAGAGAAGGTTCCATGTGACACAGACTTCACACGACGCCAAGCAAATACTAAATATTCGGTAGACACCAAAATCTCATAAAATTTCAAAAGAGATGATGGTTCTTGGCAAGATAATATCTTAATTAGATAATTCATGGAGGTGGGGTTTGGGACACAAAGAACTCAAAGAAATTGAGGGGCCATGTTCTAGTCCACTCTAAGAAGTTCTCTTTCATATGCATAGTTTCTTGTGGTCAGCAGCTCAGTTCTGGAAAGAGACAAATGGAGTAGGAACAGAGGAAAACAACAATGACTCCTCCCAGGACCAGGAGCATGATAATAACTCCACAAGTAATAATTAGTCATTACAGTGGTGATATTAGCTAGACATGTGGAATGTTCTATTTTTTTGAAGACCTGTGCTAGGCCGGCCTCTTTATTGCAGTGCTTTTAGCATAAGGTAAATGAAAAGATTCAAATTAAGGTATGAAGAAAAGCAAAAGAATCAATTCTCTAAACAGTGATAAAACTCTACTTTAGTTCCCATCATTCCCATCATTTGGGGGGTCCCTCCTATGCATTAGACATATATATTTCTCTAATGCTGAAATCAGTCCAGCAAGGTAGATGTTATTGTGTGCATTTTACAAATGAGAAAGTAAGGCTTATCCAAAGATATCACTAGCTAAAGGGTCATGAACCTGAGTTCAAACCTAAGCCTATGTATCTCCAAAGTTCATGCACATAGCACACTGCTTCACCTTTGTTTTGTTATCACAGCAAACCTTATTGAGTGCTTCCTTTGTGCTAGACCTTGGTGTCTTATACTTATTTATATGAACTATACACCTATTTATATGAACTATTATCTCCATTTTACAGATGAGGAAATTAAGGGTCCATACTCTTATGTTAAATTTTTTTTTGTTTTTTTAAACATAATAGTAATACATGGTAACAATTTTAGAAAATATAACAAAGAGAAAAGAAAAAGTATCACCTTTAATTCTATCATTCTGAGATAATCGTGATTATTATTTTGGTAGATAGCCTTTTAATCTTTTATACACACACATTTTTTACAAAAATAAGATCATATTGTTTTTGCTTTTAACCTATCTTTCACTCTCTCACTTAATAATTATTACATTGCCAGCATCTTTCTGCTTTAAATATTTTCTACAATGGAGATTGACTCTTGCATCATGCACTTATTTAAGAATATGTAAGAATCTTCCCTCCCATTCAAAATATGTACAAATACACATACACACACATAATCACGCATATAAATTCAGACATTCCCTAAATCGTGGACCCTGAGAGCCTCAATTCTACAATACCATTTCTAATGCCTGAGTAATATTCCATCATGGAAGGATGCCCTCTGCATCATTGAACCGACCTAAATCAATCTTCTATGGTTGGACATTTAGATTATTTCCAATTTTCCACTATGATAAACAACATTGCAATGACTATTCCTATGGATAAATCTTTGAGGATAGCCCTATTTATCTCTTTGGGATCAATTCCAAAAGCGCAATCATTTTTAAGGCTTTCGATAGTATTTCCAAATTGCCCTCCAGAAAGGTTGTATCTATTTACGTCCCACCAGCAGTGTCTAAGAAGGCCCATTTCCCCACATCATTGCTCACATCCGGTCTTACAAAACACTATATTTTGTACCTTTTTAACCCTGGCAGCAACTTCTGGCTCAAGAAACTGGAAACAGCAATCTTTGGGGAAGACTCCAGATTGAGAACTGCTCTTTCCCTGCCTCAACAAAGCCCCAAAGGCTGTGATTTCCTAGATTTAGCAGAAGACCCTTCTTGCAAATCTCTTTGCCCTTGTCCTTAGTAAGAAAATCATCGCTAGGTGGGAGGAAACAAACAAGCTAACCTTTTTTTTTTTTTTTTTTAAATCTCGGTCGATTTTTAAACATTTACATTACGAAATGTTTGTCCCCAAAGGAACTGAGAGGGTTCCTTTTAGTAGATCTTAAAATTCATAGACAAGTAATTCTGTAATGTGACTGCTCCTTCTCTCCCACTTTAGATAGCCAAATCTGGCTCCTGATATATAAAATATACTGGGGGCGCCAAGGGGGGTGGGAAGCTTAAGTCTGACTCAAGAATTCCACAAGAGTGGTTATAAGAACAAATTTCTTGCATATAGTAGGCGCTCAATAAATGTTCGTTGAATTGCTCTGGAAGACTTGGACATGCACCCTGGAGTAATAGGGGATTTCGTGTACGTGTTTAACTACTAAAGCTTTCATTAACTGTGGCAGTGTTAAATACAGTCAGTACTAATGAGGGGGAGTGGTGACCTGAATACACCAAAACAGAGGGAAATCCCAGATCAACTCTATTTAGTCTTGAAATGCGGTCCATGGGTTTTTTTTTTTTCCTCCCTGTAACAGATGTACCTTTCCAATTCTGTCCAGCTTAGGCAAATATTACAATGAGCTTATCCTCCATGAGCCCACAGAGAGAACCCACTGTAAAAGGCAGTCATCAGGCTAGATTTTAAAGTAGCCAACGAAATTTGAATATGAACATATTAAATGATATAAAGGAATTATTGTTAATGTATTAACTGTGATATTGACATTATTTTAGCTATCTTAGGGATATGGTCCTTTTTTAAAGATGCACACTAGAACTAACAAATTAATGTTACTACAGACCATCTGCAGAAGGTATAACAAAGGTTTGACTACATTATAGCAATAATTACTGTTGACTGGAAGTTTTTTTGTGCAAACCAGTTTAGATATGTTAACTCGAATCCCTATAACAAACCTCAGCAGGGCAGGCATCATATCCCCATTTAACAGATGAATAAACTGAGGCTCAGAGGCAGTAATGAGTACTGCCAATGCTTCTGCCCTGATTCCACTTCAGGGAACCACTCTCCTTCATCGGATACTGTCAAAGCACCCTGTCCTCCTGCCCAGAGGGTGGTGTGACACACGAGCCTCTCCTGTAAACCTCGGCCTGCATGAAGTCATACTCAGACCAGCGATGGTGGACATCAGCTCGTCCTTCCTAAGGTCTGGATCTATGGCTCGTCTGTCCATTCTATGAGCTGCCTCTGCTCAAGGCAGCCACAGTTGGTTTCCACTGCGCGCCCACAAAAACTGCTAACTGACAGACAAATGTTACCTGAATTGCCTGCAGAGTAAATGGCAGCATGAGGATTTGAATTCAAGGCTGTCTGATGTCAAAGTCCCACGTCACTTCTCAAAGGACATGAATAAGGTATCGAGCTCATGCTACTTCCAAGTCCCGACTTTCACTTTCCCTGCCATCTGCTTCTTCCCTATAAAATTCCCACACACTCACTTCCATGTCTCTCTGCCCACAGAGGTGTAACAATAATACATCACTGCACTGACATAGCCACACCTCCACACCGGGTACCCAGTGTGTAATTCAGTGATCACTTTAATCCATATTCCCCCAGACTAACGAGCTATTGCCGCTACTCACACCACCTCTTTGTCCATAGAACAGCACTGAAGGGGAGGCTTGAACAGGTCATCTGGTTCAACTTCCTGCCTCAAAGAAATGCTGCCCAAAAATTTTTTAAAATTCAGTCACGTGATAGGAGTCACTTTTGCCATCACTGTTGTCACGAGTCTACTCGTTACCATCAGCCTTGCGAAGCCCCAAGTGCTATTCTAAAATCAGAATGTGTAAGTCCTAAAAAGACAGACTGGAAGAGAGAGCCTCAGAAACCCCGGGGGCAGGGGGCGGGGGGCGGGGGGGAAGAGCACAGGCTCTGTCGTCAGAGATGCATCTCACAGCAGTTGTGTGACTCTGGACACTCATTTACCTTCCCTCAGCCTCAGTTTCTTCATCTGTAAAACGGGGATACTAATAATGGTGCCAACTTCATAGATTCTCGAGATGCTTCATCAGATGACACAGTTAAAATGCCTGATACACTATAGGAGTCAATAAAGCCAGTGATTCACTTCCTAAAGAATTTAGGACAGTCGATCGCTTATTCCTATTTTTAAAGATCTCCAAGGAAAGAGAAACCATGGCATCTCTTGGTAGCTAGTGCCTGTGTTTCACAACCCACTTAGATGATGTGTGAATATAGCACAGAGGCCCACATCCAAAGAGGCTGGCGGAGGCTGGGAGGCCTGCCAAGCAGCTTGCTGGACTGCTACCCATTCTATCGCTTCCCCCAGCATTGCCTCCTAAATATATATATTAGCTTAGCCATCCTTCACAGGCCCACCTCCTCTTGGAAACCTTCTCTGACAATCCCCTGGTTCGAAATCTTTTCAGCCTTCCAACGACTATAACACCTGTTGGCTGTAACATTCTTCAGGCATTTATCAAAAAATCAGGCTAGTACTATACCTATTTAATTACCTCATTAGTTAATTCAATAATTATACATGGGATGCCTTCTACATTGCCTAGGCACTGGGCATACGGCAATGAAAAAAACAGATGAGGTCCCTATCCTCATGAAGTTCGCATTCTAACAGAGAGTAGGGGGACAAAAAAATAAGTATATATTACATCAGTCAATCGAAGGTGCAACAGAGGAAATTAAGACAGTACAGGGTAGGTGGCTGTTCTGTGTAGGAGGAACGGTGGCGCCTGGCTCCTGCCCACCTCGCGCTAGCTCCCTCTCATTCCCTCACGCAGGCTTTCTCTCAGCTTGTCGAATTCACCGCACTCCTCGCTGCCCCAGGACCTTCGCATGTACCTTTGGTCTGAAACAGCTGCCCCTCCCTCTCACCTTACTAACCCCCTCTTGTTTATGATGTGACATTCGAGCAGAGACCAGAAGCAAGTGAGGAGACTACTCATATGCACTTGGCTTCTCTGGGAAACTATAAGCTCCTGGAGGGTAAGAGGAGGCAGTGGAGAGCAATGGCTAGAGACGCAAGCTCTGGAGTCAGGATGACCCGGTTCAAATCCCCGCCCTACCATACCCTGGCTGTATGACAAACTCCTAACTTCTCCAAGTCTCGGTTTCTTCTTCTGGAAAATAGAGAAAGAACAGCATTTATTTCAAAGGAATATTATGAAGATTTAATGAAATCATGAATGTATGGTGTTGGGCATCAAAGGTGGATTTACCCTGAAGCTTATGAAACTTCAAGAACACACACACACACACACACACACACACACACACACACACACACACACACACTTGCATGAGCCCCTTCCAATGCCCTCAGAGCGGCCCTGGCCATGAGTTCACGCGGTCACATGTTTCTGTAAAATATGTTCACAAGAACATATTTGACTTCCCTCCTGTCATTCTCCCCCTGATGTCAATGGCAATGGAGAGGACATGGACCTTTCGTGCTCCTAATTCTGTAATCTTCCTTTTAAAGAGGCTCCCTCCAAATTGTATAAGCTTCAGACCGCACAAAACTTGAACCCACTCCTTCCTGGCACATGGTGGCAGCACTGTGGTAGCTGGGCATCGTCGCCTCCCGCCCAGTGTCCAGTCGAATGACCAGTACAGAGCAGGCGTTCAGTGGTTGCATTATGATTAAAGGAATGCCGAGATCTGTAGCTTCGGATGGCAAGGGGCGTTAAAATGCCAACCACCCTTCCTTCCCTCTTCCCCCACAAAATCGCTGGAGGACTGTCAGGACAAATGAAAGATTTCTAAGAGTAACCATATTAGGAGAAAGAGAGCAAAGCAAACGCTTTCCAAGAAGGCCAATTTCCTGTCCTCTTAAGGTGAAGGAGTTTAATTCATCACCTGAGGATCAATCCCCAGGGTGCTGATGGCTGTGGGCAGGTGCTAGGGTAGCCCCACCCCCTGTTGCCCCCACACCTGGAAAAGGAGGTTCTGGGAGAGCAAGACAACGCATGTCTCAAGGGACTGCCAAGTGCAAAGCCTCATACTCAGACCTCAGGACACTTTGGCCTTCCTGAGTCATCACCCAGAGCTGGCCTCAGGGTCTGGCAGTTCTCATATTTAAGCTGAAAAGCTCTTGAAATCTACACCAGCATGGGAATGAGCTGTTTTCCCCTCCTAAGGGCTGAAAACAGCTCATACCCATCTTCCAAAGGGAAACCTTCTTTCTACTTGAAAGCAGTTATAAAATCACGTCTCAGCCTTTTATTTCCCAGGCAAATGATGCCAATTACTAATACCAAAGGGAAGGAACGTGACTCATTGATGTTCCCAGTTCTGACGGCTGATTGCCATAAATCCCCCAGTCCCTAGAGTTTGCTCCGCCTTCTTTCTGACAGTTCTCCACAGTCATCGCCCAGAAAGTCACCCTCTCTTCTTGCTTTTCTCCAGGAGACTTCTAGAAGGAGTTGCCAAGGCCCACTGATCCTTTTGCAAGGTCACGCAAAGTCTCCTTGCCCACCTCCCGGCCAGACTCAGAGGACTTGGTTTTAGTGTCTTTGTATGTATTTCTGTATGTACAGGCACATATATTTCTAGTGTCTATTAAACAGAGAATCTTTGTTCTCATCTGTCCCTGGTCCTACCCATTGTCCTCTCCTCTCCTGCCTTCCCTGGGATTGTGTCTCCAATTCATAAACTTAGTGGATTTTCTTGCTCTTTTGTCATCATTCAAACAAAGTACACAACAGCAGCAGGCAGAAGCATATTAGCCTGGAATATTTCAGGGAAGGGACATTCTGCTTAGAATTGGCCCTGTGAGTCCTTGGCCTCAGCCTTCCTGCCCACCCCCCAAAATGAGGATAAGACCTTGAACTCAGAAAAGTACTTGTCCTTTTTTTGAGGAGAGGAGAGAAAATAACTTTGGATGACTTTTTAATCATTGTCATAACATATTGAACTTATAACCCAACACATGTATCATCTAAAAGTGAGTTTGTTTTGGTGAGGATGGGGGGGCTACCGTCTGTAATAGTTTCCCCCTAACTTTCTGAAACAGCCTCAATGGCTGGACATCTTCTTATAATCAAGGCAGTTTGTGAAATGTATAATTAAATGTGATTGAAATGTATAGCTTTGTATATGCTTTAAAAAAAAAAAAAAGTCCTTTATCAGCCCATGTGCTCTGATTTGGGATTCAGAAAACATGAACCCCGTAACAGAAGAACACTGTATCCTCAAGCCTGACAGCTTTTGTTGATGGATTCAAGAAGCTGAGACTGGAATGGAGGATGTGAAAATACTTTGAAAAGACCTTTCACTATACAGATGCAAGCATTTATCATCATCATCATATCATCATTATTAGCAATAATAAGTAGATCAGGGGATCTTTTCAAATGCAAATTTAATCACATTGTGCCTTTCGTCCAAGACCTCCCATTGCTCTCAGGACAGAAGCCAAAGCTGTACCAGCCCTCGAGCCCCAGCATGGGCTGGCTCCTGCCCACTTCGCAGCGACTCCCTCTCAGTCTCAGCGCACCCACACAGGCTTTCTCTCAGACTTTCCAGTTGCCATACTCCTCCCAGCCCCAGGACCTTTGCATGCGCCTTTCATTTGGAACACCTGTCCTTCCCCACCTCGCCCCGTTAATCCCCTTTTTGTTCAGATGTTGGTGTAATCACACTTCCTCAAGGAAGCTTGCTCCACCTTTCCTGACTTGGTGAATCCTTCCCTTCTACAGCCTCACAGAATCACGTATAGCTCTGCTCATTACTTTATGCTTATTGAGTATCTACTATGTGTCAGACAGTATTCTAGGGGCTGGGAATATAATGGTGAAAAAAGAATCCCCCAGGGAACTTCCATTGTAAGAGAAGAGGAGACAATAATCAAGTCAGCACATACTTGTATAACAAATGTCAGGCATTGATAAGTACTGTAGAGGAAAGTAAAGCTGGGTAAGAAGTAATGTGGTGGCAGGGGTAGGGGTGACTGTTACAGGTAAGGGCAGCAGAGAAAACCTTTCTGAGCAGATGACATTAAACAGAGACCTCAGTGAAATGAGGGAGCAAACCATGCAAAGGTGTATGGAAGCATGACCGCAGACAGAAGAGTAGGAAGGGCAAAGGTCCTGGGGCAGAAATGAACTTGGTAAATCAAACACACACACACACACACACACACACACAGCAGAAGGTCAGTGTGGCTCGACTTGAAAGAGCCACTTGGGAAAGTACTAAATGAGATTGGAGGACATGTAGACAACTCTTCTGATGAATTTTGCTGCAAGGATCAGAGAAATCAAACAGGAGCCAGGGTTGCACATGAGAGCTATGGAAGGTGTTTCTGCTTTGTTTTTTATTTTGTTTTAAAATGGGAAATATTACAGCATATTTGTATGCGAAAAAGAATGCCCCAGTCGAGAGCGAGACATTGGTGATTCATGAGAGAGGAGATTATTGCAGGCAGATCCTTGAGTAGGTGAGGGAGAATGAGAGCCAGGGCCCAAACAGAGGGCTTGGCTTTACACAGGCACAGGGACGGTTAGTCATTTGCAGCAGGAAAGAGGACAGAGCATACACATATTGATGCTGCAGGTTGGCAAGTTTAGTGGTGGGTAATGAGCATTCTGATGGCCTCTATTTTCTCAGTAAATAGGAAGATGAGATCATCAGCTGAGAACCAGGCAGGTTCAGAAGGTCACTGGAGAAAAGAGAAGGTACAAATAGCCATCTCGAAGAGGGGCAGAGTGACCGAGGGCTGTAGTAGGCTTGAAGGGTTGCTGGGCAGTGTTGAAGCAGTCCACTTATTTGAAGACTTACATTTAAAACAAGACCTGTCTGGGCAGTTGTGGGTGTTTTCTCCAGCCATGTTCCTGTGCCCAGACACAGATGTAAAAGAGGTATTCCACTGGGTTTAACCGAGGCTGGGATTTTGGCAGGTGGATACAACAATACAAGAGAGTCACAGAGCAATTTTAATACTAGGCCTTGGAATCCAGCCTGGGTAAAGAGGAAGGGGTGGTGAAGGACAGTGAAAAAAAGGGCTGGATTTAAGATTTCAATAGGATCGAAGGATTCTGGGAGTAAGAGTCCAAGGATAACCGAGCTGGGAAGATAATTGGTGATGGTCCAACGGGGATGGTGGGAATGAAACTTCAGAGGTGCTGTAATTATGACAAGGTCTGTTTGTGACTCTGTGGTTGTGGCAGAGTGGAGAAGGAGGATCCCAGCGTTAAGGCATCAAGAAAGGAGAGGCAGGGTGGTGGGTGGTCATCTACGTGGATCTTGAAGTCACCATAGACAATGGCAGGAGTAGAGGTACAGAGAAAGTCAAGGAGCCAAGTCAATAAACACGTGAGCCAAAGGTAGGTAGAAAGCACAACAGATGGTTTGATGATATGAGCTCATACTTTTCATGTTTATATAATTATTATTTGATTAATGTCAATTTCACCCACTATATTGCAGATACTTGCAAGGGTATAGGCCATGTCTATTGAACAATTTGGTATGCTGCTTTTTTTTCAGTTATCATAAACTTATTCTAGCTTTATTTTTTTTTAATGTATCTAATCATAATAGTTATTCATGGTAGAAACTTTGGAAAATATAGAAAATTATAAAGAAGAAAATTAAAATCATCGATAATTCCTCCAATTAGAAGTAATCATTATTGACGTCTTAGTGTATTTTATTTTGTCTTTTTTTCCTATGAGTACATGTCATTTTTAATGGCTGTATAATAGGCCATCCAGTATCACAGATTATTTATATTGTAATATAGTTAGGTTATTTCCAATTTTTATCTATGTAAATGATGGTGTAATACATATCTTTGTGTATGAAGTTTTTCATATATTGGGTATTTCAAACTTAGCTTCTCAAAAATGGAATTACTGGGTCCAAGACTGAATATATTTAAGCTCTTAACAATGTATCCTTAAATTGCATTCTAAAGTGGTTCTATTAGCAGTAAATGAGTTTGCCTGTTTTCACAGCATGCTCATCAGCACTGACGATTATACGTTAAAAAATTCTCCTTGTTGTTTTCGTTCTAATAGAGATTCCACAGGAAAGAGAATAGCAAACTCGGGTTTATTTTTTAGGTGGTAGAGAGAGGCTGGGCTGTAGAGAAGTGAGAGAGTGCTGGTATGGAAACCAGTTAGGAAAATGTGGCACCAGTACAGGAAAGAAATGCCACAGCCAGGCAGTGATTAGAAAGACATTTCTGAGAAAGGATGGGTTGGATTTGTGACTGATCTGAAGCTAGCAGGAAGGAAGCAAGAGGTGTCAAGTTCAACTCCAAGGTGTCTAGATTTGGAGGTAGAATGGAGGGTGATGGCATTAACCAAGACAGGGAAGAGGGATGGAGGGGCAGGTTTAGGAGGAAAACAAACCTTCCTGTTTTTTTTTTAAATAGGAAAATCAACGGAAGTTTAATAACATGTATACCTCCTGTATACGTGGGAAAGACTCAGAAAAACTGAGTAACTCCAAGCTTCCAGTTTGCAACACGTTACTGTGGGTACCTTCCAGAGTTCCAGGTGGCGATGTCAACATATCCATTAACAATGTGAGTCTGATGCTTGGGAGAGGATGGCACTGGGGATACAAGTTTGGGAATTCTCTGAATGGAAATGGAAATGAATGAGATCACTGGGGAATGAGAAATGACTTCAGGGAAAACCTACATTTGAAAGGTAGAAGAGGAATGAATGAAGGAAAAAGAGTTGCTGAGGAAGCAGGAGGGGAACCAACAGACACTGGAGCCAAATGCCAGGGGGATAGAAAGGTTCAAGGAGGAAGGATGGTCAACAGTCCTTCCAATGCCTACAGGAATTATGGAGAACCATGATGGAGAGTTTTGGGGAGAGGAATCTCCAGGAGAGGCTGAGAAGGAAATAGAGGATGTGAAATCAGAGGATGGAGAATTGTCTCATGGGCCATTTGGTGGGTGTCCAGAAAGTGTGAGAGGGAGCTCTAGCCTCAGTGGGAAGTCATTCTCCTCAAGTTTCTCTATTCTTTCATTGAGGCGAGAGCTAGTCAATGTCTGCACTCCGTACTGCTCACGTGAGTGTACCCAGGTGGTGCAAACTGAAAGCTGGGAGGCCTGGCTCTGGATCCTGGCTCTGCCGTCATCTCAGACATCTGATTTTGGCTCAACCTTTGATCTCTTTACCTATTACATGAAGGAGTCAGTGAGTAAAAGGGAGCCTGAAGCTGGCCTCGGTTCGGTGTTGGTTCACAACCAAGAGTTCACGTAGCTGCAGTGAAATAAGAAAAATAAAGTCAAAATTGTGCATTTTTCATGAATGTAAATACCTTTATGCAATGTAAAAGACTGCTGTTTATTCTGAGATCATAGCTTTCCTACTTTGCTGATGGTAAGCTATCCTTTTGTGAAATGATGGTAGGTGGTAGCTGAGGGTTTTCTCCTAGTGTTTCTTTTTCATGTCTTTATTTACCAAATAAGAAGTTTGTAACTCTGCTGGCCCACTAAGTCAGTTTGAGAATGTTACTGATTTATAAATTGCTAACATGTAGAAGTGAGCGGCCTTTATATTTGTTAGGGCTCTCACCTCTCAAATCCTAAAATCCCAGCCCTCTGAAGATAGTCCTAATGGTATAGCTCAGCCAGTATAGGGTGAATCAGGTACCACTGCTCCACCCCGGCTCTCCCCTCTCCCCCAACCCCGTACAAGAGCTTTGAGTTTGGGCCTTTGCTCCATGATGCCATAACCTGGCCTCTCTTTATCCCACAGTCCACTAGTGCGCTGTGTGTATCTGGCCACCCAGAGCTCAAGCCTCAGTCACCACTGCTCCTGTCCAACAGTAAGGCTCCACACCAGGCTCCTGCACATAGGAGATGAATTCCAATGAGGAAACTAACTCATCCCCTTCCTTAATCTCCTCCAGGACTGGGATGTGTATCCCCAACGTCTAACAATCCTATGAGTGCTCAGGGAATATTGAAGATTTGTTATTTTCCTAACACCACTCAGCTAATATGCGGCAGAAACTAAATTTGAAGCCAAATCCTTTTCAGTCCAGTCCATTACTCTCTTTCCCCACTGGCATCACAGAATGGTGGGACATCAGTCATCAGTAGGGGCGATCTTCGCAATCGGGACAACCTTTTCAGGTTCCTCAAATCAAACTCAGGGAATGGAGCAAGCATAAGCCAGGTCTTACCTCCGGTGGCCATTTTATTCTGTTCACACTGGCTGATGATGAAGGGATAAATGTGAACCGTTCATGCATGAGAGACAGACTTTATAAACTTCATCTTTATTTTTCTCAAAGTAATGACTGCTCTTAGTCTAAGAAGTTGAATTCTACTAAATATACCTTTAACGGAAAACAGCTCCTCTTTGTCCCTGACCACTTTTGTACATTTTTTCTGGTATGCACCTTCATCTATCTAAACAAGCTTAGATGCTATGTCTTCATTTGTTGAATTTTCCCATCATCTATTGTCCAACCTGATGAATGAGTTAGATTTTTAAAGCGCTACCTGTTCCCCTTTTCTGTTCAATGTAATTACAACTTCTTCTTAAGTTAACACTTAATGTTTACTTTATCATAATTATATGATTTTTAGTCACTGAGCTGGTATACCAAGATATGCTTCTGTTCTTGGACAACTTTTGTTTATTCTGAAGTTAAAAATGAGTTCTTTTTTTTTTTTCATTTGCTTAGTTTTCTGGATACCAGACAATAACTTTTCTTAGAATTTCTGACAGCCTTTTAACATTTCCACATACCAAGCAACTCGGGTAATCTACCCGTTTCATTTTTTCTTGTAGATCTCCCTCTGGGAAGGTACCGTTTGGACTGGGTGCTTCTATTTTCCACTATCCTGGGAGCTTCCTTTGCTGCTGTCCTGATTTGGAACCCATGAATCCCACATGGTCCTCTTTCTGGGTTTATTACAAGGAAAATAAACTTTTATGTCTAAAAATGTCTTTACTTCCCTTCAACACTTAATTGATAATTGAGCTGAATACAGAATTTTTGGTTGGAATCATTTCCCCTCAGGATTTTGATACCTTGCTCTATTTTCTTCTAGCTTCTGATGTTATAGAGCAATCTGAGGCAATTTTGATTGCTGATCCTTTATAAAAAGCCTACTCTGTTTGTGTCAGAGGGAAGCTTTTTATCTCCAGGGTTCTGAAATTTCACAATGATGTGCCTCAGTAGGGACTTTTGTCCGTCATTGGGCTTAGCACCCAGGGGACTCAGTCAAACTGGAAACTCAGCTCCTTTAGCTCTGTGAAAATTTTTCATTTTACTTAGTTTAATAACTTTCTCCCCACCCTTTCTCTGTCCTCTCTTTCTAAAATTAGACAGAGTGAGGATATAGAGTGTAATGGAAGATACTGTTTTAGGCAGAGTGGCCAGGGGGATGTCTCTCTGG
The DNA here is from genome assembly GCF_014176215.1 of Rousettus aegyptiacus. Taxonomy (NCBI): domain Eukaryota; kingdom Metazoa; phylum Chordata; class Mammalia; order Chiroptera; family Pteropodidae; genus Rousettus; species Rousettus aegyptiacus. Next base: position 108,114,669 of record NW_023416308.1, read on the forward strand.
TAAAGTGACACTTGAGCAGAAATTTGAATAAGTGTCTTTTCATCTATCAAAGAAAAATTATTATATTTTTCTTTCGTTCCTTGCATTGTCTCTTTGTCTTGTCAGTTTCTTTTGTTCATCTTTTTTTGGTTTATCTCTTCTGTCAGGAAGCTTTGCTCATGTGTCTGGTGATCTTCGGCTGAGCGTTGACATTGAGGGGAAGCACTGAAAACCATGGGAAGCCCTGTCTGTGTGCCTGGGGCTTGCCAAATTAAATTAAATTCCGCTTAATTCTCTTCACTCCACCTTCAGTCACTCCCTAAAATTCCTGCGCCTTCCTGGAATTCTGCAGGGCAAACTTTTCGGCTCCTCATGGACCTCTCCCTCTGTAGGCCATGCAATTTCTGCTTCTTCCAACCCATCTGTTGTCTGCGATGTCTCTTTGTCCTTAACACTTAGGTGGGATTTTAAGAGGATACACAGATAAACATGTCTTCAACACCATGCTAACTATGTTTAACCAGAAGGTAAGATATTCTGTGAAATAAATGCTAGCAAACAAATCAGCCTAAGAATTTTTTTTTTTTAAGAAAAAGAAAACCCTTGCAGAGTATCCCTCCTGTAGAGACCACTGTACTTGACAATCATGGAATTTTATGGATAAAATGACCTCAGACATTACCTATTCTCCCCACCTCATTTTACAGATATAGAAAAGGAAACCCAGACAGCATGAGTCTTACCCAAAGTCACAGCAGAGAAATGGAAGAAGTCTCTGATTCTTATACTTGTAATCTATGCCTTTCCCACTGCTATCCCGGCCTCCCCAGAAAAGCCCCTCAGGCAGTCGAAAGATTTTCCTCTTGATGGGGCTTCCAAAGCAAATGCTTTTTTACCCTGTGGGCCAGTCTGACCTGGATCAGTCCCATCTGGAGAAGAACCATGACAATGAACTAGACGCTGTTTCTCAAGCAAGACCAGGTGTGTTTGCGGCACATTAAACAGAGACCATTTCTTAAAGGACAGAGTCAAGATAACAAATCCACCTTAAAATAAACCTCAAGTCAGATTACCAATTAACACTAAATGTATTTAAGCAAAATAAGTTTAATTGTCTAATTAATTTTTCACCAATTAAGTCCATTTTTACATGCTGCATTTTATATTGCCTTGGCAATGAAAGTAATTGGATCCCTTTATAACTATTTTCCACTCCCTAGTTTGCTAAGTCGTTCAATGCTATTGTCTACAGAAAATATAAAAATATAAATCGTCCCAAACCAGTCTCATTACAACATTATAAAGTTCATAAAGTACTTCTGTTCAGAGGGTAAAGGGTGGAGGGTAGCTGCAAAGATGAAAATGAGAAAAGGTAGAATCTGGTAGAAAATATGCCCATGGGAGGCAGCCCCTAACAGGGTCCCTAGTGATCCCTACCTCTTGGCATTCACACCGCTGGGAAGTCCCCTCCCCTAGAGCGTAGGCTGACCTAGTTACTCCATTCTAAAGAGCAGAATGTGACAGAATGGATGGGATGTCCTTTCAAAGATCAGGTTGTAAGAAGACTCCCGTCTTGGTTGTTCTCTCTCTTTCTCACTCTCCGTCTCTCTCTTTCTCGGGTCACTCGGTCAGGGTAAAGCTCTGTCATGAGCATCCCCACAGGGAGGCCAAGGAACTGAAGCTTCCTACCCAAAGCCACATGAGCGAGCTTGGAAATGGAGCCTCCAGCCCCGGTCAGTCCTTCAGAGGCTGCAGTCCCTCCCCCAACAGCTTGAGTGCAACCTCTGAGAGACCCTGAGTCAGACCACCCAGCTAAGACACTCCTGTTTTCCTCACTTATGGGAGATAATGAATATTTACTGTTTTAAGCTGCTAAGTTTGGAAATAATTTAGTTTATAGCATTAGTAGAAGAGAACTAAGCATGAATTCTAACTCTTCTACTTGCCTGCAGAAGCATCTTGTATATGTCCCTTAACCTCTCTTAATAATGCTAGTTTCTTTGTCTATAAACTGAGGATAAAGACCTTACCTGCCCCACATAGTTGGTGTGGGGTTCAAGGAGAAAAATGGAATTTTAAATGATCGTGTGGTATTCAGCATTTTTATCTACGCTATCACATTTAATTTCTTTCAAATGGAAAAGAAACACATGTGGAACATATCCAGTAAATTGGAAAACCATACTAGTATTATTAGAGCCAACTCATTTTATGATTTATTAAAACATTGTTTAACTAAATATCAATCTTGGATCAACCTTAAATAAACCATATGCCTTTTAGAACTGATGGGTTTTAATTAGTTTCTTAATTAGCATGTGAGAAGTTTGTAAACCTGTTAGTTTTGCTATCAAAATCAGAAGAACAAGCTCTATATGAGCTCTTCAGGGCTAGGGCTAAGGCCCACAGTCCCCTCAAATTAACATGCCCCAAGCACAACTCTCTTCCACGACCCCCTTCTCCACAGTCAGGGCCTCATTAATAAAACCGACACCATCCTGCTCCTCATCCTGGAAATCAAGTCATCCTCCCAAAACCTTCCCCTTCCACTCCTCACCCCACATCTTGTCACTGAATCCTGCAATTCTAATTCAGAAACATTTCTTCCCTTCCACCCTGATGCTGCTGTTCTAGTTCAAATTCATCTCTTCCACATTTAATCATTAATATTATTATAATATTCTATATCATCATAATAGTATATTTTAAATATAATACTGTATATAATTATGCTATTATAATATACATTAGTAGATAATATTTCATGACGGTATATTAGGTTTTGGGAGTTGAGCTCTGCACTGGTGATCAGACTTATGGGTCTTCCTCCAGCTTGCAAGAGCTAAACTGGATTAAAGGTTAAGAGTAGGGTCTAAATCTCTGCTTTCCACTTACTGTGTGCCCTTGGGCAATTTCCTTAACCTCTCTGTGCTTCAGTTTTCTCGCCTTGAGATAATAGCACTATACCATAAGGATTAAGAGTTAAAATATTTTAAATGTTTAGACCAGTGTCTGGAAATAAAAAAATGTTAGCTATTATTATTTCTGGTCCACATTATGTTTTCTCCAACATGTCTCTCTGGGGCCAAACCATCCTTTACAGAGCAGTCTGACCCTTCTTCCTAAGGAACCATCGACTTGTTATTCTCCTAGCAAACATCAGTAACATGTGCCTCAGCATGGCCCACCTCTTCAGCTCACCTCTCTGGCCCTCAGCCTCCAATTAGTCCCATCCTATTCCCCCTCTGCCTGCTCCACAGAAAGTCTCACCATTCCCAAAATTCACCAGTCTAAGCCTAACTCTGTGTCTTTGTGCCAAGATAAATGAGGTACAGAGGAGAGAGTACAGGCTTGTTCAGGTGGTGGCAAAAGACAATGCCCAAGATGGCAGCTCGATGCTCCCACCTGCCTTTCAAGCTTATCTAAAGAGGGCCGGCACGCAAGTACTTCCCATGGCAGCCCTCCCATGGCAGGCCTTAAAATGGCTAGGGATGCTGGCTACCAAGAAAAATCAGTTGAAAAGGAAAGGAATGATACCTTCACTAGGCTTCCTTTCCCTGTGAGCATAGAACTCTGCTATCATCAGAGGAAACAGAAAAAGAAAAAAAAGAAAGAGTTTGGACTTTAGAGTAAGTATGACTTGTGTCCAAATCCTGGCTCTATCTCTAGCTGAATAAGCACTTAGCCTTAGTTTCCTTGGCTGGAAAATAGAATAATAACGGTTCCTTTGCGGAGCCGATGTGAGGAGTAAATGAGGAAACTTATGTGAAAGTACCCAGCACATCACAGCTCTAGATTAAATATCACCTTCCCATTTTCTACTGTCCTGTTCTCTGTGCCCATGAAGGGCTCCCTGCTCACCCCACCTGTCTTCCAGGTGAATTCATACTCAATCTTTAAGTCTCAGCTGAATGTCCCCCTCCCAATGAAGCCTTTCCTGGCTTTCCCAGGCAGAGTTCATGGCTCCTGCCACTGGATTGTGAACTCCTCTAGAGCAGGAATCATTACCTATATGGTAATTTAGATTACCATTTAGGATCCTCAGAGGCGGGCATTATTCAAAAGTAAATGTCTCTTGGAGAGTATTCAGTGATTTCCTTGTGAAAATGAAGGATTCTTAGGTGCTCACAATATTTTCATACAGTACTATTTGTAATAGATAAAACTGGGAAGCAACAAAAAATGTCTAATAATTAGGAATTAAGTAAACCATGGTTCATCCTCAAAATGTGGTTGTATGCTGCCATTAAAATCATCTTGTGGAAATGTGCTGTTGACATTAAAAATAATGTTCTCAATATACATTATGAGAGGGAAAAAAAGCAGGTTTCAAAACAGTACTATGTACAGAATGATCTCGTTTTGTGATAAAAATATAAATGTTTATGTATGCATAAAAAAGGTCTGGAAGGACCCAGTGGTTGTCTCTGAGTGGGTGGAATTTGCATGTTTCTTTTCCCTCCTTATGCTTATATGTATTTTGTGATTTTTTTTTATAATGAGCATAAATTACTTCTGTAGTAAGAAAAAAATTTTTTTTAACTACCAAAAATTGTTTTTGTGATTGTAATGCATTTTCATTGTAGAAAATTTGGAAAGTCTGTAAACTATAAAAAAGAAAAGATAATTATGCATTTGTTCTACTGAGAGTCTATTAACATTCTAGTATATTTCTTTCTAGTCATTTTTTAAATCATGTATGAATTTTTTAAACTACTTGAGATCAAACTGATCTATAGTTTAATATCCTGCAATTTTTATTCCATTGTGAATATTTTCCAAAATTATTGCAAATTCTAAATATTAGATGTCTTACAAAGGGCTAGAACGATCAGCTATCCCAGGGAGGAAAAAAAAAAACAGAAGAAATGAAAACAAGGTTAATGGCCTCTCAAGTACAGTAGAAGGCATTTTAAAGACTTTCCTAGGCCCTAGAGAGGACTTATATTGTTTAAAATACTTTAAAATATTTCATATTAACAATTCTAACTGTAAAATTTTTGAAAGGGCTTTTTATACTTTTGCTCTTAAATCTGGCTAAACATACCCACTTAATTTACAACTGGTGAATAACTTGCCTAATTTACAATTGACTATAATTTCTCGGTAACGATAATGCATATTTGAGAACTCTTGCAAAGTGAAAAAAATCCAACACAAAAATTGTTTTCAAATATAAAGAAACACCAGATTTTTAACACTTTATACAGTTAACGCAATGTTACATTTTATAGATTTTTTAATTAAACATGTCTTGACTTTATGGTTTCCTTTTCATATTTTGGTGTCAATAACTGTTTTCAGATCTCAAACCTTTTCATAGGCCCTAGAAAAGTACATAGACTTTAGGTTCTGTGTCACGGAGGAAAACACCCTGCCTGAGCCCCTTCGGCTGCTGGGCAGTCATGGCAGACAGACATCAGAAACTTCCAGCAAGGGTGGGAGCCGCTGCAATGGCCAGCAACAGGAGAGGCCAGTTTATTCGGCAGAATTGTTCTTTCTGTGCCAACCTCCAAATACAAAATGGGAAGGTTTGGACCAGAGGTTCCTACACCAGTTGGTTATAGCTTCTCAAATAGGGAAGAAGGAGGAGGGGAAGGAGGGAAAGACGGAAAAGAAAGAAAAGAAAGGAGGAGAAGGAAGGAGAGAGGGGAAAAGGAAGGAAAGAAGCATAGTAAGAAAGCCTCTACTCATTAGTTGCTTATCACTACCATGCACTGAGTCGAGTGCTTCACATACTGCATTTCATTCGATACTCACAACAGACCTATGAGATGGGAGGGACTATTGTCGCTCTTTATAGATAAGGCTCCTGAGGCTCAGAGCAGTTAAGTCATTGACCTAAAGCCACACAGCTAAAAAGTTACAGAGCTGGCCCAACACCGTCCAACTCTACAGCCTACACACTTATCCCTACACCATATGGCCTCCCCAAATACACCTGACCTACCTGGCCCTCCTCCCCAGTTCTAGAAGGATGGAATTTAAAGCTAGACGAGCCCCATGACATTGGCTCACCCTTCCTGTCTATCTTTATCACAGCACTGCTCTCAAAGAAAGTCTGGTTCCCTGTAGACGTCTCACTGGGCCGGGTACTTCCATCCCCAAGGATACCATGTCTGGCCCAGAAAATGTACTCAGGACATATTGGCTGAATTAATAAATTAAATGAATCTCTTATTTTGCTGAGAAGGAAGACCAGAGAAGTTAATGTAGAGGCCACACATGGAGGTATTTTGTCAGGAGGTCACCTAGCAAGGTAGTGATGACAGACTCTGGATTGGAATCCTGGCCAACCTTCTTGCATTGTTTTACCTGAATTTTCTGGGTCTTTCTACTTTAATCATCTCATTTCATCCTCACAACAACCATGTGATTATCGTATGTCATCAAATCTAAAACCATCAGTAGGACACACCACTATTTTAGGTAACAATAAGAAAAACTTTTTTTAAAAAAACCCTGCTACGTATCCTTGAGAGACACCATTGGCTGTATATGAAAAATATGTGATGTTATCCACATATTATAGATGTGAAAACAGAGGCCCAGAGGCTTGAAGAGGCAAGCCTTGGTCACGCAGCTATTAAGGGTCAAATGTATGAGTCAAACGAGTCCTGGGCTCTCCTTACGATTGTACCTCAAGGCACCATGATTTATTTGATGGATGAGTTTTTTTTCCTGCTATTTAAATGAGAGTCTTAATTTAGCTGGTGACACAGCTTCTTCCTACATTTCAGAGTGTTTTCTCAGCATCTAGCACCGTGGCTGGCCAACAAGAAGTCCTCAGAAAATATCTAAGAGATGGGGCAAGGGGAAGCTGTCACACTATGAGGCTCCTCAGAAGTCTGAGTTAGTGGCCACTTCTGTGTTGCTGACACTAGGGGAGGTAAAAGGCAAATGCAGACAGGGGTGGGGTGGGGTAGGAGGCCCTGTGCTTAGAGATTGGGTCCTGAGGCAGACAAACTCGGTCAGAATCCCGGCTTTGCCAGCTTCTAGCTGTGGGACCTTGGGTGAGTTATTTAATCTCTGTGAGTCTCTGCCTCCTGGTTGGTAAAATGGGAATAATGCAATACTACCTATCTTGTGGTATGGTGTGCAAATTAAATGAGAAAGTGAAAGTAAAGCGCTTAGCAGTGTCAGCACCTGGCAAACACTCAATAGATCACAGCGAAAGCCATGTACAGGAAGGAATGTCTGTCCCACATCATCTCGAACAAAACTAAAACTGGCTAGGCATTGGGGGATTCATGATGTAGGACCCTCAGCCTCGGATTGGCCATATAACAGGCTTATAAATAGCAGAAAGCGTACCACCAGTTTTTAAAAAATCCAATACAGAAAATAAGAAATGAGAGTTGGAAAATCACCACAAACACTGAGCAAATTAATCAAATCATAAACAGTTACCTTGATCAATCTATGCAAAAATGTTTTAAAACCCTGAAGAGAAGAGATGATTTTCTAGGAAAATAGAAAATATGACAACTAATTCTGGAATAGTTTTTAAAAATACACTGAAAAAAAAACCTGAAACATACTAAATACCGTGGAATAGATGGACAATGTTTTGAAAGAGCTGTTTCCAAAAAAAGTGTCAGGTCCAGATGGTTTCATGGGTGAATTCTACCTGCTATTTCAATTGTTCCAGAGCAAAGAGAAAGCAGGAAAATTTCCAAATTCTTTTTCTGAGGCCAGCATAACAATATATGAAACCTGACAGAGAAACAATAAAAGAAAGATTCAGAAAGAAATGCTGGAAGCTGCCTCTTTGCAAAGTCTGTAAACATTTCCCATAGACTTGAGAGCAAAATAAAGATTTCCACTAACACTATCATTATTTCACATTGTTCTAGAAGTGCTGGCCTATATAATTATAGAATGGAAGAAAGCAAGAAGTATGAACATGGAAAGAAGAAAGCAAAATTATCATTATTTTTAGATGACATGACTGTAAACCAAGATAACTCACTCAGGAATTAGCAATCAAATGATTCATTATCAATAAAATAAGATGATTGGTTATATGACTAATATACAAAAGTCAGTAGCTTTCTTATATGCAATCAGCAACCTGTTAGAAAATATAATAAATGATTCCATCCAGATGAGCAACAACATGAAACACAACTATTCCAAATATGCCTAATCCGTAAGAAGAATGCTGTAGAATGCTACCGAGGCACTTAATAGTCTGAATAAATGTAAACCCTTTTTTTTTTTTTTTTTTTTTTTTTTTTTTTTTTACAAAGGAAGATGTACTACTGTAAAGATGTCAGTTCTCACAAATCATTATATTTACGGTGACTCCAGTTTTTAAAACATACTAAAAGAATCGCTTTTGGAACGAGATGGGCTGATTCTAAAGTTCTCGTGGAAAAATAAGTATGCAAAAAATAGCCTAGAGGGAAAAATAAGAGAGTGAGGATAGACTCCCTACCAGACATTAAAACATAATGTAGTTTCTTAGATATGACACCAAAACCACAAACAACAAAAGGAAAAAATAGATAAGTTGGACTTCATCGAAATGAAAAACTTTTGAGCGTCAAAGAACACTAGTAAGAAAGTGAAACTACAACTCACGGAATGGGAAAAAATATTTTCAAATCATATGTCTGATAAGGGACTAGTGTCCAGAATATATAAAGAGCTTTTACAACTCAATAAAAAAGACAGAAAACCTAATTTTTAAATGGGCAAAGGATCTGAATAGACATTTATCCAAACGAGATATACAAAAGGTCAATAAGCACAGGAAAAGATGCCCTAGGCCATTAGTCAGTAGGGAAATGCAAGTCAAAATCATAATAAACTACTACTGCATGCCCACAAGGATGGCTAAAATCAAAAAGACAAACATCAATAAGTGTTGGTGAGCATGTAAAGAAATTGGAACCCTCATACACTGCTATTAAGAATATAAAATGGTGCAGTCATTTTGGAAAACAGTCTGGCAGTTCTTCAAAATGTTAGTTATCATATGATCCAGCAATTCCTTATATATATATATGGCAAATTATATATACATATATAATTTGTATACATATATAATTTATATACATATATAAATTATATATACATATATATGTATATATAATTTGCCATATATATGTACATATATATATGTACATATATATATACATATATATGTATATATAATTTGCCATATATATATATACATATCTCCAAGAGAACTGAAACATATGTCTACAAAAAACTTGTACATAAATGTTCATGGCAGCATTATTCAAAAGAGCCAAAAACTGGAAACAATCCAAATGTACATCAATTGATGAATGGATAAATAAAGTGTGGTATAGACATACAATGGATGATTATATGGCATTAAAAAGGAATGGAGTACTGATACATGCTACAACATGGGGGAACCTTAAAAACATTATGTTAAGTGAAAGAAGTCACTCATAAAATGCCCCATACCATATAAGTCTATTTATATGAAATGTACAGAATAGGCAAATCCATAAAAACCAAAAATAGATTAAAGTAATTGCCAGGAGCTGGGGGCAGAAGGGAGTAGAGTGATTGCTAATGGGAACAGGATTTCTTTGTGGGGCAATGAAGACATTGTGAAATTAGATAGCAGTTATGGTTACTCAATTCTGTGAATATGCTAAAAAAAAAACACAACTGAATGGTATACTTAAAGGGGTGAATTTGTATAGTGTGTGAACTAGGTCTCAATAAAGCTGTTATTTAAAAATAATGTAAAACCTTAGTAAGCAAAAAAGCTCAAAAGACCAGAATAGATACAATTACCCAAGTAGAATTTAGTATATAATCAAGGTGGCATGTTCAGTAAGAGGAAAGATGGATTATTTGGAAAATGATACTGGAACAATATCCCTTAATGGGTTAATAATGGCAGGCAGAGGGCAACACCTAGAACTTTACCTTGCTCCTTTCACCTAAATATGTCTAGATGTATCAAAGACTTAAATGTAAAAAGTAAAACTAAAAAACATGAAAATTAAATGGAGGAATTTTTAAAATCTCAGAGTGGGAGAGGCAAGACAAAACACAAAGGCCTCCGAAGGGTGAGGGGCAATAAATATTTTAAATTTCTACACGGAACAAATTAAAAATAAACGATAAACTGGACAAAATATTTATTAAAATATAACACATTTCCAATTTTCCTTATTATATGAAAAGGTAGTATTTATCACTAAGAAAAAGCAAGCCAACAGAAAAATAAACATGAACAAACCATTTCCAGAAAATATAAATATGAAAAGATATCAAACTCTATTCTTAACTAAAGAAATGTACATTAAAATTAGTTACCATTTTTTTATCAAATTAGCTAAGATGAAAAAGTTTGCTAACATACTGCATGTTCAAAGCTGTGAAAAATAAATTGGCATAGTTGAAAACTTATGTCCACATAAAGCCTGCATACTGATGTTTGGATCAACTTTATTCATAATTGACATATCTTGAAAGCAATAGGTGAATGGACAAACGATCTGGTACATTCATACCATGGAATATTATTTAGCAATTAAAAGGAATGAGTTATCAAGCCACAAAACAATATGAGGGATATTAAATGTGTATCAGTAGGTGAGAAAAGCCAATCTGAAAAGGCTATATGCTACATGATTCTAACTATATGACATTCTGGAAAAGGTAAAACTATGGAGACAGTAAAAATATCAGTGTTTGCTAGGGTTCGGAGATGGAGAGAGCAGGGTAATTAGGTGAAGCACAGAAGATTGTTTAGGGCAGTGAAACTGTTCTGTGGATATATGTTGTTACACACTTGTCAAAACCCGTAGAATGTAGCCAGCAAGAGTGAGCTCTAGTGTAAACAGTGGACTTCGGTTACTAATAATATATCAACATCAATTCATCAATGGTAACAAATAGACCATATTAACGCAACATGTAAATAATAGGGGAAACTGTGGAGGAACAGGGAGGTCTGTGGGAACACTGTACTTTCTGATCAATTTTTCTGTAAACCTAAAACAGCTCTAAAAATATAAAGGCTATTAATTTTTTTAAAACCTTGCACTAATCATTGGTGGTAGGTGTGTAAATTGGTATAATCCCTTTGGAGCAAAATTTGACCCTTCCTAAATTTTTAAAACACATACCATTTACACAGATAGTCCATTTCCACTTCTATATATGTAAGACTTTATCTTACATATAGAATCACAGGTAAGAAATGACACTTACACAAAGACATTTATCAGTTCTGTTCATAACAGCAAAAGACAAGAAAGACTGTTGTGGTAGGCAGAATAATGCACCCCACACACACATACATCAAAATGTCTACATTCTAATCTCCAGAACCTGTAACTATGCATGGCAAGGGGGAATTAAAGTTGCAGATGGAATTAAGATTGCTAAACAGCTGACCTTAAAATAGGGAGATTATCCTAGATTATCCCAGGCAGCTCAATGTAATCACAAGAGTCTTTAAAAGTGAAAGCAGGAAGCAGAAAAAGAGAGTCAGAGTGATGTGGTTTGAGAAGAACTCAATCTAGTTTGCTGGCTCTCAAGATAAAGGAAAAGGACACAAGCCAAGGAATGCAGGTGGTCTCTAGAAGGTAGAAAAGACAGGAAACAGATTCTCCCCTAGGGTCTTCAAATGAACACAGTCCTGCTGACACCTTGATTTTAGCTCATCAAGACCCATTTCGGACTTCTAAACTATAAGGTAATAGATTTGTGTTGTTTTAAGCCACTAGATTTGTAGTAATTTGTCACAGCAGCCATAGAAAACGAATACAAACCTAAATGTCTACCCGTAGAGGACTAGCTAAATAAAGGTACTACTGTGCAGCCTGAAAAAGAATGAAGCACCTCTATATACTGAAAGAGAATTAATTTCAAGATACATTGTTTAGTGAAAAAAAAAATGCAAAGTCTAAGTAGAACATATATAGGATGTTATCTGTGTATAAAGGAGGCAGTTTTAAATTCACAAAACCCCTCATGCATGCAGAGAATATCTCCGGAAAGACCCACAAGAACTTGGGAATATCTATTATCTCCAGGGAAGAGAAATGGGTGACACTAGGTTCCAATGGCAGAGATGCTCGTTTTCCACTGCTACGTTTTGCTGTTCGTTTGTTATCAAGTACGAGTAACACTTTAAGAATAAAGAGAAAGAAAATTGTTTTAAAAAGTAACAGGGGTGAGCTTTGCTCAGTCTCAAATGATTTTTTTAGTGTTTTAATCTCTTTAATGAGTATTGGTTGAAACTCTTCCACCAGGGGCACACTGTCACATGTCTTTTCTCCTTTAATCTGCCTACTAACTCTGACAGGTTGGTGTTATTATTATCCCCGCCCACAGCTGAAGCACTGAGGCTCAGAGAGGTTTAGTAACCAAATTGCACAGCTGGTAGGTTTTGCAGTTGGATTTCAAAGCCTGGTCTGGCTCCTTGAACTACCACGTGTTATTGCTGGTTCCAGCAGCCACAGTAGGGGCCAGCTTAACCCTCAGAGGCTACTCTAAGGAGCTGTCACACAGAGATCTCAGCCCTCCCCATCTCGTTCTGTCTGGTCTATTCCCAGATCTTTGAGCTGAAGAGGTCAGCCTCTAAAAGGGCCTACTAATGCTGCTTTCTGGTTTAGACCACCTTCTCTGGTTACATCTCCCAGCAAAGCTCCTTTAGGGCCTTCTGGGGAGAGACCTCTGCCAGCAGCACTGTGGCTTTATTCTCTCTGGTGGGCTCACATGGCAGTGGATCAGCGCAGCCACCTGCTTTCCTCAGGCAGAGATGAAACCCTGGAGATGAGGGGCCTCTGTGCAGTGTTACGTCTTCATGAAATGAGGCTGCCCTGAGATTCCTCATTCCTGCAAGCTCGAAGCCAGAGATAAAGGGGGTTCTCCCTGTCTGTTGGCAACTTACAACTCAAGGTGATCAAATCCACTTCCTGAACCTCACTTTCTTGTAACATGGAGATCAGATTCCTGGGTTGTATCGACAGATGTTGCTAGACCATTTACTTGTTGGGAGAGCTGTTTAAATAAGGCCCAACTGCCTTTCACGTTGAGGATCTCTAAGCATTTAAAGATGAGCAATTAATAAAGTTCAACCTCCAGAAAAAGCAAGAATTATTATCTTCATTTTATAAATAGATCAAAGGTCACACAATCAATGGCAGATGTAGGAAACAGATGTAAGAATTCTGCTTTTGTCCCTGGCTGCAGCCACTAGCTCCCACCCCTGATATCACTGACAGACCTCCTTTCTGCTCTCTGACTTCTGGCCAAAGACGTGGAATTGGCCTTTATATGTTTCCACTTAAAGGTTTGAATTCTATGTATGGTTCATATGCCTTTGATATGTCTGGAATTTATAAAAGAAAAGGAGAAGAATGATATTTGATGCTTTTCAGAGATCATGTTGGGACTGAGCCTTATGTAGTAGGTCAAATGCCAATAAAGGGAAGAAAAAAAAAAACCGCGCTCACCAGATCTTCAGGAAGTTCACTTTTATTCTCTCTCTAAAAGAACTTTGTCTGTTAAAATCAAACAGAGCTTATCTATAGTCACCAAAATGATTATTTTGGGAATAACAAAAGTCACCATTTATTGAGTACCAACTGTGTGCTAAGCACTGCTCTACTTACCTGCATATACTATATTGTGTGATTCTCACAAATAGCCAAGGAGGTTTTTATTATTCATTCATTTTATAGATAATAAAACTGGGCTTAGAGATAGAACATGGGTTGAAGAGAAAGAAAAAAAAAGAAAGAAAGAAAATGCTCAAAGGAAATAATAAATCAAACAAAAATGATTGGCTATATACTTTGTGCCAGAAGTGTTATGTTGCAATAGATACAAAGACAGAGATACAAAAGTGAATAAAATCCCTCCATAATCCTGCTCTTAAGGAATTTGTAGCCTTATGGGTCATTGAGGGTGAGTGCTGAGAAAGTAAGCATTATAAAAAGTCGAATAATGTCAATACAATTCATTCCAGAAGTATTTATTGAATTACTGGTATGTGTTACAGACCATATTAATTTCAGGGCCTGGTCCATCTTCACACAGAGCTTATGGTCTAGTGGGAAAGTCAGAAATTAACCAAATCATTCACACATATTTAAACTGGCAATTTAGTAGAGTAAAAGACACCAGATGAGCTACAGCCTGACAAAAGATTAGTATCTAGAATATATAAAGAACTCCTACACATAATAAGAGAGAATCCAATAGAAGCACCATCAAGTGAACCAAGAGGCAATTCAAAAAAGACAGAAGACAAATGGCTAATAAACAAATGAAAGTATATTCAGTCTATCTTGTAAACAGGGAACTGCCAATTAAAACATGAAATAACCATTTCGCACCCATCGGCTTTGCAAAAATTTTAAAGTCTGACATTACCAAGTGTTGTTGAGGATGCCACGCATGGGAACTCATATATTGCTATCAAAGAGTAAATTGGTACCACCACTTTGTAAAGCCTTTCAGCCATGCCGAGTGAAGCTGCTATTTCACATGACCTGAGCCCTGTAATTCTACATCCAAGTATCTACCCAGATGGCTCATTTTCACACAAGGGGACGGGTATAAAAATATTAATTGTAGCACTGTTTCTGAAGACAACAACAATGACAAAAACTGGAAATAAGCTGAATGCCCTCCAGAAGGAAATGGGTAAGTAAAACATGGTGAACTTGGACAATGGGACCCTAGTCAGCAGTGAAAATGTGTGATCTAGAATTGCATGTATCAGTGTGGATACATTTCAAAATCATAATGCCGTATGAAAAAAAAAAAGCAAGTTGCAAATGATATATGCCATTTCTTCAAAGTTTACAAGCATGCCAAATAATTCCATAAAATGTTTATAGGCACAAATATAAGTAGTAAAAATACAAAAGTGTGCATGGGAATAATAAACCCCAAATGCAGAAGAGTGGTTACCTTAGGGAAAGGACAGAAATGGCTTCAGTGGGCTCCACCTAGATCTGTAAAGTTTTAAGTCCTTAAAATTTTTTCGAAGAAAATATAGCAAATGTTACACTTTGGCAAAGAAGTGGGGTAGGGGAGGAGCGGAGAATAAACAAGTGTTAATGATATTATTCTCTGTAAGTTTTTATATGCTTTGATCTATCAAAGGAGGATTTGACTGAATGGGGGGGGGGCAGAGGTGGAGATGGGCACAGCCCATGCAGGGCCTCATAGGTCATCTTGAAGGGTCAGGTCTTTATGCCCAATATGATGAAAGCAGTAGAGACAGAAAGCCTTGGGAGGCCAGAGATACCTCACTCAGCCTGATAGTGGAATGGGGGAAGGCATCCTTAAAGAGGTGACTCACCTCATGAGTGTTGGAGAATGAGTAAGAGGAAGCCAATTAGGGGAGGAAGGGAGATGAGATGCAAATTCCCTGGATAGGGCCCAACAATAATAGACGCTAGGAACCTTCGGTATTGTGGTCCCAGTGGGGTCCTATACGGAGTGTTAG
Organism: Rousettus aegyptiacus; assembly: GCF_014176215.1. Taxonomy (NCBI): domain Eukaryota; kingdom Metazoa; phylum Chordata; class Mammalia; order Chiroptera; family Pteropodidae; genus Rousettus; species Rousettus aegyptiacus. Next base: position 108,130,117 of record NW_023416308.1, read on the forward strand.
GTAGAAAATGGAAGACCATCATGTCCGTGGCAGAGGCCTTGGGGTCCCAGTCTGGGTGGGCAGCCTAAAGCCAAGAGAGGCTTGGCCAGACATGGGCTGTAGGTAGCTGCTCAAGCAGTGTGTGGAGGACGGATGTGAAGGAGGCAGGAGTGCAGACAAGGAGATCTTTGAGGGGAATGTTAATAGCTTAAACCAGGCCAGCCGGAATTAGGATAAAGAATGAAGAGTGCCTAGAGAGGTATTTAGGAAGGAAGGCAATTAGGAGGGAAGGCAAGGTGTCTGGGATGATAGGGTGGGTCTCGGTGCCATCACTGAGATGGACAATAATAGTAGCGAGACGTGGCGAGTTGGGGGTTCGTGCAGGGCAAGTCAAGTGGAACTGTCGGGCAAACAACAGGATGGGCGCGCCGGGGCTGCGGACGCAAAGCTGGGAGCGGGAGACGCCTCCTGTGGGTGGTATTAACCAAGCACAGCAAATGAGTTGGTCCAGAAGGAGGGCAGGGGAAGAAAAAGCTGAGCGGGGCGCTGCGGGACGATAAGGAATGGGGTGGGGGTTGAAGAACAGGAGGGGAAGGATCACGCAGACTCTAACCAGCTGCTGGTAGGTCAGCCCCGCGTCGGACTGCGGGACCCCAGGCCCGGGGCAGATGTTAACATCTCCGGCCTCCCTGCGAGACTTCAGGCGCAGCCGGAGCGCGCCCGGCTCCGGCAGGCGCTGCAGAGCCAGCCCAGGCAGGGACCTTCCCGCGGCAACTCAGGCTGCCTCGGCCGCAGCCGCTGGGAACCGCAGAGCACCCGCGCTGCCGGGCCACCCGGGCCATCCCCGCCACCCCAGGCTCCCCGCGTATCTAGGCCCCTCCTCCCCACCTCCCGCGGACCTGGCGACGTCACTGCGGCTCTGACGCGCGCTAATGGAGGTACGGGCGTCCTCCGGGGAGGTCCCGGTTCTTGCAGCCCTCTGCCGCGTCCTTGGCCCTCCTCCAGGGGAACCTCGATTTTCCAAATTCGGGAAGGCCGGCTGTCCTTTGGCTACTGGTAAGGACGTGAGCGCATGGTAAAAGATTTTAACAATGCCCGGAAAGAAATAGCTGGACCCAAGAAAGAGACTAATTATAGCAGCCAGCTAGAGTTCTGCTCGCGTGTTCAGCGGTCTTAAGAACAATAATAACGACAACAACCACAATAGCCACCATTTATTGAGCGCTTACTCTGTACCAGGTACTGTGTTAAGCGCTTTGCAGGCAACAACCCTCGGAGGTAAGTACCGTTATTATCCCTATTTTGCAGAAAACCAGGGCACAGAGAGGTTAAGTAACTTGCCCCAGGCACACAGCTAGCCGATGTCAGTGCCAGAATTCCAACCCAGGCTGTCTGATCCCATGTACTTCTCATGTCACCCCACTAAGGTCGGGATCATCCTCTGCATCTTAAAGATGAGGAAACTAAGGCACATGGAAATTTAAGTACCTTGCCCAAGGTCACCTAGCTGGAAAATGGATGAGGAGGAAAGCGAACCGAGGGCTCCTCTCTGTCCGCAGAACCCGCGGTCTTGGCCATAAGCGATGCCACTTCCAAACTGCCTCCGACAGCCCAGCAAGCTTTGGCCCCGGGTCCCAAGAGGCGCAGCCTCTGCGGAGTTTGGGTGGGATTCCGCGGCCTCCGATCCCCAGGTGTGAATCGAATGTTTCCGAGCATCGTCTCTGCTCTGCCCGCAGGCGTCAGATAGAAACGCGTCTCCAAGAATCCGGTCGGGGACCCGGCAGCACCGCGCTCAGAAGGGATGGAGCGGGGGCGGAGGCAGCGGGAGGGATCCCGGGTCCCACCTGCAGAGCGGCGGGCAGGCGCGGGGCTGATGACTTGCCCTGAGCGGCCGGCAGAGGGCGCTGCGTCACGCGCTTCGGGTCCCACAGTCACCAGACCCCTGGGCGGGCTAGCTTCGACCTGCAGACCCATAGACTCATTACGCCGAAGAAACGGTTTGTCCCAATGGCTGGCGCCCCTCTGACCCCTCACCTAGGCTCTGGGTCTGCTTTCCTAATCACGCTTCATCTTCTGTGCTCCTGCCAACCCACCATCGGCCTCCCAAGCTTCCCCAGGCCCTGCACTGCTGGTTTAATCACCTCTTGCTGAGAGGCAAGAACACTGATCCCATCCCTTTAAAAGGCCCAGGTGTTTGCAGGTCAAACTTGGCTTTCTCTCTCCTCATGGAATAAATCATCCACTTGGAATAGATCATTTTCCTTCTTTCTCCAAAATAGCAGGAAAGGATGGTTAAGGAAGGAGCAGATAGATGAAAGGGTCTATTTTCATAATAGCCACAGTGTACTAAGTGCTTGTTTTGGGCTGAGCCCTTTCTGTGTCTTGACTCCTTAATCGTCACCGCAGCCCTGAGAGGTGTGCCTCATTATTCTCATTTGACAGGTGAGGTCGCAAAACTGCTAAGTGGCAGTGCTGGGACTCCACCAGGAGAATGTGACTTTAAAGTCATGCTCCCATCACCCAGAATGTACAAGCTGATACAGTTGAACAGAAGAGATAAGATACACATCATGCAAAAACAAACCAAAATCTATCTACTCAGAGCACTTGGAAATACCACATGTGAATTAGGGGCTTCAATAGCTTTTGAGCCCTCTTTCGGGATTCAGTGGTCTAAAAAGAAAAACAAAACCTAAAGGTGCAATGAGAGAACAAACGTGAGGCTTCAGCTTTCTCTTGGAAGAGCATCCGGAGAGGCCCACTCACTTTCTATGTCTGGGCTCTGAGGAAATAAAGGTGGTTCTAGGAAAATCTGAAAAGTATGAGAGGAAAAAAAAATCCCTTCTGTGGTTTTTACTTTAACCAAGCCTCATTCTGCTATTTGTGTTTTATTTTAAAACTAATGTGGCTCTCTCCACTCTTTAAATTGGCACGTAAACAGCAAAAACAGAAGGAAGGCCAGCTACAAACTTTAAATGTGGTGGGTTTTTCAGGAAGGAGGTACATGACTTGAAATGGAAATGCAGATTAAATGAGGTGCCTCAAACATTTCAAAGACAGACTTTCCACAAGGAATTTAGATCATAAGCTCTTAGAACGGGAGCTTTGTCTGGGTTTGGGCTCGGTATAGTGTCTAGAATCTGTGAGTGCCCAATAAAAATGGAAAACGAATCACACTGTTAGTCTATGTCTGCATCATCTAACCATCTGGGTCACCACTTTGCTTATGGTTTTAAAGTGTGGCTTCTGGGGGATTTTCCTGTCCTCTGGATCTTAGTCACACACCCTCCCTCAGACCCCTCACTTTTCCAGAAGTATGCTCTGGGAATCCAGTCAAGGTGAGGGCAGTCGTTGATGATGTCACTAAGCCTGGTTAAACAGAATGACTGCACACTTTGGAATCACCAACTGGAGGCTTTTCCAAACAGGGACACCAAGGCAGAAGGGACCACATGAGACTTGTCACTTTACAGTTCTCAGTCCCTTGCCCTATATCTTTGAACTAGAAGAATTCCCCTCTTACTCAACACATGAGAGCCCGGGGCATCCCACGCTTCCTCCTACAGAATCCTTGGGCTACTCTGACCTTTCCTCCCTCTGCTACTTCCCTCGTTCTTTCAGTGCATTTATTCTACCAACATGCTTTGAGAGCCCACTCTCTGTAGGTCCAGGGGTACAGCGTAGAATCTAACATGAACTTATGAGCTCACTTTCTCCTATTCCCACCTGGCTCCTGACCTCATGGCTCCAACTTTCATGCCTAGAGAGGCCCCACAATAGTAAATGACTTGCTTCTTCAGGTGAGAGCTACTGCTCAGACATACCTGATATTCTATCAGCTCCCAGCAGCTTCCTGAGACCACGCCCTCTGATCCCATATACCACCTTGGTGACACCCATTTGGCAGTAGGTCTGGGCCCTGATATGCCCTCAGAAGCAGGGCCTGGAAATGCTCCAGCTCCAGCACTTGCCCACATTCCTTTCCATCCTTTTCTTGTTGTCACTCCTTCAATTCACAAGATAACTGTTGATGACTGAAATGTCTTGGGCCACATTTATGAAGCATCTACTACACTGAAAAAGCCCGTGGTGCCATAATACCCCACTGTTCAAAGGGAAATGTTAGTTTAAACAGTGACTAACTAAGGATGTGTTGGATAATGCTTATGAGTTTTTCGGGTCATTTTTAAATTGAATCTTGGGATTGAGTGATTCACAATAATGGGGGGAAGGAAGAACACTAGGCCTGTTTTAGCTTTCGAGATTATTCAAATGGAATAGATTTTTAACATCGACACCCTAGAAAAGACAGAAGGCTTAAGGTAAATTGCAAGTTTTTGTCTTTTTGGAAAACCTATTAATATTGAATGACCTTGGTCTTGACCCATCCAAAATAATGAAGAGAGGATTGAACCGTAGTATTCCGATTATGTCCCTGGAAATCCCTTTAGAAAGTAGATTCCAAATCGGTACTCTTATTCTTCATGAATATCCCACCCCTTAAGACTGTCCCATCCCTTCTAGATGTAGCATTATTTTCTCTCCTCTGGAGGAAGGCAATGGCCCAGAGACCAGAAGGATGACAGGGTAAGGGGTATAACTTTTCCTTACCTGAGTTGCAGTACCACTTGAATCTAGAGAACTCGTTATGTGTGGTATCTGCATGAGTTCGTGGTTTTGCATTCTCTGGCTCATGTCCAAAGTCTCCATAACATGGGGGTCTGAGATATGCCAAAAAGAAAGCCTATCTGTGGAAGCCGAGTCCACCCACCACGAAGTTCTTGGTGGTCAGTGTCTGCGTGTCCAGCTGCTGGAGTGAAGAGAGTTGGAAACCACTGAGCATTCCTGCTGGGATCTGTCCAAGCCCTTTTGGGAACCGGCAACAAGCACTTGTCTGGGGAAATTAGTTTTGCACTTTCACAGAGTGAGAAATTCCACAGGGGCATTCTTGTGCTTGGGAAGAGAAATCAAACCCAGCTCATTCCTTCAGGGCCCATGCCATTAATAAAGCCGACCGAGTTCAGTTCAGCTGATCCAGCCCGGGGCCGTGAGGTGGGTGGAGCAGGAGCAGTGCAGTTCAGCGAATTTCACCTGTGGCTAAGGCCCTTCCGGACTAGCCCAAGCTTGAGATTTCAGGGGATCCCGTTACCAGCGTGTAAACACCGTGAGTGACGGCCAGCACTCCCAAGCGACCACAGAGGATCTCAAACCCTTCCTATCTTCCTAGAAACCCTGGCGGCCCGGCGGCCTGCTTGCTGTCTGATGCAACAGTTTGCAACGCTGATCTGAGAGCCAAGCCTGCCGCGGGGCGCTGGGCGCCCTGCCGACGCGCATGCGCCGGGACGTGGGCCTGCGGGCCCGGCGGGGAAAACGCTTTGCACCACTGTGCTGGAGGCGGGGCGGGCAGAGAGACCTTTGGCAGCGCGCGCCGGCGATCTGAGCTTAATTAAACTTCTCCTGAGGCATTGGCTGACTGATTGACCCAGTGCTCCAAAAAAAATCAGAAAGGCTCGAATCGCCCTAAACGCGACGGGAAAGCGAAGTTGGGGAGTTGGCTTTTGGTTTCCAGAGCTGCTGTGCCTTTGAATTCAGCATCCCTTCCCTACGCACCCCACCTCCAATCCACACTGCTGTCAAGGCTCAAAATCTCATTAGAGCTTCAGGCCTCCTTGCGTACCTACCTAGGCCCTCGTACCGATTTCCCAAAAAGGGAGGAAAAGTGGTTATAGAGGAGGAAAGAGACAAAGTTTGGATAGCATCTTGGTCAGTACCTTCCTCACCTGCTTTCTCCACCCATGTGCCTTAAAAGGTTTTATTAGCAGAAGGAAACATGGCAACATAGGTTATTTGCAAAATTTTTCAGCAGTTCAGGTACTGCCTACATGATTTTCTTTCATAGCCACATTCCACCTATATTATATATTTTCATTGACTTTATTTTATTTACTTTCCTTATTCTTTAAATTAACTTTAAATCTACTCCCTTTTTCTACATAACCTTGCCCTAAGCAATAACATTAGTGAAACCACAGCTTTGATGTGCTAGTCGCATATTTTAATACACTTGAAAATAAATTCATAACTATTCAAATAAAAAATATGTTAGCTAAAAGTTTCTGGCCTATTACATTTGGAGAAAAACTCCAGAGGTAATACTAATAATAGTTAACATATGTTGAGTGATTGCCAATGTCCCAGGCACTGTTCTAAACACTTTAACTATTCTAAGCCCTTTTTACACCTTAGAAGGTGGGTGTTTTTTTTCATTTTACAGAAAAATGAGGCACAGAGAGGTTAAGTAACTTGCCGAAGATCACTGAGTCAGTATGTAAACTCTACTAGCCTCACTCTAGAGTCTATACTGGTGGCCTATCCAAAGAGGCTGAGTTACTGCTGGAGATCACCCAGGTGGTTAGTCAGTCCACATTTGAACCTAAGTCTGGCCAACTCCAGAATTGAGCTCTTAACTAATGTGTGAAACTCCTTCCTGCCTATTTTCCAAATCTCATCTCCAACAGCCTTTTTATCTCTGCCTCCTTGAAATCCAAACGATGCTTCCAAGTATTTCTCTTCTCAACCCCTAAGTCTCCCCTTCCCACTCTCCCTGGGTGAGACAAAGGTTCTCAGTTCTAGTGTTTCCTTCTCTGTACTAAAGTAACCAATAAATCTCTGATTTCCTTCAAATTCCTACTTTGAAGGTTCTATCTGTTCTCATTTATAAGCCATGGAACTGCCTATCAGCACCACCAAACTACATTTCCCAGACTGCCATTCTCACCTGGAATGAGAACAAAAATCCTATGTCAAACCATGTGGCTCCTATTTTGGGGTTGGAAAATCTGGTTACTAGCTTGGATGAAGATTGGTATGCCCATAGACTAATTCTTCTGGCCCAAGGCAGACATGAATTTCCCAGGCCTCTGTGATTGGGGGGGGGGGGGAGGAGGGAGGGCATTTCAGCAAACAAAACCTTCAATTAGAGGCATAAATGAAGACTTGAACTAGGACTTCTAAAAGATGGCTGACCCCAGCCTTAGATATATTTTCTTTCTGCAATAGCCCTTACCACCACCGCCCCTTCCCTCACTTCACTTCCTTTTCTGTTCTTTCATAGTCTTTGCTTAATTGTACCGTCATGCCACTCTCTTGCCCCACCCCCCACCCCGTGCCCACACCCACTCTTTAACTGTTTAGTATAAAATCCAGCCCACCAGACTGAGGTTTTCTTCGACCCAAATGTTATTTTCAGAAGGAGCCATTGAGGTTGGGGTGTAATTGCAGCGTTGAGCCTCTGCAAGCCAAGCTGAAAATAATCAGTGAGGCAGATGGGGTGGGAAGAGAGTGTGGTGGCCGCTTCCACCAAAGAGTGAGAGAAACCCAATGGATGAGTCAGAAGGAGGCGAGGGCCAGGCTGGGCCTGCTGGGCTTACGGCTGGGAGTTCAGTTAAGGAGATACTGCCCAAGGTGTTGGGGCCTTTGACTGAGGCCCAGTCCAAGGTGGTTCCTGGCTGTACATCATAAGTCCTGTCCATATTTCCTGTGACAACCACTAAGCTTCTCTTGCTCTTACTTAATTGGACTATAGCAGCCATGGCCCAAATGGGCACTGAGCTATCCAATTGGCTCGCCCATCTCTAGAAGAGGGTTACTCGGCCTTGGCACTATTGGCACATTGGGTTGGATGATTTTTGTTGTGGGGAACTGTCTTGTGCATTATGGAATGTTTAGGAATATCCTTGGCCTCTTCTTTCTAGAGGCCAAAAGCACACACACGCACACACACACAGTCATGACTATCAAAAATGTCAGACATGCCAAATGTCCTTGGGAGGCAAAATCGCCCCTGGTTGAGAACCACTGGTCTAGAGTTATCCAGGCCTCTAAAAGATCACATCACCTGTCCCCACTATGACCTCACTGCCTTGCATCACATCTGAATGGACCCTGATCAAAACTATTGGCCAACTCCCATTTCCAGTGACGACCACCGAATGCCTCAAACCCAGCATGAGTGCCTGCCATGTGTCTCTTTGTCAGCACTGCCCTTCACCAACCAAAATACAAGGTATTGAGAATGAAGTTGTGAACAAGACAGACATGTCCCTGCCTTCACGGAAATGACAGGCTGAATGGGGAAAGACAGGTATTCCACAACCCTGAATGAGAGGCATGTAAAGAAAAGAAATAGGCTACTATAGGAAAATCAAAGAGGCTTTCTCACCAAGGTTAGGGCATCAAGAAGGGCTCTTGGAGGAAATGGGGAATTAGCCACTTGGAGATTTGAGGGTGAAGGAATGTTCCATGGAGCAGGAACAGAGTGTTCAGAAGCCCTAAGTTAAGAGAGGATGCCATACATTCAAGGAACCCAAAGAAGTCTGTCATAGGTCAGGCTCAGGACAGTGGCAAGTCATTTTCTCCTCTCAAAGCTTGTTCTTCCTGTACTCCTCCAGATTTCTAGCACGAGTGTGTAAACTTAGGATAATATTAAACCAATTTACTCCCCACCTTGTCCTTGCTCAACTCCCCTTAGTCACCCCGTTACCAAGTTTTGTCAGTTCTACCCCCAAAATCTCTCTGCAAACTGTCTCCTTGTCTCCATTCCCACCACCACAGCGCTGATGCAGGCCGTCTTCATTACTCAACCGAATTTGTGAAATAGCTTCCTAACGAGTCATCCTCCAGTCTCTACCACTGAGAAAGACATAACTCTATGTCTCTGCTGGCTGAAAAAACGCTACATGGCTTCAGAGGCCTGTCAGACAGGCTGCTGCCTCCCATGGCTTTGGGGTGCCCTTCATTAACTGCTCCCAACTACCTCCCACCCTCCTACTCTCTCGCCACCTGGACCACTAGGCACACCCCTTGGGCCTTCACACCCCTGCGATTTTGCTGTTTGGACTGGCCTTCGCCAACCAAAATCACTTGGGGAATCCCCACATATTCTTTAAGACCCAGACAAAATGAACTCATGATTCCCTTCTATCCCTTCTTAGAAGGCTTCCCGTAATTCTTCCCTCTGTTTCCATTGGGATTTATATATCACTGCTGACCATTTGTCACATTGACCCGTAGTTATCTGTTTAAACTCATCCCTTCCCCCAGAGTGGGAGAGTCTCAAAGGCAGATAATGTAGTAGACACCGTTGGCTGGATTACCCAACATTCATTCTTTCCCTTCCAGCTTCCTAAGAGAAGCCGAAGAAATGTAAGGCACAGTATACTATTTAGTATTGTATATTAGTATACTATTTAGCTAAGCTGTTATAACAAATAGATCCAGAGTACAGAGGCTTGAGCAAACTCACATGCCTCCTTGGAAACTGACCTTTTGACCAGCTCCAAGGGTAGGCCCACCACCCTTTCTAAGAATTGCTTCAGGGACCTGGGCCTAAACTAATCAGTGTGCGGTAGCAACTTCTCTGGTTCCCTCATATGCGCTCTTCCCTTCTTTAATAACAGAACTCCAGATTTTGGGCCAAGCAGATGGCTGCCTCATAAGGACTACATTTCCCAGCCTCCCTTGCAGCTTGATGAAGCCATGAGTCCAAGACTCACCAACAGACTGTGAGCAGAAGTGAGTGTACCACTTCTATGCAGGCCCTTCCCCTGACTGAGAGATGATAGAAACTAAAGCAGTCTCCCTGAACCTGGAGAAGGAAGCCACATCTGAAGGATGACGGAGTCCTCCTAGCAGTCTCAGACGGCTCTTTTCTGAACTCTCATATGATATGAAAGAAACATATATTTCCATTTTGCTCACGATTCTGTATTTGTGGTCTCTTTGTTACAGCAACTTTTCCCGTATTCTATAAATACTCAACACCTGGCTTCCCCAGGCCTCAGGGGAAGCCTGTGACCTCATTAGAGCCAGTGAGTTATAAGGAAAGGTTCGATGTGGCAGGGTGCTTGGAAAGGGATGTATTGTTTTTAAGAGAGAGCATCGTGGAGCAACCGTCTCTCCTCCTCAGGACATTGCCAGGCCTGGAACTATGGCCGTTCTTTTGCTAACAGACTAGGAATGCGGATACACACACAGGAGGGCAGAGCTGAGAGAACCACAGGGAAATGGAGTCAGAGTATCTGCACTAAACTCTGAAGCCCCGTCTCTTAGTCTACTTGGACTGCCACAGACTGGATTGCTTGAACAGCATAACTTCATTTTCTCACAGTTCTGAGGGTCCAGAAGTCTAAGACGAAGGTGTCATTGGGGTTGGTTTCTGGTGAGGCCTCTTCCTGGCTTGTAAACAGCCACCTTCTCACTGTGTTCCACATGGCCTCTTTGTATTTGAGAGAGAGAGCTCTGGTGTGTCTTCCTCTTCTTATAAAGACACCAGTCCCGTTGGATTGGGCCTCCACCTTCGTGACCTCGTTTAATCTTGATTACCTCCTTAAAGACATGATCTTCAAATATAGTCATATTGAGGATTAAGGCTTTAACGTATGAATTGGGGGTGGGGTGGGGTGGGGAGTGCACGATTCAGCCCACAAAGCCCACCCTACCTCTGGGCTTCCAGTTGTGAGAAACTATAAATATCCTTGTATTTCATCTCTAGAAAATTCTTCTCAGACCCCACAACTACCACCACTGGCTACGTATACAGAGAGCTGAGGTTCAGCTATACAATCAGAGGGTTGGATTAGGTGTACCCCGGCATACCTTTCAGCAGAAGCATTCCCTGAGTCTCTTCCAGCTCTAATGTCCCATGGCACTGCCTGAGGCTCTCTCTGAAGGAATCGTTCTGTGTTCAGACAGAAGACCAGTCTGGCATTAACAATGTCAGTTTACTGAGGGGTCCCTCTGGGCTCCTGCCCCAACTCCCTGTGGTTCCACAGGAGGCCTCTTCCAGCACTCACTGTCTGGGGTTCTGTTTGAAGACTTTTCTAGCTCTAAAGTCCCAAAATTCTGTGAGACGTGCTAAATAGACCTTCTGCTCCAAACACATCAGAGAAAGCTCTGGGGAGGGCCTGGATTGTCACAACGTTGTCCTTCCTTCCAAATGAGACAAGAGGTGGGCCCTGCTGAGAAATGGGCAAGGGCTAGGGGGCCAGGACGGGGCCTTGCAATGCTCAGACATTCAGCAGGTCCTGCAGCGAGGACACTCAGGCTCTTGCGCCCATGGCTCAGCCATCCAGACTGCCATCGGTGGTGCCCAAAATGGAGGTCACAGTCCCAGGCAACACTTTCCCCCTTCCAGCCTTGAGAACTTCACTCATGCAGACTGGGGAAAGGGAAGGTGGGAGAATTAGATCTCAAGGGAAATGACCAGCGACTGGACCCTGGTCAGCCAGGACCTTGAGGGTCTAGAGGTGCTTACTCCTGAGACTACAGTGATTCCAGGCTTTCCTTCTATGCCTTTTGAAGTGACCATTTATAGGAAATTCATTATGTGCTGAGCTCTATGTTCTATGCTCAACACTCTACCTATATTAGCTTATTTTGTCTTCATGACAACCCTGCAGGTATGTATCATCACTTGTCCTGTTCTACAGACAAGGATACTGAGGCTTCGGTGAAATCGCTTGCTTGGAGTTAAAAAGCGACAGAGCTAGATCTGACGCCACGTTCTTAAACAGAGTGTATGATGGGAGGCCTTTGGAATTTGGCAGCATCTTCTCTGGTCTCATAACCTGGGAAAGCATGGGGAAAAGGCATAGTGCAGCCCCAGGCCTGCGAGGCCAGTGCTGATGGGAAGGAAGTTAGGACCAGAGAAACGCAGTGGCCAGAATGAAGGACAAAGCAGGCAAAGACCACCAGGCAGTCCCGGTCAAGTACAAGGGAATATGGCCAGGTCTTCAGTTAGGGTCTATTGGACCTAACCAGAAGTGGACAGTGGTCCTCTTCATAAGTGATCATCAGCATCAGGGGTCAGCCTTGGAGTTGTCTGAATCTCAGGCTGGACTGACAGGATGCTGTGAGGCCCTGGGGCAAGGGCCCCCCTTCCAGCAGGAGCCCTACAGCAGGTGGGGGATGGCCAAAGGAGCAGGAAGCCCTACCTTGGAGAAGACTGTGTCCTGGTTATTTATTTTGTTTGTTGTCACATCTGTTCACCGGTCCGTTCTGCTCAATATATGGGAGGGCAAATGACACACCCCAGCTATCCATTGATAGCTGGCTCTGACTACATTTACCCCATGAAAGGTGCTGGAGGAAGACGAGAGGCAGGAGGTGAGAAGTCCAGGTATTTCTTCCAACAGTCCCCCAACTTTGGGTGGCATCTCTGGCATGACTCCCTCCTCTCCATGGCTCTAGTTCCCAGTAGGCAGCCCCAGCTCCTGGGCTACCAGCTCCTCCTCCCTTTGTTTTTCCAGCCTCTGGGGTAGTGGCAATTCGCTGCTGCTGCTGCTGCTATATATTTTGCCAGCCCACTCCCCATGAGCTCTTTCAGCAACTTCTAACCATTCCTTCTACAGAGCATGACTTCTATTTCCTGACTGGACCTTCCCCTCTCCAGCTGGAAGGAAACAGAGTCTCCACCTCATACTCTAGCCATGGATGGGAGCAGGCAGGGTCTCTTGGGCAGAGCAGCCATGTCCTATTCATTTCGGGCTACTATAAAAAAAATACCAAAGACTATGGCTTATAAACAACAGAAATTTATTTCTCACAGTTCTAAAGGCCAGACATCTAAGACCAGGGTGTGCCAGCCGTGTTGGGTTCTGGTGCAAGCTCTTTCCCTTTCCCAGGATGCAGGTGGCCCACTAACTGCTGAGTTAACGCACAGGCCAGGTTGCTCAGTGGGGTCCCTTTTATAACAGTACCCATCCTATTCATAGGGCTCCACCCTCATGACCTAAGCACCTCCCCAAGGCCCCACCTCCTAATTTAATCACCTTGGGCACTAAGATTTCAACAAATGAATTTGGAGGAGAGGAGACACAAACATTCAGACCATAGCAGGAAGGAAACTCCCAAGGATAAGGGTGAACAGAAGCCCCACCCTTTAGCCAGACGACCAGAATGCCAGGTTGGGTGACAGAGACAGCTCTGAGCAGCCCCCCAGCAGGACCCCATGGATCCCAGGCCTGTGCCGCCTTAGGGATGTGTCAGATGTTGGAGACAAGGGGCAGGGCTGAAAAGTGTAGTCCACCGGATGCTGCCCCCACCCATCACTGCTCACACGCGTGTGCGAGCCTGTGTGATGGCACCCACATGCACACAGGCCCACGTGGACACACCGGCCTGACCCCCACCTTGGCCCAGGAGAAGATGGTGAAGGGCTATGCATTTGGCAGGTGAGGCGGGAAGGGCTGAGTGGCTCCACTCATAACTCCCCACCCCCCGCCCCCTGCCAAGTTCCTGGGAGACTCTCTGATATTTCCCTGGAGAGCTGGGTCTCAGAGGCCCTTTCCCTCCACAATGTCAAGAAGAAAGGACACTGGGAAACTCTTCCAAAATCAATTCAGACTTTACAAGCCTCTCTGAGCTTCTAAGCCAGATGGTGGCTGATGCCCTTATGGACACACACCAAGAGTGAAGGCAGGCTGCCTCAAAACACCTCATCCCCAGATCCCACCAGCTCCTGGAACCCAGCCTCCAAATGACCCCAAGCCTTGCACTGGGCTCTGAGCAATGCAGAATGTCTCCCTCATAATCACTCTCACAGGACATAGCCTGGTATGGCCACATGACGAGCATGAGCCTTGGAGTTGTCTGAATCTCAGGCTGGACTGACAGGAGGCTGTGAGGCCCTGGGGCAAGGGCCCCAAGTGCCCTTCCAAACCTCGGATTCCTCTTCTGTAAAATGGAGGTCATAGCTACATGGAAGGTCTGACAAATGTGAGTGTGCCCGCCTCTTCCCCCTTTCCTTCCTCTTCTGGATCTCCTTAACCTCCACTGACCACTCTACCACCAAGCTGCGGGGCCCTCATTTCCCAAAATCCTCCCAACGGCAGCCCGACCTCTGAGCCTCGCAGGAGACAGTGGTTTTGCCACCCTTTGCTTGTGGCCTGCCGTGGGCCAGCTCCCCTGAGAGCAAAGGCCTCAGAACCGGGTGATTTGGGCCCCACCCTCTTCGTAAATACCAGTTGGGCACCAACTGACCTCAGGAGGAAAGTGCTCCACTGGGACCCTCCTCTCCCAGCCCTGCCCTCTGCTGTATGTTCCAGGAGAAGTGCCAGGCGAATCTGGCACCCTCATACCCAGGCCACCTCCATCCTGGAAATAGTCACTTAGAGCCAAACATTTGGCTGAAGGTAGAAGGAAGTTAAAAGCCCCTGAGTGCTTCTCTCCTGCCTTCCCACAGCACCACCTTGGGCTGCCCCAGACAGGGCAAGCTCTCTCTAATTTAATTTTTGTAATGATCGTAATAGACATACATAAAGAGGACTTTACTGTTATTCATTTTTCTTAAAAATGAAGACAAGGATTAAATACAACAACATATTAATTTTAATTCTAGGTAATAGGAATGTGTGTTTTATTGTTCTTCGTAACATCCTTTTCCATCTCTAAATAAAAACATTTTTAAATAAATAAGATTAATACAGGTTCATTGGGAACATATTTTGAAAATGCCAAAAAGTGCAAAAAGGAAAATAACCACCAAAACCTCTTCTTTGGACCGTTTCTATATTGGGTTATCTCCTTCTGGTCCTTTTCCTAGCATATATTTATGTCATTTTATTCTCTTTTTGTTTAATTAAGATATAATTGACATATAACATTGTATTAGTTTTAGATTCATTTTATTCTTTTTACAAAAAAAGGAATCACATTGTTTTAATAACACTTTTTCTTCTTAGTGTATTTTGAATAGTTTCCCATGCCCTTGAATGTTAATAGTTACTTTAGTAAACTTTTTTCACTCTTTTTTCTGTGTAACAATGAATAAGGTATATTTTTTATGATTTAGGATCCATATGGATCTCATTAGGATCATACCATTTATGCCTTTATTATTTTTTTCTTATTTAAAAGGTACTATATTTTTGTTTTGTGGAAAAGTTAGGAAATACAGATAAGCAAACAAAAGACCATGTAAAAATCCTTGTGGCCTCCCCATTCTGAAACAATCTCCGCTAACATTTTAATTTTAAATCTTCCTCTCCACTTTTCTATGTACATATATAAATATATATATATATATACATTTTAAAATAAAATTGGAATCGTAGGGCTTATACTTTTATTTTTAATTTTGATCAAAGCTGTTCATTTCTCATCTCCTCTCCTCCCTCCCCTCCCTTTTCTTAAAAGGCCTACAGCACCTGATCTTCCTAGGTGGTCTCCCATTCCAATACTAACCAGGCCTGACCCTACTTAGCTTCCAAGATCAGATGAGACCTGGCATGTTTCAGGGTGGCATGGCTATAGACTCCCCATCTCCTTTATATTTATTTTAGATGCTAGGCTTCTGGAAGATACTAACTTTTTTTCATTTATTTTTCAATTACAGTTGACAATATTGCATTAGTTTCCAGTGTATTTATATACCTTACGAAGTGATCACCCCAATGAGTCCAGCACTCTGACACCATACATAGTCTGTTCACACTATTTTTAACTTGCGTTTTTTTGTTGTTTACTTAACAATATATCTTACATGGATTAGGGTTGTTTCAGCTACA
Organism: Rousettus aegyptiacus; assembly: GCF_014176215.1. NCBI lineage: Eukaryota > Metazoa > Chordata > Mammalia > Chiroptera > Pteropodidae > Rousettus > Rousettus aegyptiacus. The sequence goes on from NW_023416308.1 coordinate 108,145,662, forward strand.
AATGACAGAAAACCCAAAGTAACAGTGGCTTAAACAAGTTTATTTCTTTCTCTAGTAGACGATGTTGGAGGTGAGCAGTCCAGGCTGGTGTGGTAGCACCCTGACCGTCAGGGACCCAGGCTCTGTCTAACTGGGGCTCTCCATCCTTAGCTCGTGCTGTCCACTCGAGACCCAAGACGGCTGCTCGAGAAGGGGGAAGTAGAGAGCCGCTTCTCTCAAAGGACGCTTGCTGGAATTTGTGCATCACTTCTGTTTATACACCACGAGCCAAAACTAAGTCCCACATTCCACAGGAAATAGGATATTACCTAAGTAGGGCTTCTATCACTACGGCGAAAGGGGAAAACAGATATTGGGGGACAACGGGCGTCTCTGCCATGTATCACAAACATCCTTCCACGTGTATAGTTTGCATCCTGTTTCTTTTTTCAGTAAATATTGTACATCATTAAATATTCTTCAAAATTCTTAATGCTTAAAATATAGATGTAACCCTGCTTATAGATCCAGTGCCTTATTACTTGATAATTGGGTGTTTTGCTCTCATAAATATGCCTCTTCTATGAATAAAACTTGTCAGAGGAAGAGATTCCAAACTTTCCTCTACAATTTGGGGATGTCCACAGAAGACATTTTGTAGGCGAGTCAGGGTAGTATCTGCCTTGGAAGCTGGCTTACAGGACCAAATTGTTTTCTATTAACAAATGAAGCTTTTTAACAAAAAGCATAGCCTGCTGCTCCCATTACAGGAGAAGTCACAGAAGTGGAAAGAGCCTGATGGGCAGTCTTGCCCAGAGTCGGGGGTGGAGTGAGTGGGAAGATGTTGGGAGTTGGAGAAAGGAGATCAAATCAGAAGAGACCATGGAGTCTCAGGAGCCAGGGTAGGGCCTGGCCCTGGAGAGGCTTGGGGGACTCCATGGGGCCCAATTCAATCTTCATTTAGGTTCAACGAATGCTTTCTGAGCCTCTACTCAGGGCCATGCCTATGTCAGGACCTGGGCATAACTTAGAGAGTATATGTTCCCAGCTCTCCAGGAGCTCAGTCAGCTCTAAAATCTCAAATGTTAGAGTTCAACCTAGAAAGCTGCCGATAATGCTGCATCCTAGGGCCCACGCCCAAAGTCTGATGCAGCAGGTGTTGGTAAGCCTAGAATCTGCATCTCTTTCAATCTCTGCAGGTGATCCTGGTGAGGGTGATCATGAACCATTTTGAGGGGAAAGAATCAGTCAAGGCTCTGGGAGGAAATCTCCTAAACCAGGCAAACTTGGAGCCTCTATCTGCTCCCTAGGTAGCTTGAAACTAGACTAAGCCTTAGGCTATAACAAAGCAATGAGGACACCTGTCAGACACACCTGTAAAATCCTTGTTTCAGGGTGGGGAGGCCACAAGGATTTTACCAGATTTCAGTTCCAGCCTTTGGTAGCTGAGTGACCTCAGGCAAATTAGTTAACCTCTCCAAGCCTCGGTTTTCCCATCTGTAAAATGGGAATAATCATAGTGCTTCCGGTGTGAAAATAGACATTAGTGCTTAGCAAAGAGTCTGGCACTCAATCAATGCTAGATATTATTAAAGTACTTTAAATTAATTTATTAATTAAAATCACCTCTAGGTAAGTAATTACAGCAAGAGATTGGAGACAAGGTGTATAAAGCATCTCATACACTGCCTGACCTGCAGTGGTAGGCGTTCATTAAGTGATTATTATTATTAACATCCTCACATAAATTTTAATTAGAGACCTTATCATCTCTGCAGCTCTACCCACTGCACAATTTTATCCCCTCAAGAGAAATCATGGATTCTGGAGCTCCAAAATGTGGACTTAACATCTACCCCTAGTTCCTGCCCCAGCATGAAAGAGATTTTCTCAGCTCCTTCGGGAAGTATGTACAAGCAGGTAAAGTGAGCATGAGTGGGAACCTCATGTCCCAACTTTCAACTCCCTGACTTTGAGGGAACCAGTCCTAGCCCTGGGCCATTCACCCGGCCAGAGGGTCAAGGAGTTGTGGAGGCCAGGAGCTGCTATGAGGTGAGAAGAGGCAGGGTCCCTGTTGATAATTACATTTTCAAGTGCTAAAGATGGCCACGTTGCCATGGTGATGCTGATGGCTCTGAGCAGGCCGAGGCCTCTCTTGAGTTGTGAGTCAGGTTCACCTTTATTTATTAAAAAAGAAAATCAACGTCCTGACCAGTGAAGGACGAAGCAAAGCTCCAGGTGGAGGCCACAGTGTCTGTTGCTGGGGGCGAATCCGCAGCAGTGCTCACAGTCCATCAGTCTCCTGACGTTAGCTGGCCCGGCCCGCTCTGGGGCCCAGAAAAGTCCACAGAGGTAAGTGGAGAGTCAGCATCTCAAGCTGTGGCTCAGGAGAGGAAGCGCAAACAGAATCCACACTGCTGGTTGAAAACCACTTAAGAAGCAGCAGATCCCATTTTCTCAGCTCTGGCCCAAGAGTCGGACTCCTTCAGGAGACTGCTCCACTCTGGTATGGGGGTCCGCAGGGCCCGATGAGATGGGCATCCCTTGGCCCACCCTCAGGGAAGTGAAGGCCACAGGCTGACCCGTAGGTGACCAGTTCTAGCTGACCCACCCACTAGGGTGCACATGACGGTGGTGCCGCCGTCTGTAGGGATCAAGGTTCTGAAAAGATGGGGGAAATTACAAAAATGTTCTCCCAGGGCCTGAACTGGGGGGAGGTGGCGGGGCTTTTCCTAGAATTCCTGCTGGAAAGAAGGGAAAGTCCATGATGACTCCAGCTGCAGCGGAGGCCTCTGTAGGAGCCCGGGGTCACGTCAGCACCCCATGGGGCACGCAGTGCTGGTAACAGTGATGTGCTGGAATCGTCTTGCTGAGCTTAGACACTGCCACAGAACCCCAGACCTATCGCTGGAGAGGTCCTCAAACCTACTTGTTTGCTTGAGTTCGCCTTTGATCTCAATGACCCGTGTCCTGGTGAGCCCAGCTCCTAACCAGCTCTGGGCTCCAAGCCCTCGTCGTCACCCACTGCCTTCATCAGGTCACCCAGTGCTGAAGCCAGGGTGGGTGGATTTAAGTCCTCCTTCTGCCACTTGCTAGCCTTGTGACTGAGCCTCCCGTATTCCCCATCTGTAATACAGAGGTGACAATCACAAGAGCACCTACTCACCAGGTAGCTACAAAGATGAAATGTAATGCTATTCGCAAATGTTTAACACAGAGCTTGATTGGCACAGAGAACACGCTGGATAACTGTTAGCCATTGTTAACTTTGTTCGGGTCCTTCTCACATTCTGCCTGGGTAACAGCAGCGGCCTCCTAATTCCGCCTGCTGATTCTAGTCCTGCTCACCTCCAGTCTATTGTCCATACCATAGCAAAGTGGTTTATCAAAATAGCCGATCAGGCTATTTTCCTCCACAACATCTGCCAGTGGCTCCCATTTGCCTTCAGGATGGCTCTTAGAATTCCTTAAGGAGGCCTGCAAGGCTCTGCATAATCTACCCCTTGGCTATCCTCTCCAGCCTAATACCCACCGTACCCTCCCCACCCTGATAACTGGCACCCCAAGGTGCCAGGCTCTTCCATACCTCCAGGATCTTTGCCATGCGTTTCCTTTGCACAGAATGCCTTTTTCTCTTTTTGTCCACCTAGTAAACACCTACTCATCCTCCAAGACCCACACAAAACTCCCCTATACTGTGAAATCTTCCCATCCCCCCTCAAATGCAGAGCAGACTATACACCCTCTTCTGAGCCACTTCAGTGCCTTCCATAATTGTCACTTTACATTGCAATTATTGTGATTCATGCCTGTGACACCTTTCAGCTTCTTGAAAACAGCACTGATTCTAATTAATGTCAGCATCCCTAGCACATACCACAGTACCGTAACATTCACAGAGATGACTGGGAATGAAGGGAGAAATTAATTCACTCAGACAAAAGCCCTGTTTATAGAAAAGGAAACTGAGGCCCAGATGGAAGCAGTGACTTGACTAAAGGAGAGTCCAACGCCCAATAACTCCAGGCCCCTTTGATTCCAAGGACTATGGACCATTCATTCATCCATCCATCACTTGCTAAGCACTAATCATACACCAGACATTGCATTGCTCCCTGGGATACAAAGAACAAGGAGTGGTCCTGACCCTCAGGAGCCCACAGAATGGCAGGTACACAGACAATCACCACATCTTTCACTATGAGTGGAAGGGAGGATGTAGAAGGAGCTATGGGAATTCCAGCAGCCCCAATGTGGATACAGGTGTTTCTATGTCTTCTACTCCGTCTCCCCAAACTCTGGAGGTCAAGTTCCCACAGGCCACCAGGCCAAGGCAGCTGTTCTCTAAGTGCTGTCAGCACAGGTGAACAGATATGTACAAACACACATATACCCAAGACAGGTGGGAATGCTTTGCCCCAAGGGCTAGAACAAACAGTCACAAGGCCACATTTGTTCCCCTAAGCAGCTATGTCAAGAGCGGTCATGGGAGACAGGATAGATGAAATTGGAGAGCAGAGCATTTTCTGACACTTCACACTTGCAGGAAGCCCTGTCAGACGCCAGGTTTCGTTGGCTCCCCACCAAGAGGGGTCCTAGAGACAAGGCAATTATTGTTTTCTCCCCCATTTCCAGATGGACAACTGAGACTCAGAGAGATGGAAATGACTTGCCCAACCCCACTGACTAGTTAATGGAAGTGCCAGAACTGACTCATCACTCTCTAAGCATTTGCTGGGAATTTAGTCCGTGCCAGGCCCTCTGCTAGGCACAGGGGATGCCAAGGTAAATAAGGCACAGTCCCTACCCCTTGTGGGAGACAATAGCATAATGGCCATCCTCCAGTCAGGCAGAATCTGTGTCTGGATCTCAATTGCACAACTGACTAGCTGTGTGAGCCTGAGCTGGTCGTTAGCCTCGGCGCTTATATTTTGAGTCTCTGATTCAACATAAACTAGATTAAATCAGTCTCATGCTCAAACTCTCCAGTCACTTCCATTACACTCAGAAAAAAAAATTCAGAACTCCTCAGCAGGGGTCCACATGATTCAGCTCTTGCTCCCTCACCCACCCACTTCCTGTCACTGTCCCACTTGTCCCCTGGATGTGCCGGGAGCAAAACAAGTACCTCTAGCCTCTGACCTTTGTCTCTCCTCTTCCCTCTCCTGGACACTCTTTCTCCAGATTGTCACAGGGCTCACTGCCTCTGTTGGCTGAGGAAGACATCACTGAGTCCGGAATGATGGCCCTGTCACACTGGACAATACTCGTCTTCAAGGCACTGTCTTTTTACATTGTATGATGTGATACTATGTGTATTTGACCATTTGGTTATGAGCTGTCTCCCCATCTAGCACAGAGAAAAGGAATGCGCCCATTTTGTTCACATCCTCAGTGCCGAAAACAGTGCCTGACACATAGTAGGAACTCAATATACTTTTACGAATGTGAATGAATTGATAACCCTTGCTTTCCTCCCTGTAAAACTGATACCAACAGCACATAGTTATAAGGATTAAATGATGTTATAAATGGAAGATGCTTAGCCTGGTGCCTGGAGTTTAGTTAGCACACAATAATGCTACTGTTGTTGTTATACTCACAGTCATATGCGGGAGACAGGTATAAAAATAAATTGCATGATGTGAAAACAAAGTTCTTACTTCTGAGCCTTCTCGTCTACTTCAGGGTCCAGGCAGCAGCCCCTCCATCTGCCTGAAGATCAGGGCCCAAAGCCCTTGCCCTGTCTGCTGAGGTCACCCTTGGGGTCTGGCCCTGATGGCTGGGAGACCTCTGGGCCCGCCCGGGTTGGGGGCAGCGGGCAGAGTCCAAACCAGACCACAGAAACCCTTGATTTCCCCCCTGAGAGCAGGTCCCACATCAAAGCCAATCTCAGAGGGGTGAGTCCTCGAGATAAATGGAAGATTAAAGAAGGCAAGGTCTCCACAGCCCACAGGGAGAGGCAGCCGGCAGGCGACCACAGAGGGAGGCCCTGACACAGCACTAGTAGCAGCCATTTTGGGGGGCGAGATGAGAAGGGGGCCCAACCCGGGCAAGTGGAGCCAGTGATGAGGGTGGCAGGGGGACCATACCTTAGCCCGGGGCCTGGCCCCTCATTATTACACCTGAGCCTGTCCCTCTAGTCCGTGCCTACTTAACCCTTTCACAGCCAGGCAGCCACAGGGAGGCTCATCAGAGGAATCCCTGGGTCTCTCTTCAAGAGCATTTGTTTTTGGTCATTGGGTTCAGTCATTGGGGTTTGCATCCTTCAGCAAGGGAGCCTGTAATGAGGACCTACTGGCCCCAGCCTTCCTCCCCAGGAATGGTCTGTAATTAGTGCAGAAGGCGAGGCTGGGGAAGCTCAGACAATGTCATTTGAACCAGGATGACACAGGGCTCAATTGCTAGTCTGCACATTTTTTTTTTTCTGGTGCCATTTCATATATAAAACTCTAGCAAGCTTAACCCTTTTTTGGCTGGGCCATGATGCTGGGGTTTCAGCTTAGGTACCATCCATTCCTATGCCAAACGGGTGCTATCCTCGCCTCCCCCCGCACATACACCAATTCAGATGAGCCATGGTTTCCAACTTCTCTAACGTCCAAAAAGCCATCCAAGATCGATCACCCAACAAGCCTTCACAGAGTGTCACCAGATGCTAAGCACCAAGAGGAGGGGACCCAGAAGAAAATCTCCCATTTTGCCATCAAGGAGATTTCAATCCTCTGAGCAGTGGAGGAATGCACACTAGAAACAGGTGACAAGCAATGCAGAACAGGGTAGAATCAGATGGCAAGGAAGGGGCCACATGGAGAAAGAGTAGATGAGACAGGCTCATGGACTCTGTGAATAAATACTGAGCAAGCCATCTTCCAGGATCACGGCATTTCTGCCATCAGGATGTGAGGGCTGAACTCACAGGGAGAAAGGAGACAGACAAAGCCTCAGCAGCTCTGAGCCAGCCCCAGGTCGAGACTCTATTGGGACAAACAGGGGTTATGGCTTCCTTCCTCATACCCCGGAAGCACTCATTCTGAATCCCCAAATTTCAGTTTATCTCACATGGACCGCGACCTGTCTGATTACAGATCTGGTACCCCACCCGACTTCAAACAACCTGAGAGCTTTGTCTATTCACCTCTGGTCTCAGGTGCCTAAGCATTGAATCTGGCACTCAGGAGGTGCTCAATAAATGCTCGTTGAGTAAATGATTAGGCTTGAGTGAAAGGGTGGAGGTGTGGGGAAGAAGCTACCTCTACAGCCTTTCCCAGAAGTGATGCCAATCGTGGCCTCACTGCCCCTATAAATCATATCACAATCTCCCTAACATATAAAGATCTTCTAGAAATCAACAAGACAAGACCAACCACCCATTTTAAAAAGGTCAAAGAATATGAAGACTCTACAGAAAAGGAAACATAAATTGCTCTAGGACATCTAAAAAGAATCTAAAAGAAAAGCAAACTATAAACCTTTCAAAAGTTTGATAACATCCTCTGTTTGAGAAACTGTGGAGAAACTGGCAATGTCATCTATTGCTAGTAGGGGTGTAAATTGATACACAATAATTGACAATATCTATCAACATTACAAATTCACGTTCTCTTTGACCCAGCACTCCCACTTCTGAGACTGTATCCTACAGATATACAGTGCTTGAACAGGCCGTCATTATAGTTTTGTCACGTTGGTATAGCAAATATTGGAAATACTCCAAATATCCATCACCTGGGGACAGGTAAATAAATTATGGTACAGTCATACAATGGGTAGCTACGCACCAATTAAAAAAAGGATGAGGAAGTTCTCTGTGTACTAATGAGAAGATCTCCAAAACAGATAAAGAGGAAGGAGGATGTAGAACAGTGTGTATAATATGATCCTTTTCAGTTAAAAAAAGAGAGAGAGAGAGAGAGAGAGAGAAATATATATGCATACACACACACCCATAAAAGGATGCACAAGAAAATAATAAAATCATTTATACGTTGGTTGAAGGGTGGGAATTTGGTGGTTAGGATATAGAATGTAGAGATGGGAGGATAACTTTTCATTGTCTCCCACTTTTGTTTTTTTGAGTCACGTGATGCATTATGTATTCAAGAATTTTTTTTTTTTTAAAGCCCCTCTACCTAGATATTAAGGGTTCTAGACTTCTTCCCAAGTTGCTGGGTAGAGAGGATTCCACCCCTGCTGACTACCCCTCCCTCACTTTCCCTTCCTAGTCCCTGCTAGGTTTTCCTAAGGCTTTGGGTCCCAGTAAATGGTGGCTGTCATCCCAACTCCTACCTTATAAACATAGGCTACGAAGTCAGACTAAGTCACGATGTGACCTTGGGCAAGTGACTTCACCTCTCTGAGCCTCAGGAAAACCATACTCATGGTATCTGCCTCCAAGGATTGTGGGGAGGCGTACGGGAGAAAACGTGTAAGAAGTGTTTAGCGTCGATCCTGGGCCGTAACAAATGCTCTCATATAAATGTATCAGACTCACACTTCATATTCTTTGCCAACATTTTTATTGGACTGTTGGTCTTTGTTTTATTGATTTATAGGCGCTCTTTATAGATTCAGAAGATTGAGATTGTCACTGCGAACTGGCAGAGCACTGAAGGGCAACCGGGCCACGGTAAATGGCAGTTTGTGAAAATCATTATTTCTATGATTATTTCTCCTCCAGGCCATGCGGGCTGGCGTCTGAAGGCATCCCATACTGGAGAGCCCGGGCTTATCTGGACAGTCCCAAGGAATGGAGTCCTTTTTTATTGGCTCTGTGTTACTGTGCCTCTCTGCCAACATCCCCTGGGTTGTCGGAGACTGTCATTCTCCACTGTAGCTCTCGGAATAACAACACCCCCTTCCATTCTAGATGCGATTCATTCTTTGTGCCTTCCCCAGGGGTCCCTGGGTTTGTGCCAGCCCCTGTAAGGAATCAATTCACTAACAGGAAGGTGTAGGTCCTACACTGGGAACCCCTAAGTCTCCATCCAGGGTCTCCCTAGGGGAGATGGACACTGGGTGGGCAGATCCGAAGGGGTATAGCAAGGGGTTGGACCACAAAATTCACACCATTGGGGCCCCTCATTCTGATCTTTAAATCCTTTCTTGCCATAGAGCTGAGGATGAATGTGGCTCCCCTGGGCCCTCATCCATTCGTTTTCTCCAGGGAATCAGTCTGCCCTTCAGTTCTGGTAGCTCCAGAAACATTCCTTGGAGCATCTGGAATATATATTTACTTTAACTGGTGATTGCCAAGGCCAGCTCTGCTGCTTTTCTGTTTATTCGGCTTAGACCCAGGGGCTGGGGCTGCTCCTTGAGGATGGAGGATGCTCAGGGTTCCCAGAGTCCCCTCTTTATACATGACATAGGATGGGAGCCTCCACCTGGATCTGCTCTTCAAGGAGGGAAGTCTGGATGGGGGCAGGTGAGAGTTAAAGTCTTAGTCTTCAAAGGCCCCAGTCTCCTCCTCACTCCTCAGAAAGCTCCCTCGATTACTGTACAACATGCCCAGTCCTAGAGTATGGTATAGTGGAAAGATTAGGCCAAACGGACCCATGATCAAATTCCCAATTCTCTTGCCTAATAGCTGTGTGACCTTGGACAAATTACATAACCTCTCTGGGTCTTATAAAAGTAAAAATATTTTTGTATTTGCACCTCGTCTCACTTTAGGGTGTACTAAAGGTATTACAGAGACCTTACAGACAAGGGAATTAGATGGTGTTTAATAGAGGGAAAATAATATGGAAAAAGGAAATAAACACCTAACATGAAGCCAGGGATGCAGTTAATTTGTGAAATGCATCCCCATGAGATCCTGTTGCAAGAGGTGGGTCCCAGCAAATTCAACTCTGAGCTTCCTGATAGGTCAAGTAAAGAAGGAAATGCAGTGAGCTACAAAATCCAGAGCATCCATTAGATTAAAAATAGACCCACTCCTCAGAAGTAGCCAGCTTTTATGGGACCTGAAGTCAAGGAAACATTTCACCCCTGGACCTTCCAAAAGGGGCAAGTTGGGAAGGAGACAAAGTGTGTGTGGTGAGGATGACGCTATCTCTCGGGGCCTTTGTGTATTTGAAATAAAGTCAAATGCCTAACCATGACTCTCAGAGTGGTCAGCACATGGTAGGGACATAATAGGTGCCTACTCCCTTTCTTCCTCCTACTCTGTCCTACGTCTTCTCTCAGATACAGAGTGTCTGTGAGGTCTGCCATGTGTATGCATAGTCAGCTTTTCAGTCATTCAGCAAATACGTATTAAACATCAATGGACCAGGTCCTGGGTGAGGCAAACGTGGGAACCACCTTAAACCTAGTTAGTATCTTCCCTGCTGTTCCCCGATCTTCAGCTTCAGAAGCTCTCTCCCACCCCTGCCACCCACCCTTTTGGGTCTCGGGGGCTCTGCCTTCTCCCCAGCAGGCCTATAAACCCCAGGGAACCCTGCTCCTGTGGCTTCTCTCTCATTCCCCACATAGCTGCAGGCTGCTCCCTCCGACCACCACATTCATGGAGCTTAGCCACGTGCAAAAGCACGATTAATATTCCGCTCAGTCTCCCCCAGCCCTGCTGCCTATTGGAAGAAGATGGAAACCAGATTTGCAGCCGCACGCTCTGGCATGGACATGCATGGAGGGGTGGGCCCGCTCCCCGCAGAGAGCTGGCATGTTCTCCTCCAGAGACTCTCACACGTGCAGCAATGACAGAAGCCCTGCATGTAAGCCCACACCTCCAGACACAGGATCGACCACCCAAACGGTGTGTGCACGTACCATTGCACCATCGTAGGCTATACACTCAGCTCCTGGCCAATCGATGACCAGAGAACACACACACATCTCACACACAAGACCCACATTTGCTTTCTGGGCAGTGAGAGATAATCATCGCGGTTCAGAGCTGCTAGGATGGAATTTGAGAGACGATCCTGTCCAAAACCTTCGTTTTACTGGGAAGAATCTGAGGCCCTGGCTTAATTTTGACTGTTATCAGTCCCCACTGGAACTGAACTGTGCCTGGTTACATTTTAACGAAGACTTGGATTTAAATACCTGAGGCTGCCTCTCTGCTTCCTGGTGAGGAGCTACTTTGGCTGCACCAGACCGGATTGGGTAAACTGAGGCACAGAAAGTGAGACTGGGGAAAGACTTGGCAAACCAGTAGATCTAGGCAGAGTTAAGCCTCTGACTTTCCATTCCCCTGGCCTTCCTCTTAGTCCCATATTTCGAGCTCTGCCAGCCCTGGTAGGGCAGGATTTTCAGGATAGTCTCCCCAACATCATGAGGACTCACCGAGGCAAGAGGAAAGGCTGGCTTTGTTGATTTGTCTACCTTGACTTTACACATAGGGAGCCAGGGGGAGGGAAAGCTGTATGCCTGAGTGTATGTCTTCAGGGTTGGAGTCAGCAGCCTCGGCTATAGAGGCATCTAGAAGCAGTGTTGGCACAGGTGGTTTGAGGTAGAAGAAAGAAGGGTGAGTTCAGAGCAGGACTGAGAGCAAAGCAGGAAGCGGGTGGAGCTGCTCCCCAGGCGGCAGGCAGACAGAGGGCCAAGGGGCGGGCCCGCCTCCAGTCCAAGGATGGGACAGCAGAGCAGAAATTCAGGGAAAGAACAGCTAAAATAATTACCAGGAAAAGGAGCTGGAAGGGAGGAAAGTGTTTTCTTAGTTCTTAAGGAACTTCGGTCTTCAGAGAATTTAAAAGGGAAAAAAAAAAATCTATCTTTAAAGTCCTTCTTCAAGGCAAGGTGGCTGGTGATTCACTAGCTGCTGAGGAAGGCCTTTAAAGGCCCGCCCCTCGGCTCCTGCTTCTCCCTGGTGAGCAAACCCAGTTCATCTGGGGTGAGTGGAAAGGACTCAGGGTGAGGAGACTGGAGGCCCAGATTTCAGTGTTATCTCTGCCCCGTAGAAGCTGGGCAAGCTAAGGCAAGCCTCCTATGGCCCTGGGCCTCGGTTTCCTGTGAGATAAAGGAGTGGTAACTCATGAAAACTCTCTGAGCCTTGCTTTTCTCATCTGCATATTGGGGACCACCAATAATATTATTGGTGTGTATGAGGTTAGGGAGGCTTGGCTGGGAACTGCCACACTTTGACACCCCTGGATAGACACTGCCTTTCATACACGCCAATAATATCACATTTCATTGAATCTAATATGTTGTCAATTGTGTGATACACAGTTATTTAACGTACATTAAGAAGGAAAGAACATTGTTCATTCAACTATAACATACCATTGATTATAAGACATATTCTGATTTGGGAGATGATAAAATGTGCATCTTAGAATCAGTGAATATGATACTTATCTCACAAGCTTCTTCCAATAATTAAACAAGATAATATAAATAAAGTATTTAGTGCCTGGCACAAAGCAAGTACTCAATAAATGTCAGGTATTTTTATGGTTCAGGGTGGAGCAGGGAAGGAACCATAGGCCAAGGTGTTGGAGAAGTGTGAGAGCCAGGGTCTGAAGCCCATCCCAACTCTCCTGTTAGGTGGCAACCCCAGGGACTTTGCATCTAGCCCCAGCGGGGGGCACAGGGAGAGTAGCCATCCAGCCCAATTTAGGGAGCCACAAGAGAACAAAGAGCTCCATCTGTGCCCCGGAAGTCAGCCTAATCTCCAGGATGAATATGTTTTCATTTCTCAGAAGTTCCTGTTAGAGTGTGCCAAAGCCTTTTTCCCTTTACAAGCCAGGCAAACAAGGCAGGTTTACTTTGGGTGACCTTCTCATCACCACCACCAGGGCCTGCCTGCTGAATGTAAACACCCACCCATGCATCCTCCTGGAGGCTCCAGGAGGGAGCCTGGAAAATGAGAATGCCAGGCCTCCTAAGGAGGCAGGTCCTGGACCTCACCCCCTCACCCACTCCCTGCCAGGCCCTGTCCTGGTAAGGGCACATTTGGAAGGCCCTTGGAGAGAACAGGACTGCACAGGTCATTAATCCCTCTCTCATTTTATAGATGTGACAGCTGAGGCCTAGAGAAAGGCAATGACTATCCAGGGGTGTCAAAGTGTCACAGTCCCAGCCAAGTCTCTCTCCCTCTCTTTCTCTCTTTCTCTCTCTCTCTCTCTCTCTCTCTCTCTCACACACACACACACACACACACACACACACACACACGTGCACATGCATGCCCACAACTCATACACCATCCCTGCTCACAGCTCAACCTGGCAGGAGACTCTCTCTCCACCTGACATTCAGTGTCTGGGACAGGCAGGAAGCTTATCTGTGTCTGTTCTCTCCTGTGCGTCACTGCCTGGGTTGAGATGTCTATGCATTTCACTTCACAGCTGGAGCAGCTGCTGGAGAGCAACAACCAGATGTTCCTAAGTCCCTAACAGGAGGAGCCACAGTCTGTGCTTTTCTTGACCTACAGCCTTTGGGGGTGTTTGAAGGACCAATCTTGGCCTCCTTCTCTTGCCCTTCAGGAACAGAGAAGGGGCCCGAAAGGCGCTGGGTTGTAGGACCAGGCTCAGGATGGCAGGAGGGAGCAGACCCTCCCTGTTGAGTCAGAAGCCAGACCTAATTTCAGCTATCTAATTTCCTCTCCCGGTAGAGATGATATAGGAGGGATGTGCTGCTACAGAAGGCTTCAGGTGGGCCCTCTAATCTGAACTGGCGCAATTCTTTTTGGTACTTAAATAGAATAGAGCATCGAGCCTCAGTATGACCATAACTATGGGGTTTGTGCAGGGCATTGGGGTTTTACATTCATCATCTCATTCTCATGCCCCTCCTAGTCTTTCTCTCTGTCTCTCTCTGTCTCGCTTTCTCGCTCTCTCTCTCTCTCTCTCTCTCTCTCTCTCTCTCTCTCTCTCTCTCCCCTACTTTCTATTCTCTCTACCTAGAATGCTTTTCCCTACATTATACCCCAAAGCGATTCCAGTTCATGATTCAGGTCTTAGCTCGTACATCATGTCTTCAGAGAGGACTTCCTTACCCACTCAGCCATGTTACACAATTCTATTTCCTTCATAGTCCTTACCACTATCTGAAATCATCTTAATTAATAATTTTTTTTTTTTTTTACCCAGGCTCTCCTCATTCACTCTGGACCATACCTTCTTAATCACCACTGTGTCTCCAGTGTCTGGTGCTCAGTAATACCTAGTGCTAGAGACATAGATGCTCAATAATACTTGTAGAATACGTGAATAAATCCTCTGCCATTCTCATCTTTGCTGGACTTTGCCATACCCCCATCCCAGAAAACCAATGACCATGCTCCTACTCCATGCCGGGCTCTGCACTGCCCATTTCCTCTTCCCCCCTCCTCCCCATCCCTTCACCCTCAGGATTTTTCTTGGAAGATCCTGCCTCTCAGACTCCACAGGAGGTGCTGGAACCAGAATGTCTCCCCAGGATTATTTTCAATGGTTTCCTGGGGTGTTCACCTGGGTAAGAATCAGGAAAGAGAGGACACTCTAATCCTATTTATCTAAAACTGTATAATCTTCCCCAATCACTTAAATGATGCCTGTGTCTCTAATTACAGAGCAGGCTGGGAGGAACGCAGGCACAATTTCTAGCCAACCTCAGGCATACGGGCACTTTTGTTCCTTCTGGAGACTTGTAGGGACTCTAGCTCAGGAGCCAGGACTCCAGACACCTGCTGACACAAGCTCACCCACCACAGACTGGTTTGTTCACCCGGCCAGAGACCACTACCCTTCCCAGAAAACGATCAGCCACCTTCTCAGTGTTCAAATGTCCCCCAGTTGACCAGATGTGACACATTTCAGAAAAATACCCATGGCCTCAGCACCCTAATTCTATCCACCACTGTTTTTAGAGTAAACTGATTTCTTTTGGGCCCAGCCTAACTTCTCAGAGTTGCATTGAGGTAAACTGGTCCCCAGAGCCTGGGCTCCATTCCCAGCTTCTCAGGAACAAACTCTCCAGGAAACCTGGGAACTAACAGTCACATGACAGCCTGGAGCATCCGAACTTCATTCTCCAGAACTATGTCAACTGGGTCAGATGGGGAAAGCCACATACCTGCTTGCCCGCCCACCACAGGCAAGCAAACCGTTGCTATCTCAGCCTCACTGTGTGCCCTTCTCCCCGCCTGGCACTGAGACAGCTATTTCAGTGACATCTCGGGCTTAGCTGCAATGACATCTCTGCTTCTTAAAGACCTTTTGGCTCCTGAGCTAATTAAAAGCCCCAGACAGCAAGGATACACTTAATCCTATTAATGACTTCTGACCAGGAAACAGTGTGCCCAGCCCTCTGAGGGAGTGCCTTTCTGAACCACTTCCATTTGTTCAGGTGCCTGATGATTGTTTATCAGCCCTTTCAAGAGATTAAGCTGTAATCTGGAGCAGGCCACTTAGGTAATGGATCAGGGGGCCTAGGAGTGTCCCATGACCATGGAGCATGTAGCCAACCAGCATCTTGGCTCATGCAAACTCCACGGCCACTGTTCTCCAACTTCCTGCTCTTAAGAGCCATTAGGGGGACTTGATAATTGATGAGAAGAGGGGTCCTTGCCTCATCTCTGCTGTTCACCTGCCCCTTTCACACACAGGAAAGATGGATACAGTCCTAGCTCTGCAGGATCCTTGAGTCCAATTAGGGTCACAGAACCATGAGCAAACAATGACAATAGCGCATTAGACTCACCCCAATGGAGATAAGCACACCTTGATCTGTGAGTGTAGAGTGGTGATAACTGCTTCAACCTGGGGGCCAAAGGCTTCCTGGTGGAGGAGGCATGTGAAAATCTCGCCATTGAGAGGTCCGCTCAGGGGCCTATGAGATGAAATTCTCTGACTTTGGATTTGGTTCAAGCTCTAGTATAAAGCTGGAAGAATGGAAATAACTCAGCTCCCTCATGAACTTATGGGAGAGTGGTTGGCAAAGCCTTACCAAGATGTGGAGATTCCAATAACACAACTATTGGCTACAGGACGAATTTGCTTCAAGTCCCTATCTTGAGTATGCAGAGAATAGAGATTGGCAAAGACTAGCTTGTCTCTTTAAAAGAGGAGGGACAATTCTTCGGGCCACTCCCTCTTCTCATTAATATGAAATTATTGTGAATATTGACGTGGGGGCGTGGCGCCCCGGCCAGCTGGGCTAAACGGCCAGGGGTTCCCAGTTTCACAGAGAAAAGTGACAGAAGCCGAGCAGAGGGAGACGCAGAGAGAGCAGAGCGCTCGGCCGCCACCCTTTCTCGGGGGAGCGCTCAGCTCCCCCACCCTGGGCTCCCACCCTGTCTAGGGGGCTCCTCAAGCCCTCAGCCCCACTCCCGGGCTCCCCATGGAAGCCAGCTGTGTCCCCGGAGGAGCTGGAGGAGGAGGAGTCGGCTAAATGCCCGCGGTGTTCCCGGGGCTCCTGAGCCCAGCTCGCTGTGCACAGCTGCCCTAAGGCCCCCGCGCCCCCTGCACCCCCTACCCCGGGCCGTGCAGCCTCCGCCCGCCCCTCCCCCGGGGCTTCGCCCCGGACCTGCCCCGCCCGCTTGCCAGTGCTCAGACAGGAGCTCTGGGCCCGGCGCGCCGCCGCCCTGGAGTAAGGGAAGCCCAGCCGAAGGGGGTCTCCGGAGCCAGCCGCGATGGACGCCGTCTTAGAACCCTTCCCGGCCGACAGGCTGTTCCCCGGATCCAGCTTCCTGGACTTGGGGGATCTGAACGAGTCGGATTTCCTCAACAATGCGGTAAGATGAAGGGTCTGCGTCCCCCTCCCACCACTCCGCACCCCTCTTTGACGCTTGCCTGAGCCCCGAAAGATGGGGCTGCACGTCACTGGGCAGAAACAGAGGAAGGGGCTGACTGCATGGTCCCCCGAAGGGACACGTGCTTAGAACTCTGAGATTTGGTGACTAGATCCCTCGACACCTCCCTAGTCCCCAAGCCTGGACCAGAGCCTCTGAGCCCGTGCCAGTGCGCGCCGCTCCTGGGAGGGGAGGGTCCATCGGTGGATGCAGTGTCCCTCGCCTTCTAGGGGAAGGGGACGTCGAGGCGCTGAAGCTATCCGATTCTCAGATATGAGCTGGAGACACCAATTTTGTCCCAACCCGGGATTCCAGGACCAGGCTGGGCGCATAGTGGACCTGAAGCTGGTTCTCCGCTGGGAGGCGCACAGGGAAGCGTTCCGAGGGCCAGACACCCAACGCCCCTTCGGGGTGGGAAGCAGAGCCAGACCCAGGCTCCAAATCAGACCCTTAAACTTAGGGGTACCGCCGCGGCTACCCCAAAGTCAGACCTGAGATCCCCCACAGCGAGGGACCTGACACTCAGCTGGTCAGAGCAGCGCGGGGCAATCGCTCAAGAGGAGGAAGGTCTTTCTCCCCATCTCTGTGTCTCTAGGTCTGTTTCTCTGTCCCTCGTGTCTCACTGACTTTGTCTCTCTTTCCTTGACTATCTCTGTCTCTATCTCTGGATTTGTCTTCTTTTTCTTTCTCCCCTTCCCTCCCTAAGGAAACGTGGCTTCTCTCTCTTCTTCCTTCCCTCCCTCTCTCAGGCTCAGCTGAGGGAGGGGCATGGGCTCAGTAACTGGGAAAATATATTTGGGTTCAGTTGAAATGTGGGCAGCTTGGGGAATCTCATAGGATCCCTCCATGCAGTGACCCACCAGTCTGGGTGCACACACATACACACACACAAACACACACATCCAAATATCACCTCAAGGGTCTCTACTTGCTGACTTCTACCTACTGGAACTAATATAAACTTGGCCAGACAAGAGCCAAATGCGTAGACTTAAAGGATTGGGTATCTTGGACTTCCATCTACCTGTCCCTGTTCACTAGACTGATGGTAGGGAAACCAGCCACGGGATAGGAACCTAAGTCAGGGAGGCATGGGTATGAGGTCTCCTTGTCCTTCATTAGGCAACAGAGCTCGGTCACCATGCTCTCTGAGGAAGGCTCCTGGGGAGCCTTCTCCAGCAGACAGGCCAAGTGGAGGAGGGCTTGAACTGGTTGTGAGGAGACCTGGGTTCTAGTCTTGCCTCCCACTGTGAGCCTGGGCCATGCCCTCCGGCTCTGGGCCTCAGTTTCTTTGTCTATGAAGCGCGCAAAAGTTGGATCAGGTCTTTCTCAGGATGGCCTGGCACAGATCCTAGGAATAAAGTGACAGGGATCTGGGTTCCACACACCCTTCCCGGAATTAATAACAGATACTGGTCAGAGAGAGGAGGCTTGTTGGAGCTTGTACCCTTGCAGACAAGGGGCTTTGTGGAGACCTGATGTGAGGTTCCCTCGCCCTCAGCAGCTCTCAGTTGGCCTTTCTTCTGAATGAACTCTGCCGCCTACAGCCTCTTCCTGCTGCTCCATTCAGCCTTGCATCCCAGCTGCTCATCTGGGCCTTAGGCCAGAGCAGAAAAGGAGGCATGATCAGACAGTGGTATCCAGCACTGGGACGGGGTAGGGAAAGCCCTGCTGGGGAAGTTCTCGACCTGGGGCCTAGGCCAGGCCAGGCCAGGCAGGGGGTGAGGAAAGGATTTCTAAGAGGAGAGAGAATGAACTCCTGGGCTGGGAACTGGGAAATTTGGTTCTAGCTGTACTTCTGCCACCAGCCGGCTGGGCAGTTCAGACGAGCAACTTTTCTTCCTCTGGGCCTTGGATTCCTCATCTGAAAATGGAGATATAGAACCTTCCCCATAGTGTTATTGTAGAGACTTAGTAACAAACTTAATTAAAGATTAATGTAGGGTGATGCCTGGCAGGTAAGTTTTCATAGTTAACTTGCTCCAGAGACTAGAGAGGGTGGCAGTAAGGACTACTCAGGTAGAGGTTGCTATGTGACTTTGAGCAAGTCACTTTCCTTCTCTGGTGCTTTCATTTAGATGTTTAAGGTCTCTTCCAGCTGGGACCCCATGTCAACCCCACCCCCAACTCCCTCTTCATTCTGCATGAGGATAGGAAAATATTTCCAGGGTTAAAGATCAAAAGGGATGGAGTCTGTGTGCTTCTCAGTCTGGAAGATAAAGAGCATGGTATTCACTATCCTTCTGAAAAATCCAGATAAAGGCCAATAAGTCGCATGTGCTCTGTTGCTCTGTGCAAAAAGCAAACATCAATAAGTATGCTCACCCTGAACACTACTATGTAAGAAACACATATTCTCTTGGATAGAGACAGGAGAATAAGTAAGCAAAAAGTCAAGTGTGCTTGGAAATGGCCAGAGGTACTTTATTTTTCCTTCTGTGGAGATATCTTCGTGCTATTGCAATCTTGTCTATGTGATTCTCAGAGAATCCCTCAGAAGGGGCTGCCCTTCCTGCCAGATGTGGGGGCCTCTCCTCTCCTCTCCTCCCCACCCCACTCTCCTACAGCTCCCCATGTGGCCGCTCTAGAGCCCTCTTCCCTGTACTCTGTGATTCTTCAGCCCCCAGGCAGGTATGAGAGGATCTGGTGCTCAAGGAACTGGGTGGGATAAAGGACCAGAGGGAGAACAGGTTATGTCTCCAGATAGGGACTAGGTCTGTATCTTCTTGCCTCATTCCTCTAGCTAAGGGGAAGGGATGACTCTGGTTTCTCTAGAGGGAAAATGGCTTTAGATCCCAGAGAAGCCCCAGCTGGGAGGGTGTGGAGAGAAGGAGGAGGAAGAGTTCTGTTGTCTCAGAGGGGAGCAGCAGGAAGCTTGGAGGATGTTTGCCCAGCACACTCATATACCTCCCAGCAGCTGGGGAGGCCAGGTATGGGAATGACAGGAACCCAGGCACCAGCCCGGGAGAAAGGAGGTGTGAGGGCCAAGCTTGATCACTGCTCGCCAGCCCCAAGACTGGCTTCTCCTGAGCTAAATGGGGAAGCAGAGAACCACCATCACCACCACCCCAGGCTTGGGGGGATTTAGGGAGATTAGAGAAGTATGCGAGTTTGAATGTTCCTATGTCTGTGTGTGGGCCTTTCACAGCTTTAAATGGGGAGGGGTGTGAGTGTGTGTGCTCATGCATGTTTCTCTTTAAATTCTCACCAACAGGAAAAAGGACCCAAGGGCCAAGGCACTCTGGTCTCAGAATAGAATCTACTAGAAAAGAACTAATGGAGAAAAACTAATGAAGGAGCCCAAATCTCAGGGCTCCTATTCAGGAAGAGAGACTCTCCCTGGATACCAACCTCTTTCTCCTCTAAAACATTGAGTTTGTTTGGGACAGGGGGTTTTAATTTTGTTTTTGCTTCCCTTACTGGGATATGAGTTCCTTGAGAGCAGGGGTTTATTTGTCTTGTCCGCTGCTGTATCCTCGGTGCCACACACAGTGCTCGGCACAGAATAGGCCCCAACCAACCACTGCTGAATGAATGAATGAATGGGAGCCCAGGCCAGACCCCACATTTTATAGAGGGGAGGAAAAAGGGTGCTTAAGCTCATTTACTTCCAGCCATCAGAGTCCTGCAGCCTGCACTGTTTCTAAAATTCAGGACGAGCTCTGCACGCTTTCCAATGCGTTGTCATTGCCTTGAGCCATCCTGTGTGTGGCATAGGCCCCCACAAGCCCCTGGTTCAGGACAGCCTAGAGCTGACTGAACCACAGTAGATTTGACCTTGTGGTTTAGGCCTCAGACTTTAGCACTGGCTTCCATTTTTCCCTGTTTCTTCTTGTTCAAGTTGCTTTGAGACTCCTGGATCCACAATCACCAACTTAAAACTAAGTCTTTCGTAGCCCTGCCTCAGGGCCTTTGCACATGCTGTTCCTGCCATCTAGAGTGTTTCCCCTGCAGTTCGCTCCATCTCATCTTCCTCAGCTCAAAGGTCACCGCTTTAAAGAAGGCTCCCCAACCCCCTCAGTTGGGACCCTCTGTAATTTTCTGTTTCAGTCCTTTGGTTTCTTCATAGTCCTTATCTAAGTTTGCAGTTTTTGTGTTGATTTATTGTCCATTTCCTCTGTGAAAAATCACATTCCATGAGAACCGACATCATGTCAGTTTTGTTCATTGCCAGAAACCTAGCACGGTACCATGATACAAAATAGTGCATAATATAGTAAAATTCTACCATAAAGCAATAAGCCAAGTCCCAGTTTTCAATCATGTAAAATATGGAGTTATGGTATTATAGGATCAATGAAAAACAATATTTTTAGTGAATCTGTACTATCATAAAAAGCACAAAAGTAAAGATTGTGAAAACTTACTGCCTGTAGCAAACCAAACTGAGAAAGTTCTCAAGGAGCATGAAGCAGTCAATTCTTTATCAACCCCACAGATAAGAGTTTTACCCACCTTTATTTGAGATGCACCCCAGGCGTAGGACAGAAGCCAAGGTTTGGTCACATTGTAGTGGACTTTGCTCCATTTCAAAGATTTACTGTATTTGTAAAGAAAACTACTTCAGACCGGGACAATCCCTGTAAGGGAAAGGAGAGAATGTTTTTTTAAAAGACAGGCCTGGGTAATCAATAAGATACTGATAATTCTGGAAGGGGCCCTGAGGTTCTGGGCCTGGCCCTGAGGGTGATGGGGATGCTGGATCCCAGGAAGATGCTGTCTGTGCCCTGATCTGCTCTGAGGTCCCTCCGGCTTCCCTGGGCCAGCTGGGGATTCATTTGGTTGTTCCTCAGTACACACGTCTTGTCCTTTAATAACTGGGCACCGAAGGAGCACCTATGCCAGTCACTATACATAGTGACCTCTGGCCGCTCGCAGCTAAATGAGAGAGACAGAGAGGGAAAGAGAAGAGGCACCATGATGGAGCATTGCGGGAGCCTGAGGAGGAGCAACCAGCTGAGCTGGAGGTCACAGAAGGTTTCTCCGCGGAGGCGACCTCTGCACCCTCCCTCCCCAATGTCTCCATCCACATTGGAAAAGGAATTACTGGAAAACATTGCAGCAGGAAGAGCTGAAGCTATGCCCCTTTCATTGAGACATCGTTGTCCCCTGTGCTGATGAAAAACTGAGAATTAGAGAAGAGGGGACATCTTAACTTTGTTCTTGGGTCCAGGGTCCCATGGAGTGAGTCAAAGAAGGGGCAGAACTGTCTTTTCTTCTGCTCTTGTACTGGTGTGAACTTTGCTCTCTAGAGGAAGGAAAGTTTGGGATATCAGATATGAAAGGGGCCCCACCTTCATCCTCACCTACTCCTATCCTTGGGGTACTGTGGTCGCCTAGAGAGTTAGAAGCAGAGCGAGCAGGCTGCCTGGCCAGTGAGAGGAGAGGCCCCACATCCCATCCAGTGCCCTCTCCTCACGCTCACTCTGGGATGCTGCTCCCTCGCCCACCTGGAAACTCAGACCTTTGCTCTCTGCAGCTCCCAGGACTCTCCATCTGGCCTGGCTACGTGGCTACTGTGCCAGGAGAGAGGAAGATGAAGGACATCCTGCTTTGTGGCTTCCCTCCGCATTTCATGTGCCCCCATAAGTCTTGGTACTGAGGCCCTCCCACAGCATCCCCCTCTAGGGCCTGGCTTGCCCTTGAACCTCCCTCAAGAAACCAGCTCCAGATGCTGGAGAACAGGCTGTTCTTCTGGAAGTCTCAGCACTCCAGGGGGCAGGATGGAGGAGGAAGATTTGGGTGGAGTTATAGTCAAGACTATGAGCATTGCTCTGGCTGGAACACTATGTAACCCCCTTGAGCAGAGTAAGGGAAGCCAGAGTAAGTGGCAGGACACTTGACCAGGACTAGGGAGAAGGTAGGGGTGGGGGTACCTGGTTCAGAAGAAGCTGGGAGAGGCAAGATATGGCCCACAACTCTGATCATCAGAGAAAACATGCTAAAAGTACTGATTCCCTTGGACTGTCAAAGATCCTGATCCTTTAACCTCAACACACCATATCATCCACATGGCCAACTGGACAGCTGCAGCAATAATCGGCTTCCCTGCTACTGAGTTCAATGTGCCTCCTCTCCCAACTCTCCTGGGACAGAGCCCTCACTGCAGCTTCCTTGGCCCTTGGCTTTTGGCCCAGGAGCCACTTCACCCATCACCGAGAGGCTGACACATCTGGGCTGGGCTCTGTGGTCCGACATAACAGCTGGACAGCAACAGCTGTCCGCGTCTTCCCCTTCCAAAAGAATAACAAAAATGAAAGCAGCAGTGGAGTAAGACAGGCTCTTCAGGCCCCTGAGGAGAGCCAGGAGGCAGTTCTAAAGCAGCGATGGAAGGGATTGCTTCAGAGGCAGGCAGGCCCAGGCCTTCGCCCGTGTGTCCCCCTCTGCCTGGAATCTCCGCCCTTCATTTCCCTAACTCGCTGTGTGACCTTGGGCAAATCACTTCCTTCTTCTGGGCCTTAGCTTCCTCACTGCTGAACTAGACTGAGAATTCTTTGAGGGCAGGGAGTGTCGCGCAGTTATTTTTGTCTATGGGCTGTAGTTATAGCTATAGTGAGCAAGTGCTCAGGAAATGTTTATTTATTGGATGGCTGGATGGCTGGATCTAAGGAAGGAAGAAATGGTGAGGTGATGATGGATGAATGGGGTAGGTGGATGGATCGTGGAAGAAAGGGCACTGCCACACTTCCAGCTTCGATGGCACTTTTTTTTAAAGTGAAGTTTATTTATTTACTTACTTACTTACTTATTTAAATAGTGAATATTAACCCAAATCCCACATCTACCCTCACTTTACCATGATGGCCTTTTCTATTACGAAATAGATTGTTCCCATAAAAGAATATACATAATGCATGCATGTGAATTATAAAGCAGAAGAAAATGGACACCTGAGTCTTCACTGCCCAGCTGAAAAAATAGACTCAGCTTTGAATATCTTGGTGTCTCAAAGCCGCATGAGTCGGAAGAAGTGAGCTGGAAACCCTGAATCCATCCACTCTGGGCAGATTCTGAACGGGAATGTCTTGAGACCTGGCATCTACTCCCAGATCCGACCTGACTAGACAGCGAATCCACAGGTCAAATGGCAATATCTAGACAAGAATGGGGAGCTGAGCCTTATCTGAGGTGGGGTGGCATGGCCATTAATGGTCACCTTCAGTTGCTCAGACCCAGGAGCAAACCCTGGCTCTCACAGTTTGTCATCTGTGTGAGCCTGAACCGGTACCTTCTCCTCTCCCAGCTTATTTTCCTCCTCCTTAAAGTTGGAGTGATCGTAGAACGTAGGGTTCGGATGAAAATTCAATTAGATAACTCTTGTAAAAAGCCTAGCACAGTGTGTGGCACATAGTAAACCCTCTCTAAACAATAGTTGTTGTTGCTGCTTTTATCCTGATTGTTGCTCTCATTACCTGAAAGGAAGGTCCCCAGCACTGGAAAGCCCTTGGAAGGATGTCTCACCTTCTCCATCCCTGAGCTGAGCCCTGATTATAGGAACCTTATTTTCTTATCTATCTGACCTCTCTGGAGCTTGAAAACTCTTTTGGACAAAGCCAAGAGATGCTGGGCCCCTTCTCAGGGCTCTGTCTTTCTGGGCATCAGGAGAGGGATGACCAGGGATAAGCAAAACGAGGGCCCCAGTGAGGACCCAGTGCATGGAGTAGGCAGGGGGCCCATATTTTGTTTCTAGTACTGTACTAGGTGTTAGGATGGGGCAGCAAGGTATCAACCATTCCTTCAACAACCAGTGTTGTGTGTGCTTAAGAGCACAAGCTCTGCAATCAGAGCTTGGGTTTAAATTCTGGCTCAACCTCTTGCTAACTGAATGAACCTGGGTAAGCTACTTAACTTCTCTGTGCCTTAGTTTTCTCAGCCACTAAGGGTGGCACTAACAGTACCTACCTAATCTTCTGAAACTTAAATTAGATAGATACTGTGTGGAAGGAGCTAGGATAGAGCCTGGGACAAAAATGTTAGCTATTATTATTATCATTATTATTAGGAATTACTATTAGGCATATCATTACTATTAGGCCCTGTGTGAGGCTCTGTAGATAAACTCTATCCTATATCCTCCCCTCAAGGAGGTTCAAGTTTAGAGTGAGATATGGGTCCCATTATGCATAATTAGAGTTCAAGGCATGATATTAGCCAGTGACCTAACAGTCTATAAGTGCTATAGTGGTACAAGAGGGAGAGGACACTTCCAGCTGGGTGATCAAGGGAGGCTTCCTGGAGGAAGTGGCATCCAAATTGGGCTTTATAGGATGATAGGAGTTGGAATAGGAAGATAAAGAGCAAGGGCATCCAGGAACAAGGAAGGGTACAAGCAAAGGTCCTGCAACAGTGGAACTCACAGCAGGTTCAAGTAGCTGGGAGTAGTCATTCAACCAGGCTGAAGGGAAGACAAAGATGAGTGGCTCCAGCTATAGTGATAAGTCAAGGTCCTTTTACAACAGACCTTGAATGCAGAACGTAAGAGCTGGGAGTTTTATCAACTGGCAGGAGGCAGCCAGTGACAGTTTTGAGCTAGACATGGTGGTGGTCATAGGAACTCTGAACTGTCTTAGTGCTGGGAGAGCTAGAGTCCATTAGGGGGTTGTCAGCTGTCAGCCTGTCTGGATGATGAAAGACCCTCCCCGAAAAAATATAGAATTGTGAGCCCTCCCTGAGCCCAGAGCAGCCCAAGGCAGCAGCTGACTTCCACCCTCTGCCCTGATGTGACTTTCTCACTGGGCCAGGAGTACCAGTTCCCTTCTGGCTCGTTCATCCCCAGCACTCAGGCCAGGCTGACCTGGGGAGGTCTAAGGCAACTCCGCCTTTGCAGAGGGACAGGCTGTCCCTCTTCATGCTGAGAGCCCTGGCTTGAACCACGTCCTTCCTCCTGGTCCAACCCTGGGATACTAACAAGGTTCTCCTACCCCTCCTGTAGCTCAGGACCCTCCACTATCAGGCAAAGCATGCCCCTATTGGCCCCAGAGACCTAGAAGGATTTGAGCCCTCCTTCTGAGCCCAGCCCAGCCTGGCACCTCACCTCCTTGGCCCTCCCACCCATCAGCTGGGACTAGATGCCCAGAGCTCCTTTCATCATCCTCCCAGAGAAGAAGCCCAGCCCTGCCCTCTGCCGCCCTAAAGCCTTCACCCCTTCCTCTCCCAGGGCTGCAAATCAGTTCCACATTGGGGATCTGGCATGTACTATCTGCTCAGAACTTTCCCTCCCAGTTAGCTCAGGCTCCCATTCCCCCCCCCCACCCGACATGGTCAGCCCATGGGGTCTGCAGAAGCGGAAGGGCTCCTGCCTCCAGTGACCCCTTCAGAAGTCTGAGAGGGAGGTGGACTGTGGCAAGGCATCTGAGGGACAGTGGACTGAGGCCCTCCCATGGAGAGATGAAAGAGGAAGGACAGAAAAGGGGAGGGGTAGTGGTGAAGGCAGTGCTTGAGCAAGCATATGAGGGGATGAGGGGTTGGGGGTGGTGAGGAAAGGAGCGAGGTAGTTCCCAGCTCAGCACATTCCTGAGACATCTGGACGCGCTGGAAGGGCCCCAGCTGGCCTGCATGGCTGTGGCTCCAGATTCTCTGCTCTGTGATGTCAGGACCCAGCGTTTTCCCCCTCCTCTGAGTCCTACTGGCCTGGGGTCCACCTTGGGGCTAAGTGCTGGGTTCTCTTCCCTGAACCCCTTACCCTCAGTGAACAAGAAAGAGGCCCCCGGGGCAGCGGTGAAAATGCCCACCCCAGAGGAGGGCCTTGGCTGGTGGTAGGAGACAGACCTGGAAGACCCAGGGGTTTGCCCAAGCAACTGGCTCAAGGAGACTCCTCCTTTGGGCAGATGCCAGCCCCTTCCCTTCTCCTTGGAAGGGAGATGGAGACAGAGGAAAGACTCTGGAAATGACTGCTTACCTTGAGCTGTGTGATCCTGGGCGAGTCCTCTCAGTTCTCCTCTCTGTAATAATGACAGCTACATTTAATGAGAGCCTTCTATGTGTCCTGCATTGTATAAAGCTCTTTACAAATGTTATCTCATTTCATCCTCACAGCAATCTGGTAGGGTAGATATAAGTGCCCCTATTTTATAGCTGAGACTGAGGCTTGGACAGGTTAAGTAATATGCCCAAGGCTACATAATAGGTAGCAGAGCCAGGATTAAGACCGGGTCTGTCTGTCTCCCTCACTCATAACCATTGAACTACACTGCCTCTGCAAATAAAAGGAAATGGACCTAATGATGCTAGAATTCCTTTGAGCTCTAAAATCGTAATGATTTCTTTTGGCTATCATGGGGATCTTCAAGAAGGGCAGGGGCAGGCATTAGTCATACACTGAGTTGGGGAAGGAAGGCAGAGGCATCTGGCTGTTAAGCATTAGATGGGGCAGGGGTCTTTGGAAGTCCCCATAGAGGTCCAGACCCCAGGGGCTGGAGTCACAGCCTGATCCCCAGCCGGGCCCAGGGGTCCCACACCTTCCCTAAAAGAAGGGAGTAAATAAGGAGAGAGAATGAGCTTCTTCCAAAAATAAAACCTGAGGACAACTCAGACAGGCCAGGACGCTGAGGAAGCCAAAGCTTGAATGCTGAGTGAACTGAGGAGAGGGAAGAGGCCAAGGGAATTCCAGCCAGAGCCCGGTGGCAGGCTCCAGCCAAGGAGGGCCTTCCAGCTGGCCAAAGGCTGGGAGCGCAGTTCAGCCGGTTGGCCACTGGGCTCTGTTTATATTCTTGGACCGGGCCTAAGCCTGAGGCAGCTCCTCCAGTGCTGAGTAGGGGGCTGTGGTTCCCATGTACCTGGTCTAGCTGGGGCTTAACAACAAAAAGGCCTTGAGGAAGAAAAACCTGGAGAATGGGTACAACAAGCCCCAATAAGGAGGAGCCGAGGGACGGAGTCCAGGCACATGGAAACTCTGCCTGGAGCGCGAGCAAGCTGGCACCAGAGTGGAATTCAGGGCAGTCATTCTTGGAGGCTCAGCTGTAGAAAAAAGGCCTCAGTTCTTCAGCTCACTGGCACATTCCTTCATTTAGCCACTCATTCAGTCAGCCAGTCAGTCAGCAAACATCTGAATATCTACAATGTACTGGGACCGATGCAAGGCTTTAGGGATACAGATGAGAATTGGACACATCAGGACATAAAGACAACATGGCTGGATCATTTCAAGCTACACTAAGGAACTGGGAAACCATCTTAAGAGCAGTAAGGAGTCATCAATGGGTATTGAGCAGAGGAGTCCCATAGTCATATTTGTGTTTAAAGATCCCTCTTGATGCAAGGTGGAGAATGCTCAGGAGACAGATCAGAATTCAAGCCTTAGACCTACCTTCATAAATGAAGTAGTCACACCACTAGTCAGAAACCTTTTGTGAGCATGGATTGTTTATCTCTGTATCCACAGGGCTGGGCACACAGTAGGTACTCAGTAAATACTGAACAAATGAATAAACGGATGTGATGGGATGCCTTTATCCTCTCCAGAGGTCCCCAGCGCCAGCCCTGGCACTTAGTCTTCAGTGTCCTGAGCTGTCCCATAGGGATCCTCTGGCCACTGCCTATAGAACAACATCTCCGACAGCCAAATCGTGGGCTGCTGTGCCCTTAGTGGTGCCAATCACAGCTAATCCCAGCCCTGGGCGGCGGCACTCACTGCCATCGCTTCCTCTTGCCCACACAGTACCTGGCATCCACGCCAGGTTGTGCCACAGCACATGGGCTGCCTGGTCAGAAGACGCCAGGGGCTGGGTAGGTACCTGCAGGCCAGCTCTCCACTTTCCTGAGGGATCCACGTCCTGGCCCGAGAAGGGTCACCAGTGTCGGAAGGGGGAACTAGAAAGCCAGGCTAAAAGGGCTGGGGGCTGGAGAAAACGCACGCCCTCCCCCTGGACCCTGCTCTACACAGAAGCGACCTTTGGTGGGTGCCAACCTGCCCTTTCCTCTCTCCCTTCCTTTCTCGAGCGCACGTGCACAGAAAAGCTCAGTCCCTGCATTCGCATTCCCCCTTCCTCCAGTCCTGGCCCTCACTATCCCAGCCCCAGGCAAGCCTGAGACTCCCAAAACTCCCTTGCTGGGGGTCACATGATTCAGCCATCTCAGGCACGTGGCTTGGCGCAGTCAGCATTTAGTTCTGTGGTCGTGTGAGATTTTGCGGGCGTCCATGTGAGAGTGTGCATGTCCACATCTGTGACTGTGTCGGGGGTGACTGCACATGTGTGCACATATGGGAGCCTGTGTCTGTCTGATCACATCTGAGGAGTGTGCCCTCATTAGGTCTGTGTTAGTGCCTGCCTGTGTCCGCCTGTGTGAGTCCATGACTGTGCATTAGCACCTATGCCAGGCTGTATATGGAACTGTCTGTGTCCATGGGTGTGGAACTTACATTGGGTGATGTTTCCCTGTGTAGGTAGGAACCTCACAGCCCATGTCTGTATAGCATGTGACATGTGCACGCACACACACACACAGAAGCATTTCTGCTTTTTTGGACTTGGGCTCTGTGGTGAATAGTTCAGTAGAGAGAAAATATGAAACCTCAGCAGCCGCCTTCCCTGGGCCTGTGGGGAATGGGGGATGAGTGAGGTCGGAGGTTGGAACAATGTGCTCCCCTTAAGCCCCTGGCCCTGCCAGGAAGGCTCAAGGAGGGGCTGGTTTCTGGGACAGGGAGAACTGGCTCCATCCCTTCCTACTCCCCCAGAGAGTCCAGGGCAGCAGAAAAGAGCCTACTTTCTGAGGATTAGTTTATCTCATCGCCTGCCACCCTTGCCTCAACAGGAGCACAGACTATAATAGATGGGAAACTGAGGCCTAGAGAGAAAACGCCACCTGCTCCTGGGGTCACCTGAGTCTGAGTCCAAGGCCTTTCCCCTTCACAAGACAGCCTTCAGGTCTAGCTCTGAGAAGGCAACCCCCAATGCCTGGGTGGTGATGCTTAAGGACAAAGGCTTGACAACTGAATACCTGGGGCCCATCTCCCCTTCCCCAAGCCCCTCTGTACTCTCTTGACCCTACTCACCACACACACACACACACACACACACACTGGGCATAGCAGTGACTCACACTGATGGCCCTTTAGCTTGTAATGGGGGCAATTTTCAAGTGACCACGAGGCAAGTAACCGTCCAGGAATGTATGGGTCAGTGTGTGCATGGCGGGGGGGGGGCGGTGAAGAGTGGGGGCCCAGCCTGCCAGGGAAGGGAAGGGAGAAATGTAAGAAGACTCTTCTCCCATCTCTCCCTAGAGCTCAACTGTCTCAGAAGGAATGTCAGGGCCAGGATTCCCCCTGACTCCTTACCCCACAACTCCACCCAGACCCACTCTGGTCTCCTCCCTCCTTTCCCCAAGCAGAAACTGAATAAGCCTGGGTCAGGGGAGGGGCAGAAATCAGAGATGGGGGTGCAGGCATCAAAGGGCTAGGGGCATGAGGGAAGGAAGGGAACTCTCTGAGCCACCTCAGGTCAGGGGGAGACCCTTTCTCTCACACACATCCTCGCAGACAGCGGCACCTCCAGAGATTTTCCCTCTCCGCGTTGACCCCAGTGGAGGAATTAGGGGAGGGAACTGAGGGAAGCCTCAGACAGCCCTACTGCCGGCTCGGTAGTGTCCCCCCACCCCCGCTAAGGACCGACACCCCGCTGCCCCAACAATGCGCCCCATGGTAGGGTTATTAGTGAAGGGGCAGAAGTTGCTGACCAGAAAAAGCTGCAAGATTTGGGGTCTGGCCTCCCCCTGGAGCCGGGGCGTCCAAGGAGATCCATGGGACCTCCGGGCCCACCCAGACGATCATTTCTGCCTCTGCCCCAGGCGCAGAAGGGGGCACGAGGCCAGACCCAGTATACCGTGCTCTTCCTGTCCCGTGACGGTCTGTTGGACCCTCGATCCTCCTCGGCGAGAGCCCTGCCCTCCTCCCGCCCCCTCCCGCAGCCGCGGCTGCGGCAAGCAGGCTTCTCGCAGCTTCCTCCCATTGGCCAGGAGCTCTGCAGGTTCCGCCAATGAGCAGGCCAGCTTTGGGCGCGGGGCGGCCCCAAGTGCACGGTGTTAACCTCCTGTGGCTGCGCCCCGCGGGCAGGTCCCGGGTCCTACTTTAAATTTAAAGCGCCGGCGGTAGAGACCGGCTTAGGGAGGGGCTGCAGTCGAGCGGGCGGTGGGGGAAGGGAGAGTCCACGCCGGAGAGCCCCGGTCTTCTCCTCCAAGATAGTGGAGCCGGCGCTGGCTGCGCGTGGCAGCTCAGAAGGAGCTTATGTTGGCATGCCTGTAGGAAAAAATCTTTAACGAGGAGGGAAACAAATCATAATACAGTATTTCCTCTCTGGCTTCCCATTCTCCGCCCCCCCCCCGCCCCGCCCCGCACACACACACCCCAGTTGCCTTGAAAGGTACCTCTGTAGACCGCTCATCCCCAGTAGAACCCTATCCCCCTCTGAAGGACTATTCACGACCCCCTGCTGTTTGTAGATTTCTTTTACTGCTCCCCGCCCCCGATAATTTCCATCAGTCTGAAACCTGAACTTTTTGTATGTAAACTGGAGGGAGAGTTGGGTGTGGCTACGGTGGGAAAGAGGGGTCCTTCTGGAGCTGAGGAAGCCTGAGCTCTCCAGAGAGGGCTTCCCAGGCCTGGGGAGAGGGTGGGTAAACAGAGAGGAAGAAGTGAAAAGACAAGAAGGAGAAGGTACCCCACATCTTATCAACCCCAGAGCTGGGAAGAACCCCTTCCTTCCGCATTACCAGCTCACTGTGTGACCCTGAGTAGGTGGCTTTCCCTCTCTTGATCTCAGTTTCCTCGTTAGCAAATGGGGGAGGAGGGCGTGGACCGTGAGCTTTATCAGGTCCCTTCTGCCTCCAACTTGATGATATAAACCAACCATAACTGAGCTGCTAAAAGTTCCCCAAAGGGAGTCCCTTCTGGCATGCTCCCACAAGCAGGGGGCGGGCCCAGGGGGGGAGCGGAATGGCACACATGAGCACTGTTGCCACCAGAGGTGGGCCCAGCTCACAAGGAAGTCCCAAGCAAAGACTGGATTTTCCGAGTGTCCTCCACCCCCACCCTGCCTGCCCCTTGGCCGCCCTCCCCTTCCATTTGGCTCCCACCCTTTGGAAGCTCCATCCTGCTGGGCCTTGGCTGCTATTTCCAGCAGGTGAGGTGGGGGCTGCTCCCAAAAGGGGACCAACTGAGCTCCCTTGGCAGGTTCCTATAGGCACCCCAAAAGGGGTCTCTGAGAAGGACTAGGCCCATGTGCCTGGAGCCAAGGCCTTCACGGACCCCAGCTCAGACTGGAGGAAGCATCTTTCCTTTCCCAGGCCCCAGGAACGGGCTTGGCAAACCCTTATCGCCTGAGAAGCAGCTGCTGGAGAAATACCTTAGCAGCTGACTCACTGCCCTGTCCTCTCTTCACAACCCCCTCCCACTGAGCCCCACAGCAGGCCTTCGAGAGACCCTGAGAGAGAGAGAGAGAGCAGGGGCAAAGCTCCCCCAGCTGTGCTGGCTCAGGCTCTGCAGAGGGTGTGGCTAGCACAGTCCTGCCTGTCCCTGCCTGGGTGGTTTGGGGGGAGTGGTTGTACCCTGTAAATGGCCATCATCTGGCATCACAGTTATTCTTAGAGACTTGTTCAGCCGAGGCCTCTGACCTCCTCATACTGCCTCCCCAACCCAAGCATTGATGGACAGTTGATATACTGGTGGCATTGCCTTCTAGGATACAAGGAAGGCCTTGTCCCTCCAGCAGGTGAGCAAGATAGACACCCTGCCTCAGGGAGTTTACTGTCTGGCCAACGGCAGTGTCTGCCGCAGTTGGGGAAAGACTGAGCAGTGAGTAATGGTGTGCTTTTCCCAGTTCTACTTGCCTCCTTGGGTCTCTATCTGTCAAATGTAGATATGCAACAACTTCCTTATCTCATTAAGTAATTGTGAGGACTGCATAAAATAGTGCATATGAAGGCACAACAACCTGGGAAGAGGAGAGAGAACCTCAGTCATTTTTTTCTGGATTCTCTGAGCATGCATTGCTTGGGGAGATCAGACCACCTCCCCACACTGGCTCCAAGCTCAGCTCACTTTGGGCCCAGAGTTAAGCTTCTCATAATAATGGCTAACAATTACTGAGCACTCACTACATACTAGGCGTTATTCCAAGTGTTAGATGTATTTACTGCATTTATGTATGAATGTGTTATATGTATACATATGTTTTATGTATTTATTCATTTTATCCTCATAATCCTATGAGGTAACTATTAAGTACCTCACAAATATTGGATCCTCATGACAACATTATGAGGTAGGAACTATTATTATTCTCTCTTTCAGATGAGAAAACCGAAGCACAGAGAGGTGAAATAACTTAGCAAATAGTGGAGCTAGGAGTCAAGAGGAAGTCTGTCTGCAGAGCTTGTGCTCATCCCCTGCTCCCCGCAGACAGATGCACACGTGGCTCTGAACCTTATTCTCAGATGCCTTTTCTGCTCATCCCTTCTAGACTGGGACAGGCTTTGAGTATTCTGAGTAACTCTAGACCTCAACCAATCCCCCAGAAGCCAGTCCTTAACCATTCACCAGGTGGAACCCCAGGAACCGAAGCAAATCTCCCCCACCATCTCTTCCAACCCATCAGCAAACTCATTCAGTTGATCAATAATGAATGAACAATGGTAACATTTACTTGTATGTTTATAATTCTTTAGAGAGAAAAAAAAATAAGTGCCTATATGTACCAGCCATTGGGTGCTTTATTAACAATAAGAGGAAACATTTGTTGAGTAATTACTATGTAACAGGTATTGTTATAAATGTTTTACATATATAGTTGGTCCTTGAACAACATGGGCATTAGGGGCACAACTGAAAATCTGTGTGTAGCTTTTGACTCCCAAAAACTTAACTACTAATAGCCTTACTGTTGACTGGAAGCCTTACCAATAACATACACAGTTGATTAACATATATTTTGTATGTTACATGTATTATATGCTATATTCTTACAGTAAAGTAAGCTTGAGAAAAGAAAATGTTATTAAGATCATAAAGAAGAGAAAATACATTTACAGTACTTACTGTACTTATCGATACCAAAAGTTTGTATCATCTGTTTACAGGATGAAAAATATCCATGCATAGTGGGCCTATACAGTTCAAAGCCATGTCGTTCAAGGGTCAACTGTATGAACTAGTTTAATCCTCACAGTAATCCTAGCAGAGAGGAACTATTATCATCCCCATTGTATAAAAGAAGAAATGAAACATAGAGAGATTAATTAGGTTAATCAATTTTCCCAGCATTACGAAGACTAATATTTTTCAGACTTTTTTGTTTCTAAGAAATATATTTTACATCATTACCAAGATGTAATGATGTAAAGACACAGACATAATGGAGATTTTTTTTTAAATGACACCAGGTATTTAACTTTTCTGTCTACTATGGACTCTGATACTTTCTACTCTATTTTTTCTGTTTTATTTTTTCTTAAATTCTGGTCATGACCTACTAAATTGATTTCACAACTCGTTAGTGAGTCACCACCACAGTTTGAACGGCACTGAGTCATAGCTAGAAGTACGGAGGCCAGGATTTGAATCCAGATAATATGATGCCAGAGCCTAATCTCTTGGGATAAAAAATGACTTGGAAAAGGAAAATGCTGGAGGTGTGAGGACAGGTGGGGACTGTGCTAATATGAGGGAAGTGGATGCCTCGATAATCCCACCACCACGCATCCCAGCAAAAGGTAATGCCGAAGTCACTAACACTGCCTTTGAGGCGCAAACTTGCCAGCATGAGCACACAATTGTTCTTTTACTCAGTCCTCTCATGAAGGAAATAGGGTGAGCCATGGGACAGACTCAGGCAATCTAAGTGATATGACCAAGGTCACAGAGCCAGAACTAGGGCCCTGCGTCCGTCACCTGGTCTAGGGAGACTTTGATGCCATCCACAGCTTACTCTTGAGGTTAATGGTAGTGAAGCCGGAAATGGCAGTGGAGGTGGCGGTGGAGGTCATGTGATGACAGTGGTGCCGGTAATAATAGAAATGATAATAGTTGGTACTGGTGATGTGGGTAGTGGGGAGGTTGGTGGTGCTGGTGGTGGTATTAATGATGGCGGAATGAGTAATGGGGAAGTTGCAGGGACAGTGGTGTTGGTGGCAGGACTGGAGGTACCACCACTGCAGCATCTGCACCCCCTTCTCGAGCTCAGCTGATGCCCCACCTCTCCCCTCATCCTTCCGCAGCACTTCCCTGAGCACCTGGACCACTTCGCGGAGAACATGGAAGACTTCTCCAACGACCTGTTCAGCAGTTTCTTTGATGACCCTGTGCTGGATGAGAAGAGCCCTCTACTGGACATGGAACTGGACTCCCCTACACCAGGCATCCAGGCTGAGCACAGCTACTCCCTGAGCGGTGACTCAGCGCCTCAGAGTCCCCTTGTGCCCATCAAGATGGAGGACACCACCCAAGGTAAGGAAGGATGGAAGGGCCCAGGGACAGCCCGGAAGGCCCACGAGGGAGGGACGCCTTTGAGTGAACTGCAGAGGGGGCACTGCAGGCAGAGATGCCCAGAGGCTCTCAGAGGAGGCACCCACAAATGCCTCTCAGGCAGGCTGCCTCCTGCCTTTTGGTTCTCCCTCAAATCAAACCCACATGGGCATTTCTCAAAAAGAGTTTATTGTTGACTTAGGTCAGTGGTGTGCAAAGGATGGTTCCCAGACCAGCAGCATCAACTGGGAATTTGTTAGAAATGCAAATTCTCAGGTCCCACCCAGACCTGCTGAATCAGAAACCCTGTCAATAGGGCCCAGCCTTCTAGGTGATTCTGAAGCACATTTGGGTCTGGGAACTACTGACTTAGAGAAACAGTGGCTGGGTTGGGGGGTGGGGGATTAAACAATAAATGTGGACAAGTTACCAAGACTGTAGAACCTTCCCACCTCCTCATACTGAGATGTCCTGTGAAATGCTACCTGGGAGAGACTCCTGTGCCTACTTTTATTACTGAAAATAGGGTTCTTTAAAGCTCCCCTCTTTCCCTAACTCCCCTGCTTTTAAGCAAAGGGCCCTTTGAGTCTTTTGTCTCAGGTAATCAACATTCGAGAACTCCAGACTGTGCCCCACCTAAAAATGATTGGTCCCTTTGGGCATTTTCTACAGGCCATCCTGGCCCTGTCAAATTTGGCTGGGCCATCATGGATACATCTTGTGACCTTGATAAGTCTTAGTTTCTTCATCCACAAATAGAAATAGCAATAAATATTTCTATAGCACTTCCAGTTTACAGTGCTTTCATGCTAATTATCTCACTTATTTTTCACAACTCATAGGTAAAGTAGGAATCACTTTTATCATAATCTTCATTTGACTGATAAGGAAAATGAGACTTTGGGAAAGCTGAGTTGTCTATGTTATACACACAATAAAATTCTGGGTAGGGACTTGGGGGCAAGCAAGCCCCATGATTCTAAACCTCATACCCTTCCCACCATCACATTTGCCAGCCTTGAAGGGTAGCAAAGGGTACTGGGTTTGGAACCAAACAGGCTTTAGTGTGCATCTTAGGGCCTCCGCCAGCTGCTGTGTGATCTTGGAAAAGTTGCTTAACTTCCCTGGGCTTCTGTTTCCTCAATTATAAAATGAAGATAATATGTACCTTGAGAATTCTAGACATGATTTAAAATGTGTATATATATTACTCAGCTCAGTGTCCAGCACATAATATGTATCAATAATTAGTGGCTATTTCATTGTGCTTAAAAAGTCCTATTAATACTGTAATGGTTCTTATTCCTCTTTTCCTTCAGAGGACAATGGTCTTGAGTGATTTTCTTAATATTCTTATCCATTAAATGGGGCAAATTACAGTGCCTGCCCCATAGGATTGTCGGGATGAATAAATGAGTTCATATGTATCAAGGGCTTAGAGCTATGCTCAGCACACAAAGCGTGAGCTGATTCTGAGGGTCTTTGAGATTCCCCCAGGCCAGAGACAGGCCTCCATACTGCTCCCTAACCCCACCCCTAAGGGCAAGGACACCTTCTGAGCTTTAAAATGGCTCCAGGGCTTGTGGTCGCTGAGGTCTCAGCTTCCCTTGGTGCCCTGGCCTCAACCAAGCCTCTGAGTCACCTCAATAAAGACTCAGGCCCCAGCCCTGGAAAGGGCAGGGTGTGGGGTGGGCTCCCTCCCATGGCAGGTTCTTCATCCGCCCCCACAGGGCCAGCCCAGCAACTCCTTGGACACCCCAAGTCTATTTTTAGAGTAATTTGTGGGCCCTTTGCAGGGGGCAGCTTCCCGGAGGCCAGCAGGCTGGCCCTATAATTTGGGAAGATTGTGGGTGTTCCCGGAGCCCAGGGGCAGCCAGCATGTGGCCCAGAGCTGGGGCACTCAGGCTCCCAGCAGGGTGGGGCCTGGCCTCTGAGGTGGAATCAGGCAGCCACTGACCCCTCTACCCACCTATAAAATGTCCCAAAGGCCAGAGTCCCCTCTAGCCCTATCCCTGAAAACTGGCTTCCCAGGCTCCTGCCTTACCACTGCTTCTCTGGCTCCCAGGTGCTGGGGCTGCCATGAGCAGGGCTGACTTGGGGTGGAGGACTGTGGGCACCCATCAGCAAAAGGGGTGATGTCTGCCAGCCCTGTGGCCCAGGCGAGGCCAGGAGGACCATAAAATGGAGAGGAGGTGGATGCTCACCCCCCACCTACACAGCTCACACCCCAGTCACCAGGTCCTATAGATCCTTTCTTCTAAATTTGTCTTCAGAGTGTTCCATCCTCTCTGTCCCCACGGCGACTGCCTTTGCTCAGGCCTCATCTTCTCTTGCTGGACAATTTCGACAGACTCCAATCACCTCCCTGCCTCCATCCCTCCTGCATCCAGTCCAGTCTCCACGCAGAGGCAGAGCGATCTTTTTTAACATACAGATCTGAACATAACTTAAAACTCTTCAGTAACACCTCATTACCTTTAGGACAAAGTCGCAGCTCTGAGCCCAGCCTCCCAAGCGGTGCCAGCCCTGCTGGCCTCTCTGACCCCATCTTCCCTTTCCTTTCCATTCCAACTGCTCTGAACTGCTTATGGCTCTCTTAGACCCCCGGTGCCCAGCACAGTGCTCAGCAAATGCTCGTTAAATTATAAAAATCATATTAACAATAGCTACCATTTATTAAACACCTACTTCTCATCAGGCACTTTTACGGATGAGGAAGCTGAGGCTTCAGAGAGGTTAAGCAACTTGCCCACGGTCATACAGTCAGTCAGGAGGGGTCCAGGTCTGATGTCCAAGCCCATTCCGTAAGCTGCTAAATGAAGAAGATGCCCCCACTTCCTCTGGCCTCAGCCCCCTCCACTCTCCCTCCTCACAAGCGCCCGCCAACTCCCTGCCTGGTCCTGCCGGCCTCCAGGCATGCCCTAGCATCCCTGCTCAGTCCAGTCCAGCACAGCTCCCAGGGGATAGGTGGGGGCTGAGCCCTCTGCTCTGGGAGTCCTCTGAGCCTGGGTCCTGCCCCTCCCCCCAGACATGGAACATGGAGCCTGGGTGCTGGGACACAAGCTGTGCTCCGTCATGGTGAAGCAGGAGCAGAGCCCAGATCTGCCCGTGGACCCTCTGGCTGCCTCCTCCGCCATGGCTGCCGCCGCTGCCGCCATGGCCAGCACCCCGCTGCTGGGCCTCAGCCCCCTGTCCAGGCTGCCCGTCCCCCACCAGGTGAGCAAGGGGTAGGGGGAGGCGCGGGGGGACTGTTTGCAGGGGCTGAGAGAGCGGGGAGGGGCGGTGGGTCTCTGTGGGAAGAAGCGGGCTCCGTGAACTGGGAGCAATGTGACCCTCGGAACTGAGGGTCGGAACTCCTGGACGGACGGGGCCTCTACCTTCTGCTCAGGCCACCCTCGCACCTCCTAGAATGTGCACAAACCACAGAACCCTCAGCTGGGGCCATCACCGTGAGTGGAAAAAGGCTCACAGGGCCCCAGGCAGGGCTGAGTGTCAGGGCCCAGATTCAGGGTCCCAGAGGTAAAGAGAGCCCAGGCCACTTAATTTTCTCAAAGTGACAGCATTTTTTAAAAAGAAGAAGAAGAAGAAGAAGAAGAAGAAGAAGAAGAAGAAGAAGAAGAAGAAGAAGAAGAAGAAGAGCCAAATTGGAAATATAAAATTTGTGCTGTATTTCAGTTGTTGACATGCATGAGATGAATACTTTTAGCCCACACTCTCGTGCCACCAGCACCCCGCACCCATCAGTGTATAGGTAACAGCATTAAGCCATAGAGCGATCCAAAGTTGACATCTGAGGACACTTCTGGGAATGTGAGGCCCAGAGCCCTGGCGCCTGGGAAAGGCCCTGCGTGGGGCCCAGCTTGGCACTCTGGGCGCGTTGCCTTCCCTCTTTCTTCTGCAGCCTCCTTCCCCGTAAAGTGGGAGCATGAGCTACCTCTAAGGAGCTCCTGACCCTGAATCTACAATACAAGGGTCTCTCAAGTCCCCAGTGTGGGTTGAGCCACCCTGCCCCCTGCTGGCCACATGGCTCGTCTGATTGGAATGTGGCCACAGGCAGATGAGTCAGCTCCTCCCCACCTCCCTACCCCACCACTGTCCCCAAAGATCAATGATTGGCTACAGATGTGGAGGATCTTTTGTGACCAGCTCCAAGTCTGGCTCAGTGACGCCCGGGGCCTTGGCAAAGGACAGCAGCAGCCAGGGTCTTAGAGGTTGGGCACTGTGCCTCGGAGAAGAAAACTGAGGCTCAAGGAGTTCACCAACTCGCTCCAAGTCACGTGGTCAGAAATAGTGACAACGCGCTCCACACTCAGCCGCCAGACCCCGAAGCCTGCACCTTCGTTCCAGGGAGGTCTCGACATCCTAGTGGAGGCACAGGAGCCAGGAGCTGGCATGGTCATAAATGCCATCATTCTTCTGCATCGCAGTCCCCTCATCCGTCACTTGAGGGCTGAGCCGGGGTATAGACCAGGGAAACTCCCAGGTCCCTGACAACTTTTGTGATTTTTACTCATCGGCCTAAATTTGGGATTCTGTGTGCCACCCATAATGTCGTCCTCTCTCTGCCGGCGTTGGACCCTGAAGGGAGAGAGTCCTAAAACCCAGTGCCCGCCGCGGCGCCTTCCTCAAAGAGGACGCCACACACGTGCGTGTCGTCAGTCAGGTGTAGGGAGCCACGAGTGTTCCTGAAGTCCTTTCTGGACCAGCAAGTTGGAATACAGAGAAATAAGAATGCATGTTTATTTCGAGTGTTAATCGAATTCGTTCAGTCCCTTGCTTAGAACTCACTAGGGCTCCTTACTGCTTCAAACTTCTCTGTCTGATTTCTACCCCCACACCCGCCCACCCTCAATCTTCGGGTCGTTTGCTGCCACTCCAGTCCTGACACACACCCCGCACGCTGCACACCCTGAAGGCTCGCAGTTTCCAGAAGCAGCCATGCTCTGTCTGACCTTTGCAGATGCTTCTCCCCCTGCTTCGAATGCCTTTCCTCTCACTCACTTCCTGCCCCGTTCTTTATCTGGAATACTCCTAAGTGTACCTCAGGATTCATTTCAAACTTCACTGCTCGGGAGCTTCCTCAGCCCCCAGCCAGTTAATGCCTCCTTCATGTCTGCTGTCGTTACCAAACAGCTACAGTGTAGCAGACATTATTTCTCTTTCTCATGGCAACCACGTACCAAGGCCTATGTGGCCTTCACATAGGGTCAGTCTCCACCAAGAAGATGGCACTGGCCTCAGAGGCCACAAGAAGCCCTCCTTCTCCGAGCTTAAGGCCTAAACTATACTACTTAGCCATCATTCTCTTATCTTAGGTCTGACACGGATTCTCCAAGTATAACTTACCTCTGCTCCCTCTGGGTGGCATGGTATCAGCCTCAGGGGCAGCTGATAGAGCTGGACCCATTTCTTCCTCAGGCCCCAGGAGAGATGACTCAGCTGCCAGTGATCAAAGCAGAGCCCCAGGAGATGAATCAGTTTCTCAAAGTGACACCAGGTGAGTGTGTCTAGGGAGGGACTCTTTCCTCTCCAGGCTTGGGCAAACAGCATCCCTACTGCCTTGGTCCAGCCCACCCATCTCCCTCTACAGCCCCTCCTCTCCCCAGAATATCCTCTCCTCCCTGCCTTGCCCACGCTCCAACCCTCCAGTTCCCTTCTTACCCGATCTCTGACTGTCCTCGCTATTATCGATACACTCTCACCCTCTTTGCTAATCTCCATCCCA
Source organism: Rousettus aegyptiacus (assembly GCF_014176215.1). Taxonomy (NCBI): domain Eukaryota; kingdom Metazoa; phylum Chordata; class Mammalia; order Chiroptera; family Pteropodidae; genus Rousettus; species Rousettus aegyptiacus. The sequence goes on from NW_023416308.1 coordinate 108,186,537, forward strand.
CCATTCACCCACTGAAGCCCACTCTATTGCTGCCCATTCACCCATCCATCTGTCCACCTGTCCATCTATCCTTCCATAAATCTGGGCACTCTGTGCTGCCCCGGGTGCTCTTCCTGCAGCTAGGCTCTTGGTCCCCTGGCGTTCTGCTCAGGCCTCTTCCTGACCACCCATAGAGCATCAGTCTCTCTGGTGCTGTGGCCACAGAGGGTCTGCATAGGGGAGAGGCTGGGGAGAGCAGTGCTCCTGGCTGGTCTGCTGAAAGCCCGGTGCCTTCTATCTCATTACCCTGAAGTCAGAAATGGAAACCCTGGGGTAGTTATGGCTGAACATCTTCGGGTGGAAGGAGGAAAAAGACAGAGGCTGCTGCTTGCTCGGCCTGATCCTCATGGGTCAGACTCATCACTTCCTGGAGTTGTCAAGCAGGAGGCTCAAAGACCCTGGGCTCTGTGAAGTCAGGGATGGGAGGAGGGGGTCTCCAAGAATCCAGCCTTTGCGATATCCACACCGAGAACCAGGCTTAAAGGAGCCATAGAGTGGCACTCAGGAGTCAGCTTCTGGGAGGTCAGCTCCCATCTGACACTGCGGAGGGGCTCCAGGTGTTACAGCTGGTCAGGGTCTCAGCAGACTTGACCACCACGTTGGGCTGCCTTAGGCCCCTGCTCTGCTGAACTCTGAGGTCCCAGCAAAGCTGGGGTGCAACCCTGCTAACCTGGCTTCCCCTGCTCTCCCCAGAGGACCTGGTGCAGATGCCTCCGACGCCCCCGAGCAGCCATGGCAGTGACAGTGATGGCTCCCAGAGTCCCCGATCTCTGCCCCCCTCCAGCCCTGTCCGGCCCATGGCCCGTTCCTCCACTGCCATCTCCACCTCCCCCCTCCTCACCGCCCCTCACGTAAGCAGCTGGGGGTGGTCTGGGGCAAAACATTGAGTAAATCCACCCTCACACACGACCAGCAGGGAAGGGTCTGGATGCTCCCTCCCGTTGGAATTCAGGTGCCTCCCTGGCGACTGGGGGTGAGGGTCTTTCTATGCCGCCTCGTGGTGGATAGGAAACAAGTAGAGCTCCTAGAGGCCTGCTGAACCCACACTGTTACAGAGTCAGGACGAGAACTTGACATTACTGACCTCCGGTGGGATGGCCCAGGCTGCCTCCAAGGAGCACTGTTTGGGGAGCAGTGCTCAAGAGGCCCAGAGTCCCCCCAGGAAATATGGAGCTAGGCCCTGATCCCTGGGATGGGTGCAGAGCCTTCCAAGTCAAGATTTTAGGCATATGAGGGGGTACTGTTTGGGGGGCCCTGGAGAAGTGGGCTTTGAGGCAGTGGATTCCAGAATGGGACCTGGGAAGCTCCCCAGCAATGTCCAGCATGCCGGGCTCCCAGCACTGTCCTAAGCACTTGAGATATGTTACTGGGTTTAATTCAGATCCGCCCATTTTTCAGATGAGGGAACTGAGGCTCAGAAAGTTGAGTGCTTTGCCTGGGTCACACAAAGAGTAAGTGGCAGAGCTTAACTTTGAACCTGGGGCTGTCTGGTTCATAACCATCATGTCCTATTTCCCACAGAAATTACAAGGGACATCAGGACCACTGCTTCTGACGGAGGAGGAGAAGCGCACCCTGATCGCTGAGGGCTACCCTATCCCCACGAAACTCCCCCTCACCAAAGCTGAGGAGAAGGCCTTGAAGAGGGTCCGGAGAAAAATCAAGAACAAGGTAAAGTATGAGCTGGACCCAGCCCCTGCCCTGGGGCTTCCTCGGTACACAGGAGCCTCTGATCCTTTGGCAATGCCAGCCCTTAAATTGGCGGTGGAGGGGGGGGCAAGAAGTAGATATGTAGCCATGGTAACCCCTCTTTTGGGGTCTCTCCCCTCCAGATCTCAGCCCAGGAGAGCCGCCGTAAGAAGAAGGAATACGTGGAGTGTCTAGAAAAGAAGTAAGGGTCCTGGGTAGGATGAGGGGCCTGGGTCCTACTCCCAGCCTGCCCTGCTCTCCCCCAGTCCTCTCCCACAGGGCGCCAGGGGCAGGAGCCACAAGGGGTGGGATCCGGGTAAGCAGGGCTGGGGGTCAGCAGTGAGTCTGGGGGCTGCCCCTAAGCCTGGGCCTGCTTTCTCCTGCAGAGTAGAGACATTTACATCGGAGAACAACGAACTGTGGAAGAAGGTGGAGACCCTGGAGAATGCCAACAGGTGGGTGGTGCCACCTGCATCCTGCCCTGCCCCTGCCTCTGTACCCAGTGCCTGGCATAGCTCTGGGAGGCAAGAGAAAGGAGTGGTAACTGAGTTCACGATGACAAGGACCCCAGAAACAGGGACCTTGCAGCCCAGGACTCCTGGCTTCCTATTCCTCTTTACACATAGCTCTAGACACCTGACGGGGTTCGTGAGATGCTTAAATGAGGTGGCACAGAGCAGCGGTTTTCAGAGTAGTCATAAGAACAGCAGCAGCAACGGCAGCGACAGCATCCCCTGGGAACTTATTAGAAATGCTTATTGTCAGGCCTCATGCCAGGGCTACTGAATCAGGAACTCCAGGGAGAGGGCACAGCAATCTGTGTTTTAATTAGCCCTCCAGGTAATTCTGATGCACCCTAAAATTAGAACCACTGATGTAGATGTTTGCCACTCAAAGCAAGCTTCTTGAACAAACAACATCAGCATCACCTGGGAGCTTATTAGAAATGCAGAATCTCGAGACTCTCCTGGACTTACTGAATCGGAATCTGCATTTCAACGAGATCGCTGGGCCACTCGAGTTAGTGTAGAGCCAGCACAGCGCCTGGCACGAAGCAGCCACATAAAGTCGCAGCTCTGGGTTCCTTTCCCACTCGGCCATTTTAGTGATTCCGGGAAAACTGTTCAACATTTCTGGGCCTCAGTTTCTTTGTCTCAGGGGAGATTATAGAAGCACCGTGTCACAGGATTCATGTGAAGGTTCAATGAGACAGTGCAACTGAAGGCCCAGCACTGGGCTCGACGTTTAAGAATGCTCAATTCATGTTAGTTTTTCTTTTTTCTTTGTTGCTATTACTCTGATTCTTGATAGTACCCAGCCATGAGCCCACAGTAGGTCTTTAACGATCATTTGCTGGGATTAATTAAAATAACACAGACAAGAGTTGGTATGTAGCAAGTGCTCAGCAGAAGGCTGTTTCCTTCTTCCTTCTCCCCCAGCTCCTCCAGCGGAATCCAGCTACTCCCCTGATTGACCTGGAGAATGTCCCCCACTCACCTCTCACTCCTCTACCTCTGGCCCAGATTCCCCTCTGGCCCCCAATCGGGCCAGGCCCTTGGAGCTATTTCGCCACCTGCTGTACATTGTGGGAACTGCAACCCCACCGCCAGGCTGGCTGGAGGACAGAGACGATTGAACATTTGTTCACCAAGCGTGGGCGGAGCACCCTCTGTGGGTACCCGAAGGACTCCACACAGGGTGGGACCCAGTCCTCACCCTCAGGGAGCCCAGAGTTAGCTGAGGAGACTGACATGGAAATCCACGAATAAACAAAGTGTTACAGGTGCTGTGATAACTGCAAAAATAGCAACAAAATTAACAAAAATGGTAGCTTCCGTTTGCTAAGTACCAGACAGCTTCCAGATGCGCCCTTCTTCTCATGCTCAGGATGTTGTGGGGTGCAAAGGAGGGAAGGTCAACTTAGCTGTGGCTGATGCGGGGTAAGAAAAAATAGGTGCCCTCAGGCCAGGCAAGACAGGCCCTCCTCCAGCCCCTACTTTGGCTAGGAACATCACAGAGCACCCTTGAGCTCCCATAGGGTGACCCGGCTATTCGCCATGAGGCAGGCCACAGGTGCCTGAGCTATGCCACCGAGAAGCCAAGCAGGAGGTGACCTTTTCTGTCTTGCCTGAAATGGGCACCTGGTGTGGAAGCCAAGTCTGGAGTCAGCCCAGGCGCTCCCCCAGAGAGCTCCAGGAGGCAGAGGTGCCTGCTGGGTCAGAGCCTGCTGGTGACAGCTGTGCCCTCCTCAGGACCCTGCTCCAGCAGCTGCAGAAACTCCAGACTCTGGTCACCAACAAGATCTCCAGACCTTACAAGATGGCTGCCACCCAGACTGGGACCTGCCTCATGGTAGGTGGTACCCTCTCACCACAGGGCCACATGAGGACACATCTTCCCCAGGCTGGATTTCAGAGTGGGAGATCAGAGCTTTGAAAGATTGTTGGTATTGTGAGCGATATTACCGGGGCACACCATCCTGGTGCATGGTTGGCTGGCTCCAGTAGACCTCAGCCTCTTTCACAAAGCCCATGGAACTTTCTAGAACATGACCTTCCCTGAGCAATTCTAACACGGTGTGGCTGGGGAGTGACAAACATGAACCTAGCTAGGGGATGGCAGGGCAAGTGCCTCGAAGAGACAGCTTCCACACTTTGTGGAGCGAAGGGCTTGGGGAGACACGTGGAAGTATGGACTTGGTTCTTTCTGGAATGAATGGTGGGGAGACGGCTGAACAAACCTCTAAAAACCCAGAAGAGTGCCCTGCTGGTGCCCCCTCCGGCCTCTCCTGGAAACGGACAGCCAGCGCATTCTCTGGCCCCCCTGAGATCCTCTTGCTGCCAGGTAGCAGAGCCATGCTGTGGGTGGGGATTAGTTTGGGCTTTGTGACTCTTAGCTCCTCCTGCTGAGAATCTGGTGTCATTCTGTGTCACTTTCCCTTGCCCCAGCCCCAGCCCCCACCTACCTCTGTCTTCCTTTCCTGAGTCCTCCACCCTTACAAGTGATAACTGCATTGGCCACTTCCCACTTTTTCCCAGCACTGCCTGTGATTGTCCCCCTACAACGGGCTAAGAAGGCCTGAGCAGTCTCCTCCACCTCCTCCAGAGAGGGTGGGATATCTCACATCTGGGGGTGAGGAGTAGTTGGTTCTGGGAGCTGCTTTCTTGGAAAAGTACTGAGCCTTTTGCACCCATTGGTTTGGGGGAAGAGGACCAGGGGTGGCCAGATTGTAGCCCTTCCCTGCCTGGGATCTGACTACCGCTCTCTCTCCACTGCCAGGTGGCAGCCTTGTGTTTCGTTCTGGTGCTGGGCTCCCTTGTGCCCTGCCTCCCTGAGTTCTCCTCCGGCTCCCAGACTGTGAAGGAAGACCCCATGGCCACTGACAGCATCTACACAGCCAGTCAGAGTGAGTGCCCCGAGCCAGACTGCCCTCCCGAGCCCCAACTTCTGGGCAGAAGCCAGATACAAGAGAGGAGCCAAGTTTTAGGTTGACATCATCTCATCCTATCTCCTCATACCGCAGATGGGGAAACTGAGGCCCTAAAAGGGTCTGTGATTTGTTCAATGTTAGTTATGGAATTGGGACTACAATTCAGACCCCCCGATTCCCAGCCCACCCAGGAGTGGTTTGGGGGCTAATAGGTATGTTCCTGCCATAGCCCCTATATGACATGGTGCCAGTGGTTATAGGGCCTCTGTTAGCACCGTCAGTATTTCACTATTGGGAAAGCAAATGAATTTCAGCTAAAAGGTCATTTCTAATAAGATGGTAACGGCTTCCCGAAGCTCTATTTTAAGGACTCTGAGGCATCACTCATGACCAACAGGAAGGAGTGCCGTGGTCCATTGGTAATGTCTGCCCTGGGCGGAGTAGGGGTAGTGGTAGTGTGGGTTCAGATATTTACCATCTCACAGAGGACCGTGCAGTACAGTGGTTAAGAGCATGGAGCTTCAGAGTCAGTCGTACTTGTCACTGCCACTTGCTAACTGTGTGACCTTGGGCATGCGCCTTAAGCTCTCTAAGCTTTAATTTCTTCATCTGAAAATGGGAGTTACAGTTCCACATTTACTGAGCATGGTTGTTGTGAGACTAAATAACATGGCGCACGACGCTCTCAACATAGATAAGACATGTGGGTGGCAAGGGGAGAACTGGTATAGGGCGCAGTGAAGAACAGAAGGGCTCTCCAGAGGCAGAAGATACTTCAGGTAGACCTACAGAGGAACTCCCTGACTGTGCTTTGTCATTCTCCAAGTGCGAGTTATCTGGCACAACAGGAGGAGGAAGAGGAAACGGATGGGCAGTCAGAAAGCAAGGAGATAGGGAGAGGGAGTTTCAAGGAGGGACACGCAGGGAGGATGAGCTAGGTCTGCTGGACTTTGAGGGGAGCTGATCAAAGGGAGTGTTAGGGGGAAAGGAAGTGGAAGTGGGGAGTGAGAACCACTCCCTGCATGTGTGCAGCCTGAGCAGAAGAGAACAGGACAGTTGCTAAGGGGTGTGGGCAGGGGAGAGGCAAGCTCTTAAGAACCACGTGTCTTGTTTCTGAAGCCAAAGGGGCCCTTGTGTATTTGGTGGTTATAGACCCAGTGTCTGGGCAGGGTGAAGAAGAGGACACATCTGTGGCAGGAAATGCTTTTGGAGAGGCTGGCGTACAGAGCTGGTACATTGCACAAGTCCAGCTTTCACACAGCCACATAGACTTTCACATAGGTCAGGACTACAGGGGCTAGAAAGGTGGTGGTGGATCCTGGTGGGTTTGTCCCTCGCCTTCAGCTCAGACTAGGAATCTCAATGACCTGTTCTGTGACACAGGGCTAAAAATATCCAGTTCCTGATTTTCTGTGAGATGTGAATGATTTCATATAGGTCCAAGGGCTTTGCACAGTGCCTGCCACATAGTAGATCTCCAGCAAATGGGTCTTCTTTCCCTTCATTGTCCTGAAGAGCATTCTAAGGCCTAGAATGGGGAAGAGGTTTATTCCAGGTCTAATGAAAAGTGAGTGGTAGAAGCGGGATTAGAACCCAGCTCTCATATGCCCCGGCCTGGTACCCTCTACTTACAAAAAGCTACTTTCTCTGGATGCTTATTAAATATAGTTTCAATCACTTCTCCTTTATTATCTCATTTAAACTTCATATCTACATGATGTTGGTCCTAGTATCCCTATTTTACAGATGAACAAACTGAGGCTCAGAAAGGTCAAAACAAAGGCATGACTCACCTGGAATTGTTAGAGCTGGGATTCAAATCCAGGCCTGTAAGATTCCAGGGCCCATGTCCATACCTATGAGGCTATGAATGTGGCCGGGATGGGGAGGGAGCCTCTTGTCACCTTGGCTCACCCCAAGTTCCCTCTCTAGTGCCCTCCCGAAACCTCCTGTTCTACGATGAGGGGCCAGGGTCCTGGGAGGATGGCCGCAGCACCCTAATGCCTGTGGAGCCCCCAGATGGCTGGGAAATCAAGCCCGGAGGGCCAGTGGAGCAGCGACCCCAGGACCACCTGCAACATGACCACCTGGACAGCACCCATGAGACCACCAAGTACCTGAGTGAAGCCTGGCCAAAAGATGTCGGAAATGGCACCAGCCCCAACTTCTCCCACCCCAAGGAGTGGTTCCATGAGAGGTAGGTAGAACCACAAGAGGTAGGGTGGCCCCTTCCCTTCTTGAGTTGCCAGGCTCCACCTGCCCACTGCCCACCCTGTGTCCCCATCCCTCAGTCACACCCTCCCAAGGCCCACCCCTCCGACGTCCAGATGCAGCTTACAGAGGGGCGAGAGGGTCCTCACTGGACAAAGTCACCCCTGACTTCTCTTCTCTCTTCAGGGATCTGGGCCCAAACACCACCATCAAGCTCTCATAGGCCATGCCAAGACCCAAGACACAGGATGTACACCCCCTGGCACCTGGAAGAGGAGTTGTCTTGCTCGCTAACCCGGATCCGGCTTGTACTCCTGAGCCCTGGGGTTCCATCCCAGGAGAAAGAGTTCCACTTCTCCCCCAGTTCTTCTTTGCCCCAGATCTTAACTGGGGCCTCTCCTCTCCCCTTCCCACATTTGGACTATTCCTTGGGCCGACCACTCCATTCCCACCCCCTCCCTCCCACAACCATCCGTCCTTCTCAGATAAACCACTCACTGGGCTGTCCTCCTCCTTTCTCACAATGACCATCACGACCACTGCCTCCCTGCCATCACACACACACACACACACACACACACGTCAGCATGCCGCCACACACACACACACACACACACACATGCACACACACGCACACACCCCTCACCCCCCCCCACTGTACAGAGACCAAGAACAGAAATTGTTTGTAAATAATGAACCTTATTTTTTATTATTGCCAACCCCCTAAGATATTGTATTTTACAAGTCTCCCTCCTACCTTGACCCCTCCCTTGTTTTATATTTTATACAGTTAGTGCGGGCTTTGCTGCTCCCTGGCCAGGAAAAGAGGCCCCCACCCCACCCCACCCCCTGCCTCACCTGGCCTCCCCTTGCCGCTGCCCAAGCCGCTGGGCCTTTATAATTGCCAAAACGCTTCCCCTGTCAGCTCAGCATATGCTTTAAGAAGGCAAAAGTAAAAAAAAAAAAAAAGATGCAGCATCAATTCCTGACTTTGTGCCTTTCTTCATTGAGGGGAGGGGTAGGTAGGACTGAGGGATGGGGGAGTGAGAAGGTAAATTTACTCTGTATTCTGATAGGGGTGATTGGGAGTATGGGGGTGTGGGGTGTGGGAAGGCATTTCTATTGGTTTTCCTCTTCCGGCCAGATGCAGAATTCAGCTAGACTGTCAAAGAATTCTGCTGCAATGGCCCTACCCCAAGGCTTTCCCAAGTACTTCCTGTTGCTGAGTACGGAATCAGAGAAGTATATAAGCCACCAGGTTGGCCTTCAGGGATGGGAACTGCAAGTACTGAGTGCCTACTGAGCCAGGTGCCATGTCAGGCACTTTACACACAGTACACAGGTGAGTCCTCCTAAGAAGACCTGCCAGTTTCTTCATTCTCATACTCTTTGCCTCAGCTGGATTAAAGACACGGACTTCCGAGTAAGAAGAGTTGTATTTGCCTACTGGAACTGCCACTTGCCAGCAGTATATGGAAGGTATAATTCTAATATGGCCCCCAAGGCTCCTGGTCCTGCCGTACATGCCCTGTTTAACCCCTTCCTCTAGAGTATGGAGGGGACCTGCAGAAATGAGCGGATGCCATTCTCATAATTAGATGACCTTTTAGGGCCAAAGTAAAGAGATTTTGCAGATGTAGTTAAGGTCAAAATCAGTTGATTTTGAGTTAAACAAAAGTGAGATTATGCTGGGCAAGCCTGACTTAATCGGGCGAAAGCCTTTATAAGAGGGACTGGGCTCTTCCTGAAGAGAAAGTATCTCCTCCTGGCCTTGAAAAACCAAAGAGCTATGTTGGGACTGCATGGAGAGGGACCACCCGCAGGAGCTGAGGGCCTCAGTGTCACAGTGATGAGGCACCGAACTCTGCCAAAACCTGAACAAGCCTGAGAAAGGACCCCAACTCCAGAAGAAAGCCCAGCCCAGCCAACACCTGGACAGCAGCCTGGTGAGAGCCTGTGCCGAGGACCCAGCTAAGCCATGCCCAGACTCTGAATCCTGGAAACTGATATCATATGTGTGTTGTGTTAGGCTGCTGTGTTTGTGGTGATTTGTTACGCAGCATAGGAAACTAAGACACTATGTAACCGGAATCTCTCTGCGCCTCCACGTCTCTATTTTTAAAACCAGGATACAACTAACACCCAACGCAGGAGGTTATTGTGGGGATTCAAAGAGATAAATTATATAAAGTGCCTAAAACAGGGCCCAGCACATAGTGACTCAAGAAAGATTAGCTGTGCATTTAGAGGCAATATCAATACCACGTGCTAAGGGCCAGGAAAGGGTGCTGTCCTAGCACAGAGGAGCGTGCCTCCCCTAGACTCGAGCAGCGAAGGCCTCCTGGAAAGGGTGACGTGAAGGACTGTTGGAAGCAGGCAGGAGAGAGAAAAATGTATTGGAAGGTCGAGGGCCAGGATGCTGAGCGCTGAGGCTGGATGGTGATCAGGGGCCTCGAATGCCTTGCTAAGGCACTTGGACTTTAACGTGCAAGCATGATGCGCTTGTGCGCAGAATCAGGGGCACAGTGGAGGGGTGGTGCCTACGCCAGCTGCCCACCAGAGGGAAAAAACTGGACGAGACCAGACAGAATCACGGAACCTCAAAACTGGCCATCAGGCCTCATCCTCTTTCCCCTTCCTTCCACAGCCTCATCTTGACCACCTCATAGGGACCTCATTGCCTGCAGCACCCTAGTTTTTGACCTTGATGAAAAGTATGGCCCTTTCAGGGATTTAAAGGAAGAATGCTTCATCCTGAAGGTGATGGGGAGCCACCGAATATTTTTGAGCCAGAGAGTGAGATAATCAGATTTGCCTGTCCCAGGGCTCTGCAGGGGATGTAGTGAGGATGAGACAGATTCCAGAAATAATTAGAAGGAATTACCAACAGGCTTCGACATCTAATTGGCTGTGGGGTGCAAGAGAGAGGACGAAGCCTAGGATGACATTTAGGTGTCTGACTTGAAGGCCTGGGTAGATGATGAGTTCGTTCACCAAGACAGGGGATTACAGAAGGAAGAAAGGGCTTGGAGAGAAAGAGAACTCATTTTAGCACAACTTGCATTTGAGTTGCTGTAGAATGTTCACGTTAACAGGCGAGTCTGGGGCTTGGGAAAAAGCGATCTCAGGTGGAGATTAGGAAATTGTCAGTGGGAAAAGAACTGCAGGGAGGATGGACATCAAGAGACAGTGGAGGGAGAGGTGTGAACAAGACGCCTGAGAAGGAATGGCCAGGGAGGAGAGGAAAACCGGGAGGGGCGAGTGTCCCGGAAACTGACGGAGGAGAGCGCTTCCCGGAGCCATGTTCAGGGGTGTCAAATGCCCTCTGAGAGTTTGGGAAAGATGAGAAGACAGAGTGTTCATTTGCTTTGATGGGGAGGCGGTCACCAGTAACCTTGGTTGGAGCCACGTGTGGGAAAAGTGGGGCAGAAGTGAGAATACAAGGGACTGACGCGAAGACGGGGGATGGAGGGGAACTCGCTCGGGGAGCTCGCGGAGAAGGAACGGAGGGTGATGACTAGAGGGCACTGTTCTTTCAGATGGTTATTTCTAGAAGATAAAGAGCGAACACGGTGAGAACGATGAATGACTGGGGTGGGGAGGGGATCTAGGGAACAGGTGGAGAGATTTACTTTGGACCTGAGTAGCCTTGAGAGAAAGGGAGGGCGTTCTGTGAGCGAAGAATGTGGGGAAACAGGAAACCGAGGGAGCCCCCCCATGGTTGTGAAGTTTGAGGGCGGGGCAATAGGGATGATTGGCATGGGAGCTGAACCGCGGCGGGGAAAGGGGAAAGTTCGAAGTAGTTCCTCGGAGGAATGGGAAACGAAGCTGACATTTCGTGTGACTTCTCCCCACTCATTCACTCAACCAACAACCAGTGATGGGATGTCGCCTGTGTTCATGGCACACCGCTAACAGCAGAGCACAAACAAGACCTGGCTCCCGATATCAAAGTGCTTGAAATCTAGCCCTTAATTTTCTCGTTCTGTTATTGACTAATTTACTCTGTGCCAGACACTGGACTGAGAATTTTACATGTCCCAATTGGGAATCGAAATAATCCTAAAGGGTGGGTATTGTTACAGATGAAGAGAGTGGGGTTCAGAGAGGCGAAAGGACTTGGCCAAGGTCATGTAGCAAGTAGCGGCAAAGTTGGTATTCGCACACAGGTCTCTTTGGCTTCAGAGCTCATACTGTCTCTCCAGCCTTCCACCCCTCATCCCAGCACCCCCTCCTCTCTCCTCCGGGTGCCCTCCCGCTGCGGCCCAGTTTCTTGTTCTTGCACATGATCCAAGAGCGTTTGGGGTTCCTGGAGCAACTACCCCAGAGAGTCCAGGATTTGGCAAGCTGGTCCAGGTGTGGTTGTCTATGACCATCACCCCATGCTGGTCCATCCAAGGCAGTCTTACCTGCCTATGTTAGGACACAAGGTTAATCCACTCACACAAACCACCCGTTAACACACCACCTCCTCAGGCCACTGCCCCTGAGACGGTGCATCTCCAGTGCGCCCCAGGTGATGGAGCTACAGCCTCCGCACTCTATTTTCAGCCCTGGCAACCGGCTTTGTCTCATGCACACATGTGATGGCTTCCACCCCGCCAGTCATCCTGCTCAAACTGCCACAACAAACCCTTTGTTGCAACAAACCCTTTGAAACCAAAGCTCTGGAGGCAGGGAGAGCAGCTGTGGGCAATGCCTGGAGCTGGGATGGGCCAGGGCAAGGTTCCAATTGCAAAGGCCAAATTGGTCACATATCTGATGTAGGTAATAGGTGCCCCTTGGGTCACTGGGTGGGAGGGAGTGGGGGAAAGAGACAGGCTGGAAACTTCCCCCAAAGGAGCCTAAGTTGCTTTGTCTTCAGAGTGGCAGTTAACAGCATGGGCACTGATGTCTGTGCTGCATTTCGATGTGTGCCCTTGGCAAGTTACCTAACCTCTTGAAGCCTCAGTGTCCTCATCTGGAAAATAGCACCCACCCTCATAAAGTTGCTGTGCAGGGCGACTGAAAGCTTGCACATAAAGCTCTTGGCACAAGGTCAGTTATGCAGTAAACACTCAAAAGGCATTAGCTATTATTTTCTGAGTGAAGCCCTGGGCTTGAGATGTTCAGAGGAGTGAGCTGCAGCTGGGAGAGGCTGCAGAAGGTGGTCAGGGGAGGGGGCCCTCATTTTTCCCTTGGATTCTTTGGAAGAGGGCAGAGCCACAGCTGAAAAATAATGCAGTCAGCAGCTGGTCCTAAATGGGGGCGGTGTGAGGACAGAGAAAAGCTTCACTTTTAAAAGGATTGAGTGGGGAGCGCTCAGCAGGAAAGAGCTGAACAAAACACCAACCTGGAAACCCAGCAGCTGGGCAGCTGGTAAGGGAATGTCAAACCCAGCCTGCACTACCATAATTCATGGTGTAGGAGGCTCCCCTGGACCAGGCTGCTTAGAAATCAGCAATCTCAAGGGCAATCTCAGGGGCAACAACTAAGAGACAGAGTGCCTGAGGGCCCTGCCCACCTCCTCCAGCATCTGGGCTTCTTTAGAATTTGGCTTTAGGGAAGAAGCTCTCCTGTGGCCAGGAAGTTTAATGCAATTCCATTTATTCCATTTATTCTATTTATCCACAATGGGATTGCTGGACCCAGAGAGAGGTGGGAGGCAGAAATTAAGCAGGCCCCTTCCTGCCGTTTGGGAGCTTATAAAGGAGGGTAACAAGCAAATTCAAGGCCGCTACTGCGTGGCAGGCAGCATGGGGAAGTGGAATCGGCATGAGTTCTGGGGCCAGAAGACCTGGCTTTAAATCCTGGTTCCACCACTCACCACCTGAGCTGTCTTGAACAAATAAATCGCTTGCCTGCTATCTCAGTGTCCTCATCTGTGACATGGAGGAAATGATAGTATCTACCACCCAGAATTGTGGTGAGAATCAAACGCGATATTAGTTATTGTAAGAGTGAGCAGGGGAGTGCCAGGAGAGAGGCCCAGGAAATAGTTCTGGGGCCGAAGGAGGAAGACAGCATCTGTACTGGAGTATCAGGGAGGGGTTCAAGGGGGATGTGGCTTTTGAGATGGGCCTTGATGATGGACCGGATTTCCATAGGCAGGACAGAGAAGGGCACCAACTCCAGGCAATGGCACAGAACAGACAGCCACTGGATGGATGGTGAGAGTCGGGGGAGCCATGAGTGGCCCAGCTGTCTCCCTTTGTAGCCGATTCTCTATCTCTGTTAGTCTGGTGCCTCCCACCTTCTTGGGCTCATAGTCAGCAGGGTAAGAGGAGACACAGGCTAGACTAAACACCTGGTGCAGAGGGCAATGGGGGCTAGGAGGAAGGACAGAGCCCTTCCACTAGAGCTATCCAGGGAGACTTCCTGGAAGAGAAGGGGGTATTTGCATATAGCCTCAGATTTTGAAGTCCATCAATAGAAAGAAACTTCAGGCAGAGGAGACAGTCTGAACAATGCTATACAGGCCTGATGCCAGTTCCCAGAATAAGGAGCACAGATTAGCAGGAGGAAAGGGGCAGAACCAGAGGATAGAATGTGGAAAAATCAAGGCAGGTCTTGAATGGCAAGCTCAAGTATAGGCAAGGGGGAGCCCTTAAATACTGTAGGGGGAGAACAGATGCCATGGTCAAAGGTCAACTTCAGAAAGATGAGTCTGGGGCAGTGAATAGGAGAAGTTAACCAGGATCCCGCCATCGTCCAGAAATAAGGTTCAGGTGACAAAACACCCCAAGGACAAGAGGAGATGATTCAAGGAGGAACCATGGGATTTGGAAGGTTAAGAAAAGTGGGGAGTCTAAAACCCAAGAGGCTGATTCAACCTTCTGGTAGACCCTGGCCCAGGAGCCTCAGAGGAGCAGGTCATAGAAGGCAGCTAGGCCTTGAGGAGGCGTACGGACTCCAGGGCCAGGAAGTTCTCCAACCCACCCCCACCCTCACCTGGGTCCTTCCCCCTTCAGGGTCCAGAAAAGCTCCAAGTCTAAAGACAACGGTATCGGCAATCAGGCGTCCCTGAGCGCGTTCCCCTTCCTGCGCCTCTTCACCAAATCCAGTTGGGCCTCTAAATTCCCCGCGGCGCGGACTGGGTTAAAGACCGCTCCCGTCACCGCCCCCGCCCCCGCCCTCCACCTGCCCGCCGCGGCAGCGAATGCGGAGGCCGGAAAGCGCGGGACCAGGGTTGGAGGGGTGGGCATCACAGCCGCTGAGTGACGGACGGGAGGTGATTGGCAGCTGCCGAGCGGCAGGATACCGGGAGGGGTGCGGGGGGCTCTGGCGGGCGCCCCACACCCCCCGCCTCGCGCCCGGGGCAGTGTTCGTGCCCACCGCGGGCCGTGCCGGGCTCTCTCCTTCAGTGTTCCTAGCCCAGCTGGCTGGGTGGGGCGGCGCCCTCCTCCCGGACCCCAAGGGCTGGCGGGTGTCTCTAAGGTGACACTCCGGTGCGCGGCAGCAGCGGCGGCTGCAAGAGCGCGCTCGCCGCCCCGGCTCCCGCTCCGCCCGCCCTGGCGCCGGCTCCAGCCGTCCGGGGGCCGCCCCAGGGAGCACGACGCAGCACCCAGACATCCACCGAGGACCCCCCGGGTCGCGGGAGGATCCCAGCGCCTTTCCCAGGCGCAACGCCCAGCGTCTCACTGCTCACGTCGTCTGAGCCCCGGCGTCGGGAGGGACGTGCGGGACTTGGCGCTCCCTTCCTTCCCCGCTTCGCGTCCTTGGGCCCAGGAGGAAGGGAGACTGAACTTTAGCAGGGACTCCGAAAGGCCGCAGGAGCCGCGGGAAGAGGACAGCCAGCCGCAGGATGGCCGAGGGGCCGGGCGGCGGAGGGCCCCGCGGGGACAGGGCTGGCGGTGGCTGGGCAGCCGAGGAGGAGGTGGTGCGGCGACGCTGCCGGAGGGGGGAGGAGGCTGAGGTCGCACAGCCCTGGCCCGAGGGACCCCGGGGCATGGCCGCTGGGCCCCCGCTGGAGGAGCGGTTCCGCCAGATGCACCTGCGAAAGCAGGTGTCTTACAGGTAAGGAGAACCGGGCAGAGGGGAGCGCCTGGGCCCACCCCCCTTTTCAATTGACATTTATTGAGTGGCCGCTGTTTGCCTGATGTTGGGGACTCATAAATGACTACCAGGGGTCTCAACCCTCCGTGTACATGGGGGAAGGGGAGCTTCTGGGACCCCTTCCCTGTATAAACCGTGAAAGCTCTATTGATTCAGCATGTAATTACTGATACCAACTGAGTGCCAGGCACTGTACTGGGCAGTGAGAAGAGACAAGACCAAGACATGAGCTTTACAAACCTCTAAAGATGTGAGGAGAGCTGGAAGAGCTGGGAGAGCAGGGAGACCCCCCCCCCCCTTGGCCCTTCTTCTGGGGAGAAAGAGGAACCTTATTCATTATGCCTTACTTGAATTTTCCTGTGGGCTGATCCTGTGCTAGGTACTGGCTTGTGGAAGGGACTGAGATGCTTCCTGCCACTACGGTTAAGACCCTGCTGCCTAGAAACGGGGAAAGAACCCCTTCCTGGACCCCTTTGCCCTAGCAGGCCCTCACTGGCCTCAGTGGTAGACTGTACCTTGCACCCTACCTGGCATCGTCTTCTGCCTGTGAAAGATACGCAGCCTCCTTGGTCCTGCCATCTCTGCTTAGGGGCTTCTTGGAGGAATCAGCTGAAATGAGTCCCAGAAACCACTTTCATTACCTGAGACGGAGTAAGACAGGGCTGCCCCTCAAACAAGTGTGGGTAAGTTACATAGAGAGGGGAAATATGGAGGGATGCAGGCAGGGCAGAGGCAGCCTTTACCTTCCTCTTCCTCTCCCAGACCACAGCCTCAACTTGGACTTGCTGCCCTTGTAAAGCCACTGGACCAGAGTGACCTCCTTTGGAGGGTCCAGCAGGGACATTGAGGCATCTGCAGTCCTTGGAGCCATCAGCCTGGTTAGAGAGGACAACTTTCCTGTCTGTTTACCACCACGAGGACTTGGGGTGTGTCTGAGGCTGCCCTGCTTCTCCCTGGGGCTTCTGGGAAGGTGTTTCGTAAAGCCAGCCCAGCCCAGGGAGCTCCAAGGGCCCCAGTATTCTTAATGGCTATGAATCATCAGGCCTCCATCATTTGCAGGCAGATAGAGAAGGGGAGGGGACTTCTTCGCCATCATAAAACGAGATGCTCAGAATAAATGGGAAGTAGGTTAGGTTCCCATGGGCCCTACCTTCACTTTGGGGGGGGGGTACATAAAGGGCACTCTGGGCTCCATTACCAAGTTCTCCCAAACGTGACACTGACAGGAGGGCATTATCTGTCCCACGCCCTGAAAGTGCTTTGGTGGAGGAAAGCATGAGGGTGGAGGGAGTGGGGGAGCCATAAAATGTAGAATTCTGGAAAAAATTTTAGTCTGGAAGCCAGGAGACCTGGTTTGAATTCTCATTTCTGCCAGTAACTTGCTGTGTGTCCTTGAACTAGACAATATCTCTTTGGGCCTCAGTTCTTTACCTGTAACATAAGGAGGTGACCCCAGGATTTTTTTTGGCTGTGGATCAAGGCCAAACAGCATCTGGAGCTGGAAAGGAGGCCAGAGTGGGGCAGATGCTTAAAGGATAGGGAGCAGAAAAAAAATTAAAAGGCTGAGATAGAAGAGGCCACACACACACACACACACACACACACACGCACATGTGCACAAAGGCAGCTTCAGAGCTGGGATTCTCCCAGGTGGTTCCTGAATGGAGGCCCCTCCACAGCCTAAACTTGAAGCCTCTAGTCCCCAAGGATGCAGGGTGACCAAGCTGTGGCTCCTCTCTGGCTGTGAGGGGATCAGGAGATCCCTGTGTGAGAGTTGCAGAAGATAACACCAGGGTGGGCTCCAGCTGTCACCCCTGGTCAGATCAGGTAAGGCACCTCCTCACACCTGGGTTAGACCAGGAACCCAGTCTTAGAACCAGAGCTGGACTAGGCCTGTAGACAAGGAGAAACCCATGGGGAGAGGACAAAGGAAGCCCTGTAATAAAGAAAGCAGCCGTTGGTCCTCAAAAACCTTTCCATGCCCAGGGGACCCCAGTGGAACAAGGTGTGCTTTCTGGCTAACCCTTCCCATAAGGCTGCAGTTCTGAGTGGAACCGATGACCGATGCAAGCTCTTCCTTGCACAGGCTGCCCAGGACTGGCAAGAGCTCAGGCCCATGGTGGCTCTTTTCACATCTTCTGCTTGCCACAATCCCATGCCACACAGGCTCACTGATAAACCTCCCACCCTGCTGTAAGGAGTTGCTAAGAAAAGCAATTGAACACCCTCCACAGAGAGAAAGAGCTTTTGGACAAAAATGCAGGGGCACAAAAATCTGAGGGCCAGGGGTGGAAACAGAAGCAAGATTGAGGCCTGGCTACCTCTGATGTAGATGAGGACAAGGACTTTCAGCAGGACAGTAGAAGCCTTTAAGGATGTGAGGGTTTCTAGAAAAATAGGTTTCTATCACCCCACAGCCCCAGTGTGGGCTGGAAACAGCCCTGGCAGCTTTACAGGTCTGTACCAATAGAACTCTTATAGAAGGAGGGGATGGGGGGACATTTCGAGCCTGCATCTGGGTGTGAGGAAAAATATCTCCCATACACTTGAGGATGTTCTAAGCTATCAGGGTTGGGCTCAAGAGCCCTTTGGAGAGATGTCCAGCCTCAAAGTAGCCACAGGGGTGCAAGGGACACTGGGTAGGGTCTGAAAGAACCAGTAAGAAGACACAGAGCTTTGACCCCCGGAGCTAAGCCCAGTGCTTCCCAAACCAGATCACCTGGGGGAATCTCTTAAAATCATTTCTAAAGCCTTATCCCTGAAGCCCTGATGCAGGTAATCTAAGGTTGGGCCTGAGCATCTCAACTTTAAAAAACCTCTCCCAGGTGATTTTGATAGTCATATAGGGTTGGAAACTACTGGTTTTACCTGTGAAAAAGCTGAACGGTATTGGGGGTGTAAGATGTGAGCTGAACCATTGGTGTGTGGCTCGTAGGGGGCTTTCCTGTGGTAGACCTTGAAGGAGGACCAGCACCTCTGCCTGGGGTTCTGACCCTGGGCGGTGCATTGTGTGACATGAAAGTCTGGGACATGGTCCCTTCCCTTACAAAGGTATGATTCAGTACATGGCCGGACAGTAAATATTTCAGGATTTGCAGGTGGCACACTCTGTCACTCTGCTCGGCCATTAGACAATATGTTAATGAGTGAGCATGGCTGTGTTCCAGCAAAACTTTATTTATAGACACGGAACTTTAAATTTCATATCATTTCCACTGTCACAAATATTATTCTTTTGTTATTTTCCAACCATTTCAAATTTTGAAATGTCATTTTTAGCTCATGGTCCAACCAAAAACAGGCAGCAGACTGGATGTGGCCCATGGAGCCCGGTTTGCCGATCCCTAATCCAGTAGATGGGACAAGACAGAGACGTGGGAAAGACAGCCAATGGTGGAACTTGAGAATCAACCTGAGCATTGAGCAAAGGGCACGTGCATTCGCTGAGAGAGGCAGCGCAAAATATACGCAATGCAGGTTTCAGGGTCAGAGAGACCTGGGTTCAGATTCCAGCCCTGCCCTTTCCTGGCTGGGTAAGTCGCTTTCACCTCTGACCCGATTTCCTCATATGGAAAATGGGGACAATAATACCTGTACAAGACGGTAGCTGGGGAGATTCAGGAAGATAAATGATTCCTGACTCATAGCAGGACTATGACACAAATTAGAAGATCTTTTGCCCCTGAAAGCCGAACCTCCTTGTAGGTTTGGGGGGTCCAGGAAGGCCCCTGAAGGAGACTGGCCCTGAGCAAGGGATGTTAGTGAGACCTGGGGGTGGCAGAGCTTAACAGAGAACTAAGAGTGGGGCCTGAGCCTGTGTGCATGTCTCAGCCTGCCCTCCCCCCTCCACCCCCACGGAGGGGCTGGGGGAAAGCCAGAGGCGGGGCGCGGTGTGTGTGTGTGTGTGTGTGTGTGTGTGTGTGTGTGTGTGTGTGACAACTGGCAGGGGAGAGTGCCCCCTGCTGCAGGCACATAGCAAGCTGGTACACAGCTCCTCCTGGGAGGGGTACCTGATCCAACTCTCCCTGCTGCTATTTACCAGAAGCTAAAAATAACTCAAGAGTGACAGGGAGATGGGGCCGATTTGTAATTTAAATAGCAACAGGATAAAGCAAGGAGCTGCAAGAGATCACATTCTGTCCTGAATTAAAAATGCAAAAACCGGGGGCAGAGAGCTGAGCTGGAGCTGGAGGAGGGGGACCGCTGCCAGAGGAAGCCGGAAGCCGGGGGTCTATCCATTTTCCTTCCTTTGAGAAGGGCGGGGCCCAAGCCCAGCCCGGAACTCCTTCTTCCCCGCAGGGAACTGAGGTTCTTGCTGACAAGTGAGTCAAAGGCCAAGGAAGGCAGTGCCCGGGAGTGGGGCCAGGTTCGTCCTAAAGGCAGCAGTGCAAGGATTGGGATCTCAATGAGAGATCCCAATTTTGACACAGGGTGTTTGGGACAGGTCCCCCAGCAGCTCATGCTCTCCACTGCCATTTGGGCATTTGGAAGGGGCTGGGAGGACCAGTTCAAGCAGAGGTGTTTGAACAGGTTCTTCTCTGGTGTGCTGCTGAGAATTCAGCCTGTGGGCCAGGCAACAGGAAGCCTGGGCTGGCGTCTTATTTTTGGCTCGGAGCAGAGGCCCCTCAAGGATCCATTCGAGAGGCCCCTCAAGGATCCAGGTTCCAAAGATAACAGTTAGCACAAGCTGGGAGACCTCTCTTCAAAGATACACCAAGTAGGTTGGGTAGGCACTGGGACTAAGCCTGGCTTCTGCTGGCTTCACTGTGCTTGACCAGTGCTCTTGCCTGTTAATGCTTAGGGAAGAAAGACTAAGTAGGTTGCATAGACTAGGTGGGCATTTGAAGGCCACTGGGAAGCATCTTACAGATGAAAAACTGAGCCTCAGAGAAGGTTAGCAATTTGCTAGGTCACACAGCCAGTAACTGGTAGAACCAGGATCCAGACGCAGATGGGTTTCACTCCAAAGCCCTTTTTACTCTGTCAGGCTTCCAAGGGCCTAGACTTTCACCTTTAAGGTTCTTTTATTTTGGCTGTATACTAAGTGCACATATTCCTGGGAGGGACAATATGATAGGGAGTGTGGCAGCTGAATGGCGATGCAGCATGTAGTCAGGGCTTATGAGCCAACAGATGGAGGTGGGAGCTTTGGAGGGCAGCAGGCCTGCTGACCCTGCTTTGGGGGCTTGGTGTTACACTCCAGGCTGGAAGCAAAAGGAAGCCAGCTCTTCAGGGCAGATCCAGCTGACCCAGAGTGAGAGGAGAGCCCCCCTCTCCAGGCTTTTTACACCTCCAGTCTGGGGACCTGGGAGGTGCCAAAGGCCAATTTCCATGAGAGATCATGGTTTGAGGGACCACCTTCGACTACTGAGCTCCCACAGCTCTCTTGGCCCATTGGGAAGCTCAGCCCACTTCCAAATGTCCTCCTGCGCATGACTTTGCTGAGGCTGCGCAGAAGGAACCTAATCAAATTTCCATCCATCCCTAGCCAGTGGCTCCTGCAGGTGCCTCTGTCTCTTCTGTGGGGCAGAGGCCCAGCACCTGCAATTAGCAGGTGCTCTTAGGTTCTGGGTCACTTCCAAGGTTTCAGCAGGTACCTGGATCACAAACTTAGCTGCTTGGGAGGGATTTAAACTTAAAAAAAAAAACATCCTCACCACAGCCACTCATGCAAACAGGAAGCCAGTTCCCCTCCCTCTGCTCAGCTTGTTGCACACCTGTATTCAGCTCATTTCAACTTCCATAGGAAGTTGCTGAGCACATACTTGCACTCGGCGTGGAGCTGGGGACAATGTAGGGTTCAAGAACCCTGTAAGGAGACAAAACTAATGTACACAAAAGGTCACATAATATAGAAATATTGTTGAGAACAATATTGTCGAGTGAGCGTCAGAGATCAATCAGTGGGGTGGGAGCGCTGGCTCTGGAATAGCATTTGACACTTAGTAGGTATTTATAAAATATTTGTCAAATGAATGAATGAGTGAAAACCTAAAGATGAAGGAAGGCGATTCAAATGAAACTGTCAGAGCCGAACAGGATCTTGGAAATCATCTGGTTTATCATCTAACTCAGAGATGTTAAGTGACTTGCCCAGAGTCACACCGCAAGGGCTAGAGTTTGAACCAATAGGCACTGGTCTGGCTCTCTTTCCACCTCCCCACTTAAGATTTGAGCTAGGGTTTTAAAGGATGGAGATTTTGATTGGCTGAACATTATGGGCAAGGAGAGCAGCATAGGCAGAATGGAATAGCAGAGGTGAGGGTGGCATGTTGAAGGAAGTGTGAAAAAAGAGGGAAGAAATGTTTATTGAGCACCTACTGTGAGTAGGCATCAGCATTGTGTGAGCTGAGAGAAAATCTCTTCAGGGAAAGCCTGGATTTAGAGGCAAAAAGAAAGGAACCAGAACATAAGGAGCCTTGAAGGTTAGGCCAAGGAGTCTGGCTTGGCTGGTTTTGAGAGCAGAGGCTGTCCGGATCGTGGGTTGAGTGTTTGGTGCCCTGGTACATTTCTTTTCCCCAGCTCCCACTTGCTCATCCAGGCCACAGAAAGTAGAACATCTCACCCTCTGGGGCCTCAACAAAGCCCAGAATAATTTTCTTACCCAGATTCCTCTTCCTGTGCGTATCTGGGTGGATTCTGAGGGGTCCCCAGCTCCCCAATGCTGGCACACATTGTCCTAGGAACTGCCAAGGGCATATTCCCTAGCCCTGTACACCTGTCCCTTCCAACCTTGTCCTCTCCACCCCACCTGGAAAATATTGACAGCTTAGAAGAGTACAAGCCCAAGGGGACCTTGGTCCCACAGTCAGGACTGCTCTGCCTCTCAGAGCCTCCAGCCTGCCCCGCTTCCCCTCCAGGAGCCGCATTTCCTGCTCTCTGCTGCTCCAGGGCTGCCAGAAGCCTCAGATGGAAAACAAGCCCAGCCCCATTTCCTCTGTTTAACTGTTCGAGCTACTTGCAGAATCCCTGAGAGAGGAGCACAGGACTCTGCAAAAGCCTCCTTCCAGAAGAGTCCTTGGCTTGGCTGGCAGAACCTCTGATGGGCTACAGCATACAGGATCCACTTTAAGGGATTCATAGATGATAAGCTGGAGGGAGAACAGCTGGAAAAGGGGGTGTTAGGCCTCAGGGAACATCACCTGGACATGCCCCCAACCCTAGAGGGGTAATAGAATGTCTTTTTCAAGGACATAGATTCTTACTTCTACCACTTACCAGCTGGGTGACCTTGGACAAATGAACTTAGCAGTTCTGTACCTCAGTTTCTCCATATGTAAAAGGAAAATAAGAGAATCTACCTCATAGGGTCATTATAAAGATCCAAAGGTTTCTGGCACAGAAGCGTCCAAGAAATATTAGCTATTGTTCTATTACTGGGTCCTAACTATTAAACAAATATTTATTGAGAAATATTATGTTCCAGTCACGAGGGACACCGGATGGAGGTTTCTAATGGCTGGGATGGTATCGTGTACATTCCTATGTCTGCAGGTTCTATAGTGTAAATGTTTATTAAACTGAACTGAACTGACATTGTTTCTGTCCTTGAGAAATTTACAGCTTTCCTGGGGTAACAAACACATATAGAGCTAAAAGAAAAAAAAACCCACCTTATTATAGAGTGCCGGAAGAAGGTACGATGTCCATCCCAGAACCACCTCTAATAATAAAAGAGTAAGTGCAGGCCTTATTATGTATATTTGCCAAATCTTCATGATGGCCCCAAAGTCCAGCACAGTGCGACCTTCTTGCTATTATTCTTCAGACACATCAACTACACTCCCTTCCTCAGGGCCTTTGCTCTTACTGTTCTTTCCACCTAAAATGCTGTTCTCCTGGATGGTCACATCATTTCCTCTTGATTCATTCAGGTCTGTTCTCAAATGTCACCTCCTCAGAGAGGCTTTCCCCGAGTCCCCCTAAGTGGCACCCCCACATCATCATTCCCATCTCCTTTTATCTTGGCTTCACTTTTTCCTATAGCATATCCTATTACCTGACATTATTTTGTATATCGATTATTTGCTTTCTAGATGTCTTCCCCACTAGAATCTAAGCTCTGCGAGTTAGGGCCCTGCTTCCTTGCTCACTGCTATGTAGTCTGATACAGCGCCTAATACATAGAAGGCACTCAATAAATAGTTATTGAATGAATTCATTTATAAACCCTTTCACCTTATTTAATCCTCATGAAATTCCATGAGCTCAGTTATTATCATCACCCCTCTTCCATTTTACAGATGTGAAAACTGAGTCTCAGAAAAGCTCCCTAGCACACATATTCATCAGTTTATCTGTTTATGTCCTACCTTGTTCCAGGCAGTTTTTAGGTGACTCAGAGAGGTAAACCTCTCTGACCTGATCTGGGTCACACAGCTGGTAAGTGGCAGAAACAAAACATGAGCCCACATCTTCTGGCTCCATTATGATTCATCTTTCCACTCGGCTACTATCTCATGTACCTGACCCTTGTTACTTGGTAGATGGTGTGATGCTCACAGGGGTGTTAAGAAGAGGGAGTTGCGTGTGGGCTGAGCCCCGCCCCCCATCGTACCCAGTAGTTATGATAAAGTGGGAGACCACAGCTAGACCAAGAGGTGAAGTTTGGCGAGGTTAAATGGAGAGAAAGGCCAGGCTGGAGCCGAGGTTCAGATTCCAGCCCGGGCAGGCCTAGTGGCTGCCTAGCAGCCTCTGACTCTTGGGGCTGTCTCCTGGCTGCTGGGCCGGGCTTGTCCTCACCTGCCTCTCACTCTCCTGTGTAGTTCTTCTCCCTGGCCAGCCTCCTGTCCCAGCTAACTGAAGGCGCCTATGAGGACTGTGGTCCTATACTGGGGCAGCCGGCCGGCCTCTCACAGGGCCCCCTGGTCAGGAAGTGCCAAAAGAGGAAGAGAGTCGCCGGCAGGATGAGCGTACTGGGGGCTGGCCACAGTACTGGGGGAGGCTGCGATGAGGCCACAGCTCTGGGCCCCGCTGAGGCTCTGGGGACTGAAGAAGGGGAGCGGCCGGGGGCACTGAGGCAGATGTGGCGCTACCGCTCCTGGGACGTGCCACAGATCCCAGCTGAGGCCCCCCAGACACAGTAGGTATTCAGGGTGGCCTGGGAATGGGCACCTCCAACCCTCAACTAATCTTTTATCTGGAATGGGGCATTGTGGCAGAAATGGGGTTACCCATTGGTTGTCTAGCAGCTCAGCAGAGGCTCAGAAAAAGGCAAAGGGGTCCTTGGCAGGGTGAGGGGATCTCTGGTGTTTTAATTGTTGCGGGGTATGTGGTGGAGTGCTGAGCTCTGCAGGAGACTAAGAGTTGAGGGCATTAACAGTAGGGGGATCTGGGAAGAGGAGGCTCCACAGGAATGTGGCACTGGATCTTGGATGCTCTATGGCCTTGTGCAAACTCAGCGGGGTCTTTGGCAGCCTCTGGTCTCCCTCAGAGCTTAGGGTCAGAACCATAAGGAAACTTCCCTAGAGGGGCCCATGCGCCCCAAGAGGACTGTGTCAGGCCCACTCAGGGATTTCATTACCCTCCTCCTCACCATCCTAGCATCTGCTGCTGGCTGGAGGGCTAGTGCCCCACCTATCTGGTCAGACCTCCAGGCCCACAGGAAACTTTAAGGAAGCTGGAAGGTTCTGAACTTCTGTGTGCTGGTTATTTCTCAAAATCGCAGGCTTGACTCAGGTCACAGATCCCACCGTTGGCCATACATGGCTAGCTAAGCCTGGAAAACAAGCTTCCAGAACCCCAGAGGAGAGGGTGGAACTGAAGGTGACACAAGATGTGGCTTTGCAGGAAGGAGTGCTAACAGAAACAGCGGGCAGCCAATGTGGACATCAGGGTGACCAGGTTTGGGAGGGAGAAGACCACGCACTCCAGCTTCCAGATCTCCCTGTGTCAGGCCAGCAGAAGCTATCAGAGGCTCCCCGAGCTGCTGATTCCCAAGCACGTGCACTGGCTGTGCCACCACAGGCCACTGCTCTGGTTCCAGTTGCTTTCCTTAGCTTTAGAGAGGACAACCTCTTCTGCCCTGAGGGTGTGTTTGAGTGTGTCTGAGAGGCCTACTTCTGGCGGGTGATGTATGTGTAAGAGATGTGGCAACCAGTGTCCTGGGGGGCATTTGTGCATAGGAGAAAGGTGTGTATGATCTGTGTGGGTGTGTGAGTCAGTGAATGAGAGTGCGCTCTTTATGTGTATATATTTACGAGTGTGTAAGAGGTATGCAGGCAATTCTAGCAGCATAATAGATCTGCAGGTTTTGTTGGATGTTGGGAAAATGCTATTAGGAGTGTGCAAAAGGGTTGGAAACAACTGTGAATAGCTGTGGAAAGATGACTTTATATGAGAAATGTGTATGTTCTTTGTTGATGTGTGCGAGGGTCACTTTGGTGTGACTTTGGTCCTGGTATATATTTCTGAGTGTGCGAGGCTAGGGTGGGAAGTGTCAGTTTTGGTAATGAGTGAGTGTAATTGTGTGATAGGTGTGTTTGTTCTGTGTATAGGGAACATTGTTTGACTTTTATTCCCGTCGGTGTTATTTGGGAGAGCCAAGGGGGTAAGGGTGGAATTCTGTGAGTGGCTGTGAACGGGCACTGGGTGTGCAAGAGAGGTGTCTGTCTATTCCGTGTGGCTGTAGGAGAGGTGGTGATCGCTGCCCTCGCGGGTGTTCTCTAGTGAGCAGGTAGGTTGTTTGGTGGTGGGGAGGGAGGGTTAAGGGAGGGAAAGATGGTATGTGTCTGAGTGGGCACAGTGCTGCTGTGTCAGGCCAGAGATTCTGTGAAATCCAGCGAGAGATCCGGGCGGACCAGCGATTGTGGAGGCGGGGCCTCGGTTGTCCCGCCCCCTCAGCCGGGTCCCCTCAGGCAGACCGAAGCGGGCTGCTGCGCGGCAGGCAGCCGGCAGAGGGCGCCGCGGGCCAGTGCCGCGGCGCAGCCGAGGGGGCGTGCTTGGCGGCGGGCAGGCAGCAGCCCGGCCAGCTATGCGGGGTCCTGCTGCCGCGGCTGGCGGCACTTCCTGGAGCGGCGGCGGCCGCTTCCCGGGCACCTGGGCGTGGGGCGCGGGGCCGCGCGGCGCGGGGCGGGCAGAGCGAGCGCGCGCCATGGCCGCAGCAGGCGGCGCCGAGCCGGCGTGTTGAGCCCCGGCCGCCGGCCCGGCATGGGCGTCTCCCGCGGGCCCGCCGCCGGCCGGGGCTAGGGCCGGATGGAGCCGCGGGACGGCAGCCCCGAGGCCCGGAGCAGCGACTCCGAGTCGGCCTCCGCCTCGTCCAGCGGCTCCGAGCGCGACGCGGGTCCCGAGCCGGACAAGGCGCCGCGGCGCCTCAGCAAGCGGCGTTTCCCAGGGCTGCGGCTCTTCGGTCACAGGTGAGCAGGGCGAGCATCGCGGCACCGGGCGGACAGCGCGCCTGGCCCCGGGAGGCATTCTTGAGCCGCCCCGGTGCTGACAGCGAGTGGAGGTCACCCCCCGCGCACCGCCGGTACGGGCTGTCTTGGCGTTGGCTCCGCATGGGGGCCATCCCCCAGCGTCTCGGCGCTGGCACCGAGCGGGGGTCGTTCCCTGGCAGTGGCAGCTTAGCGCGTCTCCTCCGTGTTACCGAGGCAGGGTGAGCTTCCAACTCTCCAGCAGGAAGACAGAATCACCTCAGTCCCCTAGCACCCGCAGGTAAAGCCCCATGACTTGTTACTTACTCCTTCTTGGCGCTGATAGAACAGGGCTCCCTCGCCGCCCCCCTGGACCTCGGTTGAGGCCAGGTTGCCTACCACCACCGCATGACATCTGCAGAACGTGGTCTCGCAGATACTGTCAAGGCACATGCCTGTCCCGGAGCACTGGTCACTGATTTAATCGCTCAGCGTTTTAAGCCTCTCCTTGGAGTTGAGGGTGTCTGGCCACCTTTTCTACGGTGGTGCTCTTGATTAGCACGGAGACCCCAGCATCTATCTCTGCTAGGCAGAAGGCGTCTCTACCCCTACCCGCTTCCAGTCCTTCCCTTGCTGGGAAAGGGATCGTGTGGGTTGCAGTGTGGAATCTATGCGAAACCTTCAAGCTCCATCATGCCCCCTCTCCCAGCACGCTAAATCTCACCATTTTGTGCCTGTGACAGGGCTTTGACCGGGACCCTGGTGAGGATTTGGGGTAGAGTGTGGAAAGATTGAGTGCAGGCAGCCCATGGCATGTGTGTGGAATTGGCTGGGAGTGCTTCCTATCAGTGCAACCCCCGTGTAAGGTGAGGGAAAGTGGAGCCCTACGAGTACCCCACCTGGCTCCTTGGCATTTCTCCTGACTGTCCCCTGCCCTCCAGTGGTGGAGGAGCTTGCCGCCAATCAGCTAAGGACCCCAGAGCCAACTCAAACTGGACTCTGACCACTTGGAGTCTGCCCAAGGCCTCCCTCTTCACTTTCCTTCAGTTGCTCAGGCTTTGTGGCATTCGGCCTCTCTGAACTCTACCCTGTGCCTCCCCAAGGTAGACTTTACCACCAATAACGTGGGCGCTTTTCTCCTGTTGGCGTCTCTGTAATGCTGACCTATACCCTCTGCCTGCATTGCCCTGACCAGGTCCCTGCTCTTTGTACCTGCACTATGTTGCCAAGCACACTCAGAGATTTGGATTGTCACACTGGCAGATGGAACTCCGTGGGCTTTTGTGAAGCCAGGCAGGCTTCAATGTCTTGTAAAACGGGGCAGGGAGCAAAGCTTCCAGTACCTCTGTTTTGTCACCCACAGCCCTACAAGATGGAGCAGTTTACACCCAGCTCTGCAGGATGTAGCCTCCAGTGTTCAGAGGCTTCTAAGGGGGAGGGAGGAGCTCCATCGGAGGCTTCCTGTCTCTGCCCACAGGGTACCAAGTGTTGGGCTCTCCTGACCTGTGGCTGTGCCCCTTCTGACAGGCACAGGTTTGTGCATATGGGAATGAACCTCAGGCACATTTCAGGAGGAAGAACAAGAAGCAAGAGAACCAGCAAGTACCTTTACATCAGTGGTCCCCAGCCTTTTTGGCACCAGGGACCAATGCTCCCATGAGAATCCAATGCCTGATGATCTGAGGTAGAGCTGAGGTGGTGAGGCTAGTGCTGGGAAGCGGCTGTAAATACAAATGAAGCTTTGCTCACTCACCACTTAGCTTGGTACTGGTTCATGGCCTGGGGGTTGGGGACCCCCGCTTTACATAAGTCTCTAAAATAACAGAATAGGTGTTATTTCTCCATTTTTTTATTAATGAGAAAAACAGTGTTTCAAAAAATATAAGTAATTTGTCCAGAGTCACATAGTAAGGGGCAGATATAGAAATTGAACTATATTCTTATCCTAAAACCCACATTTCTATCTCTGTACTAGCTTCCCAAACAGAACATCACAATGACTTAGGGAGCTTCAGGAAATAGATTCCTAGATCTTACCCTTGGCTTGTGTGACTCATCAGGTCTGGAGGTGGAGCCTGATGTTTTTTTACCTCTTCTCAAGTGTTTCTAACGTGCTACTAAGTTTGCGAACCACAATATTACATCACTCTGGGGATGCTAAGTGATCTAAGAGGATGCTTACTGAGAAGAAAATCGAACAGCACCTCTAGAAGCATGCAAGGAGTGTCCCCTGTGTAGTAGCCCTATGCTCTGGCAGTGAGACATTCAGAAATGGATTATTCGGAGAACCCAGTAGAGTCAAAGAGAGGTCAGTGGGGGAATAGACTTAACCCCGCCAGGCCTGGGAGCTCAGAGAATCAGATGCCCACTGGGACTGACTTCCCTCCCCTTTCTCTGATCGGAGGACGCCGAGACAAACATTTGTAACAATGCATCTGCTCTAAGCACTGCCTATTTAATGCTGTTTATTTGGTCCTGCCACCTTTACTGGTTGCCAGTCTCAGGTAAAAGTCCCTAGTGCTCCACTTGGAACCCACACTCCATCTTTTCCCCAGACTCCATGCTCATTTTTAACCTGTCTCTTTCTTCTGGTTGGGTGTCCACCCTTTGCAATTTCCCCATCCTGCTCCCCTCCCCTCCCATACACACCTCAAATCTTGGGACTGAGGGGCCTGATAAGCGAATAGACAGTGGCTAGAAGGGAGCATCAAGGATAACACTAAAGACATGTTGAGAAGTCTGCATTTGGAGCCTGGCTCAGTGGTAGAGTTCTATAATCAATGAGCAGTCTCCGCTGTGGGCTTGGTGGGGCGGAGGCGGGGAAGTGATGGTAGCTGGGCATCACGTTTGCCTCCCTGGTCCAGTCAGGAAGAACAGTCTCTGAATGGCAGCCTCTTTGGAATCTACTTACGAGACTTTTCCTTAAAGCCAACCTCAGCTCCCCACAACTGACTTTACCATCTTATAATCTGGGGAGCAGTTTGTCATCTCCCCTTTTTTAGCCCAGTAAGAAACAAAGCTGAGTCATGATGTTCCCCAGCTCCATTCTGCCCCACCTGTCCTTGCTGGGAACCATCATCCCCCTCCTGGGAGAGGAGGTACAGTTTGGGCCCTAGTCCCAGAGTCTGGCTTTTCCTTTATCCTTACCATTCAGATTCCTTTGGCCTAAGGGGTGGTCAGTCAGAAGGGAGGGATGTTAATTCTGTCTCCTCTTCCTGTTCCAGGGCCCACCTGGAGGGAAGACTTGCTTATCCTTTGGCCCAGTCCTGGCAGCCTGACCCTGGGCAGGTCACACAGCTTGTGGATTAGCTGGTTTTGCACTCTAGGGGCATCAGTAATTCCCTGGCAGTTTACACATCTAGAGATAAAGCGCCTTGGCCTGCAGAGGTCCTGCAGAGCCTGAGCGCTGGCTCTGCCACCCCTGCCCTTCTTTAATGCTCTAAGTCAGTAGTTCTCTGAGGGCAGGAAATGCACCTGTGGAACAAGTTTGAGACAATAGGTCCCTTTTAGAGGTGATGCCACATGGCCCCGAGTGAACATGATCCCAAAGTCTAAGCTGGCAGAGGGTGCCTGCTGGGCAGCCTGAGTGGAAGCAGCCCTGGTCTGGGTTGGTTTTGCAATGATTGGGAGGGACATGTTGATGGATGCCTCATGCTCAGATACAAGAATCCCTGTCCAGGCACTGAGATGCCTAGAGGAAAAGGAGTCTCTCTGAGTGGTTTGTCTTGCTCAAGCTAATACTGGGAGTGGCCCAGGTGGCCAAGGGAGGTGGGTACAAGACAGTCCCTGGGTTCACACCAGTTTGGGAAGAAAAAGGGACCTCAGTGGCTGAGCTGTGCATCAGCTCACCTCACTTGGCCAGCTCCTCAAACAACATGTGCCAATGTGTAGCTGGCCAAGATCAGGAATTAGGGTTGGACTCTGTCTTCCCGCCGCTGCCACACACCCACCAGTCTCTGGCTTACAGGTCCGGGAGTGGTTGGGCAACTCTTGTCATTTTCTTTCCATGCCATATTCTGGAAAGATCAACTCTCAGGATGTGGAGCCATCCAGGACACTCAAGTTGGCAGAAGAGAGCACGAGAGTGGGTGTCCTCTAGTCAAGGACAGAGGAAGGACTGAGTGGTCTTAGAGAAAGCTTAGGCTCTGGGCAGCTGGAACGGGGCTTGGGGGCAGAGAAACAGACCTACCCTCCTGGGCTTCCTGGATCCCTCTCCAGAAGTCACCAGTCACCACCTAAGCAGAGGTGGAGGTGAGTGGGCATGCTGGCGCTGAGGCTTGGCCTGTGCTGGATCCTAGGAGAAGCAGAGGTTGGATCCCTATACTGCAACAAAGGCAAGAGAGAGAGTTTCGAGGTCCAGGAGCTGATGAGGGAACTTGCCTTGCAGTATCCTAGAGCAACACAAGGGGGCGACAGCCACCATTGTGGGAAGGGTAGGGGAAGAGATTCTTTCTCCTAGTCCCCTTGCACCAAAGACCTACTGTGGGTGGACCCATAGACACCTCCTACTGCTGAGTTACCTGATACTCTGGCTGCCAGGGTGGAGCCAATCAGAATTCAGCAGAAGGCAGGCTGAGCAAGAGCTTCCACATTACCTGTCCTAACCCCTCCTCCTCCCTGAAGGTTGAGGCCTATGCTTGTTTCCAACTCCAGGGCCATGTCAGTTTGAGCCACATCACAGAACCCCGAAGCCTTCCCTGCTCTCTGAAAAATCCCCATCTGGAACCTTTCAGCCTGCCCTCCACCTGTCATCCCGGAGGCTGCTGCTGCCACCTGAGCAGTTCTATAAGTCGGCATCGGGAGTGGGAATAGAAGAGGGATGTACTGTACCTGCATCTACTGTTACACCTGCATCTAGGCTCACCAGCGCCCCTTGTTCCTGGGTGGGATTAGTAGTGTGCCCCTCTGGGTGGTGCCGCATGTCTTGCTCCCCTGGATTGCTTCCTCTGTGTTTCACGTGTGGGGCCCCCGATATCCTTAGGCGTCAGCCCCACATAGAGCCTGCAATTTGATCCCCCCACCCACCCACTGTGGTTCTCAGCATGGCCTGGCTGGTAGTCGGTCAGTAGTAGGTAGGAGCCTTGAAAGGCAGTTTCAGGTGGGGAAAGAGTAGGCCAGAGGTGACCAAATGCCCGCGAGGACCTGTCATTCTGCAGTTGTTCCTTTTTGCCTTCTTCCTCGGCTAAGACACCAGAGACAAGGTTAGGTGATGGAGAGGAGTTTCGGGTGAGACCGAGGGCTCTTTGTCCCAGAGAGAGGAGGGAGAGGCCGAGACGGGCCTTCCTATCCCCGCACCCCGTACTCCCGTGCATCCAGGTGAGTGAGGTGCTCGCTCGTCGTTCTTGGG
The DNA here is from genome assembly GCF_014176215.1 of Rousettus aegyptiacus. Taxonomy (NCBI): domain Eukaryota; kingdom Metazoa; phylum Chordata; class Mammalia; order Chiroptera; family Pteropodidae; genus Rousettus; species Rousettus aegyptiacus. The sequence continues at coordinate 108,218,638 of NW_023416308.1, forward strand.
CAATTAACTTGCCAGAAGCTTATCAATCCATCAATTTCAGACAATCACAACAACCTTGTAGTTGGTTTTATTCCTATTTACAGATGAGAAACCAAGGCTTGGAGAGATCGGGGTGTGGCCCAGGATTGCACAGCTCTCACTGGAGCCCAAACCCAAGGATCTTTCCACTACACCAGGCCGCCCTGCTTACTAGCACTCTTTCCTTTCATTCCTTTATTTTCCCATCCCTAATCTGGTGGAGCCTAAAAAGAGGTTTGTGGGATCCATGAGATGCAGTGAGAGAGATTTTTGTCTCACGTGGGAGTAGAGTAAGAGCCATGAAGTGATCTGCTCCTGGACCACCAGGAAAACTGCCACCAGGATCCTAACTTCAGGGGGAGCGACACTGGGCTGCGGGAGACCCTTGAGTAGGGAGACCTGGTTGTGAGCAGGTTGTCCTGTGGCTCCCTGGCTGGATCTGGAATGCAGGGGCAGGTCTGTGACCTTTTATCTTGCTTTCAGAGTGCACTGGACGTGTTTAAAGGAGCCCCCGATATCACCCCGGGGTCATCGGGTAACCTCTGGCCTGGGGAGAGGTGCTTTAGGACAGCACAATACATGGAACCTCATTTGTACCCAGCACCTCTTGGTGAGAGGTCTGAAGAGAGAGGGAGGGCCCCAGAGCCCTCCCCATCCAGTTTCAGAGGCCTCCTCCCCCTTGCCCCTGGCAGAGTGCCAGTTCAGAGCTCCCACAAAGAGGCCTCTCCCCTGCTGGGGCTGAGCCCAATCACAGCACATGCCAAAATAGCTGTCTGGGAGCCTGGGCCTGCGCCTCCCACGCCCCAGCATCTCTCAGGTTAACAGCTTGCCTGTCTCTCCGCCCCCCTTCCCCAGCTTGCTGACATTTTACTGAGGCGGGGGCAGTTGTGAAAGGGGGCAAGCTGGTTCCTGCTCCCCAGCCCACACAGACACCCCACTGACACAACCTGCCACCCACTTGCCCTCCTCTGCAAGACATCTTTTAAAGGGAGACCTTCCTTCTGGCCCTGCAGACGTGAGGTTTCCACTATGAGACAGTGTGAGGAACACACTCAGGGTTCCAGGCCATCCTCGGAAGGCCCAAGGCAACCTCAGAGAACTGTTGTCCTTTTGGGGGTCTTTTCGAAAAATTATTCAAGAATCTTTTTAAAAAGCATTAAGTATTTTGCAATAAAAACGTACACAGAATCATGTAACGCCGCCACTTGGCTTGCTCAGATGTTGCCATTGTGCCATCTTTGCTTTGCACAGAGCTGGAGGCCCCCATGTTTCCCTCCCCCAAGGAAACCACAGTCCTGGTTCTGGCGTTTGAATTCGCATGCCTGTTTTAAAATTTTTCCCTACATAGATATGCATCCATAGCAACATATAGTACTGTTTTGTATGTGTTTTCTCTTGATTTGAATGGCGTACTGTGCATATCTTGAGTTTAGGTTTTTCTCTGTGTATTGTTTTGGATATTTGACCATCTTGAAACAGCGTTAGTGAACTCTGTTAACTGCCACCTATTCCTTCTTGTAATTGCACAGCAGCTTATTTGCTTAATATCCTGTTGGTGGACATTTAGGTTGTTGGCAGTTTTTTTGCCCTTGCAAGCAGTCCCTCACGTCTCCTTGTGTTCTCTCGCCATCCGTGCTTGGTCATAGACAGGGTGGTAATATCTTCAGCTTAGATAGTTGCCAGATAGCACCCCAAACTGGTGGTCCTAATTTTTAGGCCTCTGAGTTATTTTCTTCAAAGTTTTGGTAAACTGAGGAATTGGTTATGAGGAAGCACTTTTTCAAGCTTGCAACAGCCCCACAAGAGAGAAAAGGTAGGTGTTACCCCTATTTATCAGATGAGGAAATTGAGGCTCAGGCAGAGTAAGAGACTTGGCTTGAGGTCAGATAGGTCAGGAGTCCCCAACCCCCAGGCCGTGGACCTGTAGGTCTGTGGCCTATTAGGAATGGGGCGGTGGGGGGGGGGCCCTCCCCGCTCCACTGGGCGACGCAGCAGGAGGTGAGCGGCCGGCGAGTGAGAGTGAGCAAAGCTTCATCTGTATTTGCAGCTGCTCCCCAGCGCTTGCATTTCCACCTCAGCCTCACCTCACATCAGCAGGCATTGGGTTCTCATGCGAGCACCAGTCCCTGGTGCCAAAAAGGTTGGGGACTACTGAAGATCAGAGGCAGAATCCCTGTGGAACTTACAGTCCAAATCCTCAAAAAAGACCACTCAGAAATTTGAGGCACAGTTTCTGGCTCAAAGGCAAAAACCCTTGTGTAGGGTGAATGGGAGCTTTGGGGGCCAGGTGGACCCCCAGGAGCTGACAACCGATTGTGAGTTCTTCTAGAGGATGGAAGAGCGGGCAACATCAGCAGAAGTTTCAGAGGGGGAGTTAAATTTTGAATGCAGGGTGAAGGGAAATACTGCTCCCGGCAGATGAGGAATGGGAGCCCGCTACAGACGCAGGAGAAGGCAACAAGAGGGACTGGTCACAAGAGAAGAGGGGGCCAGCAGAGGGTCGGGAGACTCATAGGGAGACATATCCGGCATCCCATCAGGAATCAGTTTCAGTATGTGCCTCTGAGACACACGAGCTCAGCCCAAACCAGCAACTTGTGCACCTGGTGTGCCAGCTGCTGGGTCCCTGTGCCGGCCTAAAGTCCTTTGCTCTAGCTTGAGCCATGCGGCTGAGTGGAGACCATTTACTTTTCCCTCCATTCACTCTTTAAACTGCTTCCGGCACTTCTAGACCCTGGGGATGCAATTAGGAGCAGTGCCGGCCTTAGTGGAGTGGAGGGGCGGAGCCTCGCAGTCTAGTAGGGGATACAGACTTGTAAACCAGCGCTGATGGCCCAGAATAACTGAGAGCCAGGAGCCAGAGCGTGGGAGCAGCTAACCCTTTGGGAAAGGGGGCTGGGAAGAACTTTACAGCAGAGCTGATGTGAGCCAACTCTCGAGAGGAAATAGATGAAGGCAAGTTCACTAAGCAGAAGAGGGGAGTGGTGTTCCAGGTAGAGAGACGACCGGTGCCAAATGTGCAGGCACCAGGAGACCCACAGTGCTTTGTCTGGCAGAAGCAGCTAGAGGTTGAGAGTGAGGGGGTGAGAGCGCGGACCTGGAGCAGGCTCCTGGGTTGGAATCCCAGCTCTGTCACTTACTAGCTGCATGACCGCAGGCAAGTTATTTTATGTCTTTATGCTTCAGTTTCCTGACCTATAAAGTGGGGATAACAATACTATATGAAATTAAATGAGTTAATATTTATAAAACTCTTGGAACAGTGCGTGGCACAGAGCGAGTTATATATTTGTCAAATAAAATGTAGAAAGTATGAAAGGGAGATGGGGGAGGATGCTGAGAGGCCTGTTGATTGCTAGATCCAGGTCTTTGCATTTTGCTCAGCTGACAATAGAGAGCCAATCAAGGGTAAGGGGACACTTTAGAATGAATTCTGGTGGCAGTGGGAGGATGACGTGGAGGAGAGGCTCTAAAGGAATGAGTTATTTTTTTCCACAAATAATTCTCCAGGGCTTACCAGACCCTGAGACAGCTACTTAGAGCATGAAAGAGACTGGGGATGTTTTAGCAAGGAGCTCAGAGCTAGGGCCCTGGCCCAACCCTCACGCATCTGATGCTGCCCCTCCCCCCTTCTCATCACCCTCCCTCTGTGACTTCATGTCGCCAGATCCTGTGGTCCAGGTTCAAAAGGAAAGCCATAAAGAACATGGAGTGGCAATGGCAATGGCACCTAATCAGAAAGGGACCTCAGTTGTTACTCTTTGGATCTTTTGGAGAAGAGAGGAAGGTAACTGATAAAACAAAGGCTGTTGCCATCCCCTTGTGCCCAGCAAAGAGAAGTGGTCTGGGCCAGTCTGGGCTTTGTGGTCAGCTCTTGGGTACAGTACCCAAAGTGGAGGAAGCCCTTCTCTTCCCTTATGGCTCTGGCCCCTCCTCCACGGAATTCCCTGTTCCTTCCTCCTGAGCTGATCTCAGTAAACACTGACTCAGTGCTAGCACTGAGCTGGGCGTGCCCAGATGCACTGGACCTGGTCCCTGCCCCACAGGAGCTCGTGGTTTGGTGGGTGAGAGAAACGAAGTGTATGGATTTGAAAGAATCGGGACTTCCAGGGGTCTAGTGGCAGAGGAGCCACGTGGGTGGTGTGAAGCTATCACTGAGAGGGGTGTATTGTTGGCCGAGGCAGCTGTGAGCAGGTGGGATTTTGATACAGGGTGGGAAAGGAGGCCAGTATTCCAAGCAGAGGGTAGGCCATGCACAGGGACACAGTAGTGAGCTCGGGCACAGCTAGATTGGGGGACAGAGAATAGCTTGGGTTGGTTAGAACCAAGGGCTTGCGTCAAGGCATAGGAGGCCAAGTCAGTGCCACAGTGCAGAAGCCACATTTGCCAGACTGGAGAATTTGGGATTCATTCTGAATTAGTGGTTCCCAAAGTATGGTCTGGGGGAGGTGAGGCTGGACTCTCAGAGGATTGGTGAGGTCAAAACTATTTTCATAATAGTACTTTCAGAGCTGCCCCGGTTCAGGCCCTTTTCACCGTGTTAACATTTGTACTGATCGTGCAAAAGCAATGGTGAGTAAAACTGCCGGAACCTCAGCACAGATCAAGGCAGCGGCCCCAACATAAACTATTAGCCATTGTACTCTTGACTCCATACTCACAACAGTGACAAAAAATACTATAAAAGTATTAATTTCTTCAAGCCTAGACCCTTGAGTGTATTTCTTTTTGAATATTCTGTGAAGAATAGTGAAATATAGATAAGGCACTTTAAACCATGGTAGATATCTTGATAAGAACTTTCGTGTGTTACAAGCTGTACTAGTCACTTTTTTAAAGGAATACCATTTTAACTAGGACCAGAAGTCTGAAAGAACACCTGACAGACAAAACTCTTTCAACTAGGCTATTTGGTAGACATTTTTTTCAAAATGAATGAAAAGAGCTTGTCAGATCAAAAACAGCATCAGTGTTTAGTATTGATAATAAAATTTGAGCTCCTAAGGGAAAATTAGAATTTTGGAAACCTTGTATCCACTATCTAGAGGCTGACAACTTCCCAGGACTTAAGGAGTCTTCTAATGAGATTAGAATGTAATGTTAGCAAGTGTGATTTCTTTGGTACTGTATAATGAAATGTGTCAGCACGTGGAAGATCTGTATAACTCAGTAAACCAATATTTTCTAATGACCAGTACTTGTTACAAGATTCAGAATGCAAGACAGACCAGTGAAAAGTTCACTGGTATAGTTTCACATTCCACATAGCCACTAACCTTTAAGAAAGTACCACGTGTCGTATTTGGGTGTAGTAGCAAAGAAAAATATCTGTAATTGCCTGAAAAGGCTAGTAAAATACCCCTTCCTTTTCTAGCTACTTGTCAGTAGGAGGCAGAATTTTCTTCATATATTTCAAAACAACATATCGCAACAGATTGACTGGCAAGGGGAGACATGAGAATCTAGTTGTCTTCTATTGAGGCAGCCATTAAAGAGATTTACAAAACTTAAAACTTGCCACCTTTCTCGCTAATGTTTTTGTTTGAGAAAATATAGTTTATTTTTCATAAAAGTATGTGATTTATATTAACATGTAATGGGCTTATTTTTTTAAAACAAATTAAGAAATATTTTAAACATTTCTCAGTTTTAATGTTTAATATAGTAAATATGAGTAGCTATAACCTACATAAACAAAACCTTCTTGGGATCTCCAATAATTTTTAAGGGTGTAAGAGGCTCCTAGGACCAGGAAGTTTGAGAGTTGCCACTCTAGTCCCTAGGGAGCCAGGAGCGTAAGGAGGAAGGCTTTCTGGGTGTGACATGGGCTGGTCTCTCCTGTATACAAGCCAAGGCAACTCTGACAGGACCCCTCGGCAGGACTGGGAGACGCAGAGTCAGGAATCCCAGCTCAGCCACTTTTGAGCTATAGGCAGTCACTTGCCTCCACGACCCTCTGGGTGTCCTGTTGTTCAGCTAGGACCAGAATGCTGCTCTTGAAGGGGAATTATAAGCCTCTTATCTGATAATGCTTGTAAAAAAGTGTAAGTTATGAAACCCTTGACGTATTTATTTTTGTGGTTATTTTGTTGAGCCAGTGTTTAGCTATCTCAGATCCTTTCCTCAGATCCCAGAAAACCTGTCCAGAGGATGTAAGAAGGCATTATGTAGCCAGGAGAGAGGGAAGCTGGCCTGACCTCCACTTCTTCCTCCCCAGGCCGCCCCCCCGCCACTCCAGAGCTGAGGCAGAGGCTGTGCTATAAGGGGCACCAGGTAGAGAGGAGGCTACTGGTCAATCGCTCACCCTAGCTCTGGGACTTTGGGGAGCTAAAGCCAAGAGGCAAGACTCTTGCATGTGTGGTGTGTGCACGCGTGCGTGCATGTGTGTGTGTGTGTGTGTGTGTGTGTGTGTGTGTGTGTGTCTGTGGGTGTGTCCGCCCACCAGCTGCCTGCTTACTGCAGGGCCGGGAGCCACTGCTGGGAGAGGAAGTTCAGTCGGTTACCAATTGGGTTATTTTCATAACGGCTGTCTCAGGCTGGGGGGGGGGGGAGGAGGGTGGTGAGGGGGAGGGGGCAGAGGAGCAGCCACAGCAGCTCGCTCTCCAAACTAGGACTTGCTCAGCCAGAGCCCGGCAGCCTGGAGCTGGAGCCAGAGCCGGGGGCTCGCCTGCCCACGGGGACCCCAGCCCCCACCAGCTCGCCCACCTCCTGCCTACAACCCTGCCTTCCAGATCAGGTCAAAGGGGGCTCTCCCAACCCTTCCTTGCCTTCTGCTTTCTCTCTCCTGTATCTGTCTGGGTGGGTTTGGGGAGGGGTGGATCCGGGTGGGCCCAGGCACCACTATCCCTAGAAGAGGCTCCTGAAGCTGATGGAAAAAGAAAGGAAAAGGGAAAGTGTAGGTGGGCCACCTGCCCTCAGCCAGGGCGGACCCATTGGAGGTCAGCGTCACTGGCCTGGTCTCCTTTACCATGCAGACCCACCTGCTCCCCGCTATACATTTTTATTTGTTTTGTTTTGCTTTGTCAGGATCCCCTTAGTGAGTAGAGATGTGGAGAAGGCGGGATCCTGCCTTCCTGCTGTCCCCGCTTGGGAGCACAGCAGCCAGAGGTGGCTTCTGAGCAGCAGCCCCTTGGGGAGATAGCTCCAGGACCTTGCTCTGTGGCTGCTGGGAGTGGGGCCCTGCTTACAGCATGGGACAGGCACTCTGGCTAACCCCACAGGGAGTCCTATTCAGGCACCTCTAGAGGCAGAGGAGTCCCTGGGGGCCAGGCCTGGTACCAGAGGCAGAGGACAGACCTCACAATATGAGCAGACACCCAGGTACTTCTGGTTGCCAGGTTCTGTTCCTCATGTGGTGGGTGGTGGCACCCTGGGTACTCCTGCTTCCCTTTCTGGGTTCCCATCCCCACTGTGGGCAGAGACAAACTCCACACGCCTTGTGTCTGCTGTGGGTGTAGGCCCTGCCACACCCCCTCTCTCTGCCAGGTGTCATATAATCAGGTATTTAATACCATCATCTCACCAGAACGTCTGTTATACCAACCCTCTGAACTTTTTATAGACGAGGACACTGAGACTCAGAAGGTTAGTTGATCAGTCCAGGAAAGCAATGGCAGATGCAGGATTTCAAAGCCTTTGGGCTTTTCCCCTTGAACTAACAGAGTGAGATAGTCTAGGCTGGGAGGTGAAGAGTCCTGACCTTTCTAGCTGGAGCACACATGCCGCTCACCCCCACTGGCAGCTGCCATGGCTCAGCTGCCCGCAGCCACATTCACTGCTCTTTATCAAAGGTGCATAGCCAGATACTACCATACGTGTCTCTCCTGTAGCGTCCTTTGTCCTCCCTAGGCCCCCAAAAGCCAGCTGGAGGTTGATGGAGCCCATGAGCCCTCTCCCAGCCGGTCCCCTCTGGGTGTGAGAGGCTGCCCCCAGGCCCTCCACTGGGAGGCTGGAGGACAGCCAGTTTGCTCTGCTGTTGGTGTCAGAACCCTGTGGGGCTTCCTTCAGTGACCTTTACACGTACTTCATACTTTATAGTGTGTTGAAGGTGACAGCATAAGGTGAGAAGAAGCTACTACTCAGAGCTGTGCTGTGGGAAAAGGCTCCAGGTCCAGGCAGGAAAAAGGCTGAGACAGGCCTGAGGCCAGGCTGGGCTTCTGACCAGACCCTGGAGAAGCTTCAGCAGAGATAGAAAAGTCAGAAGTCAGGCAGTTGCTGACTAGAGGACAGAGGTTTCTATGGAGACCAGAGGAACAGGAAGCATAGCGTCCAGGCGAAGGAAGTATTTGGAACATAGGGGCTTGGGTGCCAGGTAGGAGAGCTTGTCATAAAATGTCAAATCAGCCAGTGTAACAGCCTCCTTGGACAAATAAAGAAACTGAGGCCTGTGAACGGACAACTTGGCACATGGTCACGCAACACTGGCCCGGCCTGCCCTTGCTCCCATCTCTGAGTGACTGTACCTAGACAGATGTGGACCTGGGACTGCCCGGCAATGTGTGGGCCAGGGCACTGTGGGAGCACCCATAAGCTGGCCCCGTGTTGTAAGGCAAGGCGTGCAGGCGACCTCATCCTTCTGGCCCCTCTTGTCTGTGGGGCTCTGGGGCAGCAGGCCGGGCCCAGCCCTCACGGCTGTCCACAGAGTGCCTGCAGCACCTCCCCCTCCCCTGACTGTGGCCTTTTGTTTTCTGGGTGACACTAGCATCAGGCGGTATGTCCGGGTGACTAATCTCCTCCAGGCTGGGCAGCTGTCACAGGCCAGCCTGACCAGACGGGTGGAGAAAGCTGACACCCTGGGGGAATGCTGGCAAGCCAGTGAGTGCCTTGGCAGCAGTGGGCCGCTAGGCCTTCAGGCTCCTCTTCCTGGGTGCAGAGCAGACCCTAAGTCAAGGAGACCAGGGTTCAGGTCCTGGTTCTGCCACTGACCAGCTGCATGGCCTTGGGCACGTTGCTCCACCTCTTCAAGCCTCGGCTCCATCATCTCTGCAATGGAGCCCTCGTCCTGCTGCCTCACGTGGTTGTGGCAAGGATCCGGTGAGATGGTAACTGAGAGTGCTCAGCCGAGGGCCTGGCACTTAGTAGGTGTTCAGTAAATGGGACCATTATGGTTCTTATTCTGGTTCCCTTCCCTACCCCGTCCCACTTTAGTCGCAGCCTCGTGGCCCAAGAGGAAAGACCCTACTCCCCACAGCATCTCTGGAGTGCAGGCTTTGCCTTCACAGAGAGTTGGGTTCCAGCATTGGCACTAAACTGACTAGCTGTGGACTTCGGGCAAGTTACTTCTTTGTGCCTTAGTTTCCCATCAGGAACATGGCGTGACGCAATACCTATTTAGGGTTGCTATGGCTTATTAAACGATATACATGTTTGTAGAGAGCTCCGCCCAGTGCCTGACACATGGGGGAACTCCGTAAGTGTTAGCCAAGATGATATTGATTTTAGGAGGCAGCCAATAGCTCTGTCCTCTGGTCACCCACAGAGCTTACCTCCTGCCTTCTTCCCTATCAACTGCAGGGACTGGGACTGTAACAGGCAGAGAGCAAGAGCCGGGTCTTGAACACTGCTCCCTTAAGCATGGCAGCCTCCACTCCTCACTGATCACGGGAGCTCAGACACCTCGGCTCCCATCTGCCTCCCCTTCAGTATCTGTGCACCCATCCAGGCTCTGGCCTGACACTGCCTTCTCGGACCCATGGGGCAGTAGAAAATCAAAGGGAGGTGGGCAGGTAGGTGGGTGGGAGGAGTAGACAATAGACATGCAGCGAGGCCTTGCTCCTCAAGCGCCTCATCTCTCGCTGTTTTTCCAGGGCTGCCACCCACCCTGCCTAACTTCTGCCAGACCCTCAGCAGGCAAAAGTATTTCTCCTGTAGCCCCAGGCAGATGCCCCACGGCCATGACTTGGACCTCCCTGTGGCTGGCAGAGCCCCGGAGAGCATCTGATGGAGTGACACAGGCACCCCTGGGCACTCCAAGGCATTGCCCCCACCAAAGCCTGCCAGGCTTCCTGCCGTTCCTCTACTGTTAGGGAGAGAGGAGGGCATAGGTGATCCCAGTGACCTGTGAAGAAGAGGTGGCAGGAGCAGGTGAGCTGGCGAAGGGAAGCAGAGCACATGTTCAAGACCAGTCAAGGGGCGATGGTTTGAGCAGGGATGGTTGCCAAGGGCCCTGCCTCCTTGGAGGTGGCTCAGGGCAGCTCAGTTTGCAGTTGTGAGATTTGGGGCTTCTAGCATTGGCCCCCAGGACAAGGTACAGTTCACAGGCACCCTCAACAGCAGAGCTAGGAGGGTTTTCAGCCATCACCCAGTACTTTCACACGAGTTGATGTCTGTATTGTATGTCTTCAGAAGGGTGAGACAGAGCAGTCTAGTTCCAGAAAAGTTCTTACTTTCAGCCCCTCAGAGACACATACAGGCATGCGCTCACACGCAGAATCCAGAAGGCTTTTTCTCTTGGCTCAGGCCTCTTGTTGCTTCCCATACAGAGCCCCCCCCCCCCGGGTGAAGACTGGGGTGGCTTCTCTCCCTGTGCAGCTGCCTCTCCAGGTCTCTGAGTGTTTTATTTCCCCAGTGTCCTTTGATCCTTGAGGCAAATGTCAGACCCTCTCCATTTCTAGGTGCCACTCTCAGCCTGACCCCAGGACTGGGGCCGAGAGAGTCAGGGGGTCTTGTCAGGGCTGTTTCTTTTCAAAGAGCCTTGTTTTATTACCATGGCTTGGTTTGTGCCATGGCCCTACCTTATGTGGGCGCAAAACAAAGGCCTGACCCCTTTGAGGGGCCCTTGGCCCCTCAGTCTGTCTAGGCCAACTCCGAGCTAAAACCCAGGACCCCAGACTTCCAGTTTCCTTTTTCTTTTTATCAGCTTCAGGCAAGCGAGTCTAAGTCCTTTAGGCCAGGACTTTGTGGATTATGGTGCCTGGACAGGATAAGCCAGGATGGGTAGCCGGAAGCCCCTCCTACACATTACTCCTGGGGCAGGCAAGGGGTATAACTGGGGACAATGCTAGTGCTTCCAACAGTGGTAAATGTGGGCTCCTGAGGATTATCTGGTACCCTCGAACACCCCATTTTCTGAGTCAGAGGGCATAGGCCCCCCACCCCAAGTATCTCCTCCCTGCTCACAGGGCAGAGGCTGTGACTGGGCTCCTGGGCACAGGATGGGCCATGGCCTGGCCAGCTCCTGATGCATCTGGTCTCTGTGCCCAACAGCCACCCGCCCGCCCCTACATGGCGACCTTTTTTAGGAGACATTTCCAGCGGAAGGCCCCAGGCCCTGGAGAGGGGCAGCGGCGTCCCAGCGGTGTGGGGCTGCCCACGGGCAAGGCCCGGCGCCGCTCCCCGGCTGGGCAGGCCTCTTCCACGCTAGTCCAGCGGCGCCGCTCCAGCGCACAGGTCCAGGGCTGCCTCCTGGGCTGTGGGATGCGGGCCCGGGCCACCAGCCGCCGCCGATCAAGCACCGCACCCCCTGCCCGCAACCCCCGCTTCACCGTGGATGAGGTGCCCATCCCACCGCCTGCCAGTGTGCAAGCCCAGCTTCTGGGTGCACCCCTGCCGTTGGCCAAGCTTGTGGGCATGAGTGAAGAGGAGGAGGAGGAGGAGGAAAAGGAGGGGGTCCAGGAGGAGGATGTGACAGTTGCGGCATTGAGTTCCACCCAACAAGGCACCAAGAGACCAGGGCCACTCCCGTACCGGGGCATCCGGCCCCTTCTGCCCGTGCCCCGTTGCCTGCGCCGAGCCTCTTCCCACCTACTCCCTGCCGACGTGGTGTACGACCGCGCCCTCTGGGGCCTGCATGGTTGCTATCGGCGCCTCAGCCAGCACCCTGGCCTTGGGAGCCGAAGAGCCTCAGGCACCACAGCTGGCCCCGCGATGCCCGCCCGTGTGCGCCCGCTCTCCCGCAGGCGCCAGGTAGCCCTGCGGCGCAAGTCAGCCGGACCCCAGACCTGGAGCGCCCTGCTCGCGTAGGTATAGCTGCGGCTGGCAGGGCGAGCAATGCAGCCTCCAAGGGGCTGGCATGAAGCAAGGGCCTCGAGGCTGCCTGGCCTGAGGGCACCCCACTTCAGAACAGTGCACCCCAAAAGAGCTGTGAGGAGGGATGAGTGTCTTGCAGGAATCCTCTCAGAGTCTTGGGCTGCTATAGAGGGTACTCTACCCTCCCTATTGCTGTCCCTATCTTGGCCTTGGGTTGAGGTCTGAGGTCACAGTGAGAGCAGAGGTCCCAGGTGAGAAGGGAAGGAAGCTGAGTCACCAAGTGCTCAGTTGGCCTCAGCTGTCTCCTCTTCTGTAGGAAAGCCATCACCAAGTCAGGCCTCCAGCACCTGGCACCCCCTGCTCCTGCTCCCGGGGCCCTGTGCAGCGAGCCAGAGCGGCAGATCCGGAGCACTGTGGACTGGAGCGTGAGTGGCTGGTGCTGGGAGGGGTAGAAGGGTACCAGCCCCTCCCGGGCTGTGGGCCACAGGAGCAGACAGGGGTGGAGGTGCTATGGGCAGCTGCGAGAGGAACCCATGGGCCTCTGGGGTCAGGGCGAACCTCCTGGGAGGTGGCCATGTTAGAGCCATGCCTTCAGGAGTAGGGACAGTGGGGAAACAGGATGGAGCAAAGTAGATCAGGGTAGCTAGAGCAAGTTTGTTTTGGAGGAGAGAGGGTTGGTGGGCCAGGGCAGGGCTGATTAATGAGTTGGGTAGCAGGTATGCGCTAAGCATGCTCATCTCACGGTCTAGGAGTCGGCGACGTATGGGGAGCACATCTGGTTTGAGACCAACGTGTCAGGGGACTTCTGCTATGTTGGGGAGCAGTACTGTGTAGCTAAGATGCTGGTGAGTAAGCTATGTGTGGCACGCTGCCCCCTGGTGGTGGAGCCAGGTCTGGAAGCCTGTAGGCTGACCCCTGCTGGCTGGATGGCTTGCAGCCCCTCGGGGGAAAGAGGGAGCAAGACTCTCACCTGAGCACCCCCTTCTGTGGGCTGCCTGAGGATGGAGAGAGAAATGGGAGCTGTGTCCTGATGCCAGGAGCCAATACTGGGGGTTCCTGGTACACACAGAGGGCAGCCGTGCTGGTGCAGATGGGAGAATTTCTCTGCCTGCCCTGGAGCAGCATCCAGGGATGGAGTTGCCTGGTGCCTTAGGGGCCCTCTCTTCCCGCAGCAGAAATCAGTGTCCAGGAGAAAGTGCGCAGCCTGCAAGATCGTGGTGCACACCCCCTGCATTGAACAGCTGGAGAAGGTGAGTGTGGTTGCTCAGCCTTTCTCGCCCCTCCCCTTCGGGTGCTGAAGCCTCTCAGAGCACACACGTGTGTCCGTCCACACATACTCATGTTACAGAGCATCGCTTGCCAGGAACACCCTAGTGAGTGTGGCGGTGAAGAGCCAAGGACCCTGAACCCAAAATGCTTGCATTTGAATCTTGGCTTCCCCCTTTATTAGCTGCTGTATCCCTGCTGCCCAGAACAAGCCTGGCACAGAGTGGGGGCATATTGACTGTTACTCGGCAGGATGAATTAATGAATGATGGCTGTGACACCATTTTATCAGTATCCAATCTAACACTTAGAAGGGGCCATTGCCTTGCTGAAACTTCATAACTCAGCCATGGTCGGCTTAGTCCTGTGTCAAAGCTAGGCTCTGTCCCTTACACACTGCTACTCTACAGACCTTTTCAAAAAGCCCAATGTCCACAGTGTGTCTGCATCTGGGAGCATGTCTGGGCTCCGTGCTGCTGGAGGGAGGTGGCAGGAACAGTGGGCAGGAGGATCCAAGCAGAGGGCGGGAGGGCTCCCCAGGCAGTAGAAACCCAGACCAGCATACAGGAAAGCCTGGAGGACTGCGAATGGCATGAACAGGCTGCTGTGGCTGCATCCCCCAACTCCTGACTCATAAGATGAGGCTTCCCTATAACTTTGCTAAGGTTGAAGTGGGGACAGTTAGGAAAAGAGAAACAAATGCAGCCCCAGGTGTTATTGACCCATCACCGCCCCCTAAAGTGAAAATCAAACCAGGGTTCCATAAATTAGCTGAAAGTCTCCAGGAACTGGTCAGCACAAGTCTGCAGGCAAGGACCAGGGTGCCTTCATGTGCCTAGGTTGGGAGTGCTGGAGCTCAAGGAAAAAAACAGGAGGAGGACACCATGGCAACGTTCTAGTGGGGGAGATGGACAGTAAACTCCCAGTCTCTCTCCCACCCCAAGACACTGGGCAGAGAAAGGAAAGGTTCTTTCTGGCTAGTGGAGAGGAGGCAGGATGCAGAAGGCCTCTGAGAAAAGGCATCACATTCTGAAGGCTCCCAGGATGATTTGGGGCTATCCCTAGCTTGCGAGGATGACTCTGAGTGACCCTTTCCTGCAGGGGGCGGCCATATGCCTGACCCCAAAGGAGGTTCTGATGTTTTGGTGGTCACTGCAATCTTTCACAGATAAATTTCCGCTGTAAGCCGTCCTTCCGTGAATCAGGCTCCAGGAATGTTCGTGAGGTAAGTTCCCAAGGTGGCTTAGGGGCAAGGAAACCCCAAGTTTCCTGAATGGACTTCTCTGCAGTGTCTCCCAAGCGCCACCAGCACGCTCAGCTCCTTCTAGGCTGCTCTGGGGCCCGAGGAGGTACAAGGGATGAAGCTTTGAGACCATTTCAAAGGCGAAGGCCTGGCTGGCCCTGCCTGCAGATGGGGTGGGGCACCACAAGCCTCCCTGTGCCTCCTCTGAGCCTCAGCCTTGCTCCAGGCCACAAAGAAGTCATTGGCTCCTTCACCTCATGCACAGGACTGTGGAGAGCCTCTTGTGGCCCCTACCCCTCATCACTGATACATTGAGGGGGGCAGGCCATGCTCAGGGCTTGTTCCCTCCACCCCTCGCTCACCCCAATGACACTTCTCATCCTCCACCAGCCAACATTTGTGCGGCACCACTGGGTACACAGGCGACGCCAGGATGGCAAGTGTCGGCACTGCGGGAAGGTGAGAGGCCCTGCCCACTAGGCCCAGGCCCTGGGGCCCCCGAGCCCCATACTGCGTGTCCAGTGTGGCTTGAGGCTGTGAGTGAGCCCTCCGAGAATCACGTAGACTGACTTAGTCATTAACTCCGCGGATGTGTTGTTTAGCACTACCTGATGGGTTCCTGCCCTCTTGGAGGAGGGTGTGGCTCAAAGACAGACCACAAACGGGCTTCGAGCCCCAAAGCCACAGCAGTTTTGTTCACTTATTTGTTGTTTGCTTCTTGTTTGTGTCCCACCGTAAGCATAGGCTCCAAAAGGGACTCTTGTCCCCCTTTCGTCCATTGACTCTCAGTGCTCAGCATAGTGTCTGGCACATAGTGGGCCCTCAATAAATGTTTGTGGACCAGGCAAGGGAATGACCATGATAGGTACTATAAAGAAATGTAAAGTCCTTTGAGAGAGAGCCCACCAGGGGGCCCAGCAGGGTCTGGGGTCTGGAGGGAGGGGATAAGCGGCAAGCAGGAGTTAGCTGCGGCCTCTCTCCAGCAGGTCACACTTTGCACCTAACTTTAGAGTCTCATGAGCCCCTGGCTCAGCCTCCTTGCTCTAGGGGTTATAGTTGTTGGTTTGTTCGTTGTTTTTAAATTTTTTAAAAATGCGCTCAATTTGCCTTGGTGGAGAGAGGTTGGCAATAGAAGAGGGGCTGGGTCTGCTGCTCTGGGCCCAGCCTCTGGTGCCCCAACTGCCCTGTCCACCCTAGGGCTTCCAGCAGAAGTTTACCTTCCACCCCAAGGAGATCGTGGCCATCAGCTGCTCCTGGTGCAAGCAAGCAGTGAGTGGTGCTCACCCCACCCCCACAGGCCAGTCCTCATGCTGCGCGCTGAGTTGGGGTCCCTGGGCACAGCTTGACCCAGCTTAGCCACAACCTACCCCCCTTCCCCCAGTACCACAGCAAGGTGTCCTGCTTCATGCTGCAGCAAATAGAGGAGCCGTGCTCCCTGGGGGTCCATGCTGCCGTGGTCATCCCGCCTACCTGGATCCTCCGCGCCCGCAGGCCCCAGGTGAGACCCGCCTGCATCCTTGACACCCCCACACAATTGGGGTTTGCCAGCTACCCCAGGCCACCCACCTTGTCACCAACACCCCTGCCTCCCTTGCAGAACACCCTGAAGGCAAGCAAGAAGAAAAAGAGAGCATCCTTCAAGAGGAAATCCAGCAAGAAAGGGCCCGAGGTTAGACCTGGGGCCTGGCAGGCAGCTGGAGGGGCAGGAGAGAGGGGCCTGTTCCTTAGAAGAGCCCCTGGGCTGATGCTGCCCGGTTAGCTTTTGGTGGGTCATTTTGGGGTTTAGGGCCCTGAGGAGTGTGAGAAGTCAGATCCGAGTTGCCGCCCTATGGCCAGGCCCCCCAAAAGGTCTGACCCAGGGGTGGTACATGAGGGGCACCCAGGGCACCACTGAGCGTGAGGGCAGGGTCCTCCGGGACAGGAGGAGTCTTACGGGCTCTCTCTGTCTCCAAGGAGGGCCGCTGGAAGCCCTTCATCATCAGACCAACCCCATCCCCCCTCATGAAGCCCCTGCTGGTGTTTGTGAACCCCAAGAGTGGGGGCAACCAGGTACTCACAGCCTCCCCACTCCACAGAGGGCCTGGGGGGATGTGTGGGGTCAAGCTCCCTCCACCCACCCACCCCCATCACCCCACAGCTGTTCCCATTGATTCTGAAAAAAATCCAATCCTGTCTCCACCCCTCGCCCCTTACTGGGCCTGGTTCCCACAGCCACAGCCTTCTCCCTTTGCCTCCCCCTGCCTCAGCCCACCATGGCCTGACTGCCTCTTCCCTGTCCCTCTTGGTTCCTGTCCCTCACAGGGCGCTAAAATCATCCAGTCTTTCCTCTGGTATCTCAATCCCCGGCAAGTCTTTGACCTGAGCCAGGGCGGGCCCAAGGAGGCGTAAGTACCTGCTAGGGCTCTGTGGGGCCAGTGGTAGAGACTTGCCAGGCACTTGGGGTTCGTCCCATATGCCCTGACTCCACTCCTGTCTTTTGACCCCAGGCTGGAAATGTACCGCAAAGTGCATAACCTGCGGATCCTGGCGTGCGGAGGCGATGGCACTGTGAGTTCTCCCGCCCCTCCCGGGCCTGGGCCTGGGCCTGGGCCTGGGCCGAGCTGGCCTGACCTGGCCTCTTCTGCTCTGCCCTCTCCAGGTCGGCTGGATCCTGTCCACCCTGGACCAGCTGCGCCTCAAACCGCCACCGCCTGTTGCTATCCTGCCCCTGGGTACTGGCAATGACTTGGCCCGCACCCTCAACTGGGGCGGGGTAAGAGCCCACTGGAGGTGGGGACGCGGGGGCCAGCTGTGTGGTTGGGGAGGTCTGTCCTTGGGAGGAGCTCAGTTCCTACTTCCTTCCGCAGGGCTACACGGATGAGCCCGTGTCCAAGATCCTCTCCCATGTGGAGGAAGGGAACGTGGTGCAGCTGGACCGCTGGGACCTCCGTGTGGAGCCCAGTCCGGAGGCAGGGCCTGAGGAGCGTGATGAGGGGGCCACTGACCGGGTGTGTCAGCTGGGGCAGAGGCAGCGGGTGTCGGGGGGCCTCTTCATGCCTGATCGGGATTCCCAGGACACCTAGGCTAGGCCCCACATTCCCAATTACGGGTACTGGGACCTTGGGCGAGTATCTTCATTTCTCCAAACTCTGTCTTCATCCGTACGATGGGACTGTGGTGCTCACCTCACAATAGAGTTGTTATTCAGCCACTCGGCAGATACTTAACTAAGTACATGTCACCTGCAGCCACTGTTCTAAGCAGTGAACAAGACAAAGTCCCTGCTTACACAGCTCCTACAGAATATGACACATCAGGGAAGAAGTGTCATAGGGGAGAGAAAGCTGGGGAAGAGACTGCCAGCAGGGTGTGGGCTGCTCTCGTGTCCAGGGCACGTAGGGGACCCGAGCGTGCGAGGCCTGAGCGGGGCGGGCGGGCTGGGGAAGAGCTTTCTGGTGGATCTTTTTAACTGTGGGAAAGGCCGCTGCGAACATGCGGGCTGAGCCAGTGTGGTGCCCCTGGGCCGGGAGCAGGGTGGTGTCTGAGTCACAGTCCTCATGCTGGACCCTTGACCTTCTTCCAGCTACCTCTGGATGTCTTCAACAACTACTTCAGCCTGGGCTTTGATGCCCATGTCACCCTGGAGTTTCACGAGTCTCGAGGTTGGCAAGCTCTTGCTGAGGCAGCCTAGGGAGGCCGGGGAGGGAAGGACAAAGGAGTGTCCTCCAGAGGGTCAGGCCTTGCCCTAACCCACCCCCACCCCCAGTAAAAGGCCTTCATCCCCAGCCCTCCCACCTGCCCCAGCCTGGGAAGCCACAGCAGGCCCAGAATGACTGACTGTCCCCATTTCTTGTCGCCACCCAGAGGCCAACCCAGAGAAATTCAACAGCCGCTTTCGGAACAAGATGTTCTATGCTGGGGTGAGTCTGGAGTCTGCCAGCCCAGCAAAACCCCTCTTCCCACGCCTACCTATTCTACCGCCCGTGCCCCCTGCCCACTTGTGTCTGCCAGACCACAGGACCCATCAGGCAGTGGCGAGGGAAGGTCCCTGTCACCAGATGGTGATGCCTCTCTCTCCTACAGACAGCCTTCTCCGACTTCCTGATGGGCAGCTCCAAGGATCTGGCCAAGCACATCCGAGTGGTGGTGAGCAGGCCGAGCTGGCAGGCAGAGTGGGCAGGCCCAGATGGGAGGGAGGCTGCCTTGGTACCACACAGGTACCCCCAACACTCTGCCTCATACCTGCCTCCAGTGTGACGGAACTGACCTGACCCCCAAGATTCAGGACCTGAAACCCCAGTGCATTGTTTTCCTGAACATCCCCAGGTGAGGAGGGGCGGGCTCTGTGTGGGCCCAGCGGTCTCCATCCTGCACGGCCGTCCTCTGAAGCCTGCCGTGCTGCCTTCCCTTCAGGTACTGCGCGGGCACCATGCCTTGGGGCCACCCAGGGGATCACCACGACTTCGAGCCCCAGAGGCACGATGACGGCTACCTCGAAGTCATTGGCTTCACCATGACGTCCCTGGTGAGTAGGCCAGCATGGGGCCTGCCTGGGTCCCCAGCTCTACTTTGTACCTGGCCCTGAGATACAGCCCAGAAGGATGGAAGGGGGGTCACCAAACCTCTTCTCTGGAGGGGGCTCACTGTCACCTCCTCTCTCTGTGCCTGGAAGAATGCTTCCATCAACCTCTGGGGAAACACCCTCCTTGTCTCTGTTTGGATCTTGCCCTCCCCTCCCCTTCTTGTTTGGGTTTCACCTTCCCTCCACTTTCTGTCGGGGTCCCTCTCTATTTCTTTGGCCAGAGCCTCCCCAGGCCCCTCCACCCGACCCCGGCCCCTGACCTGAGCCTTCTGTGCCCACAGGCAGCGCTGCAGGTGGGTGGGCACGGCGAGCGGCTGACGCAGTGCCGCGAGGTGGTGCTCACCACGTCCAAGGCCATCCCAGTGCAGGTGGATGGCGAGCCCTGCAAGCTCGCCGCCTCCCGCATTCGCATCGCCCTGCGCAACCAGGCCACCATGGTGCAGAAGGCCAAGCGGCGCAGTGCTGCCCCCCTGCACAGCGAGTATGTCCCCCACACTCTCCTTGGGCCCAGGGCCAGACTCTGCCCCTCTCTGACCCTTGGTTTCCCCACCCGGAAAGGGAGCTAACAGTCCCTCTGCCCCAGGGCAGTTGGGAGGGGACACTTGTTTTGGTGCCTGGGCAGGGCCCTTGCTGAGTTCCCTCCTGGTGCCCCTGCCCTTAGCCAGCAGCCGGTGCCCGAGCAGCTTCGGATCCAGGTGAGCAGGGTCAGCATGCACGACTATGAGGCCCTGCATTACGACAAAGAGCAGCTCAAGGAGGCTTGTGAGTGGCACACGGGGCTGGAGTTGTGGTGGGGGGCACCGAGGAGCCACCGAGGCCCCTGAGGACCAGGCGGTGAGGCACAGCCAGCTGCTGACAGTCTGCTCTGTCCTCCAGCCGTGCCACTAGGCACTGTGGTGGTCCCAGGAGACAGTGACCTAGAGCTCTGCCGCGCCCACATTGAGAGGCTCCAGCAGGTGAGGGGCGGGGGCCTGCCCTGTGCCGTTCCCTCCTACTCCGAGTTCTGTTCTCACCCAGTCCTGGCCTTTGCTTCTCTCAGCAGGACCCTGAAGGTGCTGGAGCCAAGTCCCCGACATGCCAGAAACTGTCCCCAAAGTGGTGCTTTCTGGACGGTGAGTGGCCCTAAAGGGCCAGCTCCTGGCATTCCTGGGCCACATGCTCCCCTCCCTTGGGGGTGCTGGGTTGGAGCAGCAGAATACCTGGGCCTGGACAGGGCTTCCCGCGTCCTCAGCCAACTCACAGTCTCCCCCACAGCCACCACTGCCAGCCGCTTCTACAGGATCGACCGGGCCCAGGTGAGCACTCGCAGTCCTGCTCCATCCAATGCTGGCTCCAGGACACCCAGTGTCACCTTTCTCATTAGCCTGGCGCTCCACAGATGGGCTCACCCCATCTGCATTCTCTGTAGTGCACTAATATTGTCCTAGGTAGGGCATGGCCCTGCCCACCAGGCCGGAGTGCCCAGGGGTGGTGCCAACAGGGAAAGGGCACTGGCATGCCCAGAAAAGGATTGCTAGGTGGGTGGGAGGGCCTTGAAGTGCGGGTGCCACCCAGGGAGACATGGAAGAAAAGGCACTTCTGGCCGGGGCCAGGTTGCATGGGTAAAGGCTTAGCAGCAGGAAGGGGCTGGCAAGCTGGTGGGCCCAGGACATAGAGATCAGGGTCTGGGCTCCGCCGGTGGGAAGGGAGAGAGGTGATTGGGGAGGTGAGTGGAAGAGGGACCAGCAGAGCCACTTGCCTGGCTGCCTCTTGTTAGTGTTCATACCCAAAGCAGAGGCTTCGCCAGGTCTGCTGGCCTCGCGGCCCTTCATTCCACCACCGGCTACCCCGGAAGGCTATGACCCTCAGCCCTGACCCTCAGCGCTGGCCTCCCTATCCACAGGAACACCTCAACTATGTGACTGAAATCGCACAGGACGAGATTTATATCCTGGACCCAGAGCTGCTGGGGGCATCAGCCCGGCCTGACCTCCCAACTCCCACTTCCCCTCTTCCCCCCTCCCCCTGCTCACCCACGCCCCGGTGAGTCCCAAGGCTCCTCCAGTCCCCTGGCTATAAGTCCCCCCTATAAGCCGGCAGCTCCCGAAGTCCTGCCTTCAGTCCCTGCCGCTTCCCTGAGCACCAGCCGCACACATCCTGCTGCCTGCCTATATGGTCCCTGCTGGAGCCTCCCTGGCTCACTCATTGGCAGCAGACAACCTGGCCAAGGATCTGGGCTTCCTCCCACCCCAAATCTGACCCTTCAGCAAGTCCTGTCGGCTCTCCCCCAACATCTGATCACACCACCCACCCAAGCCACCATGCCTCTGGCTTCCCTTTCTCGTACTCCCCAGCCTAGAACCATCTCTTCGAGCACGCTACCTACAGTGATGTACCCTCCCTGTGTACCAGATCATTTCATCATACGCAGCTTGAGCCTGCCCACTCCGCCTCCATCGCCACCCACAGTCCAGCCCCACTCGCCTCTCGGTTGAGGCCTCAAGTTTGCTTGCCTCTGGACTTGCCCTTGCTGCCCTGGACGCCTCCCCGTTCTTCCCAGAGCTGCCCCCTCCATTCCCACCTCAGCTCGGGGGTTTCTTCCTCAGAGAAGTCTTCCCAGGAACCCCGTCTGAAATTACACTACCCCACCTTGTATTCTTCATAGCACTTCCTGCTCCCAAAATACTTTATTTATTTGTCCCTGGCTAGAATGTAAGCTCCCTGAGAGCCAGTTCTCCATCGTCCGTGTTCAATGCTGTATCGCCAGTGCCTAGAGCAGCACTTGATCTATAGGAGGCACTCAATAAACTGTTGAAAGAATGAAGGGTGCCACGTTTGGGGTAAGGGAGGGTGACAAGCTGGGCTTGTGCTGAAGCGGTGCCATATCCATCTCATCCTGCTCTGTTTGTAGGTCCCTGCCAGGGGATGCAGCTCCCCCTAAAGGTGAGGCCTCTCCCTGCAGGGCCCCTCCTTTTCTCCCTGGTCACAGGAGTGGAGCTGGTGGGGCAGGTGGGCCCATACACCTTACACAGACAACCGTTGAGGGCCATGTGGTCACATTCGCCATGAACCCAGCCCTCAGCACACACGCCCCAGCAGGCCCCCTTCTCTCCACATCACGTGTATGTTCACACACCAACACGAGCCCAGACCTCTAGCCCTGGTGTATAACAGGCAGGTGTTCCTGCAGGTGAAGAGCTGGTTGAGGCCGCCAAGAGGAACGACTTCTGTAAGGTACTAGTGCCCGGACTCCAGCTTCCTCCCCTTAGCAGCCCCCTCAGGCAGTGGAGAGTGGGGCCTCTGGGTAGGTCGAGAGCTGATCTGTTCGGGCACAGTTGTCTGGCCCGCCGTGGGGTCTCCGTGGTGATTGTCCCCTTCTGCCTTGCCCCTGTCCCTGTCCTGCCCACAATCCGTGTCCCTTCATAGGAGCTTCCTAGCTCTGTTGGTCTGTCCCTGGTGCTCAGAAGGAGTGAGTCTTCGAGGAAGAGAGGCTCCAGGGCCTGGTTGTCAGTGCTTCTGAGGAGTCCATGGGCACCTGGGGTGGGAGAGGCTCATTGTCTCTCCCCTGACCCTTCAAAAAGACCCCAGTGGCCCCTAGGGAGTGACGTGTTTGAGCACACTAGCGTCAGGCCTGTGAGTTTGGCATTTCCATGACTGGAAAGAGGGTGGCTCAGAGGAGCCCCATTCCTGCTCTGCCTCCTACCCTCAGCTTCAGGAGCTGCACCGAGCCGGGGGTGATCTCATGCACCGTGATGACCGGAGTCGCACGCTCCTGCACCACGCGGTTAGCACCGGCAGCAAGGAAGTGGTCCGCTACCTGCTGGACCATGGTAAGCTGTGCCTCTGGGGCCCCTAGGCCAGGCCGAGGTGGGAGGAAGAGAGGCTGCCAGCCCTCTATTGACTTCCCTCTCTCCTCTCCTCCAGCCCCCCCAGAGATCCTTGATGCTGTAGAGGAAAAGTGAGTATCTGGGCAGTGCAGGACCCTGGTTACCCTGGAAACCATCCTGTCTTCATCTAACCCTCCCATTTGGTCCCGTGGGAGCCCATAAATCTTTCCTGGCCACATCTGTCGTCCTCTGGGCCACCCTCCTTGCCCCAGTGCCCCGAACTTCCTGCCCTTTCTGATGGCCCTCGGGAGACAGACGGGAGGGCCCAGAGGACTGGATGGGGTCCACAGCCAGCTCCTGTGCCCCCAGCGGGGAGACCTGTCTACACCAGGCCGCGGCCCTGGGCCAGCGTACCATCTGCCACTACATCGTGGAGGCTGGGGCCTCGCTAATGAAGACAGACCAGCAGGTGAGAAGATTAGCAGGGCAGGCAGGGAGTTGAGAAGGGAACTTTGGGGGAGGGCCGCTTCTGGGGATTTGAAGCCTTCCTCAACCTTGAGAAACCTGAGCCAGCAAGGAGTGGGGCTGCCCTGGCCAACCAGGCCTTCTCTCCCCCACAGGCAGCCAGAGGGAAGACCCCCTACCCTCCCCTAAGCTTGATGTAGCTCTTCCCTCCTCCAGGGAGACACTCCCCGGCAGCGGGCAGAGAAGGCTCAGGACACGGAGCTGGCCGCCTACCTGGAGAACCGGCAGCACTACCAGATGATCCAGCGGGAGGACCAGGAGACGGCTGTGTAGCTGAGGCCAACACAGAGGAGGGACCGGACTGGCCAGAGCATGACCCCCTCCTCACCCACCTCACTGCCACATTCCAGTGGGACAGCCACGGGGGGACCCATGTCCTGGGGAAGGAGCCCCGTGCTGCCCCCTGAAGAGCTGCCCAGACCTAGGGCTGGACTCTGAGGAGCTGCGGCATCTCACCTAAGCCCCAGCCCAGCCTGGAGGCTCACAAAGGAGCAAGAAGCTGGACTGGACTAGGCAGGCCTTGGGTGGCTGGACCAGGCAGAGTGCCCTCCTGGAGTTTAGGGGCCAGAGGGGAAGGGCAGAGGGGCTTGAAGCCCTGTCAGGGAGCCTTCCTTAACCACCTGGTCCTGTAGGGTCCCTGCTGAGGCTCCTGGGATCTCACCCCCCTCTCCTGTCCTGACCCCATCTGCCCCAGGAATTCCTCCTGGAAACCCGCTGCACCCGCCTGCCCTCTGCCCTGCTTGGCACCTACCCCACTGACCCTCCCCAGTCATTTCATTGCAGACTGTGTGGCCTGGGGGTTGGGGTGGGGTTCTCACGGTGACATGTTTACAGCTGGGTGTGACTCAGTAAAAGTGGATTTTTTTCCTTTCTGCTTTCTTTTTCTTGTGGGAGAGGTCTTCCCAGAGGCAGCAGGGTCTGCTGGGTGATCCTTAGGTTGGAGGGAACTGAACACTTGTGGACCCTGACCCTTTCTTTACTGGAGGTCCTGTTTCTTGTTAGGGGGTGGGGTCCCAGGGCCTGCCCGAGGCCTGACCTCTGTCAAGCTGCCTGGCCGAAGGAGGAGCTAAGTTGCTCCGGCTTCCCGCTTCCCGCAGGGATAACAATGGAAATGAAAGAGGTGGGGCGGGGGCGAGGCCTAGATTCTTTGGCCCATTCGCCCTGTGGCCTTTGGCAAGCCCTCGCCCTCAGGCCTGTTACTTTCCCTTTTTAAGGGGATTGGGTAACGTGATCCCCAAGCTCCCAGGGTCATAAGGGGTGGGCAGCCGCCACCGGGGCCGATGTGGAACTTCTCAGACGGCTCTTGTCAGCTCCAAGTCTCAGCAAATCCAGGCCTGCGGGTTCCTCCCACTCCCCCACCTCCGCCCCCGCAAACCTGCGCTCCAAGATGGGCGCAGCGCGGTCCCATCCCCCGCCGACCCGTAGGCTTTCTGCTGGGGTTCCCGTCCCAGACTCCCCAACACTGAGCAGACCACCTCCCTGCAACTGGTGAAGCGGTCCGAGGCGGGGCTGGTGTGCCCTTAAGCAGCTAGAGGGGCGCTGGGGGCCGAGCAGGCCCTGGGAGGCGGGGCGGAGCCTCGACGGGGTTAAACAGGGCATCGGGAAGGGAGCCGCACACAGGCCGGAATGCGGGCCCCGCGCCGGGCCCAGTGACACAACGGGGCTCCATGCTCCCTCCTGGTCTCCATCGAAGGCTATGCCGCCGGGGAGGCTGGAGTCCTTTGAGAATCAGGGACGGCCCCTGGGAGGGGGCGGAAAGCTGGGCCTAGGGCCGGGGACGGCGCAGTGGGGAGAATCCCAGAGCAAGACGGAGGCCTGGGGCCGGGACACCCCTGGCTCGGAAGATGGGGGGCCAGGAGAGCCCGGCGTCTGAAGGTGGAAGGCACCAGCAGAGGGAAGAGAGGATGTGGGGCCAGGCGGCGAGAAGCCGGGGCGGAGGCGGGGACGCTGGGGTCGGGGGCGGCGCAGGTTTGAGGGGAGGGGGCGGGGCGGGTCCTTGGTGGAGGGGGAGGGGGCGGGGGCCCATGTGACCGGCTCAGACCGGTTCTGGAGACAAAAGGGGCCGCGGCAGCCGGAGCGGGACAGGCCCGGCGCGGGAGGGAGCTTAGCAGCGCGGGCAGCGAGCGAGTGAGCGCGTGGGGCCCGGAGGGGCCACTGCCCACCTGGGGGCTGGAGACGGGGTGGGGGTCTGAGCTGCGCCCCGGGCTCTGGGCATACCCCCCAGAGACGCCTCCCGGCTGTGCGCCGGGACTAGCAGCCGAGGGGCTGGCCCCTCAAGTCTCCCCGCCGCCGCCGCTGCGTGAACGGCCCGACTCTTTGGGCCTGAAAAATGGGGAAAGGGGTGGGCGGCCCATGCACGCGGCTCTCCAGTGGGGAAGAGGACGGGGTGGGGGGGGGCGGGATTCTGACCCGAGTTCTCCCCCCAGGATGCAGCACCGAGGTTTCTTCCTCCTCGTCCTTCTCACCCTGCTGGCGCTCGCCTCCGCGGTGGCCAAAAAGAAAGGTGATGTAGGGCTTGGGAGGAGGGCTGGAGACGGGCAGGTGAGGCCGGCAGCCTCAGGGCTGGCCGCCTGGGTTCCGAGGCCCGGGCCGCAGTTAGGGGTCCGCGAGTGAGTCTCTCCGTATCCTGGGTCCTGAGCTCTGTTCTCCGTGTGTTTTAGACAAAGTGAAGAAAGGCAGCCCGGGGAGCGAGTGCGCGGAGTGGGCCTGGGGGCCCTGCACCCCCAGCAGCAAGGACTGCGGCGCGGGTTTCCGCGAAGGTGCCTGTGGGACGCAGACTCAGCGCATCCGGTGCAGGGTGCCATGCAACTGGAAGAAGGAGTTTGGAGGTAAGGTGCGGCGCAGGTGGAGGGCAAGAAATGGGGGCAAAGCCTTAATGAAACCTGAGTAGGACTGGAGGGTGGCCTCAGGCCGCCCAGTCTGACCCTGGGCGCTCTCCCGCCAGCCGACTGCAAGTACAAGTTTGAGAACTGGGGATCGTGTGATGGGGGCTCAGGCACCAAAGCTCGCCAAGGCACCCTGAAGAAGGCGCGGTACAATGCCCAGTGCCAGGAGACCATCCGCGTGACCAAGCCCTGCACCCCCAAGACCAAAGCCAAGGCCAAAGGTCAGCCTAGGGAAGAGGGAGCGGGTCATGGCAGGGGGCTGCCCCCACCTGTGAGGAGAATGGTTAAACCTGAGGGTTTGTGTCCTAGTGAGTGACTTATTGACATCACTGCATTTGGTTTCCCCATCTATTAGAGATACCTTTACCTTAGGTGAGCATGTACTGAGGTCTCACAGAGGTACTCAAGAGACCGTTCATCCTTCTGGCCACAGTAAGAACAGTCACACTGTTCTGTTGGAGCAGCTGGCTTAGAATCCAGTGAAATTGCTCGGGGAGGGCCTAGGTTTGTCACCTCTCCGGCGGTACTGACCATTTGGTCTACCCTGCCCTTTATAGTATAGGAAGGACTTCACTGTCTATGCTTCCTCCATCCCTTAGCTCATTCCTGACTCAGCATCCCAGAGAAGCCAACAGGGCAGAGGTGAATCTGCCCACTCTCAGATGAGGAGGCCGAGGCTGTTGTCCCAGGCTGCTGGGACCAGGAACTTGGAGTTTATCTGATCCCCAGTGAAAGTATAAGTTGGAGGAGTGGGCGATAATGGCAGCGTAATAGCTGCCCTATCACACTGGCTTTCGGGTCAGCTGGTTGAGAGCCACTAGTGGGAAGGATTTTTTTCTCCCTGATGTGTAGGGGGATCTTTACCGGGTCACTTGAACTCTCCTAATTGGTATTTCTTTCTTGTTTTACAGCCAAGAAAGGGAAGGGAAAGGACTAGCAGCCAGGCCTGAATGCCAAAGAGCCCCTGGCCCACGCACACCCTCCTGCAGACCCAAGATGTAACCCGCCAGTGCCTTTTGTTACTCATCAGCTTTATCAATCATGCCCTGCCTCCTTCCATTACCCCCCACCCCCACCCCAAACCGCCCAGAGTGGGGAGGGGCAGGGATTCTGGGCAGCTTGAGCCTTCCTCCCAAAGGGATTTGACTCCCATTCCCCTTTTGTTCTTCCCCACAATGATGCCATCCCTAAAAAACAAATAAGTGGTCTTTTTTTTTCCCAATAAAAGCTTTTTTTTTTTTTTTTTTTTTAATATATAAAAGCCCCTTCCGGGGGAGTTTGCTGTGGTAACTTGTTGGGGGTGGGAGGGTGTAGGGGGAAGGGAAGGTTGGAGAGAATGGTGACTTTCTTGGAGGCTTGGTTCTCCCCAGAGCTCATGGAAAAAGCTCAACAGTTAAGAAAATTTGTTTCAGGGCCCTCTACTGGCCCATGCCTGAAAGGGTGCCCCCATCAAGTCCCCTGAGCCTTTCAGTCTTGGTTTCTCTGGGCAGGGGGAGGAGGAGGGCACACCAGAGCTGGGGGAGGGAACCCAGAAGACTCACTAGAGCTGATACTCCCATCTCAGCCTCACCCAGGCAAAGGTCTTTCTCTGGTCCAAACCAACGCCAACCGGGAAGGCTCTATCCACCGGCAAGGCAAGGATGGCGGTTGCTTCCCAGGCTTACAACCCATACCCTCACTGGTACTAAAGTTATGTGGGTAAAGTCCATTCCATTTTCTTGTTACCGAGGCCTCCTCAAACTGCAGAGACCTGGGGGAACACTGCCCCACCTTCCGTATGTGCCACCTGAGATGAGCCCTCTTGGGGGAGAGGGGAGGGCTCTTGAGAATCATTTGGGTCACTCCCTGCTCAGGCTGAGATCCCTGACTTTTCAGCTGGCCCATCCTGAACCTGCCGGGGCTGTGCTGGAGGGGGGAGCGAGATTGCCTCAGAGCCCACCCTGCCTGGCCTGTAGTAAGCCCACCCACCCATCCAACCAGAACCCGGCCGAGTAGCTGCAGCAAAAGGAGATTTCTACCCCTGGTGTGGGATTTGGGAGGAGAGGGCTGAGCCTACATGCGGGGTGCAGGGGGCAGAAAGCACCGATTATAACGGAATGAGGGACCCTACTCTTCCATTCCCTTCCCGAGCCTTCTTTCCCAAGCGCTGGCCTCTGCTCCTCCCAAGGGGGGTCCTGGGCTCCTGCTCCCCTCCAGACGTCCATTCCTTCAGCTACACTGGTTGGTCATAGTGGGGCAGGTGCCCACATAGGCTAGTGCTCCCCAGCTCCCTGAGGCAGGACAATAGAGATGAGTCAGGCAGTCCCGGATCAAACATCTGGGGCTGACCCTCCTCAGCCCGAATAGAGATCTGGTCTGTCTGCATCCAGCCGGAACCTCTTCCTGAGTCTCACAGCGTCTTGGGAACCTCAGTTCTCCTCTTCGGCACACATGAACATGGAGAGGTGCTTCCAAATCTCACCCCCACTGCAGCTGAGCCATGTGGTCCCCCAGTACACACATGCGACCACCAGCACCTCCTACGGCACCCCTGCCTGCCTACCTGGCAGTGCCGATGTTCCGATACTGGCAAAGCAGCAGGTGCCTGAAGGTTTTTTTGAAGGTGGCATTGCAGAGGGCATAGCAGGCAGGGTTGATGGTACTGTTGACATAGCAGAGCCAGTAGCCAATGGACCACACAGTGTCAGGGATGCAGCTCTGGCAGAAGGTGTTCACCAGGACCATGACGTTGTAGGGCGTCCAGGTGAGGATGAAGGCCAACAGAATGGCAAAGATGGTCCGTGTCACCTTGCGTTCCCGGGCCGCCATCTGCCGCTTCTTGCGCACCTGGTTTCGGGCGATGCTGGCAAATTTGCGGGCCACGTTGGCTGCCGGACGCATACCAGCTGGTGTGGCAGGCACAATCTCGATGGCTGTCACACACTCATTGCCTGTCTGCTTCGTCACTATCTGAATCTTGGACCATTTGGAGGCCGGGTTGAGGGCCCGTGGCTGTAGGGAAGGGGCGGGTGTGGCAGGCGTGGTGGCCTCTGTGGTTGACAGCTCTGTGAGTGGTCGTTCCTTGGTGTTCTGGGTGGCACTGCCTGAGCTGGACTCATTGGAAGTGTCCTTGTCGGCCATCGGGCGCGGCGGGGGTGGCAAGACTGGTGGAGGGGCCTCCTCTAGTTTCCCGTTGCGCAGCTCCTCTCGAGCAGCTTCTCCCGGCGGGGGTTTCTTGACGCTTTGCTTCATGAGGGGGCTCTTGAGGAAGGCCAGAGTCTTGGCCTTCTTCTCCTTAGGGCCTTCGGGCCGGTGCTTGTGAACTCGGCTGCGACTGGCCAGGGAGATGTGAATGTAGAGCACCGTCATGATGACCACGGGCAGGTAGAAGGCAGCGATGGCCGTGCCAAAGGTCACCGCCGGGTTGGACAGGAACTGGATGAAGCACTGATTGTCTGGCACTGTCCTCTTGCCCACCACAAACTGCCAGAACAGGATGGCAGGCGCCCAGAGCACAAAGGACAGGACCCAGGCAGCGGCGATCATGAGGCCTGCCATCTTGGTGGTGCGCCGGGCAGGGTAGGTGAGGGGCTTGGTGACGCAGAAGTACCGGTCAAAGCTGATAATGAGAAGGTTCATGACAGAGGCATTGCTCACCACATAGTCCAGGGCCAGCCACAGGTCACAGACCACGGCGCCCAGAGGCCAGTAGCCTTTGATGATGTACACGGTGTAGAGGTTCATGGAGAAAGCGCCTATGATGAGATCAGCACATGCCAGGCTGAAGAGGAAGTAGTTGTTGACTGTCTGCAGCTGCCTGTTGACCTTGATGGACAGCATCACCAAGATGTTACCCACGACGGTCACCAGGCTCAGCGAACCTGTCACCGTGGCGATGAACACCATTTCCACCGTCTCGTAGCGGTTATGGGCTGATGTGACCAGCCGCACCGACTGGTTGCCAGAGCTGCCATTGACTGGTGTGAAGTTCGCCATCTTGGTTAGTGGTATGAGTGGGCAGTGTCTGGAAGGGAAGGAGAGAAAAGGGGTGAACTGCGGAAGTGGGTTAGAAGGGTAACATGGGAGAAACGCGAGTCCAAGTGGCAGAGGAACATTGTCCTGCAGAGCCTCAGAGAAACGTCTCATCGCTTCCTCGTTCGTTCGTTCATCACTTGCCCAGTGCCCACTACGTGCAGCAGTGAGCGCTGCGGTTACAGACGTGAATAAGACACGTCATGGGGAGCTCGCAGTCTGATTGGGGGAGATGTACAAACACATAAGCAGCAAAAGCAGTGCTGGAAAGAGAGCGAGGCACGGTGATAGTGTAGTGAGTGGATCGGAAGACAGACGGGTGTTCCCTACTGCGTCATCGGTGAAGGCCTCTCAGGGGGGGTGATCTGGATGACGACAAGAAGGCAGCCGCATGAGGTGAAGAGCTGCGGAAAGCGGCCTAGTCAAGGGCAATGGCAAGAGCAAAGGCCCTGAGGCACGCGTGAGGCAAGGACAGTGGGTCAGCGTGGGTGGGGAGCACGGAATCTAGGGTGGGGAGGGGATGAGTGGTCCCAGATGTCCGCATGTGACTCTGGTCAGAAATGTTCATCCTTCACTCCCTTGGTCACTTCTTAAGCAAACATTACCGGGGGGCCTGCTCTCTAATCCCTACAGAAGGTACTAAGCACAGAAACAAGAGTATATATCAGCAGCTAACAGGTACTTTCTACACTTTTTCTAAGTATTAACTCATTTCATCTTCACAACAGACCTAGGAGATAAATACCATTATTTTTCACTACTTACAGGTGGGGAAATTGAGGCACAGAAGTGTTAACCTAACTAAGGTTCCACAGCTCCTTGTTCCAGAGCTAAGAGTTCTGGCAGAGGGAGGCCCAAAGAGTCACAGGAGCCAGTGATCCCACCTGGAGGAGGGCACCCAGAGGACCAAAGGAGGTGGCATGGAGCTTGGAGCATTGAGGACGAGGAAGAGAGTGCCATGCAGAGAAGCTCTGGGAGGTACACACCACTGCGGCCTCCCTCCCTGAGCCTCACCCCCACCCGAGGACATAGGGATGCAGCACAGGCTAGCTGGCGTCTGTTAGCAGCCAGGGGCTGAGACCCTTAGCAATCAGAAGCTAAAAGGCCCATCAGCTGAGGAAATACACACATGGCTTCCCAGAGGCCAGGGCCAGCCCCAAGGCCTCTAGGAGAATCCAAAGTGTGAGAGAGTGTTCCAGAGACAAGAGAGGAGCCTGTGGCCTGACCCTGAGGGTGGCCCTTGACCCACCAGCGTACCAGGTGGGGGTCCCCAAGCACAAGGCCCTTTCCCTGGGCCTGCGCTCCTTCCCACCCAGGCTCCTCTTCATCTCTCACCCCCCCTTTCCTCTCTCATGCATGTGAAGGAGGCCCACGCCCAGTGTGCTGTGCCAGGGCAGCCGCTCAGCCCAGCTCCTTCACACCCGCCAACACACGCACCATTACACACACGCACGGGCCCCATCACAGCCCCACCAGTCCCGCAGCGCACTGTCATATACGCAACTCTGTGCGTCTGTGTGTGAGAGAAACAGAAAGGGAGAGGCAGTGGGTGTGGAAGGAAGGAGAGAGGGAGAGAGGAAGGGAGAGGCACTCACCCTTCAGCCGCGGCTTCAAGGCCAGCGTGGGGTCTAGCTGTGTGGTCTTAGACAAGCCACCTCACTTTCCTGCACCTCTCTCATTTGCAAATATAAAGGGCTCCTTCTGGGACAACCTCCTACCTGAGTAGCTAGGGGGATCAGGAACTAAACTCCATCTCCAGTGTGAAGATGCCCTGGAGGCTGCAGCCAAGAGCCAGGGCGACCCCCCAAACCTGGCCTCAGGCCCCCTAATCCACCATCGCAGACACAGGCTCAGCCTCCTGGCCTGGTAGTTCAAATTCACATGCCCAAATCCTTGGTTCACCAGAGGAGAGACTCAGAGAGGGGTGATGCCATCCCCAAGGTCATAAATGAGTCAAGGGCAAAGACCAAATATCGCCCTCTCCCAGGGTGTCTAATAGCCCCTTTCATCTCTGAGAGCCTCTGAAATGGCACCTCAGGGGACACCCTCTGAGCTAGTAGGGCAGAACCACCCAGCATGGAGAGGATGCCCTCCTCAGGCATAGGTAGGTGGCCATGGTCTGGGCAAGAGCAATCTGTTAGCCAACCTGAAGGAAAGCCTGGCTTTGGCCCCTCAGAGCCAGGACACAGGCTAGCAAGATCAGAACCCGGCTGGAGATGCCAAATAGGAAAAACATAATAGCTCTTGTTTATGGAGTGTTAACTATGAGTCAGGAGTCCCTCTGAGCTTTATATATAGATTACCTGGTTTAATCCTTACAGCAACCTGAAAGGGCAGGTACTACTAGGATCCTCATCTTTATTACAGATGATGATAGTGTTAATTAACTTGCCCAAAGACACTCAGTGTGTAAGTAGGGGTGGGGGCAGGATTAGAACCCAGGAGCCACCTTCTCAACCCCAAGGTGGTAATGCATCAGAGCTGATTTTCCTGCCTCTGCTCTCCCCTCTTCCAAACCACACAACTAGGGGTAGGTCAGGGGAGACCTGGGTAGGGTCCCTTCCCATTCCCCGCCAGCTTCCCCTACTTAGCTTTCCCGGGAAAGATCTCTCTCTCTTATCTGCATTGGGGATATCTTGTCTCCAGTGATGTGGAGGGTGCTTTAGTCCCGCTCTGGGTCTGCTTGAGGAAACTGCCAGCTGCAGACAGGGTGAGGCGCAGTGTCTCCCCACCCCTTACCCCAATTGTCTTTCTGGACCCCTCAGGACCTTCCACAGGCATTCTGACCGCAACACTCCCCAGCGCGTTTCTCTGGGATCCAGGCCGGCCTGGAATCTGGGGAGGCGAGCAGCCCCGCCCAGGGCCGTGCTCACCGCTAGATGGCAATGTGGATTCCCGGGTGCCTGCTCCGGACCCAGAGCGGGAACAGCTCTTGGCCACCGCCCCCAACTCCAAGACCGCGAACACAGAAGAAGCCTCCGGCAGGGCCTCCCAGAGCGGAGACGTGAGGCCGCCTCACCAGGCCCCGCCCGGGGGGCTGCGCTCGGCTCCGCGCAGAGTTCAATGGTGAGAAAGTTAAGGGCGCCGGGATTCCACACGGCACCCGGTGAGGAACGTGTGGGCGGGAAGGCGAGTGCGAGTTCTGTTTGTGTGTGCTTACTGGGGATCGCGCGTAGAAGCTAGTAGCTGTCTGCATGTGCGTGTGTGTGCGCGCTCAGCCACGCCTGGATACCAGTGCGCCCCGAGAGCGCGTGAGCACGCCCGTGCCATGTGGACACGTGCATGTGCATGCCTGTGCGTGCCTGGAGTGCTGTGGCCTGAGGGTTGCCCATGGTTCGGGTGTGCCTGTGCCTGTTAGCTTGTGTCACGAGCAAATGCAGGGCAGTGAGTGACCCGCCACATTCCAAACACGCCTGCCAGGAGACTCAACCCAGACGTTGGCTGTCTGCGTGCAGAGAAAGTCCGGCCAAGAGCTGGGGTTTGGATCGCGCCTCGCCTGTGGGCTGGGGAAGGGTCCGGGGCAAGACAAGGCCTGACTATGCTCTGCTCTGGAAGGTCCCCTGAGCCTGGGGCAACATGTTAGCCGAGGGCTCAGAGGTGTCGTGTTTCCAAAGCCTCTGTGCGAAGTCCCAGCCTCGGACTGACTTATGTCAAGAAGCCACTGCTAGTCTCCCCACCCAGTCTTGCGGGACACCAGGCTCTGCTCATCGTACCCTCTGCGTGTTATTGCCAAAGGACACCCACAAGAGGGTGCGGGCAGCACCCCCATAACCGGGAGGCCCTGTCGGAGCTTGGGTTAGGGGAGAGCAAGATTTTCTTCCCACACTCCTGACCCTGTCCCACGCTGGAGGAGCACCATCTTGGCCCAGCCGCAAGAGTGGGCACCGATTTCTCAAGCCCAGGGATTGGGTGAGCCTCGGGGGCCTGGTTGGAAGTTATTACTGGGCCCATCTGGAGGCTCCTCCACGTCGCCATGGTGGTCGATGGGGCTCTGTCTCTCCAGTGCCCCGCCCTCCCCCAGCCCCTTAGCACGCAGTTCCTGCAGCCTCTGGGCGTGGGCACCATGCTTTGTCGGGTCCTGGAGCTCGCCCCAACCCCTTTTCCCTACCGAATGGGAGCGCGTGCTCTGGATGTCTTTGGGGGGTGGGGTGGGTTCTTACGATTTCACGCTAGGGCTCCGGTAAGGCTGGGCCCCTGGACGTGTCCCTGGGGTGCGAGAGGAGACTCAGGAGTTCAGTGCAGGAAGAAGGAATACAGGGGTTTGGCACCGACATTGCGCCTGACACTTCAACCACGGGGTTCGGGGTTGAGCCCTGGATCTCAGCAGCTGAGTCTGGGCAACAGCGAAGGGGTAGTCCTGGAGTGGGGGAGGGGCGCAAAGAGAGGGCAGGAGTGCTTTCCGTCGGGGTTCAAGGTCGCTGATGGAGGATTCCATGGCCAGGAGTGGGCTGGCAGTGCCGGGGGTGCGGGGAGACGGCGGGAAAAAGGCCCTTTGGGGCTCCACCGCCCGGCGCCCTGCAGAGCTGACACTGGGAGGGCTGGAGTGTGGGGTCCCGTCCCGGACGGCTGCCCCTGGCTCCTTGGGGGCTGTGAGTGGGCACACCCTACGGACCTCCTGAATGTCCGTTCTTTCTCAAAGGCGCACCTGGAGGAGCATCCGAGACAGCCGGCCTTTCTTCCAGCCTGTGCAGCTACTATCACCGCGCTCAACCCCCGAACAAGCCTAGGGCCCCATCCCAGTCGGATCTGACTCTGAGGAGCCTCAGAGGGTCCGGGAGCCCCGTGTCCTTCTCCCCCAACCGAGTCCCCCGCCCCCGCGCCGCCGCGGAGTCACTTACCAGACACCTCCTCCCCGCTCCCCTTGCACCTGACAGACGGCGGGATAGGAGGGTGGCCCCGCGGGCCAGCGGGTGGGGCAGGCGGCCGGGCCGCGGGCCGGGGGCGGGGATGGGGTGCCGAGGGGCGGCCCTTACTCCGCCCGCAGCTCCGGGCGCTGTGGCTCCGACTCGCGCTCACGCTCGCACTTTTCCCCGAGCCGCGTGATGTCACGGGGAAGCAGCCAATCCTAGTGGAGCCGCGCCGCCCGCCTCGGGCCGGCCACCCAACGAGGACGCGCAGGGGGCACCACCCGGGTGTTGGGGACCCCAGCTACGCGTGCCCATCACTGGAGAGGACCAGTAGCTCCCCCCTGCTCGGGCACTGTTGGGGCACCACCCACAGTCGAAAGTGCTGCTTAGCTGGGGGCTCTGCCCTCTTGTAGGCTGGGGGGTGGGGTGGGGTGTCCACGTTGTCATGGGGACGCGGCGCCCCCTCGCGGGCTGGGAAGAGAGCTAGCAGACCCGTCAGGCTGTGCTCCCCGCCTCCGCTCTGACCGGGAGCCTAGAGCAGGAGGTTGTCTCGCGCCGCGCCCGGACCTCACTCCCTACATCGCCCGGCGCAGTTGGACCGTGGAGGCGGGAGTGTTTGACCCCAACAGGAGGTTATACGTGGGTGGGGTCCTGCCGCCACTGTTCCGTCCGGGCAGAGAGCCGAGGGCCGGCAGTTTCCAGCCTCGGGGCTGCTTGCTGGCCCCGGGACAGCCAAAGAAGAGGGGCGCCGTCGGGGTTTGGGGAGGAGCTGGAGAGAGAAGATCGGAGAAGGTCCACCAGGGAGAGAGGAGCCCGCCCACAGTACGCAACCCCTACTCTCGCCCCCTGGCTCCCTGGTCCCACACTCCAGGCCGGGAAAGGGATGAGCTCCCTTTTTCCATTCCCGGGATGGGATGCGCAGCCCATTCAGCAGAGGCCTGAAGGGCAAGTTCGCCGATGCCTGTGAGGGAAAGCCGAGTGCCCAAGGTTGCCTGGTGTGGAGCCCAAAATGAGACCCCAGAGGGCGAGCTGCTGGTCTATTCAGGTCTCTGGGACCCGCACGAGCCGGAGCCTCGGGACTTGGGGCCTTGCCTGCAGTGAGCGGGAGGGCCCGGGAGTCCGCAGCTGAGCCGTCCGCGAGACAGAGAACCGGGCGGCTTCAGCACCTCGGAGAGCTCCGCCTCAGCCCTGACCCTGCATGCTCTGCTCCGCGCAACCAGGCAGGCACGCGCGCTTCTGCCTCCCTCTGAGACTGTCGTCCCTGGTGACAGCCAGGGTCCGATTCGCCCCCAACGCCTGGACTCGTGACAAGTCACCCCAAAGCCTCTGAGCGCAAACACCTTAAGACGGTTGGCTCCTACTTGGAAAACCAACTCAAGTCCTGCCCCTCCTTCACCCTCACCCAAGGACTGGGCAGGGGGCTGTGCGTGGGGTGGGGGTAGGGAGGTGGAGGCGGGTACGCAGTGGAAGAGAGGCAGCAGGAGCTGCCAGAAAAGGGGCGGGAACGCGAGCAAGAGCCAGCGCTTTCGGAACTCTTGGTATGCAGTTCTTAAGCCCAACGCAGAGGTAGAGGGCAGAGGTCGGGTCCTCAGTGCCCCCAAAGGCGCGGGCTAGAATTGGCTGGCTGCGCTAGAGAAGCCATTGTCTTTTATATAATT
The DNA here is from genome assembly GCF_014176215.1 of Rousettus aegyptiacus. Classification (NCBI taxonomy): domain Eukaryota; kingdom Metazoa; phylum Chordata; class Mammalia; order Chiroptera; family Pteropodidae; genus Rousettus; species Rousettus aegyptiacus. The sequence continues at coordinate 108,255,425 of NW_023416308.1, forward strand.
ATCTGGTTTTTCATGATCCTCATAACCAAAGATGAAAGCAGCACTATTGTTCTTGTCCCCACTTCACAGATGAATAGGCTTAGTTGGTTCACATGACAATTAGGTGACAGTTCTGCAGAATGTTAAGTGTGTGTGCACAGGAGTGGGATCAGGGGAGGCCAAATACTTACAACAGTCAGATGGGGAGACAAGAAAGACCAAGAGGCCACAGAAAACAGAAATGCCTCCAACTGTGGCCTTGAGTTCTTCAGAAACTCAGCCAAAGCGGCTCCAGTTTTTCTGAAATCCTTATTATAGGGTAGGGCCTTTGGCCTTCCCCATTCCTGGAATCCACAGCAGAACTGTGGAGAGCTGAGCTGGGAACCAGAGACCTGGTTTAGTCTTTCTTCTCTGCCTTTGATCCAGCAGGGTCCAAAGACAACTTGGGTCCATTCAACTTCTCTGGACCTACTTCATCATCTCCAAATGGGATTGCCAAGCTCTGTCCTGCTGACTCCACAACCCTGTTAAGACATGCAAGGCCCCATGAAGGTTTTACTCCTGGGGAGGCTCTATCTGCTTGGCAATGGCTTTCTATGGAAAGGGGTTGGTGTGGAGACCAGAAGGTGTCGACAGGGGCCTCCAATGGGTAGGGCTGGGTTCATCCTTGGCTAGAGGGCAGAAGTGAGGCTACGCAGGGCCAAATTTGGATCACCTCATCCAAAAAGCCTCATATCCCCTTTTCCAAAATAACAGCAATTCAGGGTCCTATCTAGATTCAAACCATGGCTACACTAGGTGTGTAGTCTGGGGGTAATACCACTACCTACATCAGAGTCCACTGTTATACATCACTTTGTGATGAGGATTGAGAGATAATACACATTGAGTCCTTGGCACATGATTTACATTCAACAAATTCATAGTTCTGTCAGACCAAGTTCTTCCTTGAGTGCAGTGGGGCACCCTTCTCCTTCTACATTTCAGTGCTTAGCTCAAGCCCCACCTCCATAAGGAACCCTGCCCTAGTGACCTCATAGCTCCGAATGATTTGAGATTATAGAGCTAGAAGTAATTTTGAGAGGCTGCATAGTATAAGCTCTGTATCCTACTACAAGGGAGGAGAGTCAAGCAGAGAAAAGGCAAGTGGCTTGCCCTTGGTCATACAGCTAGCCGATGTGTCCTTTAGTCCAGAGTCCACTGTTATACATCACTTTGTAGAAAATTCATGTCCGTAACTATATAACTCTTCATGTTGTTTTGTATTACTTAATTGCTCATTTAATCTTTTGGTTTTGTCTCTGTTGGGGCATAATCTATAATTCTGCATGCCCCATAGTGTCTGGGAGAGTCGGGCACACACAAGATACTCAAGAAGTACTCATTAGCAAGAGCCATGGGGTGGCTCTGATTTTCCTATATATCTCTGTAAGATTTGGGGCAAATATCCTTTTCACACTAACTGGCTAGAAACTTGACATGGCCAAGGCCCATGAATAAAGCAGGCCTTTCAGTCACCATAAAGAGGACACAAAGGGAGACCTGCACAGCCAGCAAGGGCATCTTTGGGAGATGCCTGTAGATAAGACCAAGCTTCCTGCTTAGACCGCCCAGCTTCCCATAATGGGTGGTTTCCCAGGACTGGAGGGGTCAAGCTTTTTGCCAGTTAACACCTTCACTCCAGGCCCACAGTCCTGGGGAGGAAGCAATCAAGATAAGAGACATTCTGTCATTCCTACCTACCCACCGGTCACTGTTTAGGTTGCCCCGATCCTTAGCAGGCCCCCAGGAAGCAGAAGGTGGTGGTACAGAGACATAGTATGACGCAGAGATTGAAGTCCTTACCTGAGTGGCTTCTGCTGAGGCATTGGACAGGGCTCCCCACTTAGGACAACAGCACTAGAAACAGTGACTGGGAGACCTGGGCTCAACTCAGTTCATCCTAGGCCTGTTTGTCCACTTTGCCTCCCAATCACCACCCCGTCCTCCATCCTCCATAAAAACAAACGAGAGGAGTTTGGTGAGGGGCATGTCATCATTTAATGATGTAGATCTTTGGTGTTTCCCTCATTAGCAGTCAGACTATCCCCTCTCCTCCCACCACAATGTTTCTATGAGTTACAAACAGAAATCACATTTTCATACTAAAAACAAAATAATCAGAGCCTTGATTTTCTCCACTAGAAACTACACGTACAGTTCAAGATTCTACATGCAACACCTTAAATCACAGACCAAGACCTCACATTCTGACCTGGAGTCTCATCCCCTCTCCCAGCCTTGGGCTGGCTTTGGCCTAGGCTCAGGTAATACTGACACCCACAGGTGCTGCTCTGAGGGCCTTGGGGGATGCGGTGGGAGGAGCCTGGTGGACAAGCCCTGGGGGCTGGCCAGCCCACACCCCCCACTCCTGAGTGAAGACCTGCCCACCATCCCTGGACTCCGCCCTATAACAGGCAAGCAGGCTGCCCCTTCACTCCATGGTTGTCCCCCATTACCAAGTGCAGAAGTCCCTGTCCTCAGGAGTCCAGTAGCCTGGCCTGGCCCCTGACAGTGGTCTCTGTGGGGTAAAGTGAGAGAGAGGTTGAAGCTTTGAAAGGCTCAGGGATGGAGATGGTTTCTGGGGGCCAGGCCATTCCTCCTGCTCTTGGGCTCCTAGTGGCTCTGCCCACACGACAGGTGGACAAGACAAAGCTGCCCATTGGCCACTGTCCGGGGTGGTGTGGCCCACATGTGGAAGACTATTCACCCTTCTGGGGCTCTCTGCTGAGGGCTGAGCCCCTTGAGTCCTGTTTCTAGGAGAAAGGGAGATTCATGGCAGGGATAACCACTTCTTCCTCCATTCACACTCAGCACAGCAGTGTGACTCCCCTGGGCTCCAGCTCCTGGAAGGTTCTAGTCCCCTGAGGCAAGCCTTGCCCATTTGACTGCTTCGTGCCCGCTGACTCTGACTTCCTCGGGACCCCCCACCCTCTCGCTCCTGTTCCCTGCTGCAGCCCGAAGCTCCTCCATGTGTACAGCTCCCAGTCAGCTGTGAGGTCCGGTTTCTGCTCAGCGGTCCGAGGGGAAGCACCAGTGCACACGTTTGTCTCTACCTGTTCCGTGGCTCCCCACTGGGGCCAGCAGCTTCCCCCCTGCTGCTGCCACCGCCGCCGCCAGGAAGGGGGTTATTATTGGTCAGGTCGCAGTGCAGGGTTGGTCCCTCAGTGCCGGGAAGGGGAACAGGAGTAGGGGCAGGGGAGGAAGAGGGCAGGGGTGGCTGGGGTGGCTCCCGCCCAGGGGTACCAGGCTGGTCCCAGGAGGCTGTCCGAGGGCTTAGGCCTCGCTCTGCCAGTTGTCCAGGTTCCGGGAGCAGTCCCCGAGAGGTGGAGGGCTGGGGCGAGGAGGTACGGGCGGCACTGGGCTCAGTGCCTGTCTGAGAGCTGCGGTGAATGCGGTGGCTGACGATGATGTTGTTGCCGAAGCCACCCATGGAGGCCATGGTGGTGCTCTGCTCCCGCTGCACCACAGCTGTCATGCCCCCTTCTGCCATCAGCCGCTGGATCCTGCTGAGGGCGTCTTCCCCACTTGCACCGTACTCTGAGCCCTCACCTGGAAGGTATAAAGCAGGAGAGAGAGGGAATTAGTTGTTGGCTTGGTCCTCTGAGCCAGGCAGGCAACTGCCAGCAGGAGCTGGGGGAGTCTAGGCTGAAAGCAGAAACAAGAAGCCCACTCCCGCACTCTGGGAATCAATCAGACGAGAGCGATGACTCCTGGAATGATCCTAATTCACTTCTATTCTAGTGGTGGGAATCTGAGGCCTAGGATGGCATGAGGCAGCCAAAGCCACTCAGCCAGTTAGACAGAACTGGACCAGAAGGCAGGTGTTCGGCTTGAAGCCTTTTGTCACCAGTGGCAGGCTTGTCATTAAGCGGAAGGCTGAGCAGGGCCCAGCCAGCTTGCTTTGCTGCCTGCTCCCTGTCGGGGTGACCGGGTAGCCCTGGGATAGGGTATGATGACTGCTCTTTGGAAAGAACGGGCAAACCACAGGGTGTGTGGCCCAAAGGCGAACAGTCCGCTCTGCTTCATTTCATAGCTGGGCTCTTTCCTCAGTGCTGTTTTGTTACTTCCTAAAAGTCCAGGAGGAAGACTGGATTCTAAGTGTCCCCTAGAAGACATCCCATTGCCTTCTCTCCTCCCTCCCCCAGCAGCCTTCCTAAGTTATTTCCCACATACTGTTCTCCTGGGGCTGGATGCCCGATACCCTCGCCTTTTCCTGGAGACAGGCAACTGCCCAAGCCTGAGGTTTTAGCCTGCATCTCCGGGGAGGGAGAGAAGGTTCTACTTCTTCCCCACAAGGGCCTAGGCATTCCCTTGTGTGGTAGCAGACAAGGCTTTGGCTCAAATCTCAGTTCTGCCACTCAGCAGCTGTGTGATCCTGGACAATCCCTTAACATCCACATCCTTCGGTTTCCTGACTTTGTAAAAATGGGATGGAAACAACCAGCCCGTGTGGCGCTGAGGAAACGAGAGAATGCTGTGAGGCGCAGGGCGGACACTCGGCCCGTGGTGGTGGTGGTGACGAGCTTGGGGTCTGGAGAGGAGCTCTGTCCTGAGGGACCTCCCCTCTAGCCTGTGCGCAGCCCAAGCTGGAACTAGTGACTTGTTTCCCCTGGCTACTTGCTGGCAGTTTGGGATTTTGCAGATTTGGGGCTTTGACAAGGAATGTTTTCTTTTTGGGGGTACTCGTTGTCGACAGTTATTTTTGCAAGACTTTCCTCCCTGCCCAGTGCCTTCTGTTTGTTAGAGCTGGATTTCCAGGCAGCCAGTGTCACAGCGTGGTGGTGTCTAAGGCCCCTTCTGACCTCTTCCTCCTTGCTGGTGCTCAGCAGCCTCACGGGGTTGCTCTTCCTCAGGTCTTAATGAGGCAGTTCTCCTCGGCCCCAAGCAGTGGGGACTCCGCTTGGGCTTTTGCTTACGTCCAGCCGGCTTTTCTCCAGATCTCCTGGTAAACTCAGCCCATCCACCTTCTGCCCTCCAAGGCAGCTGCCCTTACATGCCTTCCCCTCAGATGGCTCAGTGCCAACTTCCAGGACAGAAACAAGAACTTGCAGGGCTCGTTTTCTCTCAGGGGACAAACCATCCAACAGTGGGGCAGAGCAGCAGAGGAAAGGTCAACTTAGGGCCCTGGCGCCAGCATGAATGGCTTCTATCCTGTGAGCCAAAAGGGCTGCCTGGGGAGGCCCACGAGGCCCTCCCTGTGCTCACTGCCACCTGCACCGCTTTCTAAGAACTCTGCCCTGAAGGCCTCCCCAGCCCGGTCTGGGATGTGCAGCGGGCTGGCCCGGGGCCTGCTGGCATTGGAGCTCACTGTGCTGGGCTCTGTGCCGGGTGAACTATCAAGCTCTTTTCTAGGTGTAGGACAGGGCTGCGCCGGACCCTAAGGGAGCTGCCGCAGCCAGGGCCTCGGGATCTGGCACTCATATCTGGGCCCTGGTACCCTCACGCTGCGCCTGTGGCTCCAGTCCTGGCTACCTCTCAGCCTGATGATGGCCATATTTCCTGCCTCATCTTGCTTTTTATATTGTCTCTTTTTACCCAGCCTCCATGCTGCTTCTATTACCATTCCAATTAAGCTCTGATTCACTGAGTTCTGGTTAAATCCATACTCTTCAAAACCTAGCAGCTCCAAGAGCCTCCAAGTAGTCAAGACTCCTTAGCTTGATATTTAAAGATCCTCTGGTCAGGTCCCAGTCACTTTCCCGAGTGCCCCTTTTTCCTGCACCCAGTGACCTTACTAGAGTCGACTCAGTGCTGCTGTCTGCCTGCCTGCCCTGCCCACACACACACAGGGACACACTGTGGACGCTCCATCTGCTCTGCACTTGTCCACTGCCTCATGCCTAAGACCCGCTTATTTCAAGGGCCAATGCGAATACCAACTGTCTCACTCAGACTCCTGTGGTCCCCTAGCTGGAAGTGGCTGCTCCTTCTCCAAGCCCTCCCAGTGCCCATACCTCTCTGTGTAACAGTTATCTGTGGCAGTGGCATCACCTTTCTGGGCTGTACATTCCTGAAGGCCTAAGGCTAAGTTGTATTCATCTTTGGGTCCAGTGTCTAACGTGTGGTTTTGCACTTGGTGTCTATTTGTCAGATGAATGTGTGAGTGAATAAAAGGGTCTCCAAGATGCTTACAGGTGCTCCTGACTTAAAGTGGCTTCTGAAAACTGATCACATGCTCCTCTCTGCTGTGGAAGAAGCACGTGTGTCTGTCTCCTTTCTGGATTCACTTTTTGAGGCAGGAAACAGGGCTTCTTCTCTGAATCTGATTCCCTCTGTAATACTTTTGGATGCATAGTCCCCAGCATAAGACCAGACGAAAAGTAAGTGCTCAAAAAAGACTGATGGAAGAATGAAAGATGTACACACAACAGCTTCAGCCTAGGAAGCTGTGAGCTGTGCTTCTCTCTTGGGAATTCTAAGCCAAGGCTAAGGGCCACTGAAGGCAGCCAGCACATCCTTCAAGAGGAAAACACACTAAGGGCCTGAGGGAAATGGTGGCCATGGCCGAGGATCCACGTTATCGGCTCCAGAAGCAGTGATGGCCAGGGGTCAATTCTGCTGTCTCCTTCCCTGTAGCAAAAGCATTTCTTTTTGTCTTTGAAAAATGGGAAATTGATTTAGTGTTGACGTGAGATCTTTCCTTGGCAAGTTCTAAGATACACTTTGGATGCAGAGGCCAGGGTGGAACCAGCAACTTCCCATAATGCCCGGTAACCTCACTTAATTCTGGGGGTTTCCCTGTAAAGAAGAGGGAAGAAAGGTTGAGTCAAAGGAGGAGTTGCCCTTTGCTTCCCTCAGGGGCCACTGTGGTCTTCTAGCCTTCCCTTCTCACATTTGCTTTTCCCTGGTCCAGGGCCCAGGCTACAGCAGCTGGTCTGTTGTCTTCACCAGACAAGAAAGAGGCCCAGGCAACCTCTTCCCAGTGGTCGGAGGCAGAGCCATAGCCACAGGCTCCCCAGTAGTGCAGCACAGCCAGGATCAGGGTCAGGGCCTTGCCTCTGCTCAATTCCTTCCTTCCACATACTTCCCGAGTGCCTACTGTATGCCAGCAGGCACTGGATCAGAGCTGGGAGCAAACAGTGAGCCCAGGGAATGGGCTCAGTGACAGGATAGGAAAGTTTCAAAACTGGACAAGCAAAAGAGCCGACACCTGCAAATCCCCTCTATGGAGGTCTCTTCCTAGAAGTCCTAGAGAGGGCTGAAAGGATTTTAATCAACTTTTTATAGAACAAGAAAATGAGAAGTAGCCTGGGGGCCCTCCGGTGCTAGCTGATGGGAACGGGCTGAGGGAGGGGCAGACCACAGAACAGTAATTACTACAAGGCAAGCTTGTTTCCCACACTAATAATGCAGGTGCCCGGAATGTGTATGTGTGGGAGGGGGTCGTGCAGGGGGTAATCCCCTCACCCTGGCCCCACCGTCTAGCTAAGCCTAGAAGAAGGTTTACCAGGGTTTCTTCTACATGTCCCTACAGATGCGGTCACCAGCTTGCAACCGTGGAGAGACGGGGCATAGGTTGGGGTGGTAGTGGTTTGCGAAGCAACTGTGCCTGCCTACTGGATGGGAAAGGTGGGACAGAGAGTCTAAGCCTAAGAAGACTCTTGATTCCTGGTCATTCTAAGCCTCACTATCAGAGCAGCAACAGTGGTCAGTGGTCAATGGGGTTAGCACCTCAGAACAAGGGTCCTGGCCCCAAGAGAGAGAAGGCTGGCCAGTGACACCATTCGTCAATCTACACACCCTTCCCTCAACCCGTACCTCTTCTCCTTCTACTTATTTCTAGGTGTGGGGTTTTCCGAAAGGGACTATGATGCTGTGAAGAGCTGAAGGTCCAAAGCCACAGGTCAAGTTCACAGGGCTAAAGGCAGCCGCAGCAAGTTGAGAGCCTACTCTGTCAAGGCGCCAGCTCCCAACTGCCACTCCTGCTGAAGAGAACCTCTGAAGGATTCACTCTCTATCACTGGCTCTCCTTTATGGGGACAAGACAGGGAAAGAATGAGGTTCTGGCCTTCTGAAAGGGAGCCTCCTTCGTCTGCCAGCCTAGCCCCCAAACAGGAAGAAAGAAACTTATTACTGACTGGAGGTCAGCAATAGGCTGATGTTAATCAAGAAAAAAGTAGAGCAATCACTTGGTAAATTATATAAATGTCTAACCACTATACTGTACACCTGAAACTAATATAATATTGAATGTCAACTGTAACTAAAAAAATTAAAGAAAAAAAAAAAAAAGTGGATTCTCTGGGAGGTGAAAACTAGAAGATGCCCTCGCCAGCTGGCATCTGATGTACTTTACCTCCAGGAGGAAGGCCTCACCCCAACCCAGGTCCCTGTGATCTGCCCTCCCAACTCGTCCAGCCTCAGTTCTCACCATGAGCTGACAGGCCACGAACATGAACCTGCCAGTGGTCAGCTGTGTACAGTGTGATGTTTTAGAAGTTGATGCCCTTACAGGTGCTGTCCCCTCTCCCAGAAATGGCTCTCTCACCCCTTCCCTGACCCCACTTTGCTTAACTAACTCCTACTCACCTTTGAAGGCTCAGCTCAGGATCACCTCTTCCAGAAGTCTTTGAGCCCCACAGACTGGACATGGTCCCTCTTTTGAGCTCCTGAGGTCCTTATCACAATAAATATCTTCCTCCCTCTCTAGACTGAGTTCCTCGGGGAAGCATCAAGGCCTACCTGTCTTTGCACCTTAAGTGGCTGATACATGGTAGACACTTAGTAAACAGCCATGAGATTAAATGCGAGAGACTAAGGCTCAGTCTTTAGCCTAGGGATGGCTGGAGGAAGCTTCAGCTCTTTCTTCCTCAGAGGCCTGAAGCTGCAGCTGGCTGCGGCAGCCGGCACTGCCAGCGGCTTACGTCCACCCGAAAAAGAGTCATGGGCCTCAGGTGCAGGAGGTGGCCTAGGCCACAGACCAAAATGGGACTTAATTTTTAAAACTTTCGGTTCACGGCAGCAAGAAGGACAGTGCCTGTGGGGGGAATGTCGCATAGAAAGCTGTTCCCTAGGGGTGACACAGGCAAATTTGTTACTCTTTGCCTGATGTACACCATGGCCTCTCCCATGGTCTTTTCAGCAAATGGCTTAACACAGACCTAGAAAATGCACGTCTGTTTTGAGGCTGGCTTGTTTGGAGCTCAGACCAGCAAGGGGGCTGGGGTAGGGGGTAAGGAGAGTGACTGAGTGAGAACAGCCTGTTTAACACAGCTGCTAACAGACTCCAAAGTGGCTTGAGCTCTATCGCTGGGAAGTGCTAATTGGTTCTTAGAATTGGTTCTTAGAGGTGTGAGGCCGGCAGAGAGCCAGGGCGGAGGCTGCTGAGCCACACCTGAATAAGTGAGAGGTGGATGGTGCTCCAGAAGCACAAGAGGGCCTCACCTGTGGCAGTCTCAAATCTGCCACACCTGCAGGGAGAAGACAAGCTACCCTGTGGGAGGCCTGGGGCGCATGTCACTGGAATGAGAGTTTGTAGGAGTGAGTCTCTCTTGTACCCTTTCCATCTAGGCTGCTTCCTTCGATCTCTCTCTCTGAAAGAAGGGCCTCTGTCCTCCCAAGTTTCAGAGGAGAGGGAGTTCAGGGTACTTGGTGGAAAAGCGGGATGAGCAGCTCGGCTGGCTGGAATCAGTGACCCAGATCAGGGAAATGATGTTCTTGCCTGAGCGGACTCTTAATGCCACCAGGAGGGCCTTACCCAAACAGGTGAGAGGTCCTCATTCTGACTGGGGAGTGGCATTCTCTTAGCACCACCTGTCTATGTGCGGGGACTGGGAGCCTTTGGGGGGGTTGATGATGGTCCCAATCACCCACCTCTAGACCCAGTTCCCCTCTGGCATGACGTGGCTCTTACCTTCCCCAGGACCTGGAGCTGCTGTTCCTGGCTCCTGTATCTCCCTCTCTGTCTGTGTTTCAGCATTCTGCAGCTGGAGGGCCAGAGTTTGGGTGCCCTGAGATGTTACTGAGGTGGTGGGGTTCCGGGGCTGCAGACCAATTGCATTCATCAGACCCATGTCTCTGTCTGTCCTCCATGTGGCTCTGCTGGTTCTAGGGAGAGTAAGGCAGACATGAGTCAGGCAGGGCTTGGGATAGCTCCCTGCACAGGTCTCTGTGGGCTCCATGCCACTCCTCATGGCACAGCCTTGGCCAGGCCTGCAAGCCGAGAAGAGAAGCCCTACACTCCCACGGCTCCCTCCTGATGGTGGTAACTCGTCGGTGTCCGTTCTTCTTCAGATTAGTCCACACTTCTAGCTGGTCAGTCACTCCCTTAAACAAAAAGGGCCTTCCTGAGGAAGACAGAGGTGGCTGGCCTTAGAAGATTCAGGAAGACACCAACTGAAATCCATGGGGCAGACTGAGCAACAGAAGGACCTTTCTCTCTAGCTTTTCCTTTTCCTTCCTTCTAACTATATCTGACAGGACTCCAGTGTAAATTCCTGGAATTTCCACCAGATCTCCCCTTTGGAGAAAAGGCACCGGGACTCTTAGGAGGCTGTTCTGGGATCCTCCTTCGGGACCTTCTGAAAACAGACCCTTGCAGGGAGGCAGCACAAGCTGCTCCATGAGTAAGGCCCAGGCCTAAGGCCGGCACCCCAATTCGCTTTGGCATTTCCCAGACCCTGACCATTGGGAGAGCTAAAGCTGGCAGCAGAGGAAGCCCAGGACTTCGGAGAGGGTCAGCAGCCACTCACACTTCTAGCTGAGAACTATTCCTCTAGCTATGCCCTGCAATGCCTCTAGGAAGCAGTGACTGCCTTTGTTTTTTCAAAATGTTCTAGTCTTTATTAATGAATTAAGTGATACGAGAATCAATCCCAGGTTCCTACTCTCTAACTGGTCCCCAAGCTGACGCTTTGGGCAGCTTGGTCTCTGAGGCCCTGGTCACCTGGGAGATCATCCACACATTCTCCCTGGGTCCCTGCACCACACACACACTTCCAAGGGAAAGGATCCCTCTCCAGTGCCCTGTCTTCTCCCCTCACACCAGTGTGCCCAGACACCATGGCCAGGAAGGGAGAGGACCAGAGGGTGTCCTAGCCTGTTCTGAATCAAGACTCTGAGAGCAGAGGTTTTATTCTTTCTTAGCCATGGAACACTTTACTCAAATGAAATCATGTGCAAAAGCTCAATGCATGAAGGAGATCAAAGAAGTCACTTTGGATGAGGAGATACACCCAGAGAGCCCTGGATCGAGTCTGAGGGCACTACCCGAGAGCCCATCAGACGCAGGACGGACAGGCCCCCAGCCAGCTGCACTGCTCCTCCTCCACAAACTCACCCAGGCCTTTCACTGCTTCGGCTGTTGGAGTGGACAGTGAAGACAGTCTCGTTCAGCTGGTCCCAGTAGTACTCAATACCAGAGTTTGAGGCTCTGAAAATCAGTTGGGAAGGATGGAAAAGATGCAAGGTGTTAAAGAGATGGAATAGCCAGAACTCTTTACAATTCCAAGGCTTTGTGGACCGTGGCCTGGTAGCCCTCTTTTCTCTCTCCTGGGGCTGTGCTGAGACCAGAACCAGAGACACTCCATCAGGATGTTATACAAATGCTCAGAGGTGGTTTTAGCCTCTTCCTTCCCACAAAGTCTACGCGGTTCCTCCTTCAGGCTCAGAGATAGCAAAAAAAAAAAAAAAAAAAAAAAAAAAAAAAAAAAAAAGCCACACTGGACATAGGCAGTGGGCTGAGTGTTCTTCAGGCATAGAGAAGGCGAATGGCAGGACAGAGAGGCCAGAGAGGCCCTGGAGAGACAGGGTGCCACAGACAGCCCTGCCTGCAGGGAATGCTTAGTGCTCAGTAACAGAGGCTCCAGAAACAGAAAAGTCTCAGGGTCCCTACTGCCATGGGGCAGGGAGAAAGGAAAATAAGAGTGCCTTCGCATTCTTCATTTCCTTGGAGTTCCTGCTGAGCTGGAAAGGCCTCCATCTCTTTCTATTCTAGACCTGGAGCCTCCTTTGCCGGAGTAGGCTGGACAAGCAGTTGGGGAAGGTGATCCTTGAGCTGAAGAAGACCCTAGCGGCGCTCACAAACATCTTACAACAAGGAGAGCGCCTTGAGTGGTGATGGGCTGGACTGCTGACAGCAGAGAAGAGCTTCTATCTGTCGAGTTCTCCAGGCCGCCGCGTCCCTGCTTCCTTCCCCTGCAATGGGCTGTCGAGCAGTTTCTTCCAACCTCACAGGGGCACAGCTGCCAGGAGGGAAGCAGTGGCCTCCCATCTTCTATGCCGATTTACCCCCTGAGGCAGCAGTTCTGGCTGCTGGCGGCGGGTCTCAAACACAAGACTGCTTAGAATTTTAGAGATTCCTCCCTAGACCGGCCACCATGGTTGAAGGTAGGGTACCGTTACTGGTGAGAGCAGGGGAAAGGGGTCTCTTTGAGCCCTTTTATTGGAACTCCAGATCCATGTAAAGATCCTAAAAGATACCCGAAGAAGCCAGCTCTGCTTCCAAATGGGACAGGACATGCACATGTGCTTGAAGGGCTCTCCTATGGACTGAAGTGCGTCCCCCAAATGCACGTGGAAACCCTATCCTCCAATGGGACTATCTAGAGACAGGGTCCTTAGGAGGTCATTACGGTTAAATGAGGTTATGAGAGTGGGACCCTAATCCGGTGGCACCCATGGCCGTATCACCATGTGAAGACATGGTGAGAAGGCAGTCATCTGCAAGCCGGGAAGTGAGTCTTCACCAGAACCCAACCATGCTGGCACCTTATCTCAGACTTCCAGCCTCCAGCATTAGGAGAAAATAAACTTCTGTTAATTAAACCACCCCAGTCTATGGCATTATATTATGGCAGCCTGAGCAGGCTAAACAGTCTCCAACAACAGCCAGTTTTTAAATCTACAAGCCTGGGTTACCTTCCTTTAAATGACAGAACTTCTCCAATGAAGAAGAGAGCAATCGAAATCTGTGGGTTCTGAAGGGGTTAGCCAGGAAGAAATGAGTTGTGCGTGTGTATGTGTGTGTGTGTGTGGGGGGGGGGGAGGTGGTGATGTAAGGTGCTTCCTTCCTAAACAGGAGGACTAGACAGGACAGGGACCTGACAGAGCTTGGATGATGAGGGGCTGTTATGTCAGGGGGCTGTTACCACAGGCCTAGGCACTGAGCCCCCAAGCCTGTCTTTGGAGGGAAAAAGCCACAGCCAAAGCAAAAGTGCTCTCGCTTTCCCTGCTCAGTACTAACCCTCTCAGCAACTCCCAAGGGCCCGCAGCGCTGTGGATTTGATGTGATCTTCTACAGACCACCCCTTTAAAGAGAGCCATCTCCTCCCTCCTCCAAACACTCAGCTGTTTTTGTGGTGGTTGTCTGAGAACGACAGGGGCACTGGAGAGTGAAGGGGAGAGGAGTGGACTTGATGTTAGGGAAGAGGCAAATGGCCAAAAGTCAACAGCAGAGGCCTCCAAAAACAAAGCCAACACTGCCAGCTGCCAGGGAGCCTCTGATTTACAAACTTGTCAAGATTTATTGACAGGTGGCAATACCACATGCGTCCCTGCCAAATCCTTCCTCTGTAATTCCTGCTAGCCAGGACTGGTTAGTGACAACAAACCGTCATACCAAACCTACACCAAACTAAGTAGTGCATGACTGGGACTCTTCCTTCCTATCTCAGAAAAGAGGCCACTGAAAGTCCACTCTCTAATCTGGGACTGTCAGCCTGATACTAATGGTCAAAGGGTGCCCTCAGACACTGTCCATCTGGCAGCTTATGTCATCAGCTCAGAGCTGTGGACTCTGGCCATTTACTAACAAGGTCAACTGCAGTTTAACCAGAACGGGGGCAACGGAGACTGTATCAGACACACTGCTCCCATCTCCCCACCACCCGATCCTTTCTGGTTCCACCAACAGGACTAATTCTAGCCCTGATTTGTTCTGCTTTCTGTGGTCAGAGTAGCTCAACTACGACAAGCTCACGGATTTAAAGATTTGGTTGAAATTCTAGGTTTCAAGGAACAACGTTGAAGACACCTTCTCTGTGGAAACTCTTACCCTTCAATACCCAATATCACAGATTTCCACCTATGAGCTAAAGAACAGTCCCAACGATCTCCTTCCTCCTCGAGTATTAATGAGGATGAATGAATCACTATTTGCTCTAGGTTCTTCCTGAAAGCTAGGAAAACACACAAAGGGACGAAGAAGAATGGGAAGGCCAATCAGGGTCAGCCTTGTCAGATGGACTTCTACCTGACACCTGGCTTCTTTCAGCAGCACCTGTAAACTGTGCTTCTGGGCTTGGCTCAATAACTCCCTCACAGCTGGGACCTTCCAGACTCCCTGAACCCAGCTAAGAGCCAGCCTGGCCTCCTCAGTAGTGACAATGCTCTCACAAGAAACTCTGGCTCTGAACTTCCCAAGTTCTATGGAATATTCCCTTTGAGAATATTCTTGGCTACACAGGCTGGGACCACATGGTTGTCTCTTTGGGAAAAAGGACTGTTTCTAAGAAGACCAGTGTTTATCCCTGCTAGCTCTGCAATGTGAGAAAGAGCTGGCACCTGCTTCTTGTGGAGCAGCCTAAAAGTAGTCTCTGTGGCTCCCCCTTTGATTCAGAGGCGAACCTTTCCCCTCCTCGGTCAGTGATGATTGACTGTAATCACTGCTGACGATGGTAGCTCCCTCCTGAGGGACAGAGCTGGTACCTTGTCAAGGGTCCCACACACAGCCAAGGGGCCAAATTGCCCCACAGTTCCAGCCTACTTTTTTCTGACAGGAGTCCCTGAATTCCATCTTCTGAGCTGACTGTGAGAAGAAGTGGTCTTCCCAGCAACACCTCCTTCCCATTTGTAGGGCTGATCTATGAAGCCGGAAGTGAGCAAGCACCCCCTCACATCAATCTGGTACTTCACACCCACTGTGGTTATTGGTGGGGGTGTTGGCTCGGCTGGCGGTCAGCCAGAGGCACAGCACCAGCTTGGGAGGAGTGGCGGGTGGGGAAGCAAAGCAAAGGAGGAAGGAGTACCTCACTGCTAGGAAGGGTGGGGTGACTGGGCTATCAGCCACTGTAATGGCTTTGCACAGGGGTTGAAGGGCCAGTTGTTCATCTCCTCACCTGTGCTAAGAATTTCCTTCCCTGGAGAGACAGAGCGTTTCCTTAGGCCTTTTTCTACTGTCTGTGGGGTTTTAGGAGCACACCAAGAGATGCCCAGGGCGCCTGTTACCTCTGTCTTGGCGCATGAAGAGGGTACTGATGCTAAGACAATGGAGGAGAAATAAATAGCACAAAATGAGGTGCAGCTGCTTGTGCCCGGGACAAGGGCAGACAACCACCTGTTTTGGAGGGAGGGTTTTAATCTTGGCTCAGCTGGCTGGCTGGATCCTGTGCCCTTGGGAATGGGTGTGTCACACAGGGACAGGCAGCAATCCTTAGGCAGCTGTCTACTAAAGAGACAACAACCCTGAGCTCCTACTTGCCTATTTTGTTCTCATTCTAGGCCAGAGATCAGCCATATAGACAACACAGAGAGACCAACCTCTCTGTAGCAATCACTTGACGAGCTTAAGTGTCTCACGCCATCTAGAGCTGCATTCTTTATCTGAAGTCTTAAGAGAGTTATAAAGTTATGTGTCCTTGTGGTACGTTTTTCTGTGGATGAGTAAACACTGCTTTCATCAGAATTTTAAAGGGGTTTTTTATTGAGAAAAGATTAAGAACCAGCTACAGAACAGAGCTCTGGATTGAAATTCTCTCACTGATCTGCTGGGAGACTCTGGGTGAGTCTTAACTTCCTTACCTGAATATTGTTCAGTCTCCTCTGCAAAACAACCATACAGATATGAAGGTGACTGGAGAAGCTCTGAACAACTTAGGACAAAGTCTGTCCACATTTTAATTTGTATGGTACCCTTACATATCTGGCCCTAAGATTTGGGGTATTTGCAAACACGACCCAAGAAATCAGGAGAAATGGCAACACCAGAACAGACAGGCTAAAGCAGCTCTCTCTAACCCAACACAACTTGGTATGTGATGGGGATGCTGTTTGCTGTGTCAAATGCTAGTGCCACCTTGCTTATGAAAGAGGCTTGAGTTCCTGGTGGGTAAGGAAATTCCCCAGGCAGTCCAAGATGGCTTCAGCCTGCTGAGACTCCGGACAATGAAGATGACATATGGGGAGAAGAGCGAGGCCAAAGCCAGCTTGATGTTTAGCTGAGGTGTCTGTGACTCACACCAAGTATGTAGGCTGGGGTTTCAGACATCGAAGCCTTTGTGGGGCCATGACAAACTGGAGGTAGAGATTCTGCCTCTATAAGAGCAGAT
Organism: Rousettus aegyptiacus; assembly: GCF_014176215.1. Classification (NCBI taxonomy): domain Eukaryota; kingdom Metazoa; phylum Chordata; class Mammalia; order Chiroptera; family Pteropodidae; genus Rousettus; species Rousettus aegyptiacus. The sequence continues at coordinate 108,271,711 of NW_023416308.1, forward strand.
CACTTTTGCAAGGGAGGGGGCCAGGAGTCTGGCAGGGACAAAGGTTAGTGGCTAGATCTACAGACAAGACAATAATGCTGAAGAAAGATGTCTTGGAGAAACAGGGAAGGAAAGGCATGTAACTACAACATTGGTAAGAGTAAAATTATGGTCCAGAATCCTGGGCCAGTTTTGGAAAAACATATCTATTAGATTCCTCTTATAAATTCCTAAGAAAAGAGGAAGATATAAGAGAATCAGTCCCATATGTTTTGGGGAAAAAATATTTCAGGGAAGACTGATTTTGGGACTGTGACAGGCCAGGGGGAAGAGCAGGAAGTGACAGTCTTAGTGCCTGGGCTAACAGTGGTACCGTCGTGAAAGAAGCAGGCTGTGTGCTGGAAAGGCACAAGGAGCTAGTGAAAGGGGGTGTCTGGGGACAGAGCCTGAGAAGAGCACAGCTAGCAGACCCAAGCAGTCTCCCAGCTCCAAGAGCAGCCTGACTAGGTCAGGCTGAGCTAGCAGCCTCTCTTTGGGAGGGACTCTGAAAATCCCAGATGGACTCAAAGAGCCGTCCTTAGAACCAGGTTTTTTCTCCTGGGCGCAATCACTAGTCATCTATCAGGCCACAAGAACTGACTCAAATACATACTCTATGAAAAATCACCAAGGGCCCTATCAAAAGGCAACGTGGACACTCCCAATAGCCAGAGACCCTACCAGCAGTCACACCATGCTCTGTGGTCTGTAAAACACCCTTGGAGAAGACTCTACACCAAGTGAGGGAAACATTAGGATGGCCTGGAGGCAGAAGTGGCATTTAGTCGGCTGGAACCCAGCAGCAGCCCACACAGCAATCAGCTTGATCTGTTCTGAAGCACAGAGCTTCACACTCCACACCTGGCTGTGTATGGAATTTGATGACAGACCTGGCTGACTCCCCGGGTCTTGAGTGAAAGGATGCCTGAATAGACCTCTATCTTCCAAAAGCCAGAGGAAGGGGAAGGGGTGTCATCAGGACTTAAGAGAGAAATGCTTTGGTTCCCTACCCACTCCGACCTCTACTTCAAGACCAGATAATAATCATTTTGATTTTAAATTGAGCTTTTGAATCTGCGTTTACTATTATGAGCCAGAGCCCCAAGCAGAAAGGAAAACAGGCAGAACACAGACAGAGCCAGGCAATCAGAGATCAGTGGCTTGACAAATTAGGGCTTTAACAATACTCTATTTCTAATTTTATTTCTTAAGTTAATGTCCATGGAATTTACACAAACCCAAGATTACCTGTTGAATTTTTCAAAAAGGGTTTAGAAAAGAATCTTTGATAACCATGCTTTTTTGCCTGTGGAGAAACTTTTATAATCACTAGGGAACCAGAGAACAAAAGAAAACAAACAAACAATACTGCCTTCAATATAAGAAGACATGATAGCTATATCAGTCTTTGAAGATTTCTGGAATGAAGTGCTAACCCTATCATCCTCTAAGTGAAAAGGACCCTTTAAGGAGTGAGGGTGAGAATAAGGCAGGCTCTAGCAGGAGTTAGATTTCCCATCTAAAAGACCCCACCTCACTGGCCAGATCCACACTGTGGTCAGAGGTAGATGACCACCCCCCAACCACCCCTGCCACCCCACTGAGCCACTCACTCTGGTCGGCAGATCACCAGGTCTCCTTTGTTGGTGCCATAGGCCAGGCCGAGCCCAGGCTCAGGCAGCCAACGTGCAGAGTTGATGCTGACATGTCTCCGCTGGTCAGCAGGCATGGGGTAAAGGACGTTGAAAACTCTCTAGTGGAGGAGAAAAGAGAGAACAAAAGAGAATGGGAGGAGAAACAATGTTACCAAGAATAACAAAATCCGGGGAAGAAACAAAGTCCCTTCTACGGCCTGAAGCAAGTTAAGGACAGGGAGGAAAGGAGCCGATTAGGCTGGGATGGGATGACCCCTATGACATCTTGGGGTAGCATCTTACTTTAGGTGAAGGCTAGGACTCTTTCAAGAAATACTAGGGGCATACTCGGACTTTCTGCATGAAGCTAAGTTGTGCTTTCCTCACAGCCTTTTAGCACCTCTCACACCACTGATTTAAGGAAACCCCCTGGAAAGCCCGACTGAGAGCCTAGCTCACCAGGAAGGACCACCTCTAAACGTCCTCTGACCAGACAAACCAGGGAGAGCCAAGCTTGACCACACAGTCCTTTACCATGGAACCCACAGCACTCTCACTGCAGCGGGAATCAAAAGTAATAGCGAGGTGGGAGGGGGTGATAACACTGGAGAACATTCTTAATTTGTCTAATTAAAAGCAATGTTAAAAATGCTACTGTTAAAGAAACCTAAGAGGTGCAATAAGGTGTAGGAGGCAGGATAGAGGGGAATCTTGAACACAGAGGTACTGGATTTCTTTCTACCTCGTACAAAGCACCATTAGCTAGATTGTTTCCATTTCTCAAAGACTGAGAGTTTCCTTTCAATAGTCTACATTTTTCCAAAGCTACTCTTTTCCCAGGGGGCGGCTTAGCTACTGCCAGCGTTTGGGCTGAAGGTGGAGGAAAGCCTCCTAGTCTGCCTGGCCACGGAGCTACAGAAACAACTGTAGTCAGGAGCAGCGACATGGCAGTGGAAGAACGAAGGACATGGACTCTAGAGTTCCAAAGCCCTGATGTCACTGCCTAACAACTTCTCTGGATCTCAGTTTAAAAAGAGCTAGCACCAACATTCAAATAATTAGCCAGATTAAAAGAATCAATGATGGATAAAAAATGCCTGGTGTGATGCAAACTTATAAACGGTAACTCCAGTTATTACCACGAACCTGCATCTGGGGCTTTAAAAAAAAGGTTGTTAGGGCCTATGAAGAGGACAGGAAGCTGAGATCATAAACTGGAGTTTTAGTCATGATGTTTCTCCTTTTAAGCCTCCTCAGGTTTTACCCTATAAAATAGGGACGAAATTCATCTGTCTGTAAGAATTGACAGAGAAGAAAAAGAGACTAAATGAACAGTATAATTTAGAAACTAATATTAAAAAATGAATTTAGGGTGGTATGATAATAAGTATTTTCCTGATTATCCTAATGAGAGGTTTTAAAAAAGGGAAAAGTAGTAAAAGCCGATCTAGAGGACCACTGTGTTTCTGCAAATCAAGTCATAAGCTGCCTTGGATTTGGGAATGCTTGTTCATGTGCCTTCTGTATCTAACTGAATGGCCTTTACCAGAACAAGCTCTAGAATGGCATGTGTTTTCGATGTGCTGACACAGAGAATCCTGCTATGAATATTTTTCCAGGTTTTGTGGTGCTGAAAAATGTGCATGGGCCCTGCTATGGTCCTGAGGTTGAACAGGTCTACAGATACGGAGCTGGCTCTGGTTTGAGGCATAAGGCTGCCCCACAGCTGCTGCTTGGTGAACCTCCTGTGTCCTTCCTGTCTGACTCAACTCCAAACGTAAGAATTAGCCAGGGCTCCTTAAATTTATGGTCTAACTAAGGAGACTACTAAAAAAAGAGCTCAGGAGTATATGAATTTCTAAACTAGCCATCTAGAACATGGTTGCTTGATCTCTGGATAATATCTTCCTTGCATATATATATCCGGCAGGAGCCTTGAACAAATTCATGACACCACTCTCCACCAGCCTCACTGCTGACTATCCCTGGAGACAGCAACCCCAGTCTTTCCTCTCTGTACCTAACCAACCCTTTTCCTTCAAATCGGGATGGAGTATGGTGCCTTCTTCCTTTCTCACAGAGGTTTTTCACATTTCCAGAAGACAACCGTTTTTGTCCCTCTGACAGGCAATATGGTATTATATACACTACAAGGACAAAGTGATTGTGATCACACAATTGTGGCTGGAATCAATCTGCTGATTTTTTCCTTCTCCTAAAGGTCAGATGGTGTGAATGGGGTATACCCAGAGTTAATGAGGGGTGCGTGTTAGTTTCAGTGGGATGGCTGAGGAGAGCCTTGGTCTTGGCCTGCGGCAGCTCTGCATAAACCTCACAACAACCTCTCCCCTAAAATCACAATGATTCATAACTGCAGGGAATGGGGCAGAAGGGCCAGAGATGCAAGAAGGAGGTCACACGGTTAGTGAAATGGATGCTTATGGTTGTGCTGTTTTCTGATGCGGCGGGAGGGGGGGGTGGGTCTCAAAGAAAAGAATAAGAGAACTCTTTTCTAAAAATGTTCCAGACCAGGAAAGAAGAAAACAAATCTCTCACATGTCACAAATTTACTTTTTATAGTCTGTTGCTGCAGAGGGATTAACAAGCAAATACTATCAATTTGCTTCTAAGTACAGAAACCTGCTTTGGGGACAAACCCTCAAGAGGCCAGTAGGACAAATGACTCAGCTTAGGCGAGACAAGGTCAGAGGTATTGGTGAGAAATAATTAAAGGTTGAGACCCCCAGACCTTACTGCACAGATATATTCACAACTTCCATGGCTCTAGGAGTCATGGGGCATCGATTTGTCCTCTGGCTCTGGCAGACTCCCCCCATGCTCCCCCCGCTGAAGTCCTTAAACAGTGTTGAAAAAGCGACTCCCAAGTGCCCATCTCCTCCAATGTTTGGGCATTAAGCTAAATCCTGCTTTGTGGCAGGAAGCCAGAAAATGCCATGTGAAGATCAGCAGCCTCCGGGATTCCTGATAAGTACTTGCTTATCACACACTAATGTGGGGGTGGGAAAGAGGGAAATGAGGGCAAAAAGTCCGGGAGTGGAGATGAGGGTGAAGGATGAGTAGGGATCACCCATTTATAGGTTCTGGGAGGTCATCTTGTCCAATACTCATTTCACACATGCCTGAATCTAAAGGACTCCAGAGGAATGAGAATCTGGACCATTTTGAAAACCACTGAGATGTAGTTCCCACTCCTTTCTCTGGCTGGAGTTTAACAGCTCTCAAAGCACCTCACTGAGGGGGAAATACTCCTCACAATTAGCCCAAGAGACAAGAGAGTATCTGGGCAACAAGTTCCCCAATGCTGACAGATGATTAGGTAGCACTGTCTACTTCCTAACCATTTAAGGCTTCAGCCATTAGTCTTTCCATCTCAGTGACGGTATGATCTGTGAGGATCCTCCAGATTTCAATGGGAATTGGCTCTGGCTCTGTAAACCCATGACAAGAAATAAGATCTGAGATAGTGTAAAGCAGTGGTCCCCAACCTTTTTGGTACCAAGGACTGGTGCTTCTATGAGAATCTAATGCCTGTTGATCTGATGTGGAGCTGAGATGGTGAGGCTAGCGCTGGGGAGCGGCTGCAAATACAGATCAAGTTTCACTTGCTCACCTGCCGCTCATCTGCCGCTCACCTGCCACTCACCTGCCAATCACCTCATGTTGTGCGGCCCTGTTCCTAACAGGCCACAGACTGGTACCAGTCCACAGCCCAGGGGTTCGGGACCCCTGGTGTAAAGGACCGATACAGCCTTAAAGGCACCTGAACTTAAAGGCACCCTAAATATATAATAAGTAAAGGTTTCCTTAACACTACTCAGGTGCCATGGAGCTTCCCACGGGATGGGATGTTAAGGACAAAGCTGGATGGCCTGTCAAAATCCCTTTCTCCCTCTGACAGAAGTGACACCCTAAGCTACAATATCAAGTTCCATTACATTGGAGGAGGATTTATTAGGACCTGGGGACCTTTTGTGGGGCTGGATACACAACTCAGCTGCTGACTCATGTTTGCAGAGTCCTGGTTTCACTTGACTCAACTGCACCTGCTCCCTGGTATATGACGAATGCTGACAGAAAACCCCCTCCCCAAGCAGACGTCTCATTTCTGTCTAACATCTAGGAAGGGAATTGGAATCAATATGCCAGAAGAAGCAAACTTTTTCGAGTCAGTGCCATCAGCACATCAACAGGGAATGAGTCAGGTCGCCAAGATCTTTATGGCTCTAAGGGTGTGCGAGAAGGTAATGATCCTTCTACTTCTGGGGTCCAAGACAATCTCTTATACTGCTGCCCCTGCATCTTTCAAACTCTAACAAGAAGGAGTAAAAGAAAACAGTTCCTAGATCAAAACTAAACGGGTCTTATTTCTTGTTCAAAGATAGACAGGAAAAGAATGAGGCAGTCAGAGGAGCTCAGTGGGAAACCTTCCTCTCTATCCTTTTAAAATTTAGAGGAAAAATGTATTGCTGCCCTCACCGAGATGCTTTCTCTTCCATTGCATGTCAATAAAGCTCAGACTATTAGTCCAAGCAGCAAACTGCACTGCTCAGATCAGGCCAGGTAAGAAGCTAAAAGAGAGAAGTTTATGCTTATCTTGTTTACATTTGGGAATCTCATCATCTGCAAAGCTGGAACCTCACCAAGGAGTCAAGAGGTCAAGTGCAGTTGGCAGATTTACCTTGTTTTAGCTAAGATAATGGAAGCTGATTGGAAGAAAGAAATAACTGGACAGGGAAGCTGGAGGGGCCGTGGAAGAAGGCGCAAGCCAAGGGGGCTTTGAGGAAGAAAAGAACTGTGAGGAGGAGAAATGCTTTCTGGGTAAGGATGGGAATCAAGGGAGGCTTTAAGCTTTTAGAGAGGGTTACCAGAGAAGGATTACTCTCTGTGAAGAGGAGAAAATCAATGGAAAGCAGATGCTAAGAGGTAGCTGACCTTTCCATTGGAAATGGATGACTACACATCTTGACACAGGCTGAGAAATGCACACATCCCAGAGTAGGCAGGGGAAGGGATACTATGGTCACCTTTTCTTCTTTTGAGTTGTTGATTTGCTTAGATTCAATGAATTATTGGTGTATCTTCATCCTCTAGGAAAATATGATTGTGTTTTAGATACTTTAATTTCTTTTACTGGCTCCAAGCTTTCTTTATAGTCTACTCTGGAATTTAGAACTCGCAGAATGTTGATTTTCAAGTAGCTATTTTAAAACAAGAATCAGAATACCAAAACATCTAACTCTCCCCTTTATTCAGTTGAAGCAGGAACAAATCTGCCTAGTTAACTCTTGTCCAAACTAAAGTTCTCCCAAGAGAAAAGAGCAAACACCTCCTTTTCTTAACTCTCTGGAATTTGTGGCCCTCCACTGCTATTATAATCTACTGTCTTCAAGTCATTTCTAGCCAACCTCTTATGATTTGTTGAGACCTATAAACTTTGTCTTATTTGTTCCTCTCAAAGATTTCCCAAGGACAGTCAGAGGATAATAATTTTCTTCCGAATCCCACATCTCTGAGCATAGCACAAGTTCCTGCTCTTCCTTGGCTTTCTTTCTAAATCTCAAAGGAAATGGCCAAATGAATAGCTATTCTAGATAGTCACCTTGGATAAGAGAATCTTTCAATATATTTCAATAAATTCAGTACATTTTGGTTGATTCATATTTTTTTTTGAGAGAAGTACAGGATGAGGGGTCACATCAAAAAACCCAAAATGTTTTGCCTTTCACTTCTGAATCGATATGCTGGGAATCTCTTACTATGTCTCAAGTGCTGGGACTAGAACCCTGAGAAACCCACTGATACTGGGCAGAATTGTGGAAACGAGTCAGAAATTCCCTATTTTCATAAAGATCACCTCATTAATATTTTTGTTCAATCACTGTTTACTGAGTCACACGTTAGGCACAATAATGATGGTGTTGAGTAGAGGTGTATGTTCACCTATGTGCAGGAAATACATGGTACATAAGATTTCAAAGTGACACTATTCCTGGAACAGAAGCTGAGTGCCTCCTGAGAACCGAGCCCAGTAAAGGCCAGGAACAGAGCAGTGAAAAATCCAGTTAAGAAGCCAGTCATCTAACATTTTTGCATCAGAGCAGGGACCAGGTCCACTTTGTTCTCTGTATTCCCAGACCTAGCGATGTGCCTACACCATGATAAGGGCTCACTAAAATTTTGCTGAGCGAGAATAATAATGTAGTACAGAACGCACTCTACTAAGAAACCATAGAGGAAAGAAACTGTTAGAGTGGAAGGAATCTGTCATGGAAAAATTTGCCTAATTTTTGGCTTTGACTGTAGCTCTAAAGTTATTTTTAATTTTTTATCTTGCCCCCTCCCTTCTCTGACAAATCACATCAGAGACACCCCTGACTTCTCTCTTACCTCCCCCCCATTTTCTATAATGTGCTGAAGAAAGGAACTTTTTGAGGATAGATGCTTTGTACCGCATCTCAGAAGTCAACTTTAAGATAATTGCAGCGGAAGCAGCTTTTAATCAACTGACAGACAGCTTTAAGAAAATTAATGAGGACATAATCTTAGGAAGGAGTACGTCATTTCTGACAACAAAGCTGTCTCTCTTTTATCCCAATCTCCCCTTGAAGAAATAGTACCCTTCCAGGATACAAAAATAAAATAACTTCTTTGGTTTTTACCACTCCCAAGGCCAGTTAAGATTACAAAACTCAGCTCCCTTAGATTTCTATAGAATACTCTAGACTGAACTAGAGTTATAGGTAACTTTTGAAAATCAAACTTTCAGAATCTAGGGAAGTATAGATGACTCAATTATATCACAGACTAAATTCAGGGCAAGGAGGGAGCTATAGTGAAGATTATATATTGAAGAATGGGGCTAGGATAGTACAAAAGAGCCTACACGTGTTAGTTACATCAATGCTGGTCACTGCTGACAGTGCTGGACACCCACCCTGACCCATGATCTAAGCTACAAGTTATGATTAATTTGAGTATTCTGGATACCAAGTTTTTGTGGTTCATTTTAATAAACTTTTAAAAATAATAGCCCGTCACCACTAGGCTCTGTGAAGATGGCTGTGAAATGGTATAAATGAAAGCAAGCCAACTCATGTTTATTATCAGGGTGACACAAAGATACCCATTAATGGGTATCACAGTGATGTTTCTAATCCAATGACAACGGAGTTCAATGTTGGAAAAAGGAACTCAAGAAATACTCCTTCCTTCAGACGGGGATGGGCCTAAAGAGGGTGATAAAGATAATGCTTCCCACCTTTTAAGCCAAAGCATTTCTGTATTCTATAACACTTAGACAAAAAGGCATGAGGTTGCAGTTAAGAGCCCAAGTCAACTGTGGGCAGGTAAGAATTTTAATCATGGGAAGAAGCCTCAGAGCATTAGTACATCACTAGAATGTTAGCAAGATTCTAAATGCTTGAAATCCTTAGGGCAGGAGGGACTCAACTTCCTGGAAGTATCTGAAAGATCTGGTTACTAAGAACCAGAAAGCTATATTGATAGGTGAGGTCTAACTAGCATCCCCAGGCAGTCAATGATTTGTTCTCAGTCTTGACTGAGCAGTCACCTGGAGGGCTTGGTAAAACAATGACAGCTGGGTCCCTCCCTCAGAGCTTCTGAATCAGCAGGTCTGATAATCTGCATTTCTATTAAGTTCTCTGGTGATGTTAAAAGGGGCCCAGGGGAATACGCATTGAGAACTATAGCCCAGTTAGATGTGAGTAGGTTGTAGGTCCATAAAAACTGTTAACAAATCTGCTTTCTTTCTCTGCTGCCTAGGAACTGTTGAGGATGGGAGGGATGCACATCTCCAGAGCTAGAGCTCTAGAGGGAGAAGTACAGGATGGGGGTCACATGGGGACAGTCCACCGCTGAAGAGTAGAACTCGGGGGTCAAGAAGTGAGGGAGTGGGGAGTGAACAGGAAGAGAGGGAAGAGAGGATGGGCAGGGAGGGTAGGGAAAGCAAGGGCAGGCTCTCTTTCCAATATCCACTCCAATCTAACGATCTATCTAGACAACAGTCACACAACACTTGAACACAGTTTTACCACATAGCCACAAAGAAAAAGCTTTCAACCAAATTGACCCTTAAGTAGTTGAGGCTTTGCCTTAAAAAGCTGTTCCATGGAAAAAAGAGAACTAAACTGCTTTCTGTCCTAGAGCTTCTTCTCTCAACCAAGTCAAAGGAAGTGTCCTTGTTCATCACCCATAAAATGACCGGAGAAAAAAGAAAATGAGCACTGGTGAGATTCAAGCAACCAGTGCCTCTTGGGTCTGCAGGGATTATGCAATGAGGATCCTTTTCAGTTCTTATTAAACCACTTATACGCCTACAATTCCCCACCTATTGGGGGAATGGTCTATGCACCTAGGAGAAAGAGTACACACCGCCTATTAATTCCTGTGTTGAAAGTACTAATCCTTATTCTTGTTTCCTAGTTCAAAATGCCCTAGCACATTCTCCCTGCTCCCCATTGCTGGCTTTGCTACCATTCTTAGGTAAAACTGCACTTACTACTGATAGAAACTGGAAGAACAGTTTGGTATACGACTATTTCTGGTTTCATCAGTAATTTTATATTTTTGTTATTATGCTTTTACTTGGTTACAACCAAAGTTTTTATAATGTGCAAGTTGCCACTATTTTAGAAAATTAATTGCAGTTTTCTGTTATAATACTGTGCCTTGTTCCAATTAGAAAATGAAAGCAGAGAGGGAACACAGGCAGTTTAGTGTTTGAGAATTTAGAAAAACCTCAGCTAACAATCTCTAAATGCCTAACTTAAAAAAAAACAAAACAGAAGTTAACAAAAAGCCCTCCCTGGCTCAACTGTGAGTGAGTCAGCAAGAAAATAAGACCCTGAGTCATTGAGCATAACCTATCCAGTCTGGAGGAGCATCAAATGGACAGAGGGAAGGGGGAGATGAAATACATGCCTAGTCTTATTTTTCCTGATTTGCCAATAATACTAAAATTGGGAAGACTAAATAACCTCAGCAAGCAGCGACAGGATATATCAAAAGGACCCTAGACCTTGGAAACAAGGATAAAAATTAAAATGACTCCACATGGGAAAGAAAAGAATCCAGCACAGAGATATTCAAGGGAGAACCCTGGAAAGCAAAAACAGTTGAGAAGAAATGGGAGGTGAAGCACAGACAGCCAAAAAGCTAAAAGTTTGGTAGGAAATGGAACATAAACGCCACTACGCCTGCAACAAAATTAGCAAAGGTGATATCAAAGCACCATGCATAAAATCACAAGTAAACCTGAGACTGTGTCTCTGCCTTGCTGAGGAGGCTGAAAGCAGAAACCTAAAATGAAGAAAGTAGTCATTAAAAACAGCAGTTCTCAAACTCAAGTGCATATCAGAATCATCTGGAAAGCTTGTTTTACATACACAAATACCTGGGTCCCTCCTGTCCCATTCTTATTCTGATTTCAGATCTGAAGTGGAATCTGTACTTTAACAAGGACTCCATGTATTCTAAGACAGGTCATCCGAGTAGCACAGTTTGAGAAGCACTGATGCAGAGGTCTGAAGAACTGCTTAGAATAAGTGCACCAAGGATAAGCACAATTAGCAACTCATTTCCAGAAGAGTTTTCATATGGGATTGTAGAAGAGATCATCTCTTGGGGAGAGATGTCACTTAGTGGGAATTCAAATCAGATAAGTCAATGCTCTGGAGGATGTTCCCTTAGGAAAGTCTGTTGGTTCAACACGCTCATCTTCCTGAACGTTACCACAGTGAGTTCTAAGAGGTAACACCAAAGAGAAGGGAAATTCTGGGTTGAGAAGCTCCAGGAAAGGCCCATTACCCACAACAGCATTCCTTCAAGGACAGAGCTTGACATTACAGATGCAGACACCCACCTATACTTACCTGTGCAAAGAGGGAGATGCTCTACTGTCCCATTAAACCCTTGCTCCCTGTTCTCAGACAAAAATGTACTTCTTGCCTTAAACGGTGATACAGCACAGCTATCCAAAAAAGCTGGTGTCTTCCCTTCCACCAATGACTGAATTCAGGGACATGTGCTGAGTGCTTTGGTGCCTTTGGACGTAAGGGGCAACCAAGACCTGGAAAACCAGAAACCTTTCTGTAGCATGGGGGTTTAAAGTCAGAATGGGTGGACATGGTGAGCAAAACCTTGCTGAGAAGCCTGGATCCTGTCTCTTGGGTGACAGGAACACTTCCCAAATGGGAGCTTTCTAGTTACTTCAGCTCCCTCTCCTAAGTAGCAGATGGTGCCTATTGAGAATCAAAAAAGCCTCACTGGGAGGCCTGAAAAATAGCTCTTGTCACGAGGCATGCAGCAGCTGGCTGGTTGCCTTGAGCCCCTTAGCAGGACAGCAGTGAATTACCACATCTCCTCAGCAGACTTCTCCAACTGCATTTCCTGAGCTGCCAGCCCCATTCGCAACAACATCTTGGCTCCTACCCTGTAGCTGGTTTGACCTTAGCCAGATGTTTCTGGCTACTTATGGAAAAGAGGAACCATGCTATGACTGAGGACTGCCAGGCTGTGCCCAGGAACTGGGCAGGAGATGGTTTCCAGAAGAGGCTGAAGATGTCCATTAGTGTTGACAAAATCAAATACTGTCTCTTAATGATTATAAACAATTATTCTATAATTAGGCAAGAAGGGTTAGAAAAATAGCTGTGGGGATCAGGATTCTAGGTGGCAAAAAGCAGGCACCATCCAAATCATAAGATAAGCAAAATAAGAATATTAAAACTAAAATTCAACTTCGATCCTTAAATATCTAGATAAGAAAATAGGCTTGATGAACTTCCTGTGAAGTCCTCTCCTGATCACTCAATGCCAAAATTTCCAGTCATATGGGATCCAAGAATCAGAGCTTTCCTGTCATTTACGATGTCAAGAGCAGAGAATACCTTGTTTCTGCCCTTTGAAAGGCATGGTAGGACATGATGTCATCCATCAGTGGTGCTGCTAGTTACCACCTAGAAATAAGTGGGACACTGTCGAGATTCTCTTTCATTTCACTCTGCTTCTCCCGTCAGGTTCCCTATTAGGTACCTGGACTTCAAAAAGATGAAACAGACATGATCTCTGCGCTCAAGGAGTTCACAGTCCAAGAAAGGAGGGTGGCATGGAAACAAATAACTGCAATATGGTGTGGTGAGTGTTAACGTGAGTGCGGCTATTAGGTACAGTGGTGGCAAAAGGAATGATCGGTTCTGTTGAGGAATCAGGTTCCACACTAGAGAAGAGCTCGTGGGCAGCTGGGTTTGAGGGAGAGGGGAGTATTCGAGGTAAAGGCACACTGTTAAGAAAGAGCCTTATTAAATTCAGGTTGCCTGGAAAGCGATTCGGCAGAGTTGGCTAGAGCGTCCCGATAAGAGACAGGAGGGAGAAGAGGACGGAGACAACCAAACCAGGCTGCCTACTTTCTATCACTCTGTATATAATGGGTCTTATCTCTAGTTTTTTCTTTAAAACCAATGCTTCCCGTTCCAGGCATTCAATAGCACTAAATGAGGGTGCTGGGGGACATGCCCCTAAGAAATTACACTAAACCTAACTGGGTGGATTAAACATACATACCACACAGCTAAAGAAAACACGACACAACACACAAACAAGTGCATAAAACTATAAATGGCAAAGCACAAAGTGCTAAGGAAATTCTCAGGTTCTGAGCTTGAGATAGAGCTTAAATACTATGTAAATTGGACTCCTTTTGACAAGACCCTGGTCAAATGAGGCCCCATGGGGGGATGTGGGAAGCTCAGTGAGAAATGAGTTGAGTCCAGAAGACCACTAACCACACAATGCCCAGGCGGCTTTTATGGCAATACGAGAGGTCTGCTACAGACAAGAAAGGGTCCTAAGAGCACAGCAGCTGCCCAAAGTTTTTATCTTCCATCATGATTATAACCCACAGAAAAGAACATTGCATAGTATACTATCTTTTCTTATAGCTTGCTTTCTCAAAAAAAAAAAAAAAAAAAAAAAAAAAAATTAAATAAGCATTAATATTTCATTGAGCTCTTTATTCTTTATGTTGAGGTTAAAGATGTATTCAGTTTGGTCTTTACCCAAAGATCCTTTCAGGCCTCTGGGGAAGCTAGCTCATCATCTGTCTAGGGTGTGAGAAAGTCCCTGCCATTTTACAGCTCAGAGCTTCCAAAAGTAAAGCTTGCTGGTGGACCTGGATGGGCCAGACTGGAGTCCTTCCTTATTCCTTATGAGCATGACATCTCTGGTCCTGGCTAGGAGATCACCCATGTCCTTCATTAACCCTGCCAAGCCCAGGAGAGCTGCCATACAGTGAAGGCACAAGCAGTGACACTCACCCTCATGGAGGTCTCACCACCATGGGCTTGCTGCAGCCTGAAGACCTGGGCCACCATGTGTTCCGTGGAGGGGTGCAGCAGGATCCTTCGTGAGGCCAGGCCCACCATTACATATCGGCCCATTGGGGACAGGCTCACTGAAATGGCATTGGGACCTGAGGGTCAAGATAAAAAAGATATTTCTCAGAGTACTTGCTGTTATAAAGAAATAATTCTTCCCCTTAGTCTTTTCTCTTTTTCTCCAATCTGCATCTTTGTTGGGTCATCCTGGGGTTATCTCATAGCACTGTAGTAAGGGGTGAAATGAGAAGGCATGTGAAGTACTGAGTACAGTGTCCGACATACAGAAAGTACTAAATATAAGTTAACCATTGCTATCGGAGAATCACATTTTAAAAAGTTGGTATCATACTGCAAATACTATTTTGAAATCTACTTTTTTCACTTCACACATTCTGAACATTTCCCACCATTAAATATTCTGTAAGAGCATTTTAAGGACTGAATGGTATTATGTCCTATCAATGCACCATCAGTTATTTAAGCAACTCTTCACAACTTTACATTTTTCTCTATGACAAATAAGAGTACTGTGAACATCGTTGCATATAAATTTTTGTATAGTTTTCTGATTATTTCCTTAGAAGCGAGATTGCTGAACCAAAGAGAACATATATTTTGGGGGCTTTAAATACATACTTCCAAACTGCCTTGCAGTTTATGAGTGTGCCCACTTCCCCAAGCCATGACAAAAGCTCAATCCTTATTCCTGGCCACCACGACAGCGGCATATCAGTGATGCTATTGTTGTGGGGAGGACTCTTTTTCTGAGAATCCTCTGCAATGCTACCAGCCAGGACTCCTGCAAGGCAATCTTCCTCTGGTCTGCGCTCCACGGAAGCAGGGGTAGCATGTGACCATTACTCCTACCTAAGCCATGCCTCACCTAGGAATGGCCCATGTACCAGCATCCCTCTGTCACAAGTTGGGCTTCCCATCCCTTACCAAATCGCTTGGTGTAGAGCATTTCACCCAAGTTGTGGGGGGCCAGGGAGTATACTGCCAAGATGCCTTCATCGGGAAAGCCCCTTTGGCTGCTGGGGATGAAAGCTGCCAGGAGCTGGCCATCTGCAGAAATGTCACAGCTGGCATCATTGTAGATTTTGCAGTTCTGCACCAGCACATTCACTGAGGCTGCATTAGACAAAGAGAGAAAAGAAGGTAAGAAAGTTTGGAGGTGATGGCATAAACAATTCTGTGCCAAGAAATTTGGGGGCCTTCCTAGGGCCTGAATCCTCTCTAGAACTGCTAAAAGCTGCTTTGTCAATCAAACTAAAATGTCATGGAACGAGAAACACAAGAGACACAGAAGACATCTCTCTCCGACCACTTTAAAAGAAAACTACAGATAAGTCAACACAATACAACCACCTACTGAGTCTCAGTTCACACTTAGGAAACATCATTTGAGAGATCAGATAAGGAAAAGTTATTATAAATTGTTCCTGGAGAGACACTCAATAGCTGTTATTGTCCAAAAGATCAAAACTAAGATGAATAAAAATGTAAACCCACTGATTCCAAGAAAAAAGGTGATATAGGTAAAGCTTCCTTGGGGCAAGATTCCTACTCTACCTGTGCTTTGTGACCTGAAAGAAGGAAGTCATTTCACGAATTTGCATCTTACTTTCTCATTTAAGAGGACTGAACATTTAGAGATGTAAATCTTCTGGACAGTTACTTGCTAATACTACTGTCTAAATCCACAAAGCGGGATAAGGAGAAATAAAGCCTGGCTAGCTCCCAACTGGACACCTAGAGCTCATTTCACTTCTCACTATGCTCTCTCTATGCCTTATCCATACCATAAGCCAATGTTCCCAAGCAGCCCCAGGCTGCACTTGGCAGTTACTGAGAATGAAGCATGGGTCAGCCAGGCACCAGGATTAGCACCAGGAGTGGGGTGGGGAGTGTTGGAATGTCTGTAGGTAGAGAAAATCTGCTCTTCACAGACCGGGACTGTGCTTGAAGGCATTGTTTTGGTTTTCATTTGAATCCCTCTCCAAGGCCCACTGTGCAATTCTCTGCCAGGATGTGAGCCTGAGCCTAGAACAACAGTGCCCACATCATGGGCGCAAGCAGAACAGCACAACACATCCAGAGGGGCCGAGGTGCTCTGGGCTTTGTCTCATTGAGATCTACTTTATATGCACATGCAAAGAGACTTTACTCAAGATTATCTGGATGTCCACTGTTGGAAGCATTACGGTTAAAGAAAAAAAAAAAAAAAAAAACTGCCCTCAGCTGCCCTCACCAGGTAGGTATCAGGTGATCTACTGCAGTAAGCCAACAGGCATGACCTGGGAAGTCAAGGGCAAGTTTCCCCAGGAAGTCAATTTAAGGAAAACAAAATAAAGAACTGCTTTTCAGGGGCCCTGAAACTTATGAGATTTGGGTCTTAGAGTTATTTCTAAAACTCTACATTCATCCCCCTTTCCCTGTGTGTTGCTAAGGAAGCCACAGAGATGACAGAGTAGATCGAAAAAGACATCGGAGCACATTGATTAGGCTATTGTGCCAACTCTCGGGGGCTGACACCAACAGCACTATTACGCATGAAACCGAGGAGGGACCACAAGGATGGCTGTGTTTGCTAACTAATAAAATAATGACATCCAAATACTCATTGCTATCACCATTAGGGCTCTGTACTGCTCAACTTCCAACCCACCATCTGCTCTAGCCTGTATGGCTGGGTTTATCTAGTTAGCACAGAGACTGTCTGCTCCTTACTCAGGGTCCCAAGCCTGCTGCCAAAATGATGAGTCTCCTTCCCTGGATTGACACATGATTCCATTTGGGTATACAGAACCAAAGGAACTGGGGGAAGCTTTCAGGAGTCCATCTTGGTTTTCTAACCTTGAGAGGCTGTCACAATCCTTAGATAAAAAACTGATCATTTATACTCTAACCATCAAAGGCAGAGAGAGAAACCAAGTGAAGAAATCATAAATATTAAGACATGAAAATAAACAGGGAAGGAGATGGGACTTTGGGAACTCTGAGACAGTTTTGCAGTTACTATTTTATCCACATTGAATGTCTCAAAAATGCATGGCAGGTATTTTATGAAAGGAGGTTTTCTATCTTGCTGTTACACAGATCTAGCTCATATGTGTTAATGTGCAATTCAGTCAAACATATTGATCCTATGATGACACTCAAAACGTACCACCAACATAAAAGCAGCATTAAATTGCTTACTGCCATATTAATTTCTAGGAGGGTGGGGGGTGAGGAGGAGAGTACAAGTAAGGTTTTCCTTCTTCTGGAAAGCCTGGCTCTAAGCCCCTGAAAAACTGGGCATATAGACAAAAAACATTTTGACAGCCTCAAATCCAAGCCACTATGTTTGTGTTTGTACTATATTATGATGATTCCAAGTCAATGGCCATCTTGTAAATTCTGTCTCCTCCCTATAACTCCATCCAATTTCACAACTGCTCCCCATTACAACAGTGAGCGCAGAGACAGATCTGCAAATAACAAATGAAAAACGAATGCTGAAAATTAAAACAGAGCTTCTCCAGCAGTATGTTCTGTTTCAGAAACTGTGCAGCTAGTGATCTAGGGTTTCGCTTCCACCCTAATGAAGGGATGTGGCAGGCGCGCAGTGATTTGGTAGTCTCATTTCAGCAAGCGCTGGGTGGTGTGTTTACAATTTCATTTTTATTTCAAAGCTCCAATTAGCAACTTACATTTGCTGCCTGTTGTCTATTAATTTCCCACATGGAAATGGAAATGTTCAGTTACAATAGTGAGTGGTCACTGCATCAGTTCACTCATGCAGCTTCTCAGAAGGCTGAAATTTTGATGAGTTAATTTATACAGGAAGAGATTTCTTGGATCCCTGTTACTAGTTTTCTCGGGCCGGAGGAAAGTAATTCACTAATGACAACTCATTTTTTTTGGACACAACAATAATGTAAGCAGGTAGAGAAAAAGGTGAAGTGAAATATAGCCTAAGACACTGGCAACTCAGGTACCACTAGAAACCTCTGTCCTCTGCCTTACCACAGTGGTTCTCAAGTGTTCTAATGCATCAGAATCACCTGGAGGGCTTATTTAAAAACAGAATGCCAAGGTAGGGCCTGAGGATCTGCATTTCTAACAAGTTCTCAGGTGTCTCTAATGCTGCTGGTCTGGGGCCACAACTAAACCCGGCTGCATTACCAACTGTCCTTGATCCCTGAGCGGTAGCTCCAGAAACCTACCCTGCACTAAAAAACAAAACACATGTGAGGAATGATGATGGGGCAGTTAGCTGTGCAGCACAGACTGGAAATAAAGGCTAGAAAAGAAAGGATTTTTCAAATCAAAACTGCTTAAGAGCTTCAGGGGGCAGCTCCAGGGGGAGAAAAAACGATGCGGAAGACAGCAGGAAGCCATGTTCCAGACTCTGCAATGTAATCTCCTCCTAATTATAAATGATTTCCAAGTGAAAATGCCCTAGTAGGGAATGGGAGGGGTTAGAAATACTGATGCCTGGAGGAGCAGATGGCTCTGCCTTCCTATCAGCTCCATAAATTATAAACAAACACCTTGTACAAAGATCGATCTGTAGCCTGTTGCTGGCTAGCCAGATGAGACCATGGGAGTGATTAGCAGTTGCAGTGCTTTTGAAAATGCATTAGATACCAATTTGGAAAACCCAAAGGGGTTTAAATCAGCAGGGAAACTTCCTTTTGGCTGTCTCCCCTCATATTTCAGAATAAGACTTCCTCCACAGAGCTCCAGGTGACACCGTAAGTCTTCTCCAAAGGCACCAGTTACTGTATCTCCTGTAGTGCAATCTGCCCCACACCACTCTGGGTACCTACCCATCCAATAAGAGTTTACTCTTTCAAAGTGTAATTCGCAGTGAACCTAATGAGGTCCTTTTTTTTTTCATGAAAGTGGGTGCAAAACTATACACTTGAGGCATTGTTCACAAACCTTTACAGACAGTAATTCAGTGATCCTGCCACCCAACTGAGAGAAACGGGTGGCAAGAAAATGTAGCCTAACTCCAGAAAACTGTTAAATGCAATTCAGATATGTCAGATGATCAGCAAAGTAGTGGCTGCTGAATGCATGACTAAAACTCAGGACCAATGGATCCCAGGCATGGGCTGTGCCCAAGCCAAAGGCTACTTTCAACTGGGAAGTAGGTGATATTCAAAAATGAATCCTACAGCAAAACAAAATAGAGTACCACCGTACTCAGCTGACAGCTCAATCTATCAAGAGTGAAGACCAAAACTGTAACTAGATTTTACTGAGAAAAACAAGGGAACACAATTAGTTAAGAGCTAATGACAGGAACCTCAGGTAAAAGTGACTATCATTCCTGAGGGTATTGGCTGTCATCAGACATATGTGCCCTAAACTCCTAGAATGCAGGTTTTTCTTAAGGCCAAAACTCTAAGAAAAACAGGGCACTCATAAAAAGCAGAATTCTAATACCACAGATGATTTAAATGAGGGGAAAAGGTCAGCCAAACCGAACGAGTCAGTCTGGTTGCACATGATGCTCTTTGATCAGCTCAGGTTTTACAAGAGCCATGATCAAAAGATGTAAGAAGGAACACAGAGGGAGAATGATAGGAAGTGGTAGTCAGAACAAGTTGAGTCTTGTATAAAAAATGTTAAGGGCATCCAGAAAGGCCTTGTGAGCTATGCTAGCAACATATCCAACGCCTTTATTCTTCTATTTTGTTCTCCTCTCAAGGAAAATGATCTCCAACTGGGTAGAAACGACATGAAGAAGGATCAGAAGCCCATTACAGATGCGGCTACAAATTAAGGGAGCAACTATCTTGTTTACAGGAACATCACTCTCTATTGACCATTTACTATAGTGAATGCCAGGTGCTGTTCAAAGTGCTTCTCATGACAATCCTATGAGGTTGTGCTATTATGATTCTCATTTTATAGACAAGGAAACTAAGGTGTGGAGAGATTAACTAACCAAGGTCGTGCTGCTAGAAGGTAGCTAAGCAGAGATCTGAACCTGTACAGTGTAACTCAAGAGTTCATGTGCTTAACTGACCATCACAGGACAACCGACAGAGAAAGTTATCAAAGAACTACCTCTCCCTATGCCTGGAAAAAAGCATCAGACCCAGACCTTTGTATAAAAAGTATAAGTAATTCCAATACTAATTAAACTGTTTCAGACAAAGAAAATGAAGAAAAACTCCAAATGAAAACACAGGCATAACACTGATACCAGAACCCATAGATTTTAAAACAAGAAAAGGACAGATCTATCTCAAGAATATTTATGGAAAAAACTCTATTAACGAGCTACATGAAAGGAATTTAGCATTAAAAATACATCATGAACCAGGTGGGGTGTATTCAAGGAATGTAAGGATGGGTTCACTAATACTGAATCTGTAACATAACAACACTACTATTAAATCAAAGGAAAGAAAAAACATGATCATCTTCATAGATGCAGAAAAGGTATGACTAAATTCAATATCCATTCTTGATAAAAACTCTCAGTAAAACAGGAATAGATTACGTCCTTACAATGATCAACATAGTTCAACCCAAAAGCCATGCTTACTGGGAAAAAGCTAGACGTTTTCCCACTAAAGTCAGAAACAATACGAGGGTGCTTGCTATTATTGTTCTGATGGTAGTAGCCAGTGCATTTAGACAAGAGAAGAAATCACAGGTGTAAAACTTGGAGTGGAGGAGGTAAATTACCACTATTTATACGTAACACACCTAGAAAACCCGTGAGATTTAACTGAGTAACAACACTAATTAGTAAACAAATTCGTTAAGATAGGATTTTAAAAATAAGCTTATGATAATAAACTTAAAGAAATGAATAGGATCTCTATGAAAAAACTTTAAAACATTCCTAAGAACACAAGACAGACTTGAAATTGAAAACCATACCATGTTCTTGCATTGGAAGGTATCATAAAGATATTTAATCTCATGTTAATTTATAAAGTTAATGTGATTGCAATAATTATACTAATAGCATTTTTTCAGGAGGCCGAAGGGAAGAAGTAAAGTAGTTTTAAAGTCCATGCAGAATAACAAAAATGCTTGAGCAGGCAGGAAATTTTGGATTAAAAAAATAACAAGGTGATTAGTCTTACCAGATCCTAAAACATAAAGCCTCAAAACTTAAACCTATGTGGTTATCTCCCATGAATAATCAGACAGATCACTGGGACAAAATAGTCTAGAAACACATCTAAATATACATAGAACTTCTTAACAGGATGAAAGTAGTATCTCAAATCAATGTGGGAAAATGAATTATTCTATAAATTATTTGGGACAAATGAGTAGCTATATTGAGGAAAAGTTAGATCATACTCTGCTTCTTTGAGACCAGGTTAAATTTCTTAGTGAATTAAAGTTTTAAAGGTAAAAAACTAAAACATGAAAGTACTAACTAATCTTTCTAATGATGACTCAAAATCTGGAAACCATAAAAGGAAAGCTGGATAATCCTGACTACTTAAAATAAATTCTATGAAGAAATAACCTTCAGCAAAGTCAAAAGACAAATGACAACTAGGAAATTCCTATTATAAGTTAATTTTCTGATTTATAAAGCACTCTTGCAGAACCGATAAGGAAAAGACCAGCGACACAATAGAAAAACAGGTAAAGAAAGCATATAGACAGGTCAAGACAAGGCAGCACACATAGCTTAGTGTATGAAGAAGCACATAACCTGATTTTTAATATGAGAAATACAAATTTAAAATATCTACATATTATTTTTCCTATCAGATTTTCAGATACCCCAAAATATAATAACACCTTCAACAAGCAAGAGTTTAGGGAAACAGGCACTCTCATAAAGTGCAGGTGGGAGTATAAATTGGCATTACCCCTGCAGTGTGATTGATATAGCAGTATCTACCAAAATCACGAATGTACATACTATTCCTCCCTACAATTCCATTTCTAGGAATTTATCCTATAGATATACTTGCACATGTGCAAAGTGACAAACTGCATTACAGTTATACAGCAAAACACTGAAAACAACTTAGAAGTACCTCATCAGAAGACTGGTTAAAAATGACAGTAAAACAATGGACTACTAGGCAGTTATTTAAAAAGAATGAGCAAACTCTTTACATACTAATATGGAAAGATCACCAAGATATACCATAAAGAAAACAAAGTACAGAAAGCATGTGTAACACACTCCCATTTGGGTTCAACAGAAGATGGAAAATCATACATTTGCATTTGCTTGTATATACATATAATATTTTTGAAACAATATAGAAGAAACTGCTAATTGAGGTTGCCTATGGGGAGGAGTGCTGGGTAGCTAGGAGCAGGGCTGGGAAACTTTTCAGTGTATATCCTTTTCTATTTTTAAAACTTTTGAATGGTGAACAAATTATAGTAGTTCAGATTATAATTATACAAAGTAAACAAAATAAAGCAACAACATAACTAGAAATAAATTTTGGTGAAACATGATCTGGGCCAGAAATATGGAGATGAACATGCGAACTTGGTACTAAGTGAAATGGCGGATTGCGGTTAATTCTCAGCAGAATGAAAGAACAGATTATCGAACATGTGGTTTATAAGTACTTTTTAGAAAAAAAGAAATGATTGCTACTTTAAGTTTCACTAAAAATGAGACATAAAAAATTAACCTCATTTTCATTGTCTGATAAGGATACCAAGAGTGGCATATCGGGAAATGCCACCAACAGAGAATATCTTATTTTAAGGCACCCGACAAACTCAATACTCTGTAGACAGGACAGAAAAATGTGGGCTATGGATGTGAACACCCAAGCGCAGGGTGCTAATTCATGAATCAACATCAACACAGAGGAAATCTACAGTGACATATATCACAAGGCATGGTACAATGTCCTGATTCACCACTTTTGCAACCAGTCCAAAGGAAGACAGAGAAAACATGTTCATCAAGTTACTAGACAACGTAAGATTGTGAGAAAGAACTGACTCAACGTTCAGAAAGATGTTGAGAGGCAGGAACTAGAAACTGCAATTGACAGTAGTAAGATAAAATTTAATAGAAACAAACATAAACATGCTTTGGTTTTTAAAAGATTTAAAGTGTATAAAAGTAAGTGTGAGATAGTAGAGTCCTGATTTATTAACAATTATCAAGGACTTCTAAGTGACTACAAACTCAGTAGCAGCTTCAGAAAATGCTGCCGAAATCTTAGGCTGCACTAACACTGTCCAAAGCATCACTGTACTTATTGGACAGCTCTCATCTGGGGTTTTTACTCTGTGCTAGGCCTCCAAAACTAAAAGAGAGGACGAGAAGAATTGTTAAGAATCTGGAAACCAGATCAGTAAAAGCTTGGCCTGAAAAGAAAGATTTAAAGGGAAAAGGCAATTTATTTTCAAACACTGGAGGACTATTACTTAGAAGAGGCATCGTTAGACCTATTTTATGGAATTCAGAGGTAGAACTAAGACCGACGGGAGGAAGTGACAACTTGGTACAAAAACTGGTGGCTTGGTACAAGGAAGATTTTAACAGGAATTTTTGCAGTGATAGATTAGGCTGTCCTATCAGACAGTGTGACCTATCATCAGAAGTATTTAAGTAGATAGAGGCTAAACTGCCTCTTCTCTGGAATGTGTGCATCCTTCATTACACAGAAGGTGAAATGAGATGTCCGAAATATGATTCCAATTGAACGACTGGGAGATGGGACTGCGAACTTCTTTATAAGCCAGGAAATTAGACTGTCAGGCAGACATATTTGTAAACATATAAACATATCAGTCATGATAGTCGATTGCATTCCACTCAGATCTGGCTTAATAAATGAGTTTAATATCACTAGTTTTTCCTCAAGGGTCACGAGGTCAGCTCTCAATTCCAACACTCCTTTCTCTTTCTCTTAGTTCCACCTAAACTTTTAGTCTTAGGACCAAGAACTACTAGTCAGTAGTTCAGTCCTCAGGGCAAAGATATCTTCATTTTTGTGTCCTCTTTAGCACTGTTTCTAGTCCAGTACAGAGCACTGCTCACTGCTCAGGGTTGGTGCTCTGTGCATGTTTGCTAATTAAGTGTGGCAGACGTTGGAACATGGCAATCAGCTTTTCGATGAAACGATGAAAAGTCCAATGCTACATGGATTTCTGAGTTCTGGCTCACCTGTAAGAGAATCTCCTTCCACCAGCACCCCAAGTTCTACCCTGGCTTACCATTACTGATTTCTGGGAGGTCAAATTTAGTGAAGTCCCACCACTGCAGCCGGTATGTAGTATTGGCAATGTTACTGGCCACAGCAGACTGTCCGTCACCAATTACCGCCCCTGGTTGGGGAGAAGACAAAGAGAGTACATTATAGTATTTACCCACATGTTTCCATTACAAACATAAATCAATATTGGGATTAGTAGGGGAGGGAGGGGAAGAAGCACAACTAGGGCTGAAGACAGCTGACGGATGCCATCTGTCAGGTCCCTATCTCGAAGAGAAACCAGACATGTTTCTCAAGAACAATTCTACGTGGAACTATATAATCCCATTCATCACCTCCTCTGATCATTACTTAACATTTACTTAGTGCCAACAATGTGGCAGGTACTGCACATATCCTGTTTGGTAGGCTCACAATCTAAAGACAGAAATGAATTTTCACAAAAATGTGGGAAAGGGAAAGGGAAAAATGGGAGGATACCATCAACACAGAAAAGCCACACAGAAAAGGATTTTAGTCCCTGGATGTCTTTGTACTGAGCAGTGCTCTTTGGGAGAAAGCATCTCCTCCTCTGTATAGGACCTTCTTCCTAATAAAACACCTCAAAAGGAGGCTTCCTCTAGGGAAGAGGCAGCCACTATACAGCTGACTGGATAGAGACAGTAAAAAATAAATGAGGTAATACTTGTTCATTTCTTCTGGACCCCTGGCATGTAACACAACATTAATTTATGAGCCTAGCTTTTCAGCATCAAAATATTTTTATTAAGACAATATTTTATAGCTCTCCCCCCACACTACCTCGTGAGAATTTCCTTGAATTCAGATTCACTTGTAACATCTCACGGTTTAACTTTCCCTGAGATATACACTTCTGTATGACATTTTTTCCTTGGTAACCAATTAAATAAAAAATGGATTTTTAACAGGGTGACACTTTAATTTGCAGTTGTATTTCATTTACATGAACATGTCATTTCCTCCTCCTCCTCCTGAGGTGCATTTCATACACAACCACCCTTCTGATCAGACAGAGCCAAACCCTCTTGGGGAAATAGAACATCCTTGCACGCTAGGCAACCCAAATGGTGTTCTCTGCTGCAAATCAACTCCTACTTTGGGAAACTGAACCTGTTACAGCTTACTAGTCTCGGAACGATGGACAATTTTATACCTAAATTATTCGGTATCACCATTTTCCTTCTCCGCGTGTCACTGCGAAAGGGTCTTGTCATCTGTATTTTTTTTTTTTCTCTTTAGCAAGCTGCATGTATTGCTCTGCTACTCTTGGTGTTACCCTATTTTTTCCTGAAATGGTCAAGAGATTGTTCAGAGAGAATATGTCCTCCACACAAGCCATGAAATATGAGAAAAGTACTCTCCTTACTCTTCTCCTGCCGTTGCAGGTTACTGCATAAGAAGACTCTTTTCAACATTAGTTTACTAATAATGTCCTCATCCCAATTTCAATTTGTAAAGAAAGGTACAAATATTATAAAAGCTCCTTTCCAAGATGATGATCCTTCTAGGTTATGTATTCTCAACATGGGCACTACTGCCCCCATGGGAGTGAAAACTAGCTCATGGGGGAAAAATCTTAGTACAATCACTAGTTCCCCTTCAAAGTACCGCAGTCTAAAACAGATATACAGCATATCTGGGACATTAAAATTTCTTGGGAAGAGAGATGACTGGGGAAAAAATGTCTAAAAAGGATCCTTAGGAGGGTAATAATGAAATAAAGTTTGAGAAATACCATTCTAGAGAAAACAATATCCTCCAAACAACATGTTCTTCAAAATCTTGCAGATTCAAAGACATAGATCCAAATAGTCATGATCTCCCTGAAGGCCTGAAGAAGACAGCATTTGGGGGTGCTGTCAATGAGCCCACTGACCTTAAACCCCTACCAAGGGTCCTGGGACATATCATTCAAATGAGGTAAGTATATGCCCTTGGTTTTAACCTTTATAGAAAGTTCTATAATTATTACATCTAACTGGGAACTTCTGCTGAACTTCTGGGTCAAAAGGAGGGTAAGTATCCTATAGGACTTTCTTAGTAGGAACATCCTTGATTTTTTTAGGTCTCCTCGATAATGAAAATCATTTTTTAACTCTAAGGTCTACCATTTCCCAAGAAAGAATTATTCGGTTTCACTCTGACCCAGGCTCAATTCTACTGAGTTTATGAATTGTTCCCCTGGCTTGCTTATCTACTAAATGGCTGACATCTTTCTTTGATCACTAGTTTCTCTCAAATTACTTTATTTCCTTATCATTTCCTCCAACTTTTAATAGAAAAGCATATAACCCAAAATGGAAGAATGATAAGCTGATTTCCTCAGTATATGATGAATGGAATGCTAGTTGCTAAAAGAAGGTAGAAAATAAAGAAAGAAACCCCATATTCTAGGAGCTTAAAATCTGGGGGAGAGGATAAGAGCTATGAACAGGAAAACAGTTAAGGAAAATACCAGATGCTTTAAGAGTGCTGTGGATCTGCAACTGGGAACACAAATAATTAAGAGTCCAACCCACAGCTCCAGAAGATCCTGTACATGCCTCAAGAAACATCTTCTTGAGAACAGCTGTGCAATAAAACAAACATGTATGGTCGTACTGTGTGGAAGAGACTTGGGAGGTGTTCCCTGCCAACAGTGCCAGAGTGCTGGGGAAAAAAGGAGCCTGGCACCAGGGAAAGTTGGTTTTAGGTGCCGTGTAAATATAGATTAGGGAGCTAAAGATGCCAGCAACAGATTAAAGCATTGTCACCAGCTTCTCTTCTCCAAGAACTGCAGGCCAACATCAGGAAGAAAAAGTATCACGCTATTAAAAAACGCCAACCATTTAATAGGCTTTTGGCCACTAGGCTGAAGGTATAAGAAATGTGCCAGAATGAGTTAATGGACTAAGCTACAAAGTATTTACATAGGAAGCACTCAGCTTCAGAAACCAAGTCCTGAGAGACTGCTGAAGGATTTCTGAGGCCTCAAGATTTTCTTGGTAATAAAAAAAAATGGAACAAGCTAGACAGAGTTTCTCAATCTCCACTCTTGGTATTTTGGGCCACATAATCCTTTGTTTAGGGGGTAAGGTGGGTCTTGTGAATTACAGGATGTTTAGCAGCATCCCTAGCCTCTACCCGCTGGATGCCAGTAGCACGACGCCCCCTCACCTAGTTGACAATGTCTCCAGACATTACCAAATGTTCCCTGGGGATCAAAATCATCCCTGTAGTTTAGGAGACTCCAAGCTACACAAATATAGCCTACATTTTAATTCCGAGATAGATGCTCTTACTAAGGGCCACTACTGGAATGCCCACTGCCAAAAACACCAAAACCATCAATGATACTGATTTTAGAAAGAAACTAATCAAAGGCACAGCATTATACTAATATTCCCTTAGCAAAGTTTTCCATTTCTGCTATGGGTTAGAGTCTGGCTTGAACTGGGATCTTATGACTTCTTGATTGTTTTTTTTTGCATGTTTCAAGGAATACAGTCTTCAGAACCAGACAGATGTAATTTTGACATTTCTTGCTAGTACCTACAGTAGTGTGACTTCATGTAAATTAATCTCTGATAAAGGTTTTCTTTATCTGTAAAACAGAGTGGGCCTTGTGCACTATAGGATGTTTAGAAGTATCCCCGGCCTCTCCTAATAAAGAAATCTGTATAGGTATAATAATAATACCTACGACCTCTCTGCTGGTGCGAACTTTTACTGAAACAATAAATCTAATATAATGGCAAATAATAAGTGTCTAATAAATAACTACTAGTAAAATTATTTTGATCATTTACTCTTATTTCTGTATGCTTTTCCTCTTCAGGTACAGCTCGGTAATCAACAACAGCTCATAGAGGTCATTTTGTAAGAGACTGGCCCAAATAATGTGCCAGCATCAAGAAAGAGAGGTAATTAAGAATTAAGGTCAAATGTCTAAGCCCTAGACTCTTTAGTAATTTCTCCTTGAAAAACAGACCACATTCTGGGCCACACTGTAACAAATTTAAAAGGCTATAAATCATATAAAGTATGCTGTCAGACTACAAGGGAATTAAACTTTAGAAATCAGTTAACAAAAAGATAACTGGAAAATATCAAAATACTTGGAGATTAAGCAAAACACTTTTAAAAGCACAGGCTCAAAGAGGACACCCCAAGAGAAATTTAAAACTATTTGAACTAAATGAAAACGAAAATACAACTTATTAACATTTGTGGGATACAGCAAAAACAGTGCTAAGAGGGAAATTTACCTCATTGAATGCATACATTAGAAAGAAGAAAATATCTAAAATCATTTAAGCTTCCCTCTTAGGAAACAAAAAGAAGCAAATTAAATCTGAAGTAAGCAGAATAAAATAAATAAATAAAAATTCAAGCAGAAATAGATGAAACTGAAAACAAGAAATCAACAGAGGGAAAAAAAAAATCAATGAAACCAAAAGCTGGTTCTTTGAAAAGATCAATGAAATCAACGAACTTCTAGCCAGGTCAACTAAAAAAACAAAAAAAAGGAAAGAACATACAAATTATTAATATCGGAAATAAAAGCGGGGACACTACTACTGATCCTATGGACACTACGAGGATAATAAAGGATTATTATAAACAACTCGACATCTGCAAATTTGATAACCCAGATGAAGTGGGCCAATTCCTTGAAAGACACAGTCCACCAAAATTTACACAAGAAATAGATAATCTGAATAGGTCTATATCTATTAAAGTGAATCAATCATTAATAACCCCCCAAAAGAGAAAGCACCTAGGCCCGGGTGGGTTCACTGGTAAGTTCTACCAAACATCTAAGGAAGAAATTCTACTAAATGTCTATAATCTCTTCCAGAAAACAGAAGTGGGACTATTTCCTAACTCATTCTATGAGGTCAACATTACCCCAATACCAAAACCAGGCAGAGACATTGAAGAAAGAAAAACTACAGACTAATTATCTCTTATGAACATAGAAACAAAAATCCTCAACAAAATATTAGCAAATCGAATCCAAGAATGTATCAAAAAATTATATACTATGATCAAATGGGATTTATCCCAGGTATGCAAGGCTTGTTTGACATTTGAAAATCAATTAATATAATCCAATACATCACAAGATAAAGAAAAAAAAATCCTGTGATCATATGAACAGACGGAGGGAAAGCATTTGACAAAATCCAACACCTATTTATGGGGGGAGGGGAGGGCGGATGGGGGAGGAACTACCAGCACACTAGGAAAGAGAACTTTTTCAACTCCATTAGATTAAAAACAAAAACAAAAACAAAAAAACAACCCTATAGCTGACACAATACTTAATGGTGAGAAACTATATGCTTTTCCTTCAAGGCTGGGAATAAGCAAGGACGTCTCCTCTTACCATCCTCTTCAACACTGTACTACAGTCCTAGCTAATGCTATAAGACAGGGGTCCCCAACCCTAGGCCATGGACTAGTACTAGTCCATAGCCTGTTAGGAATCAGGCCGCATAGCAGGAGGTGAGCAAGTGAAGCTTCATTTGCATTTGCAGCTGCTCCCCAGCACCAGCATCACCGCCTCAGCACCACCTCAGATCGTCAGGCATTAGATTCTCATAGGAATACCAGTCCCTGGTGCCAAAAAGGTTGGGGATCACTGCTATAAAACAAGAAAAGTAAATAAGAGATATATAGATTAGACAAAAAGAAAGAAACTGCCTTTATTCATAGATGACATGATTGTCTATGTAGAAAATTCAAAGGAAAAAAAATAACCCCTGGAACTATAAAGTGATTATATCAAGGTTGGAGTATAAAAGGTTAATATATAAAAAGTCAACTGCTTTCCTATATACCTACAATGAACAAATGAACAATTAGAATAGGAAATAGAAAATGAAATTAAAAACACAATATCATTTACATTAGCCCTAAAGAAGAAATACTTAGGTATAAATCTACATCATGAAAACTAAAACAATGATAAAAGAAATCACAAAGGATATGAATAAATATTAGAGAGATATCCCATGTTCATGGATAGAAGGACTCAAAACTGTTAAGATGTCAATTCTTCCCAACTGGATTTATAGAGTCAGTGCAATCCCAATCGAAATCTCAGAACATTAATTTGTGAACACTGACACACTGATCTTTAAGTTTATCTGAAAAGGCAAAAGATTCAGAGCCAATGCAAAGAACAGAAGTCAAGAATGACACTACCTGACTTCAAGACTTATTATAAAGTTATAGAAATAAAGATACTGAGGCCTTGGCCAAAGAATAGACAAATAGACCAATGGAAGAGAATAAAAAGCTCAGAAATTAACATACAAGTATAGTCAACTGGTCTTTGACAAAGACATAAAGACAATTCAATAGATAAGTTACAGTCTTTTCAAAAATGGTGCTGGAATGATTGAACATTCACATGTCAAAAAAATGAATCTAGACATAAACCTTACACTTCAGCAAAAATTAACTCAAATTGGATCATAAACCTAGACATAAAACATAAACTATTATTCCAAGGAGATAATGTAGGAGAAAATCTAGGTGACTATGGGTTGGATAGACTTTTAAGATTTAATGCCAAAAGCACAATCCATTAAGGAAAAAGCAGACAAATTTAACTGTATTAAAATTAAAAACTTCTGCTCTGTGAAAGCTCAATCTTTCTGTAAACCTGTGACTGCTCTTTAAAAAGACACTATTAAAAGAGAACGAATGACAGCAATAGTCTGGGAGAAAATCTTTGCCAAACATTTATAATGATAAAGAACTGGCATCCAAAATATATAAAGAACTCTCAAAATTCAACAGTAACAAAACAACCTATTTAAAAATGGACAAAGGATCTGAACAGACATCTCACCAAAGAAGATATATAGATCGCAAATAAACATAATCGAAACCACTGATAATACCAAATGCTGAAGAGGATGTAGACAACAGGAGCTCTTACTAATTGCTGGTGGGAATACAAAATGGTACAGTCACTTTGGAAGAATTTGGCAGTTTCTTGGAAAACTCAACATACTCTTACCATATGATTCAGCAATCATGACCCTTGGTATTTTACTCAAATGAGTTGAAAGCACATGCCCATACACAGATATTTATAGCAGCTTTATTCATAACTTCCCTAACTTAGAAGCAATGAAGATATGCTTTATTGGAGAATGGATAAACTCTGGCACATCCATTCAACGGAATATTATTCACCTTTAAAAAGAAATGAGCCATCAAGCTATGAAAAGACGTGGAGGAAATTTAAATGTATAGTACTAAGTGAAAGAAGCAAAAAGCTACATACTATATAATTTTAACTATGTAACTTTGGAAAAGTCAAAACTATGGACAGAAAAAGATCAGTGGTTGCCAAGGGTTTGTAGGAGACAGAGATCTACAAGGAGATTTTTTGGGCAGTGTAACTATTTTGTATGATACTACAATGGTAGACATATAGCATCAGTCATTTGACAAAACCCAGAGAACTACAACACTAAGAGCAAAACCTAATGTAATCTATGGACTTTGGATGATAATGATGTGTCAATGTTGGTTCATGGATTATAACAAATGTACCACTCTGGTGCAGGATGTTGATAGTGGGAGAGGCTATGGGTGTGTGTGCAGAAGGAGGTATACAGGTGCTCTTTGTACTTTCCACTCAATTTTTCTGTAAAGCTAAGAATGCTCTAAAAAAAAAAAAGTCTAGGGCGGGGGAGGGAGAGAGCTGGGGAGAGGGAGCGTGCATGTGTACATGCGTGCTCTCAAGAATCTCATTCATATTTTTTTGTTTTAGGAGACCGTGGAAACAGCAATTGTCCATAAGAATACTGTTAGTCATGACAGTTCACTTTTTATCACACAACCACAGAGTTCTTCCCCTGGAGCCTCAGAGCAAAAGAGAAAATAAGGATTATTCTGATGAGAAGCAAAACAAAGGAGAAAAGACACACTTACACCCAGTCATCCTGGCCAACTACCAAGGAACAACAAAGGCAAAAACCAATCTGTCAAGCCTCATTCTCGGAGTCAGGTCTTCAACCTGTTGACCAGAAACCTTGGGAATGTGTCTAGGGATAAAATCTTAATAACCACGCCTGTCACATGGTAGGTGCACTCTACCAAGCCTGAGCGCCTGCATGCATCTCCCTGCTTCTCTCAGACTCCTCTCTTCTGTTGCTTGGAAAGGAGAATTAGGAATCTTTTTTCCCAAAAAGGCTTTTTTAGCCTCTCTCCAAGATGTTCTAGGAGCAGGGGAATGAAGAGTATGATTCAACAGTATGGTGAAAATATGGAACAATGGGAATCATTAGCAAATCTATCAGAAAAGCTAATTTGAGAGGGTAAAAAAGGGCAAGTTACAAAGAAGGAAACGATTAAATTATATTTTCGTCCTATAAAATTGTTCAACATGAGGCTGTCTCATTCAAAATGGGCATCTCTGACTGTGCTGCTGCTAGGAAGCCAGAACAAGAACAGGGCTGGGGGCACAAACACTCATCAGCCTGAAAACACAATTCCTATCTTTCTGCTAGCTTATGATATGAAGCCAAGAACCAGCATGCTAACTGGTCAGTAGAACTGAGACTAGAAACCCCAGGGCAAGTATAACTGAACTACTTGTCAACTATTCAAAATTCTTAGAAAGCCAGTCACAAAGGACCACATACTGTATGATTCCATTTACATGAAATGTCTAGAACAGACAAAGCACTAGAGACGAAAAGTAGATCAGCGGTTGCCTAGGGCTGGAGGGTGCAGGGGAAGTGAAGGGGGAAGTGAATGCTAATGGGTCTGGGGTTTTCTACAAGGCGATAAAAATGTTCTAGAATACATAAATAGTGGCAATGGTTGCACAACTCTGTGAATATACTAAAAACCAATGAATGGTATATTTTTGACAGGTGAGCTATGTGGTATGTGAAGTATATCTCAGTAAGGCTATCATTACAAAATACTATTCAGTATAAATTTGGGTCATTTTGTGAAGTAAAAAATGGCAATCCCATTTTTGGTATTCCTTTGCATATCTTAAATAATTTCCAGTATTGGTGCGCAACTTTTTATTTGTTTATTAGCTCTTTGTATTTCTTATGATGTACACTGCCTACCCACATCTTATGTGTATTTTTATATTTGGTTATTTTAAGTTTCTTCTTATAGATTGTTTGAGCTCTTTATAATAAGCTGATTTCTGTCTATGAAAAATAACTTCTTACAGCAATAATACAACACAGGATTATTTAAACATAAAAAGCATTCTTCCTCTCTATGTACATACTGAATAACATCCTAGAAAGAATTTACTTCTTTCCAAAAAGTTTCATTCAAATGCAGTTTTTATATTTGTTCTAAGAAGGGGATATAACTAAGCACTTTGTCAAACTCACTTTGTTACCTTATCACCACTTAAAAAGTCTCATCTAAGAGCACAGTCAATTATTCTATAGCCTGGGGACCTGGAAAGAATCCCTGATGGCAGTAAACAAGAATTCCTCCAAGGGTAGAAGTTTCTCTTAGTTCTCATTTATGGTTTTGACATTGAGAAAAATGACCAAATTATAGTTTGTTTAAAAATATCAGCTTTGTCTATACATAATTCACATGCCACACAATTCACCTACTTTAAGTATATAATTCACGGGTTTTCACTATATCCACACAGCTGTACAACCATGATCAAAATCAATTTCATGAGAACCATCACTGCTATCCAATTTCAGAATATTTTCATCTCCCCACCCTCAATGCCTTACCCATT
Organism: Rousettus aegyptiacus; assembly: GCF_014176215.1. Classification (NCBI taxonomy): domain Eukaryota; kingdom Metazoa; phylum Chordata; class Mammalia; order Chiroptera; family Pteropodidae; genus Rousettus; species Rousettus aegyptiacus. The sequence goes on from NW_023416308.1 coordinate 108,305,723, forward strand.
AGCAACCACCCCCCCCCCCGCCCACTCTACCCCACTCCCTCCTTAGCCCTAGGCAACCACTAATGTAGTTTCTGTCTCCAGTTTTGCCTCTCCTAGACAGTTCATATAAATGCAATCATAAAACAGGTGGCTATGTTTGGCTTCTTTCATTTAGCATAATGTTTTCCAAGTTCATCTATATCACAGCATGCATCAGTACTTCATTCCTTTTTATGGCTGAATAATGTTCCATTGTATGTTTAGAAGTGAACCACAGGTTCATAAGAGAATAAGATAATGTTTTTTATTTATAGAAAATAGACTGCACAGAATCCAGCAATCATAAGTGTCTTAGGAAAACAGAATTACTTCCTTTTGAAGGAAAAAATGGGTTTTCAAAGATCAATTCTGAGTATATTACCTATAGCTGAAACTGAGTCTTCACTTTTTCCTGAGGCTAAAATAAAAAATAAGAATATTAGGGGACATCATTTTCTGTAAAAACACAAAAATAAAATCCCAAACAGGTATCATGTGGGTGTTTATAATTCTGACACAGGAAATGTTCTTAGTAAGGTGTGTAGTCTACCAGATTTAGGCTGTTTTAATAACTGCTCTAGCTGGTCACTTACACTGATGACAGTCATTATACAACATATGTTTAAAATATATTTAACATAAGTGAAAGGGTAAATATTCTGTAGGTATATATGTCAACGACATTCTCTTAGTGAGAATTGGGTCCCTAAATCAACAAAATTTTATTATTGTCCAATAGACTGAAGGCTCCAAAGCTCTTGCTCCTAAGAATACGAACAGCATTACTTCACACACAAATCATGAACTTTAAGGGACAGATTTGAGAAAGACTCTGTTGGGGTCAAAGGCATGGGATGAGGCCGACAAAACAACAAATGATAATATAATAGTCTGAGAACTCAACAAGGAACTTAGTAAGGAATATTTAAAATATACAATTCAAGGCTTTTGACAGTGTGAAAGGGAAAAGAAACAGCTATGAAATATGTGTACATATCACAGCCTCATCAAAACTTTCTCAAAACAATTCAAACCAGGATTAAGTAGCCATAACAGAGTAAGCTTTATACAGGCCAATAGGAGGAAGAGAAATTAATCTGGTGTTCATTATGCCCAAAGCAGAAATAAAGCTTTCCTATCCAGAATAAGTAGTGCAAAGAATCTGCTATTAACAGTATTTATAAAAACTGTGGTAAAAAACACATAACATAAATTTACCATTTTAAGTGTATAGGGTCAGTAGTGTTAGGTATATTCACACTGTTGTGAAACAGAGCTCCAGAACTTTTACCTCTTGCAAATCTGAAACTCTGTACCTATTAAGCAACTCCCTCAAAGCCAGCCCCTGGTAACCACAGTTCTACTTCCTGTTTCTATTAATTTGACTACTTTAGATCACTTGCAGTATTTAGTTTATAACGTGCCTTGAAAGCGGAGATACACAACTAGAGAGCGTGTACACAAAGTCATTTACAGACTTGGTGTAACATCGGTCATTTTCAAATCTACACAAAAGTAATTAGGTCTGATGCAAGAATGTAACTTCTAAGACAGGCATGGCCATTTTCCCTTAACCCAAGCCATTCAAAAGGGTCAAACAGAGCACTGGTGAGCTTCAGAAAGTCCAAAGGTGGTAGGCTGCCATAAGATTATTCTGCTTCTTAATTTAAGGGTTGCTAATGATTCAATCACATTGCCTCGAAGGTAATAATGTCATCCAGAGTTCAGCAATGTATTACCACTCTACAGCAAAGGAAGTAAGCTGTTCTTTGCTGAGTCCTCGCACTCCTTCCTCCTATCACATTAAAACCCAGAATTAATCTTGACTGTTGACAGGATGGCTGGTACCTCCTAGCTCTCTGAAGGCAAGTTAAGATGCTCTTGTGTAGGAAGATGAAGAAGCTGAGGCCCGTTTTCATCATCATTCTGTAGACCTGCCTGCCTTCGATATATATATGTCCTAATGAAGCAGTGATCTACACTTACACTAATGACGTAATTGGGACAAGTAATTATGAAAGCAGAACATGAATTTTTAAAGAAACGAATATCATTACCTTTCTTCCACCCACAAACATTATTTAAGACAGAAACAAACAAGCTCACAAGAACACATGCTACTGAAAAATTATTAGGAACAGCATTCCAAAACCCACAGCCTTCAGGAGGAATGGAGAAAAAAGCCAAACCCCAAACAAAAAAAAAAAACCTAGCATTCACTTCCACCAGACAGGGATTTCCTCAAAGCCTCTAACTCTGACAGAAGACATGCAGGTGGGTAAGAGTGCGAAGAGTTCCCCCACTTCCACATCCCCCACAACCTGGCATTTTCTATATTTAGGTCCCAGCAACCCCTGTTGCTGGGAGGACACTGACTTAGGCAGGAGGTCCCGGAGTGAAGCCAGGAGAAAGGAAAGCAGTTATCCTCTCATTGGTGTACAATGGAGCTGCTTAAGGGAGTGCCTTGGCAGCATAAGGATGGGGAGAGGGGTGGGGGGGAAGGACTGAGGGAGAGAGTGGTGAGAGAACAAGAGAGCGACTGACTGACTCAAACACTGAACAGCTCTCACCAATCACTTGTCTTAAATTGCTGAGACTCCTGCAGCTTTTATTGTTTGGTGGAAGCACCAGTGAGTGGAATTGGACCAGAGGGTCTTGGGCTTGTCAGCAGCAGGAGGGAAACGACCTTTATTGCTGCAGAGAGGATGCAGATTTCAAAAGCCTAAAATCTGCAAAGAAGGGAAATGGAAATGTGCTGAACGTGGGTTTGACTGGCAGCTTTCCTCATCTGTCGATCACAGGGTAATAAACACTGGGAGATGGCAGAAATGAAGATAAATGCTTTCAGCAGCACCATTCCCCACCCTCCCCTCCTCTTCCGCCCCCACTCAGCACATGACAAGAGAGTTAAAGCAAGAAAATAAATCAGCTTCTTAACCAATTCTTTTGTTAAAACTTTCCTTTACAGGCCACCTACACGTGAATTATTGCTCTATGAGCCTACATTCTCATTAGGAGGCCCAGTTTGTAAAGGGTGAAAAGCTCCTGTCAAATAACACCTGTACATTTCAGGGTACAGCCTTAGTGGGCTGTTAGTCAGGGCCGACATGTAAGAAAAAGGCCAGGCCTGCAGCCAGAGGGGAAGGTACAGAACCCCCCGAAGCCTGTGAACTCTCTAATCCACTGCCTGGCTCACTCGGTTCAGAGGAAACTTTGAACAGCATGGTGTCGCTTCACTGCAATCACCACCACATTGCTATTTGCCCAGGGACAGAAAGGCTCAACTCTGAGGGCTAACAAAGAAGCCCCTTGGGTTTGGAAGTCAAAGGTGAAGTCAGATCAGAAAGTAAACTATAGAATACTCTCGCTTGACTACCAACCTCACATTTACTTTAGAATGAAGGAAATATTTATAGGATCAATGATCTTATGGGTTTCCCATGAGTAGGAAAGTAAGCCCGAGGAAAATACTGTAAATTTTGGGACTTTGAGATAAGGCAACCAGCCAACTCGGTTTTTGTCAAGGGACTGCAGTTTTTTGAGCAAGGTCAAAAGATTAGGAATTCCTAATGCATATGGTAGGGTTACTTATAAGAAGATGGTTTGGTATTTTGTAAAACCTACATTTTGATTTTGCTAAATAGGAGCTTGACAAAAATCTTAGTAACTAGAACCTTCAAGACATTCTGCCCTAATGGCCCAGCCAATCTATGTTCCCCTAGATCCTGCAGTGGGAAAAAAGATTCTACAACTTTGTTCTAAAGTGGAGGCACCAACTAGTGGAAAGCATGGAGCAAAAATAAGTGGGAAAGAGCATGGTGAATGGGTCTGTTTAAACCATGAATAGTTCAAAAACCTGAGTAGTCCCCAGAGTCATACATATGTGCTGTGGGATCCTAGGAGAATAACACTTGTCACATAAAGATAGTTAATTTAAAATAGTTTCTATTTAAAACCCACTGTTCAGACATTAATATTAGGCACAAAGTGGGAAAGCATTATTAACAAGCCCTAACACTGCTAAAAGGATGTACCTGGAAGCAAGACAACAACCCAGATTAGCCTTTCTAGTCTTTAAACCTAAATATAATCTCACCTCCTCCTAGAAGCTTTTCTGAATTAGAGAGAAATCCCTGTCAACACGATGTTAGCTATTTTCATATACAAAACATTTGTCATCTTTTAGGTTACCTGTAAGTACATAAAGTTTGCTCTGAGTGCTCTGTGTATGCTTAGCCATCAATTTTCAGTTGGTACTGCATGGTCTCTTTCCTTCCTTAAGGTAGTGAACTCCTTGAGAGAAGGGCTCAGCTTTTCACTTGGTCATAGGACTTAGAATATCGTCATTCATAGAGTAGACATGAAATACACAGGGTGAGGAACACTAATGTGGGCTGCAATGAATGTCACTGCCGGCCTTATAAATGTGAGAAATTTATATAAACTCTATCGGTGAGATGATTATGTCTCAGACAGTCTTTATTACCTATATCTACGATAGGGACAGGTTGAATTATAGAGAACCAAATCATATGTTAAGGATATTTTCAGTCAGGTATATCTATCCAGAAATGGAACTAAGGAACTACAGTTTGCAAAAGGAGCTTGTCTTTGTAAGTAAATCTAAACATCAAGAAGAAAAGAGTTAAACTGTGGTCAATTATACTATGGAACACCATACAGCCATAAAAAGAATAAAGTACATCTATATGTACTGATACAGAAAGATATCCTTGATATATTATTCTGTATGATCCCATCTCTACTAAAAAAATAAATGAAGAAAACTATGCAGATGTGTAAATGTACCTATATGTTTGATTATGCCTAGAAAAAAACTGAAAAGATATATTGCAAACCAATAATCTTTTGGGGAATGGGACTGGAAATGAGTGGTAAGGAAACTGTTTACAGTACATATTTTGATATTATCTGAATTATTTGCAATTAACCTGTATTATTCCACAAATTTTAAAAGCATTAAGTGTGAGAAACTACCTTTACAATGACCTATTAAAAATTATACATTTTACTATTTAATATCCCCTATATTCAACATATATTTATTTGTTCCATGAAGCTAACTAGTTGGAAGACTTGAGAAAAAAACTCTTTGGTCCTAGGTTTGCAATAAAATCCACAAATCTCATTTTCCGTTTTCACTGAGTGCCAGCCAGAATGGTACCCTGAGATGCCCTTCATTCATCTCAGAAGGTATGTCTGTGCTATGTGACAAAAGAAGAGCCAACACAATTCTACCCTTGGGTAAACATCTTAGAGAAAACACCACATAAGGAGATGTGTGTCAGGAAAGCTTAAGGCATGTTGTAATAGTAAAAATCTAGAAAGTTTAATGTCCATCAATAAGGGAATAGATAAAAACAGTATGAATAAAATTAGAATAATATACAACAGTTAAAAGGAATAAATCCAATCAAACTATGTCAATGTGGTTTAATAAAAAACATAACATTGATTTTTAAAAGTTGTAAAATGACATATAAGTATGATACCATCTATACAAATACAACTCTTAAACTATCATTTTACTAATATATTAAGTTATAAAAGATGAATGCAATTATATAAAACACATTCATTATAGCGATTGCCTCCATGTAGAGAAGAAAATATTAATTAAGGAGGTCAAAGGAAACCTCGTTTATCTGAAATAATTTTGTTTGTAAAAACTGAGGCAAATAAGACAAACTGGTAACAATGATTAAATCCTGTCTGTGGATGCGAACATGCTCACTCTCTCACTCTTTCTCTCTCTCTCTTTGTATGTATGTATGTATGTATGTATGTTTGTATGTATGTGTGTATAAGTATACATTTCTACTTTTTGTATTTTTTAAATTTCTTAGTACTGAAGAAAGGGGGAAATGCGGGTAGGAAGGAAATAAATAAGCAAGCCAGCAACTGGGGACACAAAGGGAAGACCTTTAAATGACTGCCTACCATCTTAAACCTTGCCCAATAGGTATGGGAGAGACAGTAACTGGCTAAAGTGAAATACTTTGGGATACAGAGTCCCACTAAATTCCAAAGGTGGGCAGATATGGCCATATTCCATTTACTTGAAATTCCTGCCATAAAAGACTGTGCTCGGAAATATGCCCTGAGTCCTACTGAGCAAAGTTTATCCTGTGTAAAGCCTGGGCTACTTCACTGGTGAAACCATCCAGCAGGCAGTCATGAATGGCATATGGTCTCTCAAACTTTGTACCCACAAACATGGAGATGTTAAGGCCATGGGCCTCCTGGGTTCATACTAGGAACAGTCTGTGTGTACAGACGAAACGTACAAACAGATGCCCAGCTCCAAGCTTTTCTCTTAGATGCCATCTTGATGCCTTACAATATCTTACCTTGAAGAAGGAAGGCTTATTTTTAATGCTAGGTTAGATAAATTTCTAAGAAAGCCCTGTGGCATTTCAGGTATTTCACAAGGGAAAGCAAAAGAATTGAGATTTTTAGTCTTTTTTTGCTAGAGATGCTTACATACACTTTCAGACAACATTGGACCTGCTATCACACTTCAAGGATGCCTGCAAGCTACTGAGCATGGTGGTGTACATGCCTTTTAAAGACTAACTGTTGCTGGTCGTCATAAAGAATGCATGACAGCCTGCAAACTTTTCTATCAGCCTCTTGGGGTGTGGAAAACATTATTATATTATCTTGCAGTTAACACTAGGCTATGGGCCCTTGTCCCTTACAAAATCACCTATATTCCTCTCTATTCTTCTCTATCCAATCCATCTTGCAACGTCACATTGATTATTTTTAAAAGCAAAGTTTTGATTGTGTTGCTCATCTGCACAAAAAGCTTTAATGGCTCCTCGTTGCCTAAATTGACCTAGATTCCTGGGTCTGCTATTCAAGGTCCTCGACAATCTCTGTAATCTACCTTTCTGTGCTTATCTTCCACTGCTCGTCACTCACAAAATTTTGCAAATATGTTTTAGATATATCCCTACTTTTTTTTTTTGCTCACAGTGTTCCTACTACCTGGGTGCCTTCCCCTCTCCTTTAATAAATGCTTACTAAAATCCCCCCATTCCTTATTCCCCGTTCAAGGACTCTCTCAATTTCGTTTTCCAAGAGTTCTTTTCTGTACTCACTAACTTGTTACAATCTTCTCTTTGGAAGCCCCATTACATTTGTTTCTCTCTCTTATTCTGTCATGTTCCTTCTGCTCTATCTCCTGCCATCGTTCACTCTACTTTGAGGACAGGTATGAAATTTAGCTCGCCAGAGGACCAACTCAAAACAATCCAAGTATACTTGCTCTGTTCCTACTCCACACTTTCCCTGAACCTGAATCACCACAGTACACTATAAATAGGTTCTTGACAGGAAGGACACATGCAATTTTCTTATCTTTATATGAAATATCCTGATGCTCTGCCAGAGAGAGAATGCAATAACTCTATATTAAACACAGAAACAAAGGGTTACTGAGTATGCGTGATTCTTACTATTAGATTGTTAGCCCTTAAGAGGAAGGACTATCTTAAACCCCTCGGTAGCTCTCAGTCCTTGTGCCCTGAAGATCTAAAAGGCACCTTGCAAAAAGCACATGGTTGCAACTCAATTTGTTGAGTTGGAGCCAAAGTACCTCTGGCTTTGAGAAATATCCACTCAACCGGCAGAAGGACACTTCCAGGACTCCTAAAACCCTTTTTGCTTGATTTCTGAAACTCGCACCCAACCTCTGGAAATCTACCCAGCATAGGACTCAGGGCACTAAGAAACTGATAGGAAAAACACTCCAAGACTTTATTTCCTTTTTAGGTGCAGTCAAAACTTTGTAAGCGGGTAGGTTTTCAACTGCAAGTTCACGTAACATTAAAAAGTTTCTCCTCTGGAGGATCCAAGCTGGGAGCAGGCCATCCTCTTTGTCTGCCTCTGCAAGGCTCTTGCCTTGAGGCCAACAGGCTTAGCACAGCCATTTCATGCTCTGAAAAGTTAGAAAAGGCAAAATGAGAAGCTTTTCACTCAAGGAAATGCCTAGTAGTCAGACGGTTCTGTTTCTGTTCAAAAGATAAGTGGGGATGCTGAGGTTAAAAAGCAAAATTTTCAACAATGCTTAATGAAAGGTTTGGAGACAATGCACAGAATTAGGCAATGGGATAAACTCCAAGAAGAGAGGAGCAGGTGCCAGAACAAATATGCAGCAGAGACTCAGCACCAGACGTTTTCATGCATTCAAAAATTTCCATGTATTTAAAATGTCATCAGGACGCCCTGTGAGGACAGACTTGATGCTGCAATTAGGGAATGCAGGCTTATCCCTCTTGGCACAAAATACCCACAAATAAGTTCTTAGCAGAAAAGTCAGAAGGAAAAAGAAATAAAAGCTCTACCATAAAAAAATTGAGTAGCTGCTACATTCTTTTGTCTTAATAGATAATTAACTATAGACCTTCCTGTGTTCTTTTGTCTTAATAGATAATCAACTATAGACCCTCCTGTAAAGAGGTAAACTAAATTCATATACTGTATTCAGAGGCACTGGATTCAAGGTTTAAAACCCAACTTGGGTCTACAGACAGGCTTCAGGATATCCAATAAACCACTGAAATAGCAAATAAAACTGTGTGCATGAACATTATGTATTAACTGTGTCTTTCGTTTTCTATATTTTATAGTGCTCTGACATCTTGGGGGCCTTGTGGACTGAGGGACTGCCCCTTTTAATGAATTCCTAGAGATATCAAGCAACTTGACTACAAGAATACAAAGCAAGCAACCTAGAGCCCATAACTCCAACCACTTTATCAAACCTTCATAGCAAGCCAATATTTCCTCTGCCCTGATCGCCCCAGGGCCAGGTACGATAATTAGCAACCACCCTGTAATCCAGAACCTACCCATATTATCCATATCTAATCCTAAACTTACTCATTGTAACTACCCTGCCTCACTCATTCCTTCCCCTGAAAACTCCAACAAGGGCTCCAGCTTATGTTTTTCCCTTGCCTCATTCTGCCTCCTGACTAACCCTGATACTTCACTTGTAGCCCTGTGTGGGGTAGTGAGTCCCCCTTCTCTTGGGAAATGTAAGTCACAAATGATCTTTTCAATGGCGATTGTCTCCTTACAGTTGACCTTACTGTACCTGAATAAAACCAAAATCCTGGGTACACTTTAATACAGCTTTGCGTAGGCATTTTTTCTGAGGGGTGGAACAAAGCTTTTAACACACATTCTTATAGAGTTCACTGTCCTAAATGATTAAGAACTAGTGACCTAAATGTTTCAGGTCACACTGGAGCTCTAGCTCAGTGGGTGAGAATATATTTTGATGAAGCCTCTCCAGGGCACATCTAAAGCCAGGTGCTTGTTCTTAGAGAGTGCAGAGAAACAGTGGAGACTGCAGAGGGCTTTGTTTGTTTTCTGTTTTTGTGGCTCTTTGGAGTGCAGGGGATAATAAGGCAAGGGAGTATAAAGGCAGACGCTTCATAATCCCCAAAGTGGTGATGATAATGACAAATCAACATTTCTCTCAAATAAGACAATATTTATGAAGTGCTTAAACATTCGCAGAGTTTGGGATATTAGAGACTGTCCATGTTACATTTTTTAAAAACAACTGGCACATTGCGCCGACCAAAGACAGTATCACCAGCAAAAAGATAAGGCCTTGGCCTTCAACCTCACTAAGGCTGACAGAGATAGAGAGATTTTTAGACCAAACTACAGAGTCTTGAGACATGCCCGGAATAAAGAGTAGTGATCTCAAAACAGAAAGCTTTTTGATGGCTGAGTGATGACTGAATATTAAACAGATATCTATCAAACATAGCACTGTGAAAGATGTATATAAAATGATAATAAGATGTCCTTCTTGCTTGGTCAGAGCCTATAAAGCAGTTGAATAGATAAGACTTACATCAAAAGCATCACAAACAAGAAAAGGCAATGTAAGTATCTAATGAGTGATAATGGACAACTAGAGCAACAGCTGTTTAGGAGGGGGGGGGGGGTCACTGGGCTGAGGGAGGGGAGACCAGGAAAGCTTAGGAAAGAAATAGGAGCTAGGGCTTAAAGAAAGGAGCAACAGGATTTGGAAAGGAGGAAAGGTGAAGAAGAATGGTACAGGATAGGAAAAGGCTCCTTCTCAAGATGATTCAGGGTTCAAAGGCTATTTGTTATCAGTTTTAGTAGGAAGCAAAAGCTCATATAAAGAATACAAAAATCAGGCTGAAAAAAGACAAGGAATTTGTCATCTATGCAACAGAAAATAGAAATCCTTTGAAATTTTTGAGTGAGGGAACTACAAAGAGAATAGCTTTTAAAATTTAAATTTTTATTAAAGTACTACATGTACATAATTTTAAAAGTTAACAAGTATTACAAAGCTATTAAGTTAAATAGCAGCCTCATGCCCAATCCTCTCCCTTGATTTCTGCTCTTCAGAAACAATTACTTTTCAAATCTTTTAGCTGTTTTTCTTCTGGTAATTAACTGTCATAGTTCTACTGTTACTAATTTTTCAATTTTGGCTATTATCTACTGGCTTCCTATAATGGGAGATGATTTCTCCTACTCTCTTTCTTCCACCTTCCTCCCAAAATAGTTTTATCACATTTTTAGGTTAAATAATGTTAACTATTTACTGTTTTATGACTATGTTCACAGCATATAGGAATAATGTAATACATCTATATTTCCTCTCACATAAAATTTTGTTTCTTCTAGAGGATAAATGTTCTTGTCATGACTAGCTAGTCATCACCATCCTTTTCCCATTCTCTTTAAACAATGAGCATGTACTTTTTTCTAATTCCTTTACTGTCATTTTAAAGGGGATTTGAGAGATAAGCACACTTGATCATTCTGTCATGTTTACCAGAAGTCTCTGGTCACATTTTATAAAGAGTCGTCTATCAAGTTTTCAAAGGTGAAAAGACTATAAACATGGAGGTACCAGTTAAGAACTGCTACAATATGATAATGGCCAGATCCAGGGTAGAACAGTGAGAAGAGAAAGGAGAAACAATTGAGAGATTCCTTTACGTATGAATCATCTGAACATGGTAGGAAAAAGAATATAGGGTATCTTGGGACAAGTAATAATCCATAAAAATTTACAGGCCTAGTACCTGGTAGTGTTAGTAAAAATAAGGAAGGAAGACTATTAAATAAAAGGTTGTGTTTTTTTTTAAATATTCAATATAAAACGACTGTAGATCTTCCAAAATAGAAAGAATTTAGAAAAACTGAATTATTTCCATAAAAGTGGTAACTCAGAAAACTGAAGACCAAAGTAAAAAGCAGAGCTTGAGTGTAGCTGGTAGACTAAAAAGAGGGAAATCAGAAGAGGAAAGCCTTTCAAACAAGAAAGTGATCAAAGGAAAGTGTTTAAGAGAGGGTAGTTCTTCATTGGCACATGAATGTTCATGACTTTATTCGTTAACAGTCGAAAGAGTGGAAATGGCTCCAATGTCCCTCAACTGTTGCATGGATAAGATGAAGTCTACAATGGAATATTACTTGGCTATAAAAAGAAATGAAAGCCTGACACTCATGACATGGACGAACACTGAAAACATTACACTCAGTGAAAGAAACCACACACGAAAGACCACATGTTGTATAATTCCATTTATCTGAATGTCCAGGAAAGGCAAAACCACAGAGACTGAAAGTAGTTGCCAGGGTCTGGGTGAGAGGGGAGGTATAGAAAGTAATTGCTGATGGGTATAGGGTTTCTTTTTAGGGTGATGAAAATGTTCTGGAATTATGCAGTGGTGATGGTTGCACAACTCTGAATATGCTTTGAAAGAGTGAATTTTATATGTGAATTATGTCTCAATAAATTAAAAGAGAGGAAAATAAATGAGCACTAGGAAAAAATAATTTAGGGGTAAAGCACTATGAAGGAATAAAAAAGATATGAAATCATCCACATTCTTATAGCAAACACTGAAAACAGGTCAATACAGCCAAAGTAGAAATCTAGAAAAGAAGAAATCTAAAAAATTGCTAAAACGCTCAACCTAACTACATGTTCTTTAATTGTCTGCCCTAAGCATTTGAATCAACTCTAAAATCACTTAGTAAGGAATGGAGAAAACATTCTGTCAATTGTTAACTAATTCATTAACTATGCGTGAATGATAAAAATATGTAAGTGCAGGAACTTAATCAAAATGCAAATTTTTATAAGCTAAATTGGATGAATTAACTAGGGAATAGGAATTTGATCCCCAAACCGGAATATTCAGTTTACTTGGAAAAACATGACTGCAGTATTGGCTGTGCCCAGGCCACAGGATGGTGAAGGTACACAGGAAGCTCTTAGACATTTGCTGAATAAAGGAATGTTAGGCAAACAGTGCTGCCTTCCAGTGGTTCTGTGTATTTTAAGACAATGAGTGATAAAGTTGATAAGAATGTGCAGTAAGCAGTGTGTGCTGGCAGTCTTAAAAAATAAAAATAAAAAGGCCAATGCATCACTCTTAAAGAAAGATGTAATCAAATGCCAGATTTAGTTGGTTTAGGCTTTATACTTATAGTCATACAGCTGTAATATATTTTAAATGAAAGTGCCCTGGGTAAAAATGTGTTGTTGTATGTTGAGCTCTCTAGCTCCTAATTGCCTCCCCAAAATGAAACAATTGTTTTTATAACAGTATTTTTTTATGACTCTAAATGTCTTAGGAATACAACCCTTGTATTATAGCAAAATAAACTATAATAGAAACACCGGGGACTGGAAATATAATAAAGACGAGGTTCCTGTCTTGAGGAAATTAATAATCTAGCAGGAGAGATAAAATATGTATATAAATAAAAATACAAGGAAAATATTATAGATACATTATACATCCTTGGTACAATCTGAATATGTTATCCTGAGAGTAAAATAAATCTAATAAGATACAGCAACATACATTTCATTTTTAAGTTATAATCATCTAATATCCATACTTCAGAATCTTGTATTACTGAGCACTGTGATTTATATTCATTTTTCAAAAGTATGTCACAAAATACTTTATATACTAATCAGTTTTATAAGACTTCTATTATCTTCCTTGGAGCCAAGGAAAACTTCATAATTGTTACCATTTTCTAAATGCTTAGTATGTGCCAAGGGCCACAATAAGTTCTTATTCAATCTTCAAAATTACCCTAAAGGAAGCTTGTTTATTCATTCGACAAATATTTGTTGAGTGCCTAATACATGCCAGACAATAAACAAAACAGACTAAAAGTCCTGCCTTCATGGAAATTACATTCTGGGGGGAGAAGAAGAAATCTAATGAAGAAATGAGTTCATCACATAAAATGCTAAATTATGTTAAGTACCATGAAGAAATATAAAACAGGGAAGAGAAATGAAAAGTGCAAACAGTGATGTGTTGGTAATTTTAAAAAGGGTTGTCACTAAAAGGCTTTACTGAATTTCTATTTTACAGATGAGGAAACTAAGGCTCAGATATGTTAAACAATTTGCCCATGGTCAGCCAATTAGTAAGAGGTCAGATGAAATTTGAATTCAGTTGTCTTTACTTTTAAGCTACACGGCCTCTCCCCAAGTCAGTAATAAATTCAGTTATACAATTTACTTTATCAGATATTTCTTTAAGATTATATTGGCATTTTTAATCTCCCAAAGAGTTTTAGGAATAAATTTCTATTTTAGTTTTTGACGTCTTATTTCACATTTGCAATAACTTTGACATTATGTGCGAACGCTGGGCAAGTTCTACTTACTTCTTACTGCTGCTAGGACCACCTCTATTTAGTTCATCATGAAGTATTTATTTTATGTCCCAAGGGTACTGAGCACAACTCAGATGTTCTTTAGCAACTCCTTTTATTAAGCTGAGATGCATCCTTTTCAGCCACCTGAGCCTATCTTTTAGCATTGAAGTGTTCCTGTCATGGGAACATCTAAAGTTGGCAGTCCCAGCTTCTCTCAAGTAGTTCAGGTACTGCAAATAACCTGGGTGCTAAGGCATATATCTACTTTTATTCCTTCTGACTTCAATAATGCCTTTTTCAAAGGAATTGAGAGTGCTTTGCCATTTTTTTCCTACTTAATCCCTGGAAAAAAGCATGGACGTTAAGTACCATATCCTCACATGTCAAGTGGACAAAAGAGACAAAATGACTCATTCGAATTATACAGCGAATTACTGAAGGAGCCAGAATGACAAGGGCCTGGCCATCAAATTCTATAGTTCAGCTTCCAACATACAAGATCGGTAGTTCATAATTTTTTTGTATTTGCAACATACATTTGGGTACTAGTTTTTTTATAAGTATATCTGAAGGGATTAAATGACTTAAAATAATAAAGTCAACAATAATAAAAATATAGGCACTTTTATAATAAGGGAATGTCTCAGAGTGCCTATCTGGTGGCCTTTGGTACTGTGTCAATGAGCAGAAATTTCTCCCTGCTTAACTGTTCACTCACTCACTCACCGGGCTAACTTCTCACATGCTTAGGAAATACATGCATTCTGTGACACCAGCCCTTAACTCTCACTCCTATCTACCTGTATTATACTTCAGAATCCAGTGTGAGACTTCCACAGCCCCGAAGTCAACCTGATATTGCAATAACAACTGTAGCAAAAGTGCATTTTGTGCATTGATCAAAACTTGGTGGCACACCAGTGTGCTAGGTTATGCAAGGAAAGCCAGCCTGCCTTCTGGAAAGCAAAGCTGCCTCGTCGACTAAAAAGCCAACTTGAATTTAGTGGTTAATTAATACTTTAATGCAACATAACCAGGAAATAAGCAATTGATAAGCAGTGCCAAAGGCATTCATTAAGGACTACATCCTCCTGTATCCCATCAGAATGACAGCCTCTGTGATAGCCAGGAGGAGAAAACTGACTTCATCTAACGAAGCCAAGCTGGAAAGACAGTGTACTTCCCCAAAAAAAGTTTGTTGAGGAAAAGAAGACTGTTTAAGTCTGGTTTGAGTGGTAGAAACTTTACTTTGGGTGTGGTCAAGAGACACAAGGAAAACTAGAGAAGTGATAACATGCATTTTTGTAATACATTTTTCTGAATGGATAAGCATTCTATTGACATCTTTAAGTAAAGCCTCATAATAGAACAAAGTTAATTATTTTCCTGTTACTTGTGAGGAAAATTGTGATAGAGTGATGTAACGATCAAGGGTAAGGAATCAGATAAAATCTAGAATTTCTAGATAGAGAAGAACAGTATTAATTCAAATTACTGAAATGGTAGAAAAATATTAATTGAATCTGGAAAGATTCTTAGTAAAGTTGACTTAAGTTTTCTGTTAAAAATTCTGGGCACTTAGCATAGGACCTAGCACAAAGAAGTATATGCCATTAAATTTATTACACACAAAGTTCAAAAGAGGAATAATATTATCCAATTGAACAGCAATGCATATAGTAGTAAAATCAGTTTTGGTATTTTTCTTGGTTGGGTAATTTCATAGTGAAGTTAGTAAATACTAGAACTGCTGAGGGAAATAGTTTCCGATGAATAAGGGAATAAATGCACAAATAATTGTTCTGAGGTATCAGAGTGATATGAACAGAATACATTAATGCACTTCTCGAACACAAAGAGAAACACTAATTTCTACCCAAATCCTACCCTTTGTTCTAACATAGCTATACTATCTTATTGGACTGAAGGGCGAAAATATTTACAAAGGTTTAGTATTCATTCTAGATTTTTTTCCTATGGCTAGCAGATAGGATTAGGCTCAAGAAGAGAAATACAATACTGGTTCACAGGGGACATCTAATTGCTATCTACCTTCTCCTAAGGAGATGCTGAACATGGTCTTTAGAGCCAGCAAGATGAAACGGGCAAGTGAAAAAGGTCAAAAGAGAAGTAACACAGCGTACAGTTGAGAAATGGAAATTCTGAGGCTTGAGAAGGTCCACAGATACATACAGCACAAGGAGGACGACTACGCTATGTTCCCGTATGACCTGGGGAGGAGAAAATAAGTGGGGTAGATTGGACTTATCAATGGCAAAATGTTAAATAAATGAACACATAAATAAATAAAAATGAAAGTCTTTTAGGTCCTTTTGAAGTGGAATAGTAACCTGACTAACTTTCAACCCTAGTCAATCTAGCTGGGAGGCTGCCTCCAGGGCCCAATGGTACGTATAATTTGGAGTGCGAAGGATTAATCATGATTAAAAGAAGAGTTCAAACCTTCGGTTTCTTGCAAGAAAGCAGCTATGGGTGAATCCTTGGTATTTCCTGATATTCAACATTTAAGAACATCAAAGTCAAAGTCAAAGGACAATAAGCAAACAGTCAAAGTTTAATGTCCCAAGGTGAAAAAAGAAGAGAGGTAAACATTAAGGTCCAGTAGACTGGATTTTAATCTCACCTTTATTAGTCTGCAATAGTCTTCGAATTGATGCACAGAAAAGAAATCCTTTCCATCACAGACTGCCCAATAGAGAAAAGAAATGAGGAGCTCTGAAGATAATTCAATTTGTCAAAATTATAAGGTCTAAGGACTCAGAAGTCCAACATTTTCCATTAGAGGCAGGGCCCCTGAGGCCATTCTACTTTGATAGTTTCAGTTATCTTCCTCACATAAAAGTTATGAGTCATGTAAAATGTCAAACTGTCAAATCGTAACCAACACTGCTTAGCTCTTGATATAAGAATTCCATAATTTCTTACCATATACTTTTCACTTTTACTTTAAGGTCTCAGATTTGGAGAGGTAGAATAGAAAACTATGGCATTCAAAATAAAGGAAAAGAAAGCAGACATATTTAAATTAAGGCTATCCCAAAATACCAAGACTAGGATTATTTTTTAAGGCTTTCTAAACTCTAACACCTTCTCTTTTAGTGTCAGAAAAGAGCGCTGTCTCTCTCCACAGCTGCGTGAGGCTTTCAGACAAAAGTCCCTCTCCCACGTAGGAGAGACACTAGTAACACAAAAGCAATGGAGGCAACTCCATTTGGTGCCTGAAAACAAAGAACAATAAGTCCATGCTGACTGAAACTAAATCATGGGGTACCTGGAAATAATGGTAGAAAGGGACAAAAAGTATACATGAAGTCAAGGGAAATAAAAGCCAGTCAGCCTTTCCTCGGAAAATCTTAAATTTTTAGGGCAATTGCTCTGTTACTTCCACCCAGGGGCAGCTTGAGAAATTCCATAAATGAATCACAGGGCTAGTAGTTTAATGAGTGGCTGTGAGGACAGGTCAGATCTTGAAGCTGCCAGCAGAACAAGTTCATAGTTTTTACTTCAATGGTATAATTTTAGGGGTGGCTTGGGCTGGATAATAGTGGCAGAGAGGTATCCAAATATTCCCAAGCTCTCCCTTGGTTGGTGCTGGCTGCTTCTACCCCACAGGACCTTCAAATTCTTCTTAGGTAAGACAAAAATTAGATGAGCTGAAAACTTCTTCAGAGCAGGTGTCCTAAGCTGTCCCTGTGGTCTCTCCACCTAGAGCATGAGAGAGACGAAACTGGGCATTCAGAAACAACATATTTCAGCTTTGCACTGATGCCTTTTGTTGTGATTAGTTTATCTACTAAGCAATATGACACTTTACCACTTTCTCCCAGTTAACTCTCTTCAGAAAAATCAGTGACAATATTTAGACCAAGAAATGCTTTGTGGCTTTTATAAGTTCTCAATTGCTCTTATGGTAGCTGTACTCACTTTGTCTTAAAGGAAATCAAGTTCAAATTCTGTGACCCATGACAGATAAAGGTAAATGGAGGAAGGGAAGGGGCACCAAGGAGCTAAGGCAGAAGAAAGGAAGGATATTGGCTGAATCTCATCACCACACATTCTAACCTCTTATCAAGCAATAAAAGATGAGCACTGGTTTTATTTGGGGATATTCTCTGCCTCTTCAAACAGTCTGTACATTTCCATTCTTAGTACCATTCTTCCTTCCCAAAGCACACCACTGCTCCACCTCCTCTTGGGAGTGCTCTCTACATTTCCCCATCCCAGATTCAGCTGAGTGTGTGACTTCCCTTCACTTTCTAGTAGCAAACATGGCCACACACACATAAACACACATTTTAAGATATGGCAGCAGCTCCCTTCTCGCCTCACAGTCATTTCATGAATCCTGGCTAAGCTTCAAGGCAATGCATAGATGTTTAATACGCACACTAACCCAGTGGGTGCCCTGTTGAGCTGGATGATAAAGTTCTTGTCAAAGCCAGCTTAAATCTCCAGTGACAAGTATGCATCTTTTTTTTGTACAGAGGCTATCATATTTGGAATACAATTGCCCAGTGCAAAATTCAGTGTTCATTAACAGCAGAGCCTGCACCCCACCAGTCACTGAGATGGCTCTGAAAGAACATCAAAGTACTAAAATGGTGAATATTAAATTTGTCTCTATGTGTCCTGAAGCCCAATCCATGCATTCATATGTGAAGCTCATAAAATAGTTTTTAACCAACCTCGTTAATAACAAGGCTAAGCAAAAGCGAAATCCCATGCTTGAGAAGGACTGAATTCTAGCTTCTCCCAACCACTGGTATAAGAAATCACAATGTGCCACAGTGATTTGGACACACAAAGACCCCTTGACTTAGTTATCAGGAACTTTTCTTCCAAGCCGCTTTTGTTAAAGGAGCTGTGGATTTTAAATGATGCTGTGGGTACAGGTTCACTTACAGCCCGTTTAGTAAGTGCTCGCACAGTTAATTCTGTCAGTCTTACTCCTACACAGAAATAAATGTGGCCCCAAGGGGCCCAACCACCCACAGAGCTCTTTTGCACATCTTTTTACCTTCCAGCACACAGAAATAGTGGGCTACATCCCAGAAAACACCTAGAGAAAGAGAAAAGGTAGTTTCTCTCAAACACGGTGTCTACAAAACCAGAATCCAGCTTCCTATTTGGATATAATTTCTAAATGCATTCTCTCTGAATAATCCAAATAATGATCTAAACTGTTTCTCTTAAGTTCCAAATCTATATAGATCTATATCCCTTGGTATGCTGAAAATTTCCTTTCATGTATACATAAGGACACTTAGAATTTGTTTAGAGTGAACTACCCAGCTAGCTACCCCAGATCTCAAAAATCTACTTAGTTATGACATAAGCGTAGACTTGAAAGTACTTGTGCACTGGGGCCTGACCTCCTTTGTGCCTCTTTGGAACTCTAACTATGGAAGCATGAGCTAGCTTACTGGTGAATAGAAGAAAGAAAACAGACAAGTCATCCTAGTTGAGGCCAATCACCCTTCCAACTGCTAGATATGTGAATGAAGCCATTCATGTTAGTTTCCTATAGCTACCATAACAAATCACCACAAACTTAGTGGCTTAACATAAATCTACTAGCTTTTAGTTCTGCAGGTCAGAAGTCCAACACAGGCCTTGAGGCTAAAATCAAGATGGTGGCAGGGCTGTATTCCTTTCTAGAGGCTCTAGGGGAGAATCTGTTTCTGGCTGGCTATTGTCTGAGGGCCATATATTCCCATCTTCTATCACTTCATCTCTCTGACTGACCCTTCTGCCTTTCTCTTCTATTTTTAAGGGCTCATATGATTAGATTGAGTCCACCTAGATTAATTCAGGTTCATCTCCCAATTTCAAAATCTGTAACCTTAATCACATCTGCAAAGTTCCTTTTGTTACATAAAATAACATATTCAAAGGTTGCAGGGATTCATGCGTGGCGATCTTTGGCAGGCCTTTATTCTGCCTACTGTTCCAACCATGACCATCCACATCCAGCCAAAACATCAATTGACCACAGAGAACAGCTGAGCTGGCCCAGATCAGATGAACTGCACATTGGACCCACAGAGTTGTGAGAAACAGTAAATGCTGTTTTAAGCCAGTAAATGTGGGAGGCTTCGGGGGGCAGCAAAAGCTCACTGATGCCATGACTAACGCTATACCACTTCCGAGGGGTCTGTGCAAACCCTTACCTCAATAATGTGGACCTTTCCCTCTTCTCTGCTCTAGTTCAACAAGCATGCCCAAGGAGCTACTGGCAGTTTTCTGTTCTCTAAATCATAAAACAAAACAAATTACTTCTATTTCTTCTTCCAGTCCATATCTAGAGATTATTGCTGAAATTTAAAAGAAGTTAGCCTTACTATCTCAATAGAACCATAGAGAGACTTTTTTGTTCATGACTGGAGGTTACATATGTGAACACACACACACACACACACACACACACACACACACACACAAAACTATTAGTCTTAGGGAAAGATCTGGAGAGACATCTTTTGATAGAGCAAAAGCTGTTGATGGAAGATAAAAATTTCATTGTCACACAACCGGCTCTCCTCTATGCATAAAGACCAATGAGGGCTTTGGGGGACAGCCTATAAGCAGGGGTCTCTAACCTTTCATCAGCTAAATAAATTTTCTCAAATGGGCTCTCCCTCAAATGTGCTGACACTTAAAGGTCTGGAAAACCTCAGTAAAAGGAAAATGCCAATAGCAAGTTAATGTCTTCTTGGCTCTTTTGGCTGACTTCCCTGTGCCTGGGTCTTGCCTATTAATTGAATGCTATTCGGATTCCATCTCAAAAACAAATGAGGATAGAGACCAGAGGCCTGCCTTCCCCAGACTGATAAGCTCAACACAGTGCAATTACACCCGAACAGCTTTGTTTGGAATGTAATCACCACCCCAGCCTTCTTCCCAATGGGAAGGCAACAGTGTAATTACCTCTTCAGGATTCATTGTTTGGGAATGTAATTCTTCTACAAGGCCCTCTTTCAGGGGAAAGAAGCTGCAACAAGAATATAAGAGTATTCATAGCCCCCTCCCCAGTTGCAGTCTTGTGAGTGGAACCAATTATTTTTGTTTTCTTAAAGTAATGTCAAAAAAATAAGTAAAGCCAGGGTTTAAATTTCAGCATCTTCTCCCAATAAGAAATCACCCATATCCTATGATGGTTCTGTTTGAAAAGTCCCAATCTAAAGCTAGAATGCTTGAGCTCGTTTCTATTCTATCAAGTACTAACTGTGGTCTTGGGCAAATTATTTATCTCTTAATTCCTCAGTGTTCTCATTTGTAAAAATGAGTAATAACAGGACATCATTGGAATGTTATGAAGAGCCTGTGAATCAGCGTGTGAGAAGTACTTAGAACAGTACTTGGCCTATGGTTAATTGCTCTTGGTTTCTTGTTTGTTTTCAGCACATTTGAAGCACCATATTCCATAGCCATGACATTTGCAAATATGATCTAATACTAATTCATGGTCAAATCTAAGCTTGAATTACTATGTTCTTTCTTTCCACAACCCCTTTTACCAGTTTAGCATGAGTGGCATGTCCTAGATCATTTTAAATGCTGCTATAGAACTGTCATAGTCTCTGAGCTATTTTCCTAGGTAAAGCTTCACTCTAACGGGCAGGAGTGACTGTGGATATTTCCAAGTCAGTCTTTTCATTTGTGTTGCTAATGCAAGGGAAATGACAATAAAGAGGTTTGTGAAATCTTGCTGTTGGGAAAATCAACAAGTATTACTAAGAGCAGCCATTGGTAATAAGGCAGATTCTGGAGAAAATTCATCTTTCTAACCATATTTATTTATATAAAATAAATGGTATATTTTCCTCATATACCGACAGGATGCCCCACCTCCCTGGATAATACTCTCGTTCCTACTGGGAAGTCTGACCTTTTATCTCCTGTCCAGCTTTTCTCCTGCTCCTCTGCAGTCTAGACTAGTTAAAATTCTCTGTTTAGAAAGGAATTTTTGGCTTGTGCTTCACCAGTTATGAGTCACTAGAGTAAAAATTATGAGTTTGCCAGGCAGCACCAAAGAATATAGCCCCAAAGCTCCAGACAGGAGGGGTGAAGCTTGGCCCCTTCTACAGGGCGCACAGCTGCCGGAAGTGGGGCTACGAAAATGCCAAGAACTCATCTCAGTAGCCCCACAAGATGAAGCTACAGTTACAGGGCATCAAGCTCTGGGATGACACTCAGCTCCTGGCCAAAAAGAAACACCCCATGGAGTCTCAACACTCCAAAAGGTCCCTGGTCACCCAACTGCAGGTGCCTCTTTCCACTTCATAGCTTATATCGAAACATCCCTGATTGCTCTGTGGCTTCCAGCTGAGTGGCACAAGGACCCTGGAGAAGAGCTGGCCTTGTATATCAGCAGGTGTTAAGGAAAGGAAATTAACACCCACAGGTTGGCTCTACTTTGGTAGAGAGGGTGAGAGGTGCTGTCTGCCAGCTTCCATGGCATTTCCAGCCAGTTTGGAATAAATGAGGCTGCTTGAGGGCATGAAAAGCGAGAGGGAAAGAAAAGCTAATGTGAGCTCAGTTTTAAAAAGGAGGAGGTGGAGGGTTAGTATTCATACTGATCACTCAGGTAAAAGCTGATGAGGCAGTTGGGGCTGCCAAGAGGACTGTTCCAAGTCTTTCCAGAGTTTGTAGAAGATTTCTAATTTAAAGTGAAGATTGGCTGCTGTCTCCACTGGATAAAATGGGCTTTGACCTCACATTTGGCTTTTTCTTTCCTCAAATCTTCTCCGTAGATTTCTATATTGTTGTATCATTTGTTCTGAGGGTTGCAAAACATGTCAAAGCACGTATTATTCATAAGCTAAGTAGGAAGAAATAAAAGGGTCCTAGCATTACATTGGGTACTTTTAGAGCAGAGGGTATCTTCAACTGGCACCTTCAAAAGGAGCGGTATTTCTAAAGGAGTACACAACTACGGGACTTAAACTCTGAGATCACTCTAGGTCTGGGGAAGCCCCAGAGTATAGGAAGCAAAGTACCAGTGGGTCTCAATCCAGAGATGTTGATAACATTTATTTTTCAGAAGGAATAATGGGAAAGAGCAGGAAACTGGTTAAGAAGTTAGAAAAAAGGTTATAGGTCAATTTCTCCTAGGAATAAACTCATAGCTGAGTGGACAAGAATCTGTTGACCAAGCATAAAAGCTTAATGGGCTTCTATTTTCTGCTATAGAAATGCTGTAGGGTCCTGAGCTCTTTCAGCTAGCTTTCTGTTTATGCTTCTCCTTTACCACTTAGCATAATACCCACTGTCCTATATAGCTGTTTATGAGCATAACAGGCTTGTTCAGTAGTTGGTAAGCTTATGGAGAGCGGAGATCATGTCCTGTTCATCTGGGTACTACCATATACCTTGCTTATCAGTCAAGATGGCTGATACACCAGCTGAGCACTCTGTAGGTAATTATATTCATTCTTTCTTTCCCCATTACTAACAACTCCAGATCAAGAAGAGTTATACATCAGGGGCTCACCAGCATGAACACATCTTCTATTCCTGGTATGCACACCCCTTTAATGTGTTACCAAGTCATCTCTTCCCATTCCTCTGTGTCTGTTCTTAATAAGCTAATGAGTTAATCTAGACCAGTGGTTCTCAAATTTTAAAGTGTACCAGGATCATCTAGAGACTCTTTAAAATACAAATTCCTGGGCTCCACAACCAGAGTTTCTGAGTCAGTGGGTCTGGGGTAGGGGCCAAGAATTTGCATTTATAACAAGTTCCCAAGTGATGCTGATGCTATTGGTCCAGGAACTATACTTTGAGAATCCCACGTTGCCATGGTTACATAACTGCACCTGGTCAGTGAGTATATGCTTATTTCTTCAGTACAGGTTCTGATGTGGGACAGAAAAGTTTTTCGAATGCAAACTCTGTGACCCCTCTATTCTTCCCACTTTGGGTGACAGGCAGGGAATGTTAGTGGACACATTAGCTTGTCAAACTATCAACACAAGGACCTTCAGTTTGCCATCTGTTGGTGCCATAGAGCACAAGCTCTCAGTTTGTTTGTTTGTTTGTTTGAACTCACTGACCACACAGCAAAGTGGAGAAAGCCCTGCTTGGGACCCAGGAAGAGCACCACCATGAAGGAATGCAGAGCAGTGAGAGATCAGTAGTAAGGTTATACTCAGTGAGTAGATGGCATAGCTCTAACTTACACTGGCCCCCCAAAAATTTGTAATAAAAATTATAACAATGACAATAGCTAATATCTGTTGAACACTGTGTGCCAAAATATACTGTAAGTGTTTCACATATATGAACTCATTTAATCCTTAAAACGATCCTATGAGCTATATACTGCTCTTATGCCTGTTTTATAGATAAAAAACCTGAGTCTCAAAAAAGATAAAATAAATTAACCAAGATTACATTGCTGGAAAGTAGCAGAGTGAGTATTTGAACCTAGACAGTCTGGATCCAGAGCCCAAATTCTTTGGGCTGTAAATGGCAGCTGTCCTTCTCGAGCTCCACTCACTCTTGCTCACAGACCCACTCAAAAGATGAATGGGGACACATTCAGTTTCTCCAAACTGTGCCAAAAGATATAAATCCTTGGTTCAAGCCCAGGTTTGAATTACATCCCCCTCAGCTAATCTATCAGGATTGGCAGTTAAAGTTTCAGGGGGAATTATTAAATTTTTAGCAGCAGGGCCAAAACAAAACATAGAAAATTAGGCCACTCCCTGGCTAGACTGTAAACTCTCTAAGAGCTTAACCATTTAATTTTTTTGTAAGACTCAAAGTGCTCTGCAAAATGCTAAGCCTGTAGAAAGTGCTGCGTACATTTCAAAGTGACAGTACAGAAAGGGTACAGGTGTAAAGCATCTGTGGGGAAAGATTACAAGAAAGTATTCGGGGAGTGGGTAGGAGGGAGACAGAGGCACAGAAAAACTTAGTCACGTGATATAAAAGAGACAGAAAAGTTCATTAACAAGGCCCAATATTTTCATCTAAAAAGCCCAAGAAGCACAGACAACTCAGCTTAGAAACCGGGACAAGGTTCTCAATGAGCACACCTCTCACGAGTGGTGTGTAGTATGAGGTATGTGGGTACAGTAAAGGACTGGGATAGAGAGTACATGGACGCTCCAGTGATCGGTAGACACCAAATAAGTAAAAGGCCTGGGGGCTGTAAGGCAGGGTTTTCTGGGAGGAGTGCTGCATGTATTTCTCTGTTTCCCAGCCAACCAAGCCAGCTCCTTATCGCCTTCCCTTTCATCACTGGAACAGAATGAAAGGTAACAGAGTTAATTATTAAAGGTTCCAACACCAGAATTACTATTCATTACTATTCATACTCATTTAGTATACCATGATAGCCTTTCAATGTATTCACTACTATTCTTCTTTCCCAGATCTGTCAATACAAGTGAAGATCTGGTATACAGTAATTAAACAATTTGTTGTATTAGAGAGCTGTGATATTAACTTCAGAAGTCAGACTGATTCCTAAAAGTCAGCAGGCCCAAGGCCCCAGATGCCCACCTAGTTGGCCAAACTAGACTAGACAGGCCTCCTAAAAGTAATTCCTTAAGGTACCAGGGAAGCAGGGAACATTTAAAAGAGAGGTTTTAAAGAGATGAGAGGGAAAAAAGACAACCAAAAATGAAGTTAATATGGAAAAGTAAATTCCTGCAAAAAAGGTAGCTTTGTCTTACTTACACAGGCAACAAACAGAAGGAGACCTGGGACATGAGATTAAATAAAGCAATAATTATAACACTGTACTGTTGGGTCTGTAACATATATATACCTACATGTAGACAGATATGGATGTAACATATATGACAACAGCACAAAGAAGGAGGAAAGGAATGTAGCTACACTGGAGCAAAGTTTCTGTTTCTTACCAGGATCAAATCTGTTTAGTCTGAAGCAGATCTTGATAAAATATAGCTTAAAATTAATAAATGAATTAAAATGGTACATCAGAAAATAACTACTTAATACAAAAGAATTCACTAAAGAAGGAACAAAGAAACAAAAAAGACATTAATAAACAAAACAGACAAAAACTCAACTATATCAACATTAGGTAATAAAAAAGATCTAACTATATGCTTTCTAAAAGAGATATACTTTAGAGTTAAAGGGAAAAAAAGCTGGAAATTAAAAAATGGAAAAAGATAGATCATGCGGTAAGAGTTGGTGTTGCTAGGCTAGTACAAAAAATTCTAGACTTAAAGACAAACAATATTACTAGAGACAGAGAGATGTTTTATAATGATATAAAAGTTAATTCATCAGGAAGATATAACAATTATAAGCATATGTACCTAACAAGGTCCCAAAATATATGAGGCAAAAACTGACAAAACTGAAGGGAGAAACACAATTCAGCAAAAGTGACTGGAAATTTCAATACCGTACTCTCAATGACAGGTAGAACCACCAGACAGAAAATCAGCATGGATACACAAAACTTGAACAACATTATCAACTAAACAGATCTTCCTGGCATCAACAGAACACTGCACACAACTGACAGGATACATAATCGTCTCGAACACACAGGTAACACTCTCCAGAACAGATGATATGCTGAGCCATAAAACAAATTTCGATAAATTTAAAATAACTGTTCTCAGATCACAACAGAAGGAAATTTGAGAAATTCACAAATGTGTGAAAACTGAAGAACACACTCCTAAACACTCCTGGAATACACTTGTAGAGTTGCAGTAGCTTTAAATGTATGTGTACCTCTTTAAGTACCAATACGGAATTTGGGTTGTCTAATGGGTTAAAGAAGAAATCTTAAGAAAAGTAGAATGGCTGGGCACAAAGCCATCTGTAGCCCAGGACACTTGACCAGGCCCCAATGACCTGTGGCTAGGAGCAAGAAAATCCTGACACTTCCCATTGGTTTTAATCAAAATACCAAATTAAGTACATCAGGCCCACCATCTGCTAGGAACAGATGCTCATTAGGATGAAAGTCAAAAAGATTAGGCAGGCCAGATAACTAATACCCTACATTACCCAGGTCCTTATCCCTCAGAAGTTTTTTATTCTTTCGGTAATTACCAGGAAGATGTCAAATGCCAGGGCTTCTCATTTCACTTTATGAGGTCTCAAACATGCAGAAAAATATTATAAACTTAAGAATCTTTTGGCAGATACTCCCTACTTGAACTCAGGTGAAACATGGCACAGAAGACAGTACACAGTTATTATAAGCCAGGCAGGCAGACATGGTTTAAAGTTCCAGGCCTGCCTCTGTGTTATACTGGGCAAGCGATATAACTTGTCTGAAGCTCGGTTTTCTTCCCTGCAGAATGGAAATGCACCATCTACTTCACAGGGTTATCACAATGATTAAAGGAGATAATGTATGGGAAAACACTTAGGACAGTATCTGGTTCAGTCAATAAACTTCATTTCCTTATTATCAGTTGCTTCTCTATCATCGGAGCTAGAGCTGTCTGCTAAAAAGTCAGCAGGGGGAGCTCCTCGGACTTCAGCATGTTTCCCCAAAAAGATACCTGGTAGAGTTGCTATAGCTTTAAATGTATTTATACCTCTTTAAGTACAAGTTCGGAATTTGTGTTGCTGAAGAAGGGGCATGACATGGGTTGATGGGTGACTGGAGGCCACCAGAAACCTATAGAATTGTGGGGACGGGACCAAGATAAGGCAGAAGAGATGAACATTAACAAAGTATCAAAACACTTCTCTGTAGTAGCTTCTGTTTTCTATTATCACTCTCAGGTTCTTGTGGAAGGAAGTGGGCAGAATGGATCTTAATTTTCTGCAAATCCATTTTTGTTGATTCAGAATGGCTTTGGCTAGGGTCCACTGGAGACTCATTTGCTACCATAGTACTGATCATGCCTTCTAAAATTATAGGTGTGTATATGCTTTGTCCCTCTAGGTCTGTCAAATTTCCATCCTTCGCCCCAACAAAAAGCCACTCACCATACAGAGTTCTGCTTTGCGTTTGTAGCTAAGAAGCAAACAGCAAGACTGAGGTATAGCTAACCACCTAGACTTTGAACTACAGGAAGGCAGGGATCATGTCCGTCTTTTTCACTCTGTTAACCTAGAACAGTGCCTGGCACATAGCTGCAGAACAAATATCTGTCGAACATAACTGTTGAGACCATAACAACCACATTCTAATCATATAAGAGAAAAGTACCTTTCCAGGGAAATTGAGAGTACTAAAAGGCCAATTTGTCTTCCATTTTAAAGCCATTATTATATCAGTTTTATTACATGATCACAAGTGTAATAAAAAGCAAAACATCTGTATCCAATAAGATTTTCCTCAGCAAGCACCACTGGGCCATGAAAAGCTATGTCTAGAAGCCACTTCAAATATAGGCATACTTCGTTTTATTGTGCTTCAATTTATTATGCTTCACAGATGTTGCCTTTTTGTTTTTTTTAAACACACTGAAGGTCAGACCCTCCACCAGCAAAAAGATTACAACTCGTTTTATTGTGATGGTCTGGAATGGAAAGTACAATATCTCCAAGATATGCATGCCTGTAGAGGAACTAAAACAAGTAAGAAAAAGCCTGAAGATCAGCCAAGTTCCCTGGGAGCTCTTTCCCTCTTCCAGATTAAGGTCCCGGAAGGAGAGTGCTATTTTTGATGCTTTGTCCTTTAAAATAACCATGAGGAGGCAGACTAGGAAGCTTTGGAATCCCACTGCCTGGTTCAGTTCTGACTCCTCTACTTCTAGCAGCATTACTCTGAGCAAGTTAGCCTTCTGGACTTTAGTTTCCACCACTGTCAATTAGATAACAGCACCCATCTCATAGGATTACAGGGAGAAAGAAATGAAATATGGCAAAAGCCCTAAAAACACTCCCTAGTGCTCAATAAGTGTTAGGCTTAGTTTCTGGTTGCTGCTACTGTTATTATTTTTTGGTCTTTTCTCAAGAGAAGGAAAAAAATAAGACAACTGTCAACAGAAAATGGAGGGACAGCCAAATATTTACAAATGATGAAGGCTTTTAAGAAAAGACCAATGGGTACTCTATGACATGTATCTTGAGAAAATGGGAGAAACTAGTTTAATCGTGAAGGGGAACCATCTGCTAATCTAACTCCTGAGTGAGATCCTTGAGAGTCTAGCTTTCCTTCCCTTCATGGCACTTCGCAACCTCTGTTCGAGAACTTTTCTCAGTAGATTTCATATCTGTAAACAACTTCCTGCTGGAACCCCTATATTCAAAGGTACCCATAAGTGAAATTGAGTCATTTGGGGTCAGACCTCTAGGCATAAAGTAGGCAACAGGAAATGGAGGTAGAGTTATTAAATCAAAGGAGGAAAAAAACAACATACAGCTGTTCCAAAAAGGCTAAATGCCAAGAATCAGAGATTTTCCAGCAGCAGAGGAGCAGGAGGTGCTGTGTGGGGTGGTGGAGGCAGATGTCTGGAACAAAGAAGGGTGGAGAAGAGCTCTGTAGTACTGCCTGGCAGCAAGTGATTATCTGCCAGTGAGGAGCTTCCACACGCTATCAGCCAAGCCACACGGAAGCGCCAAGCAAGGAGAAGCACAGAACCATGGGGCCTGTTTACTAACTCAGGCCAGAGCCTTCCTCAGATATGGTTGTCAGGAGACCATGCTCCCCAGCCAAGCCTGGGCCTATGAAGTCCTGGTGTCCAACAGAGAAACCACTGAGGTTTCTGTGATTTCTTGGCTTGATGTTGGGTCAAGGACACTACTGCTTAGGGGATGCCACATCTCATGGCCCATCAGCTGTCACAGTAGCTTAGTTAGAAGTCCTGTTCTCCCACCTGACAGAGCCACTGCCTCATACAGATCCCTCCTTACCTTTATCCACTTTAATCATCACGAGGCCCAGATTTTCTAAAACATAATTTCATTTTAAAAAATTTTCAATAAAGTCATTTATTAAAGATCACTTATTGATTTTTATACCTTTGATGCCTTCACATACATAAATTTACAAGTCGGCAGTGGAGGTGGGAGGAAGGGAGGAAAAGCGTGTGATGGGGAAACAATCTTTGTAAAAAAAAAAAAAAAAAAAGAATTCTGCTTTGTTTCCACCTTTAAAGCTTGCCCACCAGCACACACTCAAAGCCTAGTCACGTCATGCACCTTAGCCCCAAAACACTGGTCACGAAGCTATTCAGCCACCAAAAAAATGCCTTAGCTGGGCTTTTCCAGCCCATTTTCTGTTCTGTGGAGATTTCTGAGCCAGCTCTATGGATCTCTTCTCCTTCCTTGGAAGATTCCACAGTGCCTGGAAACTCCATGTGCTGCCAGCAGCAAAGGGTAGGAGAGGTGTGCATTAAACTCCTAATTAAATCACAGGATCTGGCTCATGACTATCTCACCAACTGAAACATGAACAAGACACCTTTATCATTCAATTAAAAGCATAGCCAGAATCTAATTGTTGGATTAAAAAACGAATGGTTTAAACAACATCACCGACAAAATTTTAAGATGAAATAAGTGAGAATGGGTAAGAAAATCACCTTTCTGCAATCCTGCAGTTTCCTGCTTTGAAGTAAGGAACTGAGTACAAGACTTCAAAAAAGAATTTTCAGCCAGGTGCCAAACTGTTATCACATCAACATAGGAAAAGGAGGGACAAGCTTTATCTGGCTCCCTGCCCCTCCAAATTTTCAAAATCCAAAGAAACATTTCCTTACCTGCCAGGACCCTGTTAACAGAAGAGTGAGTAGCCAAGCCAGGCTGTCCACGTTCATGGAAAATCCCAGCATAAGGCAAGTACTCAGGCAGCAGGAAACGCCTATAAGAAGGAATCACATGTGAAAAGCCCACTAAAGATGACCCTAAAATAAGGGAGATATATTATGAATCTACCCTCTAGAATCAAGGCTAGTGGATCCACAGATGCCCAGAGTGGAATAAATATTCCTATGATTTGTCTTTTCACAGATTTGTCCCTCCTTCCTGATTTCTATTCTAAGGTTTCCCAGGACTTCTATAATTGAATAAGATGCTCCCAATGCTACTATTATTCTATCTCCTTTTATTGTGGCCAATCATCTTCCACTGAGTCTTTCAGTAGCAAGGCTGGACTGTAGGTTCATTAGGAAATAATTCCAGATATGGACAATCCAAAGAGAGGAAAGTGGGTTTAAAAACTAAATCCCAAGCTCTCTCATAAAAGCTCCCTTATATGTCTTTCATTAAAGCTGACTACCCAGTTCTTACCTTGGGACAAAGCGTCCAAGTGAAGGTGCAGACATCCGGGCATTGCGTGGAGCTCGGTGCCTGGATCTGTCACCATTGTCCCTAGAGAAAATAAAAAAGACTGCATATAAGAGAGTCACTAAAGCAGAATCAGACACAAGCCCAAAAAGACAAATATCTCCCAAACTAAACTCCTTCACTTAGGAGAAGACCCCATAGAAACCAGTGATCCGGTTGCTTACAGATTTGGGTAGCACATTCACACACAGCATTTCTGGGGTACCTCAACTAAAAGATTCATAAACATCTATGAACAGTTCAGCAAGAAGGAGGAAGGGTTTCCTTGAGTTAATGTGGTCTCTGAGCTCTGCGGGTTCTGAAATTGAAGCCTGGTTTAGAGTCTAAGGGATATATGTATATATAAGCATATATATAAGGGATATGTATGTATGTATGTACGTACGTATGTATGTATGTGTGTGTGCGTGTGTGTGTGTGTGTGCACGCGTGTAAACTTTTTTCTAGATTGAAAGATACAGAGAAATTTGTGTTTTTGGGGATCTTGAAGGAAGAAAAATCCTCCCATCAATTTAATCTGGTTATCTTTCGATGAATCTGTTTAGGTCCTTGGTGTGAAAAAAATCATTGACAAGTGAAACTGAAAGCAAAACATTAAGCAGTCCCTTCTTTTAAAGACTGAAAAATTGACAACGATGAAAAATATCAGACAATGTAAACCTGTCAGGTCCACTGAGTGAAAAGAAAAAAGTCTAGGTTTTTTTTATGGTCTGTAATAATCATCATTTATTAAATATCTACTAAGTTCTAATATAAAGGTTATTAATATGTTATCCCATTTAATATTTCTTGCTATCTCATGAGGTTTTATTATCTCTGTTTTACAAATAAGGAAACTAAGAACCACAGAGGCAAGTGCCCAAGGTCACACAAATAGTAAGTGGTTGAGGCAGGATTCAAGGAAGCTCTGACTCTGAAGCACTTGCTCTTTGCAGTACACTTCACTGCTTCCTACAAGAAAAGAGGACAGACTTCACATGGCTTAGTTTCCACAGCATTAAAAGAATAATAAGCCAAAGGGCACTGGCTGGACAGAGCAGTTAATTGGCTGCTTATCCAACTCCACAAACTAAATGTGCCTTTGAGAGCTTGATTTGGGATATTTTCTGAATTCTCCCTTTGGATTATCTACTACTTAATGAGATAATCTTCAAACCTGTCCTGGAACCAAAATTAAGACAATACTTTGGCTTTCAAATGGACCACTGGGAGCTTTAGAAGTCAGAAATGAAAGCCTAGGAAGGTTTATATATCTTGGTGGAAACAAATGCTGAACATTTAGAGACAAATCAATACCAGGGATATTGGAAGCTGATCCATTAAAAGTCAGTACTTGGTTTTTATTCTCCCTAAAGAGAAAGCATACTATTGTTTTCCTTAACGTATCCTAGTCCTTTGACTTGAAACTCTACAGATGAAGGGAGGCAAAGAAAGAGAGAGGTAAGAATATATGGAAAGTAAAAAGGAGATTAAAATGTACAATGAGATCAGAAGTTCCCTACCAGTACACTGCAGCTCTGGGGAGCCCACATATGATTATAAGGTAGCCACATGTACACAAGGAATAGCTGAATATGAAACAATAAGATAGCTCTCAAATTATTTTTCAAATACATGTAGGGTCAAGTTATGATCAAAGTACCAATTCATTTAAAAGTACAAGTGAATTCACGACAGCTTTTCATAATAGCATAATTTACTTATCACTGGTGCTATAAGTACAACTAATTATTACGAGAGGAGTCAGAAAATGTTTTGAAGTTAAAAAGGGTCCTAAGCCTTAAATTAAAAAGGTTGCAAACTAAGTTACAGAAAGAAGTATCATGGGACAAATCCAATGACTTCATTCTATAGCTGTGAGAAGAGCTGGCTTTCCTAGAATCACATTGTGGAGCTGACAATTACTTCTCCAAGGTCCAAAGAGCTCTCTCTCTCTGGACAACTGACAGTACTCTCTCTGGTGTTAGCAGAGCAGGGAAGGAGAAGCCAGTGCCCAAACATGAGCTTGGTGAAACAACACTAGAAGACAACCTAGAAAAATGGACAAACATCAGAGCTAGGGGATAAGTTGGGCTCCTATGACATATTTCATAAGTCTTTTTTCATTGTTATAAAACCTTTTAAAAACAATCGACTTCTTTCTGATTCAGCTTCTCCCACTATTAAAAAACAAGGGGATGGGGGTTAAAACATGGCCAGAGATAACAGCTTTATAGTATCTAGAGATTACTGAAGGATATTTACCCACATATATATAATAAAGAAATAAGAATGAGATCCGCTGGCTCAGATAAAAGCAATGTCTCAGACAGTTATGTTAGATATTATAAAAGAGGCAATATATTCAGTGATTGGATATGTATTTTCTGATCCTCAGCTTAACATCTTAACTAATGATAGAGAAGTAGGAGGTAAACAGCATCTTAATAAAATGTACAGCCTTCAAATTGAAAGTGTTGAGAACCCTAGCAAAGACGATATGACAGAATGGGACCCAGAATGATTAGAAGAAAAAAGGAGAAACATGGTGAACACGTAAATGAGATGCTTCTATAGGGAGAAGAAAACAAAGACATCAAGGAGAAAACAGCCTGTAACAAAAACAGCTCAAACATTTAGTAACCTGGAAAACCCTTGAAAACAGGAATAGGTAAGACGGCAAAGGTCAGAATGTCCAACCAAAGGACAAATTAGGCAAGAAAGGGGAAAGAGGTATTGGGTTTTTGTGCTTCTGCAAAAATCCTGACTAAAGACACAGCTCCAATACCTAGAGGTAAAAAGACCAACCAATGACTTTAGATTCTACAGTCTAGAAAGAGGGGAGGATTCAGAAATAATAAGGAGTTGAGATGGGGAAACAAATTTCAACGCCAAGGATATCTGTGGGGACAGTGGGTAGAAGAGAAGGGAGAGGACTATTGGTAAGAGTTCCAAGAAAAGAGTAAAAGAATTAAAAGTACTTAAAATAATGTTTAAAAAACTACACAGACTCTGCCATTCACTTCAGTGCTGATACAAGATCAACATGAAGCAAGTCTCCATGAGATGAAGGGGCAAAATTAGTCAGGTAGAGACTGAATACGGGTGAATTGGAAGATGTTTGCCAGATGAACAGTGGGAGAAAGGCAGACCCAGAGAGGGTTTATCTTAGGAATAATGGAAGGTGCTAAATGCTGCGGCCTAATATAGCACATGCCTTTTTTCAAGGGGGAGCTCAAAAAATAAAACAAAACCAATAAAGACAGCAGTATGCAAAATGCTGGTACTGCTCCTCCACCACAGGAAAACTCTTCCTCAACAGAATACTTTTCAGGGAAACACCAGAGAAATCCTCATCAGTTTCATCAGCCAGAAGCTGCCTTTAAGCCAGCAGGATAGACGCTGGCTGATTTATTAATGGCTTTCCCAGTTGTTGAACTCTGTGCATCTCTGATTAACTCGCAGAGGGGTATTTGGGAAGGAGAGAAAAAAAAATAAGATTTTCTCGTAAAAGATTTTATAAAGTAAAAACATCCTTCAAACAATCAAGCAACTAAGACAAGTGCTGAACACCATAAAATACATCTCTGGAACAAGGGAGAAACACAGCAGCAACTCTTTCTAAATGCCTGGGATTAATTGCTTCAGAGAGAGGTTGTAATTTAAAGGAATGAAAAATACACCTACAGACTGCTGTCTCAGTCCTGACCAGACAGTCAGGTTGTCATTACTCCTCAGTGACAAACGGCTCTGAGTCGAGCCTTTATAAATGAAGCTTGTGTAGCAAAGAGCTCAAAAGGCCACTGTCCTCTTGACAATACACAACTGGCTTTGCTGAAAATTAGACTATTAAAAACATACTCGTTCCCCTATGCTCTTCTAGTTTCTACTCAATCTCTAGGCAACAGAAGGCTTAGTGGTATTCCTGTCCCCGGATGGCAAAGAGATCTTGGCCAAGTCCTTTCCTTAATCAGGTGCTGTTAGGAAATGACACCCCAGCCTCTACTGCCAAGGACTGTGCATGCATTTAAAGGCTTAGATTTCTGGGAGAAGGGCACAGGCCCACCTGGATAACAACTAACAGATAGGTCTGTTGGAATTGCAGAGCCTTAATTTTTCTCCAAGGAATAGTGATATAACAGATAATTCCCATCTACAATTCCTCTCTTTGTTTATTCTACCTTTAATTTCATCTGCATACATTATGAAAATCCATATTCCTACTATGCATTTTATTTAAAAAATATATATATACACACACAGTATATCTAAGTGATTATGTCCCCCTTTCACCCTCTCCCCTCCCGGCTGTTTAATTCTCTTCTGCATTTCTCGTGATAAATATTCATATGTATTTTACTTGCCCAGAAAGAGTACTAATTCTAAAGTTGCTGAGCAATATTATATACTTCTAAGCAACAGTAAAGAGCTAGAACTCAGGTAGGCATACATTGTATAAATATTTTAGGGCTCTACAGATACCAGATATCTGATTTCTAGTCCTCAGAAATCTCCTCACTTTCCTGAGACTTTTCATTATTCTACCTTTGCTGAATACAAGGGAAATTCTTCTCTAGTGGTTAGCTCTAACAAAGATCCAAGAACTTTAAGGCTAAAAGAAACTTCGGATTACTTAATGTCATTCTACAGATCAGAAATTGAGACCTAGGGTGGGAAAGGGACTAACCCAAGGACAAATAACAAATCACAGGCTCAACCAAAACTAGAACTCAGGGCTATTCCCTAGACAATGGTTGTCTGGTTGTGGGGACCAGGAAGCTTTGACAAATGACTCCAGTTCCAATTACTGCCGTTCTGGGGCTCACTTGCTATTTTATAAACTCAGTTTAAAACTGGTCTCAGTAAGAGTAAAAAAAAACTTGGCACATTTTATTTGGAGAAATAGGAAGTGAGACGGCTGAGCTCATTCCCCCAGGACCATTCACAAACAGGCTCCACTCTTACAGAACACCAAGGCCTCTCACACACCATACTTAACATTCAGTCCTTGTATGTTCGCACCTGTGTTTCACCCATGGCTTTCCAACTGGTCTTCCTGCATCTACATACTTGCCACTTTAGGTCACCCTAATCAGTGCTGTCGGTTAGCCTAAACTACATATTGAATAATGGCCACCCCCAGATAAAAATAAAGTAAAAACTTCTCAGCCAGGCATTCCAGGCCTGCCACAATTCAAGCCTTTCTGATCTTCTCTCTCTCATATTACAAACAACAAACACCCTATAGCTCCAGCCACAGATCTAGGCAGGGTTTTCAAATAAACTCTGTAAATCTCCTGTTTCTGGGCTTTTACATAAGCTACTCATTTTTTCTAGACTCTCCTTTCCTACTCCCAACCTTCACATCAATTCACTCAAGTCCTATGCAGTCTTCACACCCATGTGAAATCTGCAAAGCCTTTTTACATCTCCACAAATACTCTCCCTTCATACATGCCGTCCAGTACTTCAGTGGTACCTTGTAACGGTCTATCTTGAAAGATATTTATGTAAAAACCTGATCGTGTTATTCCATAGCTTAAAACTCTTCAATGACTTCCTCTCACCTATGGGATAAAGTTTACCTCCTTTGCAAGGCACATGAGACTGTCAAAGATCAGATGCCACTAGCTCTCAGGGCGCATCTCCTGCCACAAATCTTGGACCTTACAGTCTAGCCATGCTTATCAACAAGGAATTCCTGAAATAGTCCACGCTGTTTCATGTTTCTATGACTGTGCATTTATTTGCTTTTCTCCAAAGTATATCTGGAAGAACAGTCCTATTTTAAGATGTAAACCTTTCTCTATTATAAGCCCGCCATGTAAAAATTGACCACCACAAAAATCAAATAAATAAAATTATATAAAACTATTTGGAAAAAACGAAGGGAACAGTTTCTTATCTCATCTCACTCTAAGAACTACTTCTGTGTAACACTGCCACTCAACAAATGTAGTCGGTTGCCTGACTCTTGATTGCTTTGGCAGATCCTAGTATATAAAGAGAATAGTAACTTTACAGTGTGTTTCCTTAAGAGTTTCCCTCCCTCCTCCCTCCCTCCCCCTTTCCCTCTCTCCCTCTCTCTTTCTCTCTTTCTTTCTTCCTTTTTTCAGAGACATTTATTAATTGAATGAGTGCCTTCTTTATGCCAGCGACTTTAGGTGCTGGGCTTATAGCAGTAACAAACAGTCAACATCCTGGCACAACCCTAAGAGTTTCTCTCACACTTCTAATGATAAAGAGTCTATGGTTTGTAAGTCAAAGGAAGAGACAAAAGCAACTTCATTTCAAAACAAAGTAGACAACATCTCCCTCTGAAGATTCTTCCTTTTTGTGGCTACAAATTACGTATCTGCTTTTAGAAGTCACTGACTCCCACAGGGGTCCTGGACATTCTGGGCACAGAAGAGAGAGTAGCAGCAAGCACCACCAAAGACATGTGGCTTCATTCACTGGAATTTCTAGCCACGAGAACCTGAAGCAAGTACGAGTCTCACAAAGCTGTCAGATTTTGTTGATAGATGACAGCAGTATTATTACCTGGCTTGTAACTATTTTCTTTGCCACGGCTCAACTAAATTTCAGTTATGCTACAAGGGCAGATGCATATTAAATTCTGAACTAAAGGCAAGCAACTTTCCCTGTGCCACACCCAATCACTGGCAGAACTGAGTGACAGCCTTCAGAACTCTCTCCTCAGCTATATCATATGCCAAGAAGA
Source organism: Rousettus aegyptiacus (assembly GCF_014176215.1). Lineage (NCBI taxonomy): Eukaryota > Metazoa > Chordata > Mammalia > Chiroptera > Pteropodidae > Rousettus > Rousettus aegyptiacus. The sequence continues at coordinate 108,343,440 of NW_023416308.1, forward strand.
CCTTCTAATGACTTCCTTGCCAGAAGGTGTCTAGTGAGGCGACCATAAAAGGAGAAGCTCTAGTTGCATGATGCTCCTCTTACATGTTTATGAGATATTACATCATGCCAAATTGAGGAACGAGAGCCCATCTCAGGTACCCAGAAATGACTGTCATACTTAAATGAAACATCTTTGCATATTAGACTACAATATAAATGTCTGAGTAAAGGGAACCAAATACGACCAGATAAATCAGAAGAATTAAGAAAAAAAATGTATGGAAAAAATTAAAAAATTAAAAAATAAAATAACTGTAACAGACCTAAACAGATTTCATCTTGAGGCTAAAAGACTAGAATTCTCACAAAGATATTTTCTCCAAAGCACAGCCCAGTTTCACAACTGTGAATGAGACTTGTTCTCTTCCATGCTAGCAACAATTTTTAAGAAGTTGCATATAATTATCCAATAGCTGATATGTGTAGTGGAAATATCTGTGACTGACCTAATCTGAGACTTCTCTAGTTCTGTCTCTCACAAGCTCAGGGTATCCTTTGCCCTGGACGTCAGGAAGGGCAGGAACATGAACTAGGGATGATTCTGACATCATAATCACATTTAGAATAACAATATGTGCAAGGGGGAACAATATGTGGAAGGACAGCTGGAACAGCAGTCATAAAGTCACTTACGCCGTCCCTTTTTCAAGCCTTAGCGACAACTGGGACACAGCACTTAACCTGGGCTTCATAAAAACCTCCCTCCCTCTTTCCAAAGGAATGGTAGAAATGGAAATTTTCTTTATGCTTATTTGCCATCTACACTCTAGCAGGCAGACAGCAGTGTCACAGGCAGCCGCACCTTTACCCTGCTTCTGAACATCTTTATGCAAAGACAGATGCTGAGGGCTTCAGAACAGACCCATTGACAGCGAGTTTCTGGATGTCCTGTTTGTGCATTCTGACAAACACACAGAGCCTGCAGTCTCAATCCTTGTCGTAGACAGAGATGAATGGCAGGAGAAGAGGCCTGCCTAGGAAAATGATCATTAATCTGGACCACAAAAGAAAAGAAAATTTAACCTGATGCTGACTAACCATTAAAGCTATCTTCCCTAGAGATAAATCTAGATAGTCTTGTTCCAGAGCAAGATCATGGAGCAAGGGCTCAAATACGGCTGCACATCATTTATAAAGGTTTTTAAATCTGCAAGACAATAAAAGTCAAGACACTAAATATGCTTGCTCCTGTTCTCTAATCTTAGACATGTCTGATTTTGGTCGCTCCTGTTCTCTAATCTTAGACATGTCTGATTTTGGTCAAGTCTCAGTATCCTCATTTAGAATACCACAATGGAGTAAATAAATATCTCGTTGGGTTAATATAAGGATTAAACAAGATTTAAAAATGTTTGTTATATATATATTAATATATTTCTATATACTACAAATATTTTATATATTATAAATTAGTATACATATGAAAATTATAGTTGATACCTTTCATTCAGTGGATGATGGAAGAGAACCAAAATGAGGGGATCTGGGCAATGGCTTGCCTTCATTTTCTGGGGACTCTCTACACCTGGATGGGACAAGCTAGAGAAGGGCAAAATGATCTACCGCTTTGCAAATGGAAGTGGACTAAATAAAGAGGTCAAAGTGGGGTGCCAAAGGCGGGAGCACGATGTGCTGTGAAGGTGAAGAAACCCGACAGAACAGTCCCTTTTAATGGTACCCTACGTGCATCAGAAGGATTTCCGGACATGTCTAACTTACCTGAAAAAAACTATAAATTATGACTACATCATGCCTCTAACTTTCTTTCTAGTTATTAAAGCGAAGGAAAAGAATTGGGGCAGAGAAATTAAAATGAGCTGGCACACCCCCTAATTTCTCGCTCTCTTCTTCCCTGGTGCACCTAGAAATTAAGAAAAAGGAGCAACCGCAAGGAGCATTCAGTTTACAGTGGTGGGGAGAGGGCAAGGAAGGGTGCAGAGAAAGAATGAACAGACGGTAAAGCAACATCCTTCACCAGAAGACCTGGACTACTAATATTGAGGTGACTAATTCACAGCTGCTATTAAAAACAAGATTACAGTCTGCATCAGCCCATTGTTACTAACCAAGGAACAATATAGGACCCTTAGGAAAAAACAATGGTAAGTCAGTGCAGGAAAGGTGAAGGCAATGTAAATTCAGGTCGCGCTGAAGCCAGAGGGGAGGTGAGAGCACAGGTGGGCTGTGGGGAGCACAAGGAGGAGGCAGTCTGACATAGGAAAATCGAGGGGGAAGGAAGGGGAAAGGGAGGAGGTGGTAGCAAAAGAGAAGGTAAGATGAGAACAGAACATTTTAAACTAACCCAGAACTCCATTGTGAAGGACAAGTCACGAGGCAAGATACAGCTCAAAGGCACGAGCCCTGGTCCCACCACTGCAAAGAGATAACACAGCCTTCCAAACGTGCAAGGAGAGGGGCTAGGCAATCTGCACCGAGTCCCAGAGCTCCACAGGGTTACTGAGGCTTTTCGGCAGCACTAAGTCCTAGCAGCCTCGGCATTTACATTGAAACTGCTTCCTCGAATAGATCCCGGGCTGAAAAAAATAGTCATATCTACAGGGGAACATATTTCACCACAGGTGTCTGTCTGGCTAAGGGAGTGGGGACTCTCTTCCCCTTCGCACCCACCTTTCCCTAGAGTGGACAAAAGGGAGAATGACGCATGCTGAGAGTCAGAGATAGAGGACCACCACCCCTGCTCCATCTGCCACATCACAATTCTTCAGGACATCCCTGCATCTCTTTCACATTTACATCTTCCTCAGACAAATGAACCTCCCATTTAGCTTTCCTTCTGCTTCCAAGTACACAGTTGCTACTGTGCTTAAGGATCATATCAGGAAGGACTAATGGTACAAAGGTTGTCCCTGCCTTTTTAGTCTTCTCTGGCAAAGAGATGTCTCAAACACATCAAAATGCTCTGTTGCAAGATGACTCCTGGGGAAATATCCATTCAACTCACGCAAGAGGAAGGCTGAGGGGAAGCAAGAACTCCTAAGATCCCAGACCTGACCAGGCTATGTCAAGATGGAGGGGAAAAAAGGAAAATGACTGACAGACTGTCCTATTCCAATACTGCCAGCAAAAAAGAAGGGGGGGGGGACTTAACCATCCTTTCTCTCTCTCCTGTTTTACATGTTGAGAATATAAAAATATAGGAATCAAAACAAGAGCCAAATGTCCAATTTGACACAAACTAGAAAAGCTCAGTTTCAGAATGAAAAGAAACACAATGAATAGCTAAAAAGGTCAGGAGCCAGGTCAGAGAAGGCAAAACCCAGCAGTCAGGTTGGGGAGCCTGGGGTTGACCCTGCTCCTTTAGCTCACCCACATCACCTAACCAAAGACAAGAGGAAGGAATCACTTCTCAAACCACTACATCAATTTGATAGGCAATTTTCGAAGGATTCTTACTGGGGGTGGAGGGAGAGTAAGAAAGTTTAGGAAAGGGAGTAGGACCTCAAAGGATCAGTGTGACCAAAGGTAGTACTAAGAGAACCTGCCTTTTAGGGAAATCCAGGTACTTTCTTTACTTTTAATCTCTCTATACCTACTCTGCTTAAGAGAGAGAAAACACCAACCCTTCTGCCTCCTTGATGTTGGGAAGACAGTGCATACGATGCATTTCCATAGTCACTGTTCGTGCAAAAGGGAAATAAAAATGTTGCCTGAACAGTGGCAGCCATCTTCTCCCGGTCTGGCCTGGGGCCCAATGGGCTGTCTCCTTCCACAGGCTCCAGTGAATCAGCAATGCAACTAGCAGAGGTGGGAGTATCCTGGGCATGTTAACCCTCTGCCCCTCACCCCATCCTATTACTCGTAAATAATAACTGAAGGGTGTGAAGCAAGAATGTCAATCACTGCTGCTCAGACAGAGGCCACTTTGGAAGCACTTGCAGCGTGAGAGGAGAGGGAAGACAGCAAGTCGAGTGTGTACTTACTCAAAGTCCTCAAATTCCAAGTCGGTTCCCTCTACTGATGGACCCTGGTTGTCTGAGGAAGAGGAGGAGGTGGAAGAACGAAGACGGTTCTGTTGGTAGCGCATGGAGCGCTGGCGAATACTGTCTCTCCGTGAGAGATACTGGATCATCCTCTGGGCGTAGTATGCAGCAGGAGATAATCTGAGAGAGACAGAGATGGACAAACACAAACTAGCACTAATGTGGGGAAAACTGTGAGACAGTAAATCCAGTTCTCCCATGGCGTCTCCCTGCTGAGGCGAACTCCGGAGACATGAGAAATAAAAGGGCATTTAACTCACCAGGAGGTTTGTGCTGCACATTATGCTTATGAGACTGCCACCATTACTTCTGTTTTGAGATAAGGCAAAGAGACTGTTTAATCAGTCATTGTCTGATCAATGGCGGCACCCTCTGAAAAAAACACTGGACGTTTCTTTTTAGTCTCTTAAGGGACCCCTTTGAGCTTCTCAGGGTGCCCTTTACAGATTCACGGCTTTACCTCAATCATCCATACTCAAAATATAAGAAACGCAAGGGACCACCGCCTTCATCTACATGGCATCTCTTCTTCCACCTTAAAGATGAGAAAGGTGGCCAGGGAGGGTAAACCTGAGACACTAAAGAAGGGTTTATAGGCATCATCTTCACCAGGACTCCTTTCCTCCCTAACAAACGACACGCTCCAAATTTGCCCTAGCTCCTTAAAATGATCTATTTGAACCTCTTATCTCTCCTTTACAAATTATTCATACATATCTGTAACAGAGAAAACATTCAGGATAGAGACAGAGCAAAATATACTTGGAAGAACAGAAAATGTGAAAGGAAAAAAAGGAGATTTTTCTATTTCTTACAAAACAGCATCAGAGGCTATAAGGGCACTGAGCGATATAGAAGGCAACCGTCATTCCCTTTTCTTCCCCCTTACTATATCTGTCCTTAATAAATAGTTTAGACCTATATTTTTCCCACTATGGCTTAGGTCTTCATACTCCATGAAAATGTCTAGTGTCCCACACAACTTGTCACATTTCCTTCTTTGTCACGTGTTTCCTCCATCTTCACAACACTATTACATAATTTGAGGCTGTTAACTGAGAGAGTGAGCGAAGAACAATAACAGAAGAATGTTGTATATATGAAGTGGATTACTAAGAAATTTCCAGACTTAAACCTGCCTGAGCTACACACTTTGATTCAACAATTCCACTAAAAATTTTACCCTACAGAAACAGGCAAGGATACAAAGATATATATATATACACACACACACACATAGATATGTAGATAGAATTAGTAAAGAACTGGGAAACACCTCAAATGCTCATCAACAAATTAAACTATATCCAAAGAAATATTACTGTTGCTATTAAGAAGAATAAATTATCCCTATATATATGCACAAAGAAAACCCTTTAAAATAATGTGGGGGGAAAGGAGAGGATTTGAATAATGGTATATATACACTAAAATGTATAGAAGAACACATTTCTGTAATTAGAATAAAAAAACTAAAAGAAATATAGCATTCCTAATAAAGATTCCTTGGGACCTTAATTTCTATAATGTTTAAATATAAAAGAAAAAAAGCAGATATCATTTTTTAAAATGGAAATCTGGAAAAACTGATTGAAAGTAGGAATAAAAACAGTAATATCCAAATGGTAGGAAAAGTATTTACAAACATCTTGTGACTGACCTTTCATTACCCCTGGACAAAGTCTCTGGGACAATCCTCAGTAAATATACTAACTCAGGCCAAAGGAGATCTATAGTCAACTGCGAATACCTCTCTGAAATACCTGACCTCAGAGGCGGTGTCTTTCTCGCCAACCATCAGATGGAATTCCCGAGCAGGCCAGATGACAAGCTTTGGAACTCAAAAGTCTATGTTACAGAACAATATGCTGCATTTGGCACCCCTGAGTCCAACTCATCTTTATATAGCTATCTTTATGCAGCAGGTGGATGCACAGATGCTTTGGCCAAGATCATGAGAATACAAGAATGATTATCAAAAGTCTCAACTTGTAGAACTTTCATTATCCATTTGGGCCCCTGTTCCTATGCATTTTGCAAGGATGAATTTTCAACAGACAGAAGTCAATACTCTTGAGCTGTTCCTGTATCTACTATAAATATTTATATCCAATATCTATATCCAATATAAAGAAACCTTCCAGCAGAAATTAACAATTGTTGGGTAAATTCTCAAGTCAATCAGACTAGAAAAGGATTAAAAAAAGTTAAAAGGAGAATGAAGATTCCTTTTTTTTGAAATGGTTGTGAAAAGGGACCATAAGTACACTTATTGCTCAGTTCATCATCTACTTTAACTAAAGAGAAAATTATATTATTAGTGATACAGGCAGAAATAATGTTGATGTTGACAATAATAAAGACTGCTCTTTTATGTAGGGGCACAATTTCAGCACTAGATAACCCCTTTTAATTTCACAGGACAGGAATTTCCTAAGCTACAAAACTATGCATCAATTATTAAAAAAAAAAAATCCTGGCACAATTATTAAATACGAGTACATCCATAGTCTCATCTTTTTAGGTATCTAGAAGGAAGCTAAGGATCTGAATGTAGAGATGTCTCACAAAGGCTCTGACCCATACATATTGTGTAGGGTGAAGTCTGAGAGAGAAAAAAATTAAACCCCCAGTAATGCAGTAACCATCATCCTCCTACTGAAGAACTGGGTAACTATCACACTCTTAAGTGTTCCAAGTGAAATTTTTAGATGTTTAAATAAATCCTCAACTATTCTTCAAGGAAGAATACTTTCCTCTCCAAAAAAAACCCTCTTGTGTTCAAAGGGAAAATGTGAAAATACCAACACCACAAAGTGTGACACTTTCTGTGATAAAGAGATCTGAGCAGAAATAAATAACAGGTTTATTACATGAAAGGAGGACAAAATGGTCTTTAAGAATCACTGTTAAATTCTGTCAGGTTAAAAATTCTGAGGATGAGATTCCTACTGCTATCAAAAAGAAACTGTAAGAAGTTATCTCTTTCAGTGTTTCAGAGTATTTGATCCATGTGAAAAATTTCCTTTTTCTATTTAGGGCTTATTACTTTCAAATATGATTAGAAACTAACATAAACTTCCTTGCTTCAGTCATCATCTAAATCATCTACCTGCTTTAAAATCATTAATCCCCATGTTCCTTAATCCTTGGATTTGTCACATCTGGGTTATGCAAAAGGAAGTAAGAGGATAACAGAATCTTTTTACTAATATCTCAGAAAGAATGGTTGGTATCATGACACATAACTGTGCCAACAACAAAATCATTCAATATCTTTGTTATTAATGTTGTCTAAAGGTTTTTCCAGACTTGAAATTCTTAATCTAGAGCAAAGCTCACTTAGCTTCATCTGACCTAATTAACCAGCCAACCCCACTACTGGAACCCTTTTCTTTTGGCAAAGCCTCACAATGTGCTCTGGCATTGATTAAATAAATGCGCAGGTTGTTATCATTCCCTTTTGAGATCATAACAATCACTCAGTCTGGCTGTGACAACCCCAAAGGGCTTCTCTCACTATAATATTAAAAATCAACTCAATAACCCAAATTTGGTACTCAGTTATCAGTACCAGGTAAAGGCGGGCCTTGAACTCATCTGAAATTTTTTTATCTCTTAAAGAATTTTCGAATGTCTTCTATAAATGTAAGGCAAACACTTTAATAAAATGCCAGTTTATTCAGTTACCATTTTGTCAGTCATCTCTTCCTTCATATAGTCTCCAACTATTCACCATCTGAGCTTGATTTCTGCCTTTCGATATTCTAAGTTCTCGCCCACATGAGAGCAAATAAGATTTTTTTTTGTTTGTTTGAAATTGTAACCTCTCTATTAATAAAATTTTTTTTTCTCTTTTGGCTGTCCATCTTAATGGCAACAGCCTCTCTGATCAAAGAAAAGGAATATATCCTACAATTCTGATAGTGGCCTCCTCAGGTCCCTCCTCTAGTGCCCCATTTACAGAAATGAGCCCCAAAGGACAGAGCTCAGTCATAAGCCTCTGTCACCAGAGGTTCTGTTCACTTACCTGCAACACTTCCCAATCACCTGAACCACCTGTCTCAAAATTGTAACTGAAGAGTAAAAGAGCACCAGGACCAGAGAGGCACAGAATGGGGCTTCCAACAGCGTGGCACCCCAAGGGCAGCCCCTCCCCCCCACCTAGTGCCATTTCTCACTTTGGCCTTACCTCGCTGGGTCTGGGTAAATTGGGTGCTCTCTGGATCCTGCTCCATCATAACGGGATAATGAAATGAGGGAAGACTCCAGCAGCCTCCTAGCAGAGATTAAAAAAATGGCAATAATCCCTGTCAATTACCAACTCAGAGGTCATTCATAAGGGAAAATGGGGGAAAGATAAATAACATCCCCCTTTGCAACTAGCTAACACTTGTTATTTGGGATCGCACCCTTCCTACAAGCCAAGTATTTAGAGACATAAATAAATAAACAGCTACAGAGCTCCCATACTGGATAGGGCCACTGTATTACGTTGAATACTGCTCTTCAGTGAGAAATGAACAAGTGCTTTAGACACATGGTCTTATTTCTATTTGCAGTACCTCCGTAGACAAATAGGTGGTTGGGATCAACACAAGAGGGGAAAATTAAGCATACACAGAGATTATCATGTAGTGCCAACATTTATTTTGGTGTTCAGTTCTTCCATGTCATCCTAATCTACAACCCCTTCTACTCATTCTACTCTGCCCACACCGTTTTTTGTAAGAAAGAGTACTCCTGGGGCTCTCTTAATAACTGACAAAAACCTTCCATTATATGTAATCTAGCCCAATCATAAGTTCAACTGATCATTTATAATATATACACATTTTACTGAGCACCTAGCACCTTTTTTTGATGCCAGGCAAAAACTAAGCACTTCACACATATTTCTCTATTTAAACCTCACAATCTGGAAAAGTAGGCATTACTATACATACATGAGAACACTGGGCTGTGTGGCACAAAGCTCTTAAGTGGCAGTGCCAGGCCTCCAGTGAAGGTCTGTCAACTCCAAAGTGCTTCAAACCACTATGCTATATTGCAGGACCTTCCAGGCTCCAGGCAGGTAAAAAGCGCATACACATTCACTGTAAGTCTAAGCTAGAATGTGGGCTCAGTATTTCTGGATCGTCCTATTTTTTAAGGGTAGCCAGAAATCTGGATTTTTGCATGAAATCTGTTAAATTTTTGCTAAAACTTTTTTTTTTTTTTTTTTGCCTTTTTGTACAAGGGCCAGCTAAAAACACATCTGATAAATGTGGCCCAGGGGCTCCCCAGTTTGCCATGTCCACTACGCTGCTTCCCAACTCAAATGTGCCTCAGCAGCCAGACAAGCTCCTGCCGTGGCACATGTTTCTACTGGCCTCAGGAAGATATGCACATAGTTCCTCTCAGGCAGCATGCTGCCCAGCTCCCCCCAGGGAAAGGACTGCAGCTCCCTGCCAGCGTCTTCCGTAAAACAGATCTGCAGAACAAGGACAGCAGCTACCAATCTTTTCCAATTGAGTTAATTCAATTCATGTTTATTAAAACCAGCTGGCTTTACGTATAGTCATGTGCAGTCACTTTATCGCAGCAACTGGGTCACCTAAGTATTTCCCCTAACAGCCTGGAGAAGAGGTACAGCAAAGGCTCTATCGACCTGGCTTGCTACCTTCCCATTCCAACCAACTATTAAATTCTGTTTCCTATCTAGACAGGGTATATAATCTCCACACTTAAAACACTTTAAACCAGTCCTACCGCTGAAGGAAGAGAATATAATGTAACCAATCAGGAAAAGAAGAAAGCAATAATACTTATTTCTCTAGCGGAAGACCTGAATTTTCAATGATATCACTGTGTACAGCAACAGAAATATTGGTTCATCTCATCAATTCTAAGACAACCTCCCCCCCTCACACACACACATGTGTCTGAAATTGGGATGCATTTTATAATAGTGTGATACAGTTTAGTTGACAGGATTTTTTTCTTTCATTGAGGTAAACAATGGCATGTCTTGAGTCTTGAAATACAGAATGTTTGAGAGAGAAAAAGGGGAAGGGGTAGTGACAGGTACATAGACTGGAGAAAAGAAGAAAAGTGAAATTTTGAGAAGAGTATTCAGGACACTTGTGCTACCTTATATAATAGTTATTCATCACTAATAAATTAGTTCTATAGGAATTAGGTGGGAGTTGAAGATTGGAAGCAAGACCTGGGAGCAGCTGACTGCACTAGAACACCCAGAAGTTTGTTCCATCCCAAAGGACTCTGGAGTTAGTCATGAACCTCACTGAGCCCTGTCATTTTATCCCACAAATGGCTGCTTGGTAATCAGAGGCTCTTTGGCAAGGAGCATCCTCCAGAGTGATATCCTTCCTAAGTACTTCTGCCTGTAAAACAATCCTGCTAAGTTAGGAAGCCAATATGACCCTTTATTATGCCACGGCAGTGGCAGTATTCAGAGAGATGAGATGACTCCTGTAAAGGAGATTCTTTAACTAGAAGAGCTGGATTAGATAATTTCAATTTTAATGACTTCATTTTATAATCCTGCGAATTCTACTTCCTGCCCTAACGTACTATCTTTTTAGAAGACTTCTTTAAATCAGAGTAAAACCAAAATGTTAAACTTTGTCTCTGGGGAGTCTCTGATGAGTTTCTTTTGGAACATGCATCCCCTGTGCCTACTTACTACAGATCTGTTGGCATCATTTGCTCCCCAGACAATACAGTGGGCTGGCAAGTCATACATATGAAGCATTTTAACTGCTAATACACAAAATCAAGAGAGCCAATTACTATGAATAACACCCCCTACATACACATATCACTCATGAAACATTAAGTTCTCCGCAGTTACAGGTACTATCTGAAGGAAAAAAATAAGAGTTTTCCAACTGGTGTTGAATAAAGAACTAGAGTTACTAGACGAGTAAATAGTAGCCCCACTCCTAAGAACGCCAAATAAAGATCTTTCTCTCCTACAGTTAGCTTCTTGCAAGAGCCACCAATGGAAAATGACACGAGAAAATGGGTTGTAGGGCAGCAGAGCACCTTCTGCTCTAGCCACCATAATTTTGACTTAACGACCTATCTTCAAAATTGATAATGCAAAATCAGGTGGGGCTTTGGAAGGGCTTAGACAAGCTCGTTCAAGTTTGCAGCTAACATTTCATTTTAACCTACAATCTCAACTTAGAAATGTTTTAAAGAGTCACAGACACTCTGACAGGAAAAAAACAAAAACAAAAACAAACCTTTTCTTCACAAATTTACCTGGGTCATTCTCTATATCAGGTGTGTCCAAATAAGGTACACCAGGGGTTGTGCTATTTTGATCCACTGGAGAGCAGGAAGAAAATATTAGAACTTTTGATTTATAATGTATAACCATAATGTGTATCACAAACACACACACACACACACACACACACACACACACACACTGCTCAAAAGCCTTTTATTAACAGAGGTGTTTTTTTAAGTTTGGAGTCCACTGCTCTATCAAACTACACATTACTATAAGAAAATTCAATATTTAAGAAAATATAATAAGCACAAATATAAAAACCATAAATATAAAACCATAAACATAAATGCAGAACCATATTCATACACAGAGAGCACAAAAAAGAGAATGATAAAGCAAATGTGGTACAATTTTAATATTTAGGGAACATGAATAAAGAGTACATGAGAATTCTTTGCACTGTTTTTGCAACTTTTCTGCAAGTCTAAAATTATTTTAAAATTAAAAAATCCAAAAATCAAAATCTAAAAGTAAACAACTGAAACAAAAGTGAAAACTATTCATTTTCAAAAGAATTACTTCTTAAAAAGGATTTCTTCAAATAGCAAGTTGCCCTACTGCTCTAATACAGAGGTCCCCAACCCCCAGGCCACAGACCAGTACTATCTGTGGCCTGTTAGGAACCAGGCCACATAGCACGAGGTGAGCAACTGGCAAGCTAGCAAAGCCTCATCTGTATTTGCAGCTGCTCTCCAGCGCTAGCATCACCACCTTAGCTCCACCTCAGATCATCAAGCATGAGATTCTCATAGGAGCACAGTCCCTGGTGCCAAAATGGTTGGGGACTGCTGCTCTAAGAGGTTTGGTAAACTACAGGCCCTGGGCCAATTCCCTGTCTTTATAAAGTTTTTTCCAAAGATAGCCACATCCATTCATTTACTGCTGCTTTGGAGCCAACAAGTCAAAGCTAAGTAATGCTGATAGAGACAGGCCTAAAATATTTACTATCTGGCCCTTTACAGAAAAAATTTGTCCAACCCCACTCTAAAATATTTGTTTACATAAAATTCCTTGAACAATAGAGTCAGTAAGGAATAGGACAAAAAAAATATTTGAAATCAAAGTATTACACACTACAGTGAGTTATCAAAAATGATTAGCAAGCCCTGCTAAAATCATAAGTCATTAGGAACAAAATTTTAAATGAATATAACAATTTCTTCCTTCTCTAATTAATACTCTGAATATCCTTTGATGACTAGGAAAACAATAAAAAATAGTGGACGCAAGCTCTGGAAAATAACAAAGTTGTCAGGGCAAATGAGATGGGTTATCCAAAAAATAAACAAACTGTTGTTTTGAGAAGCAGAAAGTTTGGGTACTGATCTATACAGAATAAACAAGCCAATGACAATTCTTCCTTACTAAACAATTATATCCTGAAGATATTCTTTTCACTAGTTGCCAGATCACAGGGAAAATCAATATCCTAAGGCCAACAAACATGTTCCGACCTTCTCCAATCATTTAAAACAACCGCCGGAACTCTGATCTGGAAAGCTTGCTCCTAGAAACTAAAATGCTACTGTTGCCCCGTCTGGGTGACACCTGCTATTTCAATTCAGGGAAGCCAAACCTAAACTAATAGCACCCTTCTGCCTAGGAAATAAAACCCAATTCGTCAGTTTGACATCCAAAGCTGCGGAGCCAAATTTCTCAAGTCCAGTGATTTTCAAACTTTTTGGTCTTGGAACTCCTTTAACACTCAAAAATTATTGAGAACTCCAAGGAGCTTTTGTTTATTGGGTTTTATCTATCAATATTTACTGTATTTGAAATTAAAACTGAGAACATTTTAATACACAAGCATACAGTTCATTAGTCATCAGACTGATTATATAACCTCATTATATATCTTTGCCTCTAGAAAACTCTACTGAACACTCATGAAAGAATGAGAGTGAAAAAGACAAAGGACATCTGAGCATTATTACAAAAACGGTTTTGACTTCAAGAATCCCAGGCCATATTTGAGAACCACTGTTCTAGTTAAACTAAACACACCCCCACTATCTCATATATATATTTAGCTTGGCCATTTCGTCTTTCTGGGAAGTTCCTCCCCATCTCTGCCTATAAAAATCCTTCAAAGCTCCATTACCTGACTCTGCCAGGCAGAAGTTCACCCTCTTCCTTGATACCCCATAACATCTGAAACCTCTTTTAAAAGGCCTTCTCCCAAGTCCCCTTATACTGCAATTACTTGTAAGAGTGTCTTGTCTCTGCTACTAGACTACAAGCTATGTGATAGCGGTTATTGGGTCCAAGTCATCTTTTCATCCCTATTAACACTCATATCCTAAGTAACACATAATTGGAGACCAATGAACATCTAAGAGAATAAATCAGCAGGCCTAAGTAAATTTGGAAGAATAAGCAAAAAGACATATCCGATTGCCCCTTATTGACCCTGTGACATTTAAAGACTGCTTGATGTTGAAACACTCACACTAAAATTCCTGAAGGAATAAGGTTTACATAATTGCTTGCATCACCCTTCATCCCTCTGGTCACGTAAGTTGCTCAGGTTTAAGTGCTGACACAGTTGTCCTCATAAATGCAATGCAGCCTGGTCCCTGAGAGGCTTGTTAAATCATAAAGTCAGAGACTGGCTACTTGCCTCAGAAGTGACCACTAATGGTCCAGGACAGCGTATTGCCAAAACAGACCTCACAGGAGAAATAGGGCAATGTTTCCAGAGGGACGAAGGGGCAGGAGGCCAAAGAAATCTGGATGCCCTCTTGCCCTCTTCATTTCTGAATCCTGCTCTCCAAGCCCCAGATCTCTGCTTTGGCGCATGCCTGGGCTGGGAGATGACAAGCCCTTATTCTTTGTAAAAAAATAATTGTGTGTTCTGAAATGACACCTCTATTATGATTTCCAAATTGACATCTCTGTTTTAAAGCGGAGGCATCCAAGCCTCCCCATTTCACACACTAGTAATTATCGTTTAAGTTATCCAACGATAGGCACTCATCTGATCGCTGCAGGGCCGCCCCGCCCCAGTTTAGGGGTGCACTTGTGGCACATGATGCAGTTGCCAGCAGAGCCTGGCAGGCAATTCCTGCCCCTGCTAAGAGATAGACCAAGGCAAGGTGGTACTGCTAAAAGGCTAACCTCAGATAAAAACCAAACACATTACAGAAAGAACTCACAGCACCCACTGTGTGGACTGGTTTTATTTTACTATCATCAAGCATAAACAATTCATGGGGCTCAAAACAATGCCTTTTCATTAGAAAAGCTTTAAAACATCTTTACAAAGCATTAATGTATCCCTCAATACCTTCGTGTGGCGAGCTACAGCTGGTAAAACATCAGAGCACATCATAATCACAGACACCAAAAGGGAAGATACTGGAAACAGAACTCATGCATGGTATGCAATTGTATATCTAAAGGAACAAAAGTCTTGCCTGAAAAGTCAGCCAGGTACCTTTGGGAACATCTGAACCTCTGCTAATTTTTTGGTGGGTGGTTATTTATTTATTTTTTAAAATTTTTTCAGAGTAAACCATGATGTTATTTAAAAAAAAAAAGTGTGTGTGTGTGTATATAATATATATACTTATATATATATACACACTTATATATATAAGCATATATACTTATATATATAATGTATATATAAGTATATATATTACATAAGTATATATTATATATATAAGTATATATTATATTATATTATATTATATTATATTATATTATATTATATTATATTATATTATATATATGTATAAAATAAGACAATTACAGCACAAAACCAGGCACCTTCGACCAAATCACCACCTCTCCTTGGATCCCTCTTCACCCTAAGCCTCTTCTTCCATATTCTCCTTCCCGAGCTGGAAGACACAGCAGATGCCCCAAAGGTCAGCACAAAGTACTCCCAGCTCGGGTCACTCTGCCCCTTTCTCTTGGAGTGCAGGACCACTACCCTTACTTAACTCCTGTTCTAAAAGATTTTCCCTATTAGGAAGCTCATTTTAAAACTCTAAGCCAAAAGGAGTGATTGCGGGAGAGAAGAGGGCAGTCTTCATTTGGAAGGTACATCCCTTTCCTGCTCCAGTCCCTGGCTAGGGGTTCTAGAAAAGGCTGGCAGTGGGTTTCATATAAGTCCATTAGAAGACTGAGGCCCTGCTTTACCAAGGGCAGCTCCTGCAAAGGCCAGGACCCGGGCTCACTCTCTGTGACTGCACGAACTAAGGGAGGCTGTTTGGGTTCAAGGAACATACATGCCTAACCCCATTACAAGGAAGAGACTTAGCCAGGAAAACTGATGAGTTGCACATATGGAAGCTTGAGTGAGAGATGGTAGTTTTGGGGTAATTTAGACAAATTAAGTTAGTATAGCAGAAGCTCTGAAGTAGCAGAAGCTTCTCACCTGGACTATAGACTGAACACAGGACAGCAGAAATGAGCATGAAGTCAGGCTAAACCTTAGAAGGATGCAGGCTGGTCTCCTCACACAGGCCTTGGTACTGGCCAGGACAGACTCTTACAGGCTCTAAAAAGGCAGAAGCCACTGTAAAAAGGAATAGGAGATGAGCAGGGAAAAAAGCAACAACTAGATCATTTTTGGCATTTTAATATCAAGACGATGACAAGCAGTAACAATAGCAAAGCAAAAAAGAAAAAAAAAGACTAATGTTTAACTGTCTCATCCATCCAAGTCTCACTCTGAAGTTCTTGCCCCATCTCCCCCATAAGCACCACTGAACTACAAAATCTATTTTAAAGCACCTGAACCAGTACAGACCCGCTGGAAACCAAGAGCCCCAGGCAAAGCTATCGCCTCTCTTGGGCCCAAGTAAGATGAGGGTTCTGGGAAAAGCACCTCATAACTCATGCAGAGCAGCGCGACACCGGGGATGAACTTGGGCTAAGGGCACTTGGGAAGGAGTTGGGTGGCAGTCAGTATCTGCGCTGACACGCAGGGAAGGGGGACTTCTTCATAATCCCAACTGTTTGGTACCACAGCCAAGCAAATGTGACTAGAAAGAGCTAGATTAGCAGAACTAGAACTCTGAAACAGACTGGACCATTCCAGCAGAATCCAGCCAGGGGCTGGAGAGATAAGGATAGAAGCACAAAGGTGATAAAGGCTGGTACAGAAGGGCTGGTCCTTCTTTGCAAGGACACTAGAATGCACTTTTTGCTGCTGGCTGATCAATCTCTAATGGCGAGTGCTGGCGAGGCAGCCCCGGCTCCGCGGGAAACTTAAAGCTGGTTCTCAAACCAGATACACTGTCCCCACAACTGCCTACCCCCCAGGTCCCTACTGGTTCCACAATCACCTGATTTTCACTTGGACTTCCTTATAGCTAAAATAGATATAAACGGCTAAACACAGACCCCAGAGCCCCTACCAGGGGGGAAAGGGAAGATTCTATTAATGTCATAGCCAAGAGGGTGGTTATTTTTAATACAACTGTAAAATGACTGGTTGGTACTATGCTTAGCTCTTGTATATCCTCGACATATTACACTACAATTATAAAACTTTATTCCATAATTAAAACTCACTTTTGTCGGCATCTGAATTCAAAGGCCTAAGGTGATCTAAATGGACATGTTTACTCTGTCTCTGAATCCATTTTCTCTGGGAGAACTGGGAGGTCTGCTCATAGACCAACGACATTTTTTTTCCCCTAGGAATTTACATCAGAGGCTTTTCACCTAAAGATGGGTATATCAATGATAACAAGTTCCACAGCTAGTTCTGATACCACATGCACATATACCCTCACAAACAGCAGCTATGATATACAGGTTTAAACTTTAATTAAGAGGCAGTGCATCCTAAATGACTGATTTCCCCCAAAATTAAGAAGACATTTATAGAATTAAATAATCCTGAATTCTCAGCTAATTTTATTCAGAATAACAGACAATTCCAAAATATCTATTTCTAGAACCACTAGTTCTACAAAGAATATATGGGTAGAATTATTTATTGCTTCAATATCCGGTACGTTTCTTCTTAGGTGATTTTTCACATTCACATTCCTGACCTGAAATTTTAAAAACCATTGACCAAGGCCACTTGCTCTTAAGTTACAGGCTACTCACACTGGTATGTTGCAAACACTATATAATATGAAGCAAAACCTTAGGGCCAACATCAAGAGGGCAAAGAGTAAGTGAAGCCTTACAAAAATGAGAAAAAAGGAATGCACAGTGGGCTAGGGCATTTATCAACCAGAGGCAAAGAGGCAGCCTTCTTGACATGTCTGTTCAAGTAATGAGGTTTCTGCAGTCTACAGAAATAGGCAAGAGGACAGACTCCAGCTAGGCCTCCAAACAGTCCACTATTAGCCCTTGAGCTAACACAAAACTCTAACTACAATGGCTTTTCTTATATCCTGGGTTCATTCTGAACTGCTTCTTTTAGTGGCCTTTGACTTTGATTTGCCTCTGGGAGTATACTACTCGCCCTTTCATCCTGATCTCGACTTCAGCAACCTTAATTCCTTTTGGACTCAGCATTTGACTCCACTGGAATAATTTCTCGACCATTTCCCTCTGTCTAGACAACATGAAATTGTTATAAATGACACCTAAAGCACAATTAGTAGAGAAACTGCAATTTCCACTCTCCTCCCCCGTTCCCCAAAAGAATGGCACATTAACATCCTCCAGCATGTCAATCAATAGTACCCTGAAGATTAACTCTGTGGAGCCTGGAAACCATTGAATTCCCAGCTTGCTAAATATTTACATGCATTTCCCCCCCGTATTATAAATAGAAGGTAAATTGTCTTCTTTTCACTAGCACTGGTTACAATCTCAGAGATCTGAATGCTGCTGAATCGATACCTGGGTAAAAAGTTCCACAGTTTGATTTAGGGGAATCACAGACAAACACAAACAGACAAGGCAAAGGAGGAGAGAAGCAATGTGAGAAAGGCATGACTCAAGATCACTAGAACCAGGCAGTACTATTTTAACTATTGTAAGAAAAAGATGGTTGGGAGCCACTGCCAGTTTCTTGTGAGATGTAATATTAAAGAAACAGCAAAATCAAGGACAGCGAATTATGAAATAACTTATCAATGGGTTTAAATGGGAGGGGATTCCCCCTAGGGGACATATGGCAATGTCTGGAGACAGTTTTGGTTGCAGCAACAGGGTGAGGGGAATGTACCTCTATCTAGAGGGTAAAGGCCAGGGATGCTGCTAAACCTCCTACAATGCAGAGGACAGCCTCCCACAATAAAGAATAATCCAGCCCCAAATGTTAAAAGTACTGATGCTGAGAAACCTTCTACTATATCTTAATGATCTGAGACTAACCAAGAGAAATTCTTAATAACTAATATAGGAAACGAGTCAGTGCTTTAGCTTTAGAATAGATTGCAATTTAAATTCATCATCTTGTGTCACTTACTAGCTTAGCTGTGTGACCTTGGGCAAATTCATTATCCTCAGCATCCAAATTTAAGGGAAATTTAAGGGGAAATCTCTCTTTCACAAGGTTGTTATGATTAAGTAAGAACATATGTAGAGTAGCCAGCACAAAATCCAATAAATTGCAACTATTTTTTCCTTCCTTAAATTACAACTCCCAAAGTATATATAGAGAACATGATGTGCCCTGGCCACCCAAGTCACTATGCCTAAAAAGGTAATTTCTTAGAAAGAAAGACATGTGTTGAAGGATGAGTACTGTAAAGGCATAATCAGGGACATCCGCACCTTAAGAATCACATGAGCCTCACTCAAACGAAACAAGGGTAATCAGTCATCTGTCTGTCCACCAATCTGTCTATTGGTCTAGCCAACCACTGATTCAAACCACAAATATTTACTGAGTGTCTACTTTGGGCTATACATTTGTATATAAAATAGATATGGTCCCTATAATAGCTAGTCTCCAAAGCTGGACCCCAAAGAACCATAATTCCTAATCTTGTTGCCTTGTGTGGTCCCCTCCCAAATTCAAACTGGAGACAGTTTTGGTTGCAGCAACTGGGTGAGTGAGGGGAATGTACCTGTATCTAGTGGGTAAAGGCCAGGGATGCTGCTAAACCAGCCTGTTACTTGCTTTAACCAAGAGAATGTGGCAAGCTGTGCCTGCTGGGCCTAGCCTTAAAGAGAACTGACAGCTTCTGCTTCTTCCCTCTTGGAACTGTCACTTTTGGAGACCCTAAGCGGCTAAGTAAAAAGTCTGGCTTCTCTGCTGGAGAGACCACATGAAGAGAGGAGTCCCTGAGACTACATGAAGAGGGAAAGAGGCCTAGCTGTCTCAACTGAGCCTCCAAATGACTCTAGTGAGACCCCAAGCAAGACCAGCAGAAGAACTTCCCAACTGAGCACAGTCTACCCAAAGAACAATCAAAGATGATAAAACTGTTATTTTAAGTTATTAAGTTTTGTTATGTGGTTTGTTATGCATCAGTAGATGAACAAAATAGTTCCTGATCTTGTAGAACTTTTGAGATAGTCACAACAGCAACATTAGAAATAAGTCCCTGAAGTTAGCTTACTAGCCTATAGTAATCACGTCTGTACTCAAAGGAACCTTGGCTATGAAAGCAAAGCACCACATGAGACATCTGGAAACAAACCTTTAACAATTTCATATATAGTTTATGAAATGCCAAGGGGCCTCAGTACACCAGAGATTTGGGGGGAAGAGGTGGTGGTATTGTTAAAGAGTTCCTAAGTGCTCTAAAACCTTCTCTAACTTAGTGTGTATCAAAATCGCCTGAAAACCCTTGTTGTAAATGAAGAATGTATGCCCCTTGCCCCAAGTTTCTGATTCAGCCGATCTGAGGTGAGCCTAGAAACTTGAATTCTAACAAGTTCCCAGGAGATACTGATGCTCCTGGTCTGGGAACCACACTTTGAGAACCACTGACCAAAGATATCAAAATAAACACATGCTGATACATTTACTCTCTCTGACCTTATCACATCCAAAATAGTACCATCTAAGAGAGCTGTCAAATTTAGTGGCTCTATGGAGGACTAAAAATTCAGCAGCTCTATTAGGATATCACAGCAATGGTCCTTTGCCTTCGAGGAGCTAACAGAAAATGATCAACCCAATTTCTGCCTCAATTCTTTCTGAGAACTTGTAAGAGACAAGTATTAAAAGGAATCAGACAGGGGATGTAGAGTACAGCACAGGGAATATAGTCAATAGTATCCTGATGGCTATATGTAGAGCCAGATGGGTGACAGAGTAATTGGGGGGATCATTTCATAAACTATATAAATGTATAACCAATGTACTGTATAACTGAAACTAATTTTTTTAAATCAAATTAAAAAAAAAAAGAAATCAGAAAAGCATGCAGAGAAGAGTGCCAAACTTCTAGGAAGACACTAGATTTTAAAAGTTTAAAGGAAAAAAAGCGTTCCTTCTTGTTTAAATTTTAAAATGGTTATGTCTGCTGAAAAGGAAATTAAGAAAACAATCCTATTTACAATAGCATCAAAAAGAATAAAATATTTAGGAATAAATTTTACCAAAGAAGTGACACAAATAAATGGAAAGACATCCCATGTTCATGGATTGGAAGACTATATTGTTAAAATGTCAATAATATCAAAAGCAACCTACAGATTAAATGCAATCCCTATCAAAATCCAAAGGGCATTTTTTGCAGAAAGAGAAAAAATATCCTAAAACTCATATGAAACCTCAAAAGACCCCAAAGAGCCAAAATATTGAGAAATAAAGAACAAAGTTAGAGATGTGGCACTTCCTGATCTCAAAACATGTTACAATGCAGTTACAGTAATCACAACAGTATGGTGATTACTGGCATAAACACACATATATAGACCAATGGAACAGAATAGAGAGCCTAGATATAAACACTTGTATTTATGGTCAAATGATCTTTGTCAAGGGTGCCAAGACTACACAATAGGGAAAAGATAGTCTCTCCAACAAACAGTACTGAGAAACTGGCTATTCACATGCAAAAGATAAAGATGGGTCCTTTTCAAGCCATATTTAAAAAATGACTTAAAATAAATTAAAGACCTAAATGTAAGACCTGAAACTCTAAAACTCCTAGAAGAAAACATAGGGGAATAGCTTTATGACATTGGAATGGACAATAATTTCTTATATATGACATCAAAAGCACAGGCAACAAAAGCAAAAATAGACAAAAGACTGCATCAACTTAAAAAACTTGTATAAAGCAAACAATCAACAGAGAAAAGGCAATCTATAGGAGAAAATATTTGCAAACTATCAGATAAAGGGTTAATATCCAGAAATAAAGAACATTTATAATTTAATAACAACAAAAATGAGCAAAGGACTTGAACAAACATTTATCCAAAGAAGATATACAAATGGCCAACGAACATATAAAAAGATGCTCAACATCACTTATCATCTAGGAAATGTAAATCAAAACACAATGAGGTATCACCTCATGCCCCATAAGATGGCCACTCTCAAAAAAAAAACAAAATAACAATGTTGGCGAGAATGTAGAGATATTGGAATCCTCATGCACTGTTGGTGGGATTGTAAAATAGTGCAGCTGCTATGCAAAACAGTGTAGAAGTTCCTCAATTAAAAACAGAACTACCATATATGATCCAGCAACCTCATTTCTGAGTGTATATCCAAAAGAATTGAAAATAGGATCTCAGTGAGATTATTTGTACACCAATGTTCACTGCAGAATTACTCATAATAGCCAAGATGTAGAAGTAACCTAAATGTTCATTGACAGATGAATGGACAGAGAATGTGGTATATACATACAATGGAATAATATCATTCAGCCTTTAAAAAGAAGAAAATCCTGTCATATGCTACAACATGGATGAACCTTAAGGACATCATGCTAAGTGAAATAAGCCAGTCACAAAAATACATACTACATGATTCTACTTGAGGTTATTGAAAGCAATCGAACTAGGAGAAAAAGGAAAAAGAATGGTGGATGCTAGGGGATGGAGAGAGGAGGGAAATGAAGAATTGTTCAATGAGTATAGTATTTCACTTATGCAAAAAACTAAAGTTCTGGAGATCAGCTGTACAACTATATGCACATATTTAATACTGTACATTTAAAAATTGTTAAGGTAAATTTGTGTTATGTGTTTTTTTATCATAATAAGGGAGAAAAAAACAAAATGGATTACAATTGCCACCAGAAGAAAGAAAAATTTAAAAGCCAGCTTGCCGAGGCGAAGTGATCCAAGGAACAGCAGGAAGATAGAGGAAAACTGAGAATCATATGTGAACATGTGTGCGGTAGGATAAAAGTAAAAGAGACAAAAAGATTGACACCCATACCCTTTGATGCAACAGAAGAAGAGGGCACAATGTTAACAACAACGTTAACAAGCTGCAATTCTCCTTCTATGACAAGGTCATACTTTCAGCCTCTGATTCCTTTATTATTACAAATTTCTATCCTGGTCTAACTTGATTTTTAATTTTCTGGCAGGTGACACTCAAATCAAGCAGCCTTTTCACCAGAACTCACACCTCTGTCCAGGCCATTCTGCTCACAGGGAGAGAGGTGCAGATATTCTTCTCCAAGATTTTACATAGTTCATCATTAAGGGAAGGTTGCTTTCATACTGCATAACCTGACATAACAGAGATCTGCTCAGCCGGCAAAAAGCTTGGCACCCCCACTTTCCCTCTTTGGAAACAGAGGAGGAGTTTATTAATTGTTGCTATTAAAAAGTCAGGCAGCTTCTCAGGTGAGGGGGCTGTCAGCATGTCAGCCTACAGCAGCAGCAGACCCCCTTGTGGATGAATTAGGTAGGATGGGCAGGTACTGCAATGTCCAGTGCCTCCCCCTGGTGGAGCCCAGGGATAGGGCACTTAGGAAATACTTGCCTGTACATAAACATCAACAGCACATTTTGCTTGCGCTAATGGAATGATAACTAATACAAAATTGGAATTAAGTAGGAAACTGAAATGAGTGAAGTCACCTCAGTACAGGCTAAGGCACACAGAAGGACCATGCCTTGATCAAAAGGGTAATAACTACTCAACTCCTGCTGATTGTTATTATGTGCGAGTACAAGCCAGGTCTAATTTTTTTCAATAGAATCCAGAAATCTAGATTTTTATGATGGAAGAGAACGCAATTTTTAGAAACACTGTGAGGGCCAAATAAACATAGCTGAAGGTTATTTTGCGATCTCCGGGTTAATGTAACAGGCCCACATGCTAAAGCCAAATTTGCACACATGAACACATTGTCAGATGTGTTCCCAAGAAGGAGCAGAAGTAAGATGGAGTGGATTCTCCTTCTCCCCAAAAATATGTAAGAAATCCAAGGGGATGAAGAGGAGCTACCTGCACAGCTCTAATGGGCTGGGACCGATTACAATAAGCAAAATATATTATGCAAACAAAATCCCATACACCTGGTGTTATTGTCTTAGCAAAACCTCCAACGCACCGTTAGAACAAATACAGTAAATAAGGTGATCTGAAGGGGGAAGAATAAGTACATGGGAAATTGCTCCCCATGTATTTGCAGCACACATATAGATCCCACTGAAGTCCCTGAAGCACTCCAACACTCTGAGCTGACAAAAGCGATTACATCTTTTCAAGTTCTTAGTGTGTATACAAAGCACACAGCCTGCTATACACCATTCAGCCCCAGAGAGAATGATGATGGGGGATAATTTAGATCAGCCTACCAGACGTTAATTTGACCTGCAGTGGGGGAAGGGTTGCCTGTCAAGCACACTGCCTGGAGGACCTCGAGCAGCACAGCCTCCCCAGCTTGCTAACAATTCCCAAGACAGATATAGAGCTAGGTTAGAAAACCTTGCTTCAGGGCAGATAGCAGAAGAAACAAGACTCTATGCACTTATGCCTGCTCTCAACTGTCAAAAGAACCTTACAAGAGCCAATACTTAGGGCATCTAGTCCACAGTACTGAGAGGAGACAACTGTAAAAGTCCCATACCTAGCTCTTCCGGGCTCTCATTATCATAACACCTTCTATTACTATAGCACCTGACTCTATCAAATCACGCTCTCATAAAGCAGAGATTGGCAAACCACTGCCTGTCAGCCAAATCTGGCCTGCTGCCTATTTTTGTACAGCCCACGAACTAAGAATGATTTTTATATTTTTAAATAGCTGAAAAACATCAAAAGAAGACACGTGAAAATTGCATTTGTGTCCATAAATAAAGTTCTACTGGAACGCAGCCAAGCTCATTCACTTACATGTTGTCCATGGCTGCTTTCATGCTAGAACAAAGGTTCAGTAGTTGCGACAGACACAGTATGGCCTACAAAGCTTAAATTATTTACTACCTTGCTCTTCACAAAAAAAGTCTGCCAAATCCTGAAAGAGAGGGTATAACCAGGGATCATAGTCAAAATTCAAACAGGCTCAAATAAGGAGTGACCAGATGAGCAGCGAAGGTGAAAAAGGTTCACCACAATGGTACCTCTCTTTTAACCTATCCTCACTCTCTCTGCCAAAGAGAGAAAAGGGTTTTTAACTACCCGTGAAGTAAAGTCAAATATCTAAATGTTATTGCCTTATGATGGGGCAAAGGATGCCTGGATTCCCTCAATCATTTAACAAGACCAAGAAGACTACAGGGCCCAAAGCCAGTAAATAGTGAATGCCACAGGTGGAACCAAGGTTATGTCTCCCTCATACAAGGATATGGAGAAGAAAGATATGTGACACCTCTAGGTGGCAAATATTTAGAATTACTAAAACAAAAGTCCTTCTCAATCTGAGGAGTAGGTTCCTGAAAAACCCAGTGGTAGAAGAATTTACTACTGAAAAACTTAAGACCTTATGGGAGAAGGGAAAAAAAGCATTAGGAGTCCCAGTCTATAAGCTTACAAAATATCTATGAAATTACGTTCACTAAAAGAGAAAATAGAAAACGTCATTTTACACATTTTAAATTAGTAATAATAAATAGTATACAATTAATTTTTATTTACCACTAACAATGTTGAAAATCTGTGGCCCCAGCAATTAGAACCTGTAAAAATTCATCCTCCTTAGAAACACTACAAATACACAAAGATGCTGCAGCATTGTTTGTGAAAGCAAACATAAAGAATCCAGTCTACCAACAGGGAACTGATTAAATTAATTATGGTGCATCCAATTGCTGGAATACTATGCCACTGTTTAAAGATCTGTATGTATCAACATGGAAAAATGTCCATATATTAAGTGAAATATGTAAATGATGGAACTGTACATTTAGCATGATCCCATTTTCACAAAAAAAGGAAAACTATTTTTATTTGCATTAAAAAAAAATCTAGAGTTAACACAAATTGTTAAGTGGCTAGTACTGCAGAGGACGCTCACTTTCTATGTAATACATTTCTGTAATGTCTGGATTCTTACAAATGAATTTGTATTAGTTCTATAAGGAAAAAAAAACAGGCACCTTAAATTTTCACTTTATGATCCCCTGCTCACTATAAATTTTTCAGCCTCTCCCTTCCTCAAAGTTTCATCATAGCTGGGGGTGAGGGAGGCAGATAGCAGGGGTTTGTTGTATATAATAAAACTAAGAGGCTTTATTTATTTATTTAGTTGGCAGTTCTTCGCCCAAACATTTAAGGACTAATTCTGACATAATCATGGACTCCTGTCTTCTTGTTTTCACTGCGATCTCAAGATACAAATTAATCTACAAAGTGTGTGATGTTGGCCTAACTTTAATTTACCGCATTTAGCAGAGCCTCTTCAGTCTATTCTCAATTAGAAGCCACAGTGATCTTTTTAAAATATAAGATCATACTACTCTTCTGATGGCTTCCCAAATCACTCAAAGGAAGAGGTTAAATGCCTCAAATGGCTTAGAAGGTCATGCATAATCTGGTCCCCATTACCTAACTTCATCTTCTATCACCTCGTCTTTCACTGTGCTCCAGCCAAGCATCTCAGGGATTTTACATTTGCCCATCTCTCTGTCTAGAATACCCTTGCCCCATTACCTACAGTTTACTCCCTTACTTCCTTGAGGTCTCTGCTCCAATGTCATCAGACTTCCTCTGATGACCCCGTTTAACACTGCAAACTTCTACCTCAGCACCCCCTATGTTTTAAAAGTTTTCTCCAGAGAATTTATCACCCTTGACATCTTAGATATTTAATTTATTTTTTATTTTCTTTCTACCATTAGAATGAAAGATTTATTGCTGGTCTTTAAATAGTTTCTGGTACGTAGCAGGTGCTTAGTACATACTTGTTAACTGAATGAATGAACACATCGACCAATCAGTTATTTCTTCACCAGCCCAATTCCCAGGGTTTTAAGAGCCACACTCACACAAGGGGCAGCCCTTGTACATACTCTTCAGCTCCTTCCTCTAAGGCCTGGGTTTACCTTTCCTCAGCTTCTCTTACCTCTGCTAAAACAGCTGCTTAATTCCACCATCAGCTTTGTCTCTCTTTGATTTCTCAAATACCTGGTTCTCTCTTTTCCCAGAAGGAACAAGTCACGATTTGCTCATACCTCAAATTAAAATCTCTTGGTTGAGGATTATTCTCTATTCTTGGTCATCTAATACCAAACTTCTGAGTAGGAACTCAAAAGTTAGGAAGGGTTTATTGTAACTTGAATACCAAAGACAATAATTCCACCAGTTTTTTTTTAGGGACATAATTAGAGGTAAAGCAAAACTCTCATCATATAAGAATCTAAAATCATCTCAAAACTAAAAAAAGATTATTCTAATAATGCATGGACCCCCCCCCCCAAAAAAAAGGGTACCCACTTTCTCAAACCCAAAAATCTTACTTCCAAATTCAGTGAAAGCCTTCCACAGAAACTACAAGAAACATAAAGCACCAATGGGAAACATTCCCATTCACATTTAATTTGGTTTATTCACATCTAATTTGGACTTCAGCAAGACTTTATTAAGACCAAGTATGCCATCATTCAGACTGCGAAGAGTCTTCAAGGAGAAAAGCAAAACAGCAGCACTGACTGGCAGAGATATTATATCACAGAGATGCCAAGCCAAAGACCTACAAAATGGTCTCAAGAGAAAGCTGTATATGATGCCAGTGCACTCAAGGAGCATGTAGGCCCTGAGTCATCGTGAGTGGGAGCCAGCGTGACCAGGTGCATGAGACTTATTACAGGTTTCAGGACAACAAATACACAAGTCAGAAACATGGCACGACAGTGAAATATCAGAGGAATAAATTCTAGGAAACTCGAGCTCAAGTTACAGAAGGTGTCTTCCACATACAACTCTAGGCAATGCCACCTCACTTATTCGACAAGTATGTACTGAGCCAACAACTCTATAAGACTAAAGGATGTGATATAATAATGGGTATTTTTTTTTCTTTTTTACTGGAAAAGCCAAAAGGTTTACACTGTATACTGGGTCGAAGGGATATAATTTCAATTCCATTTTTTTCAACTAAAGTTTACTGAGCACCTACTATGTGCCAGGGAGTAGTCTAGGTACAGTAGGGATACAGACATAATCACTGCCTTCAGAGAGTTCACTGGCAGAAAGGGAAACAAATAATTTTCTGTCATGGTGCCATATTAAAAAGAAGGAAGTATCTATTTCTAGTACATAAGCAGCAAAGAAGAAGAAGTGATTACTCGAGGCAGTTAGGGAAGATTTCCCAAAGGAAAGGTGATAGCGGTTCTCAATTTTGAATAATAAATTGCGTATACTTTCAATCCAAAGAAACTGGGAGGGATTTTAGATAGAAAAACCCTTTAGACCCAGTTAGGTCAGTGGTACAAAAAAACTACTCAAGTTGGACCCTTCTCTGTTTTATAATGAAGCTGAAAAGACAAACTTTCCTAATTTCTGGGTTGCCTTCTCTCTCTTGTGGACCTATGACTAGCCCTACTAGATATATCCATTTATTTCCCCCTATCAATGATGTTTCTGCTGAAAGTTCCCTAGATAATTCTCATGTGACTAGTGCTGA
This sequence comes from Rousettus aegyptiacus, assembly GCF_014176215.1. NCBI lineage: Eukaryota > Metazoa > Chordata > Mammalia > Chiroptera > Pteropodidae > Rousettus > Rousettus aegyptiacus. The sequence continues at coordinate 108,371,707 of NW_023416308.1, forward strand.
AGGATCAAACAAGTTAGCTGACCCGTGAAGTCTCAAGAGGCTTCAGATTGCTCTACTCCAAAGCAATTCCCTCACAACAGTCTAAAAGAAATACTTTAGAAATCTAATGAGGACTTCCAACTCTAACCTTTAATTATCTGGGCCAAATTGCATGCTATAACCATCCATGTCTTCCCCAATCTTCATTTATCATAAGGAAAAGTAAAGATCAAAAGACATCAGTTCTCAGAACATACTCAATCTTACTAAATACTTCAGACCTAAGGCCTTGTTACCCATCTGGAGGAGTAGAGAAACAATTTAGTTGGGGAAGATTTAGCCTATTATTGATCTCCCACATGTTGGGATTTTAACAGTGAACTTCCCTGAGATTACTTTAGAAGAACTAAACATACATTTCTATGGAAAAATAACTAAAACAGTGTTTCTCCTATGTCCCTAAATACTGTGTTGGTTACATTTCTACCCAGAGACAGTAATTACAAATGATCTTTGAGACCTCCAATTTCTTACAAAGGACCTGAATGAAGAGCCCCTCAGTTAATGATCTACTGGAGCAACTGAAATTTTGATGGAGAAGCTGCTGTATGAAGGCACTAATTTCAAACCAAGTGTAGGAAAGAGTGGCCCCTTTAGGACCCAGGGATTCAAATCCCCACTTTGCTACAAGAGCCTCTTGAAAATTATTTCCTGTCTCTGCATCTAAGTTTTCTCACCTGTAGAAAAAGAGGCTGCCATTTTAAGCTCTAGGCTTTTTCCAGTTTTAAGATGCCATTTAAAAGTTTTCTCTCTTTCCTAATAACAGCCTTTGAAGGCGACTCCTGCTTCAAGCCACACACCTTGATCTTCTCCTGCTAGATCCTAGGCTATTCAACCCAAAAAGAAGTTTCTTGTAGTGAAGCAAAGGGCCTGTCACCCAAGTTATAAGTTGTAAGTTGAAGTCAGACTACACAGAGCTCACCTTCCAGTGCCCACACGGAAAAAGAGACAAATTGTGTACCTGTTATTATTGGTAACATAGATCTACACTGAAATACACATTAGTGTTTAATAATATCACTATTTGCAAACCCTATCAATTATATCAGCAGCACTGAGGGTCAAAACATGCCTCTTTAGTCTCTCTCCCACTGCCAAAGAATAAATCGTCTTCCTTCAAGCAGACCTACATATATAGCAGGAACACTTTCTTTTCTACTCAATCTAGCCTGATGGCAGCAGCAGCCCAACACTGACACCTGCTGGGGATATCCAAGTAAGGGCCGGCTCATCAGCTAGAGCACGTTGGCCCCTTTAGAAGGTGGTAGAAAATGCAGATTAGCACCTGTCAGTACTAGTATTTACACTAAAACGCAGCCACTCAATTATGAGAAAGTGGTGGCCCTTCTTTAAAAGGTGTGCACTTAGAATATTTTACGATATACTTCATTTTTGAGTAAAATGTCAGTCTTCATGGTTCGTCTAAAAGTGACTCCATAAAGAATGTAACTACTGTATTAAATATACAATTTTACAATAACCATGTACTATTTGTACATTTTAAGATAAAAAAGGCATTTATAAAACTGTTTATGGCAAGATGACAATGGACTTTTTCACCATACATTTTTAAATACTAGAACTTTATTTAAACCACAGACACAGTATTTTTTGTCTACATAAATTTTTCATAGATTTTTAATAGTTTCTGGATTTTAAATGGCTTTCTTTATTCAGAAGTGATTATTAATATTTTAGTTACATGTGGCTATTTACATTTAAATTAAAATTGAAAAATGTACATGTAGTTCCTGTCGCACTAGCCGCATTTCAAATGCTCAAATAGCCACATGTGGCTAGTTGCTACCATACAGACTCCCAGGCTCCAGAAGTAAGGCAAAATATCCCACGCAGGACACCATGGATATAGACTATGTGATTGCTCTAGAAAGTTTTACTGGACAGCATTTCTTTAGAAAAACATATGGAGTATTTTCAGACAAAATTATCTGATATCTAGGTGGGAGGATTAGATAGAGAATATAAATGAAAAAAGGCTGGCCAAGTATTGATAAATTATGAATCAAGTAGTAAGGGTATGAGAGTTAACTTATACTTTTCTCTTCATTCTTATATGTTTAAAGATTTCCACAGTAAAAAGTTAAAAGAAAAATAAATAAAAATGGTTCTCTAAAAATGATGTTACCACAGTATACCATGGAAGGCAGCTTGGAAAAATCTTTAATCATGCAGACCGGAGTTCAAATCCCCACTCGGTGACCTTTAACAAAACACTTAACTTCCCGCAGCCTCACTTTCTTTAACTATAAGATGGAAAACTTAATACCTGCCTTGCAAAGCTGTGGGAATTAGAAATAATTAATTCAAAGCAAGAACACAGTATCTAACACATAGTAAGCCCTCAGAAATTGGTATCTCTATTATCAAACATTTACTTTAAACCACTCAGGTATCTCTCAGAACAATGAAGAGGTCCTGCTAGAATAGGACAGACAAAGGCTGACGACAAGCCACTCATGCTAAGGAAACAGGCAATGGCAGGATTTTAGAGCAGTAATTGAAGGCAGTCCCTTCATGGCTACCTTTAATAAGCTTTTTGAAGGCCTATTATGTAAGTCAGGCACTGTGCTTGCTACCTTCTCATCTCTTTTGACAAAGAGGAAGCACAGAGTCTGAGGCTTCAGATGTAAGACACAATATTCCAAAGCCAGGAATTTAGATGTTATCCAGAACTGGTCTCAATCACATGCACAGTAACAACCTCTATTACTTTATCTTTCACGTCCAACCAAGTTTCCCTTTGTTCCCCTTAGCAACTGCCCTAGGTAACCACCTGCTATCTTGCATACACCATGCCTTTTCCTCCCTTAGTATGTGCTCTTCCACTAAAGTAAAAAGTTCTTTTCCTCTCTAAACCCTACCCATTTTTCAAGACTTGATTTTGTAAAGCCTTTTTTGATACTTCCCTTTTCCTGAAATTATACTACATTTAATCTCAGTACCATACAATAAAGCATTCAATCATCTACATTTTTTAACATAATTTCATGTAAATAAGTCTTGCCTCTACAATAACACTGTTTACTCCCAGTGGGCAAAGGCCAAGTACTGACTTCTGTGTTCCTCACAGTGCCTAGCACAGTTCTGGAACAATTGTAACCATTTAACAAATACTTATTAACTGGGTAACTCTCTAAAGCATCCTCTTAAAATAACAAGTACATTATGTGCACAATCCATATTCTCTCCCTTGCTAGAAGCTTATGTCAAAGAAATTTCAGTTGCTCCAATAGAGGATGCAGTGCAGAGCAATATGCTGTTTGGATCCAACAGGCATATTCTGGGAGCTGGTGATTACGCTAGATTCGACCTTTACAGATTTACAGAAAGAAGTCCCTAATAAATAAAGATAGATGTGCAGCAAACAGCCATACGTGGAGCATGTGGTGGGCGACTGACTACACCCACTCTGTTTCTGCCATGAAAGAGTTGACTGGGATGCCGATCTGAGTATGGAGAGGCTTTCCTTCTATGAATTATTCTTCTTCCTCACCCCAAGGTGAATGTCCATCTGGAATATCTACTCAAGAAATCTTAACTAAGCAACTAACCTGCTGTCAAAAATATATATATACCTAAAAAAATAGGAACTTTCCTTGATATACATATGTGCTATTTTCTTTTCTCTTTGTCAGGCTGCAACGTTCCAAAAGATAAGATTTAAGAGGTGAACACAAAGCGACACAAGAGCCAAAATACTAACCTGTCCCAAGCCGGGTTCTCTTTCACTACTAATTTCTAGGTACACTGGGACATTTTCCTATATCACAGTAACTAGACCTGAACACACAACCCTTTCAGAAGGTCAAGAAGCAGGGCAGAGGAAGTCAATGGTTCTACCTCCTTATGCCTCTCTAACTTCATTTACACTCTCTCCTTTAAGGCTAAAGGTCACCTGAGTTTAACCAGAAAAGAAGCTAGCAGATCCGACTGACTCATACTGCTAGGCCCTATTGTCTCTCTGCCACCAGAACAAGATTTTCCATGAAGATGCAATGGAAGCTAGGGAGGTCCAAACCAAATGCGTGGGTCCCAAACACTCCAGATCCAGCCACAACATCTATAGGACTGAAGGAAAAGACATAAGGAGGAAAGTGAGGGATACAGGAGACAGGAAAGCACCTGCTTACCTCCTGAGTGAATCTTCCTCAGCACTTTCCTCGGGCATATCCTGATGTAAGGCCTCCTGTGATATAGTTCCAGATCTGCTGGATTGGGTGTAAATTCTTTCCCAGTGGCCTGTCTCCTGGTTGAAGGCCACTCCCACAGTTCTCTCCTCCTGCGGACTAGCGGAGCTGCTCAACTCCAGCCTGCTGGAGCTCGGCGTTTGGCCCTCAGTCCGCTCGAGAGGTGGCAACTGGCTGCCACTCGATGGCATGCCCTCAAAGGTACCGGGGACCTGCCAGGATGAGCTGGCCTCGCCAGAGGAGTAGTTAGGTGTGGTTCTTTCCCAGCGCAGGGTATCGTTGTTGAAGGTCAGGAGATTGTGGCAAGCACGGCAGCGATTCAGGTGGCCGCGGGACAGGTTGGAGTTGTTCTCACTGCTGTGTGGGGTAGGCTGATGGGAGGGGCCGGGCCTCTCAGGTTCAATGTTATTGTTTAGCATTTCCTGGGCCTGTTGGGTCTGGGGCGCTTCCCCATTCAGGCTCTGGTCCAGCTCCTGAAGCCGGTCATACTCCAAAAAGAAGCGTCTCAGGTCACACTGAAGCTCATGGCGAATGCTGCCTGAGTTGTTTTGGCTGGAGCCATTCCCTCCATCTGACTCAGTTGCCAACCCTGAAGCGGGAAAACCCCTCCCTTCTGTAGCTGAAGTGTACACAGATGCTTGAGAGCCACCTTCCTGCTGTCTCAGCACAGACAGCAAACTCACAGATGAGGCACTGGTCCTGGGCGGGGGCATGGATTCCGCCTCAGAGCGGGAGTTCAGACTGAGAACTGTCCGGGTCCACTCAGATCCTGTCAGCCCGGGAGCTATTTCTCGGTGATACCTAGAAGGGTGGCTAGACAAAGGGCCTCCCAAAGAGCGACGGGTGGGACCCAGACTGAGGTTGCGGAGGGTGTTGCCGGCAGTGCTGCTCTGGACTGTACTGAAGGCAGACGGCCGGTTCAGGAGGCCCTGGTCCTGCTGCGCTGATGAGGCCTGCTCCGGGGGATGGAAGGGCTCGGTCTGTACAAAAGAAAAGGAAGGAGTAGTAGCCCTGGCAGAAGCAGGGGGAACACTGTCCTGGTGTGGCAAGAGGGAAGGAACTCGAGTGCCAGAGCAGCGGCTGCAAAGGCACAGGATCCCAAGGTGCTGGCAGCACTCAGCTGTGGGGTAACTGACCCGCTGTCGGAGCCTGATGTAAGCGGAAGTCCTGGGGCGCTCCATGGAGGGCTGAGGGGGAGGCGGTGGGGGTGAGGGGGTAGCAGAATCTTGCACTGTGCTTTGCTCTCCCACCTGGATGCCAGAGGAGCGGGAGGACAGCATGTGCAGGAAATTGTGGAGGAGAGGTGTCCGGCGAACTGGCTGTGACTGCAGGAGGGCACGCTGACGGTAGTGGGATAATTCTGTTCCGTCTATGGGGATCTCTGGTTCATCGTCACCCTGCAACGTGGACCAAGGCGGGGTGGAGGGTAGAACAAGGAAGTTAAGTAGAACCTCCAGGTAAATCAGAGAAAAACTACTGATATCATCCAAGGAAAACAATTTTCATAGATAAGCAACAAGTCTAGCCCCCCGAAGCACTGAGAACTGTGGCTTCAGATTCAGAATCATCATATGGCATTAAATTATTCATTTCCAATTAGCAACATTTCTGAATGAGTACATCTGGCAAACCAACTCTCTTATAAAAGGCGTCTCCATGACATGGAGGCAGTGAGGGAAAGCAAAATGTTAACCAGCCAGAGGCACATGAATGACAAGCTATCCAGCAGTGCCTGTTTACTTCTAATGAGGCAATCACTTGGGGGTTTCAAAACTGACTCCCTTGTCAAGAATATGGCTGTAACTTTGAATACACAGTCTGAAGCTAATTTTGAATCTGGACTGGGAAGAAACACTTGCGCACTGAAAATTAAAGTCCAATATAATCAAAATTAGAGCACTGGTTTAGAAAATAACCCACAGTTTAGATGGAGTTGGAACTGCTGACTAACATACCTGATGATTAGAGGGGTTAACGATTGCTGTGAGTAAGTAGTGTCCAAGAGGATCAAATCTCACCAGACTGAAAAGAGAAGAGACACATATACACATAGAGAGAGTATGTTAACTGAGAAGAGGACAGCTGTGTTCAAATTTATACTACTCTTTACTGGTAATTGTGGGATTACCCAGATATCCACTTCATTCTAGAGACTTTCAAAACTTTCAAACAGATTAAAATAGTAAAGCTCAACACTTCTTGTTACCTCCTCACACTTGCCAGAATAAGGGAATTTGTATCACAAAAATAATTACAACAAATATCTAGCTTCCATCCCAGGAAACTGCTACATTAAACACACATTTGCTCATATCTAAGAGCTCATCATAACAGTAAAGCATAGAATGCTCCCATCCTCTGCCACAAGTTCAGCTCTTCCCTCATGCAGCAGCTCCACTGGCAAGAGGCATGAGTACTGGTGACAATTAACAGTTTCAGCATCAAACAATATAGCTGATAGCTGAGACTAGAAAATTAGCTTATATCCAACTGCAAAACCAAGAGAACCAAAGGAAAACAATGCATCAACTTGAATTCAGGCAATGTGTGTTTTGATCTGGAAGGCTAAGTAAATATCGACTGGCAGATTTGATGTATACTTACATCTCCATCTTCCAGTTTGATAAACACAGATAATCAAGGAGGAGCAATTACTCATCAAGCTACCCACCACCTGAAGACTTTTCAGGTTTTTCAAAGAAGGGGCTCTACCCCAAACCCAGTTAGTTTTGAACCTAAAAAAGATTCTAACAACTCCAGTCTAGAGACCAGAAGATGATGCCAACAATGAACAAATAAAATGAACAAAATGAGCTGCTTCCCAGATGACTGGCCAGTTGCTTAAAAAGGAGAAGCCATAGGAATAACAACCTACCCTGATCAGGAATAACAATCTGTCTCCTGAGATAATAGCAAGTGTAAATGATCTCCACCACACCAATCCTATGCTAGACATTGCTGGTGGGCACGACACTCACCGGACCCGTTCCATCTCGCTAGCTGTCTTCACCACAGCAAAGGGCTCCCGTCGACTCCAATCCCAGAAGTGGATCTCATTGGCAGTAGCAATCAGCAGGAGCTGAGCCGTAGGGTGGAAAGCCAGAGAGGCAATGGCATTGTTGCTATCTGTGAACCAGCTTTCACTGCCACCCTATGAATGAACCAATCCCAAAAATTATCAGGTCATAAGCTACCAGCAAACTGGGATATCAACTTCAAGAACGATCCATTTAAGGTAAAATGACTATTGTAGGGCCTACTTTAAATATGTCCTCTGCAAAACAATGTAGAAAATTAGTGATCTGGCAGTGTTGCCAATTTATCAGAAAAATATTACAGTTCTTCAAGTCATCTACAATCTACAAGCAGTAAGCATCAGCACAGTTTCTGTTTCTGAAGCCTAGGAAAACTTGGTACATGATATGGTGCAAAACAACCCACCGGCCAGTCACCAGGACAAGGAGCATATTGCTTTGACAATCATGATCAGAGTACAGTACAATCCCTGCTCTAGGACAACAATAATCCATCCTGAACACATCTTAGAGCCTCCTGTGCTATGTCACAATGGGCACATAAAAGAATAGTTATATAGAGCAGTAATCCCCAACTTTTTTGGCACCAGAGACCAGGGCTCCTATGAGAATCTAATGCTTGACGATCTGAGCTCGAGCTGAGGTGATGATGCTAGCGCTGGGGAACGGTTGCAAATACAGATGAAGCTTCACTGGCTCACTCGCTCACCTTCTGCTGTGTGGCTCAGTTCCTAACAGGCCACAGACCAGTTCCAGTCCCTGACCCAGAGGTCAGGGACCCTTGAAACAGGGTATTCATCACAGAATGGGGGACTATGGGCTAGGCTTGCTATCAATTAAGGGGACAATGACCACCATTTACTCATATGTAGTCCTAAGAACCGGGCTAGTCTCTCCTCCAGAGTTAAGAGCCCAATGGTAAATGAATCTCTGCACTAAGATTACCAAGAAAAGGAAATACTTACATGTAAATCCCAAATCCTAACCTCCCCATCTAGGCATCCAGAAGCAATTAGGCCTGAGATGGTGGGATGAAAAGTGACACACCATGGAGTGCGACGGTGTCCAATCAGAGAATGAACACACTTGCCAGTCTTCACCTCCGTAATGTAGATATTATGGTTCACGTGGGTAGAAGCTAAAAGAGTCCTAGGGAATCAAAGCGCAGGAGATGAATGCGAAGTCCTGGGAACGTAACTAACTTTATCAGCTTTGGACACAGAGAAAATTGGTACTGTCCCAATTCCAGCATGAAAAAAAAAAAAAAAACTACACCTCGATCATTATAAACAATAGACATAGTCTAATCTTTAAAAGCTTTTGGCTTCCCCACACTGTCCCCAAATGACAATTATCCTCTTCGGGGAACATTTTTTTCTAGCTGGGAAAACTATCACACCACTGGTGGCCTGTATTACACAAAGAATCATTATTAAGAAACTTCCTAAGTTTTGATCCTTGATAGTCATAGTTCCCTTCACTTACTCCCATTATATTTACAGTTAGCACTGCTCATCTACTTTCTCTCCCTTTCTTATGCACTGGCAAAGTTCTGTTCATTAACTTGGAAGATCAAGGTAGGCCAAATATACAGAAAGCAATGATATCATGAGTCTTAGTTAAGTTACAGATAAGTACCAGTACCTGTCTGGGCTGAAGGCCAACAAGAAAGTAGAGCGTGGACTATCCGGCAGTTCTACTCTCTGGGAAACAAACAAAAAGAAAGTTAAAATTAATTATTTATAAACCATGGCCTACTCTATCTCAAAAGCACATAAACCATTCTAGATTAGTATTCACAGTGTAAGTTTAATGGACAATAGACTAGTGGTTAACAGAGAGTGGGGGGAAGGTAGATGGGATAAAAAGGGTCAAATATGTGGTGACAGAAAGAAATCTAACTATGGGCAGTGAACACACACTGCAATATATATATGCCTTACTTTTGAACTGTACACTTGAAACTTACTGGATATCATAAAACAATGTCACCATAATTTTAAAAAAAAAATAGGGATATAGTGATCAAGCTACAAATTGAGAGCTAAATCTAAATTATCTTTATAAAAAACATCTAACTCTAAAAGAAAGATATTTCTATTCCATAAATTCTTCCAGATTTGTTTAAAAAAGTAAATAACTCCTTAAGTTAGAGTATATCAATTCTCCGACACAAAATAAGTTACACCCCAACTTTATGTCATTAACCCAATCTAACACCCCATTCTATTGTCATCCCTGCAAACCTATGTCAAAATAACCATTTTTCTTACCTTGCCCTCCCATTTCATCCACCGGGTTTTGTCTTCCACTAGCTCCTGCAGAAGCCGCTGGGCTCCAAAGGCCCGAGTGCCCCGTTCTCGACCCCAGAGTATCCGCACAGCGTTCTTCTCTGGAACAACCTTCATGGCGCTCAGAAGCCACTGTCACACCAGGCACAGGAAGAGAAGGAGCAAGCAAGAGCTCCACACACTGAAGCAGCTAAAATGAGGCCATTCAGGTCCTTGTAAGTTGTCTTCATGGAAATCTACAGTATGGACAACAGTGTCAAAGAAAGTGTATTCTGCAATCAGAGAAGCTTCCCACTGCAAATACAAATCTAGCGAAGATGAAAGTATTCTTTTCATATTTAATGACACTTTCTCAGAAAAGACCCTTCTAGAACTTTTCTTCCAAAAATATTTCATCCTTAAATTCCTCTCTTATCCTCCATAGCTCAGCCTCATATAGAAAAGTTATTGTAACTATGTTATCAGGCAGGAAGAACTTTTGCGACTAATAAAAAAGTCTAATAACCTGTCAAAAACAAAGCAAACACTAGCCCTCCCATTCCATGCCACACTGCTTCCCTAGTCGCTGACGCCCCTCCTTATCATTCGGACGGCCTCTAAACTAAAGGACAAGTTACTGATTTTAAAAGGCTATTACTTGAGGTAGGTTCTTATTCTATCTCCTACAGTGCCTAAGGACTACACTGGGGCACCTTTCTCACTCTTTCTCTCACCTCCACTAAAGTTCCAGAGTGGAGGATAGAGGAGGAAAGAAAAAAATATTTTTAGTTCCTTTATCTCATCCACCACAAGCCTTAAGGATATAAAATTGTCACAAAATAAAACTACTAAAATGTCGACAAGTAGCAAAATGCACACATGTACAATTGAAGAACTGTGGCTCCTCTATATAATAGAATACGCAGCCCAATAAAATGTCATTTCAAAAGAAAATGTATGTAAATATTATTCATTGCAGTACTGTTTCTTTAACGCTATTATGAAAAATTTCAAATATATAGACAACTTTTAAAAACAGTAGAATAAACATACTAGTCACCATTCAGACACAAGAACTGTTAATATTTTATCAAATTTGCTTTATCTATGTCCACAAATAGAGAGATGTCTATATATGGAATTTAATTTTTTTTTTTTTTCTGACCCATTTCAGCAGGCATCCAGACAGTCTAACCCTATCTACCCCACTATGAATCTCCTAGGATTAAGGGCTTCATAACTACAATATCGTTATCACACCAATTATCCTCCGGTGCTCAGTCCTCATTCGAATTTCCAACTGTCCAAAAAACGTCTTTCATAGCTGGCTTTTTAAAAAAGCATTCCAGAATTCACTCAAGACTCAAGCAATGACTTTGGGTTATCTCTTTAGTCTCTTTTATTCTAGAATGGCCACCAAGTTTTGCTTTGGTTGGTTTTGCTTCTTTACTGATTTATTTACAACACAAGGTTTTCAAAAGCACTGGGATAGCTGACTTGCAGAATGTCTTATATTCTAGTTTTGTCTAATTGTTTCTTCACAGTGCCATTTAGCTTGCCTCTCTATTCCTTGTATTTCCTATAAACAGATTAGGTCTAAAACACTGATTAGATTCAGGGGAACTGTTTTCTGGCAGAATGCTTCATAGGTGATGTTATCTATGTACCTCCTGATGCAGTGCATCAGGTGGCATATATTCTCAGACTGTCCCACTTAGCAGGACTTGGTAACTTATATAACCACTTGGCAAAACATGATCATTTGGTTGAGTATATAACAGCCAGAGAGAGCTCTCTTTATAAAGGTATATATTTCCTCTCTACAATTAGCAATCTGTGGCTGACATTTGGCACCATGTGAATATCCTTTTCCTTCTGAACCTTTTTCTTACTGGTTTAGCAATCACTGATGCTTCTTTCTTGAAATAGTTCATTTGGCGACTGAAAAAAAAGTTGATTTAATTTCATCATTATTTCTACATTTCTACATTTATCACCTGACATTCTTCTGGAAAGAACTTTCCCTTAACTGAAGCAGGGTAAATGCTTATTTTTCTCCTGTAATTACTACTTCTGTCTTGTTTGTAATAGCAAAAACTGGGGACAACCCAAGCGTCTATCTAAAAGGGACTGAGGACTAATCTATGTAAGAAAAATTCTCTGGGTACTGACAATAAGAGATCTCCATGATTGTTAAGAGGGAAGAAAATATATAGTAATGCGACCTTCTGAATAAGAGGAGAAATTAACAGTCACTATTACAGACTGAAAGGACAAGGAGACAAAGATGGAAGCAGATTTCTTTGTTGTTGTTTTACGTCATTTTTATTTTTGAAATGTATTATATATTAAAAACTTATTTTTATTTTAAAAAGTGTAATGATGTGATAAAAAGCATTTTAAGTGAAAAAAGAATACAAAATTACATACATAGTATGATCTTAATTTTGTTTTTAAAAATGATCTTGGAGAATAATGATACAAATAAAATATAAAAAAATACTAACCACAGTTATTTTGGGGTGGTGGGACTCTAGGTAATTTAATAATTGGAAAAGGCAGTATTCTTTTTACTTTTTAAATTTAAGAATAAATGTTTCTTGTAAAAAGTCAAACAACAAATTGGCTCTTTACATTTCATGGAAGGCTACACTCTAAAAAGTACACAACTAGATGCATTCTAATACAGACAGAAATAAAAACATTTATAGCCTGTGCAGAAAAGAGTTTTCTCCCTGGAATATTAAAGTTTAAAAGTCTGAAAGGTTCTAACAAAAGACACAACTCCAAATTCCTAATCACATATAGCACATAGTTCCCTAAGAAATGACAAAGGAACAAATTCTAGCCTGTATCTTCATGATATAGCTCTCATCCCTCATGAAATTGAATACATGACATAAATAAGTACACACTGACAATGTCAACAAGCTACAAGCCAACCTCCTGAATAAACAAACTAACTGGATGAACTATTTGGAAGGAAATAATCTCCTTAGTGACCCTGACAACTCATGGTTTAGGACCAAAAGTCTGGAAGTGAAACTGCCACAGAGCTTAGTACTAGCTAACCAGGCCCCATTAGCTCACCTTAACCCTTTACTGAGTCTGTAGCTTTTTTTGAGCCTATAATTCTTTTACCTAATATAGAGAATTTAGGAAGAAATGAGTTTTGAGGGCCCCTTGTTCTTACAGTGCAATATAAAAGTATTTTCAGAGAAATACATTTAAACCATTTATAATCTTATAACATGTGGTAAAAACAGAAGCAATCTAATTCCTAAAAGAATTTTTTAATCTGACCTCTGCTCTCATGTAATTCAAGAGGAAGAAGAAAATACAGGTCACAAATATCATATGATTCAGAAAACTGTGATGCAACTTGAAGATTGTAAAGGAATCACAAGGAAGAGGAAAGAGTTGCTATAAATACCAATTATCGAAAAACTAAAAAACTAGAGCTTGCTTATCAATTCCTAGGGACATAAAAAACCGAAAGTTCAAACAAGAGAAAGTCTGAGTCAAAGGGACTAAAACAACTGCAGTTTTTCTTTGGTCTGAAGAGAAATATTTGCTGTTTCTTTAAAAGGATAAGGAACTTCTCTCCCGATAAACACCTTACAGTCACCTGAGAAGAGGATTTTACTTGGTTCTCTATAAAGAACAAAAGGAGCTAAATCAAACTGAAGTCAGACAGGCCTGTGCTGAAAAGGAAGTGACAGTCAAGTGTTTTTCATTCTTCTTTTTAAAAAGGAGGAAGAAACGAGTTTCCCAATCTGTCCCTTAAACCAGACTGAGACAAAGGGTGCCAAGAATAGTCTTTGCGATGCCATTACAGTCTTCAGAATCAATCCTCAATCACCAAAAGCCTCAAGTAGAACCAACAGGATGCAACATAACACAAATGTCAAGATTGTTCTCGATTTTCACCCTCCACCCCATAACATGACTATCACTCTTTAAAATATAGGAAGGTAAATCACCTTGAATGATTTTCTCTGCTTAATTCTAGGACATAATTATATTGAACAACTACTAAAAACAAAAACAAAAAACCCTGAAGTATGCCTTAACCCAGTGGGAACTAAAAGTTGAATTTACAGGTAGGTTCCCCTTGTAATTCTGATCATCTTATGCCAGCAGTTTTGCTCCACCTTCTAGCTAAAAGACTATAAGCAAGTTACTTAACCTCTTTGACACTTAGTGTCCTCCTATATAAAACAGAAATTGCAGTATCTGCTTCATCAGGTAGTTGTGAGGCTCCAATAAGAATGGCAGATCATTCACGCTGTTGCTGTTACTACTGTCATTAGTCAATCCTCTTTGGAGTTCACTGTGGTTTCTCCCTCACCATACTGACAACTAAAACCCCAGAGACCTGAGATGCCACAATTCTTAAGAGAAGCAGATTTCTAAGAAACATTTCAAAGGCTGTTACCAGACAATAAAGTAAAAAGTACTCAGGAAAATAAAGTATATTTGTGAGGTTTGGGCTACCTGTGTATAAGTAAACTGAATTAAAAAACAGAACCAACAACTTAGAGGTATAACTGCAACCTGGCTAATAATTTAGACCACAAATCCTCCCTTCCAACAGCATCCCAGGGATGTGAATCAGAAAATTATTATTAGACCTGGAAGGGACTTAAAATGGAATCCAATCACCTTGTGACTATCTAAGTAACTGCGCCTCTCTCCACATCACTATGCCCAGGTAGGCAAAGTCTAAGAGAAAAACTAGCTATGTGTACCAACATACATCCCATAACATACGAGGTTTGGCCCAAGGTTAATGCTTTAAAAGAAAAAAAAAATCCTTTAAATGCTAAATCTAGGATCACTTACGTAAGTAAAGTTCCCCCAACAACTAGAAAACTAACTACAAAATGTTAGGCCTTTCATTAGAGGCCTAAAAGTGACCCAGTACTTTTTAGAAACTCTACGTGGATGAAAATACACAGGGTTTTCTACAATTGGCAGCTTTGTTTTCATCAATAGGACTTTCTACAAGGCATTTCAGGACACTTCAAATAACACCATTTGGATCCAAGTCCAAAATATGAGCCCGCAGCCAGCAATCATCCTTGCCTCCGTATAGCTCCTGCCTGATTCCTAGACTGAACTCAAAGAGGGGCAGAGCAATTTGGGCAAAGCATCACATATCTAGAACTGTAAACAGGTAACACATTCTGAAGGCAAATACTTTTGGAAGCAGAAAACCTTCAACTATTATCTGAATTGTGTACCTACTATATGCACACTACCAAAGAATATCCTACAGTTGTGCCAAAGCACTAACTGTAGCTAAATCCAGACAGATAAATTTTAAGTAAAGTTTATTTTATTTTTTATTCCATTATTTCAAAACCCATAAACTACTGTACTATTTCTTATAGGTACAATAAGAGATTAACAATAACTAATAATACAACAGAACAATTATAACAATATACTGTAATAAAAATTATGTGAATGTGGTGTCTCTCAAAATATCTTACTGAACTATATTCACCCTTCTTGTGATGATGTGAGATGATACAATGCATACCTGGCGAGATAATACAGTG
Source organism: Rousettus aegyptiacus (assembly GCF_014176215.1). Lineage (NCBI taxonomy): Eukaryota > Metazoa > Chordata > Mammalia > Chiroptera > Pteropodidae > Rousettus > Rousettus aegyptiacus. The sequence continues at coordinate 108,386,826 of NW_023416308.1, forward strand.
TCTCTGTGGTAAGAGATACGACACCTATATCATGAGATGAAGTGAAGTGGAATTTTCCATTTAATATTTTTTGGACTGCAGTGAATCATGGGTAACTGAAACCACAGTAAGCGAAAGTGGGGGACTACTATACTGACAGTATGTGTATGACAGGGTTACCACAAGGAGTAAAAGATCATTATTTATTAACTCCAACACTTGTACTAGCATAATCATTTCATTTTGTAATGAAGAATTAAAATTAAAATGGCAATAAGAAAAATAAAAATTTTTAGGGCACAAAGTCCTGTAAACAATTAGACAAACTAAATTTCAGATAAAGTCTTCTAGGTAAAATAAGATTGTCCACTGTAGATGTCTCCAAACTACTTCACATAAAACATCTTGCCATTGTCACCTTTAAAAAAATAAAAACCATAAGATAACAGTTAAAATTAATAACACTTTATAATGCTTTTTTGTGCCCCAGGCACTATTCTTAGTACTTTACATAAAGTAACTCATTTACAATCCTCACAGTCCACTCCATAAGGTACATGAGCTCCCAAGAGAGAGAACAAGTCACACTGTCAGTGGTAGACTCAGGATTCAAACCCAGGCAGTCTGGTTCTAGAGCCTCAACACTTCATTACTACAGAAAACTCCCTACTGCCTGAGACAAAACCTCCTATACTGTCGCTCTTCTATTTCATGTACTAGTCTCATATGTATTAAGCCCTCAATCAATGTTTCACTGCCTTACAACATCAATTGGAAATCTGCTTGCTTTATATTTTTAATGTTCACTTCTTTGAAGACGAAGAAATTAAAGAATGATGCTAAGGAAAAGTGAAAAAAATTCTCACTCCTTCCTTTACAGCAATTCATTTACATAGTTTTTGTAATTTTTTGTAATTTTGAAATTTCAAAACTTTTGACAAGAAATCACTCTAAATTTGATAAAGTACTAAATGAAACTATATCATGAAATTCAGCTGCACGCATTATCCTACAAAACTACCAACTCCATCAAAGTAAGAAAAATTACCTATCAGAAAATAGAGATAGATGCCACAGTAAATTTACTTTTGTCTGGGAACTAGGGTAGAAAATAAACCTTAAAATACATAATCAACAGAGGATGTGATTGTGCATACTGTCAAATCTGTGCATACCCTTTTGTCAAACATGAAATATGACCCAAACACACTAAGAAAAAGAGGAGTCTTCATGTTATTCCCACGTCAACCCTTTCTCATCCACATGGCAGAAACAAGTGCTAGTGACCTCCTCACACTGCCAAAGTTGGTCTCTCAAATCAGGATGCCCTATAACTTAGTTTTCCTGCCTATGCTAGATCTTCTCCAAGGACAGTAGCCATCGATTCCTTCCTACCCTATACTCATGCTACTCAAGAGATGAGAACACGTTTCTCTCCTCTTGAACGTAGGCTGACCTCTTTTGACCACAGAATGCAGCAGAAGCAATTATGTGCCAGTGCCAGGCCTGGCAGCTTCTACTTCCACTCTCAGAAACCAACCATTAAGCTGAAAAGAAATGTCCTGCTGTCAGGATGTCTTGCTGGAGAACGTGATCAGGAAGACAGGCCTTGGATGATAAGAACCACTTGGAGAGACGGAGGCCCCATGAAAGACTATCAAGGTGCCAGACCAATGAGTTGAAACTCTATTAAACCCTCTAACCCAGCCTAGTCACCAGACGAATGAGTGACCGATCCCAACTGATGCAACAAAGGGCAGAAGAACCATCCAGACAAGCCCTGCTCAAATTTCTAACTCTGGAATTCAAGATTGTGAGAAATAATAAATCATTACTGTTTAAGGCCACAAATTCTGAGGTGGTGCGATACTGTAATTTATAATAAGAAATACATATTTGGTCTTCTTCCCCATTCCAGGCACAGAGCACCTAAAACCCTTATTATTTCCTGAGTAAAAGGAGTATCTTTTGTCATTCATAAGGAGACCCCTTTGAATTTATGCTAATGAGGTGATAGGGTAGTGCTCCTAGAGGGCATCGTAATGGAACTGGGCACCAGAAATAAGAAATTAGAGGGTTGGAACTTTCAGTCCCATCCAAGGACCTCTAGAAAAGGAAAGAGAGTGGGAGAGGGCCTACAAATTAAGCTCTATAAAAACTCTTGAACAATATGACTTGGTGAGCTTCCAGGTTGGTAAACACATCTTCATGCCAGGAAGATAATGCACCCCAGTTCTTAAGAAGCTTCTGCACTTAGGACCCTTCTGGATCTCGCCCTATGTACCTCTTCATCTGGCTACTCATCTGTATTCTTTATAATAAACTGGAAAATCTGAGTAAATGTTTGAGTTCTGTGAACTGCTCTAGCAAATTAATCAAACCCTGGGAGGGGGTCGTAGGAACCTCCTATCTATCACCAGTCAATCAGAAGCATAGGTGACAACCTGAACTGGGGACTGGCATCTGAAGTTGGGGGAGATGTTGCAGTTCTGTGGGACTAAGCTCTTAAATTTGTGAGATCTGACACTATCTCTAGTTATTGACAGTGTTAGAACTGAGTTAAATTGTACTACACCCAGTCAGTATGTGCTGAGAATTAAAGAACTTTATGTTGGTACTGGGGGGGGAAAAACACATTAGAGATGGTTTTTGCACAGCAAAAATTCCTTCTTAGGCCTCTTTGTTCCTCACTAAACTATAAGCTCTGTGAAGGCAAAAACTATGTCTAGCAGAGTCCCAGTACCTAGCTAGCACAGAGCCTAGCATTGAAAAGAATAAACAGAATGACTATGTATTTATATCCAGTTATGAGGAAAATCCAAAACAAACCCCAAACTCTCATAAACATCTAGATGGAAAAAAAAGAATGTGGTCAGCTCTGGGGTAATGTTAATGAGTTCAGGTTATAAATTCAATTTCTACAAGTCTACAGCGCCAACCACTGCCAACCCAATCTCAACCAGTCATTTCATTATGCACGTGCCATTAATTACAACAAGTCCAGGCAACAGAGTATGCACAGGGCAAATCCATCCCCAGTTCTACTACAGAGGGAAAAAACACAAAACCTAAAAAAAATACATATCTCAGAGATGGCAGTAAGACTTTTTTATCATGATATTTGAAACATAGCATATTTAGAACAAAGTACAGAGGCAGTGGATATATTCTCAGATCGGGGGTGGGAATACGGGATATTACATTTTTCGAGCTTGAGGATGCAGATATAAATGTAGTGTGATTTAATGGGTAAAAAAAAAAAAATACTTTAGAAGAAGCTTCAATGACTGATTTTTACCACTGAGTTGTTTTTAATCTTGGACAAATCACACTCTTGCTGAATTTCAAGTTTTCCTCCACATATGAACTGAAAGTAATAACACCCTCTTTCTAACTTAAAGGAATAACAACAAACTCCTAGCTTGGAGTTTGTTAGAAGAAATGGGTTACAAAAAATTCAAGGCAGGATTACTACTTTTCGAAGTAAAAGCCAAGCTAGCAACCAATGATGACCAGAATACACAATAAATGAAAGTTTGTACAAAGTGTGGCAACCAACAGTTCTGAGAGAGTGCAAAGGAAACTACAAAAGCAGAACCACAGAGTACTTCTAATTAATCACCTGACAGATTGAAAGCAAATAATTTGACAGAATCAAAACCAATACAATAAAAAACATACAGTTCCTTTATAAGAAGTCAAAAGCCCAGAAATAAAATGCTTATAAAGAAACCTGTACCTCTACTGCTTTATGTTCAGAATTACAAAGACTCTAAAATATAATTGGTCTCCATCTAGAAAGTCAAGCTAAGGGGTAATAAAGAATCAAGTATCTGGTACAAAGATTGTCAGCCCAAATTTACCAGGAGAAAACTAAGCAATGAATCTCTTTGTTCTCATAACCACTGCCACCCTCAATGTTTTATATATAAAAACTCAGAATAAGGCAGATCTCTACAGGGTATGTCACAAATAGGCTAACAACTTTATAAAATGCTTTGACGATACAAAACTAAATAAACTCTAATTACTGTTATTATAATAAATAGGAAGAAAAAGCACCAGTTTTTCTGCTACGGATTTTGCTTACTAGGGCTTCCTAAAGTAAGTGACAATTATTAATCTAATGTCTAAAACACAGGAAAGGTTGTGCTCAAAAACAAAGAGTGATCAAAACTACAAACGGAAAACTATAGGTCCCAAATTTGAAACTGTCAATCTTCCTTACTCCCACTTACCTCAGAAGAATGAAGAAAAAAGAAATGACATTTTATCTGCAAACTATTCTGGGGAAAACAGTGTGCTGAGAACATAAGAATCCCTGAAAACTCAAGGAAGAAACCACTAAACTCAGAAGAAAATGAAGCACAAGTTTTGAGCCCCAAGCTATCAACAAAATCAAGACGACCAGGAAGACCACCCATAAGTGCACAAAAATGGCAAGAGATTTTCTATAGCGAGCAAAGAAAATGGGTAGCTTTTGACGGAAGAAACTTCAGAGGCAAAAACAGTTTATCCCAGAAATGGGAAATGACCCCAACTGCCTCAGGCAAACAGGCCTAATGACTTTTGCAACAACATACCTTTCATCCACCAACACTATTTAGAAGGCTGAAGTGGAGCCAAATCACGAAGGATCACATCTTTCTGTTTTCTACAGTCTTTGGGTCCAACTCTCCCCGCTTGGAGTACCACATTGCTCCCAACAGTTCTTGGAAACCCCGAGAGCCACAGCAACAGTATTGTAAAAAGCTTTGAGAATGTAAACCTAGGAATACTCACAAGCCCCAGGACAGATGAAATTACTCACCAGACAAATAAAACAAAACCTGGAAGAGGTTTAAAAATTCATCTAGGTTCACAAGATGAGTCAGTAGCCAAAGCAGGATTTGAATTCAGGCTTTTCCTTTAGATACTATCAGAGCTTGACTCCCAGTCCCTGGCTCAGCAGATACTGTGCTCAGTGTTCTCCAATGTTAGAGTCAGCCCAGGTCAGGTTCTTGGCTGACTAGAATAGGGAAAGGAAAAATTTCCCTCAAGGCTTCAGGAAAAGAAGTCAAATTATTAAATGTAGAGCTCTTATGCTAAAAGGTCCAGATGCCCAGCCACCATGCCAATCATATTTCTCAGCCAATCAAAATAAGACACTGGATCTAAGAATCTAGTCATTTTAAGCTTCAACTAGAAGCTGGATTCCATTTCTCCACCTTCCCAAATAAAAACACTTAAGAGGAGAAGAATGCAAAAGCAATGATGGACGACCAATGAGTGTTCGTTGAACATCTACTATGTACTCAGCACTATTCTAGACTATTCCTGCCCTCAAGAAGCTTATGTGATTATGTAACAAAAAACAGATACTTTCAAGTACTGATAATATTAGGAAAAAATATGGAAAATAATGTTTTGGGGGGAGCTCATTAAAAAGAGGAAACCAATAGTTTAGAATTACTTACTATTTTTCTATGACTATGAGACTGAGAAAATATGAATAACCCAGGACAAACTTTAAAATTCTTTCATATAAATTAATATTACAATAAATGTAATCCAATATTACTTCTCATTTTTAAGTAATTACATATGACTAAATTTGAAATAACACTCAAAGAAAGCATCCTTACCTCAAAAATAAAAGCAATCTTAAATCCTTATAAGTACATGGCAGAAAAACCCCAATATTTATCCAATTATCCACAAACTGATAAAGACAAGTGGCTAAATATAACATATTTAAAGCAATATTTTTATCTAACATTTAATGAATCTTTGCTACATACCTGGCAGTGCTAAGCACTTTTTCACATAGTATCTTTTATTTTCCACAATGACACTACGAAGAATGGTACTATCATTATCCCCATTTCACACATCACAAAACTGAGGCTTAGAGAGGTTAAATGATTTTCCCACATGGAGAATTCAAAATCAATCCAGTTGCCAAAGTGCATGCTCTAACAATTATACATACTATACTGCTTCTATAAAACAGGTACCGAACCTCATACATAAAAAAAACTTCTCGTGTCCTCACACCTAGAAGGTCATAGGTCATAATTATACAGAGTTGATTCAGGAGATAGAGAAGAGAATGAATAAATCCAAATGAATTTGAGCCAGAACACAGTGACTCATGCTATATAACCTTAGGCAAATTCCATAACATCTATAAAGGAGCTAACTTCGTCATAGCTAACCATTGCTTGGGTAGGGAGTGTTAATTAATATTTGTAATATATACACAGATCATCAGATGAAAGAGACAAGGAAAACTATAGCATTATTGCTTTCATGCTAGAGCAAAGCACCAGAAATCAAGGTAAAATAAGTTATGTGCGCCAAGAATGTAGGGTTTGAGTACTTTGAAAAGAACCATATAATTATTTTACCTTCAACTTTTTTTTTATTTAAAAAAATATATATCATATGACCTAGCAATTATACTTTTGAGCATTTATCCCCAAGAAACTTAAAAATTTTCATTCAAATATGTACATAAATGTTCATAGCAGCTTTATTCTTCATAGCCAAGAACTGGAAAAAACTCAGATGTTCTTCAATGGGCAAATGATTAAACAAACTGTGGCACATTCAAACCATGGAATACTACTCAGCAATTAAAAAGAAAAGAACTACTATGGAATGTCAACTGAAATTGAAACATTTTTTTTAATTAAAAAAAAATAACTATCAATATGTGCAACTTGGATGATCTCCAGGGAATCGTGTTGAGTGAAAAAGGCCAATCCGAAAGGTTACATAGCATATGATTATATTTACATAACATTCCTGAAATAACAAAGGGAGACACATCAGATATCCGCCAGGGATTACAGATAGGATTGACGGAGTAGAAGATAAACCACCTTCCCCCCTGGGTATTTCCCCTAGATTCTCTGCACAAAGCTTTTGCAACCTGAGCCACTGTTCTATCAGATCATTATGATTTGAAGGTGGGTGTGACTTTAAAAGAGCAGGAGAATAGTCCTTGTGGAGACATTCTGTATCTTAACTGTATCAATGGTAATACCCTAGTTGTGATAGTGTATACTATGGATCTGTAAAAATGTTACAGTTGGGAGAAACTGGGGAAAGTCTACATGGGATCTTTCACACACATCTTTTCTTGGTGGCTGTATGTAAATCTACAATAATCTTAAAGTCAAAATCATAACACGAGCTCCTTATAATAAGTTTGTGGTCAATCTCCCTTCCAACCCCTCCCACTCCCACTCTGAGATAAATATGCAAACTCACTACTCATACAAACACGCATGCAAGTAATAGTTTGTTTTCTGCATCAAAAGGGGATCATATATACTACAAATTACCCCGCAGCCTGCCTTCTTCACATATTATCACTATATCAGAGAACTAAAAATAAAAAATAAAAAATCTTTAAGCACCAAGCAGGATGGCAGGCATAGAATATTTTCTGACTGGGGAAAATCTGACAAATGTTTACCATGTTAATGTACAAAATCTGAGTCAGATGCATTCAGTAGAGTAAAACAGAGTGAGTATAACATAGAAGTAACATTCTAAAAAGGTCTGCAAAAAACAAGGTCTTCAGCAGCTATTCTAGGATCCCATCCCCCTCTATGACTCCTGTGGGCCCACAGAGGAAGAAATGCTAAATGAGATTTCAACAGAAAACTGCAAGAGGGGATAATGCTCCCACATACTCAAGCCACAGCAGAAAACTTCTATTAAAATACATTCCTCCTTCAAGAAGTACAAAATACATTACTGACAATTTTTAAAACATCCATTTGTAATAACAGCTACTAACACTATTAAATGCTGTTTTATATACTCCATCTCTAAAGCCCCCTTCCACCCTACTCCCATTTTACAAACAAACCTGGCTCAATGTGAAATTACTTGCTCATGATCAAACGGCCAGTAATTGGTAAAACTGGTATTCAAAGATAAAACTAGTGCCTTTTCTACTTTATCAGGTTTTTCTATGTTATCACATGCCAATGGAAAAGTTTAAATAAATTTAATAAGTGTATTTAGGTAGAAGTCATTTTCTAATACGTCTGCTGACTTTGATTCAACTTTTTTCCCATTTAGCATATTTGGGGGAGGGGTTACACTCTGTGCCAAGCTCTACTGTGGGTGACAGGGACAAAGGGATAAAAACAAACAAACAAAATTTTTAAAAAAAAGAAAAAGAAAAGGCCTCCAACCTCAAAGAGCTGTCAATCTAGTGGGCAGACTGCAACTGCAATACACTGCAACTGTAACTACCATACCGAAATGTGGCAATTGTGGCAATTGTTTCCCTGCAAGGAAGTACAAAGTGCTATGGGTTTGAAGACTCCAGCTATCCTCCCAAAAGCAAATGATAACCTCTCACATTAGCTTTCTTACAATTGTTCTTAGTTTCAATTCTGTTCTGATATTCTATTAAGTCACAGATATCCCTTCTTGATCCCTGGACAAAGATCTGCAATGTCCTTCTATACAAAACACTGTCCTTGACATGCTCAATAAGTATGAATGGAAGCTTGCCAGCTCGAATCAGCATTAGGGTCTTTCTCCAAAAATAATTCTGTAATTTTTTTTTTTTTTTTTGAAATGTTGGCAATGAAAATAAAGTATCTTTAACCTCTGGTCAAATCATGGATGTACAGAGTTAAAAGTGACTTAGACAACATTTTGAACATAAGATGTTAAAAAAAGTTAAATTCACATCTCCATTGTTACAAGACTCAATAAGCTCTGAGACAAAAGCCCAGGTCTCTCTCAACTCATTGTATGGGTTTTCTTTCCACAACTGCTTCTTCTTTTTAACTCCAATAAAAATAAACTGAATGAAATTTAAGTTTTCTCATTTCATCAATGATAGATGCATCCATGAATAAATAATCATTCACAATTTAAAGACTAACTTTAAAACTGCAGTTTAAAAAATAACTATCAAAAACAAACATGCTAAGCACCCATCATGGGTACATACAGAAGTAAAAGACTGCCTAATCTTGATATGGCAGAGGATCTTCAGGTATCTGAGAGCTATTCTAAGATCTCCCCGCCCACCCACCCCCCCACCCCCCCCCCCCCCCGTCTAGGGAGAAAAATGTCAATACACTCAAAAAATCGCCATCAACATCATCATCTAGCAACAGCTAGTATTTTGGGGGTATTTACTATGAGTTAGGCACTTTACATATCATTTCTCATCCCCCCATTGTGTATTTCTGCATACCAGGTTTAAAGAAGTATCCCAAATCCCAGAGGTGGGGCAAGAAATCCAACTCTAGAGTCCATGCTTTTCCTACTATCCTTTGCTCCCTAAGAACAGAATAACTGCATTGCACATGTGGCTGTGAAATCAAGTCACTTCGAACTGATATAATTTCCTGCCTGGCTGTTAGGTAACTTAGCCATGTTTTCAATCTTCAGGTTGTTCTAATTTTCTTTCAGGAGTCCTCAGTGGTCTTCCAGATTTTCTTTTTTCTTTTCTCCTCTCCTCTCCTCTTTTTCTTTCTTCTTTAAGAAGCAAATCCTTTTTTCAAATGAAACCTTATGTAAAAACACCAAAATATAAAACAGATTCAAAGTTTGAGCTGCTCTGGGCAGAGTAGTAGAACCAAAGCTCTTCCTTATTCTCACAGCCACCTTAGCACCTCCAAAGAACACAGCTGGACAAAAACACTAGCTTGAAACAGAAGACTGCCTTTTCCATCTCAGCTTTGCCACTGACCATTTATACAACCTTTGGCAAGAAAGGTTTACTTTTCCTTATCACTTAAAGATACCACCATCCACTTTATAGTTTTGTAATGAATATTACATGAAGGAACACACATAAAATTCCCAGCGTATGGCAAATATTCAAAAGTTGGCTCCCCTCTCTTTTATCCTGCAGAGGTAACAGTTGTTGCCAATTCAAGAAAGCTCAATAGATATATTTGATGATATTTTCAGTAGGAGGGAAATGAACAAGTAAATGCTCCCATAGCTCAACTAAAATAAACAAACCTAATAAATCCTTCATTAAAGGTACCAATGGTAATAACCTCCATCCAGCTTAACTTCCCAGTCAATCAATGAACCATAGACCTCAAAGCATGATTTTGATAAGAGTCAAGCGATCCCTTACGAGATGCCTTAATGTCAACCCTACGTGTCAAATGAATGAGTTAATATTGTTCTGAGAACCTTAACTTTGGCATTTCCTGAGCAAAGTATTTAAACTGGAGACTTAATATTGCATTTAATGAATATTTTTATGTTAATGTTCTGCAACAGAATCTAATGTTCATTTGCCATTCTTCTGGGCTTCTATTTCTCTAGGCACCACAAACCAAAAATATGTTGTCACATGCATCTTCACCTAAGCAATTTTAACCTGGCCCTTCCTAAACTAGTCATTAAGAATCTATTACCTTAGTCTGTTATTTATAATGTGGTCCCATGTCTACATATATTACAGGAAGCCAAATCAATTTTTATAGGAAAGAGATTCTCAGTCCGAATTTAAGCCCAGTAACAACTCCCAAATCACATACTCTATGGGAGCTACAAATGTTGGCTTTGATCCCCATGGTTCAGGAAGAAAATCGTAACAATACATCACACAGCCATGAAAAGACTCATTTATGATGAAGAACACATCTCTGAGCATAAGATTCAGAATGCTAATCATCTATTTTACCAGGAGATCTTAAGCAGTTCACCTACTCTCTTATGATTATAGCTTCATAAGGAAAATGAAAATAGACTCATTAAAATGCCAGAAATAGTGTTCTGATTAATCATCAAACAACTATGTTCTGGAGTTACCAGGGACCTCAGCAAGTCACCTTTGTCATTTCTCTTATTTCTTAACAAGCCCAAACCTAAATCATTCTAGTAAGATAGTTACTAAGTCTTTGGGTGAGACATTTCACAAACTCCCTTGGTAACATTCCAGTATCTTGTAGTCAGGAAGTTCTTCCTAATTTGTAATCTATATCCCTTCTGTTGCAATTAAAACATATTCCCTCTTGTCTTGTCCTCTATGGAAAGAGAACATCTGCTTAACACCACCTGAACAATATCCCTTCTTCAAGAGATTATAAAATATAGGAAGCCTATTTCAAACAGATTCATGTAAATGCAACATGGCTTTAAATGGGTCACTTTAGACAAAGAACATGATTAAGAGTCTTAAATTCCCAGTTCCATCACTGACTTGCTCTGAAGATTATAGGAAGTTAAAATGATGCAGATGTTGTACCTCAATTATCCCATCAGTAAAATGCAAATAATAAAAACAGTATGTTAGGAGAACTCAGTTCCTCAAAAAATTAAACATACAGGAAGGAGATTCTTAATCTCAATCTAAGCTCAGCCAAAATTCTCAAATCATACTTTATGGCCCTGCAATTCCATTCACAAGTATATACACCCAAAAAACTGAAAACAAGTACATATACATGCATGTTTACAGTAGCACTATCGACGATATCCAAAAGGTAGACAGTCCATGTGTTCAAAGGCTGAATGGATAAACAAATTATGGTATATGCATACACAAAAGGCCACATATTGTATGGTTCCATTATATAAAATATCCAGAATAGATCAATCCATGAAGGCAAAATGCAGATTGCTGGTTTCCAGGGGCTGGTGGAAAGGGGGAATGAAAGAAACGGCTTAATTGGAAAGAGAGTTTATTTTTGAGTTATGGAAATGTTCTGTAACTAGATAGAGATAGCAGTTGCACAGCACTGTTAAATGTACTAAATGTCAATGAATTGTTCACTTTCAAAATGGTTAATTCTGTGTTATGTGAATCTTACTTTAACATTTTTTTCCCTTAAAGAATGCTAGGAGAACCAAAGGGGATGATATCCATAAAATGCTTAGCCATTCCCAGGACAGTCATCATATAAAATTCTAGGTAGAGTGGTAACCAAAATGTTTACTATTATTTAAATATATCCAATTAGACTGAGAATATGTAAATGGGAAACGAAATAGAAACCAAAATAAAGTCTAGAGTCCAATTATACAGTATCCAGTATGGACATAAGAGCCAATAAATAGGTGAATGAATAAAGAGATAAAGTAAATAACCAAGCATATCAATAGCAACAACCATAGGAAAGCAGTAAGAAAAAACAAGTGTAAGGAATGAACTTTAAAAGCCAATAATACCAAAATACAAAGACCCATTAGGTAGCAAGTTGAAAAAAGAAAGGCTAACCAAAGCAAAGCTGAAAACTACATAAGGCCACCTATAAAGCCAATGAGAATCCTTACTCTGACCATCTTGCAAATACCCTAATTCTCTAGCCCCTTTCTCTTTTAGTAAAGCCTCCTGGCACGACACCAAGGCTAGGCAGCCAAGGACATAAAAATGAAAAGGTACTGTTCCTAACTTCATGGACCTCATTATATTACTTCTCAAAAGTATTACTTTTTATGGGGAGACACACATGCTAATAAACAAAGTATACAGACCATCTTCTCTTCCTCCCTTCCCATTTCTTAAACCCACTTCAATCTGGCTTCTGGCCCTACATTCCTCCAACATTACTCTTGCTATAATCATCAATGATCTCTGTGTTGCTAAAATAACAAAATACAGGTAATCACTTCTTGAAATAAGCTCTTCTTTCCATTTGAGATTTTTTCTTAGATTCTTTGGAGCTGGGTCTTGACCACTCTTCTCTTCCCAGTCTACACGTACCTTTCCTCTAGGTAATCTCATCCATTTTTCTTGGCTGTAAATACCTGCTATATACCAAAAGCATCCAGATTTATTTCCAGCACCACTTCTGAGCATTAGCTGAAAGACTGCTTACTTGATGTCTCCACTTTTATGTTTTCACAGGCAACTCACCCTTAGCATGTCTAAAATTGAGGTCTTCATTCCACTTTCCAACTCTAGTCAAAATCTGCTTCTCCTCCAATGTTTCCATCTCAAAAATGGCAACTTCATCTACCCAGATACTCATGCCAGAAATCTGGGAATCATACTTGACACCTCCCTCTTCCCACATAGCCAATCCATTAGGTCTTGCCTGTCCTAATTCTAAAGAATCTATTGAATCTTTCTGCTTCCTTCCATCTCCACTGCCTACAGGCTAATCCAAAACATTATCACCTTTTGCCTGGACCACTATAAGACATCCTATTTTAGTTTTCTCAATTCCTCTCTCCACAAATTTTCCACAATTTCCAAATTTTTTTCCACAAATTTCCACAATATAGCCAGAGTAATCTTTAAAATCACATACTAGGTCACAACACTCATTCTTTAAACCTTCGAAGGCCTCTGATTATACTTATGAAAAAAAATTCAAAATTCTTGACACAGTCCTGCCTAGGTCTCTGTCCTTTTCCTATGCCCCATCCCTTCTTCTCCCACTTACTCACTATGTTCCAGCCACACCAATCTCTTTTCGGTTTCTCAAATGTGCCAAGTTCTTTCCCACTCCAAGGTTTACTACATGTTGTTCCCTTTGCCTCCCCTTTTCACCTTCTAGTCTCTATTTAAATATCACTTCTTCAAAGTAACTTCCCCAAAGCTCTAATATAATTCAAGTTCCCTATTACAATCTCTTTTTTACTTCTCCATCATGGGACTTTACACACTTTGCAATTATATATTTATTGATGTATTTTTTTTGTTTACTGTCTCTCCTCTGGACTACAATCTCTACACAGGCATAGACAACATCCATTTTTTTCACTCTAGTCTTAGCAGTTTAGAAAGTTTAGAAATGTTTAAAGTAGTTCAGAATCAGGATAATTTAGAGATTAAGAGCAGGGGACTATGGAGCTAGGCTGCTTGGATTCAAATCCTGGTTCTGCCACTGACTAGCTCTATGACCTTGGCAAACTGCTTAACTTCTCTGTGCCACAATTTCCACATCTATAAAATGGGGAAAATAAAAGTACCTACACCATAAGGTTGTTATGAGAATAAGGAGAATCAATGGCACAAAGCACGTAGTACAGTACCTGGTACAAAGCATTACAATAAGCACTAGTTCTCCTCAGTTCTTACTGTACTCTTACTTCCTACCTACCACAGAGGCAGACATTCAGAAACATTCACTGAATGGATGTCTACCTTTTTTAACTTAATCTAATCATTAAATAGTTTTTTTTTTTTAATGACAGAGCAGAAATATTATAAATATTTAAAGAAAAAAATAGTTAAGGCAAAAATGAAACAACCTACAACTTATAATAGCATAAAGAAATAAGAGTAATAAAAAACTTACTCTACTGGATTCTTAGTCTTGAGCACTAAGCAAAAAGAGGTTCATTCTTCAGAAGTTATAGCCAAGGTTATTTGCTAACTTTGACTTTTCTCTAAATATCATTCTTTCGCATGCTTTTAGTCAACTTCAAAATCCTTCAAGTACCAAATACATATAGATGATAAATCAGTTAAAATGCCAACATTTTCTACCTGTTTTGCAAAGAAATATTCTTTTGTTCCTCAAATAGTTCTGGCCTGTTTTGCTACATATATTACAAAATCCTCAAATTTGCCATCTATCTTACATTTGGAACTCTTTCGGACACTGCTGCTTTCTAGGTTTCTCTTTCCCAGTAAGAACTCATCCTCTTACTTTAATTTGAAGAGTACTGAGAGGAAGAAGGGACAAATATGCTGCTTTAACTTCAATCTAAGCATCACTATTAACACCACTATTATTAATTCTCCTTTCAAAGAACACATAATCTTTATCTTGCTTTAATAATATTGAAAAAGGCAATAGCTGGCACATACAGTGCTATCTGCTATTCTAAATACTTTACACATAGTAACTCATTTAATTCTCACAACTGTATGCTATTTTACAGATGAGAAGAGGCACAAAGAGGTTAAGTAACTTGCCTAAGTCGCAGAGTTCCTAAGTAGTAGTGCTGGGATTTGGACCCAGACTGCCTAGCTTCAGTGCCACTATGCTGTTATTCAAGAGTCTGGGAAGACTTATTTTTCTGCCCTGTTTTCACTGGTCAGCTAGATTCTCTCCCCAAATCAAACATGTGTTATTAATCCTCTCCAACTCAGCAAAATTTTAGATGTTTCACTGTATCATAGGCATATATACCTAAAACAAAGTAATTTGGGTTCGTGGAAGAATATATGTTCTATCCTGGGAAGCAGAAACGAACAAATGATGAAATCAATTCTACAGATAGAAATAGGATTCCAGTAAGTAGTAGTAAAAAATGTTTGCAAAATACTTTCAATTCTTGGGAGAAAGGCACCTAACAAGATTGTAGGTATTATTATATACACACTCAGCGGAGGCCTACATTTTCCCTCTCAATTCCATGACAATTCTCCTAATGCTCCCCTTATATACAACTAAGTACATCAGCTTATTCTCTACTAGAAAAACACCTGAAGGCATGTATCTAGTGTTCAAATCCATTGAACTCAACTTCCAAAGAATAATTATTTTGGAAAAAATTAATAAATGAGAACTAATTAAATTCAGGTCACATTAGAATTTAAAACGTAAACTCATTAATCAGGCATGCTGGATAATTATATTATAACTAAGCCATAGTCATCCTTTACTATGCCAAACCCAGTGTCATCATACACTAAGTAAGAAACATTACATGTAGCAATCTTAAATGAAGACTTCCATTGTGATGGCAGTGGGGGAACCTTAATTTACTGAATTATGGTATGTTGTGATTGTAACTTTTTACAAGGATTAGGGATGCCATGATAGGTGACTTCGATCCCCATGAAGACTCAGTGCTCTCCTTGCTCCTTCATTTCTCTGTCAGCCCTGGTTTGTTTCCTTCAGAGCACAGTCTAAATTTCAGTATTTATCAGCTACCTGGTCAACTGTGCTACTCACTGGAATAAACTACGTAAGAGCAAGAACACTCATGTCTACCTTTGTATTCCACCATCTAATGAGCATTCAATAAATACTTGCTAGATGAACTATAGTCTGAAAAGGTAAGGGTTAAAATACAAAGTCACAATCAAGAAATAGTTTCAAAAGGTCTGATAGGAATAACTCATACCTCAGGAAAAACACAGTACAAGAAAATACTCAATGAAGAAAAAGTTTAGATGGAGAAGTGGAGATTATCAATCCTAAGAGCAAAGGAAAAAGAAGACAAGTTAGAAAAGATACATACTACACTAACCTACAGACACAGAAGCCAGGACTAATTGGAAGAGAGGGGGTAAATATGCTTAATCTCATCCAATCTTAATATGCAGCATCTAAAACTCACCTTTTACTAGCATGTCCAAGCCCTTACTCCTTTCCACATCATGTTAGTAAGCTCCTCCAGTGCTGGTTTAATGTCTGTCACCTCAACCCTCCAAAACCCTCAAGCATAATGTTGCCTGAAAAGAAGTTGTCTAAAAACCTAGATGACATATGTTCATTGCCACTGTAAGATAGCATGGAGGTTAACATTTGAAGAGCACTTTATCTTTTCGAAGCAGCTTCATGTACTCTTTTCAACAGAAGTATTATGTTAGAAGTATTATCCTTCCTGTTCTTAAATACAGACTCATAAAAGCATTCAAAGCCTTAGATTTGAAGCCCAGCTCTGCCATACACTTGCTGCGTGATCTTGGTCAAATTATTTACTCTCTGGGTTCAGTATCCATGGGGAAAATAATATCTACCTTAAAGGATTATTATGAGTATTAAATGAGATAACACATGTAAAGAACATGACAGTAAATGCTCAATAAAGAATTGTAGTAACCTTCCCTATGGCCTCCTTAAATAATTTGTACAAGATTTCTCAGCTAGTAAGCTGGTAAGCCTAGGACTTAAACCCTGGTCTCCTGATTCTTTAATCTGTTTTCTTCTTACCACATCACTTTGGCAGACTGCCACATACTACTGGGCACATAAATACATTTTGACAATAACTGATCACAATTATCAGCAACTCACTTTAGCTTTGTGAAAAGGGAAAA
The DNA here is from genome assembly GCF_014176215.1 of Rousettus aegyptiacus. Classification (NCBI taxonomy): domain Eukaryota; kingdom Metazoa; phylum Chordata; class Mammalia; order Chiroptera; family Pteropodidae; genus Rousettus; species Rousettus aegyptiacus. Next base: position 108,403,738 of record NW_023416308.1, read on the forward strand.
AAAATAGATCTAATTAACTTGGGGGGGAGAAGGGGCTTGAAAATATACAATATAAATTACCCCTGAACCACAGGACAGGTCGTACCACCGCACTTCTGTATAAACATAAATTATGAAAAGAAACAGAAAGTTCTCTTTGAGTTTATGAGGAACAACTGGATAAAGAAACAAGAATGACTATGATTAAAAGAACTTAAGGTTTTTGTCTTTTTTTTTTTTTTTTTTTGGTAAACCAAACCACTGGGCAAAAAGACTTGCTTCCCATTCCAAAATGACTCTATCAAGGCTGAGACATATCTTTAAAAAAAGACTTAGCTGTACTAACAACAAAACCTTTTCTCCAGGTCCTTTAAGAGTGAGATAAATGAGTAGAGTGAAAAATAATTGTCAACATAACCTGCTAATATTCATGAAAACCTTAGAAGACCATAATGTATGGATTCGGTATTAATATGCAGCTTAAAAGAGATCAAAAACATAAGTTTCATAAGTTTCCTAACACGTGTTGAAAATATTTTGAAATTATACAGTATAAAGCTAAGTTACTGGTGTTAATAAAAATAACCACTTAGTTTCAAGTGATATATATAACTAATCTTTTTCAAATGATACACATAACTCCTTCCAGAGAGAGTTCCATAAGACATTCAAAGAAGTTCACATCTTTAATAATCCCCAAGAACTTTCTTATTAAAAAAGATAGAATAATTAAGTCACATTCTGAGACTGTAAATTCCTGAAAGAGAATGCCAGAAGAGAGTGTGATCTGGCATTGACAGAACACAAGATTTAACCAAGGTAACAGTTGAGTGAATTTCTATCACAAAGCAAAGGAGAAGCTGGTAAGCTCTATCTCTGTAACTTCCTATCATCGTGACAGAATTTCTTGCCCTCCTCAATTCAATTTAAACCTCTAATTATTTCCTACAAAAACATAAGAAAATGTTCCTAAAATGTTTTTGTGACACTCTTAGCAAACTCCATTTATTAGTTAGCATTCATTAGGAGCCACTGAGATATTACGTTAACTCTAAATTCTATACAGAACCTATCAATCCCCAGGGGATGTTGATTCCTCTCTAAATTATTTCTTCTGATATAAATTCTCTTCTATCATGAAAACTTTTTCAGAGATCACACATTCTAAGCATAACTTCCCAATCTAGATTCTCCATAAAGATTAGTCTGGTGGCTCTTCGTTAATCCCTTTCTAGGAGCACTGAAGTCCTGGTAACTAAGAAATCGCTCACGATCAAGTCCCCTTCGTTTAAATCTTGCTGATCTCACACACACACAAAATAGAGGAACAATAATCTTTGCAAAACTCATAAGAGAATTCTAAAATTGTTTAAGGAACACACGCTTGCATAGTTTCCATTCAAGGACTAGGCATTTAATCTATTCTCCCTTAAAACCATTCTCCTACTGATTTTCCATACTATGGAAATACTTATTCAACCTAGAATGACCATTCGGCTTATTTTTTTTCCAACAAAAAAGTCAAATAAATTGGGATCATGACACTGAATCCAACGAAAATAAAATAAGTAAGAACACTAAGTACTCAAAGTTTTGGGAGACAAAAGGAAAACATAACTGAGCTCTAAAGATGTTAACTTTCAACTTAAATATCTCAATATTTAAATGATTCCTACAAACAGACTTTTTAACTATATTATACACAGTAACTAAACCCCTAATCAAAAATAACAAAACTTCTTAAAAAGACTTTTTGGGTTTCCTTTGGATTCTTCCTAGAAAGCAAACTCTCAGGACAAATATCTGACTTCAAAATCTTGATCGTCTTCCGTTAGACATTAACCTCTTAACACTACAGATGAAAGATTTTCACTGAAAAACAGGCTGAAGGAAAGGAGAATAAGTATCAACGAGAAAGCGAACTGAGTAGAAAACACAATTTTCTATTAAAAAAACAGAAACTGTCATTGCTACTCTTGCAGAAATAACAGACTTTGAAAAGCAAAACCAGCCAAAAGATCACATGGCCCCTTTACTTCTGAAGTTTTCAGTGACAGACTATAATTCTAGGAAGAAGGGGTTACAGACAATCAAACGACAAATCGCTGTGTGTATAAAGTGACTGGTAAAATGAAAAAGTGACCAGGTAAATGACAAAAATGACTTGTGGTGCATTTAAATGTCTGCAGAGGATACGGGGAAAGTCACATCTCATACCTTAGCCTCAGTTTCCCTACCAAAAAAAAGACGAGAACATGACACTTTGCTCACAGAAGCCAGAGGAACTGGTTCCATATGTCTCCACCTACTCAAGGGTCCCCTGAAAGGCTGTTCTCAGAGGGGGTCCCCAGTACAACTGAGTCATGACACCGGTGCCTTTGGCGGCTGGGGGAAGAAAGGGAGGGTCAAAGCGCGCAAAGGTCTATCCGTTCCTGGAAAGTGATTATCCCCCACACCGGAGGATGCCAACGCTCGCCCTAGACCGAGCATCCCCTCCCTACCGAAGCACACCGGGCAGCCCCAGCATCTCTCCTTCCTTCCGGCTTCCCCTTCAGTTCCCCTGCCGCCTCTCCGACCGCGCCCCCGTACGCAGCCGGGTAGCTCCTCCTCGGACCGCGTCTCCGCAGCCGACCCGCCCGCCACCCGCCGGCGCCAAGGTCTTCTCACCCCGGCGGCGGAAGGATGCCGGACCGGGCCTCCCAGGCTCCTCCCGGGCCTACCTGCAAGGCGGGCGGGGGCTCGGCTTGCAGCCCGGTGGGTGGTCTGAGCCACAGAGAGGAAGAAGAGGCAGGAAGGAAGCAAGGGTCCGCTCTACCGACCAGAGGGAGAAAGCAGCCTGAACGCAGGGCCTCGCGGATAAGTCAGCCTTCGACCCGGCGCCGCCGCCGTCGCCGCTGCCGCCGCCGCTCAGGAGACATCAAGCAAGAAGACGGCGCAAGAGATCACCGAATGCACGAACGTCCCAGACATCAATGGGAGAGCGCAGGCGCAATCGTTCAAGGAGCTGCAGTCGAGCGCCGAAAAACATCCCTGCTCTAACTCAAAGTCCGGCTCCTGTCCAAGGCATAAATAAACAAACCCAGATCACAAACCACGGAGTAAAGGAGACTGTGTTTCTGCCATTTTCTGTGTCGGTTGCCGGCAAAATTGTTAAGACAATTGGAGTTTTTCTTGAGATTGCTGAAGATCAAGTTAGCACAGTAACACTTGTCTAACTATAGTTCAGCAACTACCTATGGACTCCCAACACACTGTCTCAACTGAGCAAGTTCGATCGTTAGTTTCCTCACGCAACAGTGAGATGAATGAAGGGTAAAGATTATAATAATAAACACACGTACATGTGACAGAGGCACAGAGAGAGAATCTAAACTGAGGAACAAAGTGAAAAATCTACTAAAGCTCCAATTTAGTCCCTATAATCGTAGCAAGGAGAAGCTAGGAAAATTTAGGATTGTGTAAACTGATCTAAGGTAGAAAATTTTTTTTTAAGCACATTATTTTTTTTAAATTTTCTTCCGAAGGCCCAGAATCGCAGGCATGCTTCTTACCTAATGATCAAACGTCTCTGGGTTCAGAACCTGACTAAGAGTGTTGACATGTTCATTGTCACAAGAGCCCCTTTTTGAAGTCTCTCAGTGGGCGAACGAATATGCTCAGCACAAATATAGATTGATATGTACATCCTAGATACAATTAAATAAATCACATAGATCACTACAAATATAGATTACCGAGTGTGAGCAATAATAGTTTACCCCACCTCCTCCTAAAGAGGGAGGAGACCTGGAGAGCAAAGTTATAAAAAGAAAATGATAGTCCCAGCCTTTGAAGAGTTTATAATCTAATCAAAGTAAAAGACCACATCCTTATATTAGCTTTACTTACAAATTATTATAATTTTTTAAAAAATCTCCTTAGGTCTGTGAAAATACTTAAAGGACAACTTACATATGTAATGAAGGATCAGACCAGCATCCATAATATGAAGAGGAACACCCGAGCTTTTGTTCTCTACCACTGTTTTAGGATACTTTTTAAATGAGTAAACATTATAGCAACATTTGTGAAAGTCTAAAGAAAGAGTTTAATAATCTGCTTCCAAAATGCAAAGTTTTAATTTGTTCATGGTCCCTTGTAATCCTTGGAAATATCCTACATTATTTTTAGAAGTTTAATTTAAATACAGTGTTGTTGTTTTACATTATATCATTTCTCTATTAAAGTCTTTAATACTTCATTTTTAACAGTTGCACTGTATTCCAATGAGAGGATACAGTAATCATGCTCCCCATTGTTGCTTCCAAACATTGCTACTCTTGGAAAGAGGCAGTTATAACCTTACAATTAATGCTTAGAACCTATCACACATAAACAAAAAGAGTAAGGAAGTAGGGCAGAGGTTTACTTCTCTGTCACATAAAAGAAATCCAGAGATGTACAGCCTGGGGTACGGTGTGGCCATTCAGTGTCAGGGGCCAGGCTTCTATGTTGTTGCTTTGACATTTTCCCTAAGTGGCTTTCATCTCAGGTACAAGACAGCTGCTCAAGCTCTGGTTATCGTGTCTACATTCCAATCAGCAGGAAGCTGAAAGAAGAAAGGCATATCTCCTAGCCATAAGGACACATCTTGAAAATAGCACTGGACATTTTCACTTATATACATTCCACTGGCCAGAATTTAGTCACATCGCCAACCTAAGTGAGAATTAGTCTTTATTCTGGGCAGTTATGTACCCACCAAAAGTCAGGGGCAAATGGATTTGAGGTGACAACTAAATAAGCGTCTGTACCACATTCATGTAGCTGGTTGAGGAGGGGGCAAATAGACTTTTCTTTGCTCTCACCCTAGAGCTGAGTTTCTACTTCTAGAATACATGCTTTAGGAAAGCTTCCTTCTTGGAGAAGCTTGTGGAGCATAAATGTCTGGAACTACAATCCTCATTCAGACTTGACCAAATAACATAATTTTGAAACCTTGATTTCAGGGAGAAAAGCTAAAGAAAATAATTTTAAAGCTACAAGAAGTTTTCGGTTTTTCAAAAGCTAGAAACTTTTATTTTGGGGGAAACACACCTGAAGGTGATGCAAATATAAATCTTAAGCCATCCAAAAATGGAGATTTTGGAGAAGCTGAGGCTAGAATTCTCGGTGAAATCATTGAAAAATATATGGCTATTCTGCAGGAAGAGTTGCTCTCTACTGATAAATTTCTTGAGAGAACTATTTATTTTCAAGTATGGTTTAAGCTTCAATCTGATAGTACACTACTGCTTGTTTTCATGAGAGGTCTATTTGGATAGAAGAGATCAGCTGAAACCCTCAACCCTACAGGAATCTCCTCACATGGGAGGAAGACCTGAAAAAAGAAAACCAGGTGGGCAGAAGTAAAGATCATCCTGGAATACCCCAGTGATGCCTACGTGTTGGTATTAAGATTTAGTAACTCATCCTTATGTTGATTGTTGTGTTCTGATAGGATTCTCCTGGAGGAGCCACCACCTTGAAGGTAAGACAATGTTTTCCTGAAGTAGAATGACCACTGGCCCTGTTTCCTGAGGACTAAGGGGTTTCCCAGGACTCAAGAATTTCAGTCCTAAAACTGTGACAGCTCTGGGCAATCCAGGACAGTTAGTCACTCTATGAATGGATCTAGCCACTATTGATCACATGGAAAGAATTTGGAAAGACTAAACCAGGAAAAGAGGATTGGGGCATGTTGAACCGGGAACATTGCCTAGATTGAAAGGTGAAGGCAGGAGAAAGGAGAGTAGAGGAGTACAGAGGAGAGAGTAGTTCCTTACCTTGGCTCTGAGCTCTGAGAAACAAATCAGGCCTAAACCTAAGATGAGGTAACTCTAGCAGTAACATAAGTCTTATTAGGAAGCCCAGGAAGAGGAGGTAGACCTTAAGCAGCCAAAATGATGAGCCAGTGTAGGTTTCACTGTTGCAATTCTACTTTTGTACCCTGGTCTCACAGCACTGTACATACAGTGGGCTAATGTACATACTTTGAATGGTAAAGTTAGAAGCAGTGCGGTGATGTAGGAGCAACTCAGATCAATCCTGAAATGTATGAACATTTTAAGACTAGAATGGCAAAGAAATCAGCCTTTCCATAAAGAAAGCTGTATATGTAAGGGGTAGAGAAAGTCTTAACAGAATGATAGATCCCCAAATGTTTTGCTTAGCAAACATGGAGATTCCTTTCAAACACTTTTCCAAATTTACTAATTTATGATTTCAAGGTCTACTTTCCTTGCTCCTGTTTAGTATCAAGAGATCTTCTCTCTCGCATTTATCACAAAGGGAGTCTTAGATTGTAGTTATGTTTCTTAAAAAAAGCCTGTGAATTTTATGTGCCAGAGAACTGGGGTGTCCCCAGCCTTCAGCTAGCATTTTACCCTTCTTCCTGCATGGACATTTTCAGTCAACAACGTCTTATTTAATTCTGAGTCCATGATCTTTCTTATTTACAATTTTGTAAGATCTAAGTGGGATCTAGAGGGCAATATGGACCCTGGGGACATGTGAATGCACAATGGTTAAGACTCCTTGATTTCTTATTTTCTTGTCCTCATCCTCAATTTCCCTACATTGCCAGGGAAAGCAAGTGCTAAGCTTGGTCTTTGAAATGTTTTCAGTTTATTGTTTCAGGCAGGGCTACAATTGTAGTGTCTAACACCTGGTTTAGCCTCTATTTTGCCCCTTCCTACCTCTTACACATCTTCACTGTATGACTCCATTAAAATCGTGTCTTGTTTTTTGTTCCTAAATTAATTTACTACAGACCCTTACAGTCCACAGGTCAGGAAAGGAGCTCCCTGTCTGTTCAGTTTTTAAACTAAAAATATGTTTATGATCCCTCTTTTGTATAATTTGGAATTAGTAAACCAGTGATGACCCAATAGTAGTTTTCCTTTAACATACCCTCAGACTTTGCTATCTTGAAATATCTAAGGGCAAATCTGAAAAACTCATGCTGGTCAGATGGTCATCTATGGGAAGATGAGGCTTACATAAGACAGGCAAATTCTTGACTCTTGCCCAAAACTGTACCAGGAAGACATTATAAAACCACAATAAGAGCCTCAAGAAGAGAACTCTCAGGCACTTAGAAAAAGATTCTATGAGCAAATTCTTGGCTATTTGAAAGTACAGACCCTGATCCCTTCCCTGGATCATTTTGGGGAAAGCATAACTGTGAACTGAAAAAATCTTGGCCTGTAAAAATCCAGGTCAAAAAGAGATTAAAGGAAAATATTTGAACAGTTACTCTGTAGAATTATTAGGAAATAAAATGCTCCCGGGGAAAAACACTGCCAGTCAATGTTTGGTCAGTTCAGCACTTAGAAATCATCTTCAGTGTGCAAGTGATAGACTTGAAATTACTTTTGAAATCTCTCCAAGACTGTCCTTCCCACTCAGCCTTCATGTCACTATCTGGTGAGTTAAGTTGTGAAAACTCCAATTTTCCTTTAATGTAGCTTATTTTAGGCTAAAATACTAGGCACTTCCCAAGGCCACACTCTACCTTGCTACTTATAACATATGTGTGGTAGTAATCCTTTCCTCATACAATACTCAGAACCAAAACTTTATAGGGAAAAATCTCCATCTCAGGAAACTTGTAAAGACCGTGAGAGTCAAAATACTGCCTTATGAATGAGAAGACTAAGCAAGCTTGAGTCATAAGTTAAACTTTACAAATTAAAAAAAATATAACAGGGCACCTCTACCGCACAATGAATAGAGCTAAAGTTTTCAGTCACCTTTTTGTTGTCCTCTGCCATCTCAATGACACATTAATTCAACCTCATGCCAAATGGACCCACTCTTTATAGAGCGGATGATGATGGGAAATAGCATTTGGAGTAGAAATAAACAGCAGATAATAATCCATAATTGTGTTTAATCTTGAGGATGAGTCACCCTCAATTTATTTCCAAACTTCTCTGTCATCAGCTGTTCACTTCTTTACTTTGAATATCACCAGTTCAACGCTGCCAAAGGCAGGTAGGAAATGATCCAAGAGGACAATTCAGAGGCATCACATGGTGAGTACATGAAAAACTGGGAACAAGACAATCCTCAGGAAAGTCTCTTTTTGTCCCAGCAATGGCACAAATGTGTGAACCTAATTTACACTTTCATTATTCCAATCAGTTTATTTTTATATTAGTACAATTTTAGAACAAGACGTGGTGGGAGATCATTTTCTCGCAAATTCTGTCCATCACTTTGTACATAAGATTTTCAAGTAGGTCTAACTCCAAAATTCGTTTCAAATGAAATTATATTCTTCTTACTTCTCCTTTCTAATACTTTCATATGCCTTCTTTATTCTCTAAATCTTCCTTCTATATAAAGAATATCAAAGCTGAATGGCCAGACATTCTAACACCATAATCATAAGAAATGTGATCTAATGTGACCTATTTAAATGTAAGCTGTCAAAACTTGGATACATCTCCTCTATCAACCTATCGGGGTCTTTAGAGCTCCTGCAAAATGTAAGCTTGCTACTTTATCTATACTTGTCTTCTTTAAGCTGATTGTGTTTTTAAATCCACTTAGTATCTAACTCTGACTCAGGGTTGGAAATAGGAGTTGGAGTCCAGATGTTCTCCCTAGCAACTAAGTCCAGGTCATAGTACCATTATTGCAGAAAGACTAAAGATGGAGGTTTCAGACTGTCCCTAACATCCTCTTAAAAATACAAAGCTGCAAACTCAGATTAGTAGTCATTTACTTATGTCAGAAGACCATTCCCCAACTTAAATTCACTTTTTACACTTGTCTCAAATTATTCCTATAGGCAGCAAAATAGAAAAGCTGAAATGCCATCCAAGTAATTCAGGACAAGTAAATATTATTTTCATTTGAAATGTCCAAATAATTGAAACAAATAAAAAAGGTATCCTGGCTAGATACCATTTCCCCCTTTGCTTTAATTTTGTAGGTATGATCACAAATGTCTACAACCAGTGAGCTTTCACATGAGTGGTGTTCAGCCTGGAGTCTAATGCATAGTAGGGAACAGTTGTCTTGGTTTTGGTTTAGTTAATAAAATTGCAAACGAATAAAGATATTCTGGCATAGCTCCAACCCTTGTAAAACACACAGATTAAATGTCTATTTGTGACAAGTGTCCACACAGTCATGCTAAATGATGGAATTGTATAGGGGGTGATGAGGGAGGAACTTTGCACAACTCTTTCTGGAAAGTTTCCCTCCTCCTCACTTTCCACATTAGCTAAAATGAGTGAGCATCAGCTCCTGACGAATACGATCAGCCTCTGGGTCCAGGGACTCCATATGTTCATACTCTTCCTCAGGGGGCTGTTCCATGGGTCCTGTCATTGGAGAGGACCAAACATCCATCCCATGTTCCAGGGAAATGTTGTGGAGGACACAACAAGCCAGGATGATATGGCTGGACTTCTCCGGTGAGTACTGCAGTGCCCCCTTGGATCCATCCAGGCAGCGGAATCGGGAGCAGAGGGTTCGGAAAGTCTTCTCGATCACACTGTGAATCGCAGAATGGGCCATATTATAGCGATATTCGGCTGGAGTTTCAGGAATGTGAAGTGGGGTCATGAGCCAGGTACGGAGAAAGAAGGAACTGTCACCTGTGAGGAAGGCCCAAAGAAATCACGAGTGATTATAACTAGAATACAAACAGAAAGGAAAATCCAGGAATATAAAGAGAATGAACTAGAAAATGCAACAGCCTCTGGAGCCAAAGCACACCAGAAAAATCAAGAAGGAAAGGGAATGCTGTGGTGAAGAGAAAGCATGCCATAGTCATAAGCAGGTAGGTGTGAGTTTTTGCTGGGAACATCCTTGGTTAAAACCAACAGAGAACAAGACTGATAGCTAAAGAAAGCCAAGTCTGAAAAGGTACGGCTCTGGAGGAAATAAAATTCCTAGATTTTCTAAGCTTAGAGATATTTTTCTATAATAAAAGTTTAGTAAAAACTATCCCATAGCAAGCCAATATTCAAAATCTTGAAAGAGCAAATGTGCACAAGAGAGAGAATTCTGACACAAGATCTCAAAAACACTTATGAAAACAATTTCTAACTTTACCATTAAAAATGTCAGATCTGAAAGCGCTACCTGGGGATTTCAGATAATTCTTTCTCCCAGTGCTAAGAAAAATAAACGTGCTAGCATCTGTGGTAGACATCAGAATTCACGTGTTCTGCCTTCCTTAATACAACGTTCACTGAAAGAATGACTTTAAAACAGAGGAACTGGTAGAATTTCACATTAACAAAGAAAGCATTAATATAATGATGCAAAAGTAATAGTCAGTGATGAGGAAACAAAATCAGAAATCAATTAAAATAATACACATGAAGCATTTCCCTTAAGTGACTTCCTTATCAAATGTTCCTGGGAAGTGCTAAAACAAAATGCAAAACTGGGGTACAATGACCTAACACAACAGTACGATGTTTCTATAATGTTTAATTGTCCTGACTCACTACACCTGGCAGAAAAAATGTCTCACACGGAAGCATAACCTCTTAGAACTGAGATAAAAAGTACCTAGGAGTACCAACTTGCACAATTGCTGTGTTCCTGACCCAACAGCAATTTCAGTAAATAGTTATGGACTGTTCAGAGAGGGTTCGGCACTGTTCCAAAACATATAGTATTCTTCTCTTTTAGAAGCTTACAGTTCCGAGAACTGGATTAACTTTGTTTTTAATAGTTTTTAATTAAAATTTTTTATTGGGATATAATTGACATACAACATTAATTTCAGGTGTACTGGATATACTTGAAATATCTAAGAAATCTCATAAAAATTTCAAATTTTAATTTGGTTGACTTTTTTCCTATTTGCCCTAAGTACAACCTATATCTTAACTGAACTCACCACTACTAAATACTACATTTAAATAATCGATGTTGTAAATAATTAAAATAATATCTTTGCCTCACTGAATACCTACTGTGCAGTATGCACTGTGCTAGGTAATTTAAAAATATTATCTCTTATTATCCAATCCAAATTCTGCCAGGTTGGATATTATTGAACTCATTTTACAAACGAGAATATCAAAACAATCAGCCATCCTTTAATATGTCAGGCAAAGGAAAGGGAAGAAGCTAGTCACTAATGCTAATATCAGACTCAGAATCACAAAAACAATAGTGTAATTCTGTAAAAGAGATACCAAATGATATTTGTCCAACATTTCTGAGAAACAGTAAGGGCCTTAAATAGGGGAGACATACAGAACAAACTAGTTAATGTAGAACTTTTATAAAATACTCCATGGTCATTAACTGGTTATAACCGGTTACAATCCAAACACTACTGGAAGACAGACACACTCAGGAGGGGATTAGGATCCGAATTGCTAAACAGATTACAATTGCTTACATGATCAGTCATCCACAAGACATTCTGGCAGATCTTACCAAAGCTGCTTAACAAGACTAGACCAAGAGCTGAAGAAATAACTCAGCTGAATTGTTTGTAGGAACAGTTATATTTAGAGATGGAGAATTGGGTAATGCACTCTGAAGTGACAGATGAGAATGAAGACATGAAGGGATGACACCCACAGTAAAATATGCTAAACAAACAAAAAGGGAATCACAGCCAATCCTAGATTTGACAAATCTAGAACTATTCCACAAATCTAATGGTATCAAGATACAACTAGCCATCTTTTTTTTTTTTTAACATATTTTCATTCCTCATAATCTTGCCACTCTTCCCCTACATTCATTACCCCTTTGTCCACACATTCTCTAAAGACCAGTGTTTCCCAAACTTATGTATTAGGATGAATCATTTAGGGCACCTCTTAAAAATGGATGTCTAGATTCTTTCCTTGAAAATTACCACTCCCAAAGTTTGAAGTAGGGCCCAGTGATATACGTTTTTAATAAATCTCCAGATGACTCTTTTGATCTGGAAAATTTGCAAAACACAATACTAGTTCAGGGGTCTTCAAACTACATTTCCTGTTAGAATTCATGGAGGCTTTCCAACAGGTATGTGCCAGAACTGATAGTACCAAGAAAATCAATTTCCACTTGGGTCTACCTTCCCTATCCTTAGTGCCTAGCATGTAGCCTGGTACCAAAACTGGGCTTCATAAACATTTGTTAAATGTTACTGCAATATCCATCTCTCCCACTTCCACTCTTCCTGTAAAGAGGCGAATCAGAAACATATATAAAAATTTGCCAGAGTTTTTACTTATTTTCAACTATGTCCTGTAAACGACTCAAAAACTACTTTAAAGCCATGATTCCAACTGAATCTGAGGTGCCAAGATGTGAAGAGAAAGAAAATCAGTAATTCCTACACGACCTCGAAGTCCTGAAAAAAATAAAAATATCTGCCAAATAATTTCTCATATGATCTAGCTTTAAAACTTGAACATAGTAACTTAAATAGTCTGTGCCTTAATTTCCTCATGTGTAAATATATTAATATTAGTATATAACTTCCTTAAAAGTTAAGAGTTTTATAAGGATCCCAATGCAAAATGCTTACAACATTGCTTGATAAATTCTAAATGCTCAGTATATTTTAGATGCCTTTATAGTGAGGGTTCCAAAGTGATTTCACAAGAAATGAGCTTGGAACTCAAGTACTCCACAGCTGTGGAAGAAGTAGCTAGAAGAGACACTTGTAAAATCAACTTTCCTTCACTTCTTGGTGTGAGTTGTGGAAAATTTGAAAGTTCAAAGTAAGCACAAGGTGGGATTAAGATAAAGGTCCGGTAAAGTGAAAAGGTGGTGGTGCACTGCAAACAGTATGTAGAAGCAATAACTCAAGAAAATCATTAAGTTTCAAGATGTTACACATGGCACCCTGGCAGTGCCAAACCAATCAGTGCGACAGCAGTCTCTTCCTACTCGACAGGGAGGTTTCTCTTTCACGAATCAGTGAGCACATTAAAGAGCAACAAAACCCATTAAAGAGAAATAATTCCTGGGTGTCTATTACATGTTAAACAGTGTGTTATGAATATGTACAGTACACATATGATTAGTGGTTTTGAAAGAGAACTCCTCCAATCCTTAACGTATCATCTCTCACATCATGTTGTGTACAAGATAACTCCTGTTGCTCACATCAGAGCAGTACTTTAAAACACACAAACAAGCCAACAAAACTAAGCTGCCAGGCTCAAGGGTTTTATCACTGTTAACTAAATGCAAGGCTCACTATGAATGGGTTCTTGTCCTACTCATATCACTACACCTGTCTTTCCAATGGCACTTGGGCAGATCTGTGAAGTGAGTTCCTATAACTGTATGGTCTACTATCTTTTTCATATAGAGACAATCACCAACGGAAAAATAATATCTCATATTTATACAATACTCTATAGTGAACTTTCCTATATATTACCTATCCCTAACAACAGGTATTACTGCTGTTGACATTTTTTTCACCATTTTACAGATGATTAAAATAAGGCTTAATTGCATGGATGTACTATATTTAGCCAGATCTACTGATAAGTATTTTGGTTATATTTAAAGGGAATATTTTTGCAGGCTTCTGGTTTTCAACTACAAACAGTATTATAATGCAAATTCTTATATGTAATTTTGTTTTATATCACCAATGCTCATATTTATGAACATGCACCTCCAATATAAACTCTTAGAAGATCTAGGTCAAGTAATATGCTTTTAAACTTTAATATATTTTTTAAATGCTGATTTAAAAAAATTACAGCTCAGAGTTCTCACTTGAGGTCTCAGTAAAAAAAAAAAAAAAAAAAGGACAGGACTGAGACTAAAGTCTATAGACTGCCATATTTCATTCTAATTTTTCTATGGCTACAAAATGAAGCATTTCCCCCTACAAAACTTACCAAGCAGCCAGCTATCTTTGTGCATCCCGGCTTCAAACTGACTACTGAGAGAAGATTGCTGCAGCACAGCATAGTCCTGTAGGCTGCCCGGCCAGTTTGTCTCCACAGTCATTAGTGCCCCTCTGATATCACACACCATTAGGCAGTTTAAAGAATGCAGACCTTTGCGGTTCACATAGGAGAGGTCTTCAGCATTTGGTGCCTTGATTGCCACATGGATACAGTCAACCACCCCTATTACCCCTGGCATCCCTGCCAAAGCAAAGAATTCATCCTTCAGAGCCTGCACGGAGGCTTCATCAGCTGGAAAATGAATGAACTGTGAGGCTCTTTCCACAAGTGCTTCGGTGACATTGGCAACACATCGACTCATAGATGCCTGACTGATTCCAATAGCATCTCCCATCCGAGTCTGGAAGGAACCTGAGGTATAGAAGCCCAGTGCTGCAAGGATCTGTGTCTCTGGGCTAATAGCTCTAGATCTCTGAGTAGGTCTAGAAAGACTTGCCCCCAAGAGCTCTACCAAGTAATAAATGAACTGTCGAGGAAAACCATAAACAGACATCAAGTAGTCATCGGTCACATCATCCAGTTTAAAACGGTCCAATGTCCGGTGACCTCGGCCATACAATAAGAGATCACAGTCAAGCACTGTTATCGGTATAGCCATGGTACATGTAAATATTGACTCTCCTTCCTTCTGCTACTTTTCCTAAACTCTTTCCAGTGAAGATGTTGGTGCAAGAAGGTATTTAAAGAAATGTCAGAATTCGGCAACAACCATGTTAAACGACTCTGGCATTTATAATCTTCTCTCTGTAAAAGTTAAAAAAAAAAAAATTAGAAACATAACCAAAGACTTTAAAGTGATTCAAGGGCTACAAAATTCCTTTTCTCAAATTTCCATTTTGTTCAAGCAAAAGATGCTATACCTGTAACTCTGGTTTTTTCTCCACTAATTCATGGCTGCGCAAGACAGTCTTGTTTTTGGATTCAAGGACAATGGGAGTTGAATTTCGGTGGCTCATTTAATGCCTGGCATCTGTACTGAGAAGAGCAAAAGATTAATGGAAGTGTTGGCATAATTATCCACAAAGTAAATGAGGTCTGCTCCTAACTATCCAGGCCATGAAGCAGCTGACATAGGTCATAACCACCCAGGGCAGGAATTTAGTCACTGCGGGTTTCGTTACTCAAAGCCCTCCGGCTCCACCTGGTAAGTATAGGATGGATGCGAGAGGTGCTCCAACCAGTCTAACAAGGGAGGAAGGGCAAAAACACCGCCCACAACCGGGCCCGATGGACGTAAACTGTGTGCTCTAAGACTTGCGATGCTGAGGAAGTAGGGAAGACCCACAGGTTGGAAGGAAGGAAGGCGCGGAAGAAGAGTATGGGATAGTTAAGGTTAGGAGGCGACTCCGCCGCTTCTAAGAGGCACCTTAACTACGGAACAAGAAATGTTCCGGAAGTCTGACTGCGCCGGCCACTCAAGGTCAGCTAAAACCAGTCACCCACCTCTCGGAGGCTACCGGGTTACCAGCCGCACTTCCCACCCACCCATCCAGGTCCTGCCCTCCTCCGGAACCGGCAGTCGCACACAAGCCGCCACGGTGCTCAGCACAGGCACCGCCCCACTGCGTCAGCGTCCGCCCCACGCCGCGTCCTCGCTGCCTCTGTCGCGGCGACCGCAGGTTCGCCGGCGCACATTCCACACGCAGCCCAAACGTTCTCGCTGTTTTAAAGGCCTCTTCATTTACGTTTTTCTTTTCTTAGACGCTTGAAAAAAAATTGGCCAGGAAGCTCTATACAGGCAGGAAGCCAATTTTTCTAGAAATCTCGAAGAGGAAAGAGATTAAATAGGACGTTCATGCGTAGCGAAAGTGCGGCCGAGGTTAGACAGCAGTATTTCCCCCGTAGCCCTCTTCCACCCCACCGCCTTCATCGAAGCGGATGAAAACAAACACTAACGATGGCGGCGCCGGGAAGCGACCGGCTGCAAGGCTTAAGGCAGGAGTGACCGCCTGAGCGGTAAGGCGACGGTTGAGGAGCTCCCGTCGACGTGAGTGCGACAGCTCGCTCAGTCCTGAAAGCTAAACGCCCGGGGCCTGCGAGCCGCGAGCCACCCCTGAGGCGTGAAGTGTCTATCCGCGACCCGTGCTGTCACTGCAGCCCCGCGCGGAACCCTCAGCTAGGAGGCGCAGCTGGCCGGCCCCAGGCCCCGGCCTCCGTAATGAGAGCCCCGAGCCACTGTCTGTGTCGCAGCTTCGCAGGTACTAACTTTAGAGGAGACACCCCCACATCTCTCAGCGCCCCCGGGTGGGAGGCTGTGGACGTGCGGCCCGTCAGGTACCTCTTTGGGAAGCTGAAGCCGACCAGTTGCAGTTCCGACTCCTGAGCTATCTTTGGAGAGTCGGGTTGGTGTAGGCCTCATTGGCCCCCCCCCTTAATGGCTCCCAATCATAACAGAGATCCCCTGAGCTTTTACCTTCACCTTCTCAGTTCTTTGGGTCGAGTCCTAAGGCTTTTTGGAGATAATTTGTAGGTCCATAACTTCGGGGTTGGGCACCAGTGTGAGTGAGGTAGGTTTTCATTCAATCAAGATTTGTTGAGTGCCAAATATGTACTCCGCGTGTAGGTGAGGGTGACTGTTGACTAGTGAAAAAAGGGACCCAAGGTTCACGACTGTCTTCTTACTGGCAGTGGAACGACCTGTGGAAACCTGCGATCCATTCTCATTAAGTAAATCTCTGGGTAAGTGGCTAAGCATCTTCTTGGGCTCATCACTACTAACTCATCTCAGTTTTCACTTTCCCGGTCAGTTAGTGCCCAGTTTGCCTAGTCAAACTGCTTAGCATTTTACTTTCAGTATTTCTTCCTTTTCTGGACATACCACTGCCAGAGAGAGAGAGAGAGAGAGAGAGAGAGAGAGAGAGAGAGAGAGAGAGAGAGAAAGGGATATGAATGAATGACTATTAAAGGGAAAAAGCACCTATTTTCTTATTATATTTAGTTTAAAACTCATAAAGTGGTAGAATTTATTGGAACACCTTCAATAGAAGATGTACAATAATAAGAAACAACAGACCCTCCCTTTACACTAAATTAACTTCCAGATTTTCGTGTGTTTTATAAGTGTTAATTCTTTTCATGTTTGAATATTGTGACTCCAACTAAATTATAAGATTTTTGTTTTCAAATCCAATTTCAGCTGAGCAGAAGTCTTATAAATAAATGCTTGTGGAATGGAATCCCGAATTAACATTTTTAATACACAGTGGATGATAAGTGCCGAAGCAAGTGTCATATATACTGGTCTGTATAGTAAGATGCATGTAGTTAATTCAAGTACTATTTTCAAATTATGCCTCTTTGAGTATAAAATTAAGAAGGCTCTGGCAACCTTTGAGATTTATTTTTCATAAAAATTGCAAACCACTGGGTTTTCCATTACCGTACTTAACACTTAAAAGTTCTTGTATATTCGTATTTTTTTAAAAAGAGTGCTTATTAAAATTGAAGCAAAAGGCAGCTTTTTAGCTACTAAACACTCCAAATTGTTTTATTTAAGGACTAAATCAGCTGGGCACAGTGGAACCCTACTACATAAGCATACCGGAATTGTATGACAGTGGGAGCCATACATCTCTTTTATTCCCATTGTCTTTTCTGTCCCCAACTGCATTAGCTTATGATTTCTGTGACTCAGAGCAGGATATCCATAGCCTTAATGCAAAAAGTAGCCTAAGGCATTAACTTTTGAACTTCCAAACACCCGAGTCCTACTAAGTAAGTGATTTTTCAAGGATAATTTTGACTTTGGAATAAGTACCCACTGTAGAATATATTGCAGCCACTCAATAAGGTACATTCTGAATATTCTGCAATTATATTTTGCTCCAATGGGAATAGAAGGTATTTGTTTCAGAATTTTTACCTGGAGAGAAGTTATTTCGTCTTAGTTATGCCTAGATATCCCTAAAACTTCATTTTTAAATATTTCTTTTAAAATATTTTTTACTTTATTGTAGAAGAGATGAATAATTGCATTCATAACACTGATTGGAGTGCTGGTTAGATTAGAGGATATACGTCTAAAAAATTCGTCACTGATATGATCCTTTGTTATTCAACTTAAGTTTTTTTTTTTTGGTTTTGTTTTTGAATGGAAGAAAAGTATAGAGACTCAGTGAATAAAAAATGCAGGGTGTTCAACTAATTTTCAGGCTACCATTATTGTTTAAGGCTTTTTTGGCTTGTATGTTGACTTGAGAGCCTTAAAGTATGTATACGTTACTAAAAGTTTATTCTTGAACAAAGCTTAACTAAACTGTATGTGTGGATGATTTGGATTAATTTCCAACTTGGGGTGTTGAGCTGAGTAAGGTGAATTTTCGTAAGGCATCATTTTTTCACGAACATTTTCAATAAAAGGAAGGGTGCGTGGGGTTGCTGGTCCTTGCTTCCTCTCTGTCAAATTGTGGAGAACAACTGCAAGCAGTCCCTGATAGGATAAAGGCACTGTAGCCAGGAATTATGCAAAAGAGATTATTTTATCCTATTTGCACTGGGGGAATCTAGAAACTTTTCTTAAAGTTTAGGTTTTAAATCTTTAAAGGATTTTAAATCTTTAAAGGGATTTAAGATTAAATTTAAATAATTGTTTTTAAATGTAAAGTAAATGTGGGCCAGCTTATTAGAGAAATTCTCTAAATGCCAGTGTAGGTGATACAGGAAATTTGTCTTGCCCTAGTGATGTCCCCCATCTGCCCTTGGTTACAAGAGAAAAGATTGTGAACCACCGCTGCTTAGAAAAACAGCTTAATTAACAGCACAATTGACTGTCCCGCACCAGTATCTTCTTAGTATAAGTACAGGTAAATAAAGAATATAGAAGTAATGACTTAGTATTGTTATTTTTGGGAAATACTGCTTTTACTTTTGACTTTTGATTCATACAAATGTGAAAGAAATACAGAGTTAAAATCATTTTATAGTCTTTCCAGTCTTGTTCCTCCCCTCTATCCCTCAATTCCTTCTGCCTACAGCTATTATGTTATTAGGAGAGAGATTATGTGAAGAAATACTTGTTGGAATTTAGATGTCCTGTTTTAAATATAAGTGTAAGGGTATTTTTGCCCCTTCATCTGTTTCTGTTGGAATTTTCAAGAAACCAGATATTGGCCTTATTCTTTGGACTGGTTTTTGAATTGTTCCTAGTAAATTAAGCATGGCCTATATCTTTATTCCCACCTCCTATTTTCTTTTGGTTTATTTTACTTTCTGATTTCTTAAAGTGAATACGTATTTAAGTCTTTTTAAATTATAAAGACATTTAAGGCTGTAAATTTTCCTCTGAATTCTCCTTTTGCTTTATCTCATTTGTTTTGTCAAAATATTCTCCATTTTGTTAATTTTAGATAATTTGTAACTGATTTTTATTTCAAAGCTTATTTAAAAAGCTTCTTAATATATGTGTGGCTAACTTTATTGTTTGTTTCTGATTTATTGTATTATGGGCAATAACATTTTGGAACTGTTTTTTATGATCAAGAACATGATCAGGGAGCATTTGAGATCATTTGTTCCCCACAGTATCTCATCAGTTTGGCTAAAATAAACTCTTATAAAAATTTTAAAAAGAACATGATCAATTTCTAGTGTCCTTGAATCTGAGAGAAGAGTGTGAAAGGTAAAGTTATGTAACTAAGCTTTATTGAGAATCTCATATGTGGCAAGTACTCTTTATAAGAACTATCTCAGTTAATCCTCACCACAATCCTATGAGGTAGGTATTATTATTTATCAACATTTTATATGAAAGGAATGTGAATTACAGAAATATTGAGTGACTTGCCCCATGTACATTAGACTTGGTTTTATTATTCAGGTCCTCTGTGTTTTCATATATATCTGCTTGAGTTTTCAAATAGGTGTGTTAAATCTTCAGGTATACTTTCAGTTTTATCAAGTTCTTCTAGTATCTCCAGGAATTTTTGCTTCATGTATTATATTGCTATATTGTTTATGTATAAAGGTTTATGGCTATTATATTTTCAGAGATTATTGTTACTCAGTATCCCTTTTAATCTCATTTCATGTCATCACTTTTGG
The DNA here is from genome assembly GCF_014176215.1 of Rousettus aegyptiacus. Lineage (NCBI taxonomy): Eukaryota > Metazoa > Chordata > Mammalia > Chiroptera > Pteropodidae > Rousettus > Rousettus aegyptiacus. The sequence goes on from NW_023416308.1 coordinate 108,423,693, forward strand.
CCTGGAATTCAGTTATAAATATCGCCATTTCTGCTTTCTTTTCTTTTTCTTTCTTTCCTCTTCCTCTTTTTTTTTAAATTAAGTTTATCTGTTTATTTTCAAAGCTTTCTTCCTAACTTTTAAGTAAGAAGATGATTTCAGTTGTTTAAACTTTCTTGTTCTATTTATCATTTGCTACAAAGAACTTTCTAAATATAAAACAGGATTTTAGAATTTAGTAACTTCGATACCTGAAAGTGGGAAAATTACTGTTTTGTTTTCACTTGAACTTGTGCTTAACTTTTTTTGTGACCTGTTCCTAATTTACCAATTGAGCTTTTTAAGCCTGAATCCAAATATTAAAAAACTATGTTGTGTTTTGTTTGCCTGCATATGAAGACAGCACCTTTTCCTTTCTAATATATATATTTTTTTATTATTATTATTTTCTTGCTTTACTGGTTAAGACCACAGTACTATTTTGATTAGAAATGGTATGAGTGAAAATTTTTTGTTTTATTTCTAATCATAGGATAAAAACATTCCATAATATTAAATATCAGCTAGTCGTGGATTTTCTGGAAACGTACTTTATCAAGTTGAAGACGTTATCTTCTAGTCATAGTTCACCAATAAATTTAACATGAGTCCACATTGAATTTTAAAAAACTTTTTTCTGTACCTGTTGAGATGATTAAGTATTTTAAGTATTCTCTACTTTGTTACTTTAGACAATTCTATTTCCTTTAAATATTAAACCAATCTTGCTTTTTTTAAAAAAAAAACAGTTGGAAAACACAAATTATTTTTTCAGTAATTGATGCTAACTTCTCAGTTTTAAGGGCTGGAGATATTATCTAGTTATTTTTATATGATCTCTTGCCAAGTTATTCAGTTGTCTTTTTGAAATTATTTGCCCTTCATTTTTTTTTGCTGCTACCTTAATCCTTTGTGTAAATAATCCCACATTAATTTAGTAATGCTGATATTGCTAAACTACCTTCCTTGCTGGTCTCTCTGCTTCTTAGTCCCTTTACTTCATCTTTCCCTCTCTATATTCAAATTGATGTCCCTAAATATTTACCTACAGGAGAGTGTACAAGGATTCCCTATTAATCTGGCTAGACTGTACTTATCTACTTTATTTTTCTTTATCTCTTGACATGAAAATTCTGTTATATATTTCCTAATTTTGCTTCTCTCCTACTATTTCCTCTCTCTCTCTCTCTCTCTCTCTCTCTCTCTCTCTCTCTCTCTCTCTCGGACTCTAATTATACATATGTTAGACCTTTCCCTGTATCCTCAATGTCTCAAATTTATGTCTTATTTTGTACCTCTTACCATGGTATGATTAAATACCTTAAATAATGCCATTTCAGTCCCCAGAGTATCCCAGAAGTATATATTTATTTTGTGTCTCGTGTGCAGTTGTCTCTATTTTCTACCCTTTAACCTCTCTGTACATTGTTCTGGATATATTTCCTTTGGCTTGTATTCCCTTTCAGTATTTCTATCTTCTGTTGGTCTAATCTGTTAAATTCCTTTAGTTCTTCAGTTAGTGTTTTTTGTTTTTCAGTTCTAGAATTTCTGTTTTGTTCTTTTTATAGTTTCTAATTCTCTGTCAAATTCTCAATTTTTTGCTTTATTTAATTGAATGTATTAAGTATATTTTAAATTCTGTGTCCGATAACTCAATGTTTCTAATGTCTGTTCTCTCCGTTGGATTTTGGTCATTTGGGTTTGTCTCTTTGAATACCTAGTATATTTTAATATGTGCCAGATATTGTATATGAAAACTTATAAAGATAATATGTGGGCTTGGATGACATTATTTTCTTCCAAAGAGAAATCATGTATATTTCTGGCAGAGGCTAAAGGCAGACCTTATCTCAACTGTTGAAAGTCATACTTCTTTAATCACCTTTATTTTAAAACAATTCTTTAGCCTTTTTTCTCTTTATAAGGTTGACATTTTTGAAGAGTACAGGCCCATTATTTTGTAAAATACCCTGTCTTTCAATTTAAGCTCATCTGATGGTGTGTCGTGGTTAGATTTGTGTTACAGTTTTAGCAGGAAAGCTACATAAGTGATACATCCTTTTACTATGAGGGATGTAATGTCAATCAGTTGTTTTAATTACTTTGTTACGATTGTGTCCACCAGGCTTCTCTTTGTAATTAATAAGTAATCTTTGGGAAGATAGTGTAAATGTCCTATTTGTTAACAAACTTTCATTCAATGGTTTTATAATTGTTATTTGTTATATATTTACTAATTGGCCATCTACGATAAAGAGGTATTTAACCTTCTCCCTCCACCTCCACCCCCATTTATTATACAGCTGCTTTTGAAACCAGTTTTTGGGAAAATGTGAAAATCCTTGCTACAGAAAAAAAAATGACTATGGAGAGGAAAGATTGTCTCTGCTCCTCCAGTGTTGGCTGGAGAAGCAAATATAAAATTGTCAGTTTTAATTTCAGTGCTCCCCAGACCTACATATTTTTTCATGACAAACAAGCATTTAAAAGCACAATTGGTACAAGGTGTTATTTAAATCCTTGTTGATCTTGAAAATAATGTTTGTGCTGAGCATTTGTCAGCAAGTTTGTTTTTTTAATTGCAGACAGAATATGTTATTACCTCTGTGATCAGTTTGAGGTTGTATTTTGTAGTTTATGTGAATAGAAATAGGCATTATATGTAAATATGAAAACAATATTGTTAATATGCCAAGAGCTGTTACTCAAAACAACTGAATTTGGTTACTAACATTCATCCTTAAAATAAGTCAAGGAAATGTTAACTATTCAGTGTTAGATTAGTCCATATATAAACTCGTTTTTTAAAAAAGGCACATCTGATAAGACTATTATCCTCATAGATACAGACAACAGGATGGTGGTTACCAGAGGGGAATGGGGGTTGGAGGAGTATCAACAGGGTAAAGGGGGTCAAATACAAGGTGATAGAAAGATGAGACTTTGGATAGTGAGCAGACAGTAGAGTATACAGGTGCTGTATTATACAGTTTTATACCTGAAATGTATATAACGTTATTAACCAATGTTACCGCAGCATATTTACTTTAAAAATTAAAAAAAAAAAACTTACCTAAAACATACAAAAAGATCTTGAAACACAATACAATAGCAAACCCCATTAAAAAATGAGCCAAAGACCTTAACAGATACCTCACCAAAGATATACAGATGGCAAAGAAGCATATGAGAAGATACTTAAACATTATTTGTCATCAGTGAAATACAAATTAAAATAACAATGAGGTGCCACTACACACCTATTAAATTAAGATGGCCACAATCTAAAACATTGACCCCCAAATGCTTCTGAGGATATGAAGCATCAGGAACTTTTATTCCTTGCTGATGAGAATGCAAAATGGTACAGCCACTTTGGAAGACAATTTGAAGGTTTCTTCATAATTAAATATACTTTTATCATATGATCCAGCAATTGTATTCCTTAGTATTTACCCAAAGGAGTCGAAAACATGTCTCCAGCAGGAGATCGGAGACTTCTCTGGAGAAAGTGTTCTGAGAGGGTAAATTCACATAATCCTGTTTCGGCCTCATCTGCCACCCTACTTTAGAAGATATTTGGTACTGCTAATTCCTTAGCCTTTCTTGGGCCCTTTGGTTCAGAGGAGCCTGCTTTGTTTAGGGATTCCCTCACTGCTAGCTCGGATATTAGGTCTGCTCTGCTCAGTTATCTGTTCTGCTTTCCATCTTCCAGAACTTTGATTTTGTTATCTCCATGCCTGTTCCTGTCCATGTGTATATGGCTTTTTAGGCCCCCCCACCTTTTTGCAGTTTTAATAATGTTAAATCTGCTTGCTTAGGAGTAAGCAGAAATAAACATTGTAGCCTTTATATTTAACCAGTCACTTTCCTCTCTATGTTTTATTGACATCTTTCATTCGTTGTTTCCTCTTCTGAGTTTATTTATAGCTTTTGTATTTCTGCGCTTTTAATTGGAGATTGGGAAGATAGTTGAAGTAAATATTTTTATCTGCCTATTTAAGTAGAACTCATACTTTTTCATTTAAAATTAACATTTCAATATGAAAATAAGTAAAATGTCAAGAGAACTTGCCTATCCAGTTAAGCGTATTTTTCCTTTAATTATGTTATTTACACTTGAGCAATATTATAGGATCGTCTGTCTAATATTTGGGTACTGGCATTATCTACATCCACTACATAACAATGAGAATTGATTTAATGTTATCTTTTTTTGTTGTTAAAATATGAATAACAATTTACTGCATTAACCATTTTTAAGTGTTCATGTTGTTCAGTGGTATTAAATACATTCACATTGTAGTGCAGAGATCACCACCATGCATCCCCATAACTCTTTTCATTTTGTACAGCTAAAACTCTAGTACTATAAAGGGTCTGTTAAATAATTACTTTCCATTTTCTCCTTCACCTAGCTCCTGGCAACCACCATTATACTTTCTGCCTCTATGATTTTAACTTCTATAAGTACCTTATAGAAGAGGAATCATACAGTATTTATTTTTTTGTGACTGGCTTATTTCACTTAGCATAATGTCTTCAAGATTTATCTATATTATAGCTTGTGTCAGAATTTCCTTCCTTTTTAAGGCTGAATAATATTCCATTGTATTTATATACCACATGTTTTTTACTCATTATATTACTAAACTGTATGATACAAGTCTGTATATGTTCTAAAGACTTTGGGAACCTCAAAGGTTTATTTGTTATGAATTTCTATTAATGAAAATGATGTGCAAAGAATGTTGTTAAATTTAAACTGCTATTCAAGGTCCAATAAATAATTTTTGTTATTTGTTAAATGTCTTGAAGAAAAACCTTGATTAATGAGGTTTTTAGAGAAGAAAAACTATAATTGATGAGTCTGGGGAAAATGGGTGTTGATGAAACATGTAGGGACAGCAATATTAGTGGGAAGCATTGTGATGTATAAATATGTTTTTGACCTGCTTAAACCATTTTAGAAAAGGTGACACACTAAATTTAATCAACTATATGTGGTTGGGAACTACATAGAATTTTTAGTAAATATCTGATTATACATAGTAATTGGGTTATGTCCTTAGGGCAAAATATTTAATAAAGTAGTAAGTGGCTCTGATGAACTTACATATTTAGCATATTATCAGGAAAGGGACAACAAATGTGAAAGCTTATAGAGGAATTTGCAACAGAATCTAGAGACTAGAATGCTAAAAAGTAAAATGGCCTCGACTTGAACTAAGGTGATACTAGTGGTAACCGAAAAGCTCTACTTTGGCTTACTCTGTCTGACAGCAGCTGATGAATAGCCTTAAATCCCATCCCACCAGGGATTTCTGCCCTTAAGGTGAATAGTCATTGTGGCGATTATAACTTGTTGGTGACAGTAACTAATATAAGCAGTAATCTGCAAAGTCTAAAGAAAAGAAAATCAAATACATACATTGTCAGGTAAGAAGGCTTTCTAGACTCTTGGTGACAAAATTCAAACTTGCTTGCCCCTGAGGTGGAGAAGAGTTTATGAAGCTCATAGTGGAATGATACCAGTTAACCATCTGAAACCATTTTAGTTTCCTAAAATGACCTCTAAAGAAAGGTAACATGTTGATTGCTTCTCTTATGTCTGCTTGGCAGTTTTATTTCCCAATTAATAATTTGGATTTATATTTATAAACTGTCTCTTGTAACTGTCCCCAAAACCTTGACTGAACTAATACAATTAGTTTCCTGAGCATGTATGTGCACGGACTGGAACCTGGTCCAGGGTTACCATTTATTTGCTGTTTTCGGTGACAAAAACCTCACTTGAAAGTGCCAGCAGGCCTCTGATTACCTTTTCAAAATCACTTCACCTATTTTCCCTGATGATTTTGCATGAGGAGTCTTGAAGGTCAGACTGAGGAGTTTGCCGAAAGCTCCGGAGCATAAGAGCAACATGATGATATAATGCTTTACTAAGCTTATTTTCAGTAGCTTGCCTGAAGTTTACAGTATAATTTATAAGACAGAGTTGAGGAGGAAAACTTTTCCTGTACCCTCTTAGGTTCAGTAGGTGGGGGCCAAATTAAACTGACAAAGACACATTAGCAAGAGAAAAGACAAGTTTATTAACGCCTGCAAACTATACACCACTGGAGTGCTCAGTGATGACTAACTCAAAGAAATGGTTAGAATTTGGGCTGTATATGCCTAACTTAGTAGGAGCATGGAGTAGAGAGAAATGGCTTTTATGGGAAGAACAAATATGTTTCTTTAGGAAAGACAAATAGGTTTTTATGAGAACAAAGGAGATAAAAAGTCTGTGATAATATTTGTTTATGTAGGTGCAAAATAGTCTTTTCATCTTCTTCATGACCATGAAACTCCTCCAGAGAGGGGAATTTATGGTAGGTGTACTCTTGGTCTTTCTCCTGGGAATAGACGTCAACCTGTAATGGGAATTAATGGCAATCTTTCTCAGAAGTTTCTGTTTTTAGATAAGAGACGCTCTGAGTAGGTTTCTACATTTATTGAATCTCAAATGTCTTCATCTTAAAATAATCTTTATGCCATAGTGGCATATTTGGGAATGGCATATCCTGATGCTCTTCAAAGGTAAAGTAACTAACCAAGTGAGTCTGTTTCAGATATAAAATGAGACCTGGGTAAGGTGGCATCTGTGGAAATGAAAATGTAGCAAATATAAAGGATTTTGTACAAGCAAGAGTTTGAAGGATTTAGTAACTGGCTAGTATAGTAAAGGGCAGAAAAAAAAAGGAAAGAATTCAGTTGTATATCTCTTTTTATGTTTGTACCAAATTTCTCTTATTATTCCTTGGAGCACTCAAAGAGAAATTTTACAAAAAGCAAAGCATAGATAGAATAAATCTTATGTTAACCTAAAGTTGAAAAACTGAAATGAGAGGAAATAAAGTATTTGGGGTCAAAGAATTGTAATTCAAGGAGCTCAGATTCCAACCAAAAACCCAAATAGTGTCCTCATTACAAAGTGAAAGTTGGGTTTAAAAAAAAAAAACAAACCAAAAAAAAAAAACAGTAAAAGGAAAGGAATGATTACATGAAAAGAAGAAAAAAAATCCTATTGGTGCTAACAAGCTAAGCTTAACCTTGGCTATATGTGATTGGTTACTGATTCTAACTTCAGATTGAAAGTCCACAATAATCAGCCCTTGTGATCAAAATGTCAGCATTTTTGCTTACTTTAAAGATAATTGTTTATCAAACAATTGTGGTTTAGCCCAGTCCAAAGGTTTGGCCTAGTCCAGAGTTTCAAGGAACAAGATGAGCAATTCACTTGCTCTGGAATGGCAGCTCCAGCTCCATTTATGTTGTGGTTCTTAATTATATTACACTTATATTTTAAAGAATGAAGATTAGGCCCTCAGGGAACAACAAGCTCTGATGCCTGAGAGATAACTTGCTCCCCAGTGGAGACCTCACCCCTTTTGGCTCAGTAACTAATTCTGGTTACATAATTTTAGCGCTTTCAGTGGTACAAATTCACAAGAGTCATTGTGCCATTATAATATTTGCATTGGTAGATTCTCTGGTTGGTGGGCACACAATTCCCCACTTCAGTGTGAACTAAGAGCTGCACAGTCCTCTGGCACTATTCTTATCTCAGATCCTCAGTGTTGCTTCAGGGCTGTGAGCTGTTTAACCCTTTAAAAGGTCTTTTTATTTTTACTTTAACATTTGTTAGTATTCTTAACCAAAATTACGAAGGTCTGAGGGGGTATGTGTTTCAAATGCTGTCAACATACAAGTGATAGGCCACAAAAGATAAGTCCTTTATAATTTGGGTCACTTTAGACTTTAACCTGTTATTGATCACAGTGGACTCTCTTGTGACATCTTATTGTGACAATTATTTCTTCTCAGAGGCGTTTCTTTCTCCTTCATTGGTTTCTTCCCCTCCTTATAAATTTGCTCAGATATCCCTATCCTACAGGGAAAATTCTTTTAACGGAATAATAGCCTAACCCTTTTCCTGTCTAATTTTTCAGAAGAAGCTGAATCCATTTCTCACTAGCGCTTTAGGAAACCATCTTTTCAAAGGTCGTTAGCAACATAATGTCAAGTGCAGTGGCCTTTTTCTCACCTTTTGAGGATGAAGGAAACCAGAATATGTCACCCCAAAATATGCCTCTTTGACATAAAAATTATTTTGAGCTGAAAGTAAGCACTGAATGCAGACGAACCTCTTTCTACCCTCCCCCCTGTCTGCCTAAAGACAGGTTATAAATTCTCCTTTCACTGGACACAGACATGACATAGCAGCCCTGAACTGCAAACAAACCTTTAATAGTTTCCTCCCATTGTTTACCTTCCCAGGCTTTGTGGCCCATGCATGCCTAAAGGTGCTTTTGTCCTGTCATTGCTCTACAAATTTATTGTTCTTTGTTTATGATCCTGTATAAGCTGCAGTTGTATGCCGGCTTGAGTTATTTAAATTTCTCCTGGGTGACGTGTGCTGTACTTGTATATAAACTGTTTTCCTTTTGTTAATCTATCTTTTTGTTAAGAGGCCCACCTGAAAACCTAAGATGGGTTAAGTTTTGCCTCCTCCACAAGATCTTTATGTTGTTTGACCATCCCTTCAATCATAAAACTTTCATTTCCCTTCTATTTCAATGAAAGCTACTTAGAAATCACTTTGCCTATTCGATTAGTTCTTGCATTTCTCTTTATAGTTCTTTTATGCAGATATTCCCCTAAGGTCGCTTATTTTCCGTTTTCCATTTTATCCCTTGGTGATGTCATCTACTGCTATAGCTTTATACCTACTTTTTTGAGAATATCCACTTCTGTCTCCTTTAACCTCAGTCTTAACTTTTTCCTTCAGTTCCAGACTTGGCATTTTCAGATAGATCTTTAGGTGTGTCTAACTTCACCTATGAAAACTGAACTGATTGGCTAAAAATAATGAACTTCAATCTCAAACTTAAACCACGTATAGAAATTAATTTGCAAGGGTTCACGAATCTAAATGTAAAAGGTAATAATGCTTCTAGAAGAAAATGGAGAATGTTTTCATAACTTTGAGATCAGCAAAAAAATTATTAACAACACAGAGTGCTAACCATCTAAGGAAAGGTTAATAAATTGGACATGTTAAAGTTAAAGTAAAAAGACTCCGTAAGAGGCTACTACTCAGCAATAAAAAGAAATGAACTATGGACACAGAATACAACATGAATAAATGTCAAAATAGTTATACTGAGTGAAAGAAGCCAAACAAAGCATGCATAGTATATGATTTAATTTATATAGGACTAGAAAATGCAAATAGTGATTTATAGTGATAGAAAGCACACCAGAGGTTGTATAGAGATGGGGGATTGAGGAGGGGCCAAAGGGAAGGATTACCAAGGAATGAAGAACCTGAGAAATAATGGGTATGTTTACTATTTTCGTGTGGATATTTTTACAGTTATAAATAACAAAATTTATCAAATCTTACACTTCCAATATACTGTTTATTGTGAGTTATACTTCAGTAAGGCTGTTTTTAATGTGGAAATAAAGACCACCCAAATGAGAATGGGTAAAGGTCATTTATTCAGAGCTTATGGCAGACATTCAAAGGCAGATAGACCAGTAGGAAGCTTCGTAATAGAAAAGGGAAGGTATGTTCTGGTTTAGGACAATTGGCAGGGAGAAGCTATAGATAGCCTAACTGAAAGTGGGGGCATCCTGTGTGCTTGGTTAGGGGTGTATATTTGGCTTTCTACGGTTGGTCATAAGTTGGAAGCAGGAGCAAAAATTAGGGCTGCTGTCAGTTATTAATCAAATCCTGGCTGTTTGGGGCCAATTTCTATAGGGGTTATTGTTTGGCTTCTTGGACTAGTTGCTACAGATAGTCTGACTTCCTTGACTCATTACTATAGATAGTAGGCTGACTTCTTGAACTAGTTAGCGGAGTTATTAAGTTGGCTTCCGGGGCTAGTTTCTGCAGGTTGTGGGTCAGAGCTTTATTTTTATATATGTGATCTGGCCATTAGTATATTCAGACTTTCATGAAAAGAACAGTCCATAAGAAAGATAAGTCACAGACTGGGAGAAGATATTTGCAGAACATATCCAACAAAGTACTTAAATTTACTGTATATATTTTGAAAAATCCTACAATTCAGTAAGAAAAAGACAGCCTGATTTTTTAAATGAACAAAAGGTTTTAACTAGCACTTCACAAAAGAAGATACCCAAATAGCTAATAAACACATGAAAAGGTGCTAGTAGGAGATATGCAGTCATCATGTAACCACTAATTTAATCATTAACTATTTAATGCAAATTAAATGAGATACTACCATACCCATATCAAGATGGCCAAAATTAAAGACTTAGCAGTAACCTTGAAGTGGTGATACAGCTGTGCAGCAACTGGAACTCTCATACCCTGCTGTGGGGAGTGTATATTGGTACAGATTCTGGAAAAACTGTTTTGCAGTATCTATTACAGCTAAACGTGTATATTCTGTCACTCAACATTAAAACTCCTGGCTTTATGTCAGGTAGCAGTGAGTGTTTGTGTCTACCAAAGACTCATGCAAGAATATAAGCTAAAAAATAAAAAAAAGAAAAGAACATAATAAGCTAAAAACAAGAGACAACCCAAATATTTATCAACAGTAGAATTTAAAGATTATGGTATAGTCATAAAATGGAGTGCTACATAGCAATGAAGAATAAACACTATGTGTAGCATTATAAATGAATCTTACATATAAGCATACTGTTGAATAAAGGAAGCTACACACAAAAGAGTTAATACTCTTTGATTCCATTTATAAGAAATTCAAACAGATGAAACTAATCTATAATAATAGAAGTCAGAATAATGGTTCCCTTTTGGTGGACTTATCGACTGAGGGGACACAAAGGAGCCTTCTGGATTATTAAAATTCCATAACTTGGTCTGTATGTGGTTATAAGGGAGATAACATATAAAAATATTGAGCTGTACACCCAAGATTTGTACATTTCACTACAAATGAGTTATATCTCAATAAAGACATTGGGTTTTTAAAAAATACTTCTACTCCTTTCCTATTTCAATACTTTTGTTTACACTTTTCCTTAAAACTAGTTTTCTCTATAGCTTTTTGGCAGAAACCCTGTTAAACTGCAGTCAGTCCATAAATCCTGTCAGCTCTTCCTTTAAAATATCTTAATACTATTTGCAAATCATGTCTGTACTAGAGTTTTAGCCTTGACCACAAGCCTGAATTCTTGCCATGTACCTAATTGGCTTCCTTGCTTTTCATACTCAAAACTATTCTACAATATGCCAACTAAACTGTCTTTATAAAGCACCATTCAGATCCTAGCACTCTGTGTTACTTCCTCTCCTCAAAAGCCTTGAGGGGGCTGCCATTTCTGGCATACTAGAAGCAGATCAGGCTCTAGCATTGCATTTAGACTCTCATGGTCTGGCCCCAACCAACCATACTACTTCCTTATCCACACACAATCCTTCGGAAGACTGGAATACTTAATGGTTCAAACCCATCTTGCTCTCTGTTACTTATACCTCTGTTCAAGCTCTTCTCTTGATTAATGCTTTCTTCCTCAGGCCAGCCCCATTTCAGACCATTTCAACCATGTGGGGAGGAGGGAGTTAAGCTGTGCTTCACGAAATCCATGAATCCCCTGAAATTATATCCAACTATTTCTATACATGTGCATTTTTTTGGAAAAAAGAACTTGTCTTGCCATCAGATTCTCAAAAGGGGTCTATAAAGCCCCCAAAGTTAAATTGATTTAGTGCCCTTTTGAAGGAACGTAGATGAATTCATTTTATGTTTTAACAAAGATTTTGTCTTATTAAAACTTAGTTCTCAATATACTGGGTAATAAAACTTTTAAATAGATAAATTGTATTTAAGGCTTAGTTTCAGATTCAGAAAAATGGCTTGCCTTCATCCATTTTTTAAGTTCCTAGATTTAGCTCCTTGTGTGGAGTTTATTTTCCTCAAAAGATAGTATCTTAATATTTTTCACTTTGGTATCTTTAGCTAGGGGGGAGATTTTTCCCCTCTTCCACATGACTGTTTATGCAGCTAGTAGACAATACCATCTCTGTATGCTTTGCTGTAGCAATCCCTTTTAAAAGGTACTAGTCACATTTTTCAACTTTTTGTTTGTTTGTTTTAGATTATCATAGGCAATGGAAACTGATCTCAATTCCCAGGACAGAAAGGACCTGGACAAGTTCATTAAATTTTTTGCCCTCAAGGTAATATATCCATTCTCTTGAGCCTAGAACTGTTAGAAATAACTTCCGTGCTTTTCCGTTTTTGGAAATACAGCATAACAGCTTGCAGCTTGCCCATTTTAAGGAATACTTCTGTCTGTTGTAAACCAAACTGTGAAGTTTGGGGGTGGTACTGGGGGTGTAACTAAAAAGTAGCTTCCAATTTTCCACAGCTATTTGTTGTAAAAAATTTATTTTGCAAGGCTGTTTGCAGAAATGTCAAACTATTATGCCAGGTTATTGGCACAGTATGTCCCCTTGGGTGGGAACAAAGACTGTGGACTGGAATGGACAGCATTTTGAGCGTCTTTCTCAAACCATCAACTAACTCTGAAATGTCTAACTTTCATTTATGGCTCCATTCTGGGTAAATGAGGACTTCAAACTGAATTTTGAATGCTTTGGAAGTTATATTTTCCTAAATCTAAAAATCATTTCCACCTCTGTCACTCCCTCCTCTCAAACATTTGCCATGTAAGAAAATTTCATGCAGTAGGTTCTGGTTGTAAAATTAGTTGGAAGACTTTTACCATATGGGCCAAAAGATGAATAATTGTGGAATCCTTGGTTTAAATCTACTATGATTACATAAGTGTATGGCAGTGAATATTTAAACCTGCGGTTTGACTTGTTTCTTTATGAAAGTCAGAGCCACCATGTGCAACTTTCCTTCTGCCATGTTAGAAGATTATAGATTCCAAGCCTCAAACTATAATTCCTCTAATTGGTTGGTACTATATCTTCAGGAATATTTACAGTATTCTTTTTGTGTAGCATTTTTTCTATCTGTTCTTGAACGTTTTTAGTTCCTAAAGTATAGTTAAGATCATTGGCATCTTTTTAAGCCTACATTGGGAGGGTTTTAGACCTGATGGGGAGTCAATTTCTCTTGTTTGGTTGTTTTTTTTTTAGACTGTTCAAGTGATTGTTCAGGCTCGACTTGGTGAGAAGATTTGTACTCGTTCATCTTCATCCCCAACGGGTTCAGATTGGGTAAAATTCCTGTTCTTTGCTAAGGGGTATACTGTGGCATTTGTCACAACAAATCACAGTGCAGTAATAAGGAATACTATTAATAATATTACTAAATCATAACATTAAAATATCTAATTCTATTTGATTCATTCACTAGGAAAGTATTGTTCTTAATTGAATGTTAGTCCTGGATTTATTTTGGCTCTTGGCTTCCCACTGTAATAGGTGAATAGCTTAGTCTTTAGAAAACAAAAATACCTTGTTACCTAATCCTCGTAATAGGTCATTAGCATTTCCAACCACAGTTTGGGTCTAATCAGTCAAAGCAATACCTGCAGTACCCAACATAAAGTCTGACAACTTTATGTTTCCATAATGTTCCATGTGTGCACTTAACCCAAAATCTCTTTTTTTTCTAGTTCAATTTAGCAATCAAAGACATCCCAGAGGTTACACATGAAGCAAAGAAAGCACTGGCAGGGCAGCTTCCCGCCGTTGGGAGATCTATGTGTGTGGAGATCTCACTTAAGACTTCTGAGGTAAGGTTATGGCCAGGATAGGATCTTAATTTGACACTCAAAGCTCTTCACACTCTGGTTCCAGCTCAGACTGATTTCTGCCTGTTTCTTCTCTGAACTTCTCATTATTCTTGAAGAGGGGCGTGGTTTTTGTACTTATTCTTCCAACCACCTGGAATAGGCTTTGCCCTCATCTTCACATATATCATGTGTAATTGAGATGCTCTCATCCTTCAAGACTCATATGCTCTAGAGAATCTTGCCTTTCTAGAGTGAGGGGTAATGTTTTCCCTTAGACTTCCCATGTGCTTTGTTTATATTTGTTCCTGGAGAATAATTTGCTGTATTGTGATTTTTAAAAAATATTTTTTGCTCAATGTATTCTGTGTCAGGATCGAGGCAGATAGTGTTACTCATATGTGTATTAACTTTTTCCATTACAAGATTGTGAGGCTGCATGGTATAATGAAAGACAGATGGAATTTGGTGCTATATAGACCTAAGTTTAGGTCCCAGCTGAATGACTGTGGCCAAATTACTCAATCCCACTCTCACCAACACCATCAAACTAACATGATGCTTCAGTCTTGCAGGGCTACAGTATTTTTTCATTTAATCCTTATTTGTAAATTGGCTAATATGATATACAGTAGGCGATCATCATATGTTCCTACTCGTACTTGACACTTTTTTTCTGGAGGTCAGCAGCTATGCCGCATCTTATTTATCTTTGTAGTTCTTCAAATTCTTTTCTAAATGAGGCAGGGTATAAATAAATAACCATCTCTGTGCCTAACACAATGCCTAGGATGGCACATAGTAGGCTCTCAGTGAATTTTGTTGAATGAATGATGTCACTACTTATTCCATGGAAACCTTAGGACCAAATAAAAAAACTTCCTATTCTTCTTTATTGAATTGCCAGTTTACCCTATAATTTATTTTTCTTAGTAATCAATAGGGGATCCCAGAGGAATCCTTAGAAGGACTTTCTCTTCTCCCAGGCATCTGTGAAATCTGACTCTTAACTTCTGATTGTCATAGAGAAACCACACCAACTTGTCTTGGATTCTTCATGCTATCCAGTCATTCCTTAGTTCTTTTTGCAGTGGAGTGAGAAGGATATATACTAAGGATACATATTTAAATTTGATCTGGAACCAGTAGAAGTTCTCTGTTCCACAAACAGATCCAAGCTTACTCCCAATCCTAAAAGAATAGCCCTTTCAAACTAATTCGTAAGAAGGTTACTTGTTTTCAAAGGTATGGGACTATCTTTCTCACTCAGTGACACATAGGATTATAACCGGGTTGAGAGAGATTCTGGCTTTAGTCTTGTTTTTTTCTTTCCCATCCACTAGACTAAGTCTGTTCAGAGTAACACAGGGAAACTCTGAATAGTTTGGCTAAAGACATGAGATAAAAACATTTTAAGACGCTTGTTAAGGTATTCTTTAATTGTGGCTGTCACCTAAAAATACCCCCTATAGAGTTGGAGGGAAAGGCTCTCTCCATCATTGAAAGTGTAGGCCTTGTTGAAGAGTATATAGCAAAAGTCTTCGAAGTATGAATATTCTTTGATCTAACAATTCTAATTCTGGAAATTTGCCTTAAGAAATTAGTTCAGAGTGTGTGCAAAGTTTTAGTCTCAAGGCTGTTTATCACAATGTTGTTTGTAATAGTAAAAAATTAGAAACAACCCGTATGTCCAAGTATGGGGGAACTGATTGGATATAATGATTGCCTTATGGTGGAATACTATGCAACCGTTAAAAATAATGCAAAATTTTGACTTATAAGAAAAGTTCCATGTTGTATTTATTAATAAAAAATTGATAAAAATAGTATATGTTGTATAATTTCACTTTTATTTAGAAAAGTGAGTGATTGGATTATAAACTGATCTCTTTTTTGCTTATTCATACTTTCTAATATATTTTATAGTGACTATAAATAGTGCTTTGTTATAAGAAAAAAGAAGGTAACTAAAAAAATAATAGAATGAATATTTTTCATTGGTTCTGTCTGCAGGGAGATTCCATGGAGCTAGAAATTTGGTGTCTTGAAATGAATGAAAAGTAAGTGCTCTGTTTTAGGGTCGTTGGTTGTGGTGGCTGATGATAAAGCAGTGAAAAGCAGGGCTTCGTTATCAGCCCTACAGGGTGTTTTAACCACTTAAAACCAGTAGGTCTTTGCTACAGTTTGCTTCATGCTTGGCTTCCAGCCCAGGCACAGAGATGACCTTCAGAGGGAGTGTCAGTCCAGAGAGACTCAGACACCACAGGGAAAGGAGCAGAAAGAAAGCTAAAAAGGGTTTCTTGTTTTTCCAGAGTACAGATAGTTCTTTGAGTAAATCCTTTGGGATCTCTCATAACATGACTTCTCTCTTTTGTCTGTTTTCTATGTGGCAGACATCCAATAAGATGTCCCCTCATGACTCCTTTTTACATATTATGTTGGTCATAGGTTGGAAATGAATGTTTTTTCCCTCCTACATTTTCTTCTTTCAAGACAGATTAGCTTACTTCCTGTCTGAAGTTTCACTTTTCAAGAAGAGTATACATATAGGAAAATTGAGGAAATAGCAACACATCAAAAGAAAATTATTAGTAATAAGTATATGTGGTATGGACATTTTAAAAAAAGAGAAAGAAATTGCTTGGATAAAGTCCAAAATTTTAGTACCAGACTTTCCTTCAGATTTCCTGTTAGATATATAGAAGTAGACAGCTCATGAGCTAGTACATTGAAATTACGTTTGCACCTTCAGTAATGTAATTGCAACACTGAATTACTGTTTTTAAGTGTGTTTCTTTAATTCTTAGATAACTGCTTCAGAGCTAGAAAAAAACGTATCAGTTGCCTTTTGGGACCTATCTCCTAGTGTCTAATGCATAAGAAAGTGAAACTTTGGCTTGTCTCAACAATCCATTGATAAACTGACAAAGAGCTGTATAATAATTTTACTTTTAGTTCAAAGCATGTTTTCATAATAAATTTAATCTTATACAGTTCCAGTGCTTAATTTGCAATGATCTCTATTGACTGTAATACTCTGAATAGTATATTTGGACTACAAAGAAGTTTATGTTCCATCAGAATTTAGGAATAATGCCAACAAATTCTTCATCACTAGATGGAAAATAATATCTTTATATCATTTGCATTTCTGTTTTTCGTTTTACTTCAGTTGAATAGGAGAATGCTGATAGTTTCTTTGTGCTCTGCAGGTGTGATAAAGAAATCAAAGTTTCCTACACAGTGTACAACAGACTGTCGTTGCTGCTGAAGTCTCTCCTTGCTATTACTAGAGTGACACCAGCTTACAGACTCTCTAGAAAACAAGGGCATGAATATGTCATATTGTACAGGTAAACAGCGTGGCTGCTCACTTCTTGACTCACTGGTCGGCCTCATCATTTTGCATATTGCCTAACTGGCATTCAGGTATTATTCAGGTATTCTGTGCTTAATTTTCAGATGAATGATTGGGTAGTTGATGCTATAGCTTTACTTTGATTGTCTACCCATCCTCCCTTATGAACCTCAGCTTTCTAAAGCTACCAAGTTCTTTGTCCTTTTGTATTTTGTCCTTTTTGGATTTTGAGGTCCTACTGATACACATCTCAAAGCTGAAAAAGGAGCTTAAGACTTTAAAAAATAGGCTATTTTGGGAAGAGTCCATAGCCTTCTATATTCCCAAGTTAAATTAAAACTTTTTGTCTAACGAACTGCTGATACGGTTTGTTTTTAGTTAGTCATTTGTGGATGTAAAGAACCAAGTATCTTGGAATATTTTACTCCACACCTATTTATTGAGTACTTTTCTAAAGTAAGCATTGTCCTAGGCCCAAGGAAGAACTATACAGAGGCCCTACCTTTCAGGTCTTTCTAATCTAATGGGGGAAATAATTTGGTACTTGTATAATTACAGTAAAAAGCAGGATTTGAAAACTGCATAGCAGTATCAGGAAAAAAAATACTGGGAGAACGCAGGAAGGGAAAGTTTGTTCTGGCCAGGAGAAATGAGACAGGATTCATGGAGGAAATGGCCGTTAAGCTAGACCTTAAGGCAGAGAGAATTTCAGCTGGTAGAAGTGAGAAAGAAAGATCGTTATGGGTGAGGAGTACAACAGATGGCAAGGCACAGAAGTGGGGGGAGGGTGTGAGCTGTACTCAGATTGTCCAGTAGACCAGAGTGGTGTTCTAAAGGATATGTAGGAAATTGTGAGAGCAGAGCATGGAAAGCCAGTTCTCAAATCATCCAAGACTCTCTTCTTTCCTATTAGTGATGAACCATTGGTTTTAGCCTTTTGAGTACATGTATAGAGCTGATTTTGAGAAGAATTATAGTATAGTAGAATGGAAGGACTAAGAGTTAGAGACTTAACTAGTTCTGTTGAAACAATCCAGTATCTGAGATAATTATCAAGTTATTCTTTAACTTTCTTAGCAATAATCTAACAACCCTACCCATGTTTATCTTTCAAAGTCTTTAGTACATTTTTGTAGTCTTTCCTATAGTCTTCCTAGGTTTCAAGTTCAATATTCCATTTAAAAACTACTAGACTTTTCAGATACAACAGAAAGATTATTTTGTAACTCTTACCTCTCATTTACCTATGCTAAGGCCCCTTCACTTTTTTTTTTTTTTTATAAGTAGCCATACTACACTACTAGTCATCAGCTTAGTTAACTAGGACTTCTAGTTCTTTTCATATTAGTCTTTAAAGTCTTCTTTTATCCTATATCTCTGGTGTAATACAGTATTTATTACTCACTGTTTGTCATTTAGAAGTACTTTTGGATGCAAATAACTGTGGTTTAAACCATAGAAAAGTGGTTTCAGAGGTAGATTTGGCTCCTTTTTTTTCCATTTTATACTGTTGTCAACAGGTTGGCAGTATAGCTTTATACCATGAAAGAATAACCTTGTCTTTTTTTAAAAGCCGTGTTATTATTTTTCTCCTTGACCCTTTAGTCATTATGGAATTACGTTGTTATAAAAACTCATCCTGAATTTGTCATTCAAAACCGAATTAATGTTTTGTACTCTACTATCTGTGAAGAAAACTTTTGCTTAGCATCTAAATGGCATAAAGAGTCTAGCCAAAGAAAGGTTTAACATGATTAGGTTGTTTTAAGCACTGTACCAGTATTCAAATTTGTAGTGAGCTGATTAAGCGTCAGCTTTCATTAGAGGTTATCTAGCAAAATCTCTTTTGGCAACACTTCATTAAAGTCATTTCTGTATCACTCTATGGCAGGAGTCAGCAAAGTAGCCAACAGACCATCTTGCTTATTTTTATATTTTAAAACATAGCCGCCCTATTAGTTTACATATCATCAATGGTACTTTTGTAAGACAACAACAAAGATAAATAGTTGCCACCAACTGTATGGCCCAAGCCTAAAATATTTACTATTTAACCCTTTTAACAAAAGTTTGCTGATTTCTGCTTTATGGTGCTGTCACTTCAAGCATGTATTTCAGATATTTTTTCCCAAATGGGGCTATAATCTGAGACCTAGGATTCAGATTTATCCTGAAATTCATCCCTGAATTATCCTTATCTCATTTGTAACACATAACCATAGGGCTTTGTGTATTGTTGTTGTTTAGTTTTTAACAATATTACTTGAAAAATATATTTTGAGTGTTTTCTAATTCAGACTTTTAGCTAACATAGACTGGCCTTCCAAGATTTGTGGAAAGGTTCTATATATTTTTAGAATAGTCTTAATTATTCTATGGTGGAAAAGATTTTCCAATTTCTTAACCAATTTATTTTGGAATGACTTGACCAGCACAGAGAGCTCTTTTTAATTGAAAACCACTCTTCAAAATCTAGTACCTTCTGTTGCATATTTTAAAATTACTAAGAGATTCTTCTTAAAAGTTCTTATCACAAGAAAAAAAGTTCTATAAACTGTATGGTGACAGATATTAACTAGACTTATTGTGGTGATTATTTTGCAAGATATATAAATATTGAACTATGTCGTACATCTGAAGCTAATATGATGTTGTATGTCAATTATACTTCAATGCAAAGAAAACTAGTTCTTTCTGATATTAGTTCCAGATCTGTTTGCCAATTTTATTTATATATTCTTTATTATCTAGTAGATATACTTTAAAAACATGTTGCAGAAGTGGGAAGAAGAAACTTAAATAGTTTCCACTTGATTATTATTTTCCTCATTTTTTAACCAATCCTCTCTATGTACACTGCTAGGAGACGTGTTCATACAGATAAGAAGGGTTTATTTTGTTTATTTTGTTTCTAGGTGTTTCAGCTATAGAGGCCCTTAGAATAAAGAATCAGGTAACATTTCTTCTTCTTTCTTCCTTACAGAATATATTTTGGGGAAGTTCAGCTGAGTGGCTTAGGAGAAGGTATGTATTAGGTTAAAATGCATTTGTCGTGTTAAGAGCTTGTGTATTGCCCGTAATGATATGTACATTGTGATTTTAATATGTATAATATGAGTAAGATAAAGACAGGTAGGTGGTCAAAGAGCTGCCAGGGAAATGAGTGCATAATTTCCCCCATATTCCAATAACTCAGTATTCTTTCTTACTCTTTATACAATTGTTGGTTTCCTGATTTTCTACAATGAGCATGTTAAATGTTTGCGATGAACATCAGTTTTGAAAAATTGGAAATGAAACCAAGAAAACCAAGAAAGCTTGGTTGGAAGTATTACCTGCAAGGCCCTGGCTCTTTTCCATACTTAGTTCTGGGGTGGCAGCTTGAGTGGACTTGTGGTTACCTCTTAAATGTAAAGAATCATATTTACAAATATAAATATGAGTGACAAACTCCTAGTGCCTTTTTGCCATCTCATTGGGCATGTGACACATCTGGGCAGGGTTGGTTAGGACTCACTCAAGCTTCAGTATTAATAATTGTTTTATCTCTTTGAAGGTAGTTTTATCTGCAATTAGAATGCTGTTTCTCCTGATAATATTAGTTCAGTATAAAATTAATTGAAAGAAAAAATAATTTAATATACACACACACGGAGACATACACACGATATCAAGACTGCTGCCCTCAAGGTGCTAAGTGGATAATGCCAGAGATTGTATAAGTCAAATGATTCACAGAATGACAAGGGGGCAGGGGTAATGTCAGTATTCTCTGGGAAAAAAAAGCTAATTGTTTATCTCTTCTCCTAGGTTTCCAGACAGTTCGTGTTGGGACAGTGGGTACCCCTGTGGGCACCATTACTCTTTCTTGTGCCTACAGAATTAACTTGGCATTCATGTCCACCAGGTGAGGAACGGCTGTTGGAATCCAAAAGAACTCTTCCAAAGATATTAAAGTTTTTTTTGCCCAAACTCCATGGCTAAGCCTACAGTTCAGCTTTGCCATTGCTGAAATTAGTCCCCTTTTAAAGTATAAAATAGAGAGTTCAGATTCCAGATGAGAGAATCCGAGTGTTGCAGAGCCAACAATATAGAGATGGTGGTTTATATTTAGAAGTGCAATAGTTAAGGCTCTGGTAGTTCCTGCTAATAGGTATTGGGTGAGGGGCCTTCTAAGGCCTTCAAGGGGGCTGGCAAGCCATTCTAACAAATATCGTAATCTGCTTATTGCATTTCAGGCAATTTGAGAGGACCCCACCTATCATGGGGATTATCATTGATCACTTTGTGGACCGTCCCTATCCCAGCTCCTCTACCATGCACCCCTGCAATTACAGGTGAGGAATGTGACAGGTACCTTCTCAAACTGCTAGGCAGAAGCATCCATTTTTCACAGGTACATAGAGCACCTTTATTAGCAGTCACTGATGGACAGAAAGCACAGTTGGAGACGCCCCAAGGAGAGAGAAAGAATGGCTAGCTTCCCTTCTTGATACTGCCTATAAAGCACACCAAGACTTGGGGTATACAGAATGTCTCAGGAAATTTTTGGACATGTTGGATCTTGACAGTAGTGATTTGACTTTTCATTTGATTTTACCTAGAGACTATAAGAGTGGCAGTAAGTTATAGAATGCCCTTTGCAAATTAAATGGTTTTCGGGCTGCTATTTGTATAATTCAGTTGTACATCAGACTCAGACATCTCTAAGTCTAGGTCCCAGAAAACAGTATTCTCTAGAAGTTGGGATAGATGTGTATCAGGAAGGATACTACCTGCATGTGAAAGACCTGTGAAGTTGCATCGGTTTGTCTTTGGAGTCTAAACTTTTGTTTCCCTGAATTGTGTTGCTAACAGTTCTTTGGCCCCAACACTGGCTATGCCTAAGAAAATACTCTCAAATGATATGTCAGATAAGATGTTCGGGTTTAAAAAAAGCCCTTGTCAACCTCTTGTTGCTGCTTTCTGGAAATGTTTGAAATTCTAAAGGACAACACAGCTCTCTTGCCGTTGTGAACTTTGCCTGAAAGAATCGTCGTCACGGCTTGCATCCTTATCTAACCTCCCTTTGTGTTCCTTCTAAAATTGATTGCCATCACCATAAAATTCATGATTTCTTTCCCCCTCACTATAGAACTGCTGGCGAGGACACTGGAGTAACATATCCTTCTGTGGAAGATTCTCAAGAAGTGTGTACCACCTCTTTTTCCACCTCCCCTCCATCCCAGGTAGGGGGAAATGTGTTCTGTGGTGGTGGTAGTTATTTGGTTCATATATGGGCCTTATGAAATGGTGTCAAAATTTAGTTTCTTTCTGTGGTGGTAAGGGCGATTGTTTTGAGGGGCTTCTTTTAAGAGATGAGGGAGATCCTTTTATCCAGTAGGTAATATTGCAGTTTTTCTAGTTTGTAACCATTCTTAACCCGTAAGATTACATGTAACCTTTACCTTCCTGGGGACATCTTAAAATTCCCTAGAAAATCAGTCACAGAATTCCACATGCATTCTCATACCAGGGAGATCCTCTAACCTATACTTTTTAATTGGGTAGCTACTTCTCATTTGAAATGGTAAATATGGTTCCTACTAATGAAAGGAGCACAAAAGGAACAAATAACTGTTTAGCATAAATTGCCAGTATGAAGCCAGTGAGGCAGTGTTTCTTAATAGTTTACATAGATTTTTGTCTATCTACATCCTCTATCTGAACATTTTTAACCATTAACTTTTCCATTTGAGTCCATCTTCAATGTCAGACTGAATTTCAGGCCCCAAACAATATTAGCTTCCCAAGAGGAGGTACCTATGTAGCCTTGTTGTATAATATACATTCTATTGAGACTGCTTCAGCTAAGGAATCATTTTTGCCAGCCGACTGAATTTCAAGGCACATTTCTTTCTTTCTACCCTGTCATTCATCACCTGCCTCATCGCCTGCAGATTCCTGTTCTACCTGCCCATGGTCTCTCTTACTCCCTCTCCTGTCTTTCACTTCAGGCACTAGACCAATTCAGTTCTACTTTCCTTTAAACTAGCTCCAGAATACTCCTTTCACTCTCTTATTTTGGAGACTCAGCAAATTAATCGGCTATCTACAAGTTATTTTCTCTGTTTTTTAAATTAAGAAAAAATTTAAATTTATCTCATCCTGGCCATTAGGAGATACTGGATTACAATTATGGTTCTAATCCATTTCAAAAGTAGAAATTAGGCACAAAAACTAACTTAAATATGTGTGAAGGACATTACAGAATCCACCGATATTATTATTTCTATTGTCCCAATTTAGAGTTAAAGAGGTTCTTATTCTAAAGTTGCCTAATAGGTTGGCTTGGGAGGTGGGGGTGGGGATTGTTATTCCCCTCCCCCCATCAATATATGTAGGCGTGAGTGTTGCCATTGCCCTGGGAGTGTAGCTTCTGGCACACTACTGACCTGGAGCAAAACCGACCCAAAATGGAGGGAAAGTCCACTTCCTTAATAGTTCACATTAGTGAGAGTAGATTATTTTTTAGATAATCAAAATGTGAATATGTCAAGCTTAATGTTTATTAAACAGTTTTATTGCGTTTTACAAGTGATGAATTTATAAACAATAAAGTTGTGAACTTAGGAGCTATGAGGGATGGTGAAGCTGGGCCTTAGTAAATCAGTTTATCTCTTTCTCTGACACAGTGGACGTTTGAGCCACTCCAAAAGAAAAGGGAAGTTCAGTAGTTTCTGATGTTTTCATAAAAATTTGTTGACCTGTGTAAGAAGAACTTGTATTTTTCATGGATTTAGTGTCTTGTCACAAGTAGATCACACCAGATCTTATCAATATTGAGCACCCTATGGGTGAGCTCTTTTCCTATTCCTGAGCACCTCTAATCAAGCTGGTATAGTTCGGTGTAGAAATACTCATTTTGAACAGAGAAAATCATTTGCCATCAGGTCTTCTCATTCCTGTAAATACTGAAATTGTTTCTTCTTTGGTTTAGCTTAGGAAATTGCATAATTGTTCAACAACTTCTATTTGAGCTTTTGCTAGAGTCCAATAAATACATGTTAATGTGATGTTTATTTTGCCAACAAAATAAGGATCATCGTGTCATTTGGGCAGAGTTGAGTCAAATAGTTGTGACCTTGACCCTGCTGTTGTGACTTAAGGTTCCCACTGCAGTACTAAGCATTAATCAGCTAATTGGTGAGACCTATTAAAGATGGAACAGCAAGGTCCAAAATAATCATCATGTCCAGAATTCGCTTTGAAATCATAAGAGTTTTGAAAGTGCCCAGCTCTTACTCCATCAAGTCCTCCTACACCATCAGGGACTATAAGAACACACAGAGTTCCAGCCAACAATGTCAACTGTTTAAACCTGTCCCTGAAGATTCTGGGTTTCCAGAAAAAGACCTTCACTCTAACAGTTTAATCTCAATATCCTCATTCATCTTGAGCACACCTTATGTCTGCTCTCGGGCCCTTCCTATTGGAGACTGTTCTATAATGTCCTCCCAGTCCTTTTGACTAAACACACACCAATGCTTGGTTCAGGTTTCCCTGATTTGCCAAGTCATTCCAGCTTGACTCAGCTTTGTTTTCCACCTGTTCCTCAGGGAGGCATGCCTGCAGTGGAGCACCCTGGGATAAACGTCTCTTCAGACCCTTCCAAGTTGTCCTTTTGGGAAGGCGGTCATGCAGCTTTCTCCCTGCTTCACGCCTGACTTCCATTGTGTATTTCAGCTTCTATTGCTACTGCCCCTTCGGAGTTTTTTCACTTCTTTCTCAAGTCCTTTTTCTTTTTTCTTGTTCTCCTGTCTCTGTTTGTATCTGTGCACAGTGTGTGTTTACTGTCACAAAGGCACATTTTCAGACCCCTACTCCTGTGGTGACGGATACCCTGAGGGTCCCCATGGCTGGACTGGCCTTTTCCCATCAAGTGAGTCCGTACTGGGAATAAGGGGATATATCAGATGGTATCTTTTTATTTAAAAATTGTAAATAAAGTATAAAGTATAGCTATTTAAATGTCCCCAAGTGTTCTGTGGGTTATTTTGAGGCTTGGTAATTGATTTTTAACAGGACACATCCCTAGCAGAGCAGCCTAAAATAGGATTTTTCACTTGTCTCTCCTCCTCCTACCATTGATGTGAAAAATACAGGGAATTATTTATATCTTATTTCCAAATAAATAATCCATGAGTAGTATTCTTTCTTTTTCAACATAAATAGGAGCCTTCCCATACCCAGTGGCAATGGAGGGTGTGATTAGAGAAGACACCTTCTGTTTTAAAGGGTCCTCAAGGACAAAGGAGAAAATAGAATGGCCTGGGAAAAACTGATGACTTTGGCTCCAAGTTCTGCCCAGGCTTGTGTTCCACATTCTGCTTGGCTGGAAACCGAAACAGTTAGCTGAGCCCCTTTGTAAAGGAGAGCGAGGGGTTCATTTGAGGCCTTCGGAAGGCTGCAGAGCCAGAAACCTCAACCCCACTGCAACAAGTCTCTGATGTTTCATCTACAAAGTAATGACCTGATCTGTCTTGAATCCTTACATCAGGCCTCTGTACCATGAAGATGTGGGCTGGGATTCATTCCTCACTTCTCTACTGATCTGGATCATTAGTCATACTTCAGGATTGCCTGTTTTGTCCTCCTCCTTTCCTCTGCCCCTCTTTGTTTTTCTCTTGCTTAGCTCTCAAGCTCTCGCCTTTCCTATCAGCCTGCTGCCCTGGGCGTTGGATCAGCTGACCTGGCTTATCCAGTAGTGTTTGCTGCAGGCTTAAACACCACACACCCTCACCAGGTATCTTTAAAGATGGGGAGGACCCTATGGGCTCCTGTGCTGCCTCTCCCGCCCTGAGGCAGTTGAGGGGCCTCTTGAGACATCAGTTTTATTCTAAGTGTTTCGAAGCAAAGTTCTTTTGTGACTTTGGAGAACTAACATGACTCTGAGAAAAAGGGACCTGTTAGACTCCAGAAAGGAAAGAACAGCTTCCCAAGTGTTTTCTCTCTTTCCTTTTCCCTCTGTAGTCATTGCCTTGCATGTCTCCCATTAACTGAGCCCCAGAGAAGATAAAGAGCCAAGGCCTCTGCCCACTGGGTGGCAGCATTGGTGATGGAAAAGCTCGAAAGCAGATACCATCATGCTAGGCTGTGAGTGTCCCCTCCTGCCTGACACCGCCACGATTCACTGTATTTTTCCATTTTTCCCCAAAGCTAATGGTTCCTGGGAAGGACGGTGGGGTACCCCTTGCTCCCAACCAGCCTGCCCACGGTGCCCAGGCTGATCAGGAGAGATTGGCAACCTACACTCCTTCTGACGGGGCCCACTGTGCTGCCACACCTTCCAGCAGGTGAGTTCCCGTCTTGGCTCTGCCGCTGCTCAGGCCAGCGAGAGGCCTCTCCTCCTGACATGTGCGCTTATTTGCTGTTAGGAAAGAGTAGCTTTCAGCATTGGCTCAGGCTTGGCCTTTGCACCCAAAATGTGGAATCCTTTAAGTTCCTGATAAGAATCTTATACTGCAGCTGGTATGTAAGGAAGCTAACAGCAAACGGCAGGTGCTTGGTTCTTATCTTCCTTCAGTGAAGGGGTTTTTCAGATATTTTTCTCTTACTCCAAGATTTATTCCCTTAAAGTCAGTCTTCAGTGTTTCCTGAGGACCAGAGCAAGGTATTTATCATAATCCTGAAGCCTGGAGCCACAGTATGCCTGCGGTGGTAGTTGGGATTGATTTTTTGGTATGCAAGTGCCTCATGGAGATCCTTTAGAAACAATTGTTTTTACTCATTAAAATTGTTTTTTTAATTTTTGTCTATTTTGGTTACAGAAGTAATATTTTCTGTGAAATTCAAATTATAAAGACCGATTAGGTAGAAAATGAATGTTCTTATAATTCCACCCTGCATCTCCTTTTTAAAGACAAGAGGATCCCAGAAGGGTTAAGTAATTTGCCTAGAGCAGTTAGCTTGCAGAGTGGCCAGACACAAGCCTAGCTGTTTGGACTATAAGTCCAGCTCACTCTTTCCATTACACTCTTGAGTTCTCCCGTGGGAAGCTGAGGCGGTCTTGATCTGACCTGTCCTCCCTTGACTGGAAGGCCCCAGAGATAATGACGTTAGTTGCCCCACCACATCCTCATCCTCAGTGAACTTTCGGATAATAGAAATTCCTGTTATATATTTTTTTCATTCTCACAGTAGAGTGGTGGGAGGGGAATTGTTTGGGAAGATCTTTTTGCTCCATCCATCAAGAAGAATAATTACTTTCATTCCTGATTTCCCATACTTATCCTTCCCCCTGTTAGTAATCAGAGGAAGATCCTGTCAATCATTTTATACTTCAGTTTTCTGAGTCTCAACTCCTGGGGCACGTCTGAGGGTAGCTAAAGACGGTATCCCGTGTAGGGGATTCTTAAATGTGGGTGGTCCAAGCTCAGGCCTTTCTTTAGTGCAGGTCTTCCCTGCTGGCTGGAGTCCAGAGGACAGTCGGAGTGCACGGTCCTCCTCCCCACTTTTGGCTAGAGGAGCATTCCTATCCCTTGCTTCTTGAGGGCTATGACTGCTGGTCTGGCAGCCACAATATGGGTCCCTGTTTCTGCTGTTTGGAGCCTTCCTGTCATCCAGGATTCAGCATCAATCCGGAGGGCTGGAGATGGGGGACAATGGGAGCTGCCACATTGAATGTGTCCTTGCTAGACCTTGCTGAATGGAGGGATGATTGGGGGTGAGGAGAGGGGAAGGAACATGGTACAGAGCATGGAGGACCTCATCCTAGGTGATTTGTCATGGGTGGAGAAAGTTCTGGCTTTCTAGAGAGTCAAATCTTATGTAAGGTTTATATAATTGTAACACTAAATTTCACTCACATGTGTATAATTGTTAATTGTTCCAGGGAATGTAGTCCTCTGCTTTCAACTCCAAAGGGAGAGTGACAGTGGCAGCAGCTAGACCACATACTGCCATTTCCCACACGGGTGGGAAGGTGGGGGGTAACTCCTGCCCTAGGCTGCAGCCTAGGTGGATTTATGGGCTCTGCTGTGGTTTGAGAATGAGTACCAATGTTACCTGTCTTCTCCAGTGAGGATACCGAAACTGTGTCAAACAGCAGTGAGGGACGGGCCTCTCCCCATGATGTCCTGGAGACCATCTTTGCTCGAAAAGTGGGGGCTTTTGTCAACAAACCCATCAACCAGGTGATTTTTCTGCCACTGCCACATGTGAGCATGTCTGAGCCTTTAGAGTGAGGCCTTTACAGGCAGGTCTCAACCTGGGATCTGTACAGCCACTGAAATGACATGCAGATTGTGTGTCTGTGTGTGTGAATTTTTTGTGAAGAGGATTAATAACCTGCGACATCCCTCCAGAGAAAGTTAAGAACTATCGTTCTGTGATCTGCTGAGTCTCCCATCGGAGAGGGCGACTTGACGCCATTTAGTACAAACACAGTGCACTGATGTGTTGTTGCTTCAGCCTAACTCGAAATAGGATGTTCCTCCTCAGCTCTGCCAGTGAAGAACAACTGTGACTGAATACCTGGAGTCTGGGGGCCTGCCCTCTGTTTATGCTGTGGTCGTGTGATGAGAAGTGGAGGAGATTGGTGGGTTTCTGCCAGCACAGGAACCTGAGGGAGGTGTGGTCAGCCTGGGTGTGTCTACGTGCTGGACCTCCAGGCTTCTGGAGGCCTCTAAGGAAGTGTGCCAGCTAGTGGGGGGCAGGCTCTAATACTTTCTTCTGTGTCTCTTCAGGTGACCCTGACCAGTTTGGACATACCCTTTGCCATGTTCGCTCCCAAGAATTTAGAGCTGGAGGATGCCGACCCCATCGTGAGTCCACCATTGACTAAAGTTACCAGTGAGACGGGCAGAGTCGTCCTCCTTCCTGGGGCAGTCACTGTTCCTCCACAGACTGTTAGCCACACCCCTTAGCTTATGCATTTGTAGCCAGTGGTGGGTCCCCTCAAAACTCGTGATTATGAACAGTAACTTGCAACCAGTGCACAGAACCAGCCTCTACCTCTACTTCTTTCTGAACCAGGTGAATCCTCCAGATTCCCCAGAGACTGAGTCTCCTCTCCAGGGCAGCCTGCACTCTGATGGCTCCAGTGGGGGCAGCAATGGCAATACCCATGACGACTTCGTTATGATTGACTTTGTAAGTTGCCGTCACCTTCCTTGACCTCTGCTGTCCTGGGGGAAATAAACAAAGAAGCATCCATTGCACTCGAACCAGACTTCTTTCACAGGGATTAGATGGGCTGGTGTAGACAGAGGGGATGGAACAGGTGAGTTCCCCTCCCATGCAGTGTCTGTGGGGAACCTGCCCTCAAACCCTGCTTGGGGAGACATTTGGAGGCCAGTGAACAGTATTAGGCATCTTGTGCCATGCCTTTGGTTGAAATTCATAATGCAATTCAGCTCTAAAAGGGGATTTTCCACTGGTAGCCACGTTGGTCCTGATCATTGCCTGAGTGGATGGTCCTGTGGTAAGGAAAGGAGTTGGAAAGAAGGGGGCAAAACCCCAACCAGGGGAGAGGAATGTTCCTACCAGGATTAGAATTCAGCTATCTGGAAGGGAAAGGCGTAGGACTCCTCTCCCTCAGAGGAGCCCGGAGGAACCTCTTCTTTGATACTTGCTGGGAGGAATGAGGATTATTCTGTTTTTCTTCTCTGATTTTCCTCTGTGGTCCAAGGTAAGCTAAACTGAGTCTGTCTTGTTTTTGAAGAAACCGGCTTTTTCTAAAGATGACATTCTTCCGATGGATTTGGGGACCTTCTATCGTGAATTTCAGAACCCCCCACAGCTGAGCAGCCTCTCCATAGATGTCGGGGCACAGTCCATGGCCGAGGACTTGGTATGGAATCCTTCCCCACCCCACCTCAGCCCCTGATGTCCCTTCCCCCTTCGATGGCCATTCCTTTTCCACAGACCTAGAAATTTCTTCTTTACTTCCCCACTCCCACACCTCACATCCTCCCTATAACAGGACAGAGACACTTTTAGATTACATGAATCCAACAACCCAAAAGGTAGATTTTCTTATTATCCCAGTCTACAGATGAAAAAATGGACACTGTGAACAAATAACCTACCTATGGTCCCACTGAACCTGCAAAACAAAGCTTTGATCTCAGAGAGTCTGGCTTCTGATTTTAGGCTTTCAATCACTGACTTCCCGGCCTCTTATTTGAAATGCGCTTGGAAGGAACTGGAATCTGAGTCATGCTGCCAGTACCAGCTGTTGGCCCCACCTCCCAAACCCACCCAGGTTGTCTTGGTGTATCTGGGCTACTTTATAAATTCTGAGGCAGGAGAATGTCCCACCTCTTTCCAAATACCTTGTGCCTGTCAGGAAAAATTCCAGGATGGTTTAAATTCTTCAAATATAAATGTATCAGTGGATTAGGATCAGAGTTTTGTGTTTGTTTGTTTGTTTTTAGTTTATTTATACCTAAAGTACCTGGTCTTCCTAGGTGGAAGGTCTCCCTTCCTTCCAAGTACTAACGAGGCCCAGCCCTGCTTAGTTTCCAAGATCAGACATCGGGCTTGTTCAGGGGGCATGGCTGTCGAACATGGACCGTGGCTCTACTGGGCTGCAAACCCAGGACCTTCTGCATGTAAAGCAGACATGCTAACTGCTACACTATGGAACCAGGGCCCATGGATCAGAGTTTTTCGATAGTTGATACTTCTTGAGGGCAGTTAAACTTAACTCCTCATGTTTCTTTCTTCTTTTATTCTCTCTTAACCCCCTCTAGCTCACCCCCTTCTCAGCTAATATAAAGATGCAGATTCCTAGGCCTCACCACAGACCTGCTGAGTCAGAATCTCTTGAGAATGTGGTGCGGACTGCCTTGTTCCTGTGCCCCCTGGGGATTCTGATACTCAGCATAGGGTGTGAAGAAATCTTTTTGTAAATTTTTCTTAGTTTTGAGTATTCTAAACATAGTTTTATTCCACTGTCAGTCTAATCCTTGCCAAAGATATTTCACATTTAATTTTTCTGTGTCCTCCTATTGTTGGTGTGGTCCTTTTCTGTCTCGTTAAGAGTATGGTCCACTTGGATTTCCTAGGCTGTAGTGTCAAACTCGCCTCCCCAGCCCCCATAAAACCCTGCTGGACATAAGCCCTCTGTACGGTGCCTGCTCAGCTGCCCTGAATTCTCCTGCTCTCCCAGCCTAACACTGCTGAGCTGAGCATTGTGCTGCGTTCCTTTCTTCAGCCCAGGGTGACTGGACTGGTTGTCTCTTCAATGCCCTACCTGAATGAGCAGCTCTTCTCTCCCCTCCTCGTACAGGATTCACTACCAGAGAAGCTGGCTGTGCACGAGAAGAATGTCCGAGAATTTGATGCCTTTGTTGAAACCCTGCAGTAAAAGTTGGTGTCCTCAAGTACCAGCAGCACCCCCATTTTGCGATCCCAGGAGACAGAGAGTCTCCCACTCATCAGCTGCTCCCATCCCTCATCCTGCTCCAAGCCAGGTGGAGGGGAGGCTGGATTCCCCGATGGGGACCCAGAGGTCCCTGTTCGTGCACTTCCTAGAGACTCCATGGCAGCAGTCAAGCCCAGTAATAGCATTTGAGAGGACTCACCCTCTGGCCTTGGAGATGGGAAAACCCTTTGTAACAAAAGGGCCCTCTGCAGGGCCATCTGCTTTCACCACCCATCAGCAGCTGCTTCACAAAGGCTCTCATCTTGTTCCTCCTGCTGCTGGCCCCCTGCCCTGGGTCTTCCTTACAACTGGCCCCTCGCCTGCCTGCCATTACCACCAACCATTTGACATTCCAGCTGGTGGCCCAGAGTGGTGTGGAGGCAGAAAGAGGAAGGAAACAGTTCTGGGAGGAAGGAGGAAGGCTCTTTGTTGTCTCATTTAGTTCTGGCATCTTCCTCTCTCTCCCCCTCTGCCCCTGTGCCTATACTTTTGGCAATATGACAGGCCTCCTGCCCAAGATGATGAGAACTCCAAAGTCAGCCATTCCCCCCCTTGAAGGTTGTATTTTGCCCCTCCCTTAATAGAGGGTCCGAGCAGCCCTGGTGGCTGCCTGTGCTCAGCTCCTCAGCGACATGGAAACAGAACCCTGTGACTCTAGGGTTGGGAGTCACAGCAAAGGTTCTTTTCCTCTCCCGCCTCCCCCTGTTGCTGCTCCTTGGTTATAGAACATGGTAAATATTTATTACTTTCAGAGAACTCAGATATTTTATAGAGAAAATATGTTTGAGTTTAGATGTTTTCAGTTGGGGAAGGTAGAGTGCCTCTTCTTGGGGCAGGGCCTCCTGTGGGCGTTCCTCAGATTCTCGGTTGTTGCTCTGAGGATCTTCCTTCTCATATATATAAGGTGGGAGCCAAGAATAGGGCTGGCTGAAGGCAACGGAACCTCTCAGACTCTGCATTTGAACTGACAACAGGCTTTACCTTGGACACCTACGTATTCCCGGTGAGAGCCTTGGATCTTTCACAGCTTCTGTAAAGTGACTGACTTGGTTCTGGCGGCCCAGGAAGCCTTGGGTGCTAACAGTGATGACTCTCTAGAGTTTCCCAAGGGGCATTACGTGTGCTGTACTGGTGGGTCTGGGGAAGGCCAGACAGGTTCCCTCCTTCTAGGACACTTGTTCCTATTTCTCAGGGCTGGGTTATGGGCCTTTTCCTTCCTTTGATCCCAGGGCCTATACACTGCCCTGAAGTTTACTCATTGCATTGGTTCCTTGTTGAGAAACTAAAGCTGGGCATATGATTGACTTAACCCTTCAGGTGTTGTTACTTGAGTAGGTCAAGTGCCTAGTCTCACCCACCTACTATCTGTCCCTCCCCCAGCCTAACTGGTAGTCCTGACCTGGAAAAGTGGGCCTTCCCCGTTCTTCCTGGTCCATCCTGGATATTCTTCGGCAGAGCTGTTCTGTAGAGGGGCATATGGCCTTCAATTGCTTGTTCGACAAATGCATGTGACATTGTTCCCACCTAAAAGGCTGATCTCTGAGGGCTGGACGGGGCTCCGATGTCTCAGGCTGAGCCCTGCCCCTTGCATGCATTCTGCTGCCACAAAGAGATGTTCCCAGCAGTGGTAGTGAAGTAGCTGTCTTATCTTTGGGCCAGAGCACACCCACTGCCTACTGAATAATCCAGATTTACCCTCAGGGTCCCACCACTGAGAAGGCTGGAGGCCCATTGTAAGTTATTGATTGTCCCCTCGCCCCTCCCCCTAATGTCTCAGCCATTGCCCTTCTTTGAGGCCAAGCATGTGAAGGCCCATTAGCCATTGTCTTTGACTTCTAATTGGCATGTGCAGGCAGCAGCCTTTCTTCAGGACTCCATCAGTGAGAGGCCAAGGAGGCTGAGCCCTGACTCTGAGCTGAGCCTGGGAGGAGCAAAGCAATTGTCAAGGCTGGCCCTTACCCCTCAGCCCTGTTCAGTAAGAGGTATGAGCCCTAGACTGACTTCTGTAGCACCCTGGGACAGGGTGGGGACCAGTCATCTGTCTCCAGGTGGCGGAGTCCCTCCCCTCCTCCAGCCTCCTTGTTTGGGAATATTGAGTTATACTTTAAAATGTATTCAAGAGATTTCCAATAAAATTTTTTCTGTACTTTACAGTTTTCCGTTCTGCAAGTTGTCTAAAATCCTTGCCCACTGCTTCCCACTTCTGTGCAGGTCCTGGTCAGGTCCAGGTCAGCAGCAGGCTCCGGGGCAGGGGAAGAACAATGCAGTGGGAAACAGAAAGGCTTCCGAGTCAGGCAGGCTGTTTTGAGTCTTGCGGGGTGGGCCACTTAGCAGCTGTGTAAGCTTGGGTGTGTCATGAAACCTCTTGGAGCCTAGTTTTCCTGGGCTGTAATGCTCCCATTTCAGGGGCTTGAATGGTGAAAATTAAGTGAGATAATATGACATACACCATGCACATGAAGTACACGCATAGTAAATTCTCGGTAAAATGTAAGCCGTTACCATCAGCTCTTTCTTCCCCCCTACACCATGCAGCACACCACTCAGCCTGGAGGCGATGGCTTTTGGATTAGAGGGAAAGATGACTAACAGGTCTCTGCCACGTTTCTAGCAGAAGCAGGGCAGAGCGTGTGGGGCTCCTTAATTGTCTGTCTGGGATCCATTTGCCAATCAGTGTGATGGGCTGTGGCTGAGCAAACCAGGCCAAAGCGGTTGAGGGAAATAGCAGGAAGTCATGTGCCTGTGCCATTTTAGCTGCCCTGATCTGACAAGTTAAGCCAGGGTGGCCTTGAGGAGCCATGGAAAGTAGAAGATCCCAACAGGGACTTCCTGTTTGGCCCCTGAGGGCTTCAGCAGACATCTCAGCCCTGGCAAGGCTAGCTCCTGCCTTTCCATAGATATTGGGGCACGTTGGGGTAGTTTGTGCCCACAATGAAGGAAAGGAGCTGAAGGTGGAGCTGGTGTCCAAGAGGCAGAGGTGGTTCTAGAGGCAAGAGACCAACTGCCTGACACCCTGGCAACTACTGTCTGGGTTGCTTCCCCACCCACTTCAGGCTGAAGCCAGGCCCCAGGACAGAAATAGGCTAGTTATTAAAAATTCTAAATTCAGACCAACTGAAAAGAATAGGGCCCATCCACTGTTGCCACTGTGGGCCCTGGGAGCCCTTGCCTGTTAATAAACTGCAGGTGACACTGACCATGGTGCCTGACTGTGCAGCCAGTTAGGATAGAGTTGGCCAACCCCTGGGTCAGAAATGGTAGACTGTCCCTGGTGCCCTCACCTCAATTGCAATTCCCCAAAAGCAAAGTGTTCTGTTTCCCCATGTCTGACGATGGTGCCCTATCCCTTTAAAGCATCTCCTTATACTCCATCCCCAGAGACCTGCTGTTGCTAAGGCAGGGGTAAACTGGCTTTGCACTCCGCAGAGGCCCTGCCCGCGGCCCAACCCAAGTTAACAGCTGCCTCTGGATCCCCTCCTCGTTGCCCTGGGTCACAGCCCTTCTAAACAATCGCCCAGCTTAGAGCAGAGGAGAGCCAGTGAGAGAAGCCTCCAGTGCCTTCTGTTCCGGCTACCTGGATGAGGGCCACGGTTGTGCAACGGACGAGCTTCCCGGAGCTCAGTGCCTATGTTTATAACCATCGTCTATCACTGCCTGATCCTGCAGCCTCTGGTCCACCTCCCCCAGCCCAAGTAAGCAATGAGGAGAAAAAACAGGCCCGACGGAGGCCACCAGAGCCTCCTGATTGCAGTTGGCAGGCAAGAAGCAAACTGCTGGAACTTGACCACTGTGCCAGGCTCAGAATTACGATCACCAAGTGAAACTCTGGCCTGCCATCCCAGCGATTTTTAAATTATGGTAAAATATACAAATTTTACCATTGTAACCTTTAAAGCACAACAAAACCTGCTCAAAAGAGGAAAGGAAAACTGGCTCTTTCATAGCCTCTATGTGACTAAGTGGCGGGTGGAAAGAGCTGAGGCGCTCAAGCCAAGTGGAGGTGGGAGAGGAATGGAGTGGTTGGGAGGCGAGGGCTTCGATCCCGGCTGCTACACAGGTTGGGACTGTCACTTCCTTCACCTGTGAAACGGTCATTCTAATTACTACTGGACACTCCACCCCGTGTTATGTGCTGTACACATTATTTCTGATCCGAAGAAACCGTCTCAGACGGGGCCAATTATATGACTATCACCAGCTGGAGCTGGCAGTGAGCAATGGAACTAGGATTCAAACCCTGTCAAACTCTAAAACCCATACTGTTGTCCACCATAGCCCACTGCATTTTGGAGACAGAAAAGGCCCTGGTCATAGGATACAGCATATGGTTGTCAACTGGAATGCTGCAGGTGCCCAAAATGGAAGGTGACTTCGCACTTCTAAGCCTGGAAGATGGTCAGAAAGCTGGCCTCATACCCGCTCACAAGTGAACGAGATGAGGAAGGGGGTCACATGGACTTGGGAGGGACTTTCTGAGGCCCCATCTGCCAGTTCTAAACCTCCACGCCCACTTCCTTAACAGCCAGATGGGCAGTTTCCATCTCCATTTTTATTTGAAATATAAAAAGTGCAAAGGTGAAATACATGATTGGTGCCAAGGAAGTCATTAAGTGTGAATGTGAACACTTGATTCACAGTATAAGCTCTTCCCCTGACCCTTCCCCTGCCAGGTAGAGACCAGTGGAGCAGGGACAGGAGAAAGAACAAATAGATCCACAGGCTCCCCAGCCAAGGGGGCTGCGAACAACATCTGATATATGAAGGAGGAAAGCAGAGGCCCGAGCCCAGGCTAGAGCCACAGGGACTGACAGAACCAGCAGCCATGTCAGCGCCCTGGGGAGAGAGGCCCAACTCCCCGATGGAGCTGGGCTGGTGAGGACCCCTATAGTATAGGCTTTGGTCAAGGGGGCAGGGCCACTGCAGGTATTTCCCTGCTGCCAGGGGACAAGGCTACAAGAAGGTGGGTGGGTGGGGGGAGAATTTCCCAGCGTTCAGCAGGAAGGAGTGTAGTTCTAAAAGACATAGCTAGAAGGGATTTGCCATCATCATTGGGGTCTAGGTTTTCTAAAAGACAGGGCCCTGGGGCCCAACGCTCCCTGGGGGAGGTTGTTAGAACTCACCTGAAGGTCGCCAATCTAATTAGCAAAATCTCCGTCCAGCCCCTTCAGGAGTCCCCAGCTGGAGAAAAGAGCCATCACAGATTCTGAGGCACTGAGTCCCCTCTGGTCAGCGCAGGGACCAGTGTGACTCCACAACAGATGTGTCCCTAAGAACCTTAGGCCTAGGATCTGTCCTTAGGCAAAGCGTGGAAGCTGAGACTGCTTGTCACTGGTCTGACCAGACACTAGGGTCTCTCAGGGGAGGGAGTGGAGTGTCTACTCTGAATGGATGCTGGACTCAGCATGTCATCCAAGCTGCCAGTACTGGCAGAACCAGTTTAGAACATCCTGGGGAGCACTACCACTTGAGAAAGGCTGACCAGGATGTGTGGAAGAGAAGGAGGCGAAAATACCCAAGGCTGAGCCGGCAGAGGGGAGGGCAGGAGCAGGGTGCCTCTACTCAGGGCCTCACCCAGATAGGGAGGAGCCTCAGCAGGGCCCGCCTAAGCCAGCTCAGCCTTTCATCCCCCAGCAATAGAAGGAGGCGGACTGGCCCCTGCTACCAGCCCAGCCGGCAGTGATTTTGGCACCTGCAATTGCCAGGGAGAGGCAGGAGAAAGCAGGAAAGGGATGGCAAGAGCCAAGGCCAGCTCTGCATAGTCCCACAGGAACCAGGGATTCAGGAGGCAGTGAGAAGTATAAGGCGAAGAAAAATGTCTCATGGTAAGAGAGGCCTCCAGGGCCAGTGAGGTGGGCTGGACAGAAAGGGAGGAGGACTTGCCCAGTTGGCTGGCTCCAGCTTCTATCTCCTGGTGTCACAGAAGCCCTGGCCTCCTGTAAGGCTGATGCCAGGAGTTAGAGTCCAAACGGGGGCTATCAGAGAAGGGGGCTGGTGGGGCAGGGGCTGGGCTCAGAGCCCCTAGGAGTCAGGGCTAGGGAACAGCTCCGCTTGATGATCCAGGAGGAACTTGGTGAAGGTATTGATGGGATTAATGGCCTTCAGAGTGATGGCAGCATCCTTGGCCCACAGCAGGTTAGGGCCGAAGACAACGGCCAGGTTAGTGTTGGTCATCTTATTCTGGTCACTGTTGGCAGAAACCTGTGGAGGGAAATCAGAGAGCTGCAGCAGGCTGCCACAAACCCCGCCCCCACACCTGGCAACCAGCTGCCCTGGAGCAGCACAGGTGGCGGCTCCTCCCCGCCCCCCTCCAGGTGAGCAGCAGAGGCTTGGCTGAAGTCTCACCTGCACCAGGAAGGCAGTGAGG
Source organism: Rousettus aegyptiacus (assembly GCF_014176215.1). Lineage (NCBI taxonomy): Eukaryota > Metazoa > Chordata > Mammalia > Chiroptera > Pteropodidae > Rousettus > Rousettus aegyptiacus. The sequence goes on from NW_023416308.1 coordinate 108,461,601, forward strand.
AAACGAAGCACCTGGTAGTTCTCCTCAGGCAGTGTCTGAAGGACCTGCAGCGTCACCTCCACTCTCTGGCTCTCATCAATGTCTATGAGGAATAGGGGCCCAGGTTACAGGGGCCAAGGGCTGGGCTGGTTCAGGAAGCCCTAATGTGAGGCTAGAGGGGAGAACCCAACCAGACCGTCCTTAGAGGACAGGCCAACCCTCCTGCTCCAAGTCCAGCCTAGATCCAGCAGAAGCACAGAGCTGCAAAGGACAGAGAGGACACTCACTAAGGAAGCCCACAACGTGGGGGTAGAGGTCAAAGGTGAGCAGGGGCTCAGGAAGCTCCCGCAGGAAGGTCTTGAGGATGACCGCTGGCAGATGCAAGTCATACTGGTTGAAGTCCACAGGCAGCCCTGGAGGTGGGGTGGGAGAGGGTAGAGACGAGCTGGGTCCAGCCCAGAAGCCAGCCCGGAACCCATCTCAAGGCCAAGTAGGCCTCACAGTCTGACTTCCCCTCAGTCATAAGCCTCCTCCCAGAGAGCTGCCTCTTGCACCCGCCTTCCCCTCTTCCTCCATGACAAGGGGACGCGGGTTCAGGCCATCTGGGTGGAGTGGGCCCCCCCACCCCGCCCCAGCACATACTCCGTTATTCCTTGTCTCTGAATGAACCTGAACCCAGGACCCGGGAGGCTGACCGATGAGACGGCAGGCCAGGTAGGAGTGGGACTCATGTAATTACACCCATGTCACAGAAACCTCTGACGGGAAATCTCTGACAGGAACAGAATCTGGGACCCCTGTTTAGAGGGCAGCCGGAGGCAGAGAAGTTCCCTAATAGTCACACACATGTCCCCAGCCCCACCCCCATCCACACACACGCCCTGTGGGCCTGGGCACGGCCCGGGCCGCTCACCCATGTTGTACTTCTGTTGCACTTCCCGTACAATCTGCGTGTTGGCCGACCTCCGGAAAATCCCCTCGGTGCTCAGAGCTGGGAAACAGTGGGGCCTGGTGAGTCTCGGAGACCTGGGGAAATGAGACTCCCCCACCCGCTCTCTGTCTTGGGGTTCCAGTGAGGGTCAGTGCGGGTGCTGGTACACGTGGAACCCCCCTCGGCCTTGCCTGGAAGTGTCCCGAGGGGAGCTGGGAGACCCAGCTGAGGGGGGAGGAGGGACGGGTGCTGGAGGCGCTGCGACAGGGGGGCCCTGGCTCTCACCTTGGGCCTGCAGGTAGGCAACGGTCTCCTGGAGCACCAGTGGGATGGGCTCCTGCTCTGGGCTCTTCTCCTGGAGGCTGCGGGGATGAGGGCAGTGAGCGGGGTCTGTAACCCTTCCCGGCCCCCAGGCACCAGGCTGCCCACTGCATACTCACTGCTGCAGGGAGACCCCAAACTGCTGGTTGGGCAGGGGGGGCCGTGGTGGCATGGGCTTGGGGGCTGTTGCAGGGCTCTTCTGTGTGGATTTCAGGAAGTCATCATACCTGGGGGAGCAGATGAGAGGGTCAGGCCCTCTGCCTGCCTCTGTACTCGCCACGGCAACCCTTGTTTGTCAGGCACTTACTATGCTATGTATGTTACATGGATTACTTCATTGAGTCCTCATAACAATTCTGCTTTACACATAAGAAAGTGAAGACTTTAAAGAGATTCAGTCACATAGCTTTTAAGTGACACACATGAAATTTGAACTCACTCTCTCTGACCCCATGTGCTGTCTCTTAATCTTTACACTTGCTTCCTCTGTTTATCCTGAGGTTCTCAAGGCTTTCCTCTCCCCTTGGCCGGCACCTCCTACCCGCCCCCCAAACATGATACACGTGTCCACAGATGCCATCCAGTGGGCACACACAGCCCTGCCCCAGCCTCACTTGAGCACTTGGCGAGGGATCCCCAGCTGCTCCAGCTTCACATGCTCGCTCAGCTCACTCAGGTAATTCACATAGAAGATCTTCTGCCCAAACTTGAAGCTGCCGACAGGGGAGAGCGCATGGGTCAGGGAGCACACCTGCTTCAGCAGCCTGCGCTGTCCCCTTGGCAGCACCCCCAGATCAGACAGAGGCCTAGCCCCAACTGCTCTGTCCCTAGGATGCTTGGCCATCTCAGGTGTCTGCTTCAGAGTTCGAGGCGAAGCATGAGGAGACTACCACCCTGTCCTCAGCCTGCTCACCTAATGATGGGCTTAAAGAGGATGAGCAAGGTCTTGATGATCATGGTGGGGTGCACGATGTACAGGGCCTTGATGTTCTTCTTGTACCTGTGGAGGCAGAACAGGAACTCAGGAGTGGGCGTGGCAGGCAAGGCACAGAGCTGGGTCCTTAACGCACATTTTCTGATGTGACTACTGGTGGCAGCCTGCACGGTAAGTGCCATTGTTGCTCCATCTTATAGATTAGGAAACGGAGGCTCAGGGAGGTTAAGGGAGATGAAAGGTCCCAGAGCGACTAAGCAGAGAAACTGGGATTTAAGCCCAGGCTCTTCCGACTTTAGATTCCTTACATTTACCCAGGTGGGGGCACCTGCCTCCTCACGCCATGGAATAAGCTCCTGCCCAAGCAGAAGGCAGCCCAGAACCCAGCAGAGCTGCTGGCTCCAGAGCCACCTGCCCCCCAGGCCACGGGGCCTCCAGGACCCCGCCCTGGAGCCCAGGCACAGGCCCCAACCCACTTGCGGTCAAACTCCCGGTAGGCATCCCGAAGCCAGCTGAGGGAGGGCTTGTTGTCGCTGGTCAGGCCGTGGTGCAGGTAGAGCAGCGTGTAGTCACTCTCCACGTACTGGTCCAGGGTGTGCTTCAGGTACCTTCAAGAGAAAAGACCTGCTCAGGCCTGCCCTGTACACAAGTGGGACCCCAGTAAGACAGAACCTGGCACCCCAGGAATCTCCTGCTTCTATCAGACCCCCTGCCCAAGAAATCCGGCCCTGCACTGTCTATCCTGGCTGCGTAATCAGCTGCCATGTTGTGGAGGGGCTGGAGCTGAGCTGGGTGGAGGAATAATAACAACAGCTCTCAGTTTTGAGCACTGACTAGAAGTCAGGAGACCAGGACTCTAAATGAAACCCTCTCACATACCTGCAGCGAAAATGGGAATAACATTTCCCCCACAGGATGGCCCTGAGTCAACAATAATGATGATAGTCACCACTAATCAATATTATGCTTTTAGTGTCTGCCAAGCACTTTGCATATATCATGTTATGCCTTCCTCATAACACCTGAGGCTGATATTATTCCCTTCTTACAAGTGAGGACAGTGAGGCTCGGGGGCTCAAGTGCTTATTCAAGGTCACACAGCTTGTAGTGGAGCCTGGAGGTGAACTGTCTAACTCCAAAGCCCATGTCGACCACAGCACAACTCTGCCTTTTTAACACGAATTCCCAGCACAGGTTATAAAGCACTGTGCTTATGAGAGGGGACTGGGTGGCCAGAGGGACCCCTCCCCTGCTCTAGTCTCTGGGCTTTTTGTGGACCAAAGACCCACATCGCAGGTTGCCTATGCTCACAACACAATACCCACCACCTCCAAAGAAGCACACACGCATGCACACACACACAGTGTTGAGCCCACCTGAGGTGGAGACGTATGAAGAGACTGAACAAGAATTCCAGAAAAGGAGAGGAGCCCAGTGGAATGCCCTCGTTCTGGCTGGCCAAGCCCATGCCTCAGCAGGGTCACCTCCACAGGCTGGGAGGCAAGAATGCTAAGGGTTTCCAAAGGAGGTAGGAAAGGAGGCAAGAAGCCTGGGGAAGTGCCCAAGGATTTGACTAAGTGCCCAGATGCCACCTGACCTAACCTGGAGAGAGTAACTTAACCAATGGGCTGTGGGTGCCAGGCTAGGCCAGCACAGGTGGCATGTGAGGTGTCTGTCTAGGGCTGGATTAGTATTGTGATGCCGATCATTATTACTACACAGCAACTCACACATCGAGTGCTTTGCAGTTTGCAAGGATGTAGTACATAAAAAGGTGGCATTTTTTTCAACTATAAAATAGCAATAATTGTGAAGATATATTTATCCTTTGATGGATGTTATGACCTTTAGAGGGGCAATCAAGTGATGTCCATTAGAAGCTATGAGATGTTCCTACTCTTTGACCCTGTAAATATGTACAGGGATTTATCCCAAGGAAATAATCAGAGATGAACAGAAACATTTTTGTAGAAGGTTGTTCACTGAAGCTTGTTTTATAATAGGGGAAAAAAAACCTAAGTGGCAAGCTAACTATCCAATAATGGAATTGGTTAAATCACAGGACATCCATAAATAGAATAACCTCACAGGATGCTTCTATAGACAGAACCGATCTGTGAAGTTAGATGTCAGAACAGTGGTTACCCTTTGGAGCAGAGACTGGAAAAGCAAAGGGAGGTTTGCGGGTGCGGCAGGCATGCGTGGGTTCAGTTTTTGCAAATTCATCAGGTAGTGTACATAGTGTTCACTTTATACATGTATGTCAATAAACATTTTTAAAAGATGTCTTTGAAAAATATTTAATGCTCAGGAGATAAAAACATTGTGTAAGATACAAAACTGACCACACAGTTCTGAATGTTACAGAAAAAAGCAAGCAGCAAATACACTAAAATACTAATAGTGGTTTTCTCTCTGGGTGATGGGTTTATGGGAGACCTTTCTATATATAATTGTCTATATTTTTTCTTTATAGCTACCTGCCTTTTAAAAAATTCTTGAAATTTGTAACACTTTACAAAAGAATACAATGGCATTTCATGTATATATGTTATCTAATGCCCCCAACAACCATGTGAGGTGGGCACAATTCTCTTTTTCTATAGGGCTCAAAAGAGACCTGCCCCCAGGCCCACAGCTAGTAAGAGGCAGAGCTGAAGTTCAATGGGTCTTCTGAATCCACACTTCTGACACTTTGTTTCGACCCCCAGATCTGGGTGGACAGCTAGGAAAGCCAAATTGGAGATAATCTACCGAAAACAAGAGGACAGGACTGATCTATCATGTAGGCACCTCCCTGTTCCCAGCAGGGACTGTGACCAGGTCAGGTGGGGGTGGAGAGATCCGTGTGGGAAGGGATGGAGAACAGGACGGAGGACAGAGGGCTTCCTGAAGCCAGAAGCAGCCCCAGAGTGGGTGCCACCTTGCTCATCACGCTCTCTCCTGAAAACTGGATGCTTTCCCAAACCCATCCTCCGACTTCCTCCTACTTGGACTATTATCGGGCCAGGAGTCTGTCACCTGCCTTGTCAGATGTGATAAAACCAGAGGAGAGGGCTTGTGACTCAGCTACCCCCGGGCTCAGCTCCTTGGCCTGTTCCTAGCGGGGCCACATGGTGGGCCTGGACAAGGCTCTGCCTGCCTGTCTGAGGAGCGGTAAGGAGGAGGGTCAGGAGGCCAGAGAGAAAAAAGTCACAGGCTGGAGGACTGGGGCCTGGCCCTGGCTCCCTAGGGCCACAGAGACACTGCACTCAGCCCCCCTCCCTTCTACCGCTGTACGCCTGGCCTGTCCCTGACCCCTCACCACGTCCTAAACACACAGCACCATTCAGGATCACCCAGAGCTGGTATGGGCAGTGAAGACATTCTAAATTTCAGGGAGTGCTTTAAACAGGTCAGAAAAGAAGCGCGGGATGGTAACTACACACACTGAGGCTGATCAGAGGAAGTCAGCTTCGTCTGTCTCCGCAGAGGTCCCACACATGCTGTGGGACCCGTGCTGGCTCCAGCGGCTCGGTGAGGAATGTTTACTGGAAAAGGGTTTGTCAAAATCCCACTTTCAATCGGCCTCCAGACTTGCATTAGATTTCTAGATTATCCAGACCTACTATATATATCTGGCTAACAGAATCTAGATACAGAAGTCATTGGTGCAAAATTTGGCACAAAATAACACTAACTATTCATATAAACGATGAACTGCAACCGCACCTGACATCGTATCATTATAATAACCAGCTCTCACATTTGGACAGTATTTTAGCCTGCAAAGCATTTTCCTGTGCTGTATCTCACTCCTGCAAGGAAGTAAGGCTGTATGATTACCCCTCAGAAAAGTGAAGAAAGAGAGGCTTAAAGAGATGGAGACACTTGCCTAGGTCACACAATTTCCAGGATTAGAAACCAGGTGTGACTCCTAAGCTAGGACTGACCCCTCCAAATGTCAAACAGCTCCCTCAGGAAAAGAGGGAAGGCATGGAGGGAGGTGCCTGGCACCTCCATGCAGGGAGAGACGGTGAGAAAAACTGCATCAGGCCAAAGTGGGGATCTGAGCACGGGTCCCACCACGTTCCCCATGAGTACTCACGCCAGGAGCTTGCTGTGGTCCAGTTGGTGACTTGGGGGCATCCGGCAGGCACTAAACACAATGATCTTTCGCCCATACTTGTCATCTCCTAGATGCAGAGAAAGATGGAGCATGGCAGGTTAAAGATAAATCAAGAGAAGTAGAATCCGCAACTGAAAGGTATGAGGCTGGAGACCATTTAGTACAGGGGCCAGAGTGGCCCATGCAGATATACCTCAGGGCAGCTACCTGCACTCAAAGGTATGTCACTGAAGAAAGAGGGACAGGTTGCTCTCAGGGCTGCTGAGCTGGGGTGTGAAGAAATAACGTGACTTTAAAAAGTCACGCCTGATGGAACAACCCAAAAGTCTATCAATGGATGAACGGGTAAAGAAAAGGTAGTATATCTATGCAATGGCATATTCTTTTTCAGCAATAAAAAAGAATGAGTACGGACACATGCTACCTTGTGAATGAACCTTGAAAACGTCAGGCTGAGTGAAAGAAGCCAGTCACAAAGGGCTGCATTGTATGATTCCATTTACACGAGCTATCTAGAGCAGGCAAATCCAGACACCGGAAGCAAATTACTGGTTGCCAGGGCCAGGGGGGCGGGCAAGAACAGAGACCGACTGCTAATGTGTACAGGTTTTGCATGGGTATGGATGAAATTCTGGAACTACACAGAGATATACAACATTGTGGATATGCTAAATACCACTGAATTATATATACACTTAAAAATGGTTAATTTCAATTAAAAAAAAAACTCCCACCCTCCAAAGCAATTGTTGTCTTGTCAGTCATCTCAAAAGTCCATGGTTATTCCAGAAGCAGCCCCTCTGAGCAGCGTGGCTTTGGGAAGCTACCTTCTCAGCAAGTCTGAGGCCACGGAGGAAATCAGCCTGATTACATAATGGTCATGTCTCATTCCTGACCACTGACAACACTTTGTGATTTTATTAGAATTATTGACCACACTTGGCTCTAACTTCTGGACATTTTAAAAAATCACAGCCTTCTTCACTAAAAAAATTATTAAGAACATGAAGTTGAGAGAAGTTTGTAATGCTGTAGGGAAAATGTTCATTTGGATGGAATCTCTCAGGGATGTTTGTCCAAAAGTAGTCATGATCTGATGGTCTGACCATCTGACTTTGTCATGAAGCTGGGAAGCGCCTGAGACGTATGCTATTTTCCCCCAAAATGAGATGTTCTTCCAGGGTCAGCATGGATCAGGGACCCCAAGCAAAGCTCAACAGGGCTAAGACCTGGTCCCTACTTCCTTATGTCCTAGGGCCCTCCCCTTTATCTCTACTGTCATGCCTTTCCAGAGACACCAAGTCACACTTGCTTAAGTCCGATTACTTCAGAGGTGAATAAGAAGACTACTTACCCAAACCATAAAATGCAGAGATTCTGTCCTCTATCTACCTCTGAGGACTAAGGATCCCCCACGCCTTGCTGAGTGTCTCCTCCATAGTTAAATAGCCATGACCTGATGATCCTTTTCAGTCAGTGATTCACCCAGTGCTTTTACAAAGTGGTTGTTTTCCCAAGGCTCTGACTCTTTTCTCTAGGGCTGGGGCCAGACTCAACAGAGAGGTTGAAGGAGGCTTCTGGAACGTGGACAATGTGGCCCTACTCTCCTGCTGGCTGTGTTGCTTCGAATGGCTCATAGGACTCTCCAGGAGTGGCCTCCACCTCCCTCTAGGCTCGACCATGCACAATTCCAACACAGAAGTGCTTGCAGACCTGTCCACATCAGGCTGTTTTGATCCTTTGCTGTTTCTCATGCCAGACAGACCTTTCTCTAGACAACTCTGCTCCCTCCTCTAAGCTAATGTTTTTGAATCCTTAAGACTCACCCCAGGCATAATCTCCTTCCAGAAGCTTGTGTCTTCTCCTCCTTCCCCCAGACAAGTTAGCCGTCCCTTTTCATGGCTCCTAGCATGAACCATCATCCATCTGTCATGACGCTTTGACTCTCCTGTATAATTGTTTATGTGCCTGTCTTCTCTATTGGCTTGTGAACAGCTCGAAGACAGGGACTTGTCTGTCATTGCATCTCTCATGCTAGTCCAGAGCCCAGCACATGGCAGATATTCAATAATAATTGACAGTCTGCACGGAGTCATCAGTCAGCATTACACGGTATGCACAGTTCTATTTCTGAGTTTGTTCACGATATCTAGGTCATAAGACTGCTTTGGACAGTGAGTTTCCCAAAGCCTGGGCAGAATTTTTCCAGACTTATAAGCAGAGAACTCTGTGCAAGGCTGTCTGAAGGGAAGAAGCTGCAGCTTCACCCAGCAGCAGCCCATTTTGAAGAAGTGGGTACTACCTACTCTCTTTCATACCCTAGCCTAGATCCTGGTGGGTTGGGTTCCTCCCAGGCCAGCTTTTGGTGGTTCTGGGGCCTACTCTGATTCACTTCCCATGGGCTCTGACAGGAGGAGGAAGAGTAGACGGGCAGGAGGTAGGGGTCATGGAGTAGCCTGGCCAGCCCAGCCTCATGTACAATCTGGAGGATCAGAAACTCCTGGGCCTCCTACCACTAGCCAGATTTGAGGACTTAGGCAGGGCAGAAACCTGAGCTTACATAGCTTTGGAATTTTAAGAACTAGTAACTAGTTAAGAGAAAGTGGAGTGAAGGTCCAGAGCCTGTGCGCCATCTCTCCACTGGCCCGAGCACCATGTAAATGAGAAACTTTGGGTCCTTAGCCAGGGCTCTACCCACAGGCGTCCACCAAAGCCATGATGTTATATGAAAATATTATAAGTGCACACACATGTTTTCTAGGGGCCCATACCTTTCACATCCTAAAAGACGGCTCTGACCAGTTTTAAGAACCACTTCCTTGAAGGAAAGAATTTTTCCTCACTGAATCCTCAGTGCTGACTACGGGGCTCATTCCAGAGTATCTGCTCTATAAATGCACGCTGAATGAATCAGGATGGGGATGGGGAGCAGTAGGCAGGGGACAGATGGCAAGACCCCTGGACACGCGAGGAATGACATATGCGCAACTTCAGGGTCTAGCCCCTGCCCCCCTCTCTGGGGCGGAGCCCCAGTGCTGAAGTCCTTCAGCGACCCAGGCATTCGCCAGCAGGCAGGGTGACTGCTGCTACAAGAACACTAGTACGAAGACCCAGAACACCCCTCCTGATCTCAGAAGAGAACAGATTTCTGTCCTGGAGTCTGAAGGGACAGAAGGAGCTGGCAGCACTGGTGTCCCCAGAGCAACGGAGGGGGAGGGCTCAGTGAGGAGGAGGCACAGTGTTGATGGAAAGTACCAGGAAAAGACCAGCCGCCTGAAATTGAAGGCTCTGCATTCCCCAGATACCGATCAGGAACTCTCCCAGGGTGGCCTGGGTGATAAATCTACGACAGCACAGCTCCTCTAGCAGGCATTCTGGGAAATGCCAGGCCAGCAGCCCCGCCCGCAACCCACAGCGCAGTCCAAGGAGATGGGAAGTGGGGGCTGAGTGCTGGAGCCAACTCACACATTTGTTAAATCGTGAAATTGTCAGGAATATTGGAAGCCAGTTGAAATCATGTTGGTAGCTTGAAACCTGCCATGGTAGAAACTGCAAATGCTACAAATAATAGCCTTTGTTTTCCCTTTCAGAAGTGTCATGTTTACCAGCACATCACTGGGAAGAACTCACTTGGACTGAGTCAAATGTGACACTGACGCATGACAGCCACTGCTAGCAAGGAAAACGGAGGCTGCAGAGGAGCTGGGAACATAACCCATCCTCCACTCCAACACCGGCTCTTTCTCTGGTTTCTAACGTCAGGAAACTAACCTCTAGAACATCACCATGGTCTCATCAAACAAGTCTCACTCTGGCGGTGCCAATCCAAGCTCCTCTCAGCCGTCGGAGAGGCACACACATGGGGGACAACCCCACCAGAGGGACCCTGAGCCTGCAGCACTCAGCTCAGGCTTGAGAAGCCAGCATGCAGGCCAGGCCATTCCTAAGAGCCAGCCAACCCCTGCTCACCCCCAGGGATAAGGCCCCTCCCTCCCTGAAGCTCTTTTCCCTTTGGCTCTGGAAGTATCCCCACACAGCCTCCACTCTGCCAAACATCTCAAAGTTCTTTGCTGTTTCTGGCCCCCAGGCACAGCCCACAGTTCCCTAGAGTGGGGCTGCAATTAAGCCGGCCCCACCTGGCCTCCACCTGCTCCACAGCCCAGAGGCCACAGCCCAGATTGGCTAAGCAGAGAGAGCCAGGAACACACCTACCTGGCTGGGCCCCCTCAGGCTCATCGCACCCTGGAGAAAGAGAAACATGTTGCAGCTCTGCTCGCAGGGAGGCGAGGAGTCACGAGGAGTCACGTATGGGAAGTGGGGGAGCCTGCCCTGCTTTGCCTTGTGACTTGGCCATATAGGCCAAGAGGATGTCAGGATAGAGGTTCCTTCACATCAGATACTCTCCACGCCCCAATCAGGTCCATCTCTGGTAGTGAGGAGAGAAAGTTCTGAAACCTCAGGTGACTCTCCTGTGCCTAGGTCAGGACCAGATCGGGAAAGAGAACACTCAGCCTTGCTTCTATAGGGGTGAGAGAGGCCACAGCCAGGCCCCCAACCCAGACCAGAGCAGGCTCCAGGAACACAGATGTCATGGAAACACCTCTGACATTAGGGATTACCCTCTGAGCCCAGCACTCAGGAGTGATGGAGCTCCTGCTGCTTCCTTATGGCCACATGCCCGCAGGGACCATGTGTTCCCAGGCTCCCCCTGCCCACTCCAATGCCTCAGAGCAGGGCTGTGCTGTCACCCTAGCTTATAGCTGCTGGGCCTAACTAGTCAGGACAGACAACCATTATGGAAAAGACAAAGGATCGTGCAATTCATTTCCTCTTCTAGTAATAGGACCCTAAGGGCAGAAACCAGGTCATCAACATCCCAGCTACCCACCCTGCTCCCCCCCCCCCCCCCCCCCCCCCCCCCCCCCCCCCCGTCTTCTGGATCCTGTATGATAAACCGGTGGGTAGGAGCACACTGAGGCTGAGACCCCAGAGGTGCTCCTCACCCATTCTCAGCAGGGGAGCACAACTGCAGGGGACTTAATGCTCCAGCCGGCACATGGCCCCTATCTTCCAGACTTCCTTGGAGGTAGGGCTTCCCAGGGGGGCTGGCACCTCCCTGCTCTCTAGGAAGCTGAATGGAGGGCAAAGGGAAAGGAGGCGAATGAACACTTATGCTCTGGCTCTGGGCTAGGCCCCAACACGCCTTCACTACTGTAACCTTCTCAGCAACCCTGTCAAGAAGAAATGAGTTCAGGGAGCAGAGCGGCAAGTCAAACCCAGGGCTTTCTGACTTTAAAGCCACTAGGCCACAATGCCTCCCACAGGCCATCTGCCAATGGAGATAGTGAGGTCACAGGTCAGGATGTGGTTGCAAATGAAGAGAACAAGTGCCACCGCAATCAAGTCTGTGAGTTTAAAGAACGGTGCATGTGCTCAGGAGCCCCAGGGTCAGGGGTCAGACCACAGTGGGCACGGCCCTTCCCCTATCCCCTTCCCCTGTGGCACAGGGGCTGGCTTCCTTAAGCCAGGAATGCAGACTATGAGGGAAAAGGTGCAGTACTGGTGTCCTCACCTGCCACCTCCACAATCTGGTGCCGGGCAATGTCGTAGTAAGGGTCATCCCACTTCAAGTGTGTGACAGGTTCCGGGGAGCTGCTTTTGGAGTCATCTGAGGAACATGGCAAAGTCAGGAGATAATCGGGGGGGCTGGCACAGTGCTCTCCCTGAGACTTGTGCTCTTTGGCTCCCCCCACCCCCCGCCCCCCGTAAGGTTTGTAATTCCGGCCCCAGCTTGTCCCCATGCTGCCCTCCTGAAGTCTCCCTTCAGCGGAAAGGGGGTCTTCCCTTCTAAGGTGCCAGTGGCTGCCTGGGATCCAGTGGTGCCCACCTGATTTGGGAAAGTCAGGCATTTCATCCGAGGGCCAGTTCTTCTCATCAATGGACGCTAGCTTCAGCTGGTTCAGAGCCTGGCTCGTGTCATCCAAGTTCAGGTCGTCCTGCAGCTCTGAAAGCGGGTCCATGGCCACAGAACCTAAAGAGAAACCTGAGAGAGGACAGGTGACAGGTCAGCGACACCCTCTTTTCACCTATAACTGCTACAGCAAGCTTCCTGCATCTACTCATTCCTCCCCCAAGCTCCGTTGTCCCAATTCCTCAACACTTCTCATTCTTGCCAAGATTTCCACGTGGCTCCTGGTTCTCCTGGATCCACAGTTCTCTGGCATGTTGTCAGAAAAGGCAGCTGGGGTAGAGGATGGCACAGCTCAGTGCCTGCCTTCAGGTCCTCCAGCTGGATAGAGAAGAACTATGCCAGGCCCTGTTCTGCCCACTGCCCAGCTGGTTGTCACGTGGTCCCAGCTGCAGAGGGTAGAGGTCCACACCCCTCTCCTCAGGTGTAATACAGTACGGAAGCTGTCCAGGCCCCAGCAGTTATGGCGTAGATGTTGCAAGAATGTAAGGAGCAGGGGATGATCCCAATCCCATGCCTGAAAAGGTCAGATGTGGCCCTGGCTACTCCATTCCTGACCTCTGGCCTGGAGGAGAGGAAGTGGCCAGAGACCATAGGGTCCCAGAAAACTGGCCATGGCTGAGGGGCCCCACTGAATTTGCTCCAGGACAGGAACCGGGAGCAGAGGATAAAATCTGCCTGCCAGTCAAAGCAGATAATCTGCAGGTTCCTGGGGGCTCCCAAACCCACTCTAATCTGTGGGAGAGCTCCTGACACTAACTTCAAGGTGGCAGAGGTCAACGGACTGCCCCAAGGATTGGGAGAAGTTCATGACATCATCAGAATGCTGAGATACAGGAAGTGAAAAACGACAGCAGCTACAGAAGGGAGGGAGGAGATGAAACTGGGTTTGCCCAGGTCTGGGGCCTGGCCATAGCATGTGGCTGCATGCGGCCTGAAGACAGCACATTCTGCTCTCAGCCCTAACCAGAAGCAAATCCCTCTCCCATCACAAGTTCACCATATGGATGAGGGAGGGGAGTGTCAATTCAACCCATCCAGTTCAACCCCAGAGAAAAGGCCGCTCTAAGGCCACTGCATTCCTGGAATCCAAAAAATGACATATATGGTCAGAGAACAAGCAGGGCAGATAAGGAATGCAGACAAGACCCAGGCGCGGGTAAGGAGAAAGGAAAATTGCCAGCTGACATCTAGACCCTGAACACCTCTGGACTCTGAGGCGACGTGACAACCTCCTTGCACATGTCACAGCCAAGGACTCTGGATGGTAAACTGGCTCCCTGTGCCTAGCAACGACCATCTTGTTACCAGGGCAACCACACTGATTCAGTGGCAAAAGCTGTTTCAAGCTCCTGAGCCAAAGCCGAACAGCCAAACAGTCAAAAAATATATGTATATATTTTTCTTCTTCCTCTCCTCTGGCCTTATCTGCTACCTTTATTCACTACCACTGCTTACCATCAAAATAGAAATCTCTTCCCACGAACACAGAGAATGATGGCCCTCTCCTATGTGTGAATGCATTTCTCTCACTCAGTGCAGCTTTGCCTCTCACCCCAGCTCCCCCATTCTCCTCCAACCTTCCAACCCTGTCTTGAGGAAACCACCTAATTCATCTACATGCTCCTCCCTCCGTTCAACTAGGAGGCTTGAGGGCTCTCCCAAAGGGGCCCCCAGCCGAATAACAGAGACAGAATTCAGCTCAAAGTAACCCTCTCTAAGCCTGAGCCTTTCTCCTCATCTCTTCTTTCCGTCACTGCCCAGGCACCAAGTGCTCCTTCAGCCCTGCCCATAGCTATCCAAGAGAAGTCTTTCTGCACACAGTGAGTGCTTGATGGAGTAAAAAAGACATGGGATGAGTTATATGAAGAACTGGATTATTGTCCTGCCTAAACCAGTGAGTTGCAAAGATGCTGAGCAGTCCTTTTCCCATCTGGGCCTAAATGTCCTTATCTATAGAAGTGAGGGCCCCTCCCAGAAATATAATTCTGCAGCGTTCTAAAATACTCGTGCTGAATTGAACAGGATTATAAAGAGCAGCTGGAAGCTTAAGTACATGTGAGGGAAGGAGAGGGACACCCTCTAAAAGGGAGCTGAACTTGAACTCCACCTCTTTTCCAGTAACTCCTCTATTTTGTCAGTTCTTCCAGAACTGACTCCTCCTCCGCTCCATAACCTCTTCTTCCAGAATAACTAATCGCAGCTGCTTCCACCTCCCAGGCTGACTGGCCTCTCTCACCGCCCTCCAACCCACAGCTGTTCCCCACTGTGAACCTGGAAGCTTAGTTCCCATTCAGTGTAGCGTGAGGGAAGCTAGCGTGGGGAAATTCTAATGTGAGTAGTGGAAATGTATCCTTGCTGTCTGAAGACTCCAGTCACCTACAGGCCCTGCTCCATTTATGCAAAATACTCCTTACTCCAAGATCCATTTTTTCCCTTCTCAGTAGGTAAAAATCTACCTATACAAAAATCTTTGAGACTCACTTTTGGCAGTTTTTATACAGAGGTTTTAACCTTTGGGAAGTCTGGATCTCTGAAATTCTGATGAAATTTGAGGTCCTTTTCCCTAAGAAAAATCAGCATGAAACCTTGCATGGAATTTTAAGGGGGTCACAGGCCCTCTGAGAATCCCTGTTTAAGAACCCCTGACCTATTCAGAATTACATCTGACACACGTAGATGCTCAATCGTTTGCTGAATGACAATGAATTAGTTCATCTTCTAAGTGGAGAAGGGAACCAACATTTGTTGAGGGCTGTATAGCACTATGAACTGGACACAAATTATCTTTTGACTTCACAACAGCACCAATGACTCATGTACCACTAAACCCATGTTAAAATTTGAAGAACGTGAGTGAGGACTAGAAAAATAAGCGAATTGCTTAGGGTCATACAATAGAGTCAAGATTTTAATCCATGTCTGTCTGAGGTGGTCTCTGTGCAGGTCAATCTCTCCATAATTCTCTAAATGACTTCATTCATGCGATTGTCAAGATTCAGAGAGGTTCTACAAGAAGGCAAACTAAAGGTCTCCTAATCTCCAAGAATAACTGATAACAACTTGAAATCACATTCTCTGGCATTGGGACCCTCCTCCTAGTTGGAGCTCCAAAATTGCGAAATGCGAAAACGCAAACCCCACAATACAAGCAAGACTTTCAGCTACAATCACGTTTGCATGGAGCTTCGAAGTGCAATTATCTCATTTCACAGATTAAGAGATAGGGATGAAAGCGTAACCTAATAGGTGGCAGGGTGGAGCACATCCCCCAAATTTCTTGTTTTTGGAGCTTCGACGGATTGGACCAGGGAGACGTCCCTTTCCCATGGGCTGGTTGTGACAGCGATCTGACTTGGACCTTGCCTTGCGAAAGGCAGGAGTAAGGTAGAGAAGGAAGCGAAATCCTTTCATCACAGGCCCGAGAGTGGGGCAGAATCCCGCAGCAGGACCGGCGGGCCCCCACACCCCATTCCACCCTTGCTCCCTTCCTCGGATCCCCTCGGATCCTCCCCATCCGGGTCCCCTCCCTTCCCTCACCACCACCCAGGGAGACCCCGCGCCCTGTAGCTCACCGTGGTCCAGCACAGCTCCCTCTGCCACGCCTGTCAAAGCTCGGCAAACATCCGGCTCGGCGGTAGAGTGGGATCCGCCCCCTCCCGTTCTCCCCACTCCCTAACCACTTCCGCCACACCTCCAATTCACTTCCGGCCCACTGCCCCGTCCAAACATGGCCTTGCCTGGAGCTCCGCCCACTTTCCGAGCGTGGCCGCCTGGCGGAAGGACAGCATAACTGTCCGACTCGTCCCTCCCAAAAGGAGGCGGCCAGAACAATTACGTCCTTGCTACTCAAGTCTCTGGGAGACCTGCGGAATGCTAAGCTCGTATTGTTCTCTGACAGAGTTATGCTTCATCACTACTGCCAAACTCCCGATCCTGTGCACCATGAGGTCTGACTCTTACGATTCTTTCCCGAGAGGAAATTTGGAAGTCAATGACTGTTTCCGGAGGAGCTGAGAAGGCGATGCTCACTTCCGGCGGAGGGAGGCTACTGACCCGGGATGGATAAGGCGGAGGAGCTGCTCTTGGAGGGGCAGAGGCTGCAGTTTGGTAAGTGAGCCGCGATGTCTCCGAGCCTCGGCCCTACTATAGATAGATACACTCGACGTTCTCTGGTCAACTCTCTCTCCCCCGACCCTTGTCCTCCTGAGCCCCGGAGCCTACTCTGGTGCCTTCGGAGTCTCTGGAGACTTCTGCAGAGCCCTCGACCCACACACCCCACTCCCCGTAAACCTCCGAGGGACTCCCTTAGAGTCCTTACCAGTCCGTCAGACTCCTGAGGCCAGGCTGGACCTGCGGTTTCCTTTCCCACTTCCTCCACCCCCCAGCCCACGACCTCTTGGGCCACTCCCTCACCGTCTTCCCATCTCCCTGCAGCCCCCAAGCCGCGCCTGGACCCGGGCTCAGGATGGAGCCCTTCCGGGGAAGGCCGTGCTCAGGGCCTCCAAGACTTCCCGCCCTGGCCGACCCGAGCCGTCCACGCTTTGAAGAGCCTCCCCCGGGGTTTGGCCCTTGGCCCCTCACTGACCGAGGAACAGCGCTTGGGCGTCTGGTGTGTCGGGGAGCCTCTGGAGCCGGGGCTGCTCTGGGGGCCGCTGGAAGAGGAGTCTGTCTCCGAGCAGAAGGACGAGGTTGTGAAGCCACGGCAGGAGAAGGTATGGAGGGATAGGGTCTCTTCTCTTTATCACTGCGAATTTGGAAGAGCTTCAAACGTTTCTGGACAGCTCTCCAGTTTAATAGAAGAAGCACGATATTTCAAGAGATAGGAAATGGTTTCATTCTTTCTCGCCAGAACTGTCTCTTCCCTCCACTTGCAGTAATGAGGGAATCGAGGCAAAAGCTGGATTAATATAGTATAATCAGTGATGAAAGTCAGGAGCAAAGGTTTTGGACTTAAATAGTATCAGTCCATCCTTAGTGCCTAGCTAGTTAAATGGCGTGCCTCATTTAGCATATGTAAAATAAAGGAATAGTTGTTTCCTTTATTGCAATCTTCCAGGACTATTTGGAGCAATAGATGAAATAGCACAAGTAGAAGGTTTTGTTGCATAATAAGTACTAAAAAAAAGAGTTGATGTTCCTCTTACTACTTTTTCTGTTCGGTCCTTACTGGAAGGCAGTAGTGTGTTTGGTTTAGTAATTCTCCACACCATTGGGAGGTAGGCGAGCGGACCCTCCTTTTGGTCTTTACTGAATGAAAAAATCAGACAACACAGTCCTGTAGAGGCAGAACAGAGACCATTTAACTGTCCACGGGCTTCACCATCTTGGTCTGCCTCGGGAGAAGTTACATGTGTTTCCTTGTTTTTGTCCCCACTCTGGCCCCCTCAAACACATGGGAGAAGGACTTTTATTGGTTTATTTCAGGACCTGTCACTAGGCCCATGGGGAGACGTGTGTGCTTGTGAGCAGAGTTCAGGCTGGCCCAGGTAAGTTCCAGGAGAGTATGTAGTAAAGTTGCTCTTTTGAGGCTTTCTATTGTGGCATGGGATGGAACTGGAACTGACCGTAATTCCCCACCCAGTAATCTTTTGCAGTGAGTGTTGTAAAGGCATGGGGTTCTTTTGGACTCAGACTGACCAGGAGCTGGGGCTTTCATGAATGACCGCTTGAAGAGTGTCTCCTGAACTAGCTCTTGTTCTGCTTTGCAGTTTGGTGCAGCGGGGCAGGCTGGAAGGTGAGGGAAACGTGGCCCCGGTGTGGATCGACGAGAGGCTCCACCTGCAGGTGTACCGGGTCGTGCAACCTGGCTTTGAGCTGCTCCTGTGGCCCAGGACCCCAGCTGAGGGCCTTAGCCCTGCCCAGCCCAGGCTAGAAGAAGAGGCAGCTGTGGCTATGGTGACAGGAGTGGAATCTGATGTACAACAGGAAGCGGCCTCTCCTGAGGAGGATGCAGCAGAACCTTGCACAGGTATGTCTGTCATATAAATGGCCGGCTTCCCAGATTATCACCAGAACAACTTGTTGATAAGACAAAGCAGAGCTTATGGCTCAAGAAAGTAAGGGGGAACACCCCAGAGTCTTAGTAGTTTTTCTGAGAAGGAAGGGCAAAGCCTGGAAATTTATTGAAATTTTGAAGTTGGGTATAAGGTGGATCTTTCACTATGGGATAAGGGGCAGGGCTTGATTTGGATTGATTAAGGATCATAACATAATAGTTTTGGATTCACGGACACAGGCAGCAAGGCTATAACTTTTAGGCAAAGGATTCCAAGATTCTTGGGGTATAAGCTATTAATTTGATGCTTTTTATTGAAGAGTCATGAGTCTGTTCCTTGGAATGAACAATATAGGATTTGCAAGTCTTATCTCCCTAAGTAAGTTTCCAGGAATAGTAAAGTCATGTTGGTGAAGATAGTATAAGGTTTCCAATTTCTTCTGTTTCTTCTTTCTGGGGTAGGAGTTCCTTCATTTTCAGATGAGCTAAGTTGAGGCGGTGCATTCTGAGTGCATGTCTCTACAGGGAGAACAAGGGGACTCGGATGGCCTTACTTTAGGGATTGTCTAGATGTCTAGGGCACTGTGGTTCCCAAGAGTACTTTCCCAGGAGGCACTTCCCCCTGAAGTTCAGGGGCTGAGGACACACATTCCTATAATTTCCTGACGACACCACCTTAACCACCTGCTGCAATCTCTGTTAACCCCAGCACTTCACTCTCGCCTTGCAGATCATGGTCACCAGTCACCTCCCAGCATCCAGGCAGAGCATACGGTGAGCTCTGGACTTAAGCTCCTAACCCAGGACCAACTTTCCAAGGAGAGCCAAACACTTGGTGCGTTGCCTCAGGATGGCAGTGTGTACAAGGAGTCCCCACCCCAGACACAGATGCCACCTGAACCTCAGAGCAGTGAGGCCACTTCTTCGTCTTCTCCTGGGGGCACCCAGTTGCATGCTTACCTGGTCAAGAAGTTACGTAGCCCCAGTAATCAGTGCCCACCCAGAGCAAAAACCTCAGAGCACAAGGTGCAGCAGGCTGGAGAGCAGCACCCCAGCTTCTCTGCACGCTTGAGGAACTCTTCTGGCCCGGTGAGAAGCTCTCCAAAACAGGGGCGACAGTACCGGTGTGGCGAGTGTGGCAAGGCGTTCCTGCAGCTGTGCCACCTGAAGAAGCATGCGTTCGTGCACACAGGCCACAAGCCCTTTCTTTGCACCGAGTGTGGCAAGAGCTATAGCTCAGAGGAGAGCTTCAAAGCCCACATGCTGGGACACCGCGGGGTACGGCCCTTCCCCTGCCCACAGTGTGACAAGGCCTATGGCACCCGACGAGACCTCAAAGAGCACCAAGTGGTGCATTCAGGTGCCCGACCCTTTGCTTGTGACCAGTGTGGCAAGACCTTTGCCCGCCGGCCCTCCCTGCGGCTGCATCGCAAGACCCACCAGGTGCCAGCTGCCCCAGCCCCGTGCCCGTGCCCCGTGTGTGGGCGGCCCCTGGCCAGCCAGGGCTCCCTGCGGAACCACATGCGGCTCCACACAGGGGAAAAGCCCTTCCTGTGCCCACACTGTGGCCGAGCGTTCCGCCAGCGGGGCAACCTGCGTGGGCACCTGCGGCTGCACACGGGGGAGCGCCCTTACCGCTGCCCGCACTGTGCCGACGCCTTCCCGCAGCTGCCAGAACTGAGGCGCCATCTCATCTCCCACACCGGGGAGGCCCACTTGTGCCCCGTGTGTGGGAAGGCCCTCCGAGACCCACATACACTGCGCGCTCACGAGCGCCTGCACTCGGGGGAGAGGCCCTTCCCGTGCCCCCAGTGTGGCCGTGCTTACACACTGGCCACCAAGCTGAGGCGCCACCTCAAATCCCACCTGGCTGACAAGCCCTACCGCTGCCCCACCTGTGGCATGGGCTACACCCTCCCCCAAAGCCTCAAGCGGCACCAGCTCAGTCACCAGCCCGGGGTGCGCTCTAGCCCCCCCTGTGCGCCTCCTTCTGAGCCCACTGTGGTGCTCCTGCAGACTGAGCCAGAACTGCTGGACACATGCAACAAACAGGACGCCTCCCCAGCCCGGGACGTCTTCGAGATCACCATTTCCGAGAGTCAGGATAAGTGCTTTGTGGTGCCGGAGGAGCCAGGCCCCGCGCCCAGCCTGGTGCTCATCCATAAGGACTTGGGCTTTAGCACCTGGGCAGAAGTGGTGGAGGTGGAGACAGGCACCTGACACCCTCGCCTTTCCCTGGCAGAGCTCTATATAAAGACGAGTGTTTTCTAGCTGCTTGGTGTCTGGATCTTTTCTCTTTGTGTTGCCTGATGGAAACTAGAACCTCCTAGGACAAGCAGGTCAAGGACTTGCCTTCCTGCTTATGACCCACCGAATTGTTTCCTGTAAGATAAACCTCTAGTTCTAGACTTAAGAGCTTTTTATTCACTTCCAATGGAGCTTTTTCTGCCTCTGCCTAGGAGCTCCATGAGGCTCCTGTTCTTTAACCATTGTAGAAGTCATCCGCTCAGTGAGGTCATCAGGTAGCTGGCAGCCCACTGCCCTTTGGGGTGCTTAGTGCTGGGACATTCACTCCCATCAAGCTCCCTGAGGAACAAGCTCTTTTATTTGGAACCAAGCCGAGGGTTAAAAGGCCAAAGGCTAAGCCTAGCTCACAGCTCACAAGTCTCTCTAACTCAAGCCGTAGGTTATTTTGGTAGATTTTCTCACTACTTGAGCGCTATGAAGTTGGTTTTCGTGCAGGTAGCTGCAGAGGGCCTGATCTATACCCTTCTGTGTCCCTGACCCATGGCAGCCCTGTCAAGGAAGGAGTGAGGTTCTGCATCTGCTGCAGGCCTGGCCTGCTTTAGGTGCTGGGGATGCAGTATTAGCAAGACAGGCAGTTCCCTTCACAGAGCTCATGAGCTACTGGGGCGAGAATGCCTTGGATAAGAGTTTGAAGAGGAGCACTATCTGGTGCTAAGGATGTGTTTTATGGGACAGTTTAACTTGGTCTGGGCCATCAGGGAAGGTCCCTGAGGAATAATAATGATACTAAACCCTAAGCTCTTACTGTGGGCCATTTCTTTATGTGAGTTTATTTAAATAATTTTCATAGCAACCACGTGAGGTAGGTGGTAGTTGTTTTACAGATGAGGAAACAGAAATAAAGAGGATTAAATATTCTGCCCAAGGTGACAAAGCTACAAGGTGGCAGAGCTGAGATTCAAACCCACATAGCGCTGGAGCGAGGGTCTTTAGCCTTTGCACTCTGCTGTCCCTCATTTCAGCTGCGACTTGATGTTTGAGTAGATGTCTGGCAGGTGTAGGTGTCAGGTGGGGCGTGGGGAGCTGCATGTGAGAAAAGCCCTGTGATGGGAGCCTCGTGGGTATGAGCAAAGAAGACGGAGCAGGGCTGGAGCAAAGACAATGAGGGGAGGGGGGTGCCAGGTCACAGAGACCTTGCTTCAGGAGTTTGGACTTTATTCTCAGGACATCAAGGCACTCCTCGAAGGGTTTTGAGCAGGGGAATAACGATCAGATTTGTGTGTGAAGAGACCACTGGAGAAGACTAGCAGGCAAGGTGCAGTTGTGGGGAAATTAATTCAGAGAATGCTGAGGTAGCTGGGAATGGGGTGGTAACAGTGGAAATACAGAGAAATGGAGTCAGCAAATATTTCTTGAGCACTTCCTGTATGTCGTTAGGGATCTAGCTGTAATTGTTTCTGCTCTTTCTAGTATAGAGAGAGACAATGGATACCTAATAGACTGGTAAATGCAGTGAAGAAAAGTAATGCAGGGAAGAGGTTAAGATGCGGAGTGATTTTACGGAGGGTGGTTGAGGAAGGGCTCTAATAATGTGATGCGAGCAGAGACCTGTGCTATGGAAGGGAGTGAGCCAGGTTGATGCCAGCAGAACCCAGTGAGTTCACAGAAGAGCAAGGAGCAGAGTGGCCAAGACAGAGCATGGAAGGAATCTGGAGGGGAAAGCCACACTATGCAAAGCCTGAAAAACAGCTGCTAATACTAAGTTTTAGTCAGCAAACCCTGTGTTTTCTTGAGCTTGCATGAGGCTCTGTAGGTCCTAATCTTTTCCAGCTCCTGCTTCAGACAGGATCATTTCAACTCAGGTAACCATTCATCAGTGTCTGCCTAGTGTTATTAGGTATCCCGGGGACATACTCATTGCTTGAGATAGAACTGTGCAGGGAAGAGAGGATGCTTTGGATTGTTGGAGAGACCTGTTGACACCCCCACAACAACCCTCAAGCCCAAACCTGGGATGCTTACACCCCTTGCCACTCTTAGCTAATATTTTCTCCCATGTTTTAAAAGACTAAAGAGAAATGAACTTACTCATTTTTTAAAAACTATCATTTATGCCTAAAGCACCAGGTCTTCCTAGGTGGTCTCCCATCCAAGTACTAACCAGGCCTGACCCTGCTTGCTTCACCGGATTAGACATTGGGCTTGTTCAGGGTGGCATGGCCATAGACCATGGACCGTGGCTCCACTGGAGGGTGAACCCTGTACCTTCTGCATGTAAAGCAGACGTGCTAACCACTACACTATGGAACCATGTTCTGGACTTACTCATTTTTAAAATTGAAATAGAAAACTGATCAGATCAAGATCAAATTTAAAGGTACCTGGTTTGGGAGCCTCTGCCAACTCTTATGGCTAAAGTGAGAATGAGTATCAGAGAGCATTGTCCAAGCCATTGTTACAGATAAAAAAAAAAAAAAAAAAAAATGGAGTCCTAGAGGAAAGTCACTTGCCAAGGCATGAAACCAGTCGGTGGCAGAGCCCAGACAGGGCCCAAGTCTTCTGACTCTTAATTTAATGCTCTTCCAGCTAAAATATAATACAGTGATTTTCTTGGAAAGACTGATCACTGGAATTTATTTTCATTGAGAAAATGTGTTTCCCTGATTTCAAAATAATTCTTGTTCATCATAATGTTGACAGTCTCTTAATCCCTACTTCTCCTTTCCTCCATCCCCTTATAAAGTCACTTTTAACAATTGGTGTATATAGTACTGAATTTGAACACTGCTTCCTGCTCTAGGGCATAGATGCTGTGAAAACATTGCTGGATGTCTTTTCACAGATGTAAGTTTAACCACCCAGTGTTTATAGCTGCTAAACCAAACGTCAGAAAGGGCAGATCTTTTATCCTGATTTGCAACTTTAATAGAATGAGAAAATCTTAGAAAAAAAATTGATTCATGTTTTGAGACCTTTAAGCAATGCAAAGCATCGTGAACTGTAAAGAGCTCCATTTCTAGACAGGTTCAAGTATGATCATGGCTCTGCCCTTGAAGATACTTAGCTTCTCACTGCCTCAGTTTCTTCATAAAATGGGCACAAATATGTACCTACCCCATCAGTACTGTGTACCTGGCACACAGCAATCAGTAAATTGTAGCTGAGTATTAATAAGATTGCAGTAAGCCCTCCTAAATTGGAGGACAAGATTGAGATACAATTTTCCTATAGGTAATACTTGTTTGGAGCAGGCTGACATCACACAATAGTTTTGTACTTGGGTGCATGTCCTCTAGGTATACTGCACAGTGACACTGTGCTCTACCAGAATGCCCGGGGATGAGGGTCATGTGAGGAGAAGAGCGAGGTGAAGAGGAGTGGGTCTCAGTCCTGAATTTACCACCAATTCTCTGTATGACTTTAATCAACTTTCTCACTCGGAGCCTTCCATTTTCTCATAGAGTGACATGGGGAATTTGGGCCAGATCACGGGTTCCCAGTCTCAGCTTTACCATGGAAACTTTTAGCTAATCTTTTCTTCTATAGACCCCATATTTTAAAAGATTTCTGTTAAAAGAGAAAAGGAATTACTCATTTAAAAAATTAAAATAGAAAACCGAACAGGTCGAGAAAAGCATAAGGTAAATTAACTGCTCAAAGAGACATAATTTCAGCCAGAAGGGAAAAACATTATTTTTTGTGTTAGGGTAAATTTACAATTTTGAGGTTTTTTGTTTTTGTTTTTTAATATGCAAAGGGACAAGCCACCCTGTAGCATATACACAAAGTCTAAGCTTCGACATGTCTGGATTTAATGATATCTGATCTTTCTTCCAGCTCTGAAATGCTCTATGTCTTGGAACATAATTTTACTGTTTTTCTGTAATTATAGAGCTTTAATTTATAACATAGTATTGCTCTTACCCTTGAATTTGTGTGACAACCTATTGGGCAGAAATACAACCCCCTACGGCCATGCCACCCTGAATGTGCCCAATCTCATCTGATCTCAGAAGCTAAGCAGGGTCGGCCCTGCTTAGTACTTGGATGGGAGACCACCTAGGAAGACCAGGTGCTGTAGGCATTAAAAAAAAAAAAAGAAAAGAAGTTTGAAAAATAAGCCAACAAGATCCTTGCAATCTGTGAGGTCAACCAAGGGGTGCCTTACCTAAAAAATAAAAGTGAAGAGAGAAATACACCCCCTCACTGTGGCCTTGCTCTTGGAGGGCAGTATGGTCTGCTTTAAGTATGCGGGCATGTTCGTGGTGAAAAACAGGAACGACATGCTCTTGCCCACAGGGCCCCAAGAGTTCCAAGGAGAATGGCTCCTGGAGGCTGGGGGTCTTCCACTGGACCCTGAAGACTAAGGGTGTGTTGGGTCTGTTGGAGCCCTGCGCCCACGGCGGTGCCACCATGGCCTGGCAGAACTCTTCGATCCTTCTGGGGCCGCTCCTTCTCAATCCTCTCTGCAAAGTCGAGAGTGTCGGTGTGACCTTCTGTTCACCCCGGGAAGCATGGAGCCCGTCTAACTAGAATCCACGTACTCCTTGCCGTGCTTGCGTCATCTGTTTGCTATCCATTCTTCAGTCTAATCTATATGTTGTGAGGATTTTAACAATATAACCACGCGTCGTGTAATACTAACTTTACAGTCCCTTCGTATTATTGAGAACCTAATCTATATTTAAATTTGTCAAAAAAAAAAATGTCCTTTTACAGTCAATTTGTTGAAATATTTAAACCAGTCATAGTAATTTGATTCCCTTTGTGCATTTGGTTGTTAGATCTCTCTTATTACTCTGAACAATTTCTCTCACTCCACCCCTTGTCAGAGAAACGGGTTATTTGTCCTGTTGAATGACCCTCACTCCTTGTGGTGGTATTCTATTCCTTTATTATCTGTATTTCCTATAAACTAGCAATTAAAGCTAGAGGTTTGATTTAATCCAGGTTTGCTATTTTCAGGAAGAACATTTCATGGCCAGCATTGTGTATTTCCTGTTGTATCATATCATGTATCTGTTGTTTATTGAGTGTTTACCATGTGACAGACATTATCATACTTCACAGACATATGTTTTATTTGAGGAGGGGAGTAGTTTAATTTTTATTTAATAATAATAAACCTAACTCTGAATCCAACTAGACCTGGAGGAGTTAAGGCTGGAATCCAAAGAATTGCAGTAAGCAAGAACACAAAGATTACAGGATCTGAGAGCTGGGTTATTCTCTTCAGGGACAAAAGGAATGAGGTAAAACATAAAATCAAAGTGAAAATGGCTTAAAGTCTTCTTGCTGGTCATGCCATTCCTATACCCAAAGTGCCCTTGGCTTCTACAATATTCACGCCATCTCTCTCCTGGCCAGAGCCCATGCTTGCCATCCAAACCATCGGTCTTAACTGTACAGATGACAATTGAGAGCCATTTGGGTTGGGTCTAGCATTTGCCATGGATGAGATGTCGGGACTCCTATTCTTTGAAATGAAGTTCTCATTAGCAAAGTTCTCCTGCTAGATAGACTTGCTGCTGGTACTCTTATGATAAACCCAGAAATAAGTCTGGGAAAGCAGTAACCCTTATAACCAAATCTCATCTTCCCGGTGCTCAGAGAACTGAAGTTTTCTGCTTTGGAACATTGTCTGCAAACAGCTTGAAGAAGACATGGCCCAATAATTTGCCTGTCACGGGCATGTCTGTACATGAACTCGGCAAGCCCGCAACGTTGAATACGAGTCAGCAAAGAGTCAGCAGATCTTATTTAAGTTCTTCCACAACAGCCTCATGAGGTGAATTTTGTTACAGTTTTGATTTTACAGATGATGAGACCAAGGACTGGCCTCCCAAGCCAGTACTCACTTCCATGCTGTGGTGCTGGTCTGTCGGGGCTGGGGATTTCTGACAGCGAGGGAGCAAGGGGGCAGTCAAGAAGAGGGCAGTCTCCCCACTCCCTCGCCTCCCCCCAAACCTTCAATAGAAGGGGCGCCCTGTGTTATGTTCCGTCCTCCATGCCAATGCCCCACACTCCACCCTCTTCTCCTTCTCCAGCCCCAGCCCAAGCTGGTCCTCAGACAAAGGAGACTCCCCTGCCTTCAGGCAGGAGGGGTGAAACCACACATCTCTCCACCTCACCCTTAATATGAAATTTTTAAAGAAATCAGTGAGGTGAGATCTTTTCACTATTCCACTCAAAAAAAAAAAAAAACACAAAAAACAAAAAAGTAGGCTCAGTGTCATTAGTAATAGAGATACAAACTAAAACCAAGATGAGACACCTACACATTCATCAAAATAGTTAATGTGAAATGGCTGGACAACATAAAGTGTTGGTGAGGATATGAGCAACTGGGAGTCTCAAACATTATTGGTGAGATTATAATCTAGCACTCGGGACAACTATTTGTCATAGTGACTTAAGCAAAAGATGTGCCTGCCTTATTACCAAGCAAATCCACTCCTGGGGCTGTACCCAACAGAAATAAGTGCTTATCTACACGAAAAGAGTTGTACACAAATATTTATAGCACTCTTCATAGCCCCAAACTGGAAACTAATCCAAATGCCCATTAAAAGGTGAATGGATAAATAAAATGTGCTATGGTCATGTGACGAGAGACTATGCAGCTTTAAAAGAAACGACTAATGATATGCACAACATGGATGAGTCTCAGAAACATACTGAGTGAGAGAAGCCAGACACAAACAGGTACTTGCTGCCGGTTTTCATTTAGATTAAGTTAAAAACTGATCTGTGGTGATGGTGGTTAGAATAGAGGTTATCTTAGGGACAGCACGAAGGAATCAGTTGGGCCCGGAAATGTTCTCTCTCGATTGGTGATGGTTACATGGGTGTATGCATAAAGATTTGAGTTAAACACTTAGGATTCACTTTAACATTATTGTATATAAGTTAAACTTCGATTTAAATATATAAAGAGAAAAATAGGAATATATAATATAAATATATGTAAATATAAATGTAGGACTGGGCTGCCCAGGAATTAAGCTGATTTGTGGGGAGTCCTAGTTCTAAGTTCTCTGCCAACCCTCTCTCTTTTCCCTCCTTGTGATCTTCTCAGACCATATATAACCGCAGTCCAGACCCTGGACAGCCAGGCTCGAAGGACAGCAAGGCAAGAAACTGTGCTACCTATGTTTCTGCTCTTTGTCCCTCTGTCCTAATCAGACCCAGGACTAATATTTACCTTGTGTACTGCAAACAGGAAATGGGGGAGGGACAGGAGCAGAGCTGGAAGATGGGCAGTGTAGGACCACCAGATGTTCTGGGTTGCCCAGGGCCTGCAGGGTGGGGAGAAGGAGGGGTCATGGTTATTTGGGGATTTGGGTTGGCCCCTGTTCCCAGCCAGCCAGCTGGGCAGCAGGTCCTGGGATATGGGAGGAAATAAAACAAAGGCCCAAGAGGCCCTGGCCCTGGCTCCCCTTAGGCAACCACTATACACAAACACTCTCCCACAGCTCCCCAGACATGCACGAGGGGAAATGGGAACCTCTATCACTGGCTGAGAGGCCGGGGCAAATGTTGGCCATTCCTGCCCCTCTGTGTCCTAGGGCAAGGAGAGCAGTGCTCATCTGACCACACCCCTCTATTTTCTTATATCTGTGTATTGTGGTCACACAAACCTCCCTGTGGGTTTGCATCCATGTATCCACTGATGATTAATCACTTACTATATTTCATGGGATTTACATTCATAATCTCCTTTAGTCCTCATATCAAAGTACTGTTCCCATTGTACAGATGAAGAAACAGAGGCATCCAAAGATTAAAGCAACCATCGCCATGTGTCAGGATTGGAAAGAGCCTTGGAAAGACCTTGTGACCCCACTGGCCCAAGCAGGCCCGTGCACCAGGGAAGGAGGGGCTGGATGACGCTGGTTATACTGGTCTTTCTTTTGTGACTTCCTCCCAGATCATCTATCTCTGGTCCCGGGAGGATCTGTCTTCCCAGAGAGTGGGGTGGACTATCTATTCACTTGTCCCCGTGGCCCTGACCTGCCAACCACTCCCTTTTAGCTGATTTCATGTTAGTTTAACATTAACTCAGAGGGGTCAGGACAAGCCCTCAGAGTCCCAAACCGACACACTATGGCACACGTCCGCGGCCCGTGGCTACCTGGCTGCCTGGCCTTGGCTGCCCTGTTTAGCTTTGTGCACAGTCAGCATGGTAAGGGGCGGGAGGCGGGGGGGTGGGCTTGAAGCTGGGACAAGCTGGCGGACGGGGATATGGGCCCACAGGCTGGGGTCCCCTAGCTTGACAGAGAACACAGGGCCATCTCCCAGGTGGACCTCAGCCTGTGGTTTCCAGCTTAGGGGAGGAGTCTGGTGCTCAGGGCTGAGCAGTGAGTGCTTCTCTCTTGCAATATGGGGAGTGGGCCAGGCGCGACCAACGAAAGGAGGGAAGCTAGCGGGTTGCTGTCAGGCATGCCCTTTCGGAAGGCTGCAAGGCAAGCCAGGCCTGCTTCCGGCTGCCACGAGGGCCAAGACGGCTGCGCTCCCTCAGGCCGCTGTCCCCTTCCTCTCCTACCGCAGTGTTCCTGGACCGGCGGCAAGCACTGTCGCTCCTCCGGCGGGTCCGACGTGCCAACGTCGGCTTCCTGGAGGAGATGCGCAAGGGCAACCTGGAGCGAGAGTGCGTGGAGGAAGTGTGCAACTACGAGGAGGCCTTCGAGGCCCTGGAGTCCTCCAGCGCTACGGTGAGGGAGGGCCAGGCCGTCATGGGGAGGGCCGGAGCCCTTCACACGGGCCAGCTCTAGGACCTCAGATGAGGGGAACGAAGAACATCGCGGCTCTTTAACTGTGATAACTTCATCTCTGGGTCCCATTTTACTGAGCTGCCAAGATGAACAACTTCACCTCTCTTGGAGGTCCTGATGGCTTGTCCCAGGGCCTCTCGGACTTCAGACATCTGTCTACATGGAGCTCCTGGTCCCCATGTCCTCTCGGCTCCAGCTTTTCTGTTAACTCTGTGCCACCCTTGGGGTGTGGGAGCCCTGGGCCTCGGCCTCAGTGTTCCAGGAGCCCTTTTGCAGCCTTTCCCTTCCTTGGGCCTCTGCCCAGGCCCCACTCCCCGGGCCCCACACCCTCCCTTCCCCAGTCTACCCCACCAGGGGTAATCCCTTTTGGGGAGCTCCCCTCTCCTCAGATGCCCTTCTCAGTGGGCTCAGGCTTATGGAAACGAAAGTAGGACACTCTGCCACAAACCTCCCCAGAGGCCGCCCCCCGAGTGACCAGGTCAGGGAAAGAACAAGGTATAAGGAGAAGGCCAAAAAACAAAATGGGGTCCTGCCACAGCCTCACACTCAGCCCTTGTTTTCCAGGATGCATTCTGGGCCAAGTACACAGGTGAGCACTGGGAAGGGTCTGCCTCAGGGAGTCCTGGGGACCCCAGTCAGAGGACATTCTACTCTAGAGAAAGAATCTGGTCCATCCAGTCAGTCATCCCTCCCACCCATCGTTTTTTCTTTCCATCTGTCTGTCCATCTCTCTGTTTCTAAATGTTGTTCTGCCCTTTACTTGAGCCCATCTTGTCCCTATCCGAATCCCAAAGCGTTTCTGGTTTTTTCCAGCTTGCGAGTCGGTGAGGAAAACTCGAGAAAAGCTGGTCGAATGTCTGGAAGGTGAGGAGTTGACGCAGAGGTGGGAGGTCAGCATATGAGGGGGACAGCGTGGGAAAAGTAGGGGCGGGTTAGGAGGTTGCCCAGTGGTGGCAGCACCTGGCAATCTGACATTGCCCTGTTCCTGTGGTTCAGGGTGTATCTTTGCCTGGCTCTGGGCCTGGCAGTCAGTAAGATAATGTTGGAGGAACACGTGAATGAAAGGATAATGAATTAATGTTTAAGGCCTCATTCTCATGAGAGCCCCTGTCTGTGCCAGTCGGTTTTTCCCATGTACCCAGGGCAGCGCTCCAATGATGTCACATTCGTTCCCAAAACCTTGAGTGGCTCCCCATTGCTCCCAGAATAAAGCACCAGCTTCTTAGCATGGTGAACTTTGTTGGTCTTGGCCTTAACCTCCCTTTCTAGCCCTATCTCCCATTGCACCAACCACGAACCCATACCCCCAGCTATTCTGACAGCAATAAACATGTCGAGGTGGTTCTACTTCCTAGCCCTACATTGTCACCTTCCCCTGGAATGTCCATCACAGCCTACCGAAAACCTCCCCATCCTTCAAGGACTAGCTCAAATGCCACCACTGTTAGTGTGACAATAGGCCCAACAACAAAAAATCTTTAATCACTAGCGACACTTTCATTTGTTCAATAAGTTATTCAGTTTTCGCTAAGTCCCTGCTATGAGCCAGGCACTACATCCAGTGTTAGGTGTTTCAAGAAGATCAAGGAGCTCACAATTTCATAAGGAAACAAAAACACAAAACATCAAAGTGATTGCTGGAAAAGTTCTGTTCCAGGTGCCAAGAGAATGCCAGGAGAAGGAGCCTTTAGTTTGCTGACAGAATCAGAGACAGCTCCCCAGAAGAAGTAGAGTTTTACCTGGATTTGTGGGATGTACTGATGAACATAGAGGAGAGCATGCCAAGGCAAAGAAAATAGCATGTGCAAAGGTCCTGAGGCACGAGGAGCTAAAATAACAGGACAGTAGACCAGAGCCATGAAGAGCCACAGAGTCTAAACTCCATGAGGGCAGGAGTGTGGCACCCGTGCCCGGTGCTACCTTGACTATAACTGTCTTATTCATCACTAGTACATGGCACAGTGCCTGTCAGAGGGTCATTACAGGATGGGCGCTCAGTCTATTTGGCAACCACTGGGAAATGGATTGGAGAACTGCTGAGTGCAGAGGAGGTGCTGAGTAAATGCAGGTTAAGGGTCATGAGCCAGGAGCTTGGAGCGGGTGGATAGACAGAGCTTTGCTAAGAGAGAGTGGGGACAAATGCTCGGGGTAAGAAAACTGGGGTCTCCACAGGTAACTGTGCTGAAGGTCTGGGTATGAACTACCGAGGGAACGTGAGTGTCACCCAGTCAGGCATTGAGTGCCAGCTGTGGAGGAGTCGCTACCCACATAAGCCTGAGTGAGTAATGCGCAGGCCTGTGTGCCAGGAGGCTGAGAATGGGGCGGGGGGGTGTGGGGGAGGGGCAGGAGACACTGGAGCGGGTGGTGGTGGGGATGGCCTCCTGCTAAGCAATGTCTTTTTCCAGAATCAACTCTACCACCCACCCTGAGGCTGACTTGCAGGAGAATTTCTGCCGCAACCCAGATAGCAGCAGCACTGGCCCTTGGTGTTATACTTCAGACCCCACCGTTCGGAGGGAGGAGTGCAGCGTCCCTGTCTGTGGTGAGCTGGGGTGATTAGATGGTCCATGGCCGTGGCCCAGGGGTCTTCATGGGGCCTGGAAGCCTGGGATAGAAACCAAGATCCTGACTCCCTTCGGGGGAGGGGAGCGGTAGTCATTTACAACATAGCATATTTGGGCCTGTTAGTGAAGTTAGGAGGCCAGAGAGAGCTGGTTTCCTCCGCTCTCTCCCATCTTCGCTTCCTTATGATCCAGGCTGCGACTCATTCCAGGGATGCTTTCCTTCCTGCTCGAGGCACTCTTCCCTCCAGGAAGCCCTCCCCGACCATTTCAGTCCACGTGCCCTTTTCTGAGCACCGTAGGGCAAGACTCCTATAGTCCAGCCCTGCATGATTCTGTCATTATTATTTCCTGTGATCTGTCAGTTAGCTATAAGCCACAATCATGCCACAAAACCCTCAAAATCACAAACCACGAAAGCTCAGGGGAGTATAGCAATAAGTATTTACTTCTTATTTGCATCAGGGTTGGCTGCGGTGGCACTGCTCATGTGTCTGTGGGGTCCATGATGCCACCTGGGCTTGGCGGGTGGCTTTGCTTCAAACGATGGGTCCAACTGAGCTTGGCTCCTTGTGTGGGTTGGGTCCAGGTCTGCTCTACATGTACTCACTCTGGGGCTGAAAGACACCATCTTCCCGTGGCGATGGCAGGAGTCCCAAACAATGAGCAGAAACACACATGTCTTCAGGCCTAGGCTCAGAACTGGCCTCGTCAGTTCTGCCCACGTTCCATTGGCCAGAGCAGCAGCACGGTCAAGGTCAAGGGGTGGAGAAAGCATGCCGAAATTGACCTACTGCTTTATGTAGACATCCTTAGCCATCCCAACGATATTTCCTGCTGTGCCTTTATGAAAACCCAGAATCCTTCTTTAAAAACTCCAGGCAGTCACTGCCAACAGTTTATAGGTAGCACTGTAGTAGATTACAGGAGGTGAAACCTGGTTACTATCTCCAGCTTATCATGCACCAGTCATGATGAATATTTTGTTAAAATCGCTCAACGACCCTGCAAGAATGGCATTAGCAACCTCCTTCACAGGCAAGCAAACTGAAGCACAGAGAGGTGAAGTTGCCGGAGGTCATACAGGAAGGAAGCTGCGAGGCAGGGGTTCAAATCCTGACTGTCTGGCTCCACGTATGGTCCCTGCCACTCTGCTCCCTTACCTCCTCACCCACCAGGCCAAGGGGGTGTCACTGTGGCGCTGACCCCACGCTCCAAAGGCCAAACCGTGAATGCGTCACCTCCATCTGAGCCGTGTGTCCCTGAGCGTGGCCGGCATTACCAGGGGCGCCTGGCGGTGACCCTGTTTGGGGCCCCCTGCCTGGCCTGGGACAGCCAGCAGGCCAAGGCCCTGAGCAAGGACCAGGACTTCAGCCCGGCTGTGCCGCTGCTGGAGAACTTCTGCCGCAACCCAGACGGGGACGAGGAGGGCGCGTGGTGCTACATTGGCGAGAAGACTGGCGACTTCGAGTACTGCGACCTCGACTACTGTGGTGAGAGGGCAGGGCTGGCGGGCCTGGGACAGGTGGCAAAGCCCGGCGGGAACAGCAGGAACAGCGCCTTCCCTAATCTAAGGCTTACCACGTAGCCCCAGGAGTGCGCTCATGACAGCCTTTCGTTACCCAGGGAGGAGTAGGTTCGGTCCCTGTTTCACCTGGCGGTGACGTTGCCAGGTGCGCCTGCGCTCTTAATCTCCACATCGGAAGGTGTCCCAGGCCGGGCGGTGGCTTGGGGAGGTCTCGGGCCCCGGCAAGGAATGGCCCAGCCCTGTCCCAGCTTTTGCCGCGGTCCCTGCAGAGGAGCCGATAGATGCGGAGACCGGCGACGAGCTGGGCGAGGACCCGGACGCGGCCATCGAGGGGCGCACCACCACCGAGGACTTCCAGCCCTTCTTCGATGAGAAGACCTTCGGCGCCGGGGAGGCAGGTGAGGCGGCGGGCGCGCGGCGCGGCCGCGGGGCGGGGGCTGCGCTCGGCCGCTCAGCGCCCGGCTCGCTCTGCAGACTGCGGGCTGCGGCCTCTGTTTGAAAAGAAGTCGATAGAGGACGCGACGGAGCAGGAGCTGCTGGAGTCCTACGTCGAAGGGCGCATCGTGGCGGGCCGGGACGCGGAGAAGGGCCTGGCGCCCTGGTGAGTCCCTGACGCGGTGCCGCCATCACTGTGCCGCAGCCCTCGCCCCCAGCCCCGGGAGACTTCGCTTCCCTCGGACGCCTAGGTTCAGGGGCACCGCGAGCCAAGCGTCGGCGTCTCATCCAGCCCTTTTCAGATTGGGTTTATTACTTCTCACGTGCAGAAAGCCATGCTGAGGCTCAGTTTAAGTGATGCTGCTAGTGGGTCGCACAGCAGGACTCGAACCCAAGTCCACTGACCCCAGAGCTGTGCTAAGCTGCGCAGGTCTGGACTGGGGGCAGTGTGCAAAAAGCAGGAGGCAGCCCCTGGCTGTCACGTGGGTGCCCCAGTCCCCAAGGGTGCCAGGTCAAGCTGGCGTCTGGGCCAGCAGGCAGCTCTGTCCAGTTATAGTTCTTAAATCTGGGACTTTCTGCTTTCTAGGGTGGGTGGTAGAGCAGCTCCCCAGCTCTAATGCTTCCCATTCCCCCTGCCAGGCAGGTGATGCTTTTCCGGAAGAATCCTCAGGAGCTGCTCTGTGGGGCCAGCCTCATCAGTGACCGCTGGGTCCTCACTGCTGCCCACTGTCTCCTGTACCCGCCTTGGGATAAGAATTTCACTGAGAATGATCTTCTGGTGCGCATTGGCAAGCATTCCCGCACCAGGTACAGCATGGGGGGACCAGGGATGTCTGGCAGGGGTCTGAGTTCTCTAGAGTGACTCTGAGGGGCCGTGGTGGCTCTGGGGCATGTGGGAGATGTCTGTCCCTCAGTAGAAACTCCAGCAGTCTCTGCTGTAGAGTCCATTCGGCCATGTCCTGCCCTTGTCTCAGGGTTGCGGTCAGAAAAACCGACTTGCAGAGAGTGAAATCCTGGCCTGCCCCTAGCTCTCCACCAGACACCAGGACATGGCCCAGGTGTGACTTCTGAGTAGAGGCTGTTCGTGTCATGGCCTACAGTCTGTGTCCCTTCCCCATCTTCAAGGGGTGTTTGACTCCAAAGCTTCTTCCAGGACAACTGCCAGGGAGCTGCCGGGTGCCACTTCACTGGTGACCTGCTGGTCACCCTGACTCCCAGACCTTGAAGGCAGGCAGTTTTTTTCTTCAGGGGACTGCTGCCCCAGGGAACTCACCGGGTGGCTTATGGCCTCTCCTCTCCTCTGCTGGGGTCTGCCCAGGTATGAGCGAGGCATTGAAAAGATCTCCATGCTAGAAAAGGTCTACATCCACCCCCGGTACAACTGGAGGGATATCCTGGACCGCGACATCGCCCTGCTGAAGCTCAAGAAGCCCATCTCGTTCAGCGACTACATCCACCCTGTGTGCCTCCCTGACAGGCAGACAGCAGCCAGGTGGGGTGGCCAAGTGGGGCGGCTGGGGGGCCGTTAGCGGAGGGGCCTGGAGTGAGTTCTGGGCCTGACTTGCCCTGTGTAGGCCTTGCAGAAGTTCCTTCCCTTCTCCAGGCCTCAGTTTCTTGCAGAAAACCGAGAAGTTCTTTTTGCACTGGTGGTTGAGATTCGGATCTTTAAGGGGTGGTGCTGCAGCCAGAGGCTCCTGGAGGAGTTGGTTCTCACTAGGTTTGTCTCCCTTCCCCAAAGGTTGCTCCAGGCTGGATACAAAGGGCGGGTGACCGGCTGGGGCAACCTGAAGGACACATGGACAGCCAGTGTTAGCGATGTGCAGCCCACTGTCCTGCAAGTGGTGAACGTGCCCATCGTGGAACGCCCAGTCTGCAAGGCCTCCACCCGGATCCGCATCACTGACAACATGTTCTGTGCTGGCAAGTCCCCTGTGGCTCGGCAGGAGGGGACAGCAGGGCCTCGGGGTTGGGTGGATAGAGACACGTTAAGAGCACAGACGTGTTCAAGTCCTGGCTCCAGTCACTTATGAGCGATATGACTTTGGGCAAAGTAACTTAACTTCTTGGAGGCTCAGTTTCTTTCTCTGTAAAATGGAGATAAAAGCCTCTGTTCCAAAAGGTTCTGTGAGGGTTCAACGAGACAGTATATAAAGTGTTAGGTGTGGTGCTGGTTGATAATTTGTATGTGTGAGCCCAGATAGCTGCAGGAGGTCATGGGGCAGGAAAAGCCATTCATTCATTCAGTTATTTAACTAATATTTATTGAGTGCCTACTGTGATCTAGACAGTATTCCAGGGTGTACAACAAGGACCCAAACAGACGATGCCTGTGTCCTTGGAGAGCTTCCTTCCTAGAAGTAGAGAAAGTTAATAAACATTTAGAATAGCAATCCCTGCTAGGAAGAAAAACGAAGCAGAGTAAGGGAGAAAGAGATGGGGACAGGGGTGATCTAAACAGAGTGGCTGGAGAAGGCCTCTCTGAGAAGGTGACGTTTGAGCAGGGACTGGAAGAAGTAAAGGAGTGAGCCAGTCTAGGGGCAGTGCGCTCCAGGCTGAGGGGAGAGCAGGTGCAAAGGCCCTGGGGTGAGAGCGTGCTTGGTGGGTCTGAGGAAGAACAGGGAGGCCTGAGTGGCTGGAGTGCAGTAAACACAGTCTCAGTTTGCGGTTTATTCTTCTTGTGTTTCTTTTTTTGCACAAATGAGCAGACATGCATATTATTTCCTTTTTCCTCACGACAGGGTAGCATACCATAGCTATTCTTTTGTACTTTGCTTTTTTCACTTTACGTGTCCTGGAAATTCACTCCATATTGGTTATAGAGTTCTTTCTCATTCTTTAAAAAAATTTTAATAGCCACATTATCCTTCTTGGAAATTCACTCCATATTGGTTATAGAGTTCTTTCTCATTCTTTAAAAAAATTTTAATAGCCACATTATCCTTCGTTGTGTGGATATATCCATATTTTATTCAGCCATTTCCTGTGTATGGACATTTAGATTGTTTCCTGTATTTTGAAGTCAAACATCTCTTCATATGCTTAATGACCATTTTTATATCTTTTTTTGAATTGTCTGTTCACTTTTAGCCCATTTTTTGTCCCTTTCCCATAAAATTTTAAGTTCTTCATATATCGATATTATTAGCCTTTATTTGTGATGTATGTTGCAAATATTTTCTCCCAGTTTGTTTTTTAACCTTATATATTTTTTTGCCACTCAATTAAAAATTTTTATGTAGTCAAATTTATTAATATTTTATTTTATTGCATCAGGATTTTCCGTCAGTTAGAAAAACCTTTCTTACACTCAGGTAGTAGAGAAATTCACTCATGTTTTCTTTTAGTACTTGGTTTCATTTTTCTTAGATCTGAGTCATTTGGACTTTATGCTTGTATACGATGCGAGATACGGATCAAATTTATCTTTCTCCAAATGGCTAACCAGCTATTGCTACACCATTTATTTAAAACTCCATCTTTGCCGTAATGATTTCAGATGTCATCTTCATCTCATCTGTACTCAAGTCTGTTTTTAGTCGAAGACATTCTGTTTGTTTTTTCTGGTCTGTTGTCTATTATATTAAAACACTGTCTTGTTTTAATTATAGAGGCTTTGGAGTATATTTTAATATCTGGTAGGGCTTGTTGTCTCTTAGTTTTTCTTTTCCAGCGTTTTCCTGGAAATGATTGCATGTTTGTTTTTCCATATGAACTTTGGCATCAACTTGTCTAGCTCCCAAGGCTTGTGGGTATTTTTATTGGGATTATGTTAAATTTAGAAATTTAGGAACAACTGACATCTTTTTGCTGTTGAGTTGTTTTATCTAAAAGCAAGAAATGTCTTCTCATTCATTCAGGTCTATGATGTATCTTTTCAGAGTGATGCAATAATATGTTATGATTATTTTCTGTGCGGCACCATATTTTATATATTTGTGTTTTTGTTCTTTTTATTTTTCTTGAGTAAATTCACTAAGGGTTACAAAAAACAAACAAAAGATATCTAGGAATTTGACTTATGAGGCCTATTGTTTTTCAATTCCGTACCTTGTTAATTTGTTTTTATCTTTAAAGTTTCTTTCTTGTGCTTTCTTTTGGTTTACTTCGCTGTCCTCTTTCTAGTCTTTAAAGCTGACAGTTTGATTTATTTTTTAAAGTTTTGAGTAGGGCTGTGCCTTTTCCTCTGTTCATAGACAACACTATGTAGTGTTTTCATTATTGTTTTTTAGAAATCCTATAATTTCAGTTTGTATTCCTCTTTCACTCAAGAGGAATAGGTAGTTTTTAACTTTTCAGATGGAGGGCCCTTTTGTATTTTGATTTTTGTTAATAATTTTGAGTTTCACTACATTAGATCTGAGAGTGTTGTTTGTAATATTTCTATTTTATGGAACTAATTTTTTTTAAGAAAACTGTTTAATTTCTGTGAATCAGCTTTATGAAAAGCTATCAGTTCTGTGAATATTATACATGTGCTTGAGGTGTGTAGGTGTGTTCTCTTATTCATGTGTAAAGTTTGATATATATTCATAAACAAACCTTAACACTTGTCATTTGGTTCATTTAATATTTTCAGTTCATTGGATCAGCTTTATACTGAGTTTGGTGTGTTAAATTCTATTAATGCATTTCTATCTGTCTCCTTGCTTTGCTTCTAGTTTATTTATTTATTTTTTTAACTTTATAAACATGGTTGCTGTGTTACTTGGTGCAGATATTCATAACTGTTATTTATTCATGGTGAATTTTGGCTTTTAGCATTAAAAGTGTTCTTTGAAGTATTTTCAATTTCAGGATTACTATCCCTGTTCTCTCTGTTTCCATTAGCTCAACATACCATTGCCCATCTCTTTAATTTTAGCCTCTCTAAATCAGTTTGTGTTATGTATAGCATAAATGAGTCTTGTTACGTAAGTCAAATTAAAAATCTTGTTCTTTTTAAATAAGTCCATTCATAATGATTGGTATAATTGAATTAGTATTGTCATATTATTTTGTAATATTTGTATTTCATTTGTTTTTTCTCTGATTTTTTAATATATATATATATTTGTGGTTTTGTTCTCTTTTTCTTGAGTATATATATATATATATTTTTTTTTTTTCTTGAGTTTATATATCTATATAAAGGTTGGCATTTTTGTTCTGATTATCTTTGGACTTACATCTCTTTGAAATGCCCTTAGTTCCTTATTTTCTTATATGACTTTTTAATTGTAACTCCTACCTATTGGCTATACGATCAATGAATTTCCTTTCCTTTCCTTTCTCTTCTCATATTTTTAGCTGCATTTTTTCCTACGCATCAGAACACTTAATCAATCCTTTTGTTTAAACATTCATCTCTTGGTTGGGTGAAGCTCAATATCTGCTAGTAGATTCTTCAAGAAGGGTTTTGAGTGTAGAATTTCCTGAGTTCTTATATAATTGATTTTCTGTAGCCTTGACACCTGATGGTCAGCTTGGTTGCGTATGAAATCTGTGGTTCACATTTTCCTTCCTCGACTTTTTGAAAATATGGCTTTATTTTGGGTTGCTTTGTATGTTGTTTTTGAAAAGTCTGATGGCAGTATAATTTTTGGGGCCTTGTAAGGTATTTGCTCTTTTT
The DNA here is from genome assembly GCF_014176215.1 of Rousettus aegyptiacus. Taxonomy (NCBI): domain Eukaryota; kingdom Metazoa; phylum Chordata; class Mammalia; order Chiroptera; family Pteropodidae; genus Rousettus; species Rousettus aegyptiacus. The sequence continues at coordinate 108,500,993 of NW_023416308.1, forward strand.
GCTTGGAGGCCTTGAGGGTTTTTCTTCATCTTTGAAGTCTGTTTTATTAGGATATGTCTCACATTGAATGTTTCAGGTCAATGTTGCCAAGTGCCCAATGGATATAGGAACATTCGATCTTATTTCTGTGAAGTTTTCTTTGATTATATTATAAATATTGGATCTGTTTCATTATTTTGTTTTTCTTCTCAAATTTCTTTGGTCTGAGGAGTTCCATTTCAACCACTTTTTGCTTGGTATTTCTTCCTATTGCTTTGTCCATTTATTTTTGATTTTTAATTTCGAAGTAAAGGTGTTTTGTCACATCCCAAAAATTTACTTGAGGAAATTCAATTCAGTTTCAGTTTTCTTTTGTTTCATGGTTGTGTTTTGGGGAGAATTTTTATTAGCTGAGATGTTTTTACTTATTCAATTACAGTTGACATTCAATATTATTTTATATTAGTTTCAGGTGTATGGCATAGTGGTTAGACATTTATATAATTTATGAAGTGATCCCCCTGATCAGTCTCGTATCTACCTGGTACCATAGTTATTACAATATCATTGACTATATTCTATATGCTATACTTTACATTCCCATGACTATTTTGTAAGTACCAATTTATATTTCTTAATCTCTTCCCTTTTTTAACCCAGCACCCCTAAACCTCCTCCTGCCTGGCAACCATCAGTTTGTTCTCCATGAGTCTGTTCCTGTTGTTCATTTATTTTGGTCTTTAGATTTGCATATAAGTGATACCATATGGTATTTGTCTTTCTGTCTCTTATTTCACTTAGCATTAATACCCTCTAGGTCCATACATGTTGTCACAAATGGTAAGATTTTATTCTTGTTTTTTTTTTTTTTTTACGGCTGAGTAATATTCCATTTATGTATGTACGTACTGAGGTGTGTTTATTCTTTTTTCTTCCTGTAGTCTCTTTGTATGGGTATATTTAGTTTTTGTCTATTCATTTTGTAGATTTGGGGTTATTTACAAGGTTTATATTTCAATTGCACTCGCTTCTTTTATTTGATATTTTTCCATCATCATCGCCACATAAGTTTTACTATTAGGTATACAATTAGATACATTAAATTGAAGTTGGGTGTTCTCTGTATCCCAGTTCTGTTAAAGGTGTGGTTTTTGTGTGGCTTCCATTGTTCTTCATGTTATTCTGCATTGTTTGTGGAGGATATGTGGGGAAATTTGGATAAAGGCTGCCGCCATTATCCTCAGCTACCTGTTAAGTCTAACGTTTATTTTTTTAAGATCTTCTGCCTGACGGGTGGAGAATGTAGGCGGGCAAAAGTAGAACTAGGAAAACTAGTAGTTCGGGGTAGAGGTGTAGGTGAAGCGACCAGGGGTAGAAGTGGTGAGAAGTGTTTGGGTTTGGGATACGTGAAGAGAGAGCTGACAAGATTTGCTAAAGGATGGGATGTGTGGGGTGCGCAAACGACAAGAATGACTAGCAGGCATCCAGTGGACACTCGCCAGTGTCTTGAAGGGGAGTAGCTGGAATATGAGCTATGCTCCTGAGTACCACTGTTCTCTCTTAAGGTTACAAGCCCGATGAAGGGAAACGAGGGGACGCTTGTGAAGGTGACAGTGGGGGACCCTTTGTCATGAAGGTAAGCTAGCTTCTCTAAAGGCCAGGAGCTAGTGGGTAGATCTAGGGAGTGGGGTGGGTATGGAGAAGCCCCCGTTTTCAGAAATAGTTGCCTGAGCGAGTAACACTGACAGTACCTTGGACTTGACTGTTCGAAACCCCTTGTTTCTTCCTCAGAGCCCCTTTAACAAACGCTGGTATCAAATGGGCATCGTCTCATGGGGTGAAGGCTGTGACAGGGATGGAAAATATGGCTTCTACACACATGTGTTCCGCCTGAAGAAGTGGATACAGAAGGTCATTGATCGGTTTGGAAGTTAGGGGGCCACCCACATTTCAGGCTCCTCACTGCGAAATCACAGAAAGCAATCCGGTGAAAGAATTATTTTTGTTGTTTGTTCCCCAAACTGTAGTTCTCAATAAAGACTCTATCTCTAAACCTCAGTGCTCCCAGCACTGTTCATGGGCAGCTCAGGCAAGGCCAGTACCACTACTGGATAAAGAGGACTTAATAGAATCCACTACCCCTAGATCAGGGCCAGGTGAGAGGTGAGATATATTTACAAATGTACCTTATCACTTGTTATTTAGGTCACTTATATCCTTATTTTCACTTCATTTGATCTGTCTGGTACAGCTATTCCTGTTAGGTGCATTTAGTCTCAGGGGGATGTAGGTATTACAGCCCACGGCAGGTGTGGAAGCGAGTTTCAGCTGGCACGGAATGTTAATCGGTTGGTAACCACCCAAAGGACTGTGTTCAGAAGGGTCAGCCCTGAGCTTGGAGCGGAAGAGTAAAGCCTGAATGTCTGCCATGGGGATAGGACAGAGGAGTGGAGCATGGATGCCATGTGGTTACCATTCCTAGCCTAGGTCTTCAACTAAGATCTTTAAACTTCATGGTTTAATGCAGGCAGGGACCTCAGGTAGGTACCTTTAACCCCAGCCCTTTCTCTTTTTGCTTCCTTTCCCACTTTCCTATTTTCAATACATTGGGTAACAGAATTAGGACTGAGTTCCTTGCCCTCATTCTTTGGTTCTGGTTGACTAGAAAGCAGGGTAAAAACTGGGAATTCAGTGAGCTTGCAGGAAGTTGGCAGCCCAGAGCTTTAACCAGAGCAGGGAGAAGGGATTAGGAATTACAACACCCCGAATCTTTTTAAACGAGGGCGCACGTTCTCACAGGACTGTGTCCCTCCAACACAGCTGTCAGCATTGTAAGCTCTGGGCACTTTGGTTTTTCATGTTAGTTGTGCTAATTCTAGACCCAAGCACAGCCATTATTTCTAAATATGTTCTATAGCAGTGAACTCCTCCATCCTCCCTTCAGTGAATGCCTATTCCCATGCCCCTCCCAGAAGGGTGAGAGGCAAGTTTAATTTCAGGCTGTGTAGGGGCCACCTGAAAATCACGACTGGAAGCAAGAGAGGATTCATTTTCCATCAACTTTACCTTTTCCTCAACTGCTATTCAAAAAATGAAGTCTACAAAAATTCCTTTGAACTTAATTATTGCCCAAAAAGTCTCCCATCTGAATTGAGAACCTTAGCACTGAGGTGTTTCTGACTGGAAAGAGGCCCTGTGGAACTGATTCCAGAGGTGACTCCTCAGTTCACTTTCTGGTCCTCACACAGACTGATGGGAAGCAGCTGTTAGTCTGGACTTAAGACTGATAACAAGGCAGGAAGCCCCTAAGAACTCCTGTATTCCTTTAGGCTAATGACTCCAAACAGGTCACCACCATCCCTGGGCACAATCTCACGTACATTTTGGAAGCAAAGTGGCAGGAAGCCAAGAGCTCCTTGGAACCACAGTTATAATGGGAGAAAGCTATGACAAAAACCTCAAAACTGGGAAGAATGAGGCTTCGTGCTTCCTTATGAGCTGCATGAAGAGAGCAGGACAGGCAAGTTCCTCCTGCTCCCAAGGAGTGAGAGGCGGCGCCCCTTAGGTAGGCATCTGAACTTTCCGCCTGGCCGGGTACTCAGCTAGTCCCAAGAACAGGTGACAGAAAGCTGCCCAACACTCACAGATATGGAACATCTTGGGAGACTGGTATAGTTAATGCAAACTTTATTTATAAACTTTATTTATTTAAATTAGTTGTATCATGCCATGCATTCATACAGAACACAGTGACCCTTCTGGGCTACAGGGAGAAGAGTTCACAAACTCAAAGGAAAACTATTAAGAGTCCCTAATAGTTAAAAGCTAGGAAAGATTAGGACAACTTTACAAATGAGCAATTAGAAAGAAAGAAAAAGGATATGGAAACTAGTCTGAGCTGAGGGTAGCTGTTTACAAGTCTGTACACTAAACTAATACACAGACAGTCTTCTAGAGAGGCAGATGCTCACGGAGAAGCAGAGTATGTACAAACACCTGTGCCACGATGACTCCTCCCCAGATCCACGGTATGATACATACAACCAGTCCGTGTACACCAGGCCCACCGAGGCCACTCTGAACTACAAGGACTCTAGTAAACTAAAGCTGCAGGGGCTGGGAAGTGGGCAGCTTCATTTGCGACTGCTCTTTATTCTCTCCAGTCTTTTTTTCAAGTCATCAATGTTAGCTGTGGAGGAGGAGGATGTGGTCACAGTTCCTGAAGAGTGGGTCTGGTTAGAATCCAGGTCTGAGTGCTGGTGCTGCTCCCGTGACTCCCGGAGCTGAGATAGTTTGCTATGCAGCATGTCTGTGGAAGAGGCGACAGTAGGAACTGCTGGTTTGGAGAGCAAAGAGGTCAACGGAGGTCGGTCATCTTGCTGTTGAGAAAAGAAGAGACATTGTCTAACCAGGTTAAGAGGCGGCTCTGGAACAACATATACTAAAACTGGGCCACTTCTCCGGGCTAGCCTGTCCCTGACCTGCTTGTCACTGCCCCAACTTCCCCAACCCAGACAGATGGAAAGGAGCAGTACCTTTGTATTGTCCAGGCCACATCGCTGTCGGAGGATTTTTAGCCTTTCCAGGTAGACAGAGGGTCCCACCTCTTCTCCATTTGTGTTACCTATGGAGGACACTGTGCTTGTGGCGGGCACACATGTGACCTCCATCTGAGAAGAGATGCCTAGAAATGTAGAAAGAATATTCAGATATACACGCAGCCCACTTCTAGTTTGCCCTCATTAATCTGCCATCATAGGATGATTTGGGGGCTGGAAGATCACCACTGTAATTGAAGACTTAAAAATCCACAAGAATCCACCTGGAGCTAGTGATAAAGGTATCTGAAATATACGAGATAAGCTTAGTGAGAACTTCAAGAATTGATACAGAAGAGCAGGTGCAAGATGGGCCATCCGCCTACATCCTGGGCTATGCAGGGCTGTATACCTAAAACCCCACAGCTGACCTGAGCGATCCAAAAAGCCACTCCTGAGTATATGGTCAGGGCCTGACTGAAGAACCTAAGGATTTTAAATGTTGGCAAGAATTAGACCAGGTTCGGACCAGGTGACACAGGGGAAAGTTCTTATTCAAACGGGGGAGGACAGCAAGGAGCCCAAGGCTCCAGTATATTCATGAGGAAAAAAACTGAGGTGTCCAACGAACACCCAAGGAAGGGCTAGATTCTGGAGCATCTGTAACCCTCAGCACTGAGATCGACATTCTAGTAGAAGAAGGGAAAACCAAAAGAATCCATTGCAGTTCCTAAGCTTCTCAGAAGAAACAATGGCAATATTAGGGCATTTAAAATACCCAATTTGATATCAATGAAAATATTACATAAGACAAAAATATCAAGCACTTAGAAGATACATTCCTTCATTGTAAACAGAAAAGTAAAACAGATTACTATGGGGAAAAAGGAATCCTTCGCTGTAGATGAGGCGAATACCCTGAGAGGGTGAAAAATGAGTGAAGAATGATGTAAAAGCTGCAGTAATGGATGCTTGAACACGTTAAGCACTCGGTAGTGGGGTCACAGGCTGGTGTTATACATGTGCTGTTTAGGTCAAAAGCATCACTCAAATATTGAACGTCGCCAGAAAGGGCTTTGGAAATGAGAAAAGGAGATCCTACCTGATTGACCCACCCCCAGTACATCTGCATGGGGCATGCTATTACACATTCTGCTTTAAAAATACCTCTTCAAGAGTTAACGACAAACAAAAATGACTTAAGAGAACATAAGTGAAGCTTAAGCCTAGCAAGATACGTGGTTTCATGGGCAAACAAGCCCTAGAAGGTAGGAGCAGGCAGAGTAGTTGACCGCCCCTGCACTCGGAAAGACAGGAACGCAGGGCAAATGTGTGAGCTCTGCTCTGCACCATGAGCGGGCCCTTTGTAGCTGCGTCTTTCCTTCTGCCTCTGGATCCTGTGAGCAGTAATTCTCAGATACTGGCTTTTTCACCGTGGGAACATGAACGTTTCAGCTTAACATTAGGATAAGCATTCATTCGTATCATTCAACAAATACCTACTGCATGTTCACTATGTGCCAGGCAACAAAACAAAAATCTTTACAAAATTCTAGCAGAGACAGACATTAAGCAACCTAATGAATACTACATTATATATGTTGGAGGCGGCTAAGTGCTAAGGGGAGAGGAGTAGGCTAGAAGTCTGAGATAGTGGTATTTGGACAAAGACTTGAAGGAGGAACGGGAGCTAGCTACAAGGCTGTCTTGGGGACGAACAATCTACACGTGGAAATGGCCAGTGCAAAGGCCCTAAGAGGGTGTGTGTCTGGTGTGTTGCAGGAACACCAAAGGGGCTGGAGTGGAATGAAAATCAGGGAGAGAGAAGCAGGGGCTGAGGTTTTAGAGGTACGGGGGGAGGCGGAGGGGCTTGTAGACTTTCGTAAGGCTTTTTGCTTTTGCTGAAAGGGAGAGCCTTGGGAAAATGAGAAGTGTTGTTTTGATGCTATGTGTGGAAGTGAATATAGGAAGGTGGGAGTGGACGTAGAGATCAGACAGGAGGAGCGTGCTACTACAATTCAGGGGAAAGAGGATATTCAGACTATGGTAGTGGTGGTGAAGGTGATAAGTGTGGGTGGATTCTGCATACAGTCTGTAGGTAAAGCCAAAAGGATTTCCTGACAGAGAGGAAGAGAAGGCTCAGAGTAAATGAAAAGGATGACGTTAACATCAACTGAGAATGCAAATGGAGGTTTTGGGCGAATAGTAAGAGCTTAGTCTTCAACATGTGGAGTTTACGATGTCTACCAGAGACCCAAGTGAAGATGTCATGCAGGATATGCAAGTTGAGATGAGGAAGGACGTCTGAGCTGGACGTCACACATATGGGACAGCAACATTAAGAGTTCAGGGGCAGGAAGAATCAGTCAGAAGAGAAGCCCAGGAGGAATAGCGAGCGAGGTGGGCGGAAACCAAAAGAGCAGGTGAACCAGAAGCCCTGGCGAGAAACTGTTTCAAAGGCAGAGAACAATGCCATTGTCAAACACTGATGATGGGTCAAGGCAAGTGACAGAGTTGACCACTGTCTGTAGCAATGTGGCCATCATTGGTGACCATTCAGTACTAAGGTGCATGGTTATAAATTTAAACCAATCAAAATCCCCAGTTCCTGAGCTGGAAGCTCCTTGGAGCTTATTCCTTGAGCTACCAGAGGAAGCATTACCTGTTGAAGTGGGAATACGGCCTTTGCCCTCCCTCTCCATCTCAATCACCCGAAGGCCTCTCTCAACATAGCTCTGGAAGAACTGTGAGGAATTTTTCAAAAATGGTTCGATGTCAGCATCTGAATATTTCTTCTTATATTCATATAACTCTGCTAGGCCCTGGTTAACAGAACAAGAAAGGCGGGGATGGATGTTAGTTTTCCATAAAGCAGATCCCCATTTGGTTCAACCCTTGCCCTCTCACCTCTTTAGTATTCTCTTTAGAGCCAATCTTCTTAAAAATCTCAGCTAAGAAATCATTCACTTTGGCCTTTGATGATTTTTCATCCTGAATAGTAGAAAGACAAGGAAGGATTGGCTGGTTAGACTTGAGTTATTAATTAGGAACGAATGGTTGGATAAGAACTGAAAATATCTCAAAGTCCGACCTTCCTGGTATGTTTTAGCAGATAACGGAAGGATCTACACTCCAGGGTCTGTAGCGAGCCACTAGCATCCTGGACTACTGAATGTCTTCAGTCTCAGGTTGTCAACTATACTTGATGGGAAGGACCTGGCCCATTCCTCCCTAATTAAATAGCGCTCACAGTGGATTTACCTGGCAGCCAATGCTTTAGGCACAGACACAGAAACCTTTCTTAGGGACCAAGAACCACATAGTTATAGTTTATATTTGAAATTTTCAAGGTGCACACGGTTACAGCACCACAGCAGGAGAGTGACAGGAACAATCCCTGAGCCTTCACCTTAGGCCCTCAGGCAGATAGGCTCCAGTGGTCTTTGACAAGATCACTTCTGCACAATCTCACCTCCCTCAATCTTTAAAGCCAGGACACTCACGATTCGAGATGCTCCCTTTTCTGTTTCCTTATCGGACTTGCTCCCGGTCTGGTCCATACTGTGCTTCATCATCCGGCAGAGGTGGGCCTCCAGCTCAGACTCGTTCTTATTGTCAATCATTGTTAGGTGGTCTAGGATCTGAGGGAAACACATGCACATTCAAATGGCACCAATGCCATTTCCATCAGGTTCTCTCAAATTCCCTCAGGGACTGGATGCTGTTCTCACTCACCTTGGGCCCTTTTAATTTGCATAAAGTGTGCAGTAGCGTCTTTAGGGTCCTTATGGGAAATTCACTTTTGCATTGCTTCAGTTTCTCTTTGGGGAAGACCTTCATGAAAATGTGTATATCCAGGAGAATTCTGTCCAGATTAATGCTGTTGATGGTATCAGGCAACAGCCGAACCATTCTCCAGAGACACTATTGAAAAAAGAAACAAAAGTTAGAAGGAGTAACTGAAGAATGAGGATCATTTCTGTCACCATTCATCTTAAGTCCAGAGATATAAATGTGGTACATCTTATCTTTTAGGTGTGGCTGGTGAAAGTGAATGATTTTACTCACTTCAACCATGTCACTGGCTAAAATATAACAAGTCATTCAAGTCATTTCCACTCCTCCCTTCCACTCCCCAGAGACAAGGGCCTTAAATCTGAAGAAAATGTGGAAATTCTGTCTCGGGTTTGCTGGGTTCATACTGCTTACCCAAATCTAACAAAAGACGACAAAATATTTTACACTTCCTACAGGGTTAACAACAGTTATGGAAATGTTCACTTGGAATTCTTCCATCAAAGCCAAAATATTTCAAGGCTATATATATCGTTTTCTCAAAAAGCAATGAAGTTTCCTTTGATTCTAGGAGAACTGGTGAATTATTTACAAAATAGCTCTTCCTTTTCACTGAGACCAGGAATTGTTTAGGCCTGACTAGGACTATAAATTGGAGGAAGGGAAAATAGAGACTAACTATATTTTTCAAATGTGTCTTTGTTGATTCATCTATGTCTAGTTCCAATACCTCTTTCTCGATACTTTAATAAAGTTTTGCATCTCTGAAAGAAAAGACATCAAATTGTTTCAACTTTACCTTCATAACAAGCTCTGAGAATTTTGGAGAACTGGCTGTTGCTAGCAGGCTGTCTTGGAGCAAAACAAGTAGGGCACTAGAGGAAAAAACCAGTAGCATTAATAACTTGCAAACCTGCATTCCAATTCAAATCAGTAACTGAAAAGCCAAGTGTAAATATTCTCTATTCATCTAATAAATTGAGAGCTCATGGATCAAGAACTGTCTTTGACATCTGATTATTATGAAAATAAACATCGATCATTTAAGCTTCATAAATTACCACTTGGTTAATGGTAAAGCTTGTCACTATTTTTCATTGTTACTGGTAGCTGAGAAAGAAAGAAATTTACATGAGAAGAGGTAACTGACAAACTTTATAGTCCTATTCTAGAAAATTCATGATATTAGCTGGCTTACTGAGTTGATACTAGTTTTAGCTCTTGTCCAGGCTGGAATATTTTTGGTTCTTGAGGAAAAGAGTAATAAATCGACTTCTTGGGCAAATCTAAAATTATAACTGATCTAGGGTCTTCTGGGTAGATACAAGAGAGACTGTCCTAGGCTGTAATGCTGAGAGTACAGATAGATATACCTCAGGATGTTGGTCTGGTCTGACTTCTCCAAAACCTTCACCACCAAGAGGTTCACAGAGCGGATCACCTGTTGTCCTTCTTCCAGATCCTCAATCCGAGAATCCAGCATTAAGGTGATGAGGCCGTGCATCAGGTCTTTCAAGACTCCAGTGGAGGCCTCCCGGGCCAGGCTCTCTATCTGAAACAGCTACCCAATCGTAATTGTGTTAGAGAAGTAATGGAACTCAATATCCGAAGCAAGTAAGATAAACATGGGTGGCTATTCTAGTGAATAATTATATTGTATTAAATTCAGAGTATTAGAAAAAATAAAAAATCACACTTCTTCCAAACTCTAATAGCCATAATTAACTGGTGTGCTTCCTTCCTGTTATAAAAACATTTTTACTGTAAGCAGCTATATGTGAAAAGCCAGGTAGGGCCCACCATGCCTAATGAAGAAACTGGCAGGAAGCAGAATTCTAGGTAGTGTGTAAGCATTCTACTTTGCATTCTAACAATAAGGTAAGCTGGAGTGTCGCCCAACATCCAATGGGAGTAGTCAGAACATGCATGTACATTTCTACAAGTGACATAGGACTTACTGGAACATCTACACTGATTCAGGCTTTAGAACCAGGGCAGAATGAGAGACTGAAGGTAAGCATGTAATCTGCAGAGATGCTCTTACCGAAATCATGTTGCCAATGATACAGCTATACAACTTGATGATCTCATCCTTCTCCAATTTCTCATCTGCCATATGTGTGTTGTAGATGAGTCTTAGCTGCATGAATGTGGCTATCAGAAACTGATCAATATGGCCAGACATAGCTTCGGCTTTGTCTTCCTGTCTTAGGACCTCATCGATCTGACAACAAAAATCCAAGATGTATATTCCAAGTTTCATACTTCTAAGTAGCAGGAAGACACTACAAGGGATGTCGAAAAGCATTTCCAATATCTTACCTTAGAAAACACCCAGTCACTTTACATATAAATAACTAGTCCTTAGGAATTCAATAATTCAATACATACTTACTTACTTAGCAAGTTACTGTTAGGGAAATTAGTTGCCCCTCCTAAGAGTCTAGTTCAGGAGGAGATAATTCCTATGTTTAAATGTCTAATTTATTAAAGATTGTTTATATCATTATCTCATTTGATCACTCCAGCAGCTATGAGAGGCAGATAGGGTTGGGAGTAAGATCTCCATTTACCATATGAGAAAAGTGAGGTTCAGAAAGATCAGATTACTTACTTCAAACTCAAAACTCGTTTCCCACATCTCGACCCCGTGTTCTTTTTGGTTTGGTACACTGGTTGTCAACTAATGGTGAAATGTTACTATGTATTTCCTATTCATTACTGTGGAAAGATCTTTATTTTTATGATTAAATAAATAACACCCTGAGACAACCATGTCGATATTCAGTGACCATCCTTTCATGCAGGACTGCCACACTGCACAACTCCAAGGCGCACCATTTATACAGACCACAAGACGAATGGTGCCCCCTGGTGTTGAGGAAGCCATTTATCTCTTTAAATAGATGCATACCCCATACAGAAGCACATACAATTTTATATGACTGGGACTGTTGAACGATGCTGTTTCAACAGGGACACCATAAAAAAAAAAATACTATTTTTTTGTGGGAGGGGCTTACTCCTCTTTTTCCAAGGTAATTAACATTTAATAACCTATATTCTTTCATGTTCACAGAATCATATACAACCACACACACACGGTCAAGATTTAGGGCATCGTTTATTCTATAAGAGCATTACAGTATATGTATATATTCTGCATTCAGCTGTTCTAACTCAATAGGAAATTGTGAAAATCCCTAAAGTAGACAAGAATACAGGCATACCTTATTTTATTGTACTTCATAGATAGTGCATTTTTTACAAATCAAAAGCAAGATCCTCCACAAGCAAAAAGATCACAGTCCACTTTACTGTGATACTTTATGGTTCCAAAACCCATAACAGCCCGTTTAAAGGCTCATAATAGTCCACATATGCCAAACTGAAATTTATTCAATCATTTCCCTTAGTGATAAACTTTCAACATGTTTCCAGTTTGGTTATTTTGTCCACTATAAATAATGTTACAATAAACATTTTTTGTATATACCCTAATGTATGTTTTTATTTCTAAAAGAAAGATTCTCAAGAGTATAACATTTTAGTCTGAAGGATAAAGCATTTTAAATTGTAGTAAAATAATTGGAAAAGAGTATGGAGGTTCCTTAAAAAACTAAGAATTGTTTTACTACATGATCCAGCAATCCCTCTATACTGGGTATTTACCCCAAAGACTTGAAAACCCATATCCAAAAAGAAATTTGCACACCAATGTTCATACATGGAAGCAACCGAAGTGTACTACGATAGGTAATTGGCTAAAGAAGCTGTGGTACACATATACAATGGAATATCACTTAGCCATAAGAAGAGATGAAATACTGCCATTTACGACAACATGGATGGACCTCGAGATACTCATGCTAAGAGAAATAAGCCAGACAGAAAAAAATGAAAATCACTTATATGTGGAATATAAACCTAAAGGCAACAAATGAACAGGACAAACAGAGACTCATGGACATGGACAATGGACTAGTGGTTACCAGAGGGTGGGGGGTGGGGAAGGAAGGGGTAGGGAGACAGTTAAAGAGAGTCAAATATAGCAGGGCAGGAGGAGGATGAAGTGGGTAAAGGGGATCAAATATATGGTAGTTGAAGGAAACTGGACTTTGGGTGGTAAACACACAATAGAATAATATATAGATGTCAAATTATAATGTACACCTGAAAAGTATATAATTGTATTAACCAATGTTACCCCAATAATTTAAAAAATAAAAACAAAAATAAATTGTGGAATAGATATTACTATACTGCTTTCTTTAAAAAGGCACTAACACGTATCACATTTCTATAGTTAATGCATGAGAGTACTTTTTCCAGCATCTCTATCAGCTATATGTGTTACTACTCTTTTTACTTTTTGCTACTTCGATGGTTTCTTTTTTAATCTCTGTTAGAAGTTCTCACTGAGTTCATCTATACTTCCCTAAGTTCATTGTGTATCTTTATAACCAGTGTTTTGAACTCTGCATCTGTTAGACTGCGTGACTCTATTATTTCTGATCTCTGTTCTGTTCTCTCATATGGTTTCTGCTTCTTTGTCTTCCCATTTTGGCTGCCTTTCTGTGTCTGTTTCAATGTACTAAGCAAAGATCCTAAGTCTTTCGGTCTTATTAGCATGTCTTTGTGCAGTAGGTGTCCAGCAGCACATTCCTGAGAGGGGTTCAGCTGCAGGCCAAATTTAGCCCGAGCCTGTGCCCCTCCAGGGCCACTTGTTAAGATTCAGCAAGCAATCCACAGATGCTGTGCTTATAGTTGCCTCAAGAAACCACGCCAGAAACCAAGGCCAGCTGCCACCAGCGTGAGTCTTGGTGCTGCTCAGCAAGGAACACCGGACTAGCAAGGACACAACTGGATGTGGCTTGGGTGGGGCTGCTATTGGGGGAGGAAGAGTTTCAGGCAATCCTCTGGGAGGGTCGACTTCTGTTATCCAGTTTGATGACTTCAACACTTTGGGAGGGGGTGAAGGCTAAACAGAGGAATGAAAGATACCACGGGCACTTCTGCCTGGGAGAGAGCCTCGCCTCTAGCCCTTACTCCACAACTCAGTGTCCCCCTGTAAGTCCCTGGTGACACCCGTGCAGCCCACCTGGCGCTGGTGCTAAAAGTGAGGGAGTCTTTCACCCAAGTCCACTCGTAGACATGGCCCCTTTAAGAGGCATCTGCCACTGCCCCAGTCTCTGTCTCACTCAGCTGCTCGGACTGGGCAGCCTTGCATCTTCGCCCCCTCCTACCTTCTACCGTTGCGGGGTGATTATTTTTCTCTCTAGTTGTGGTGCTTCTGTTCATCTAGAGCCCATGTAACTTTCTTTGCTCTTTACTCTGCTTCTGTCACAACTCTGATTTGGTCATAAGAGGGATAAACAAAGCCTTTATCATCTATGCCATTTTCTCCTAATTTATATTTTTTGATTGGATTTTTTTTTGGGGGAAGGATGTTTGGCATTTTTTGAAGTTAAAATTTTCTGTGATATTAATATGATTAAAAATTCTGTTGGGCTATCAACAAAGAATTTGGTCAGTATATATTTTATTTTTTGCATTTGTTGAGGTTTTCTTTGTGGACAAATATATATATATTTTTTGAAAATATTCAATGAAGATATGAGAAATATAAATTATCTTTTCAGAGATTGTATAATTCTCTACATATGAATATATTAAATCTGGTTTGTTATTTACTAATGCTGTATTCTTTTTTAGAGGTTTAACTTTCATATGGTACAATACAAATCCTGAAACAAACTCTACGCATGAAATAATTCCCTATTCCTATCCCCATAACCCCTGGTAACTGTTATTCTATTTTCTATCTTTATGTATTTGACTATCTTAGGTGTCTTATGTAAGCTGAATCATACAATATTTGTTCCTTTGTGCCTGATTTCACTTAGCATAATGTTTTCGATGTTCATCCATGTTGTAACATGTATCAGAATTTTATTCCTCTTCATTACTGGATAATATTTCATTGTATGTATACACCACATTTTGTCTATCCATGAATTCATCTGCTGATGGACATCTGGGTTGTATTCACCTTTCGGTTATTGCGAATGATGCTGCTATGAACATTGGTGCACAAGTATCTGTCTGAGTCTCTGCTTTCTAGGAGTGGTTTGGGGATCTTTTAACTCTATGTTTTCCTTTTTGAGGAACCACTGAACTGTTTTCCACAGTGGCTGCACCACTTTAGGTTCCCACCAGCAATGTAATTCATCCACATCCTTGCTAACGCTTGTCATTTCTCATTAAAAAAAAAAAAAATCCTAATGGGTGTGAACTGGTTAGCTCATTGAGGCTTTGATCTGCATTTCCCTAATGTCTAATGATAATGAACATCTTTTCATATGCTTATTGGTCCTCTGTATATCTTCTTTGGAAAAATGTCTATTCAAGTCCTTTGCCCATTTTGGAACTGAGTTGTTGTTGTTGTTGTTGTTTTTGTCATTGAGTTGCAGGAGTTTCTTCCCTATTCTGGATATTAATCTGTCATTAGTATATATTTTTTCTCATTCGGTAGGTTAGCTTTTCCCTCTTGTAATGTCTTTGGATGTAAAAACTTTTTAACTTTGATGAAGTGCAATTTAATTATTTTGTTGTTATTGTTGCCTATGATGTCATATCCAAGAGATATCTGCCAAATTCAACATGATGAAGATTTCCTATTTTTTTCTTTTAAGAGTTTTATAGTTTTAGCTCTTATATTTATGTCTATGATCCATTTTGAGTTAATTTTTATATATGAGTCCAACTTCATTTTTTTGTGTGTGGGTAAACATTTTCCCCAGCATCATTTGTTGAAAAGACTGTCCTTTCCCCACTGAATGGTCTTGTCACCCTTGTCATTCAGACCCCTGATTGGTTTCTATAGCGATCATCTTCTTCAGTCCATCTACTCAATTTTAAAATTCTATAACCATTTTTTTTTTTTTTTGCTTAGAAGAATCTTTGTAAATTCACCTTAAGCACTCTTTCTACTCCTCACTCCTCTCACCCTGTGGTCATCTTGGATCCTTTGGCGGTTTCATTTTGCCAGGATATTCCTGATCTGGTTATTTTTATTTTTCTTCCCAGCAACGGGGTTCTTTGAGGTGTGTTATTAATCTTTACCTGTTCAGGATTCATTGTCAGGTCTGCCTTTTGACAACCTTTAATAACGGCAATCTGAGAATGGGAAATACAGCAGTTTCTGCCCTTGTAGGTTTGTGGTACACCAGCTGTCAGTCCTATGGCAAAGCACCAAGAGCAGGCATTTCTGCTCTTTGTTCTCTGAAGGTACGCCACCAGAGATTTGCATTTCAGACAGTAAATTCGGTCTTTTTGCTCGGCTCCCTGTACAGCTCCTTGGGGGCCTCTTATTATCAATCACATAGGCCACCCTTGCCACTCCTTCAGGGGATCTACCAATCTCCACAGATGAAGGGAGCTCTCGCCCCAGGAATTCTGGTATGTTGATCCTCTTCCCTAGGCTCTATACTATTGAACTTCAGATTCTCCTTAGGCCCATATGGAAAAAAGTCTTATATAAGATAGAACTTGAGACTTGCTTACATACTTCACACATTACCTATCTGACCCAGCAGCTCCTCTGCTCATAAAAGGCAGATAGATGGGTTTAGATTGAAGTTGACAGAGAAAAGCAACAAGGGATACTATGCATTCAAGTCTTTATTTTCCAAAATCCCCTCCATTTGTTTTATCCAATACCACAACTGTTAATAGACTATTTGTCAAACAACAGTGAAAATCTTGTGCTAAGATTCCCAATTCTTCCCTTTCACTTCTAACCATCTGTCTTCATGGGGATGTCTACTGCTGCTCAAACTTAACGCAGCAAAGACACAGTTCTTGAATTCCAACCTCTCAAGCCTACTTTTCTCCTAGCCTCCTCCATCTCAGTACAAAGCACCACCATCCACTCAGCTGCTTAAGACAAAAATAAAGAAGTTGCTCCCAATTCTTCTCTTACATTTCATATCCAATCCGTCATTGAATCTTGTAGACTCTACTTCTGAAAGATACCCTGGAGCCATTCACTTTTCGCCCCTCCACCATGATCATCATAGTGCATATGTCATTTTTCATATGAATTTTGGCCGTAGCTTTCTAAAAGATCTCTCAGAATCCACTCTCACCCTCCCTGAAATCCAGTCTCTACAGAGTGGCCAGAGTGACATTTTCTTCAATAAAAACGAAGTTTCAAAAATTATAGAAATGTTGAAAGTATGGCAAAGAAACATTTTTATCCTGTATTATTTGAGACTAAGTTGTTGATCTGATGCTCCATGCCCCTCAGACTTCAGTGTGTATTTCTTCAAAATAAAGGCATTCTCCTTCATAATCATAATACAATGAGCAAAATCAGGAAATAAATATTAACATTACTACCATCCAATCTTCAGGCCCCATTCTATTTTCTCCAATTGCCCTGATAATGTTATTTATAACTAAAGGCCAGTCTAGAATCATGAACTGCATTTAATTGTCATGTCTGTCAGGCTCTCTGCAGTCTAGACCAGTCCTCTCAGTCTTTCCTTGGTTTTCTTGACCTTGACACCTTATAAAATATTCCTTAATTTACATTTGTTTGGTATTTCCTTATGATAAGATGACATTAGGAATATCGAGAAGCGATGCTAAATTCTCCTTGGCAGAATCCTATAATGTGGATCCTATAAGGTGGCATATGCTTTCATCTTCTCATATTATTGATGTTCATTTTGATCACTCGATTAAGGTGGTGTCTGCTAGCCTTCTGTACTGTCATATTACTCTCAGTATTCTGTATTTTTTGGCTATTTTTTGTATATTTGTCTTTTAATTTTGTGAGGAGGTATTATGAAACTAGGTAAACATCCCATTTCAATAAAATTTTAATTTATATGTGCATGAATTTATGATATCCTATTTTAACATTTTATTGAATCCAGTAAATTTACTAAATTTTATTGTTTGTTGGGTTATAAGTCATCACTATCATTATTTATTTTGATGCTGAAAATGTCTCCCTTTTAAGCAGGGAGTCTGTTCTAGTTGGCCTCTGGGTACTTCTGATATGTCCCTATTATTCCCTGAGCCTATTCCTGCTGTCTGGCACAATAAGATGTTTCAGGATCATCTCGTACTTTTCCTGATTCAGCCCTGGAATCAGCCACTTCTCCAAGATGCCCTTGTTCCTTTTAGTAGAAAGTGGTAATGGTATTTAGAAGACGAGATGTGGAAGTGCTCACTGCTGCTGAGATACTGCTGTTCCCAGGTCCTTTCAGTGAAAAGAGCTGGGGAATATACATATATTATCTATAACATACCTTTGTGCCACATACATATATTGATATGTCTATATCTACATATTAAAACCATGAATTCAGACTGATGCATCTAATTCTAGTCCAACATCAGAGTTCATTCTATCTGCTTTCCTCCCATATTTGTATTGCCCATCTCTGATAGTAGGAAACATGGCTATTTTCCTTGTATTTCTCTGACCAATCCCTTTGTGTGTAACCAATCTCCCAACCCTGCTAGCAGTCCTTCCCCATACAGATGCCCACTTGTGCTTCAGCTCTGATTCCCCATTCTGAGCCACCTGCATGCTACCCTGGCCCCTCTAACACACGTGGATGTCCTCCTCATCCTGCCTGGGGTCCTAATACCATGCTGGACAGATGGTCTGCACAGACATCCTCTTCATTCTACCTGGGCTCTAACTCCCAAATGCATGTCACCCCTTCTACATAACACCACCCCTACAAGGCTTGGGCTCTCAGACCATCACATTGGGCCACTGTGGCCCCACTACCACTCTCTTGCCACAAGGTAGATGCCTACCTTGCTCTATATGAGCTTTAGGACTAGACAGTCAGGGAAGGGAAGAAGATGAAGAAGAGGATGATTTTTTAAAAAACATGTACCTTCTTTACTTGAAATTCTTTAATGGTTTCCATCACACTTAAAATAAAGTCTAAACAAATTACCTTGGGGCTTTTAAAGCTCAACATGATCCAGTCTCATTCTATACCACTCTCCCCCTTGCCTATTAGGCTTCAGGCATATAGGCCTTGTGTTGTTTCCTTGATTTGCCAAGCTCATTGCTATCCTAGAACCCTGTACTAGCTGTTCCCTCTGTTTGAACCCCTGACTACCAAAGTAACTACTCAGTTCCTCTCTCTTATCACCCCATTTGAGTTATATTTACACCGAAGTTACTATCACCTGACATTTTCTTGTTTACTTTTTCTTCTCTGCCCACCAAACTCTAAGTAAGTTCCCTGAAAGTTGATCCTTACTTACTCACTGCTGTATTTCCAGTCTCTGGTGAATGAATGCAATTATAAATAGCAAGAATCTGTAAAAGCTATATCCTATGAGGCAAGTGATGACTATCCCTGTGCACCGTTTTCAGCAGAGTGGTACTGAACACTGCGACCAGTATGCAACCATTATTCTTACAGCCTTTCCATCCACCAGTGGCATTATTTTATGGGTATTACCCCTATTACCTGTGTCAGAGCTTGGATGCTTGTGTTGATGTCACCACTGGCTACTTGGGAGATAATGAAATTGATCGTAGATGCTGTATTGCTATGCATATCATCAAAATGTGGAGAAACGGCTCGGATTCTAGAGAGAAAAGCAAGGGGAAAAATTCAATCTTTTTATTACAAGACATCCCAATGAGTTGGAATTATGCAATTCCCCACTATATTCAGGTCTTAGTAAAGAACTGCTGTCAGCCAGGTAGTAATCAATTCTAAAAAGTTCTAATTGCACAGAGAGCTCTTTTCACATTAGCACTCTGATGATCATGAATTGCTTATCCTTAAATGAAAAAGGTTAACTTACTTGGGTTCAGGAATAAGGACCGGTTCAAAAATGTCATCCAGTTTGTGCTGAACAAGTTCTGGCATTTCACATCGGACTGTACCATTGTCATTCTCAATCTCATCTAGATCCAGCTGGAATTCTCGGCGTACCATCTGGGCTGCCTCCGGATGCCCACTCATGTTTCGAGCTTGGCTAAGGAGAGCAAAAGGAGGCTCCTGAACTAAAATACACTTCTTAACCAAAGGGCAAGAGTAGCACTGCCAGTTGCCCCAAAGCTTCAAGACAGATGTTCAACTTCTGGTTTCAGCCCCCCTGAACAATTTAAATCTTTGAGTCTAACCAAGGGCCTTTGATGGGCAACAACACTGGTTCATGGATACTCTGAGAGTGGATAGTTTTAATTTCCATTTATAGTCCCTGCCAAATTATAAGTATTTTCGCTAGTTCACTCAAGTCAACAAACCTTGTACTGTTATTTCAGATGGGACAGAAAATAATAAAATACACCTATATTGACTCAAAGCTACTTCTGGGCAAAAATTTAAGAAAAATCTGGACTGGCTGGTTCTTTCCTATCAAATTAACAAGTGTTTAACTTTTTCCAACCATAAGCATCATTCCATGCAGTATTCAGCACATTTTATAATTGGAGGGACAGTCAGTCACTTCTTTTTAGGAATATTCACTCTTGTTAGGTTAATGCCAGAATTATATCTAATAGGTATTTAAAGCTTCCGAATTCAAATTATTCAAAATACACTCGTGATACAACCCAAAACAGAGCTGTCTTGCTTAACAGGCAATATTTTGAGTCCCTAAGCCAATTCTGGGTTGCATGCATTTTACTTAGCATTATCTAAAAAATAGAAATCTGAGCATGACCAAATAAATAATAAATTTTACCCACACGACATTGAGTTGCCACTTCTGTTAGCTGGTGGACTTTTGTGGAAGGCTGGATCCATGGGATATTTATGGACACCCTCTACACTGGTTATAAACTCTAAGCTAATCACCCTCCAGAGGGGATGAATCCAAGTCAGAAGTTAGAAAGATATAAGAGCCCTGCTAATGAGAAATTAGCAGGCAGTACTTACATCCTATAAGTGCGATACATAATTCTGTCCACGGAAAAGCAGTGAAAGAAGGCACAAGACTATTTAGAAGTGGTTTTGAGACAAAGACATAGACAATGAAGACTGAAGAATTAAACATTTGGTTACAAGACATTTACCCAGACACTTTGTCATGCGTGATAATGGCTACAAGAACTCAAGATTATGTCACAGGATAAGCTCTGAGCACACAAGGCACAGTCCACAGAGATGCTCTCAGACAATGACCTCCATCTACATACTTGAGTTTGGAGGATATGTCCTCAACTGGTCCCTTGCGTAGCATGTTGGCATTGGAGTTTATGCTCTGTGTACGCTGAGGTTTCTCATCCACCTGTTTTACTGGTGCAGCAGAAGGCCTCTTTGCTGATCGCTTAATCCTTTCCTCGAGCATGCTCATATCCTTCTCAGAAAGCTGTAAAAAGAGGCCAAATTTAATTTATTAGCATACACTTCCACTATAATTAAAAACCTAATTAACTGGAGGACTCAAGAATATCCATGTTCAGATTGAAGCAAACAGAATGTATTATGTTAGGATAAATTTACTTTCAAAACACTATCTACACATTTAAATCAATTACTGTTAAATCCTGCCTTGCTATAAGAAAACGTATGAAAGAATACAAAAGTAAAGGCTATTAACAACTACAAACAGAAAAGTCAAAAATTAAATGAAGTATCCATACTTTTGCTGTGCAACCACTAGCTAGCTATATGACTATGAGCAAAAAGCTTCTCTTTTGGTCATCTGTAAAATTTCCATCTGCTTTAATGAGGATTTTAGTAAATTAATACAAGTAAAAAAATATAAGCACGGTGTAAACATCTAAGAGGTAAACAGAGTGAAGAACTGAGGTCTAGGCACAGTAATGACTGGCTCAAAGGAAGGAAGGAGTCAGAAGCAGAACCTAATGTGCCCGGGAGTCTGGCTCATGGCTATAGCTTAAGACTCTCTTGATCCAACAGGTACCAATGTCACATTATACACAGTGAGTATTTGTTCATCAAAAACTAAGTGCACTCACATTTACAGAGCAGATTGCCAGGTAGAACTGAAATCTCAGACTAGCCCAGATGTCTTGACTCAAAAATAGTTCTCATTTCTAAAGCAAACTGCTTTGAGTAAAATGCTCAGAAAAGGAAATCTGATTTCCAGTAAAAAAAAAGCCTAAATATCTTACAATAATCAGAGACACCCTCCAGGGTTTATCTGGATTCTAGGATACACTGATAGGTTGAATTTCGTACAAAGTGGTAAAAACTCAGCAAGAGTTGAGATGGCATTGAAACTGACATCTAAGTGATCTTGCAATTCACAACACGCTGACATGTTCAGAGAAAAAATCACTTACAGTTCCAATAAGTTTGAACACCTGATCCCCATGTACATTATATACTGTGACGATGGTGTTGAGGGCAGCATTGCGCACAGCGTTGTCACGGTCTCCTATGTGAATTGCTATCTCCTTTAAGGCTTTTCCTGGGGTCGGTTGGCAAACATTCATGCCATAGGACTCGACCAGGCACCCCAGTTCTTCCAGGCACTCTGATGGGGCAGAAAGGCTAGATTAATGAGACAAGGCACATTTGGCATAGAGACATATCTTTACTAGAAACATTTCCCTTGGCATAAATTAAGGACTAAAATCTTATTCTAGCTCTGCCTAGAATTTTTTACTGCCTTCTTATAAAACACGCAATGAAACAACGGTGCTAAAGCAAGTACTTCTGGAAGAAAGGGATGCCTGTGAGTCAGATGGCCCCTGTGCACTTGATTTTGTCACCAGGGTGGTACTGAGTGGTGCCTGTATCACCTGATACTGGGACTCCACCAGTGTGCAACTCATCACTCTCACAGTCCAAATCAGAAGGTTGGAATCAACCACACAGACAATGAAGACGTTTCCTTGTTCATCTATAAACTGTTTCTTTTAGAGGTCCCTGCTATACAGACTCATGCCTCAATTTAAATTGTTGTTTCACCTGCTCTCTGTTTTGAGTTTTTGGATTTGGTTCCTTCCATGATGAAGGGGAACATCTTGCTGGCTGGGTAGACAAGGCACATCCTGTTCAGGATGGCGCGGACATCTTTACGAATGACATCCTTTGGTTCTCCAACCTAGTCAACATAATGATTAAGTGAGGCATTTTCTGAATAGTGAAGGTCCCACCACCCATGTATCGCTAGATCTTTAAAGAATAAGGGCATGGAAATGAGTGGGGGAAGATATCTCGTAATACAATGGAAAAAGGGAGAAGGAATAAAAGTACAGGACCTGAGATCAGCTGAAAACTTGAGCAGTCTTCCAGAGTGAGAAAAACACATTACCTTGAGGATGAGATAGGGGATGAAGGAAGATGCTTCATTCTCAGTAAGATGATACTCCTCCTCACTTAGCAGGGTGAAGAGTAATTTTAAATATTCTAGGGCCTTCATTAGGACGCTTGTATTGGTGTCAAAAAACCGCAGGGTAAGCCACTTTAAGATAAGATCCAAGCAACCAATGACACCCTCTTTTTCGCTCTCCAAGTGCTTAAAACAAAATAAGTAAGACTGCATAAAAATTTAAGTTCTATTAGGCAAGTACTTAAATTTTACTAGAGACAGAAAAGAAAATGATAGATTTTTAAGTCTCCATTTAAGACCTAAAATTATAAACACAGTCATTTATTCTACCAAACAATAAGATAGCTTTATAGCTCTAAAAATAAAGAACATGGTGTACTCCAGTTCCTTCTCAAGTCATGCAAACTTCTGATTATTTCACTGGGCTCATCATTTCCACATGTATGAGACACATACACATTTATCTATTGCAAACTTACGTCGACCATGACAGCAAGGGCTTTGTTATGATGCTGAAAGTCTGAGTGAAACAACTCATCTTGTAACCATTTAGCCACACAGCTAGACATCTGAGTCTTTAGTTGCTCAATGTATTCATCTCGCGGAGTAGTAAAATTCCACTTCAGCACCTGAAAAAAAAAAAACAGCAGTGAAAAGGGGATGTAAGGTGTTCAACTGAAATAAAGCAGAGAACTCTATGTAAAGCAGCTGCAGGAATCAATAGAATATTTTAAAATTAACAAGATTAATTTGTAATTAAATATGGATGAAAATGTACTCTTTAAGCTGTCATACCTCTGGAAGCTTAACTCTGAAAATCAACTATGAATAGAACTGTTGGCAATTCTTATTTACTAAAAAAATCAATGTTCTAATTCTATATTACATGGTGGATCCTTTAATAAAATAAGGTACAATTTTAATAAAAGAAAAATCTGAAACATCAAAATATAAAACATACATAACAATTCTAGGAGTTCAGTACAGATACACTTGCAAATGTGCACAAAGGTCACCTTCAAAGACGCGTTTGGCAGTGTACTTTATAACATTGAAGGACTAGAGGCAACCTAACTGTTCAACGTAGTGGGCCGAGGTTAAAGACAGGTACATACATATGCTGTACCAATAAAAAAAATGAATGTACATATGCAATATAGTTATGGAATGATCTTTAAGATATTTCAAATATTATTAAAAGAAAAAAGATACAAAACAAAGGGTATGGCATGTTCTCATTTGTGCAAAAGGCCAAAAATTTATTCATATCTGAATGCGTAGGTATGGGATATTAATATTCCTGGAGTAATACACACACACACAGACACAAAATAGTAATAATATCCTCCCTGTGGAGGGAGACTGGAATGGGAGACATACTTTTCATACTACACTCTGCACTTTTTGTACTGCTTGAATTTTTTTTTAAAACAATGTATACAATAAAAAAAATTTTAACTACCTAATAAAACCAAAACGACATCAAAAGAGGAATGATTAAACTAGCTGTATATAGCCAGTAATCTGTCTTTTAAGGTATCAGGTACAAGAAGGATTAAAGAAATAGCTTGCTACATATGTGAAGTTGATAAAAATCCATTAATACTTTCCAGTCTTTGATTCTACAAATTAAAACAACTTCTATTTCTTTCTATTTATAGGAAAAATAGGCAATAGTTCCATTTTGTAGTTTTTTCTGTAGGAATTAATGCTCCCATAGTCTCAGAGAAACAAGACATACTTAAGCAAAAGATTCACTTAATTATTAGATATTTCTCAATAATATGAATTTCAGATAGCAAAATTATTCCTGATTATAAAACAAAACAACAAAAACAAACAAAAAACTCCTGAGGAGTCTTATTCCTTCCTTACCTTTAATCCCTTTTCATCTTTCATTCTTTGCTCCTTTCCATTTGGAACAACAATAAAAATAGGACCAGATTTGTCTTCATCCTCCTTTAAGCTGGTTTTGCTCGGCACTTTCTTTCCTTGTGCACTCTACAGCCATGGTTCAGGGTACACTGGTTAGAGAGGCTACTGTTCCTTAAGAATATGATGTTGCTGCCTAGTAAAAGGGCACTACACTAACCACAGCACCTCTCTACATTATATTCCGCACGAAAGAAACAGATGAGCCATAGAATCCTGCACTTACTACATTTCTGTACGGGTTTTCTAGACATGTTTCTAATAACATTCTTAAGTAACTGTTGGTTAGTCCTTGAACTGGCATGTAATATAGTTGGAAAAGCTCTATTATCTGTCACTGGTCTGGGTCACAGGCTATTTTTGTTTATTGAATAGTTTTCTTTCTTGAGATCTTGAACACTATTTATAGCTATCCATATTAATGACATTTTGAATGGTATTCACACATTTCACATCATTTATTTGAGAAAGCTTTTCCCTTTCGCTTCATATAACATACATCTCTATCACAGGACTATAACTGGAGACCCTTTGAACCTGTTTCTAGAAACATTCAAAATACTTAAGTTATTACAGTGGTTTTTAAAAATAATCTAAGATTTAGAATCTTTGTATCAGATGGAAAGAAAATAATGAACACTCAATATATATAATATGTGAATTTCTCTATTGAATCTATCTATTGTTATAAAAGTAGCAAGAGTGCACTATTTTAGTAGGTCAGAATTTCTTTCCACTTTTAACACTGAAGTCATTCAGTTAAAACAAATATGAGATCATATGTGAAACTGCTTTATAAACTGCAAAGGACTGAAAAAAAAAGTATGGCATTAAGAACAAAGTCAAAAATACTACATAGCCCTTGTGATCAAAATACTAAAATAAGTCCTTGTTAAATATGGGATGAGGACAGGGAGAAGAAGAGGAAAAAAACAGCTTCACTGGTTAGTTTAGAAGATAATTACCCCTTTAAATTAACTTGCTGAGTTAAATGGCCCATGCGTAGGGAAGGAAAACAAAGAATTATAGTATCAGACCAACGGTCACAGAGCACCCACTCTATAATGAGCATATAACACTAAATGTGCTAGGTAATAAACAGTTCCCACTCTGATGTTTTTTCATCAGTTACATGCAGCTAAATGAAATAGTTTTCTCTATTTATATTTATTATTAATTTGCTATTTATTGCTTAGTTCTAGAATTTTTTGGTAATTATTAAATAATCATTACTCTAAATACAGTGATAAGCTTTGAATCTTGATATAAAAACTGATAATTTGCAGTGATTAAAAAATTTAAGAGAATATTTAAAATTTAGTATTTGAACATATTTCTTTAAATTGTCCAACTCTGCATGGATGCTAAACAGATTGGTGATAAGTCCCACTGGTGTAGTGACTAAA
This sequence comes from Rousettus aegyptiacus, assembly GCF_014176215.1. Classification (NCBI taxonomy): domain Eukaryota; kingdom Metazoa; phylum Chordata; class Mammalia; order Chiroptera; family Pteropodidae; genus Rousettus; species Rousettus aegyptiacus. Next base: position 108,526,947 of record NW_023416308.1, read on the forward strand.
TGTTCTTGTAGACTAATTGGAACACCTTTTGATGACTAAACTGTGCCAAATTTAAAGGAAGTTAATTACCTTCCTTTTCTCAAATTAAAATCATCCAAGGTGATGATTCCATCTGAACAACATATGATTTCCTTCTCTCTTCACTACTGAAAATTGTCCCCCAAAGATCTGCATGACAGAAATCATGACAACACCTCCTGAGAACAGGATATCTCTGTTTGGAGGTCTTATTAAAAAATTAGCCTCAAAATCTTATATATATAAGTACTTTAAAATTTGATATGAAGAGTAGTAATGTTCTTTCTTTATAATATGTTTCCTAGAATGACTCAGTGTATAAAACACACTTAAAAGTAATTCTACATCTAAGTATGAAGAGCTAACATACCTTTGCTTTAGAGGAAACTCCTACAGTTTTGGCTTTTTTCAGATCAGGCTTGGGTTCTACAGTGCTGGAAACAGAATCTTCAACAGGTGCTTTGAGAAAAAAAGCATGTACTATAAATATAAACTCTGAAATCTCTTTATTCTTGGTAGGTTAAATATATAATAATGAGAAAGCTTGCAGTTTTAAATGTATCAATTTATAAAGTCAGTTAGATTTTCCCCCCAATCTTTTTTCTTCCTGAATTCCTTTTCAAGCACAACCTCAATCAATTAAGTCCATAAATCTATACTTGCTTTACCAACATTTAAACTGCAGTTCTAAAACTATTTTCTAAATAGCAGTTTAAAAAACCTTTTTGCCAAATTGATACTTCAAGGGTAGGGCTTGTCATTTTTGATACTCAGCATTTACTACAGAGCAAGATCTCAATGTTATAATTAAATTTATACTTTGATACCAATAATTTTACACATGTAAGATTTCTAACATTATAGTATCAACAATTTCTATCCCACTCAGCAGAATAATATTATATAAGCCTAGAAGAGAAGTGGTTACTATTTAGAATTTTATTTTATATAATGAAATTTTAACATTGGGATGAAGAAATCAAGAGTTTTCCCTTAAAGATGATTAACAAATATTAGCATGAATGAGTAAATCACCAAAATCAGAAGAACTCATTTAGGAATGAGCAAGTATTAGAGTTCTATGCTGGTTCAGGAACTTGCTGACTGTCTGGCTTTGATGAAGCCACTTAACCTTTTGCATTTCCTTATCTGTTAGTAATGGGGATTAAACTAGATGGTCCCAATTCTTCCTCTAATTATAATATTCAGTAACGGAAAACAGTTGTGGAAACCTTCCTGGAGTATTTCAATGTGCTACTCCCGAATTCCTTTTTGGACTTGGAAATCAAACGGATCATCTTTGTAACCTCAGTACAGTTCCTGGCATGAAATAGGTATTTGACAAATACGAGATGGAGGGAGCGCTTGGGATCTGAGCTATGAGGAAGTGTAATAAAAAATGAAGGCTGGATTTCTTTTAGAGTTCCCTAGTGCTATTTCCTTCCCCTTTAACAGTCTCGAAATAGAGTTACCTGAGGAAGCCTGGAATTTGGCTGGAGCTGACCCTCCCACTGGTTTGGAAGTTGCTTTAGCAGGTGCAGCAGGCTTGGCTGGCATGTTAGCTTTGGCTTTCTCTAGCATGGCCAATACCTGATCTTTAGAAGTTGGCTATGAAGACAATATAACAGAAGTGAGAGGCACATAAATGATACACTCATGCTATGCTTACTAACATATCTGCTGTCAAACAAATCCTTGAGGTTCCAGTTTTGAAATACCAGTGAAGTATGGGAGGCAGTACACAGTACAAGAGAAATAACACACATTATGAAGTCACACTAAATTAGCTACCATTCTAGAAGGCCACAAATTTCACTCCTGCAGAGTCAACACGTTCTTGAGAAGTTCTACACTGCTAAATATTTTATTTTTGCTCTTAATAGGATTTTAAATTTAAACTCCTAGGACATAATATGGTCCTTTGTGTTTATAAATTCATGTTCAGTATTTTTCCGACAGCTTTTAACAATAGCAGCAGCAGCAGCAGCAGCAACAAGGTATAGTACCTTTAGTTTCCCCGTAGCTTTGGCCATTTTCTCATATCCTAAATGCATCATGAAGAATGGCAAGGCATCTTGGGCCTTCTTTCGCACATCTCCATTGCGATCCTCTAGGCAGGAGTAGAGATGGGGAACACACAGGATAAGGTCTGTGGGGGTGGAACGAAGAGTTGGCAGTTTCTCAGCCAGCCAGCCCAGAAGCTGTCAAAAGAAATGAAGACTGATTACACACTTCAAGTGGAAAATTGTTATTATTTATGACCTCAGGTTTAATGATTCTATCAGTACAAAACAGTGAATTAGTTCTTACACTACAACTTCCCAATATGAAATCAGTAATTTTTATTAAGAACTGTGCTATGTATTTATATATATGCAAAGATGACAATCTTAAAATAGGGACACAGTTCTTTGAACTATACTTGGGCATTAAATCTCATTTATCCTGTTTCCTTTAAATTCAAGAGCTATTCAACTGACTGGAAAAGGCACAAAACCTTTATTTGATCAGAAGATGACAAGTTCTACCAGGACTTCCGTTTTCAGCCTTATAGTGACAGTTTTCCTCTATACCTCTAAAATAATTTATATCTATATTTATTTTTGAATTTTGAGATTATAGATTCACATGCAGTTCTAAGAAATAGAGATTCCCACGCTCTTTTTATTCAGTTTCCTCTAATAAGTAGCACTTTATAAAACTATAGTATCACAACCAGTATATTGACATTGATAAAAGCCATCTTTTATCAATCTGATCTTATTCAGATTGTTTCTGCTTTAGTTATTTGTGTATGTGTGTAGATTCCATACAATTTTATCACATATATGTTAGTACATCTGCCACCAGTCATGATTTTGAACAGTTCCATTGTAAGGACCCCCGTGCCCCTTTTAAAACCACTCATTTGTCTCTTCCTTTGCTCCTCTCTAATCTCTGTAACTACTAATTTGTTCTCCAATTTAAAAATTTTGTCATTTCAAACATGTTTTGTATTAATGAAATCATACAATATGTAACTGGGATTGGTTTTGATTACTCAGCATAATTCCTTAGAGACTTGTCTAAATTGTTCTATGTATCAATGATTTGTTTCTTTTATTGCTAAATAGTATTTATTACCCGTATGGATATACAACAGTTTACTTACCTGTTGAAGGATATCTGGGCTGTTATGAGTTTTCTTGGCTATTATGAATGAAGCCCTATAAACATCTGTGCATAGGTTTTTGTGTAAACATAAATTTTTCTTTTCTGGAATAAATGCCCAAGATCACAATTACTGGATCATACAGTAATTGCATGCTGAGTTTTACATGTAACTGCCAAACTGTTTTCCAGAGTGGCTATACCATTTTACATTTCCATCAGCAATGTTGTTTCTCGACAGCCTTGCCAGCATTATTACTATTTTTTAATTTAGTAATCCTAATAGGTGATTAGAGATATTTTATTGTGGCTTTAATTTGCATTTCCCTGATAACTATCTAGAATATAAAATTTAGAATTTGCTTGTCTTTGTCTATATAAAAAAAGTGCTGCCACTTTGATTAGACTTTTTTTTTTTTTTAGGTGAGGCAACCTCACAGATTGCAAGGACCGTGTCAGCTTACAATTCCTTATTTTTTAATTTTTTACACCTACAGCACCTGGTCTTCCTGGGTGGTCTCCCATCCAAGTACTAACCGGGACTGACCCTGCTTAGCTTCTAAGACCAGCCAAGATCGGGCTTGTTCAGAGTAGCATGGCCTATACATTACTTTGGTGAGAAGTGACATCTCTACGGCATTGAGTCTAATCCATGAACATGGCATATCTCTCCATCTTTTTAGGTCTTCCTTGAATTCCTTCATCAGTATTCTATTATCTTCAGTATACGTATTCTGTATTTGTTTTGTAAAATGTATATCTAAGGATTTTCTTTAGAGTGATTGTAAATGGTATTGTTTTTAATTTTGATTTCTCCATGTTCATTGTAATTAAAGGAAATGTGACTAATTTTTGTGTATTGATTTTATATCCTGCAATCTTATTGAACTCGATTAGTTCTAGGAGTTTATTTGTTGATTCCTTGTGATTTTCTATGTAGACAGTCATGTTTTCTGCAATTATGGATAGTTTATATTTTTCTAATTTGTGTTATTTTTTCTTTTTCGTGCCTTACTACAGTGACTAGAACTTCCAACCCTATGCTAAATAATAGTAGTGAAAGTGGACATTGTTGTCTTGTTCCTGACCTTAGGGGGAAAGCATCCAGGCTTTCACCATTAAGTATGATGATATCTGCAGAGGTTTTGTAGACACTCTTTATCAAGCTGAGGTAATTCTCTTCTATATTAACTTGCTGAGAGCTTTTATCATGCATAGGTGTTGGATTTTCTCAAATCTTTTTATGTCAATTGATATGATCTTATGATTCTTTTTCTTTAGCCTATTGGTATAATGGATTACACTGATGGATTTTTGAATGTTAACTGTATTTTAATGGTCTGATTAAAACCTCTTTTTTCACCATTTAAGAGTACAATTTCAAAAAAGGCTAGTCCTTTAAAAAGTTTTATTGGTAAAAAAGCACATGAAAGGGGGGAAAAAAGCATATGAATACAAAAGCTTCATGAATTTGTTTTAATTTTATTAACTGTTTTATAATGAAACACATTCTGTCCATGCAAGTATAATTATTAAGTAGGTCTAAGCCTCTAAAAAGGAAAAAGACACAAGCCCAAGTATTTGTAGTACTAACCTCTTGCCTCAGGAAAGGATTTTCCTTTTTGAGCTCTTCAGAAAGATCTTCTCCCTCCAGCCATTCCTTCATGCCTGTCTGTTCTGCCCAAGCATTGACAGTCGCTAAGGCAGCAGCTCGAACATTGTTCTGAATGGAAGAGAGAATTAGTAAAGATAACATCAACCAGGTTTAGAAGTAACAAATAAAAAGCTTATTATTTTGTGAACAATGGAGGTTTCTCTAAGGTCCACATGAACATACTTGGAACCATTTCCTTTGAAATATAATCTAGTTGAACAGCTGTATTTATTAAAACACATTAAAGTAAAAACATAAAACTCCAAACTATAAAGATCTTGTACTGTTACTTAGGCAAAATAGTGACCTAGGTTGGCAAAAATATTACGTAAGAGGAATAAACTCTTAGGTTTTGTTTCCTGAATCTCGGGGTTTTTAAGTCCATGATTATCTGTTAAAGGATGTAATTTTATGTGCCAGAGAACTCATAATGGTTATGACTTGTCCTGACATTTAAGTTTTTATATTAGTTTGCATTCATAGAATAAGAAGGACATACTGACATAAACAATATTAAAATAACCCAATTCCTCACATTAAATGAATCACATAAAAATAAGAGAGACATTCAAATATTCAATCTAGGGCTAAATATAACAGGCCTGCAACATTTAATGAGACAAATTCTAGGACTGTGAAACTGCCAATACCTTACTAAAGTACTAGAGGATCCTGCCGTGGCAGTTCAGGGAAAAAGGTAGACATGATCTCAAAATTCACATGTTTATTCACTCTTTATACCAATACTTTTAACAATGATGTCATAATTATAATAGCAACCATTTTTTGAGCGCATACTATATGAAATAGGTGCAGGTACTTTATGTACAGACTCTTTTTTAATTATTTAAGAATGGAAATTCACAGATAAAGAAAATGAATCTCAAAAGATAACTTATTTAAGGGTCACAAAACTAGTAAGTGATATATCTGGTCACATTAATACTGTCTGGGATGGAAAAATGTTTACTATTTTCCTCCTAATATTCTCTTCTCTACAAAGCTTATAAACTGTTTACATGTATTCTTACATATAAGAAAAGAGAATTATTCTTAGCCCCAGAGTGTGGCTGGCTTATTCCAGGATGAAGCTGTAGTGAAGAGTCAGGTTTACCTTGCTGTCTCCAAGGACTGTGATGATAGGGATGCCTAAGTTCTTCACATGTTGCTTGATGTTTGGGCCCATGGCTACTGCCAACTGTTGGAGGATATTCAACGTCTGCTGCACCTGCGTGGAAAGAGCCAACATTTTAAGTTATAAGCAAGCTGTATACAGAGTTTTATAAGTCTGCTGTTATGTAGTCAATGCATTAGGGAGTAACTGGTGTACTTAAAAGACAGGAAATCAGCTCTTTATGTTATTCTAATCAGCTTATGAATAATTTTTAGGTGGTGGCCTTTTTATCATCAGCTCATAAAATGGAGTATTAGAATTTTAGACCAAAGATTATACTGCTTTCTAACTTTAAAGTAAAGCCTAATTTAAGAAAATCCTGACATAAGAATCCAAATTTAAAAATTAGAAATTAAGCATGGTTGTGTATTACAAGTGGTTTTATTTAAAGATACTTAATATGAGTCTTCTAAAGGAAATCTGAGATTCATGAAAATTTGATTAATAAACCTGCTGTCTACCAAACATATCTTGAGGCACACTTAAGAAATTAAAGGAAGCTATTTCTAATTCAAGGCAAATAAAGTGACCACTGATTTTTTTTGCTGGTGATGGTGATATTGAAAAGCAACCTCCTACAGGAGGATGAGGAGAGAGAAAAAGAACAAGCAAACGTTCTACGTACCAAGATTTTATTTGAATCATTGAGTCGACCCTTCAAGGCAGTTGGAAGTTCACCTATATTTGGTTGGATAAATTTTGCTTCATTGATAATACCTGCCACTTCATCTAGGCCTTCTTTCCTGATCTTCCAATTTTTGTCACTAATCTTAGACACCAACTCTGAAGTGATTTTATCACTGAAAAAACAAAAGAGAGATCCCTTAATCCCAGACTCCTAAAAAAATGATGATGTCACAGAAATAACCCTGACTGAGAAAGAGAAAGGCACCATATTAACAATTTAGTACAATAAATCAAATAAACCATTTCCAGCAAACCTACCTGATTTCTGTCCTTGGTAAAAGATCCACAACATCATTGCCCCCATCATCTGGCTCATCTCCCTCTTCTCCTTCATCTGTACCACTTGTGGTGTGTTTGGAAATCCCTCTGGTTGGAGCAGGTGGGCTTTGTCCCTGCATCTACACAAAAACAAATAAACCAATGAGGCTAATGAACTTGAAGGATATTAGAGCAAATAAGTTAGAGAATGGTGTTTGTGTCAAATTTTCATATTCCTTCACAATACTCAATATTTACACAGTACATGTCTTAATTCCTATTTAGATTTCAATTCTGACACTACAAGGCAAAGATACTTTTATACGAATCTGTTAGAATCTTAACTTCTCAATCATGAAGCTGTCTTTTGACTTGTGTGCCCAAGACAATATAGAGCAAGTCTATTAAAACTTAGCAATTTCTATTAGAAAGTTAATTCAAGGAGGGTCAAGATTTTTTATTTTAAAATTTTTAAATGTTACATTTAATGTATGTTTAGAATAGATCATACATTGAAAATGCTTGAGGTTCCAAAGGCACAAAGGATATAAAGAGGAAACTCTCCCATCCTATACCAGAGCCACCCTGTTCTGTTCTCTTCCGCACAAAGTCATCAATTTCTTACAAACTCTTCCTGGGGAGACTTCATACATATAAAAGCAAATACATATTCTTCATTCCAAAGGGTTAAAAGTTTAAACAACTAATATGAGCTTTCTCAAGTCTATCAATAGATTGTATAATTTGTGGAATCTTTACCTTCTCAAACTCTGCGTCTATTTGGGATAGGAGGGCAGGCTTCTCATCCTCAAAGAACATTCGCAAGGAGGGACCAACATACAGGTACATCACACCAAGCAGGGTGATGGCAGAAGTCCTCACAGCCTGGGGGAAAGAACAAAAATAATTTTCCAAATCAGAGCAGAACCACATAGATGGCTGTACTGTTCCTATACATGCTGTATGTACTCACTGGGTTTGTTGCAGCGAGAGCTGTCTTCACATTGCTAATGAAAGCTTTCACATTCAATCTAGAAGAAATAACATTCGTAATTAAAAATAAACCCTCAAAACATTCAATAGAGTTTTATAGAGGCAGACTCTAGAACCAGCTCCTTTCGGCTATGTCCCCAGAATGTCACCTATTTTCTTTCTACACTCACTTTATTTAAAGTGAGCTTTAAATACTACCTAAAATGCTAATTACTCCTAAATCGCATGCTGACTTCTCTCCTGAACTTGATTCAGATAACCAACTCTTTGTGACATTTCCATTTGTATGTCTAGAAGATGTCATCCTGTATCTATTAAAACCTGACTGTTCACACCCCAACTCCCAAACCGGTTCTCCCCACAGTCTTTCCCTCAGTAAAGAGCCACAGCATCCTTCAAGTTGTCCAGGCCATCCCTGACTCCTCTCTTATGCCCAATATCCTGCTCAGTTCCACTTTTGAAACATGTTCTGAGTCACACCACTACCATCTCTACAAAGTATGTCCAAGCCACTATAATTTCTTAAAAGGATTATTGCAATTACCTACTAAGTAGTCTCCTGCTTTTGCCCTTGATCCTGTATTCTCTCACTATAGTCAGAATGATCCTATTACTCTTGTGCTCAAAATCCTCTCACGGTTTCCACCTTATTCAAAACTTAGAGGCCCTGCATGACTTGGCCCCTGTTCTGTTCTCTAATCTTATTTCCTACCACTCCCTACCCCCTCACTTATTCTTCTCCAGCTACATTCTGAAGAACAATAATTCCTTGCTATTGTTAAATACATCACGTGTTCCTACCACAGGGTTTCTGTACTTGCTGCTATTCCCTTGGTCTAGAATGTTCTTCTCCTAGACTATCACAGCTAGTTCCCTCAGGTCCTAAAGGTCTCAAACTTCATTGTTTCAAGAAGTACTCTTGTTTTATTCTATAGAAAATTAACACCATCCTAGGTGTTACTACCTGACTCCTTATTATGTACTTTTATTCTGTTGTTCTTATACCTTATATTGTTTACTGTCAACTCCCTTACTCAAATATAAGTCCCATGAAAGCTGGATTTTAATCTTGTTCATGATGTATTCCCAGGGCCTGGAACAAATGACCAAGTATCACAGGTGCTCATATGTAGTTGCTGAATAAATGAATTAAGATCATGGATAAAGAAAAAAACAGAAAAATATTCACCTGGCTTTTATGTTATGCCAAGAGATTATTTCTACTTTAAAGACTAAGTAATTATGAAAGGATTATAATAATATCCTCAACTATGGGAGGACACTTTAGATACTGACATAACAAATAATTCTTTGCTTGAATGAAATCTGAATGATACCTGCTACAGAAGTATTTCTTCATTTGGTAGAACTTAGAACACTGTTTTACAAGATATTAAGAGGCATGTTGTAAAAAGCAGCATGGCACAGAGAAAGCGACACAGCATAGCAGTTATAATATTCTCTCCTAAAACCAGAATATCTACATTCAAATTTTGGCTTTCCCACGTCCTAGCTGTAACTTGGGTAGATTAATTAAGCTCTCTGTGCCCTAGTTTACTCATCTATAACATAAAGATAACAATACCTCACATGGTTTTTATGAGGGTTAAATCAAATGAATTATTTAGAAAGTGCTTGGCATAAAATAAGCTCTATAAAATTTTGTTAAATAAAAAAAACCCCAAGACTGAGAAACACTGGGTTAAACAAAGTTAAATAAGCTTCTCTGTTGGCATGTCCTCTGAGAGCCTTTAATTCATCAATGTGCACTATAGGTCTCTAAACAAATGTGATTATATGTAGTGATTTCCAAATGTATTTGACCAGAAATCCTTGGAATTGGCTTTTCTGTGGCACAGTTAATAACATTTGAGAAAAAACAACTTAGACAATGCTGTTAGTGGATATTAAAATGAAGAAGCACAGGCCAATATAGATGGCCCCTGACTTATGATGGTTTGATTTTTTTTTACTTTATGATGGTGCAAAAGAGATACATATTCTTAATTACATGAGCTATTCAACAGTTTGTTAAAAAACAGGCTTTGTGTTAGATGACTTTACCCAACTAGAAGACAATGTAAGTGTTCTGAGCATGGTTAAGGTAATCTAGGCTAAGCTTTGATATATAGTAGGTTAGGTATATTAAATGCATTTTTGACTTATGATATTTTCAATGTACAATGAGTTTATCAGGATGTAATTCATCCTAAGTCAAAGAGCAACTATACAGACTTTTGAGAAATAAACATAGTTTTTGTTTTATATAAATTAGATAACCCAGCTCTGGCTTTTTAGAAATTAAGCAGAAATAGCTACAATATAATCATCAGTTAAAGACTAGCAAAATATTTAATTATTTTGTATTGGATTTTTCTGACTTACCCAGAAAAACCAAATTCTTTTATTGCATTTGACAGCCAGTTTAGAGTTTCTGATTGATTCTTGGGATTCTTCTGTGAGAAGGCCATTGACATAACCTAGAACAGGAGAAAAAAAAAAAATCTGTGTTTTCTCTCATATTTCTCATAGAAATATATAGCATGACACCAAGGCAGAAGTAGATTAAGCATGGTTTTTCCGATGCTAAAACAATTGCAAGAATGCTTTTAAGAATAAAATATTTAACTTATACAAGAAAATGAGGTGAGTGACAGTATAATAGCATTCTGGACTGTTTATAACTTTTCCTTAGTGAATACTCTGGATTATAATGTCTTGAGAGAAAATTACTCTCATCTTTAATATTCTTTGTTCTTTATTTAATTTTTATATTTCAATTAGAGTTGACATTCAATATTATTTTATATTAGTTTTAGGAGTTCAGAATTGTGGTTAGACATTTATATAATTTATAAAGTGATCTGCCTATATTATAATATTCTTGACTTAGACAGAGTTTAATTATCAGGTAATAATGTATTATTAAAAGTAACAATAAATACACAGTATCAAAAAAATGGCTTTACTTGAGAAGACAAGAACTAAAGCTTAATTAGTAACTTTAAATTAAAATTTGGAAAAAAACCAGGAAAACTTAGGTAAAGAGACCTCTGTGTCACTGACCTGCTCAGCTGTCCATGGCAACATACAAGCTTCGGCTATTGCTGTCATAGCTTCTTTTGCATTGTTCCCACATTTCACATCTCCAATCTTGTCTACAAGGCCATCCAAGACAATCTGAGCTGAAGTTTTTGAAAAATTTCCCTTCTGGGCAATCAAAGCAACTATGTGAAGCTTCATCTGCATCACCTGAACAAGAATACAGTTATCATAAAGCTATGAGTAAGCTAAAGACATTTATTTATGTACTTATTTTTATAGCAGCTTGAAGATACAACACAGTTAAGGACAACTGAGAACATGATCAATCTAAAATCAGAATTTTAAATAAAGATACAAAATAATTTTTGTCCTTGGTTATTGAGTAAAGTAGCTAAGTAACAGCTGAGAGGGAAAAAACCAAACTATTCAATGTTTTGAAATATTAACAATGTTACAACATGAAAAGTTCATGAATTCAAAATATGAATTTCTATATTCTCCTCCTGATTACTGCCCCAAAGTACTGAATACATATCTTGCAATACCTAATAAATGACCATTCTAACTACAGAACTCTGAGTGCCTATTAGAGTTGCCAACAAAAAACTATAACCCTTAATGTACACACACACAACAGAACTTGAGAGATTTAAAGAACTTGTAGTTTTTTAAGTGGAAGAATGAAAGAAGCTGGGAAAAACGATTTCATGAGGTTAATGTGATGACAGATGTTTAAGACTTGGGACCCCTTTACCTATACATATTTCCCTTTGTCCTTGTTTGAATATTTAAATAACAAATGTTGGCAAGGACAGAGAGAAATTGGAACTTTTTGCATTGCTGGTATTAATACAAAATAGTGCAAAAACTTTGGAAAAGTTAGGCAGTTCTTCGAAAAAGTTAAACATAAAGTTATCATGTGACCCAGCAATTCGACTTCTAGGTATATACCCAAGAGAATTAAAAACATGTTCACACAAAAATGTATACACATATGTTCACTGCAGCATTAGTCATAATAGCCAAAGAGTAGAAACAAGGCAAATGTCCATCAACTTATGATTGGGTAAATAAAATATTGTATATCCATATAATAGAATATTATTTACCAATTGATAAATACTACAACATGGATGAACAGTGAAATATCATACTAAAAGCCAGACAACAAAAGGCCACATATTGTTTCATTCTATTTATATGAAATGTCTAGAAGTACTCTATACAGACAGAAAGGAGATTAATAGTTGCCAGGGACTTGGGGAGGAATAAAGAGTGACTCCTGATGGGTATAGGGGTTCTCTGTGGAGTGACAAAAATACTCTAAAATTATATGGTGGCAGGAGTTGCATAACTATGTGACCATACTAAAACTCGCTGTATTGTACACTTTAAATTGGTAAGTTTTATACTCTCAATAAAGTTGTTATAAAGGAAAAAAAAGTATATATGTATATAAAATAAAATTATCCCTTGTTATGGATCAAACACATGGGCGTGTTAGCTCAAATCAGGTGTGTTTCTTTCACCTGAGAAGCTACACAAAAGGGAGTTTTAAAAATGACGTGAGGGGAAGAGGGCAGCCTTTGTGGAACAGGATGGTATAGATGAGGTGATGTCACATAGTGCTAAGGGAACACAGTGTGCGAGGAAGCTAGGATCCAAAAGAGGGAAGAGGTGGTAGAAGAGAAGCAAAAAAGAGACTAGCAGGATGCCAAAAATAGACCTGATACATTTAAAAAATTTTCTTTACATGAGGTCTGTGTATATCTAGAAGAAGAGAAGGAAACACTTTCCTTGTTTTCCTTCTTACATCACTTTCCTATTCTTTCCTTTACACCTAATTTTTTAGACTAAATAACAGTACTGCTAAATTTCATCTCTATTATCAGTTAATTAGTTAAACAGACAATGTGGTAATTTTTCATTGCCAGTTTAAAGACTGCATTTATTTTTTATCCAAATAAGAAGCTATCTCACTGTTTACCCCTCTTTTGAATATGTAAAGGTTAGAGTAGAGGACTTCTAGGCCTAAATAATGAGAATATGCACGGATATCAATTACACGAACAATGTATATTCATTCATTTAAAATTGGATGACACATTGGCTGAGTGATTAAAAAGTAAAAAGCTAAAAATCATTTGCAAAATTACACTTCTCTGTTACTCCACAGAATGATGTAATGGAAATTACTTCAATAAAAGACAACGTCTTCAATTTAAAAATACCTGAAAATTAGTTTCCTTCCATCCAGGTTTCTTGGCCAACATCCTCACTAATGCCTGGCATGGCATTTCGGTTCGGTCCATTAGTTCAACAGCCTTGAAGCAAAACCAAAGAATAAGAGTTAAGGGTAATGATTAGTTCCAAAGGAACAATATTGACTAAAATCAGGTAGTGGTTATCTTTGAAGAGGGAGCAAAATGGAATGAAGAGGGTTATAGAAGGAGCTTATAGAATTTCTGTTATAAAGCTTTGTTTCTTAAGTTAGATGTTTGGTGTATAGTTATTATATTAATACCATTGAAACTGTTTTTTTTCACATTTTAGGAATTCACAGATAACTGGCTCAAAGAAAAGTAATAGTAACACAGTTTTCATTTGCCTAGGTGTGTGGCAGAAACTACCTAATTTGACTTTCCTAAAATCACAACGAAGTATCATAGGTTAGAAATGGTTAAGTATTAAATTTCAAAGGTGCACAAACTCAGGTTTAAACCCGACATGTGGCAGATGCAGGAATGGTAACCAGGCTTCCTGCCTCAAGTCCAGGGCTCTTCTGGTTTCTCTACACCTCTCCTCATTAGGATCACACAGAGTATAAACCAAAATGAACCATCAGCCTCTTTTTCTGCAACATAGATTTTTGAGAGGAGCTTCTCACACTAAGTGATAATGTCTGTTCTTCCAAGAATGACGCCAAAGAGGGAAACAGAACTGGATGAGGTGTGGTTCAGGTGGAAAGATCTGTTTGCCTCATAATATTATTGAACAAATACTATAATATTAAAATTGATCCAAACCTTATAATTCAGAATAAATCTAATTTTCTTAAGTACTAATTTATGAGCTTATAGAAACCACAAGAAGCAGATGTTGAAAGATAAACACTACATAGCTAAAAAACAAACAAAAAACCCCACCTCATCTTTAGGTGTTAATATGCTCACTGGTTATAAAACACAGCAATCAGGATGAGGCCTTCATTTGTCAATTTTGCCACTTCTATATAATGTAGTTTTCTTTCCCACTCAACTCATCCTTATGTATCTACCTTTTGGAACTCTTCCATACAGGCCAGCCTTTCCTTCCAGTTACTGCTGTCCAGAAGCTGTATACAGGTAGCAGGCAGGACAGCTGAAGCTTTTTCTTCACATACTTCTATCTGTAAGATACAAAAACATTAAAATTAAAAAATTGCTTAGGGAAACAGATGATAAGAATGTAAAAATACCCCAGAGAAAACTAAAAGAACACTTCTATAGGTATGCTACAGTATCTGAGGCTTCTATTTTACCACAGTGAAGGGGAAGTCTAAGGCAGTTTCAGGGAACTAAGAAGTATCAATTAACTATGTGCTGTAGAACTCAGCAAAGAACAAACTCGAATCTTCTCATAGGTATTGCCTTTCCATGGTTTTGCGGATCTCAGGCATACTCTATAATACTGACCGAGAGTTCAGATTCCACTATTTCTTTGGTCTCCAATCCTTTCTTGTTCTTGGTTCCGGCACTCCCTGTGCCTCCTGGTGCAGTTGGTTTCCCCTTTTTAGGTGGCCCGCCAGCCTAAAAGCAATTTAAAAATAATTATACCAATTAAGGATTTAGAACAGTGGTTCTTAAATTTCTGGGGCCCCTCTTGATTAAAATGAGGGATCACTGTAACTATGTACAGTGACAGATGATAACTAGACTTCTATGGTGACTATTTCAAAATATATACAAATATCAAATCATTATGTTGCACATATGAAACTACTATAATGTTGCATGCCAATTATACCTCAGTAAAAAATTTTTAAATAAGGGATCATTCAACCAACAAAAAACCCACAACAACATATTTTTGGTGACCACAGAATTTAACAGTTTCAAAAGCAGACAGACCTGAAGATCCCATTTTAAGAACCTCTAAACTCAGAACAAGCTACTGAAGTAAATGAAAGAAAAGTGATGGACTGGAATTATATTACACTTACAGATTAAGAATTAATATTTGCTGCCTCTAAAGCTTTCTTATAAGAGTAAGGGACAATTTCTAAGTTATAGCATTTACTCACTACTTAATCACAAGGTACTCCAGTTACAGAAGAATAAGTGTTCCAGTTATGCTGAAGATGGCCACCTCACGAAATCTTTTTATTGTAATTTTTCAGTATATTTGCTTGGGTTTACCAAGTACATAATCACATAATCTACAAAAGTGATAATTTTGCCTTTTCCTTCCTCATACACCTCTTACTTTATTCTTTTAATTGCAGAGCATTAGTAAGCAATAATGGTACCAGTAGACATTGTTTTACTTCTCACTTGAATAGGAATACTTCTAGTATTTCATTAAGTATGGTGTTGACTTTTGGTTTGCTATGTTTACTGCTATCAGTAGATCTCTTTCTAGACTTAATTATGTCAAGGTGTTCATCCATTTCTATGTGGTTAAGAATTTTTATCAAGAAGAGATGTTAAATTTTACTATACTCCTTCTCAGTGTCTGAAATTAGATTTCTTGTCATCTATAAATTTAGTAAGTTTTCTAATGTTAATATTGAACCATTCTTGCAATCCTGGAATAAACTTCAGTTGGTCATATTTTTACTGTACCCACTAGATTCTATGTGTGAATATTCTATTTAAACATCTCGATTTAAACTTATTTCACCCAGTTTTGAAAGGTCACACAAGAAAATGGCAGTTTATCACAAAGTACACAGCCAATCGCAGTAACATTGATATGACAACACACATCGCTATTATTATTCCTTCTACCTAGACTGAATATCTGTTAAGCGATGTCTTAAACCTAAAAAGAAAAGATAAAATGACAGAGGACCAAATTAGTTTTCAACATCCATACCTGCTCTGAACCCAGTGTTATCCTGAACATATTCCAAGCTCTTAAGGTGCAGTTAACAAAAACTAAGATGCTGGTTTTTATTTAATGGAAACCTCTAATACTTGCTTGTCTACATCAGTAGTATGATCTCATTGTTTCACAATAATAACCCCATAATGAGAGATTTAATTGTTTTCTAATTCTAAAAATGGAGATTCTATACTCTCTGATTAACTAGAACACCTCTTCTGGATCCTTTCCTGTAATAGCACTCTCTGTATAGAGAGGTACCTCAATTAATAAATCTACTTTTTTTCTTCTTTAACATACATATGTTTATTGGTTTAGTAGGTTTCCTGGCTGATACTGTCCTACTGATCTTTTCAAAAGAGGAATCAAAGCAGGTTGCCATTATTCCCCTTCATCTATTTTTTGAAAAAAGAATTCTCAAGGTATTGTGCCCAGGTCATTGTCCAGAGACAGGAGCTGGTGACAAAGGAGAAAACAGTGGCCAACACCTTGCACTAGATGCTGAAGAGACCACATAATATGAAAGTACACAGACTCTTTAGCTAGAGACACCTGGGTTGGTTCAAGCTTCAGTTGTGCAACTCTCGTCATTCAACAGATAAATGCTAAGTTCCTGCTGTATCCCAAAGCCTCTCCATGCACAAGAGATCAAGTGGTGATAAGATCTCTATCCTTTAAAGTTTACAATATAGTGTGGGGAGACAGAGTAAACAAACAAACAAATGAACAATAAAAAAACAAGAGTGAATTGTCAGAGCCTGTGCCGAACACTTAACCTTGCTGAGTCTTAGTTTCCTTTTCTGGAAAAACAGGGATCATAAAACACTTATCTCAAGGATTGTTGGTGATGATCAAATGAGATTATGTATGTGAAATGCTTCACAAAGTGATGCTCATGCACTAAATTATCAGTTCTCTTCTCCTAACCCTATGCTTGGGTCCTGGGTGGGGAAAGAGAATCAAACTTTTTGGATCTGCAGTAGATAACTTTATGCTTAAGAGAGTCCACAGGACAAGCGTTCACTAAAGGGATGCCCTATTTGCATTTGGGCATTTTACCCTCTTCTACACTGTTCAAATGAGACTTGAACTGGAGACTCAGTAATGCAATTCGGCAGCATTATTAGCAAAATGACGAAGGTAATATTATTCATGTTAAGTGCCTTGCCACATTTTATTTAATTTCATGATCCCGATACCTTAAAATTTACTCTTGTACTTTCATTACCATTTTTATCTCTACTAAAGTTCCAAATAACCAAATGTATTGTTGGAATCCTCTGTCTTCATGAATAGATGTTCTGCTGTATTTTGAATATGGTAATGAGTTCCTTTCTCAAATGAAGTCATATTGGAAGGATAACCATGAACCTGAGACCCTACCTTATATATTCTAATTTTTAAATCATATCTTCTAAGTCATCTATTAACCTTAGTAGCAGGTGCCTTTTTTAAGGGCCCTGGTTTGGGTGCTGAAATGTCCTTTGTGTCCTTATCTCCTGCAGCCCCTGAAACAGCAGTCCTTCCGGGAACAGGCTTGAATTCCTTCTTTTCAGCTGCCAGGCCAGCTTTCTTACCATTTACCAGCTCTACTTTTTCTGAACATTCTTTGATCTAGAGAATGAGATTGAGATGAACATCATTAAGCCCAGCTTAGAAACACAATCACCACATTATTACTTAATAGGTCATCTAAACCATAACTACATGAGAATTCAGAGAGAAAAGTTCCCTTTTCAATGCATATAAATTATCTAGACTTTCTTACATTTTATTTCTACACAAATTGGAATTACAAGGAACTTAAAATAACCATATTTCTGATAAAAGATATTAATATTTAGAGATGTAATTTTCTAGATAACAGAAATAATTTTAATCTTAAAACATTTTTTTCACCTCTTCTACAGATTGTGGTGACTCGGCTCATTTTTTGTGTGTGTTAAAATCCAAAAGATATTTCTACTATTATGATCATTGCAGTTTGAGATGAAATTTAAATCTTCAAAATCTATGCTGTCAAACTCTAGGTTTGAACCACTAGTGGTGATGAAATAAATTGGTGTCAGTATTTTTGTCTTAATGAAACAGAACAGACAAAATTGAAACAAAATTGTAATTCAGAGACAGAACTGTTATCCAATTTCATCATAATCCATTACTAACCTACCTTATCAAGCTTGAGTTTGTCTACATCAACTAAGAATGGGTTTACTGCTTTCTCACCAACCACCTTCAAAGCAGTACCCAAAGCTTCAAATGCAGCATCTCTGACTTCAGGAGCAGAATCATTGATGTGCTATAGTCCGGAAGTAAACAAAATGATCTTAAAACCAGGTACTTTAGTTATTACTGATTTTTAATTCAGACTGATGATTACTGGATAAAGAATTTGCCTTTTATAATTCGCTGAAACTAAGCATAGTTTTCCTTTTGCCGATTAACAGTTACTCTTTCCAAATTCTTTTTGGGTTAAGGAAACCTCTGATAATCCATTCAACATATAAGTGCTTCCTTTTCCTCCTTCCTCTATCGAAAACACCTCACACTCAAATGATCTTCTGATACTCCAAACTGCGTGCCTGAGCTTGGCCAGATCCAGCTGAACACCAGTAAACGGGCCAAATAAGAAACAAAATGTTTAGCAGTTAGTGGAATCATAAAGCTAATCTGTGCTTCGAAACTAGGAACACAACAGTACAAGAATTTGGATTCAGTTTCCTCAAAAGACCATCATCTATAGTTTAATAGTTGAGTAGTCACTGTACATAATTAGTAGGGGGAAAAAATCTTTCCTAGATATATAAAATAGTCCCCCAATTTCAAAGGGAGTCTATACCTTAAGTAGAGCAGCACAAAA
This sequence comes from Rousettus aegyptiacus, assembly GCF_014176215.1. NCBI lineage: Eukaryota > Metazoa > Chordata > Mammalia > Chiroptera > Pteropodidae > Rousettus > Rousettus aegyptiacus. The sequence goes on from NW_023416308.1 coordinate 108,545,871, forward strand.
GGGCTTTAGCAAGCTCTTTGGCAGGGTAGAGGCAGTGCAGTGGCGGAAGCTTCTTGCAATAAAAAGAGATGTCTGTTGCTTGATGGTTGGATTCTTGTTATCCATTACTGCTAAAACATCCTCACTGATGTTCTGTAGTGTGGTCTTTAAAAAGAAAATGTGGTCAATGAGGTTTTCTCAACTCTAAAGAACAATCAACATATTATATTGACAAAACACACTTTACACAAAAGCACAAACTCATGCTGTCAACTTACAGTAAGGAAGATTGCATCAATCGCCTCTTGCAGGGCTTGTACTACTTGAGGCTTCTTCTCTTTGAATTTCTCCAAAATGGTGGGCACGACCTATGAAAATAAACAGCTAGAATATTATCTGGCAACAGAAAAGAATGAAATACTGATAAATGCTACAGCATGGATGAACCTTGAAAACTTTATACTAAGTGTAAGAAGTCAGTCACAAAAGACCACATATGTATGATTCTATTTGTACGAAATGTCAATTCCATAGATAGAGGAGGTAGATTAGTGGTTGCAGAGTATGGGGGAGAGGAGAATGGGGAGCAACTGCTAAAGGGCATAGGCTTTCTTTTGGGGGTGATGAAATGTTCAGGAATTAGACAGTGGTAATGGTTACACAACCTTGCGACTATATTAAAACCAATGAATTATACACTTATTTTAAGAGGGTAAATTTTATAGTATGTAAGTTATATTTCAATAAACCTATCATTAAAGCAATGTTTGGCTCTACCAAAACAAACAAAAAATCGAACATCTAAATTGGATAAAAAGTCATTTATTTTTTGAAGGGCACAAGAACCTTATACTAGAACAATGAAGGATTTCCATTCTACATCACCATGGCAGTGCTTCTCAACCTTTTTTCTTCATCTACATCTCATATGCAACCATAAACCCAGTAACCTTCTCTTATCAGACAAAATGATTCTCACCTAGGTGGATTTACAGGTATAATATGTAATTCTTCCTCCCCACCCAAGATTCTACTATACCACACTAGACTGGGATGTCTCCTGGCCCTTCACTACACTGAAGAAAAAAGAAAGTACCAGAAATTACAGCAATTTTATATCTTCTTATTGAAAATTGAGTTTAGATTAGTAAAACTGAAATTTTTATAATTGTTATTTTGCCTTGTAAACTATCACTAATTCATTAAATATTTATTGAATGCCTAATATATCTATTGAGTGCCAGGCACTGTGCCAGCAGGCAAATCAAAGTTGTTTTTTAAAGTCCAAAAGATACAGGCAATGCTCAGTGGCATCTCCTCCAATTTTCTTTTTTCAAGATTTCATGGAAATGATACAGATTGGAATGAGTATGGTTTCCATGAAAAATATAAAAGACTTTTTAATACTAAGAGTTAGTTATGAACTTAAAAATCAAATATTTTAATGGCTATAAAGCTAAAGTTTACTTTTAAATGTATTACCAAAAAGGTAGTTTATAAATAGCTAAAGAAAATGAAGCTGAACCACTAACACACTTGTTATCAGTTTTAAGGGGTATGGGCAGGAATCCCCAAACTATAAAGCACTGGAGACATTCTTTAAGCTGCACAACGAAAAGTCACAAAGCCAGAATCAGAACTCAAACTAGAGGGCCAGACAATCATCCAACTATAATTTAGTAAATTAAAATGTATTTAAAAAATTGTTTTCTAGCTTGAATAGTTCTTCCTAACACAAAAGAATAAAATATTCTATTATGTAACAGAAAATTGACCAAAAGCTAATTAACATACCAATTGCACACACACACATTTTATGAAATATTGATTGCTATAAAAATATTAATTATAATTTTACTCCATTTTATGATTTATATATCTAAGTCTTTTTATAGACTCTTATCTTTATTTCCCTAGTTAACAAGCTAGTCATGATTTATTTTTATTTGGTACTGTCTTTTTTTCAGTTAAGTTTTCTGAAATTATTTTTAATACTATGAGTAAGCAAGTTCCAAATGCCATACTAAGTGAGGTTAGGTATTAGCTTCACAATATAAAACTGACACATGACTGTGGGCTATTAGGAGACTCTTAAGTCAATCTAGGAAATCAAACGATCAAGTGGCTAGCAAGTTCAAAGCTCAGCACAGCCAATTTTCAGGATGCTGAACCACTCTAAGTAATTCAGACCAGATTTAGAGGCCAACTGACAGATGCCACAGTCAAACATCTCAATTTATTAAAACTGTTATCAAACTTGATTGCTTCCAAATTTATGCAAAGAAAATAGTATACTCAACAAATGTCTCCAATCAGATTTTCTTAGAATTAATTAATCACCAATAGTGTAACCGATATAAAATGTCTCAAGTATATGAGTAAATTATTATTTTTTTAAATAAGAAAACACTATAAAATACATTTTCTATATTAGTTTCACTTCTGGTTTTATATCGCCTTTCCTATTCTCATTTTTACTCTATCCTGTTTATCATAAATTTTATTTTATTGTTATACTGTATATAATGTTGAAAGAACAAAGCAAGATATTAATGATAAGTAAATCAACTCAAGTATTTTAGGTCAAGTACCTGATTTTCTATATAAAGCTAATGAATTTAGTTATAACTGACATCTATTGAAATGTTGTGAGAAATTTACTTTTCCAATATTAAAGATCTATGTCAAAGAGCTGTTTTAAAGCATACAGCAATTGGCCTGATATTTTTGATGATATTGTTGATTTATACTTAAAAGGGAATGTTACTTACGTGTCCTGCATATTGTCCAAATTTCTTCCTTAGCCCAACAGCCAGGCCAGTAAGACATTTTGCTGCCAAAGCCACCAACATGACATTGGTGTCTTTTCCAACTACCTACAAAAGAGGAAAACGAGACACCCAAAATAGTCACAGCCCTGTAGAAAGGAACTTAAAACATAATCTTAAAACAACTCTGAAAGTTATTATGCTAATGGACAACCAATTGTATTTCCTACAAAAAAGGAAAGATTCTTACTTAACAATATCAAATCTGGGAGATTCCCTTCAGTATGTTTTGTCTTCTATCTCAAAGTTCAATCAATAAAATATACATAAAACCACAACTTCAAATCACTAGTGGTTATCTGGGCCATCAGTGCTGCATAACAGTGGAGGAGGTGACTCTGATAATGGCGGAGAAGCTGGAGGCCTGCTGACTTTGCTTTGGGCCAGGGAAAGCCAAGAGAGAATGTGTTTCTGGAAACCACGGGGCAGCAGCTCTAATATTTATGCCAAAGGAGCACCAGTAGAAACTGCTGTAGGTACCTTCAAGAAGTTCATGGGAACTCTAAATTGTAAATGCTACTGCAATCACTCCTCTGAGGGGGCCCTGCAGCTGCCATCTTAGTTACCTAATAAGCAAGTCTACATTTAGAGCCTCTTGGCAGAGTGTCTTTCAGCACTGTTTATACTACCACCTTCCTACATCATATCCCGCAGAGCCTAGTATTTATCAAAACTCACAAGTAGTACCTCTATCTGTATCAATTTAGTATGACAGTGACTATGCCTGGGTTCCTTTCTGTTAAGATATTACTGCAGTATACTGCCCCAAGTCAGCTGGTGTTAAAAAGCTTTATTTTTAAGTACTCCGAACCTTTGTTTTTCACTCTTTTCCCCGAAGAAGTAATGCTTCCATTTTACTTTGGTTTTTAACTAGTCCCTAAGATCTTATAATTCCTAAAATCTGGTCATCTCCAGGCATCTCTAGATTTCCTGGATTAAACAACTCCTAACACACAGCATGCGAAAAAGTAGTTCTAGCTGACACCTATGTGTACTCCCCTAAGGGCTGAAGAGTAAGGATTAACACTTCTTAAAAACAGGTTAGATGACATAATTTTATAGGTGCTTTGTAATCCTTATTTCATTTAATAGTCACCCAAATCCTAAAAAGTAGGTACTATTATGTCAACTTTGCAGATTCCAAAAATTAAAGAGATTAATTTGCTCAAGGTCACAGGGCTAGCAAATAGTGCTGTGGTTCAAATTGTCTATTTTAACATCAAAGCTTTTGCTCTCTTTACTAAAGCATATTCTCTCTGTAAACTGCTGTTATGGCAAATTCATTTTCTTTATGAGAAGATAAGATCAGGGTCCTAATCAACATTCTGTTAACATTCTAATTAATTACTATAAATCTATGGAGAAAAAAATCCCATTTCCTTCTGTACTAAAATCGCTATTGGCATTTGTAAATGTTTGGATTAGTTTTCCTTACCAAAACACCCCTCAGGTATTACTTAGATGTTAAACTTTATATTCGCCATTTAAATATACATTTTAGGTATGGTCATCAAACACATAACCAACCTCATTCCAAGAAATCCTAGTTCAATGAATCTGGGGTGGGATTTGGACATCAATGGTTTTGTTAACTTGCCCCAGGTAAAGGCCATCATTCTATCCCATTCTTAGAAGAACACTGCACCTTGCCCACTATTAGAACGGTAACCAGTGGGAACTGAACCCTAGATACAATGATCCCAATATAAAGTTATGAAAAGGATCCTGTGAACCTATTATAGTTCAAGATGGTAAAGGATTTTATGAACTTAGAAGTGAGTGATGGACTAGGCACCTAGTACGATATCTATCAATCAGCACTGTCACACTTCCTAGTTTGACTAAAAAAGTTATTTTCAACTGAGAAATGGGAGTGAAGAAGGTGGTAAAAGGTTTATTTTTAAGAAAACTAGAATATGTGGGGGAACTCTGCTCTAGGGTTGAAAAACTCTGTTACTGTTCTAGACTGGGGTAGGGAAGTTAGCTCACAATGTTAATTTAATCTAAATAATGGAAAATAGTCTATAATTAAAGGTGCTGTCACTTCTCCCATATGTGATTTGAAGTAATTATCAATTAGTATTTATCTTTACTTAGTAATATAAGCCACTAGTTAATAGTAATCAAAACACTCCTCCGACAGAGGGAGAAATCAATGAAACCCATCATTACTGTGTTTAGAAAACTATAATAAATATAAGCAATAATTAAGGGGGGAAATGTAGAAAGACTAAGGTAAAAAAGGTTAATAACACATTTAAGTCTGGAGATTATATAACAAAACACCCTAGAAACCCAAATCTTACTCTAAAGATTAAAAATACGTATAAATTAATCAACATCTATAGGTAATTGGCAAAGTCAAAAAAACTACTTGGGGGGTAGAAGAGTAGGGGAGGTGAGAGGGCATCTTATAAATTACAGAACTATATCTTGTAAGAACAGGAAAGCCCACATAATAGACTAAGACAGGTGGCAACTTGAAAGAAGACAGTTTAATAAATGATGTCAAACAGTACTTTACTACTTGCATTAAAGGAAAAAATTGGGAAATGAGTGGGATTACTTGCTATAGACACCAGAAAGGAGAGACTAATTATGGAGGGAAGAAGGGTCAGTCTAGATTTTATCCCTTCAGTCTCAATCTCTTCCATTTCCCCATTTTTAATGTGTCTACTAAGTCAACATAATATGTATATGAAGTTCATTTGTGTTTATGCCTAAGTAAAATCACATATAAAATATTTTTTAAATGTTATGTTCAGGTTTATACAACTTTATACAACTGAGGTTAACTTTTCATTGTTTTAAATATTTTAGCCATAAAATTAAGTGTCTTCTTGTTTCTGTAGCCTTTGATTGACTGCCTATCCATTCCACCATGTGAAGAGGGAAAGAAATTTCTCCTGCTACCCTAGATCTCACAGAAATCTTCCTTGGTTGACCTCATAGACTGCAAAGATCTTGTCAGCTAACAATCTCTTATTTTTTATTTTTTACGCCTACAGCACCTGGTCTTCCTAGGTGGTCTCTCATCTAAGTACTAACCAGGTCCGACCCTGCTTATTAGCTTCTGAGATGAGACAGGACGGGGCTTGTTCAGGGCGGCATAGCCATAGACCAGAAATCTACTATCTATGTCTACTCAAATATGATCTTCTTTGTAAAGAATATAGCAAGAGATTGTTTATGTTCACAATGTCAATGGAAATCACAGACCGGACTTTATTTGAAAACTAATATCCTAAGAAAATGCATATAGGGAACATCAATTAATATTCTTAGTTGTTAGGTAAGAAAAAAATAAAAGCTCTTATTTGAGGCACTGAGAATTCAGTGATGAAGCAATAAGATTCCTCATAAAAATTATATGCTAGAATTTACAAAGAATCTGAAAATCTCTTTAAGGCCACTAGAACCCCACTTCCCTCTCTTAGTGCCTTTTACCCCTTCCTCTTTCCTCCCAGGCTCCAGATAGGTGAAATCTTTTCCCTCAGGGCAACTCCCTTTTCATTAATCTTGCCTGGGTCTATGGCTCTTCAAAGATGGAAGACTGATGACTAAACGGATTTTGACAAATCATGTTCCAGCCACCAAATCCCACTGAGAGGAAAGCATAGGAGGGCTGACTGAGGAAACATGGACCATCCCCATTATTCATGGAGTTCGTATCTGTGAATTCACCTACTTGTTAAAATTTATTTATCACCCTCAAATCAATACTCGTAGCACTTTCCTGGTCATTCACAAAAAAGCGCAGAGCTACAAAAAACCTGATTGCCTGCTATGCACATTCCCAGCTGAGACTGAACAAAGCAGCACTCTGCCTTCTTACTTCAGCTCTCATACAGTAAACAAGTACCTTTTATCATGGTCTATTAAAAGTGCTATGTTTGGTTTTGTTTTTTGCATTTTAGTACTTTTTGTTGGTGTCTTCACTGTTTAAAATGACCCCTTACTGCAGTGCTCAACTTCTACACAGAGTTCCTAAGCGTAAAAACACTGTGAAGTACCTTATACAGAAATTATGTGTGTTAGATAAGCTTTGTTCAGCACGAGTTATAGTGCTGTTGGCTGTGAGTTCAATGTTAATGAATGAATCATATATATCAAATAAGATGTCTTCAAACAGAACAAGGTTCTATATTGTCTTATATATGTCCAAAGGGTTGCATGACTCTAAACCTATACTTCCCCTAGAAACAATGGTTCAGTATTTTCTAATTCAGCATTTGTGGTGACTACCACAAAACATGACTACCAGGAATAATGAGAATATGGTGCTTACAAGTATATATAATTAAAGATTAACCTCTTCCTCCCACTAGGTAATCCTCTGTAATTTCAGGATGAAGGAGCAAACAAAATTTTCAACCTGTTATATTCAAAACTATGTCTTCATTTTGTTCTTAAGCTCTGTAACTATATCTGTAATGTCTGATCTATACTTTCAGATTTTATGAAAAGCCACTATATACAAAAATATCTACCAGTAGCGTCCAACTTGGTTAGACTTAAGCAACACCATAGGAATATTTTCTAAAAATATTTCTTTTTCATTTACTATTTGCCTGCTTTACAATTAAGCGCGTCCCACATTCTTTGCTTTACATGCTGATACAATATAGTGTGGCATCATTTTGCTATCTAACAAAAAAATTCTTCACATTTAATATCTGTCCCATTAAATGAAGCCCTCCAAACTAACCTAGGACAATCATCTTAAACAATCCTTTAAAAATGAATGCGTTTAATTTAAAAATCATGAATAGTGTTCCTTAAATGGCAATGTAGTTGTGATAAAAAATAATGACCAATAAAGAGAAATTGAATGGCCTGGACTGTTGCTGGGATACCAATGTTGAAACTCCTCATATTTACCTTCTTTAATGCTTTTACTAAATCCGCATAATCGCCTGCTTCCAATTTGGGGTTTTTCACTAGTACTTCCACAGCCTCCAGGGCTTCTTTTCTCTCTTGCCATTTTTTTGCCTCCTGCAACACACAATTTGAGTCACTTATAAGAAAAACAGAAAATAAGTGAGCAAAATAAGTTTATTTCTTGCATGCTACTAATTAAAAGATAAATAATTTTTTGTTTTTGGAAGCTTTTTCTAAAGCTGGTTAAAAAACAAAATTGCAAAACTGTGCAGCCAATCAGAATGTTTTGCTTATATTTATAAAATTTTATTCATTGTAAAAAGTATTTTCATGACATTTCAAAACCCTAAAGTTCTATAATAAGTAAACAGAATGAGATGCCAGAAATTTTTTCCTTCTCATTCTCTTGGCGAATATTAGAAAGCAGATATTAAACAGAAAACATTGACGGAAAGCATTTCCAGCATATCTGAGAGTGGCACAACTACAGAAGAAAAAAATTTCCATATTGACAATACTGAAAAGTTCAGAAAAGAACGATCACATAACCAACAATCAAAACTGTTCTAATTTTGAAGATTAGTTTTCCATTGGGGGTAAAATGCTAATCATTTTGTTTACGGTCATAAAGTAGAATACGCTCTACTAGAGATCAAGTGATTATTCAATAATTTTAACATGTACTATTTGAAAGAACTGGGGATACAAAGAAGATGACCAGCTAGTTACAGTTCAATTCAATTTATCGAATATTTATTTGTTAATAAGAAGTTTACAGGATATTCGAAAAGCTGATAAACAGAACTGGGAAGATTTTTAATAAATAGCTACCACATCATGACCACTAGGAAAGAAGTACAAGCTGCTCTGGTAATACAGCAGGAGGATTTAACCTAGCTAAGGCTGAAAGGTAGGATCTCCCCTAAAAAGTGATACTTAAGGTGAGATCTGGAAGATAAAAAAGTATTACTTGGTGAATGGGGGCGGGGAGGGGGGATGTCATAGGCAGAAAGAACAACAACATTAAGGCCCAGAGTTTAGGGGGAAAAAGTGTGGCACATCTGATACTGGGAGAAGTTTGGTATGACTGGAGTGCAGAGAGTGAAAGCAAGTAGAGATGTGGCTGGAAGGTAAGCACAGCCTCAAAAGTGTCATAGATGGCCTCAAGGGCCACAAATTTCAAACATCTTAAAACTTATGGAAGCCATTTTAGTAAGGCATCTCTAATTATATTGAAATATGATAGGAAGGAAAAGGAGGCAAGAGCAGAGACAGTCTTTTTATAAAAAGACTATTATAGCACGAAAGGCAAGCAATAACAGTGAGATGACACTGCTTCTCAACGGGGGATAATTTTGTCTCTGGGGGTACATTTAGCAATGTCTGGAGACATTTTTGATTATCATGACTTAGGGGAATGGTATTACTGATATCTGGTGGGTAAAGGCCAGAGATGCTGCTAAACATCCTACAATGCACAGGACAGTCCCCCAAAACAAAGAATTTTCTGGGAAAAAATGTCAACAGTGCCAAGGTCAAGAAACTGTGGGGTAAAGTAGTAGCAGCGGGATGGAAAAAAGGAAAGAATTGGAGACATATTTAAAGGTAAAACCAGAAAGACAATGAGGAAAATGAGAAGTCAAGAATAATGTTTGAGTTTTTGGTAAGGGGTGTAAAAAGAAGAACAAAACTAGGTATATATACAAAGTAGTATGAGAACAAAGATGAAGAAGCAGCTGATTGACTCTATGAGGGAAGATACGAGATGGAAGGTGTACACCAGGAAATGGCTCAGCTAACATTCTCTAATTACACTCTAGTAATTATTTAAAATGAAACAAATGAAAGAAGTTTACTATTACTTACAATTTTGTCATAAAAGTCTTTGGGAAGTTTGGAAAGAATTTCTACTGCTTCCAAAAGTTCATAAGCATCTATCTGCGGTACCTCGTCACCATCATCACCACCTTCCAAGAGAAAAACAAACCTTAAAAACGGATGGTTTTACTTATCAGTTATCTGACCTTTCATACCCCTGATGAAATCTTGACACAGAAGGGATCAGCATTATTAGTGTCATATACAACTTATGTTTTATTAAATGGCGGTGCTTCAAAATGTGCCTAGTAAACATAGGTTCTTGTGGTAGGGCCCGTTCTTGCTAATTTTTATAGAAACTAGTGTTTAAAATTGGCTTACCTCCCTCAGCATCTCCACCAGCAGACTGTTGCTGTTCCAATTTCGCTTCTAGTTCTTGCTGGGAACGTAGAAACCGAGTTGGTTTAGGAGCACCTGTTGGTAGTTTGACCCATTCTTCTTCTAGTTCTTTCAACTGTGAATATAAAATATTTTTAAAATATATTTACATCTCCACTGTTAGAAAACATATTTAACATTCATATTTACTGTTATATCAGAACTTAATTTCTTATTTGTGATTCTAAAAAGGTAAACGAGAAAAATAAATATTAATTGTATACATCTGGTAGCATAGGTCGACTGACTTCTATTTACTACATTGAAGATGTATAACTAAGCATATTGAAAAAAGAACAAAATCTATTTTTTTAGGACACACTCATAAATTCACATATATTAGTATTAAAGTCTCCAAAACCAATTGAAACTAAAAAAGAAAGAACACCGACATACTGGCCGCACCGAATGCATGGTATTTAACTTTAGAGGACAAAGTAACAGCTGAGGCAGTTGGCTATGCTGAGAAAATCAATTGATTTCAAAATGATTAAATATAATTACTGTAAGGACAGACTATCAACAATAATGACAGGAAGGAAAGAGCTTCTTCATATTAACCTTATGCAAACACAACCAAAACTTTTATACCTCACCTGGACAGAGTTTATATTTTGTAAGGGGGGTCTCAGAGCATCCCGAATCCATCTGTAAATCTCCACAGCAATTAGTTTGGCTTCATCTCGAACAGCCTTCTCTCGAGACTCAAAAAGTTTTGGCAACACTTTGATAATTGGCTTAAGCAAGATGATTTTGGAACCAAATTCACTATAGGTAAAGAATTGAAAAAAAAATTGTCAACATGCAACATTCTTGGGTGAAGTGTTAGTTTTTATTCACTCAAACACAGTTCATACCTATAAATATATTTATAAAATTTATTGAGGTGATACTGGTTAATAAAATTTCATAAGGTTTCAAGTGTGCAATTCAATACTACATCATATGTATACTGCATTGTGTATTTACCACCCAAAGTTAAATTTCCTTCCATCACCATATTTTACACCCTTTACACTTATCTGCCCCACACCCGCCTTCTCTCTGGTATATATTTAATTGTTGTCTGTGTCTATGAGTTTTTGTTTGTCTTGTTCGTTTGTTGCTTTCAGTTTTATATCCCACATATAAGTAAAATCATATGGTTCTCAACTTTTTCTGTCTGACTTACTGCGCTTAGAATGATATGTTAAGTTTTAAGGCAGAAAAAAAAAAAACTCATAACCACATCTATGTTTAGATGTCATTCTTCCAAGAATATTATTTATTACCTAGGGTCCAAAATATTATTACCATTTTAAAACTAACTTTCTAGGTAACTAGACTAGGAATAATTCAAGTCTACAAAGGACAAACATGGTAATATCTTAAATATTTATGTATATACATATAAAAACTTAAAAATATAAACAAGTCAGTTTATAAATATTTAGATGAGAGAAATCTGCTTTTAATTGTTTACGGTGATTCACATGCAACTCGACAGACCACTAATCCTGGCAGTATGTTTCATTCCTGACTTTGACGTTATTGCGCTGTAACTCTAAGCAACTTAAATCTCATTGCTTCCATGGGGAAAATAGTTGCATTCTGACTTTTTTTAAAGGTAACATGTTTAACCTCATATCTGTCATCTATTATATTTTTAAGTTCCCAACTGGCCAATTTTAGCTTTCCGATTCATTGTTAACATTTCTAAATAACAAATTCTGGAGTAAGAGAGATTTAGTTATGAAAGAACACTGAAATATTTATGTGTGCAAATTTATCTCACAAGAATAAACGCAAAAAAATTTTTCAGTAATAGCTACTGACAATACTCAATAAGCTAAAGAAGGAGACTGTGAAAATACCCTCCCTAGAAAGTAATATTTAATAAGACTCTTGGTTGTGTAAATAGTCTAAATATAGATATCAACATGAAACTAAACTAGATGACCTCTAAGACTGGCTTTAAAATCTCTTTTATTTAATAGAAAAAAATATTTTAATTTGGCTTAGATGACTTTTAAGAATAAAGAGAAGTAAGAATTATGGTGATGATAAACCATTCTTTTAAGGATAGTCATCATGGTTCCTTAAGAACTTAACATTTGGGATTCTCTTAATTTCCTTTATATTACTACTGTTTCATCTGTTTTTTGTTTGTTTCACTATCCTAGCCTGCGTCTGAAAGGAAACAAAACAAACAAAACAAAACAAAAAAGATGGATCAGGTCCACATGAAAAACTGACTTAACAAAAGCTAATCTTGATACTAAACATATTACTACAGAAAAAAATGAAAGGGTTCTAGAAGCCTGTTTTAGGGGCCACGGAACATTTTTGGTCTCTTGAAGCTAAAACTAACATAGATAGCTTGAGAAATCCCTGGAACCTATGACAGAACAGTTTGGCCTCAATGGTTCTTTAAAGTCCCAGAAAGCTATATAGTTCTACTACTACAAATTCTAAGATACTTTAGGACAAATAAAGAATCATACAGGAGTGGGACTAAATAACATCTATAAGGAAGACAGAAGAAGATACATCGAATTCATTCTTTTTCTACCCTTATTCTCCCACTCAGCTTAAAATGAAGTAACAGAGTTTACAGCATTCTAGATTATAAACTACTAATTTAAAGGTAGAAGATTATAGTATAATATATTTTTTATTAGAAATCTACTGATACAAGTAGTTTTGATACCCAAGTAAATTCACTTAATTTCTAAGATGATAGAATTAAGCATACTATTTATTATTCAAAAACATACATGCCTACTATTCTAAAATAGGCTGGAAACGAAGAAAGATTTAGCAAACAAGAACCTAAGTGAAAGCCAAATTTCATAAAAGAATATTATGAACCAAGCAAAAGACAATGTAAAAGTTTAAGACTTATAAATTGAGGATGGTTTAACAAAATTTAAGAATTCTGATACTTTCGCGTTAAGATAAACACCAAAGGAAGCATTTACTCCAAGATGTAGGTCATATTCAAAATCACGAGAGAGTTGAGTTGGGATGATCTTCACTCCTGAATATGTCACACACATTTAGGGTTTCACTAGAGCTGCTTTCTAAAGCATCTCATGTGGCTAATGCCGGGGACAAGAGATCAGATTAGAAGGACTGCCAAATTAGAACAAACTAGTGGTTTGTCTAATTCAGATTTCCTTAACAAATTACAACCATTTATTCCTGAAAGAGATCCCATTCATGAAAAACTTCACAGCCAAACAACAAGAAATTTTAGGGTTGAAAAAAACTTATTACATAAGTTATTTTCTATTTGCTGTTGCTGTACTTCTGTTTAATGACATACTGCATTTGCTTCTACTTTGCTAAAAAGGCACCAAAACAAAGGTTTGCTTTTGCCAACAAACAGTTTCTTTAGCCAACATTTCAAAGTATATAAATTTATGCTTGAGGCTAGTAAGAGAAAGAGCTGCTTAAATACCCTGAGGAGTGCTTTTCCACAAAAAGGCCAATTTATAATCTGAGAACAGGTCAGAAATACCCCCTGTTCATCTTCATTACAAGGGGATTTAGATAAAATAACAATGCAACACACTTGAAGGCTAAAATTACTGAATACAAAGTGCCACACTTAAGGAATGACTTTACCTTTTCCAGGTCACTTTCTTGGTTGGTATAGCATGCCAGGTCAAGTCTAGCAGTTTTCATTTCTGTTTAAACCAGGAGCCCAAGCTTAACTGAAATATTCCAGTTAATAAAACTAAAGCAGAAAGTCTTACCTTAAGGCTTTCCTTAGTGTCTCTATACAGGCCACTATGATCTTGGGGTTCTTATTGTCCAGGCCTTTTAGAAGCTCTTCTTGCACAGCTTCTCCTTTTTCAATCTCTATGTACATCAGACAAATCTCGATGCCTAGCTCCTTGGCTTTGGCTTTGGGTTGGTTGAACACTTTACTTACAACACCTGACACTACTTCTCCTGTGGTTCTGTAATATAGATTACAAACAACCACCACACACAAAAAAACACACTTTAGTAAAAAGAGCTGGAAAAACGTTCATGGAAGGCAGTAGGGGGAAGGGAGGAACACATGTACTTTTTAAAATGCTTAATATAAACAAGCCTCTAATTTTTAAATTTATGCTCAAGAACATTAAACTTATACAAACCATAAACATTTAAGACATGTCAAACCACACAATTAACATAGAACAACGGATTGTTATAAATGTAGAAAATTCAAATAAGAAAGCAAAAATCCCTTAAAAATCTCACTACCCAGAAACAACTACTTTCAACTTTTTGGTATCCATCTTTCCAGATCTGTCTATATGCGTACACACACGTGCATGCACGTGTGCGATGTATTTTAAGATTACTGAATTCTTGCTTTTTAAATACATTTTTTTAAAGAGTCATTTTAGATACTCCTTAAGAGAACTGCTTTTCAGAGGGATTGGATATGCAGGGTATGCACCTTTAGTAACAAAAGGCTGCTTCCAACTCCTTGGCAAGACTTTACAGTAACTTTATTGCTCTGAGTCTCTTCTAAATTAAATAAAACCTGTACTATTGGAAATTAGAGGAATTGAGTGGGTTGGAATGACACATAGCATTTGTCTAAAAAGGTTCTGGTATCAGAAGAGAAATGAAAATTTTTTTTAGGCAAGGCAACCCTTGGTTGATCTCAGATTGCAAGGATCTTGTCAGCTTACAATCCCTTATTTTTCTATTTATTTTTTACACCTATAGCACCTGGTCTTCCTAGGTGGTCTCCCATCCAAGTACTAACCAGGCCCAACCCTGCTTAGCTTCCAAGATCAGATGGGATCAGGCTTGTTCAGGGTAGCATGGCTGTAGACAAAAATGAAATTTAAAAAGCAATGATTTCACTAATGGCAAGAAAAAACTGGTGGTGCTGGTTAACAAAACTGTCAAATTATGATTGTCTTTATTACTATAGTCTTTGAAGTAAGCCAAATATATATTTCTTGTGCAATTAAGTCAAGAGTCCCCATTTGTCTGTGTAGGGCTCCTTTCAATGACATAAAGACTAGAGTTATAAAAATAAGGTTTATGAGGTATGGGAGAGCAGTGACTAGAAACATCTATCATGCATAACTCAAGTCATATAGGCTGAGAGTCACGGAGGTTGATTAGTTAGCATTATCTCTCCTAAGAGGTAAACATGCCTAATGACCATAGAGAGAAAGATATGATTCTAAGATCTCGTAGCTGGGAACGCTTGCACAAAAAGATTTTTACCATGCTCAAATATTTTCAGTGAAATTTTGATATTTCCTTTGCTCTCAGTATTCTTTAAGTTCCTTAATATAATCCTTCTCAGTCTAGAGTCATTTCTATACAAAAAGCCCAAAAGGAAAAAA
Organism: Rousettus aegyptiacus; assembly: GCF_014176215.1. NCBI lineage: Eukaryota > Metazoa > Chordata > Mammalia > Chiroptera > Pteropodidae > Rousettus > Rousettus aegyptiacus. The sequence continues at coordinate 108,561,163 of NW_023416308.1, forward strand.
ACCTTAAAGTAAAAACTCAAGATGACTTCGAATTTGCTTTTCTCTAGAGGTCTCATGTACCATTTAGAGTTCTGAGAACAGATAAAGACTGAATGAAAAAAAGTATCCAGGAAAGTATCAAGTATGAAAGTAAGAAAATTAAATAACTAAGGACAGTGATCCATAAACACACAGACAGGAGTTTTTACCAGAATAGTTGGAAAGAAATTACTTACTTTCCTGCTACATGGGCATTTTCGACATAAACAAGTGCAGCTTCTAATCCTTTCAGTTGAACCACTGCATTGGAATCAGTTACAAATTTTTTGATCAATCCTAAAAATTTGGACCATTCTGGGCTCTTTTCATCCTTTATTTTCTGGAAGACCTTTAGGGCCTCTTCATACCCATTTAATCTTGCTTTCCACAGCTAAAACAGTTTTGAAAAAAAGAAAAAGATATTCTCATTTACTGTTAATTAGTAGGGAGGTAAAAATAACTACCCTATACCAGGTCATTGAAACAAAGGACCCCATGACTGGAAACAAGAAGGAACTTGAGAAATTCAGACAGTTTTCAAAAAGATTTTTAATAAACTTTTCCTTAAGTGTTTAATATGTATTTTATTCTGCCAAGACCATTTAAAATTCATAACAGGACATTATAAATGTATCTTGCTTTATATCCAAGTATTATATTACTTCTTTATAATATAGAATTAAAAATGTGACAGTTCAAACATGGGAAATCACCCTGCTGAAAACGCCTAATCTCCAAAGTATGTTGTTTTTTGGTTGTACTGTGCAATCATTAGGCAGCTTTATACTATACTATACAGTATAATTGCTGATAAAACAAGCCAATGACACTGAAATTTGAGTTCCAGAAAAAGTCTCACCTTGTGTTCACATTTCTGATCAACCGGCAATTTTATCCACTCACTGTCATCTCCCATTGTGCTTTGTTTCTCCTTAGAATTAAGAGTAATTCCTGGTCAGATAAAAAATTGATACTTATTAACTCTAGCATCAAGCAGTCTCTTAAGACAAAATGACTTTCCTGAGATTATTTTATCATGCATGCAGCAGTAAGATTAAAAGGCCTATTTTTTGTTTATATGCCCATTTAATTGCATTAACAGAACATTTAAAAAGGAAAAAGAAAAAAAGTCAATCAAAAAATCTAAACAAATCTAGAAAGGAAAGATATTAAAAAAAAAAAAATGTTTATATATTTCCCAAATGGGAACTTCTTAGATAGATGACAATGCTAGGATAAAACTGAAGAGCTGAGCTACGTGGCCTTTTAAAAGAGCAAGAGAAGAGTTTCAAAGAAAGTCATACTTTCAAATGTTTACCTAAAATTCCTTATAGAAAATAATCAATAAGGAAAAATTTCAATGCTACCCAGCTCGCTACCTAATTCTAGTAAATATGACTTTAGTCAATATGGTTATATAAACTAGTAAAAACTTCGATCCCTGAACTATTCCTTATAAACTTTATGTTTAAACCATTTTTTAGTTAGTGAAGTTTACAGTCAACATTCTTTAATAACTTTATGCTATTCATTTAGAAAACAATTTGTCTGATTATAAAAGTAATGTATGTTAACTGTAGAAAATCTGGAAAGTACAGGAAATACATAAGTAGTGAAGTATTAAAACACGATTTCACCACCAATTAGTAACCATGATGAACACTGATGTACCCACTTGAGTCCTTCCAGATTTTTTTAATGCACATACAGTACATGAATTATGCTTAAAAAAAAAAAAAAGAGGGATAATTATCTTACAATCTTTTTCTTATATGGTCAAAATTTTTTCCCATATTTGAGAAGATGATGATTAAACAGGTGCAGAGCACACCATTTTATCATCAATCTTACCTATGGATATTTAAATTGTTTCTACTTTTTCAATATTATAAACAACATAGAAGGGATTCTGCTTATTTATGCATCCTAAGTCCTAGTCTGACATAAAATATATCTTCAATACAGTTTTGTTTAATGAATATGTACCTTGATAGTGTCTAGTACTTGATAGTGTGCAAAGTACTTTTTAAACATGTTGATTCACAATGACTACATGAAAGATATTCTCCCCACTTTATTTCACAAATATTAAATAACTTGCCAAAAACAATAAAACTGGTAGGCAGTGAGATCATATTAAGATTCAAAGCCTATGCCTTTTCCTTTACAAGTTGTTTCCTACCATCAAAATGCAGGAAATATTCCAGGTAAAGTTAAATACTCAAAGACTGAATTATAAAACTTATTAAAGTAAGTGGAACTTTCATTAAGACCTCTCCAAAATCTCCCGGACCCTGTGAAACAACAGCAGCATATTTTATAGTAGGAGTCAGACCTTAATAGAGAATCTATAGGAACACTGATACAGAAATGGCATGAGATGAAACAGAACAACAGTTTGGAAAACAGTATGGCATTATTTAAGGTGAAGATGCATATAGCCTACTCTAGCAACTCTATACCTAGGTATATATCCTAGATATTGATGCCAATGGCACCAGAAGACCTATACAAGAATATTCATAGCACTACTGTTCAAAAAGTCAAAAATTGGAAACACTTCACGAGTTCATCAAAAAGAGAATGAATAAATAGCAGTATATCCACTCAGTGCAATTCATACAGCAACAAAAATGAATGAACTAGGTATTGCTTCTCAAACTCTATAGTGAAGGACCAGTCTTAAAAAAAATTTTTTTTCCAAATAATTGTACACTGATGTTTGTAAAATACAGTAAAATTATTAGATCTGTATAATTTTAAAGTTCCTCAAGTAAATGTAAAACAGTTCAGTCACCATGTAAAACAATTTAGTAGTTCCTCAAAAAGTAAAACAGAATTATCAGAAGGCTATGCAATTCTACTCCTAGATATATACTCCAAAGAACTGAAAACAAGTACTCCAACAAGTACATATACATGCATGTTCACAGCAGCACTATTCAAAATAGCCAAAGAAAAACCAGTCCACATGTCCATCAAATGGATGGAATAAACAAATTGTGGTATGTACATACAATGGACTATTAACCAGCCATAAGAGAGTGAAATATATTCACAGTACAACAGGGATGAACATCACAAACATGATGCTAAGTGAAAGAAGCAGAACACAAAATGTTGTATGATTCAATTATATGAAATATCCAAAATAGATCAATCTATAGAGACAGAATGCAGACTGGTTGCCAGGGGTTGGGGCGAGCAGGAAACTGGGTAGAAACTGCTTAATGGGTAAGAAGTTTTACTGTGGAGTGATGGAAATGTTTTAGAACTAGCTAGATGTGGTAGTTGTACAATATTGTGTATGTACAAAATGCCATTTGAACTATTCACTTTAAAATGGTTAAGTTTTATGTTACGTGGATTTCACTTCAATAAATTATTTTTTTAAGTTCCGACATGATTTGAATGTGCAACCTGAGTTAAAAACCTCTAACGTTACTTCCTTCGCACAAGTTTGAGCTGCAAAAGCAATCTTTCCCATCTGTTTTTCAAAGAAAAACACTCAATGAAAGCTTTTAAAACACTTTCCAACCAAGAGAATGTGAGCAATAATATTTGATTGTTGGTAGTCTATGAATTCACTATAATACTTTTCTTTTTTCCTCTATTGGTTCCTTTTGGAAAAATGAAGAAACAGGTTATCCAACCTAACTGCCTCATATAAAATTTAGACGCCATTGTGTTATACTTTCTAAAATGACTTATACTACTTAATCGTTTTTAAAAGTTAGTATTTATGATCTTCCTATCAAAGGGAAAGGCTTACTTCATACCAACCCCCCCCCCCACGCCACTGAAATAATGAATACAGTGTTTTTTTTAAGTATGTGACACTGAGGAGTCTTGCTCTTTGTATTTGTCTTTTTCTAGGATTGATAATACTAAGAAAAAAAGCACTTCTTCACTAACTTTTTCCCTAATAATTATTTTAATTATAAAATTAATTTTAGAATTTAATTTTTTACAGATACAAGAATATATACATAGGGTATATGAATTATAAAGCATACAATAAAACTGACCTACCACCCAATCTGAAAACTAGAACACTACCAATATTATTACTGTACCTGTGCTGTGCATTTCCTTCCTACCCCATCTTTCTTTCCATAGAAGCATGTTCCTGAAGTTTGTTTAGTTCTATGCCATAGATAGTCACATATCCCTAAATATCATAATTAATTGCGCTTGTTTGTGAGCTTTAGAAAAATGCTATTATACTTTCTGTAATATTCCATAACTTCATTCAAAATTTCATTTGCAAAATTCATTAAACTAACCACTCTTTGAAAGCTAAACTTTGCCTCCATCTGCAAATTTTAACCATTATCACAAAGGAAAGTAAAGGTCTTGGAGACATTCAGAACATATTCAGGAAGCAATGGAGGGGAAGCTCAGAGTCTGTATAAAATGGAATACATGTAGAATAAAACAACCATTTCATGAAAAGTCACACAAGTTAAAGGCCTGAAAAATCTCTTCAGAGAAATACAGTACTATTTTCAAGATACACAGCAAATTAAAACTAAACTAACATTCATAACAGCCAGAGTGGTAACAAGCCAAATGTTCATCCACTGATAAATAAAATGGGAAATCAATACAATTGAATATTATTCAGTAATAAAAAGAAATGAAGTATTATAAAGAACTACTAAAACTCAACAATAAAACCCCATTAAAAAATGGGAAAAGGATTTGAATAGACATTTTTGAAAGAAGATATACAAATGGCCAATAAGCACATGAAAAGATGATCAACATTACTAATGATTAAAAGAAATGCAACTCAAAACTACAATTAAATACCACTTCACACCCATTAGGATGCTACTATGAAAAAAAAAAAAGACGAAAAACAGTATTGACAAGGAAATGGAGAAACTGGAACCCTTGTACACTATTGGTGGGAATGTGAAATAGTACAACTGCTGTGGAAAACAGTATGGCAGTGGCTCAAAAAAATTAAAAATAGAATTACCATATGATCCAGCTATTCTACTTCTATGTATATGCCCAAAATAATTGAAAGCAAGGTCTTAAAGAGATTTGTACACCCATGGTTATAGTATTATTCACAATAGCTAAGTGTGGAAGCAACCCAAATGTTCATCAACAGATGAATGGATAAGCAAAATGCTGTTTACCACAGCCTTAAAAAGGAAAGAAATTCTGACACATGCTATAACCTGGATGAACCTTGAGGACATTGTGCTAAGTGAAATAAGCTACTCACAAAGAAAAAAATACTGTACAATTCCACTTACATGGGGTACTTAAAGTAGTCAAAATCATACAGAAAGTAGAATGGTTATTGCCAGCAGGAGATAGAGAAGGGGAATAGTGGGTTGTTTTACACTTAAAAATGATTAAGATGGTAAATTTTTTGTTGTGTTTGTTTTACCACAATACAAAAAAATGAGGTACAGATACATGGTACAACATGGATGAACCTTGAAAATATGTGAAGAAGCCAGTCACAAAGGACCACATATTGTATGATTCCATTTACATGAAATGTCCAGAATAGGCAAATCTATAGAGACAGAAAGTAGATCCGTGGTTCTACAGGGCTAGGATTTTTGAGGATATATTAGAAGGATTATAGATAAGGAATGTGGGGTTTCTTTTGAAATAATAAAAACATTCTAAAATTCATTGTGATGATGGTTGCACAACTCTATGAATATATGAGTGAAGAGTATGTGAATTATTTATCTCAAAACTTTAAATCCAAACTAACAAAGTTTACTAACAAAATTCATTTAGAGATAAGAATTATTTGTTAAAGCTAACAGTCATTTTACATGTGCATAGTTTGGCTATCAAAGTTAGAGTTCTAATAGTAGGATCCAGCAATAAGGAATTACTCCATTCCAATTTTAACTAAATTATTCATTCATTGAATTTCCACAAGGGTAAATCATGATATGTTCACAGGAGTAAAAGTAAAACATGTAAACAAATAATTGTACTACAAAATGTATTGTATGTAGAAAGTGACATTAGCCAGGGACAAATAAGGGTTATGATGGTTCAAAAACAGGATAAACTACCAGTGAGTAAGGGATGGTCAGTGAAAATCTCATAGAAAAGATGGCAACTGAACTCAGTGGGCTTTTCCAAAACAAAACAAAACCAACAGGAGACATTCTACCCTGAGACAACAAGAAAGGCAAAGTCTTGGATTTAGAAGAGTGCTGAGCATGTTTATGGAACAATGAATGGCTCCATTTATTGGGTTGTAAGACCAGAAAGGTAGACCAGGGTCAGATTGTGAAGAATCTCAAATATTAAGCTAAACAGCAGAGGATGCTAATAAACTGAATCAGGGCAGGAATGTGATCCTATCTACTTCAGAAAATCTATGTAGAATGAAGTGGAAGAGAAAGTAGAGAGTCTTTATAGAAAATTATTGCAGTATTCCAGGACAAAGATAAATAGGAGCCAGAAATAGGGGTCTTGACAGTAGGAATGGAAAGGGTGGGCAGATGAGATGGAAAGGAGTTACAATAATGAAGTAGAATCAATGAGCCTTAGCCACTAAAAATGTGAAAGTAAGAAGGGTCTAGTAGCAGACTCCAGGCAGGGTGATAAGGGAACAGGGGTACCAGTCACAGAAAAATATGTAAGAAAGTTTAGGTTGTTTGTTTGGGGGATGTGAAGAAGGGTTGAGGTGAGGAATACTGTGTTTGGTTTTAGACTTCAAGTGGTTAGAATTATGGCGCCAGGGATAAAGAGGGTTCTGGATTCTATAAACATGGACATAGGAAACCAAGTTTTCAATATATATCAAGGTTTGATGCTTTAAGAGAATAAAATTGTCAACAAAGAGAGGCATTAATAAAATTAATTTGATTAACTGCATATATGATGCTTGCTATGGTTCATTTGATCCAGTCCATATTACAAATATTTGGAAATTTGAAATTACTTAGAGCTCTCAGATTTTACCCTAGCCTGAAACACAGGCAAAGGTAGGGAAACCAGCTATAAAATAAATATCTGTTCCACAGAAATATTATAATCTTACACTACTAATGTATCTAAAATGACTTCCAAAGAGCTCAAGTACCAGATAGCCTACACTATTGCTGAAAAAGGTTTAAATGTAATTGTTTATTTTTAGACTAGAAATGTTTTCCAAGATCATACATAGAAGCAGAACTTAGAATTTCAAACTGATTTTTCAGTTTGCTATTCAATTAAATAATAAATTCTCTATTAATAGGTATTATGTACTATCATAACATATAGACTCAAGCAATCTGCATTTTCTCATTCATCAAACAGCTAAATGTAAGGTACCAAAGAGATCAATTCATGAGTACTGTCAGAGCTAGACCTAGAACCTATGTCTCCTATTTCTCAGTCCACTACCCTTCCCCACCATCCAAGGGTCTAAGTGTGGTGGCCTTTTATTTTAAATTTCTGTACCTCGACAGTCTATGAGAATAATTATACAGCTACTAAACAGACTGTTTTTGCTTTCTACTTGGGAAAAAATTATGGCAGTGAAACTATTTTATGGCTAATTTACAAGCCTTTGACCTACAAAGCTCTTCACTATCACAATGTAAGAGATCTGGATCTGATTACCATTCCTAGACTCTCCCTTCTGGCTAAGAAAATGCTATTGCAGAAGCATAGAATGAATCTGAGGGAAGTTTGAGGAAAATTTTTGCCCACTCAAAAAGCGACCCTTTTGAATGACCAATGAGGTGTGATGACAGACTCACTCTAAAAAAGAAAATAATTATAAAACAAGGATACAACTGAGTACACATACATGCCCAGAAATCTTTACTCGAACCATGTCTTAGAAGAACTGGATTAAAGAAGCCTAACAATTATGTAACTGGCATACAAAATTTAAGTTTATTAGTTGGCCATGCCAGACAAAATGGCAAGTCTTTCCTTTTAAAAAACCTCACTGCTTCTGGGTAATTCCCATTAATAAGGATCTAGCTGGAGTATTCTGCAGTATCAGGGGGCCAGAAATCTGAACTGCTTCTCTAGCAGGTTATCTCAACAAACTTGGATGTGCTTGCTGTCCTAATCCTGGGATGGTGGCCTCCCAATAAATTCCTTCAAAGAGGAAGAATAAAGAGCTGTCTCTTTCACATCATGCTGCATATCAGCAGGAAAGATTAACTGAACTCTCCTAACAGATAATCACTGTCAATGTCTCCAAAAGGTGGACCTGACACCAACACAGGCCTCTGGGGACATGGAAAGCTAAACCTGACTTGAATGAGGTCAACTTTATTACTGCTCAATTGTACCAAGGTAGCTGAAAACCTAAAGCTTACTCATCCTGAAACTACTCAGGTCTCCAAATCCCAGGATAAGAACCCCAAGGCCCAGGGCACTAGATCCAGCTCCACCCATCCAGCTCAATGGAGTTACATCTGGGTAACTGCAATTCTTTGCTCTCTCCATGTAGGAAGCAGACTGGGGCAAAGCCAGGTCGTGGGCACCACTCAACCACTGCATACCCAAACAAGCCCCCTAGGGCCGCTGTCACCACCCAAAAGTAGAGCAGATACCCCAGGCTTTAGCTCATTGCAGCCGGCATTGTTTATGCTCTTTCGCCGCCTTAGCTTCTGATAGGCGAGGAAAGTCCCCTGTACTGTCCACCAGGACTTCCGGCATGGGCACGGGATGCTTGACCCTCACCCGCAGTTTGACACTTACGCTCCCCAGGCAGGGAGAGGTCGGGGGCCCTAAGGTCCGAGCAGAATCAGCAAGAATACCTGGCAGGCGGCAGCATTGGTGCGGCGGGCCGCCGGGAAACGCCTCCTCCGGGGGCGGGGCCCAGAGCGTGCTGTCAGAGTGCTCGCCCCAGTCCTCCTCCCCGCACACACTGAAGGCTTAAAGGGGCCGCAGCCTTTCGCCCAGAGGTCTGCAGGACTCAGGGTGCTCCCTCCAGCCCACAGGGTTTCCGAAGCAAAAGGCAAATGGAGGACCCACTAGAAGACTCTACCGCAGTTGGGTGGACCTCTTTTTTGGTAGCAACACAGGTAATGTTCCAGAAACAAAGGAGATGACCAGTTCCTACTATCACAATCCTAATCACTCCTCCAGGGGTGAAAAAAATTGCTGCAAGAAATAGCCAAAGCATCAGGGTAAATACATAGCTCCCATTATGTAAGCTGCTCACTTCATTACCTTGAGCAGTGTTCTTCAAATGGCAACTCAAAGGGCCAGAAAAAAATCTGACAGCCTGCATTACTTCACCTCCCCCTTTCACGGACTTCCTTTTTTTCTCTACAACATCAGGAATCCCAGACAGTGATACAAGACAGATAGGAAGGTAAAAGGAGGAGAAATAGAAAAATAACACTCTCCTTCTTGTGAGTAAAATGTGATCTTTCAAAAATTGACCCAGAATTCACTAAAGTCTACGTAGATAAAGAAATCTTGCATGCAATACAACTGTGATACACAATCATCTAATTTATTATGAAGAGTTCTTGAGAAAATTGGAGAAACTGGATTAATAGCATAGGGATTTAAGTAGTGGTCTCTGAGCTCTTCATAGCTTATCACTGAGTTTTAATTTTTTTTTTTAATACAAGGAATTTTCCCTCCATCTCAGCCTACAAGGTTTCACTGCATTTTGTTTCCTTCATATGTCAAGAAAGAGATTTATGTGTTTTTTAAGCCTGCATTCTTCTCCACTTAAACAAGGTGAACAAATGCATCTTACTAAAGCCTTGAATCACCACCAGATCTTGCATTGTCACCAATATGGGATGCAATTTAGTGAGGCTAACAACCACTTATGAGTGCCCTAAAATCTTACATCCTGAGCAGGGGTTCAAATGAAAATTTAGATTCCAAAGGACAGGCATGAAGACTGGTGTGCTGGGGAGCAGACCCAGTTGCCCTCATTCAGAAGATCTTAGAGAAGTCAAGGCTAAGTAAACAATACTTTTTGAGTTAGGTAATTAAGATCTTTGTATCCCCATCAAGCTTATCACACTATACTGAAGGTAATAATGGTTTGCAGATCAGCCTTCCCGTGAGCACCTCAAATGCAAGGGCTAGAATTTATCTTAATCTTTTTCTTCCAATGTGTGATACGAAATGAATTCTCAATAAATATTTATCACAAAAGGTATGACCAACACTTTCTCTGACACAGGAATCCAGATAACCTCAATAAGCATAGTACAGTGCACACAAATGGATAATACCTAGTGCAGTGCTTATTAGTGAATTAAAAATTGAGAAAGAAAAAAATTCACTGATAGTACAGCTCAGTCTGATATTAGAGCTCAGGATTATTATAGAGATTTCTACCTTTTGTCTCAAATGCACAGACGTTTTATATAAATATTCCTCAAGAACTCTTAGTTATCTTACCAAATATCACAGTCCAAACACAGCTCATCTTATTTTGGTTATTGCTCTCTTTCTTTACTATAGAATAAATAAACTAAACTGGACATGTAAAACCTTCATAATTCAACAAATTACTGGGTAGTAATATTCTCTTTGACATGGCAAAGTAGAAACTGTTTAGGAAATGATTTAGTAAATAGCTATGTATATAAGTAAAAAAATGGAAGAGAACATAGGAAAATAATAACAATTCATGTATCAGGAAGGTGGCATTTCTTGTACTTTATAAAAAAAATCTTCACTGGAATTTTTCTGCAACAAATTAAACATAGAGAAATATTTAGTGCACACATTACCAGTGAAGGAAAAGGAAGTTTTAAGCATAACTAGAATTCTGTATTAGATCACAGTCAATGAAGGAAACAAGCCAAGTTAGTGACTAAGAGCATGGACTCAGGACCTAGAATGCTTAGTTTGAATCCTGATTGTTTCATTTATTAGCTGTGTGGCTTTGGACAAATTCTTACCTCTCTGTGCTTCTATTTTCTATTTGTAAAATGGAAAGAATAACACTACCTACTTCGCTATGTTATTTGATTAAAAGATGCAAATTTATTACAGTAGTAAAGCACTTAGAACAGTGCCTAAAATAAAGTGCTATATCTAAGTTCTTGTTAAATAAAATATACAATGTTCAGCAAGTATTTATTGTCTAGCTTTTCTAAAACTAAAAAGCAAATATATAGCTCCTTCTCACTGGTTGTTTATTGTCCCTCATGTTCTAGTTGTCAAAAGCAGTGTTAATGAGGATCAGGGAGAGAAGAGAGATTCCTTGAGCTTAAGTTAGATTTACAGAGGTATAACTTACTTACAGTAAAATTCACTCTCTTTAGTACACACTTCTATGAGTTTTGAGAAAAACAGAGTCATGTATCCATCACCACAATTAAGAACATCTATCTCTATTATCACAAAAATTCCCTTATGCCCCTTTGTAGTCAATCTCTCTACCAGGCATTCACTGATCCTTTTTCTGTCACTACTATTTTGCCTTTTCCACAATGTCATATAAAAAAGAATCATTCAGTAGGCAGTCTGGATTTTTTCACTCAGTATAACACAGCTGAGATTACCCATGCTGTCCACACATATCAGTATTTTATTCCTTTTTATCACTGAGTAGTATTCCATTGTATGATCCAACACATTTTGCACCTTTTCCAGTTGAAGGACATGTTGGTTATTTCCAGTTTTTAGCAATTCTGAAAAAAAATTGCTACAGATTTTTGTAGAAACACAAGTTGGGCAAATATCCAGGAGTGGGAAGCTGGGTACTATGTTAAGTTTAATTTTATACATAACCAGCAAACTGTTTTCCATAATGACTTGTACAAACCATTTTGCACTCCTCCACCACTAGTGATGTGTGTGAGTTCAAATGTAACTGGATTATTTAGTATTAATTTCCAGTACGAATCTGTATTTTTAAACCTATGAATTTAAGCCAGTTCTTTCTGCAATTCAGTATTAATGGTTTGTAATGTACTCTTCTATTTACAAACCAGGCATTGATCATTAGGGATGAATCTTACACGTTACTCTAAAACACTTACAAAAGGAAATATCAATAAAATTTCTCTTTCAAATTTCATCCAAGAGTAGTCGAATCTGTTTTTTTTTTTTGGTCTGGATCAGTAAACTATAAAAATATACAAAGAGTACTCCTAGTAGGTAGAATAAACCAAAAAATACATTACAAATCTGTCAGACTGGTTTTCCAACATTCGGATGAGTTTTTCTGCAATCTAAACAAAATTTCTCAACAATGTCTTTATATAGCAAGTTATATTAAATATCTTTATCAAAAGCATAATTCTCTTGATTAGGAAGCAAAAAGAAGTTTACAGCAAAATGTTAAGAAATTTATTATAAATACTATGTCCAATATTACCAAAAAAAATGCTCTTAAAAAGGGGATCTGGAATTTTTGTACATCATTGATTGGCAGATAAATTGGGAAATATTTGATAGTAACAACCTATTCCCAAGACAACTGAAAGTTTATGTCTACACAAAAACTTGCACATAAATGTTAATAGCAGCATTATTCATAATGTCTTCAAAATGCAAACCACCCAAAAATCCATCAACTGATGAATGGTAACACGAAATGTGGTATATCCATATAATGGAATATCATTAATCCATGAAAAAGAATGAAGTAGTGATACACACTACAACATGGGTAAAGCTTGATAACATTGTTAAGTGAAAAATGCCAGACATAAAAGACAATATATATGTTGTATGATTCCATCGGTATAAAATGCCCAGGTTAGGCAAATCCAGAGACAGCAAATAGAGTAGTAGCTGTCTGGGGCTGGGGAGAAGGGAAAGGTTGGGAAAGGGGGAATAGGGAGTAACTGCTATGAAGTCTTTTGGGGAGGTGATAAAAATGTTCTGGAATTAAGATAGTGGTAATTGGCTGGAATATGTTTAAAAGCCACTGATTATATGTATACTTTAAAAGAATAAATTTTATGGTATGTGAATTATATCTCAATTAAAAATCCCACTGACAGGAGAATAAATAAACAAGCTGTGCTATGGTCTCAAAAAAGATATTATATAACAGTGAAAACAAATGAAGATAGCTATTAGCAAAAACAAAAACAAAAAAAAATCCATGAATTTTACAAGCCATGCTGAGAGAAAAATAGCTAGTTACTGAAGAACATATGTTATGATTATATACACCCAAAAATATACTGTTTAGGGATACATATATTTATGGTTAAATTAAAAAGTACAGAGTGGGGAAAAAAATGGTGTAAATCATAGAGGCTCTGTTCATCCCTCTGATGACCACATCAAAGTTGTGACAGAAACAAGGGGCAAACAGCAAGATCCCAACAATCATCTGGGATCTAGATGAACAAGCCATACAACTGGGGAGAAATCTAAGAAATCACCTTGCAATGGCAGAAGGTAGGATGGGGCGAGGATGCAAGGCAGCAGCAGATGCCTCTTAAGGGGGCTGCGTCCAGAGTGGACTTCTGCACTGACATACTTGTTCATTCTGAGCACCAGTGCCTGCCTGGTCAGCTGCTCAGGGAGGTGCCAGGGACTTCCAGGGGGACACTGAGTTGTCAGAGTGAGAGCTGCAGATGAGGATCTCTCCCAGACAGAAGTGCCTGCAGTATCCACTGTTTCTCCACTTCCCAGTACTTGGACCAGCACCGCCATAGCGGAGACATCATCAAACTGGATAACAAAGATCACACTGCCCAGAGGATTCCCTGAAACTCCACCTCTCCCAACTTGCGGCCCCATCCAAGCCACATCCAGTTGTACTCTCAGCAAGTCAAGTACTCCTTGATGAGCAGGACCTAGACACAGGCTGATGGCAGCTGGCCTCAGTTTCTAGTGTGATCTTTTAAGGCAACTATAAGTACAGCATTTGTGGTTTGCTTGCTGAATCTAAACAGGTAGCCCTGGAGGGGCATAGGCTTGGGCTAAATTTGGCCTGCAGCTGAACCCCTCTCAGGACTACGCCACTGGACACCTACTACACAAATCTGCCCTGATTAGACCAGGAGGCTTAGGAGCTTTGCTTAGTATATAGAAACAGACACAGAAAGGCAGCCAAAATGGGAAGACAAAGAAGCAGAAACCATATGCGAGAACAGAACAGAGATCCAGAAATAATGGAGTCGAGCAATCTAACAGACGCAGAGTTCAAAACACTGGTTATAAAGATACTCAATTAATTTATGGGAAGTGTAGATGAATTCAGTGAGAACTTCAACAAAGAGATAAAAAACATAAAAATGGAAATGGAAATTATGAGTGAGAACCAGTCAGAAATAAAGAACACATTATCTGAGATGAGAAGTATATTACATGTAAAAAACAAAGTGAATAAAGAGGATCAAATGACATATATAGAGGATGGGAAAGCCAAGGACACTCAATCAGAATGGCAAGAAAAAAAAAGACAAGACTATAATAATAATTTAAGGAGCCTTGGGGACACTATTAAAGGTAAAAATACCCATGTCATAGGGGTACCTGAAGGAAAACATGATGTTGAAGAGATATTTGAAGAAATAATGATGGAAAACTTCTCTTACCTGGTGAAGGAAATAGACATAAACCTCAGGAAGCTCAGAGTCCCAAAAACCAGAAACTCAATAAGGTCCACACCAAGACACATCATAATTAAATTGCCAAAGGTTAAATACAAAGAGAGAATCTTGATTTGAGTGAAAGAACAGATAAAGAGCTTCCCAGACAAAAATAAGCTTAAGGAATTTATCATCACCAAGTCAGTATGACAGAAAATGTTGGAGGGACTTCTTTAAGAAGAAAAATCATGTATCAAAAACAGGAATAAAGAATGTAATTGCTACATTCCTATCAAGAAGTACCTCAAATGAAAAAGAATTAAGTGCTCCAACCAAAAGACAGAGTGGCTGAAGAGATAAGAAAACAAGACCCCTACATACGCTGCCTACAAGAAACTCACTTCAGATTATAAGACACGCACAGACTAAAAGGAAGGGGATGGAAAAAAAATATTGCCTTGATGGACCTAGAGGGTATTGCACTGAATGAAATGGGTCGGATAGAAAATGACAAATATTGCATGATTTCACATCCACGTAGAATCTAAAGAACAAAATCAACAACAGCAACAACAAAAGTGGAAATAAACTCATAGATACAGAGAATATTTAGAGGCATACTAGATGGGAGGGAGTTGGGGGTGGACCATAAAAAAAGGGCAGAGGAATTAAGAGCTACAAATGGATAGCTGCGGAATAGACATGGAGATGTAGAGTATAGCATGGGGAAGATGGTTAATAATGTTGTAATAAATATGTAAAGGGAAAAGGGGTACTAGATTTAGTGGGGTGATCACTTTGTGACTTACGTAGATTTCTGATCACTATGCTATACAACTGAAACTAGTATATTATTGTGTGCCAACTATAATTGAAAAAAAGTCATTGAATTGTACAATGTAAATACAAGCAACTGTCTATTATATTTCAACAAAGACAAAGTTAAGAAACTGAACTGAAGAAAAGCAAAATGTTTCTTTTATTATTTTTTAAAGCTATACACTGAAATATTCTAAAGAATGAGAGTTCAAAATTTAAAAACTTGCATTATATAATAATTGACACATTTTAAAAATTTTCCTTTACTTGTAAAAGATTTTGGAAAATAAATATTATTACCTCAAAAAAAAAAAAAGTACAAGGTAGATATACTGAAAACTCAACACAGTAGAGAAAGAAGAGAATACAATCCAGGATGCAATCAAGGAGGGTTACACAGGATACTGGTAATGATCTATTTCTTAAACTGGGTGGTAGGACCATTGGTGTTTCCTTTTTAAAATTTATAACAAATAATTTATTATTTTAAAATATATTAAATATTCCATGAGTTTAAAAATGAAAGAAAAAGAGCTCTGCCTCGTTAGTAAGACAGAATTTAGAAAGTTACATATGTAGGGTTCAAGAAGTGCAGAAAGGCACTTTTTTTCAATTGGAGAGAAGTGCACTGAGCTAGAAAGAATATTTACATTCCCAACTCCCTCCTCCGCTATTGTTAACTAGCTGTGAAACCTCAGAGAAGCCATTTAATCTTTGGGGGCTTCAGTGTTCTCATGCATAAAACAAGGAGTTTGTATCGACAACTTTCCCACCTCTAAATTTTATGAAGCAGTACTCTACAACAACTAATTATATATAATAACAGCATGCTTGCAATTCCAAGTTCTTCAGTACTCATGTATCTATAGCTAAAGTTAAATGTGTGGAAAGTCCTCTACTTCAGTGGTAAAAATCTCAAAGCCCCATTCTCTATGGCCATTGGTTAAATTACTACAAGGGAATGGTAGTTTGCTTTATGCTAGAATCACAGAGGTAGTGATAATCTAAAACCATAGTTTGCATGCATGGAGGTTCTACCATCATTTTCCTTTTTCAAGCACCCTAACCCCGGTAGAATATGTTATATCCCAAAGTCAAAAAGTAGGGATTAACACAAGTCACTCAAAAAGCAAAATTTTAATTATTAGATTCTTGTGTCTGGCAAAGAAAGTCATGTGGTAAAATATAAAAACACTGATTCAAGAAGTCAGAAATATGAATTTTATTTCCTTCTCCATATATATAGTACTGAGAAGAAGAGTTTCTGAGTCATTTAGTCACATCTAGCACAATTTATGGCACCAAGTAGTCAATATCACACTCAGCGCAGGCCTTCCTATGATCTGTACTCAGGGTGCCACAACCAGCTGAACATTCTGTCAATCATCACAGAAAAGTGATACATGAAAACCCCATGACAGATGGCTTTACTGAAGAATTCTACCAAACATTTAAAGAATTAACACCAATCCTCCTGAAATTCTTCCAAAAACTGAAGAGAGAACACCTCCAAGCTCATTCTATGAGACTAGTATTACCCTGATACCAAAGCCAGACAAAGACACTACAAGAAAAGTACAGACCAATATCACTGATAAATATTAATGTAAAAAATCTTAACAAAATACTAGTAAACCCAGCTCAATAGCATACTAAAAGGATCATACATCCTAACCAAGTGGGATTTATTCCTGAAATGCAAGGATGGTTCAACCTACTAAAATTAATCGATGTAATACACCATAACATTATTCTTCAGTAAAAGAAGGACAAAACCCGCATGGTCATCTCAACTGATGCAGCAGAGCATGTGACAAGACTTAACATCCTCCATAAGATTAAAAAATACAATCAAACTAGAAACAGAAGAAATACCTCAACATAATAAAGGCAAATTTATGAATAGCCCACACCTAATATCATACTCAATGAAGAAAGACAAAGCTTTTTCTCTAATATCAGGAACAAGGCAAGGATGCTCATGCTAGCCATTCCTATTTAATATAGTATTAGAAGTCGTAGCCAGAGCAATTAGGCAACTGAAAGAAATAAAAGGCATCTAAACTGGAAATGAAGTAAAATTATCTGTTTGCAGATGACATAATCTTATGTGTAGAAAACCCTAGAGATTTCAAAAAAGAGAATTGCTAGGATAAATGAATTCAGCAGTTTCGAGATATAAAATCAACACACAAAAATCAGTTATTTCTAAAAATTGACAATGAACAATCTGAAAAGGAAATTAAAAAAAAAAAACTCCACTTACAATAGCATCGAAAGGGATAAAATAATTAGGAAAAACCCTAAGGAAGGAAGTGAAAGACCTGTACATTGAAAACCACAAAACAATCCTGAAAGAAATCAAAAAAGACACAAATGATTGGAAAGACATCCATGTCCATGGATTGGAAGACTTAATATTATTAAGATGTCCATACTACCAAAAGTGATCTATAGATTCAAACACACTTTCTATCAAAATCCCAATAGCACTTTTTGCAGAAATAGAAAAATTCATCCTAAAATTCACATGGACCCTGAATAGCCAAAACAATTTTGAAAAAGAACAATGCTGGAAGACTCACACTTTCTGACTTCAAAATATATTATAAAGCTACAGCAATCAAATACAGTAGAGTACAATAATTAAGACAATTAGACCAGTGGAATAAATTAGAGAAACCAAAAATGAACCCTCATATATAGGGTCAAATGATCTTTAACAAAGGGTGCCAAGACTACTCAATGCAAGAAGGACAGTCTCTTCAACAAACTGGAAAAACTGGATATCCACGTGCAAAATAATGAAGGCAGATCTTTATTTTAGATCACATATATAAAAAATTAACTCAAAATGATTAAAGACACAAAAATGGTAAGATTTAAAACTGTAAAACTCCTAGAAGAAAACTCCTAGAAGGAAAAGCTTCATGACATTGGAATGGGTGATGATTTCTTAGACATGATGCCAAAAGCAAAGGCAAGAAAAGCAAAAACAAACAAACAAACGGGACTATATCAAACTTAAAAACTTTTGTGCATCAAAGGATACAAATTCGTAGATGACCTACAGAATTGAAGAAAATATCTGCAAATCATATATTTGATAAGGAATTAAAATCCAGAAAATATAAAGAACTCCTATAACAACGAAAACCCAATTTTAAAAATGGGCAAAAGAGTTGAGTAGATATTTCTCCAAAAATTATATAAATGGCCAACAAACCCATGAAAAAATACTCAACATCACTAATCATCAGAGAAAGGCAAGTCAAAACCACAGTGAGGTAGCACCTCACACACATTAGGATGGTTACTATCAACCCCTCCTCCCCCAAAAAATAAAACAGAAAATAACAAATGTTGGCAAGAATGTAGAGAAGTTGGAACCCTGTGCACTGCTGAGATTGTAAAATGGTGCAATTTCTATGCAAAACAGTATAGAGGTTGCTCAAAAAATTAAATACAGAATACCATACTTCCATACAATCCAGCAATCCCACTTCCATAGGATCCCAATTCAACCCAAAAGAACCTAAAGCTGGGTTTAAAAGAGATTTGTACACCCATGTTCAAAACAGCACTATTCACAACAACACTATTCACAACAGCCAAGAAGTAGAAGCAACTCACATGTCTATCAAAGGATGAATGGGTAAACAAAATGTGGTATATACATATGATGGACTATTAGCCTTAAAAAGGAAGGAAATCCTGTCACATGCTAACAATATAGATGAACTTTAAGGGCATTAAGCTAAGTGAAAAAGCCAGTTACAAAGAGACAAATACTATATGATTCCACTTAATACGAGGTATCTAAACTAGTAAAATTCATAGAAACAGAAAGTAGAATGGTACATGGTAGTTATCAAGGGCTGAGGGAAGGGAGAAATGGACAGTTGCTTAATGAATACAGTTTCAGATTTGCAAGATGAAAAAGTTCTGGAGATCTATTTCACAACAATGTACTTAATCATCCTAAATTTCAGACTTCTGACTTCAAGAACTCTAAGAATAAATTTCAATTGTTTTTAGCCACCAAATTTGTGGCAATTTGTTACATGCAGCCATAGAAAACTAACACATTGTACATATTTGAGGGCACATAAAAATTTCTGTAAGGGTCCACAGAAAACTGTTAACTATGGCTATTTCTAAGAAGTGTGTCTAAGGGGCTAGCTAAAGAACTTCTCACTTTACTATGTAGCAATGCCTTGTTTTTACACACTCCAGTATTTTTATAACATTTTTAAAAGCTCCAACTTGGAACCTCAAAGCTGGTTCTGTCTCTACTTATCCCATAAGCAAAGCCTCACTTCTCCCCCTTAACAGTTTCTGGGCACCATGTACCTTTGAAAGAAGGAACTGAGTCTTACTTATTACCCCAGCATCTAGCAGAGTGATTTTCACTGTAATATATAATTCCTAAAACAGCACAATTTCACCAAATAATAGAAGTCTTAAATATATATGTTCCTTGAGTTGTTTATAGAATTTTGTATGTTGAATGTGTATTTCAAATGAGTCAGGAAAAAATATATTTCATATATTTAATGGAACTCAGAAGTACAATTTTTTCAAAGTGAAAATTCGCTCAGCAATAGATTTTGAAATTTTATAAGATTTTTGACATTGTTTTCTTAATTACCTACTTTTTGATTATAAAATCCATTAAAAGAGAGTAATTTTAATTTTAGAATCTTTCATTTTGGCAAAGGCGTGGCAGTAGAACAGCTGCTTGCAACAAATCTTATTGTAGTGACCTCTGGTCAAGATTAAATTCAATCTAAATCTGACACATTGGGCTCTGGGTTAGACAGACCTGAGCTCTAAAACTTGCTCTGTCACACATTAGCTGAGTCTCAGTTTCATTATCCATCATAACAGTACAATCTTCATATGGTTCTTTATTTAACAAACACTTCTAAAGCATTATGTGCCAGGCTCTATACTAAGCACTTCATATGTACTAACTCATTTAATTCTCCTAACTCTAAGTTGATATTCTCATCCCCATTTTACAGAAGAGTAAATTGAGGCATAGGGTTAAATAATGTGTCTATGGTATTTAACTAATTGTTGTTGTGAAGATTAAATAAGATTTTCTTATATATGTTAAGAATCCCCCCAAGTATCCATATTATTCCCCTGCTCCAAAAGTATACTTGTACTTGTCAGATTATGTAAGGTTACTCTGTGGTGGGTACTCAACCCACCACAATACAGTAGCCTGAGAGCAAGGTAGTATGAGGGTATAACAGGGGTACCTAATCTAGACTGGAGGGTCAGAGAAAGTTTCCTGAGAAAGTCCTATTTTTAAGGGTGAGCACTGAATGACATTAATAGGAATTAGCCAGGCAAAGGCAAAAAGTATAGAGATAACAGGGGATGTTACAGGCACATGCGTGAAAGCCTAAAAGAGCTAGCTAGGCAAGAGTAATAAACAGAACTGTAATATGAATGTGGTCAAAGGGGCTGAGAGAGGGACAGACAGATCAAATAAACCCAGGGACTTTATGCAAGGAAGTAATACTAACAGAGTGTCTGGCAAATACAAAGCACTTAGGAAATGGTAGCTATCATTATTGTTATTATTATAAGCACCACCTCAGAGTAATTTAGGGATTTTAGATTGACTTCAGACTTAACCAAACCCATATTTCAGCCCCCCACCCCCCCCACCCCCCCCCCTGGGCGGAAGAAAGCCCTAATCAACTTCGAGCTCTTAGAACCAAGTAAGCACGCTTTCTCTGGTTTAAAGCAAGCTGCTTTGGGTGTATGAGCACTTTATTCCCTTTTATCCCATAGAAAGCAAATTTACTATTAAACAAGTAAATGCCATTTTATAATACTGAAAGAGATTGTCTATATTTTGTTTGAAGGAATCTCCCATATTAAACATTGCTCAAAATAAGCAGGCAGTCCTCTAAAGCATAAAAAACTTTTTATTTACTGCACAGAGAGATTCTGGATGTAGAATTTGGTCTTTACTTCCAAATGAAGCACTTGTGCTAGTTCTAGGCTGGGGGATTTTCATGAGATTTTTTATTTTTTAAGGAATACATCACATTTTTAAAAAGGACCAAAAGAAAAGTGTATCATTATAGTACTGAAAAAAATTCCTAAAATTTACAAATGAGACTTCATACTTCAAGTACATAAGGACATAAAATGATAAAACAGCCCAGTTTGCCAGGTATCAGAGGTTTATCCCTGAAACACCAATTATTTTAGGTAACCTTTTTTTCACATTAATCTAAGAAAATACATAAACCTTAGTCTTCTTAAACAAAGTGTACTGATAATCATTTAAACTTGTCAGGATAATCCATTAGAGCAATCAACAACACATCAATACCCTCGAGATCTATGGCCACAGAGGTATGAGGGACTCTTGCACCAAAACTAAATGATTCCAATGTGGCTTTCTTGAATTTTAATGTTTTATATTTTGTAGCTTTCTTTCTTCAACCTTTGTGATCAAGCTAGCACTTCTAGTTAGCTTGTAGCAGTGCCACCTTTCTAATTTTAGCTCTTGATTTAAAGAACCAAGGAGTACTGTGCATAAAATTATGCATAAAGAGGGAGCTGGATCAATATGAACGAAGTTAATAAAATCTGTGATACCTATTTAGGCTGCCAAAAAGATGTTTTCGGTTTATTTCCTGGGAGTTGACTTTCAGATAAATAAAATGCTACTTTTAAGTCTTATGATTGAAAAAAGAAAAAAGACATCCGCATTAAACAAATGAATTTCATTCCAAAAATACTTGAGACTATGCAACTTTTTTCTCCTCTTTATAGAAAGGATCTAAAAGTCATTTTCATTAATAACAAACCTCTAAGAAACATAATCGAGACATCAAAAAAGTTAAATTTATCTAAAAAAAAAAATCATGTTGAAAGAGGCACGAGGTCATCATGGCTTATTTGACATCCTCTCTATGCCAAAAATGTATGACTGTTCCAACTAAGTCAGAATTTATACTTTGAATGCATCTCTAAGCAAAGATTATATCCCAGAAACAAGCAACTATTTACCAAACCATGGTAAACAATATTTTCTGTGGCACTTAAAGAGTGTTATCAGGAGAAGAAAGTTAGATCTTGGTAAAGAGTAAATTATAAAAAGGACTTTTGTTTGGAACATAAGTTTCCTCTAAAAACTGGGGAAAACTGTATGAATTCATGTTTAGCTTAATATAAACAAACAGACATGGAAACAACTATGTGTATGTACATATTCATGGGTCAGTACACATACATGTATTAGCTCTGTCCACTGAGAGGGCCTAGGAACAATGACACTCCAGGAATGAGCACAATGAGGACCCAGATCCTGGTTTCTATGTACCACTGTCCAAGAAAAGGAACCAGGGCTACTTAGAGAAATGGCTGATTCTAAGGCTGGGGCAGGGGAAATACAAGATGAGCCCGAAGCATCTTGTAGTACCAGAAATTTACCCAAATTAATTGAAAATTTATATGCACACAAAAACCTGTATACAAATTTGTATAACAGCTTTGCTCATAACTGTCAAAAACTGGAAGTGCCCAAGATATCCTTCAACGGGTGAATGGATAAACCATGATACATTTATACAGTGTTATATTATTCAGCCAAAAAAAAAAAGAGCTATCAAGCTACAAAGACATGAGAATGTTAGATATTGCTAAATGAAAGGAGCCAGTCTGAAAAGGGTATATATTACATGATCCCAATTATATGACATTCTGGAAAAGGCAAAACTATGTAAACAATAAAATGACCAGTGGTTGCCAGGGATGGAGAAGGGAAAGGACGAATAGGTGAAGTACAAGGAATGTCCAGGGCAGTGAAACTATTCTTATGAATTTGTAATGGTTGGATAAATGACATTATGCACTTATCTAAAGCTACAGCACTTTACAACATAAAGAATGAACTTTAATGTATGCTAATTTTAAAATAGGAGGTTGGGGGATCCCAGAAAAGAATGCAGACTGTGACAAAAGAATCTAGCTGTATTACAAATGAAAACAGCCTCCCTGCAGGGGGTGGGTGGGTGAAAAGGTGTCGACCTAGGTAAACTTTGGAAATTTATAGAGTATGTAAGACTAAGGGCAAAGGAACTAACTGCACATAAGCACTGAATTCTAGTTGATAAAGTTACTTCCTATGGGAATATGGGTTAACAATTGATACTGCTATACGTGTATACTGGAATTGAACAATTTAGTAAATGGATTGGACGGTGAGTGGTGAAAGCCAGATTTTTTTCTCACTGTTGAAGTGGATATTCAGAGATCAGCAAGAGGAAAAGTCTAGAATGACCTATGTGTAACAGATTAGAGCTGGAGATACCAGCAAGAACTAGTGTTTAACTTAATGTAGTTACAGATGGCTACATATAGAAATATTTATAAACACTTCTATATACCTCAGTTAGCACATACATATTTTTTTGCTTTGTTAGCTGAGAGGACTTCAAAGAAACAAAAATCCAGTAGCAGAATACTTAGTGCCCAGATCTTGGTTTCTTATTCCATTTTCCAATAAAAGGAACCAGAGCTTCTTGGAGAAATGCTGGTTTTAGCACTGTGACAAGAAATATACAAGATGACCCTGGAGCCTGGTGCCAGTAAGAAAATGCTAAAAAAATAATAATAATAATTAATAAATCAACACACACACACACACACACACACACACACACACACACACACACTGCTCTGCTTTCATTTCTGTGAGGAAACCAGACAATATACAAGCAAACAATAAACGACCTCTCAGATAGCAATAAATGCTATGAAGTAAATAAAGAAGTAAAGTAAAAGTGACCAAGAGGGCTACTCTAATTGGGAGCTTATAAAATGCCTCTTTAAGAAGATGACATTTGAGTTGAGACCTGAGTACAGCCTGAATACAAAGACAGGATTGAGGTAGGGGTAGAACAGAGTGGGAAGTTTTAGGAAGAGAACAGCAAACTCAAAGGCCAAAAAGAATGAACTTAAATGTTTGAGCTATTTCAAGTAGACAGGGAAACTGCACTGACAGGAATGAACTAAGTAACACATCCTGAACTCTAGAGGTAAAGAATATGAGAATCATTTAAGAATCGCAAACCTCTCCAACACTGACCACCAGGATTCCATCAATGATAATTAGATTAAAATCTTAATTTTATGCTCTCCCTCCACTGTCACAGTTGTCCATCTCTCATACAGTAAATACTGTATATTGAACTGCCCCATCTTCCCTCTAAAAACTACCATGCCTATCATCCATATTTCATCATATCTCTGACAGAAGTATTAATAAAACAAAGATTCTACCCAGAAATTGCTCCTGAATTCTCCTTAACAGATCCCATTACTTCACATAGTACCACCATATATTAAAAGCAAAGATCCTGGAGACAGACTAACTTGGGTTCAAATTCAGGTTCTATCTGTTGTATGATCTTGAACAAGTTTCAAAACCTTCCTAAGACTCAGTTTCCTTATCTGTAAAAAAGTCATGAGGATTGAAAATGATAAAATGTGGCACCAGTGAATATTCAATAAATGTCAGCCACTGCTGGTAAAAGTATTTGAGCATTAATTTTGTTCAAGAACCAGAACTAGGCCAGAGGGATTACAGAAACTACAATTTGCTAGAGCAAATTGTTCGAGATAAAATTGTCAAACTCTCTTAGGTCAGGGACTTTGTCTTTTTCTGGTTCACTAGTCTACTTCCATACTCTAGAACAATATCTAACACACAGTAGGCACCAATTTCAATATTTGTTGAATGAACAAATGAGACTCCATTAAGTCAAAGGAGCCTAAGACAGCCTAGCTTTACTTCAATATAAAGAAAGTTTTCATTCCTCATCAAGATTTCCCAACAATATCCTACGGCATTGTTAAAAATGTTTATTATTTTTAATTGCCTCCCCAAAACCTAGGACAGTATTCATAGTATTAAGGTATTCAAATTTATGGCAATTAAAACTCTGCTGCCAAAATTGAGCTGTCATGTCAGTTGTAGAAGGCTATAGCACTATTCATAATTCAAAGTTGACTGTCAAAACTTTAAAAGTAATAAAGTTACATTGTTATGAAATACCTTTGCTTGACATTGCCTGAATGAAGACTTTTAAAAACTTCTCATGAGTTTACCAGCTAGATTTAATTTAAACTGGCAAAATATACTGATTTCACTCTTCCCTATATCATTACATTTTATAAAACCAACATTACACTTTGTTCGGTCACTTAAGAAAAGTCCAAACCTTTCAGATTTCTTAAAATTTTCTAAAGATTAGTAGCTTAATTTATTAGCTCTTTAGGTCAAAGAAGGCTTTTCAGAGTAATGAAAGCAGAGACAGGAATTCACCTCTCCAAAAATGAATTCTGAATTACTATAATTATGTATAAAATAAGACAGGCAGTATTTCTGGGCCAAGATTTGATGCCTTGGTTCCCATGAGAATTATATTAGAGCCATGCATAAATTGGGGGCAAGTTCTGCAAAAACCACTTCATCCTCTATTGATGCTGAATGAAAAACTCATTGTTAAGATTCATCAACGCGAATGTTTTCTAACACTCAGTAGCCACTCTGGCAACATCACTTTCATCATTTTCAATTCCAGAAACAAAACGGGATGCATTTAAATCCTGCCTGACAATTACCACGATTGCAGGGTAGTTATCTCAACAAAGAGTAAGAGCTATAACAGTAAGAATCTAGTTCACCGAGCCGCCACTTTCAAGTACCAAGGTGTGCTTAACCTAAACTGCTGGCTATGGTATTGGTTCCCCAAACCTTCAGAACTGGAAAGATACCTGAACTCTCCAGGCACATCTGCGAGAGAAAGTAGGCGTAAGGGCGGAGCGGTATGAGCGGAATTGGACCCAGGTCCGGTTCCCACGAGAATTATATTAGAGCCATGCATAATTTGGGGGCAAGGTCTGCAAAAACCACTTCATCCTCTATTGATGCTGAATGAAAAACTCATTGCTAAGATTCATCAACGAGAATGTTTTCTAACACTCAGTAGCCACTCTGGCAACATCACTTTCATCATTTTCAATTCCAGAAACAAAACGGGATGCATTTAAATCCTGCCTGACAATTACCACGATTGCAGGGTAGCTATCTCAACAGTCAAAGAGTAAGAGCTATAACAGTAAGAGTCTAGTTCACCGAGCCACCACCTTCAAGTACCAAGGTGTGCTTAACCTAAACTGCTGCCTATGGTATTGGTTCCCCAAACCTTCAGAACTGGAAAGATACCTGAACTCTCCAGGCACATCTGCGAGAGAAAGTAGGGGGGAGCGGTATGAGCGGAATTGGACCCAGGTGCGCAGGCAGGCCCCAGTGCCGCTGTCCTTGCCACGCTGAGGCGACCAGGCCCTGCACAACCACCACGGCCCTCATAGGCTCTTATTCACTCATTCATTCATTTAACAATTACGCGATGGGCACTGTCGCCAGACCATTTCATAGGGTCCCCGCCCCAGTCCCGGAACACCCTCAGCGGCCAGGCGCGGCCCTGCGCCTCCCGCATCCCTCAGAAGCTGCCGCCCGCACCCTGCCGCGGCGCGCTCGGGTCACCCGGATTCCTGTCCCGGCCTCCACCGCTCACGAGCGCCCGCGCCCCACGCCCTCCCAGCCGCGGGTCCCCCGGCCTCCGCCCCACTTCGCCGCTTCAGACCCGCCGGGTTCGTGGGGCGAGGGAGGCGCGCGTCCGTCGAGGCCTCCCGCCCGGGGTTCAGGGATCGTCGGCGCGCGCGACGCTGGGACCTCAGGGCCGGGGTTGGCGGGTCGAGCCCACCTCCCACTCACCTCCGCCGGGTCAGAACCGAGCGGCCTGCTCTAAGCCGTTTGAAACCGCTTGGGCCGCCGCACACCCCGCAGTGTCCTCGTTGTTTATTGGTCCTCGACAGACCGCCCATCGCCCTTTCATTGGTCCATTTGAAGGGACTGTGGGCACGCGCCGCCCGCAGCCTTAAAGGGGCCGCGCGCAGCCGTGTTTCCGTGGGGACTCGCTCTGCCTCGGCGGGTGGGGATGGGGTCCCTGGAGCGGAAACTGTAGACCACCTGGCAAATATATCGCGAAAGGTGTGTGGAAAGTTAGTTGTGCGTTCTCGACCTTCAACACGTTTGCTTTATTTAATTACGGATGTTTAAGCTGCTGTCAACACCTGGCAATTTTTTCAAAAGTCATTTCGTTCGCTAAATAATGTGTGTGCAGCTCAATGCGTGAGGGAAACAAGAGGAGCAGCCGGGATATAGTGGAATGAGCAGTGAATGGAGCAGGATATTAGAGTCCAGTCTTGGACCTGCTCTAAGGAAATCACTTTCTTAATCTGGAGCTTAGTTTCTCATCTGTAAGAGGGGATAACGATGTTTCATTACAAGCTTAACGTGAAGATATAATATAACTACTTGTCTAGGAAACTCCTTTGAACGCTAACCCATTCTGCAAAAGCTTTAATACTCCTGTTATTTATAAAAATGAGAGACTTGGTTAATATGATCTCTAAAATTATTTTTCAGCTGTACAATCAGTGTTCCTATGGATAAGATCACGATCTTACTTCCAAGAAATTTGCAGACTACACTGGTCAGAGGAATAAGACATGTAGTCATTAAAATTCAAAGCAGCATGAGACTATATGAAAGAAAAGCTGTAGATACTTAGCGATGGGAGAAATCTGATGAGGGATCTGTGAAGGGGGTAGACTTTTTATTTGAGATTTAAAGGACATGTAATTATTCAACAGGTTAAAAAATGGAAAGAGAATGGGTAAAAGTAATTAAACAAGCATTTTTTTAATCTATGAATTTGGCAAAGATGAAGAAGTTTAACAATTTTTTGTTACCCAAGATTTTAAGAAACAGATACTCAAACTCATTGTTTGTGAGGGTATTGTAGGGTTCAGGAGCCAGTCTCCCCAGAATGTGCCACTACCTAGCATGCAGATTATTTCAAGCTGAAAACAATTAAAGCCCAACAAATACAGGAAGAATTTTTTTTTTTACCTTCCCCTGAAGAGATTTAGATGAAAAAACATGCTTCAGGAAAGGGACCTTAAATATTCACCTTAGCATGTATGAATGAAGTGTGGCAGACAGGGAAGATCCAAGCAAAAATCTGTTCTGATAGATTCTCCTTTGTCCCATTGTTTCTGGGTGGCCCTGTAAGAATTTGTTTACCAAATGTTTGCCCTTTCTCATCTATCTGTGAATTGCCTACCTCCCCCTCCTTAGTCCAAAATGACATGTATAACTCATTTTGTCTCACTCTCTTTGGAATTGTTTATGTGAATTCCCTGTGAGTATATATTAAAATTTGATTTTCTCCTGTTAATCTGCTGTATGCCATTTGAAATATTCCACCAGCCAGAAGAACTAAAGGGAAAAATTTCCCAGACAGACAGTATACTTGGTGCAAACTTTTAGAAGGATGAGTTAATAGTTACTAAAATGTAAAATGTACATAATCGCTGGCCCAATAACGCCACTGTTAGGGATTTGTCCTATGGATCTATGTGACTATGAAAAAAAAGTTCAAAGATATTCACTGCTTAATCTAGAGGGGGGAAAAAAAAACCCTAGAAATTACATGTCCATTCATAGAATACTTATTATATAAATTACAGTACATACAACTGTTAAAACAAATGTGATTAATCTGTGCTGGTGTCGAAAATGCACAAATTTTATTTGATTGAAAAAAAGTAAGTTGCAGAAAAGCACATATGGAAAGATTCTATTATGGTTATAAATATATGTGTATCTGTGTGCATGCCTGAAAATGGTTTTAAAAAATTCCTGGAATTTCAAGACACTAATAGGGGGACTTGGTAGGGAGGGAAACGATTTACCATTGACATTATTATTTTTTTTTAATAGAAGGAGCAGGGAGAATGTCTAGTAGCAGGAAAAGCAGGAGCAAGGGCACAAAGACAAGAAAGTGCATTGTATGCAGGGAGTTGAACATGTGGATTTGATTTTAGAACAGGGTTCATATTAGGAAGTAGTGGGACACAAACTTGAGAAAGTTGAGAACAATACTTGTAGGGTCTTGAGTACTAGGGTAAGGAATTTGTACTTTAGGAAATGGGGAGCAGTTGAAGGTTTCTAAGCAAGGGAGTAACAAACTCAGAATTGCACTTTGAGAAAAATAATTATCTTAATTGTCTAAAATGGGTTAGAGTTGGGAGCCGAGTTAGGGGTCTGATGTGAGTTAACAGCCTTGGAAATGATGAGAACAGATTCAAGAAAGAATGAAGGATTTGGTAACCAACCAGATTAGGTGTAAAGTTGAGGGTGGGGCCATTTAGGGAAATGAGTCAAAGAGTATGCTGGGATTTGAGACTAGGGACTGGGAGGTGGTAATTGCCCAAATGGAAGTAGAAAGTCAGGAGGAGCCAGTCTCTAAGGGATGACAAAGAGGTTAGTCTTAGACCTGTTTATTTTAGGTACCAATGAGACATTCAAATGGTGTTGTCTAACTAAGCCTAGGAAATAAAGGATGAGAGCTAGGAGAAGAGACTAGAGTTCACATGATATAGATTTGGGAATCACCTCTTTGGAGTGAAAAATGAACTTGTGGTAATGGATGAGACCAGAGTGAGAAAGTGAAGAGAGCGAGAAGATGGGAGCCCGAGGACAGTTCCATAGGTAGGGGAAGGAGAGGAACAAATTAGAGTAAAAAGGTCACAGAAACCTTTTAAAAATGGGCTATGAATATACAGAAATAGTCTTCTCCAAGTTGTTGGCCATCGGTATGTTTACTTTATTTAAATATTATCAGAAATAAATGGAGGATTACATGTAAGGAGAGGGTGATGGTGACCTGAAATGTGCTCAATAAAGCACGTGTGGAGTCTGGGTCACAGAGAGTTTTAGAACAAGATGTCAAAATTCCTTTTTATTTCAGATCGTTTAGGTGCAGCCCTACTACAAGGTGGACAATTGTTGTGCGATTCCATTCATTTGCTCATTCATTCAACAAATATTTATTGAGCACCTAGTATGTGCAGGGATTGTTTTAGGCACTTGGGATAATCAGTGAACAAAACAAATGAACAAACAAAATCCCTCCTCTCATGGAGCTCACATTATAATAAGGACACAGACAACACAAATATATGGTATTAGACAATGTGTGCAATGGTAAAAGAAAAAATACAATATAAAAGGGATTTGGAAGTGGGATCAGAAAGACTATAATTTTATAAAGGGTGGTCAGAGTAGGCTTCATTGGGATTACATTTGAGCAAAAGTCTTGAAGGCGAAGGAGTTAGTCCTGAGTATATCTGGAGGAAGGAAGTGCCAACCAGAGGAACAGCTATGTAATGATCCTCAGTTGGGAGTGTCCCTAGCAGGTTTGAGAAACAGGCAGGCCAGTATAGCTGGAGCAGAGTATGTAATTGGCAGTAGGAGGATAGTAGATGAGGTCAGATAGAAAATGGAGAGGAATGCCAAATCCTGTAGTGTCTTGTAGAAACCTCATACAGCACCTTGCCCATAGTAGGTGTTCAATTAATGTTTAGCTAGTCATCTTTTACAGTCCAGAATTATCATGAGATAGCATTTATCTATATATTTATTAGAGTGATGTGTGCCTGCTTACTCCAGGGGCCTC
Source organism: Rousettus aegyptiacus (assembly GCF_014176215.1). Taxonomy (NCBI): domain Eukaryota; kingdom Metazoa; phylum Chordata; class Mammalia; order Chiroptera; family Pteropodidae; genus Rousettus; species Rousettus aegyptiacus. Next base: position 108,592,112 of record NW_023416308.1, read on the forward strand.
TCAATAGTGCTACACAAGTATTAATAGGCCAATGAAACCCTTGTGGACATTAGAGATCAAAGTGAACACTGTATTATTGCAACCAGAAGCAGGAAACAAATGTCAAACATTGTGGTTGCTGAATAACTGTACTGGGTATTTCTGAAAAGCCTGCTAGGGTTGGGACAGTGCTCATTCCATCAAAATCACAAGCTGCATTCTTCTGGAACCATACCTGCCATGGGACATAGATCCATGTATCCAGGCTGAGAGGAACAGCTTCAGTGATTAACTTCCTTTCACCTTTCAGTCCAGTTACCCCCTGCATTATTCCTTGGAGACAGCAGTGGGGACATTAACACAGATCTCAAGTGGCTACAGGTTTTAGTGCCTTGACTGGCCTCCAAGACTGCAAAGCCCATCCTGGCTTGCACTTGGTTGCATTTAATAGGTGCTGTTTGAATGAAGGAATTAACAGCCTTTTTTCTTTTCTCAGCCCATTTTCCCATAGCCCTCAAATGCAGTCTTTCCAAGAATTTTGACCACAGAAATGTCAGCCCCACCAAAGAGGAAAGAGGTAGAAGGGAGAGATAGGGACCTCATTAGAAGGTTGTCAACAGCATTTTAGGAGCTGAAGAGAAAAACCACTGAGCATGGCAAGATAAGTAAGTTCTTAGCTTTTTGTGTCTTGTAAGATGAAATAAGCGGATTGTGTAGCTTGGGGCTAACTTCAGCCTTTGGTTTAAACTCAGACCCTTAATTAGGCTGCCTGGATCTGTTTTAACATCACGTCATGGAGTCCAAAGTTGTAAGTTGGAGCCTTGACTGAAAATAAAATTCTCTTTCCTATGCTGAGCTCTGCTTAGCCTCTGCCAGCTGGTGAACAGGAGAAAGATCTGGAGAGAAAATGAATAGGTGAATGAGGGAATGTTTCAAAACAAAGGCTGCCTGAAACATCCCTAACACACATCCTATTAAGCGGACCAGCTGAGTCTTCTTCAAACTTGTAGACTGTTTCTTAGCTATATAAAGGGTTTAAACCACATTGAAAAAATCATGTCCATAAGTAGAAATAACTAAAGCTTACTAGATGCCCTTGGACCTTATGCACCCTTCATGCTTTTTCTAAGTTTCTATGCAGCACTGACTTTGTTTTATGTAGGCCTGGGTTTGGTGAAACCTTCAGCTTATTCCATGGACACCTCTTTATGGGCCACAGAGATCTTTCATCTTAGCTTCCACAATTTGTTCGTATAACATAGCAAGAAGGGCAGTGACTGTACTGTGAACATAATTAGTTGGTAAAAATATGCCTAGTTTGTTAGAATTTGACTTATAAATCCCCCTACTTATCAGGTTTTATATCCAGAGAATCAGACAAGGAATTCTCAACCCTTGTTTTATCCCCAGGATTTCTTGGAAGGAACATAATACAAATTTCAGGCTAGAAATGACCTTAGCAATCATTTGTTTCAACTTTTTCATTTTACTGATCCGGAAAGGAAACTAAGAGCCACCACATTTTTATCACCTGAAAATGCTGTTACTAAATTCTCATTTGCCACCAGCCAAGTTCTTGTCAAGACCTGGGCCATCAGGCCAGCCTGGTTCTCCTCTCCCATCCCCTGCTGAAGTGACAGGACAATCAAAGGTTAGCAGGACCTCTATGGTTACACAGTGCTAAATGCCTGACTAAATTGGCTGAGGTGGCCACAAGGTAGAAAAATGCATTCACTAAACCTCGTTCTCCTGGAAACATCTCCAGTTTTCCAAGCAAATAGTGTGTGTTCAATGCATTCATTTCTTTTTCCTTCCCATTTGAAAAGTTCTTCCTGAGTTTCTGACTTTCAAGGTCATTGTTCATGGTCTGGCCCGTAACCCTGAGGGTTTGGGAGGGGGCGCTTCCTACAGGTAGGTATACAGGCTTGTGCTTTAGGCTGGGCTTTAAAACTTTGTATTTTTTTCCCCCCTAAAAAAAATTGTGGAGTGAGGAGATGGTTGTCCTTGAGTTATTCTACTTGTTTTTGTCCTTGCATACCTATCCCTCGCCCAAGTTGTAAGAACTATATACTATAATTTATACTCAGGTTTCTTGTCACTTAAATATGAGGTTTCAGTATATCTTGATTTCTTTTCTTTTCTTCTGTTTTTGGGGGAGGAGGGGAGAACTCTGTTCCCAGACCCTAAGCTCTTTGGTCAGTCTTGAGCAGTGCTTGGCTCACAGTAGGAGAAATGAATGGGAGCATTATTCTTAAAATGTTTTGTGGTTTAGAAAATGAACTATTGAGTCTTAACACCAAATTTTATATCTTATATGATTCCCAATCTTCATTGAGAGGTATGTCCAGAGAACCTGAGAGGGGATCACTAGCTTCTTGTTCTAGCCTTGAGATGTAGTGAATGAGTTAAGAGGAGACAGCTCTTTAGAAATAAGAGGAATCTTAGTGTGTGTTTGATCCTTTCTCAGATAACTATGAAACTTTACTAAAATTAAACAGAGCTAGTGGCAGATCTAGGACTGGAATCAGCTCTTCTTGTCCCCATTCCTGTACTTTTCTTACATCAGGTAGTCTTGCCAGTGACCATCATGGCAAAGCAAAGTCAAGTTGTGTGACACTGAAGTTCTTCTCATAGACCTAGAACAGGAATAGAAGATAGACATACATGCTATATACGCCATGACACTTCCTTCTGGTGCCGAAGGAGATGTCACTAAAGACTGTGACATTTTTCCCACTGAGTCAGGACAGGATGTCGAGCAGCCATTACCAATCAATTAGAGTTGGTACTCAAAATGAAACCTATCTGCCATCCTTCCTTAGAGGAAATAAAGATTTCAGAAACCGATGAACTCTGGTCTTCACCTGTCTTCTCGAGATGAGCCGAACCTCCAGCCAGGAACCTCATACTGTTTATTGCTCTTCACCATCCTTACATCCTCAGAGGACATAGGGGTGATACCTGCAAGCAGGTTTCCCACAGAGTGGGTCTTCCAGAGAGAGCAGGCGCAGTTATTAGTCATGACTTCAAGCCAGGCAAGGTGATTAAGAAAAGCTAAATTTATATTAAATTATCATAAAGTCCTAAAATACTGAACATAGTGGTTAAATAACTCCAGAAAGTCCAATCTCTCTGATGAGTAACGTTCAAACCATTACACATGAGCGCAGGAGAATCACTTCCATTAGTTTAGGACAGAGAGATTTTGCTTTTTACATAGTAAATCAGTGCTCAAATAGATATTTCTTCAAATATGTCCTTTCTACATTCTGAAGAGCCCAAGTGCAATAAGATCCTTCCCCCTTTTCAATCAAGAAAATGCCACTTTTCTACTTTCTCCAGTCCCCAGCTGTGATTCTGAGGACCCAAAGTGCTCCTTCTTTTACTGCCCCATCAAGTGTAGAAGAAATATCCCCTTTTGTCCCGGAAGTGGCACCCCGCCTTTCTAGTGCCATGCACTGGAAAAGCCTTCTTGGCTTGGCCTGGCTGTCCTGTGCAGGCCTAGACCTGAGGCTGGCTGCCGAGAGCAGGGCTAAAGGCTTGGCTCCTGTCTCTAGCAGTCTTTGAACTAGCCAGGAAGGGTTTGCTCTTATCTTCCTTTTCCACTCACGTTTGACAGCTGATTTCTCAATACCAATAACCACAGGAGATATTTCAAATCGGGAAACTTCATGTAGAAGCCCTCCCCTCCATCCTCAGACCCTGTTGTCTTCTGTAGTTTCTAATTCCTGGTGGAAGAGGTCTGGATCTGCCTCAGGTCGAGATGGCTACATCAGTTGGTTCTCTCTACGTTTTTAGTCCTTGCCCCCATTGAGCATCTTCAGGTAGCCCTCCTCACCAGAGGTGCCAGAAGGCTAGGTTAGAAAAACCAAATTAGGCAGAGAGAGAAAAGGAGAGAGGGAGGGAGGGAGGGAAAGAATAAGGGAGAGTGGGCGGGAGGGAGAAAGAAGAGCTAGGTGGAAGTTTTAGGACAGAATAAAGTCTCAACTCCCCTGATACTAGCATGAGACACACGCCCTTTGTGGAAATAGAGGGCATCTCAGCATGGAAAGTAAGTCACTCAGCTGGGAAAAGAGTTGGAACGGGAACTTCACCATCCATAGCTACAGGCTCCCTGTTCACTAACTTCGATCCCTGAGCACCTGAGAGAGAACACAGGAAGTTCGACCTCATAGGTACTTCCCTTTAGGCCCTGGGAACCCTAAGTCTCTTACCCACTCTTCCTGACCATTTGTGAAAACGTCTGGCCCTTCTTTGAAAGGTTGTTTCAGGATCTCTGTGCTCAGAATCCCAGAGAATGAGGAGGGGGGAGAGTGGCAGAACATTAAAGTTCAGGTGATATGCTATGTTTGGGCCAGGCAGTGCTTCTCAGACACCGCAGAGGCTTAGTTAGCCCTCAGGGCCCCACATTCATTCAAGCCACTAGCTCACAACCTGGTAACTTAGAGTCAAAGACTTAGGAAGGTACTGGCAAGTGGTGGCGCCAGGAGGGAATTCATGTCAGCCAGCTGCCACACTGGGGCCTCCAGGCATCTGAAGGTAGAAAAGGCTCCAGACATTCTAACAGGAGGAAGAATAGCTTGAGCCATACCCATATCTCACCAGTTGAAACACAGCAACTCTTAGAGTGAAAATAATACCCATTGCCAGCAATGGACGGGACACACCTAGCCCCAACCACCCCTGAAAGCTTTTTTGTGTTACCAATGCACTCGAGGCTAGAGGTTTCCCAGATGCCCATACCAACGGGGCTGACTCCTCCTCCTCCTCTTAGCCTCTATCCTTCATCTCTCTCTACCCATGACCCCCTGCCCCTGCCCCTGGTGGGCCACTTCTCTCAGAGAAGTGGTCAGCCCAGCTCTGACAGAGGAGTATGCAGTCTTGGATCATTAGCTCTTGTGGGGCAGGCGCTGAGGACACCAGGGGAAGGGGAAGTGAAGCTCAGTACTGACGAGGAATCATTACTGAGCCTAGTTTCGGGGGGCTCAGGATGGAGTGCAAGAGGTGAGGTTCGTGGTAAGATCCAGGTCTAAATTCTCGGATGTGCCATCATTTCCTGTGCAAAGGTAGTTATGGACTCAGACGGAAATAGCTCCTGTGCAGGGCTCAGGAACAGTTATGGGGCGGGATGAGGAGGAGTGGATTCGGCACATAGGAAGGGGCCTGTTGTATAAGTGAGCACAAGGACTGGACATCCATAAAGGAGAAGGAAGAGGCAGGGAGGGAGGGGAACGCGGGCGCTTAGACCTGGCTCTCTGAGGAGAGCTTGCGTTCGTGTTTCCAGCCTGTGTCTGGCAGAGAGCCCCGTCTTTCGGGAGTGGCTGCGGTATGGACACTGCTACATTCAGACTGCTCTTCTTGCAATAGCTGCTCCGTTTCCGTGTCATCCAGGGAGCCAGAGCTGGCCTGGATGGACACTGTGTCTGTCTTCATGCATACGTGATCCCGAAGAAGGCCCCCCCTTGAGCTGCGCAGTTGCTTGAGGTCATCCCACTCAGCATCGTCCCCAGACAGGAGGCAGATTCCCTCTACAATCTTGACCTTCTCCTTAGTGTAGTTATGGTCAGGTCCACCCTAGGGTGGAGAATGGGGAGACATGGTCAGTTGGTTGGCGCTCTATAAAGGATCCCATGGTGAATTAAAAAAGGAAGTGGATGGGGTAAGAGCGGGCAGGAAGAGCACAGAGATACCACAAATGAGGAAACTTGATCAGGGCAAAGAGATGAGGTTTAGCCTAAAAGGAGAGGAGCGGCTGTAATGATTATTAATTACCCAGTATCACACGGGGAGGAGGCTTCCAGTCCTACAACGGCCACCTACTGACTATGTCACCCGAGGCAAATTACGTACTATCTCTAAAACTCGGCCTCCACATTTGCAGTGTGGGGAGAATAACAGTATCCATACCTCATAACCAGTTGCTGAGGGGAAACTGAGGCGATACATGGAATGCAGATAGTAGATGCTTGACACATAAGATGCACTAAATCATGTTAGCTACTATTACACTGTTACTGTAGTTTATTAATAGGATAGCATGCTGATCCACATGATTAGAAGGAATTAACAAAAGCAATTAAATGAACATTTCTTCAGGATTTTAAGCTATTTTTTTGCTATCTTATTCTTAATCCTCTTTCTAGTTTTGTTCAGGGGGAAAGTTTTGGGAGGTAAGACAGGAGGAAGTTAGAAATATCCTCTTATTTGGATTTTAAGTGTCTATCGATTGGCATCCTGCAGCTTATAAGCTTTCGTGGGAGGTTATTCTGGTTCTGCTCCTATGAGCCTTGGGGCTGTTCCCCCACAACTTGGGATGGTTCCAAGGACAGTCTTAAGTTCTACTCAGGCTTCTCCCTTTCTGGGTTCCTCAATGGGTAGCCATGCTCCGGGTTCCTGGGGGATACCAACCAACATGCTGCAGCTGCCAGGAGAAACTGGGCCATGGCTTGGGTTCTGCCCCTGGGATAGCATTCCTGCCAAGAGCCCTGCCACTGCTGCTCTATTTTAGTAACAATTCAGGTGCACAGATATTTATTGAGCTCTTACGTTAAGCAGGATACTTAGGTGATTACACAATATAAAATGGTCCCTCCCCTCTGGGAGTGACAACTCCCTGGATCAAGCAGAGAGAGAGACATAGCACCCATGCACGCACACACTTGTGCACAGTCACCCAGCACACCCTCCAAGCTGAAATCAGTGTAAGAGAAGATGCAGGCCACTCAGTCTTCATCACAGAGACACGCTGGGTAAGTGAGGGAGAGGTGGGGGACATGGCACTAGCAACTTGGGGCATAACACTCCCTCTACAAACACACAGGTACCTGAAATCAAGAGGAAATCAGAAGAGAAAGGGTGAGAGACTATCAGAGGGGTGAAAAAGCTGCTGAGGAAAAAGCATACAACAGAAGAAAGCGGTCACATGATTTTAATTTCTAACCCCTGGCTTTTATTGAGGTTCTTTTCTGGGGCATCTGACACTCTAGGAACCCAGGAGTCTTCGAGTCTCTCAAAGACATTTACTGAGAAGGAGGCTAATGTCCCTAAATCTGCCAGCTATCCCCACAGCTTCTGTTCGGCTTATCATGGAAGCTTTTTAAATAGGGAAATTAAGGGATCCAGAAAGTACCTGATTATTATGTAAAGTGTATTCATTATGCATGGAAGCCCTACAGGTGTGAGGGCAGGTTTTGACTGTGCTAGAGAGGACAAGAGAGTAGACTAATTACGGTCTCACAAGGGATAACTTTTGATGAAGTTTACAGGAGTTTAGAAAAAACAAGGGTCATATCAGACTAGACAATCTTAAACCCCAGACTATAGATCCCTAGTGGAAATGGGACTATTTTTCATGCCAAAACATCTAGCAAATAATTTTTCACTGAAGCAACGAAGGAGTTAAAAGAACAAAAGCATGTAAATCTGAAGAATTCTAGAGAAATCCCATGAGCTCTGTGACAAGGGGAAGAATAAATAGCAGAACACCAGCCATTCCCAGCCACAGGTGCCAACAGCTTGGATCGGAGATTAGAAAAGAAAGAATCCGGGAGCTCTTGGTTTTTTTGGGTGCTGTCTAAGAGTCAGGGGTTGTTTCAGGGGCACGCAGCCTCACTGCAGGGGAATGACAACTCCAGGAGGGAAAGAAGCTATGAGGCTGGGAAAAGACCTCCTGGAGGGAGAGGCACACACAGGCTTTCAGACCTAACCCTTCTGCAATCTGCTTTCTAAACTTGCTCTCACTAGGATCTCTTACACTGCTCCATCGGAGATTGTAGACCTAGAAAACCAACAGATCTATGATTCTAGATTCCGGAATCCCAAATCACATTAAGTTCTTCTGTTCACTATAACGTCCACAGCAGTAGATGGGTCTAGGCAACTTGAGAATGACAACTGCCCCTCTCCCCCAAAAGCCCTTCAGTATAAAGTTTAATTTTTACCTCTTTCTTGTAGCACAGTTGATTGTACATGGCTGGTTTCGGGATTGCTTCAATTTTTACCTCCTGAGTGGAAGTTCGGTAGGAGGGGTTGCTGTAGGTAAGGTTCCCCATTCCAGGATCAGTTAGCTTGGATTTTTTATGCCTTTAGGAGGAAAAGGTGATGAGGAATTAGTTCAGATCTTTATGAGAGTGATATCCGTGGAAGTTATAACCTGAGTGAGATGGCCCAGGGATCCCCGCCTCCTGGTACTCGTATCTTCTGAGTTCCTGCCCCTTGAGTGTGGGCTGAATCTGGTGACTCACTTCTGGGTAATATATTATGCAAAATTGATAGATGCTAGATTAGGTTACAAAGAAATTTGTGGCTTGCATCTGAGGTTGCCCTCTTTTCCTCACTCTATTTTACTCTTGCTATGGGGGAAGCAATTTGCCATATTGTAAGCTGTCCTATGGAAAGGCCCACAGGCAAGGAACTGATGAGGGAGTATCCCGCCAACTGCCAGCAAGAAACTGAGGCCCTCACTCTAACAGCCAGTGAGGAACTGAATCCTGCCGACAGCTACATCAATGCTCTTAGAAGGGAATCCTTCTCCAGTCAAGCCTTGAGATAAGACCACAACCTGGGCTTACATCTGAATTGCAGCCCTGTGAGAGACCTTGAGGCAGAGGCAACCAGCTTAACTGCATCCAGATTACAGACCCACAAAAATTGTGAGATAATAAATGGTTATCATTTTAAGTTGCTAAGTTTTGGGGTAATTTGTTATACAGCAGTAGGCCACACCAACAAGCTTTAGAGTCGAGGCAGAGCTGTGTCTCAAACCCATCTCTGTTACTTACTAGCTGGGATCTTGGTGAACATAATCTAAACTTTCTGAGCCTCAGATCCTCATCTGTAAAGTGAAGAATAATAATGCCTGTTGTGGCATCGATACATATTCATTAAATGGCAACTGTTGTTTTTGTTGTGAGCAGGAGCCGCAGAAGCAGCAATAAAATCCTGACATTTTTTTGCTGCAAGTTGTGTTTAAAACATTTAGTGGGGAGGAAAGATGATAGATAGATAGATAGATAGATAGATAGATAGGATCATAAAAAGATTATAAATTGATAATGACACACTCTACCTTCCCAGGATTATCCCTACCGAGCAACCTATATCAACCAATATTGCAGTAAAGGGCTATGTTTGTGTGAAGAGAAAATCATTTCCAACTTTAATGGTTCGAAGTAGTGTGGGGTTGTGGAAAAAGCAGATGTTAGAGTCCATCCCAGCTTTGCCACTTCCTGTGTGACCTTGAGTGACACCCTCCATGTCCTCAGCATCCTAGTTTATAAAGCAAATCCCAAGGGTTGCTGCTGGTCATGAAATGAGGGCTTGGGCTGTGACTAGGGAAGAGGAGTAAGAATTCAGATTTCTGTCTTTTCCTTCTGCTGCTCTGACCAGGGACTAGCTTTGGAATGAGGCTGGTCAGAGGTCAAATTAGTGAGTTGTGGAGCTTCAGAAGATCCCAGATGCGCTGATGAAGACCAACAAACGTATGGCCCCTGAAGAGAGGCTAAGCTTACCTGTATAGCATCAAAGCTGCAATCACCACCAGAATCAGCAGAATACTGAGGAGTCCACCGATGACATAGCTGACGTGAAGTCCTTCCCCTAGGAAGAACAAAGAAACATTACACGAGGACCACTGACAGTCAGCATCTCTAATCCTAATTCTACCACTTACTGGCTGCGAACTTAGGGCAAGATGCTTAACTTCTAAGCCTATGTTTTCTCATTAGTTAAATGTAAATAATAAATGACTCATAGGGTGGTAGAGGTTACGTGTGTGTATATATAAATGTATATACGTAAACATACACATACGAATATATAGGACTTAACAAATGCCTGGTATGTGGAAAGCATTCCATAAGTAGTGACTATTATAATTATTCTTTCTGTGGATTTAGTCTAAGAAAAGGGTCGATGTACCCTTTTCTTAGACTAAACCTCCATGAAGGTTCTGGAAGATATCAGTTAAGATTTATATTCCTTAAATCTTCTTTTTCAAAATAGTCGGCCACTGGGGGCTTACCTGGAGCAGCAGGTACGGCCTCATTGGAATGTTCACAGAGACCCAGCTGGGCATCCTTTTCAGAGCATCTGTGGGGCACAGAAAACTGAATGTGCATCCTACTGGTATTTGATAAAGATCTTACCTTACTCCAGGAAAGAGGGAAAGTCCTGTGAAGGACATAATGAAAGGCCTGTGAGTAGGACTTTCAGATATGAGAGGCCATACCAGATGAGAGATACCGGAAACATGGAGAGAACAAGACCAGGAAGTACAGAGAAAAATCAGTGTGAGTTAACTGTCTTCAAGATGTTATACCATGTTTAAATGTGGTTTTTCAAATATGTACCCTTTTAAAAGGATTCCTTTAAAAAGGAGAAGCAGGAATGAGCTGGAAGTCTGCTGAAAGAGTACAAAGGACATAAATAGTAGGCTTTATTAAACTACCAGGATGAGTTGAAAAAAGCTACCAGCCAAGCAAAAATGGTTACCTAAAGATTATCACAAGGTCTAAATAGGCCTTAAAAAATTGTTTCCTTCCTTTAATTCTTTCACAAGGGAATGTGAAAGACATACAGAGTGAAGGCTCAAATAACTTGAAATGCTAAGAAGGTAACTTCCTTGTGGCATATTATGAGTAGGCAATTAAAGGCATCTCCTAAAAGCTGAAATGCTAAGAAGGTAACTTCCTTGTGGCATATTATGAGTAGGCAATTAAAGGCATCTCCTAAAAGCCTAGTGAAAAGGTACTTGCAAGAGCATCGGAAACCAAGGTGCACTGAATCTTCAAATAGAACTCTGACAGTAAGAAAATATCTGAGTAGGGTTCAAAAGTTTTCTATATAAACCAAGAGAAAATCAGATTAATAATGAACAATAAATAGTACTTGAAAGTTAGTGAGAAGGGTACAGGTTTATATCTGGGTGTTTGCTTTTCTATATAAACTCTTCTAAAAAGAGAAAATGGGACATATAGAGTGAATCTGATCATGTGCAAATTTTATAATTTTAGGGACATGAGTCTGAAGTTCTTATTTGGGATTATTACTATGTTTCTGCTTTTAGAACTGAAATCAAGTATTAATTATCTTTTAGGCTACAGTTGATATTAAAAATAAAGACATCGGTATATTATAATGAAAAAAACTATTCTAACAAAAAAATGTTAGAAAGCTAGACATCAAAATAGCAAGAGTAGAATATGAAATCACTATCTCAAAAAGATATTTGCACCACTGTGTTCACTGCAGCATTATTTACAATAACCAAGACATGGAGACAACCTAAGTGTCCATCAACAAATGAATGGATATAATATGTATCTATTGGAATATTGGTCAGCCATAAAAAAGAAGGAAATCCTGCCATTTGCAACAACATGGATTGACCTTGAGGGCATTAAGCTATGTGAAATAAGTCAGAGAAAGACAAATACTGTATGCTATCACCTATATGTGGACTCTAAAAACAAATCAAACTCATAGATACAGAGAACAGATTGATGATTGCCAGAGATGGACGTGGGAGTTGGACGAACAGGGTGAAGGGGCTCAAAAGGTACAAACTTCCAGTTATAAAAAAAAAATAAGTTCTGGGGATGTACTATACAGCATGGTGACTATAGTTAATAATACTCTACCGCATGTTTGACAAAGTTGCTAAGAGAGATCTTAAAAGTTCTCATCCAAAGGAAAAAGAATTATAATTGTGGTAACGGATTACTGTGGCAAACATTTTGCAATTCATACATAATAACAAAGTTAAAAAATATTAAGAGTAATTATATATGGGTATATGGGTATTTATATCTTCTTTTTTCTATCTGCATTTCCAGATTATTTTTTTGAAAGTGTAAATAAAAACATTAGAATTTCTCTAAATGGGAAAAAAAGAAACAAAAGTAAATTAAAAATTAAAAAGAATTTGTCAAAATTGAATTTAACATATTTCATCAATTTTAAGATGTGCATTTTTTTCTATATTCTAACCGCTCGCATTAGGAATATGTCATACAATAAATGGCATCTCAAAACTGCTGTTGGTCATATTTTCAGTTTAATCTCTCAAATTGGGATGCATCTTAAATTGATAGCACCTTTAATTTAATAAATTTCAATATTTTGTACTTTACTTAGGACCAGTTTGTGTTATGCTTATTTAATAATGGCGTGTGTGTGTGGGCGCGTCTGTACGTGTGCACACACACATCCATGCACAGGTGTTTGAATGTTACAGGTCATTATAAGCTAAGGTCATAACATTCCTGGGCATCTTTCAAGTCATAAATCCACACTCCAGAGATCACTCAAATTTGATGGTTTCTAAGTAAGTGTAGGATAGGACCAAACACTAAACCTGTGGTGTGAAAGCAAATGTCACAGAAAGAAAGGAAACTCAGCTTAAGTGATTTCTCTACAAAGTTGCTCTTAAACCACCTTGTCTTCAAATCACGTGCAATAATCTATAAATCTAAATATCATCTCCTGTCCCAAATGCAGAGATTGGTGGCTAATGATGCAATCTACCTCCCACTTGCCACAATTACCAAGGATGGGACCATGGTCTTCTGCTGGCAGGAGATGGTGATTTGAATCAAAGGGCCCTCAATCCCATATTGAACCCACTTACCTTCCCTCCGCCTCCTCCAGAGACGTGCGGGTCCGAGTGGTCGAAGAACGCAAGGTGGTAGGCAGTGTGTTGGTTAGCACTGGGCTCCTTCCACTCATGCTGGTAGCCCTAGGGGGTGGGGGCACCAGGCCAGGTACTGGAGAGAAAAAGAAAACTGGAGTGGGGCGCTGGAGCCCCCAAGCTCTACATAAGGACCAAGAGTAGCATCTAGAGAACATGACAAAGTAATCTTTCAGCTGCCCTGATCTTAGGCATCCTCATAAGAGGCCCTTCTCAATACTGTAAATAAAAAGGATTTGATTTCCAATATTAATAGCTCTGGATGGGCTAGCCAGCCCACAAAGGTCAGGGGTGGAGAGAGTAATGCACAGGCCAGAGAAGAAAGCACAGAATCAGGAGACCTGGAGTCCATGCTTAGTAAATAAATGCTAGAGGCCAGACAAACTCAGATCCATGCCATTCCAAAGTCAAACTCATTACTCCAGTCGCTTTGCTATCAGACCCCCTGAGGGGGATCCCACCCACAAGGACAAAGCTGAGGCTGCTGGTTCTCTGCCCTTCCAAGGGCTCTGCTGTTTAGGGGGCTGTTTATTCCAGCTCACCAAGGGAGCAGGGCCGGCCATCAGGCTCATCAGGGCAGGCACACACAAAGTCCAAGGTCCTGGCAAAGCAGAGGTGGGTGCAGCCACCATTGTTCACACCACAGGCATTGGTCCCTGGGGGCAAAGCAGGAGAATGTATGACCTGGGACAAAATCAAGTCTCCCAGTTCGACACTTCTCTAGAAGGCAGATATCCAGGGCTACCTCGTTTCCATGGACAGAAGGGCAGGAGGGCTATAACCACGTCTTGGTCATGAACAGTCCCTGGGTGACCACCCACCCTCACCAGTGGTAAGGGAGCAGGCTTAGGACCCAGGAGCCCACCTGTCTGCCGCTGAGGGGAAACCACAATGATATCCATGAGTCCTTCCACATTCGCCAACACTGTCTCCTTGTTCCGGCCTGAGTACTTGTCAACACGCTGGATTGACTTGGTCTGCCAGTCTGTCCAGTAGATCCACTTGTCCTGCTGCTCAATAGGGAAACCCCAGAAAGAACAAATATTATTTAAAAGTCCAACCCTGGTAAAGCTTCTGTGCCTTGGCATGTGCATTCCCGCTGCTGCAGCACCCTCATCTCTTATCCATCAGGTCGGCTTCTATGCATCCCCAGATATGACACTGTCCAGGAAATCTCCCCCCTCTGTGTAGCATTTACCATTCTCTCCTCCATGCTGTCCTGTGCCTTGTCTTCCCTTCTACAAGTGAGTATTGACACTCTACGGTCATTTGTTTACATGTCTGTCTGTTCTGCCAGATTAGGTTCTTCAAGAACAAGAATATGTTTCATTCATCTCTCAATTTCTGGTACCTAACACTTAGTCTTCAGTCCATGGCTCAATGAATAAATGGGTTTCTGTACCTAGTAAATTGGAGTAAATTGGAGGGCCCTTCTAAGGTCCCTTTTCTCCTGGGCTCTTCATTCAGAGCCCTGGCACATCTTCTAGTGCAGCGATCCTGAGAGTCTCAACCAGGGGAAACTTGTAGATTGAAAACCATATTCAATAGTATCCTGTAGTTTAATATTTGTAGTATTGGTGGGGTAGGAGGAGGCTATTATTAAGTAAAGCCAGACAAAATCTTATTGGCTGGTAGGATAGAATGCAGAGTATAGATAAGTGGATGTTTGTCAAAAAGAAACAAAGATTTTTAAATAATTAGGAATTCCTGTTTGGGCTCTAGGCTTTGTAGATCTCCTTTTTTTCCTGGCCTGAATTATTTTACAGGGTTAGAACTCTCAAGAATGACAGCCAGTAATAAATAAAATGATGAGAAATAATGCACAATGAGTGCCAAATATTGTGCTAATGATGCTTTGTATATATTTCAGGAGGCTACTAATATTAAACTCATTTCTTAAACTTATTTCTAGGTAAGTGAAGTTTAGAGAAGTTCAATATCTTGTTCAAAGTAGCAGATATTTAATGGCAGAGGCAGAACTTGAACCCACAGAGCTGGCACATTGGAGGTACTCCATAAACACTGACTGGCTAACTGCCTCAAAACTCTGGCTCCCAGCCACTCGACCCCACTGCCATCAAGCGAGATAACTGAGCTCAGATGCTGGGACCACGGCATGAGGATCAACTGAGGAAATCATTAAAATGCATATTCCTGAGCCCAACCCTCACGAAGCCGTCTTTATATCCAGGAACATGCATTTTAACACGCTCCACAGCTGATTCTGCACAACCAGCGCTTGAAAGCTATGCCTTCGAATGCTAGAACATGGGAGCAGTGGGGCAGGACTAGCAGGGCACACGCTGGCAAGGTTTCTGTGTCCAAGAAAAACCTCTAAAATGAGCTTCCACAGCGCCTGTCCAGCAGCACCTAGGGCTGAGGCTGCCGACTTAGAACCCCGAGGAAACACCCATTAAGGAGTTTTAGTTACCTCTCCTGAGACAGTACCTGAGTGAGGGCAAAGGGGTGTGACACGTGGCTGACCAAGACCTGCCGTAGCTTCCCATTGAGGTCAGCACTCTCAATTCTGTCCAGATGTGCATCTACCCAGTAGATCCTGTGAAGGAAAGGAGATAAGGGCAGCTGCTCAAAACACTTGCCAGGGAGACCAGCCCTTCTGCCTAAGGAGCTGTCTGTCCCTTCCTGAGCTGAAATGGCAAGGGCTGTGAGCAGTTAAGAAGTACCCTCGATGAGAGGTCATTGTGAGTCCCAAAGCCGGAAAGGGGAAGTTGATGACTCATAATTGGGGACGCCAGAGCTGTTCTGAGGAGGGGCACAATGTCTAACGACCTCAGAGAAGCCATAACCCAGTCCCATCTTCAGCAACTTGATCACCCTTGGATTCCGACCCAAGAATCTAAGCTCAAATTCTTATTAACACTCTTTAAGAAGAGACTTGGTCCATAAGAATATTACTGAGGTTAAAGGAAGAGGGCATTCCTCTTCTCCACTCCAACCCCCCAGGTGACTTTGATGCCTTTTCCTTCTTCTGAGGGTAGAAAGGGGAACTGACTGCTTCAGAGCCACTTTCATCCTCTTCTCCTGCCCTTCAGCATTTTTTTCTAGGCCAGGAGTTATGAACTCCAATGTCTGAAGGTATCAGGAAAGGAACAAATGTGAAGAATCAGCTTTTAAATGGATGGGGGTAGGGAGACCTGTGGTCCAGTCAGAAGATGTGTTCTGCTAAAGACACTCAAATTAAAACCATGTAAACCAGGCAAATAAAACCCACCTGAGGGCTGAGGGTTGGATCCAGCAATCCCTGCTCTAAGAATGTTTCCTCAGCCTTCTCTCTGCTTTCTCGTCCCCAGCTATCACAAAGCTTTCTATCTTTTTTTTTTTTTTTTTCCCCTATTTCAATCTCAACCATCTTCTCCTCTGCCCACCTGATTTTCAGGAGGCTGTTTGGGACAGGATTCCCACCTGCGGGTATCATAGTCCAGGGTAAGGCCATTGGGCCAGCCCAGGTCTGTGTTTATGAGAACCTTCCGCTCAGAGCCATCCAGGTTCGCCCGCTCGATCTTGGCAATGTGGCCCCAGTCCGTCCAGAAGAGGTACCTGAGACACAACATCGTCACTGAGACACGGGAAGATGGCACCCAGAGGTTGAGAGAATGCAGGGGACACCGTGATATTATTAAAAGACAGGCATCCTCCAAGGGCCCCTTCACCAGGCCCTTCTTCCCTGGGTCTCTTTTCTGTTGGCCAGAAACTCACCCCTTCCTGGGGAAAACAGCAATGGCCCGAGGCTCGTCCAGGCTGTTGTTGACCAGCACTTTGCGGCAAGAACCATCTAGCCTCGATGCTTCGATGGTATTTCGGCCTGTATCTGTCCAATACAGATTCCTGGCCACCCAGTCCACTGCCAGCCCATCGGTGGTCTTCAGGCCATGCCCGATCACTGTCTCCATGTTGCTGCCATTCAGATCTGCTCGCCTTGGGGAAGAGCCCAGGGTTGGATGACTGACCAGATTGACTGGCAATAGGCTGAAACCCCTTTAATCCATGCTCCCGTGATTGGATTCCCATTAGACTTAAAGCTCCATAGGGGCAGAGACCAAGTGTCTATAAGTACATTCCTCAGCACTTGGCAAAGTAGGTACTGAAGGTCCTATGCCAGGGAATTCAACCTGTCCCCAGCACGATTTTCTAACACACCTCCAGGGAGAAAACAGGGGATGCCCTTCTTCCCACACATGAGAATCTTTGCCATGGTAACCCTTCTTACTGGTGGCGGGGATCACAGTCCTCAGCTGTGTTTGGGTAAAAACCTCAAGTAAAAGTAAAACAAATAATGTAAAAACAAAACAACACTGTGAACAACCATAAGCCCTGGCATTTGGCCAGGGCTCCTGTATTACAATGAAGATATATGGTTTAGCTACATGCCTACTCTTCAGTGAGTCTTAGAGGATTCTTGGGGCCAGGTCCTCAGGCCCCCAGCCTGACTTTATCTAATTTTTCTTTTGTGTGTTTGTTTTATATACTGGGCTTCTATTAATCTTTAAATAAACAAAAAAGGCCACAAACATTTGAAACTCTGCTGTAAGTAATAACAATACAAACTGGGCAAGTCAGGATCAGAAGAAGCACTATCCAAGCTGCCAAATCACTGAGATCAATACAGACCAGCACCTCATCCAGCAGAAGCAGGTCTGTGTCCTCTGGAGGTTCCAGGGATGTTCATACCTGATAACATCCAGGAACACGTCTGTGTAATAGACTTTTCCATCCACACTGTCATAGTCCAGGGAGATAACATTATTGAGCTCAGGAACAGGGACGTGTACATCTGTGTGGTCGCTGGTGTCTAGTGAGATACGCCGGATGGAGCCGCGGCTAGAGAAGAGCAGGTAGGTCTCAGGAGAGGGATCACAGGTCTTTCCATCTCCCTTCAGCTGGATGCCAGTGGGGCAGGCACAAGAGAAGCCAGAGGGCCGAGGCAAGCAGAGGTGGGAGCAGCCACCATTTCTCAAGCCACATTTGTTAAAACCTGGTGATGAGAGAGAGAGAGAAGTGTGAGCTTGGACACCCAGCCCGGAATACTGTCTGAATCTTACAAGGCTCTAGTTTCTTATGAATGATTTTTCTGCTGTTCTAAATAACAGGGTTGGATGAGGTAGAAGAAGCAGGGGTGTCTCTAGGAGTCCTTTGAAAGTGACAGCATGATGCAGTTGTAGTACCAGCCCTACCCAGAGGGAACACAGCCTGTTCCTAGAAGGGGGCTTAGGTAGGTCCCTGTCTCTGTGACTATAAAAGAATTTCTGTGCCCTACTATATCCCTGATGTTGAGATACCCCCAGAACGCCAGAGGCTCTGGCTCACAGCCCTAGAGGTCTTCTCACCCAGTGGATGTGCTCGGTCCACAGCCTGTATGTCCATGAGTCCTGGCAGGTTAGACCTCACCAGGATGACATTGCTGCCAGTACCCTTGTCAGCACGGTGGATGCTACGAGTCTGCCAGTCAGTCCAGTAGATATAGGAGTCGAGCAGGGTGAGGCCATATGGGTGCTGAACGGGTGACACCAATGTGTGCCTATTGGCACCATTCAGGTCAGCGGCCTCAATTCGCTGTAAAGGAAGGAGAGGGTGGGGGTGGGAGCCCTCAGTGGAGATGCCAAATAGGCCTCTGCCGTCTTCCGAGGCTCCCGGGAAGCAACAGGAGCAGGACTCTCACCTCGGTGTGCGCATCGGCCCAGAGCAGCTGGGAGCTGGCCTTGTCCACGGTCAGTCCATTGGGCCACCCTAGGTTGTTATTGATGAGCACGGTCCGGTCTGAGCCATCCATTCCGGACCGCTCTAACTTAGCGTTTTCTCCCCAGTCTGTCCAGTACATGAACCTGGGCAAGGAAGAACACCAGCTGGTTATTCCTGCAGTTCCTGAATACCAATATGTCAACACTGTGAAAAGCATTTTACATGCAAAGAGAGGAGTTGTTGTTTAATGGGTGTACAGTTTCAGATTTGCAAGATAAAAAAGTTCTGAATATCTGATTCACAATAATATGAACATACTTACACACTGAACTGTATACTTCAAAGTGGTTAAAATGGGAAATTTGCTATTTTTTTTACCGTTATTTTAAAAAAGTACTTTCCATGGATTATCTCAATCCTCACAAGAGCCATGATGTATGTATTTTCACAATTACCCCTAATTTACAGGTAAGGAAGCCGAAGAACAAAGAGGTTAAATACTAAACTCAAAGTGACAGATGCAGCTAATAAATTGTGAAGGAATTTGAACCCTGGATTTCTGACTCCAAGGTTCATGCTTTTAACCTCTAGGGCATGCTGCCGCCCTAAAAGAAATCACAAGGGAGTAAAACAGCCCTAGGGAAGTCAGTCTCCGTGTTCCCGTGAAGCATGCTTGCTCTCCATTGCTCAATTCCACTCCATCCGTAGCCCCAGCTTAGCTCGGCTGAGCCCATCCTACTGCCCAGAGCCACATAGCCAGCTCTCACCCCATCTCATGGTACAGTACAATGGCCCGGGGGCTGTCAAGGTTCTGCCACACCAACACTTTCCGCATGGACCCATCCAGGTTGCCCACTTCAATCCGGTTGGTTCCCGTGTCTGTCCAATATACTTTCCGGCCGATGGCATCCACTGCGAGACCATCTGTGGTTTGCAGCCCTGCAGGAAGTCAAGAGAGCATGCTGGCTCCTGCCTTAAAACAGATGGGATTTCTCCCTAGCTCTGTAGCTAGACAGGAGCTCCCTGGGCTGGGAGCAAGGCCCACCTGTGGTGATGATGTCCTCGTGCTGTGAGCCATCCAGATTGGCACGGCTGATCTTGTGCAGCGTGCTGTCCGACCAGTACACTTTTCCTGGAAAGAGAAAGCTTGGCTCAGTCTGGACCCTCACCACCTCCCACAAAAGGGATGTATATAGCTGACTCAGGGCCTGAGACACCAGCACATGCCAGAGTGCCCTGTAACCCCTAGCAGACAAAATCAATGGGAATGTAGAAATGTCATAACAACATAGAGAAGGAAACGAGGGCCCCAGACCACGCCCTCATAACCAAAGAGGAAGTGCTGTAGAGACAGGAGCAGGGGCTGCACTAGAGGGAATGGCAAGCCCGAGCCCCCAAGCACCAAGCAGGAGGAAGAGGGGGTAGGAAAGGAAGGAGAGCAGTTGCTATAGGGCAGGGACAGAGGTCCAGGGGCAGGGGAGAGCCACACGGACCTTCCTGGGGATCCACTCCAATGGCAATGGTGTTCTTCATGGTAACATTGATTGGTACTACCACATCGGCAAAATAAGGGATGTCCAGGGAGACCATGCGTACATCTATCCTCCTGGCGAAGATGAGGAAACTGTTCATGCCTGCCCGAGTGGGGAGAGAAGGAAAGATGACAGTCACCCTAACATACCCACGAAGAGGATTTAGAGTAATGAGAACTGAAGTTCGTGCTCTGTTAGTTTCTAGTTGTGTGATCCAGGGCAAGTTATTTAAATTGTTTAAGCCTCAGCTTCATCATCGATATGATGGAGACAACAACAGGGTGGCTATAGAATTAAAAGAGATCATGTGCAGAGAGCACGGAGTATTGGGTTTGATGCGCAGTCATAAATGATAGCTCTTTATTAACATTACGGAAGGACTCTCCTGAAGGACTCTTTACTATGGAGTTTAAGAAACCTCGTGTTAAGTCAGAGGGGGCTTTTCCCCCAGCCTGGGAGGCACAATTCATGGCTCTTTTCTAATTTAAATTTCCTAGGAAGTTAGGGTTCAAACCCAGCCCACCATGCAGCATCCCCTAAAGAGAAACGCTGACTGCCGATATCTGGGCAGCCGGGCCCTGCTTCTGGGACCCTCCACTTAAGGTTGTTGCTATCATTGTGCTAGTTACACATTTGCAAAAGTGCCTCATCCAAGGCAAGGTACCATTACATTGTAGATATCATACGTTTTAATATTTATTATGAGCGATTTGGGGCAGATGGAACAAAAGTTACTTATTCTAACCAAATCAGTATATTAGGACAATTTTCCAACAGATGAACATAAACTATCTGAGAAGGGGGCATCTTTTTCTAACAAGCATGAAGATATCATGAATACTAGTTGAAGCTTGCCTCTAATCCTGTCTACCTGCTCCCCTGGGCCTCTCCCCTAGACTCTCTTTTCTAAAAGCTGTCTCTCCCCTAAGCCTCTAGAAGCACCAGGACTCACGATTTCTCAGACCACACTGGAGTCCATCTGCAGAGAAGGAAGAGAGCCACTGCCTCTCCCAGAGAGGCTCGCTCCAGCTCTCTGATGCTTAGACTCACCTGGTGAACAGGTCTTGCCATCAGGCATTAGGTTGATGCCAGTGGGGCAGGTACAGCTGAAGCCGCTTGGATTTGGGGACCGAAGACACAAGTGACTGCAGCCGCCATTCTCTGTGGCACATGGTGTGTACACTGAGTAGGGAAGAGAAAGAAGGAAGTCAATGATGAAGACTATGGCAGAGAAAGGCAGAGAAGCCAGTTCCGGCCAAGGGCTGCTCACCTGGGGGCCGCCGGCGGTGGAAGACATGGATGTCCATGAGGTTTTCCAAATTCTCCTGCAGGGTCTCCCGATCCAGCCCTGTCAGCCGGTCAGCGCTCTGTATACTCTTGGTCTGCCAGTCCGTCCAATAGATGCGCTCTCCATAGAGGGTCAACCCAAATGGGTGGGGGAGCTGGCTTCCAATCAGCACCTACCAGGGACCCAGCACTTGTGTCATCACCCACCAAGGTCTGGTACACAGCAGTGGTCAAGAGCTTGGGCAAAGAGTCAGAATGCAGCTTGGCCACTACTACCGCCTGCCTATGACCTTGAACAAGAGCTGGTTATAAAATCTCTCTGAGCCTTGATTTGCTGATCTATGATATGATCGTGATAGCGCCTGGTTCCAGGGTTGTGTGATGATTCTAAAAGATCATGAATTAGGTACATAATTTCAAAGTATCTCTGCACAAATTACTTATTAATTACAAAAGAAAAAACAGCACTTATACAGTGGATATCACCTTAACTATGCAATCAAAGTTAATATCACAATAATAGGACAAACCATCTATGCCTACCGATGGGACGCACTGAGAACACGGGATGTGACTTCACTTAATATAGTTCGCCTGTCTCAAACACATATGCTGACTCTACTTGCAAAGAAATGTCAGGCAAATTGAGGAAAATTCTACAAAATAACTGGCATTTATTCTTTAAAAATACAAAGATCAAGAAAAACATAAAAAGGCTGACAAATATTCCAGATTAAAAAGCCATGATAACTAAACATGGTTGTGATCTGGGATTAGATTCTGGACTAAAAAAGAAAAAAGGAAAAAAAGTTATTGGTAGTGAAATTGAATAGGAACTGTGGATTAGATAGTAATATTATATCAATGTTAAATTTCCTTATTTTGAGCATTGTACTGTGGTTATGTAAGGTGATGTCCCTGTTTTTAGGAAATATGCACTGGAATGTTTTGGGGTCAAGGGCAGATGTCTCCAGTTTAATGTTACATGGTTCAGAAAAATAATAATAATGTGTGTATATGTGTATGTGTGGTACGTGTATATAGAGAATAAGAATGGTATAATGTGGTAAAATGTTATTGGTTCTTTTGATTGTCCTTGCAACCCTTCTTTAAGTTTGAAATTATACCAAAATAAACAATAAAAGCAAAGAGAGAGAGAGAGAGAGAGAGAGAGAGAGAGAGAGAGAGAGATCATGGCTCCTATACGCAATTGATGATTAATTAAAGTTAGTTGTGATGGTTCTTAGGAAGGCACTTATGTCCCCAGCCCACAAGCCACATGAATCTCTAGTTTCCCTTCATCATCAAAAAGCAGCCCCCCACCCCCAGGCTCTAGTGTGCAGCACATAAAGAAATAGCACATATCCCATGCTGGGTCACCCTGGGTCCCCTTGGCACCCGTCAGCTGCCAGTCAGGAAATAATGCCCTGGAGGCTGTCCGGGCTGTGGGAGGGTGCCTTAGCACCATCCTTACCTTCCTTTTGCTGCCATCCAGTCCAGCAAATTCAATCGTCTTCATGCCGGCATCAGCCCAGTACAGCCGCTGCGACCCATAGTCAATGGCTAATCCATTAGGCCAGGTCAGATTGGAAGAGATGATGACCTGGCGGCCTGAGGCATCCATGCCAGCTCGTTCAATCTTGGGGCTTGCACCCCAGTCAGTCCAATACATGTACCTGAGCATAGGAAGGGAGGTCATATAAGCCTTTCGGTAAACACCCAGTGGGGATTCAGAGTACCTAGGGTTTTAGGGTTTCTGCTGCCCCGGCATCCTGCCTTGGTCCCCAGCCCCATCCTACACTCAGAGCTATCTTTGAAGGTCTTGTATCTTCCATCACTATGAAAAGGCACCCAAAGTCTAAATAAAGGCTGAGCCCATGACTCAAGGAGGGCTCGGCAAATAAGGCCTATTTGAGAATAAAGAAAGAGGGGAAGTGAGGATGGGGAATAAGAAATGCTTCCTCAGCTGGATGGGTTAAATAATTATGGTACATAAATTCAATAGGATTCTGTATAACCATTAAGAAGAACTATATATAGATCTAAATAATCAAATGGAAAGATCTATACAATATGTATATTCAAATGGAAAAACATCCAAGATACATAGCCAAGTGAAAAAAACCTAGTAACAAAAAAGTATGACATTGCCATAAAACTGAAACCACCACCACCAATAAATGTATATGTATACACAGAAGAAAATCTGGAAAAAATAGCCTCAACTGTTAACAATGGTTATTGCTAGAGTGAGATTATAGAAAAATCTTTATTTTCCATTGATTTGTTTATCTACTTATTTTTTAACAATGAGTTTTATAAGCAGACCAAAGAAAAACAAAAAGAAAAAATTTAAAGGTTTCTTTGTCCACTGAGGAGACATAGTTGTCACTATGCTCTGTGGTTTCTGCAGCTGCCCTTGCTGCCTGGTGTGCCTGTGAGATGTGGCCACCCTCGCTAATCTCCAGACTCTCCTCTAGCACTCAAGTCTGGGGGGTGGGTGGAGAGGGGGATGGAGTTCATTCCAAAGGAGCAGGTGCTCACCCGCCCATGGGTTCTACCACGATGTCTCGGGGACGATCAAGGTTCTCCCAGATGAGCACTGTCCTCATGCTGCCATCTGTGTTGGCCACTTCAATCCGGTCTGTCCCTACCAAGAAGTAGGGGGCAAAGACATTAGCTCTAATCTTGTTCATTTACCTTCTTACCTTCCATGCCCAGCGCAGAGCCTGGCATGCAGTAGATGCTCAAGAAATACTTTGTGATAAATGCACAGTAGATAGTTAGCAAATTGAATTTCAAGAAAAAATTAAAAGATGTGATCAGTTCCATTTCTTTGAAGAGCGAGGCTTCCTCAATCTAAGCAACCCACTCTGTCCTATAACTTAAAGCAATGTTTCTCAAACTTTAGTGGGCATAAGAATCAGGAGCGCTTGTTAAAATACAGATTCCTGAACCTAATCCCCAAAGATTCTTATTCAGCAGGTTTGAGGTAGGGCCCAAGAATTTGCATTTCTAACAAGTTCCCAAGTAATGTTGATGCTGCTAGTCCAGGGACCACACTTTGAGTAGCTCTGGTTTAAGGCACTGCCCTTGCCTCCTGCCCACACTTACCTGGCTAATAGAAAATACCTGTTTTACCAATACAGTAATGGAAGAAAAATCACAGGGCATAGTTTCCTTATCTGAAATGGCTCAAAACATTCTCAAGCATCAGTTACACAGCAGAAGTAGCTGTCATTTGATTGGCGAATGCCAAACTGTCAGAAGTGAGCTTCTAGCTTCAGTTTGACAGCAGCCCCACCACTCCTGATCTACCAAGGACTTTTGGGTCAATATAGAAGTGGTCTAGGAGGGGCACTGGGCTCCTTCTATCTGAGGTCAAGGTTTTAAATAAGAGGAGTCCCAGAGAGCAAGGCCATGGCAGCCCTGTACATACCTGCATCTGTCCAGTACAGCTTGTTGGTGACCCAATCAATGGCCAGGC
This sequence comes from Rousettus aegyptiacus, assembly GCF_014176215.1. NCBI lineage: Eukaryota > Metazoa > Chordata > Mammalia > Chiroptera > Pteropodidae > Rousettus > Rousettus aegyptiacus. The sequence continues at coordinate 108,616,782 of NW_023416308.1, forward strand.
CTGCTGGGCTCTCCAAACTGGTATCCACTACCACCTGGGCAGGAAGCAAAGCTATATCACCAACTTGACTTGCACCCCAGCTCTGAGGCCTAAACTCTACCAATTCTTAGGCGAATATATGGGAAGCTCTCACCCAGGAGAAGAAAACTTCTACCCCTTAATCTCTGTCCTTCTTAAGGGCCTTGTCCCATGTTGGGCCCTACCTCCTGTCCTGTTCCATCCCACTTGGCCCTGCTGATGGTGTCAGTGCTGACATCTGTCCAGTACACGTGGTCATCCCGCGAGTCCCAGTCAAGGGCCACAGCACTGCGCACGTCAGCCAGTGGGATGACATCGTCGGACAGGTCCTCTGTGTCGAAGCTGATCCGACGGATGTCCATCCTTCGGGCAAAAAGCAGGAACTTGTCAAGACCTGATCAAAGGCCGAAAGGGGTCTTCTTTTAATGCTCTAAATGCAATAACAGTGACAGACACAGATGCTGACCTGTGTGACATCTGGTTCAATCGCACTTCCTGGGGTCTGGTGCCCTTTGTCGCCTACTCTTCATACCTCGGGCCCCTTGAGCACTAGGCAGCCCATGCTGGCAGAATCATACTTGAGGTTCAGGTGGAAATAGACTCTACCCAGGGCCCAGAAGTACACTGTCTGTCAGCTTCATCTAAAGTTCTCTCCTCTTCCTTTGCCCGTCTCCTCCAGGGCACTGGCTAAATCACCACCAACTCCCAACCCGCCCCCTCTGACCTCCGTGTCTGCTTCAGAGCGTCTGTTGCTCCACTCCATCATCTAGATCTTCTCTTCACAACTTTAGTCAGTAGTTACTATTTATTGAGCACTTACTCTGTGCCAAGCACAGAGCTTGGTGCTTTTCTTGCTTTGTCTCCTTTACCCTCATAGCAAGTCTGTGGTTCATGTTATCCTTATTCTCATTTTCTAGAGCAACCCTGGGGCTAGGAGAGGTCAAGTATCCTGCCTGAGATCCTCTGGCTACAAAGCACCTGAGCTAGGACTTGAACTCAGGTCTGACTGGCCACTCCCCTACATAGCCTTTTCCCAGTTAGCTCTTCTTCAACCCTTGTCCCTATTCTCGTCTGTCTGAATGTTTCCCAGCATACTTTTTCACCTGGAAAAGCACTTGCTCTGCCTAAATTCGCTGTCTTCTTTTAAGATCTGGAAAACCCGTAAGGGGAAGCTCCTAAAAAACCTTTTGCACCTCACTAAGACAATATAGAAGAGCTGGGCCCAAAAGGATGCTAGGAAACAAGGTTCTCAATCAAAGTGTGTTACATGAGCATCACCCCTAATCCTCCAAATAGTTTCCCTAATCTCAATCTCTGGAAAAGGACTCATAACCCAAGAGAAATTTGATTTTAACCAGAGATAAGGGGATCAGTGTTTACATGGTGGTAACCGAGAGAAGCTGATGTGTGATGAATTACCCCAGGGCCCGTGAGGGCCATGTCATGTGCCTGGATCACTACTCCCTGGATTACCCTTAGGAAAAGTTGCCGATGGCTCTGAGCTAGACAGGGCCACCCTCTGAAGGCAATGCCCCTGCAGGAGCTCAAAGGAAGCCAAAGTAGCAATTCAGGGAGGAACCAGGGAATCCCATTGTCTTTCATCAATAGGCACATATTTATCCAGGGTCTATGTATACCGAGCATCATCAGAAGCCCTAATCTTGTCTTTAACAGGGTGAAGCTAAACATAAAGAGGTAGGAAACCATTCCTCGGCTTTCTAGAAGGGCCTGGGACCCTTTTGCTGCCTATATATAAATCATCCTACCTGGTGAAATGATACACATGCCTGGTTGCAGGTGTTCATACTTGACTAGGTGGTATCACTGAGCCTTTAGCAATTACTGCTGCATCCTCGGCCATCACTTAGATATAGGAGCCCTCAGATTCTTATGTCCTTTCTCTCCAGGTACCTGAGATGCCTGGCTCCTTCCCATGACAGGCAATCCCTCAAACTTGTATCCCTGTTCCTTCCACCCATCCTCACAAGGCACATCCATTGAGGCAAGTGCCCCAGACCCACTTACTCTGGGCACAGGCGTGGCTGCTGATCTTGCGGAAGCCAGTGGGGCAGGCACAGGTGTAGTTCTGGCCACTGGGCAGACACAGGTGGGTGCAGCCTCCATTGTTGTCCCCACAGCGGTTTTTCCCTGCTCAAAGAGCCCAGAGCAAGAGGGTCAGGTAAGACCAAGGCTAGTGAGTAGGAGTTCAGCTATGGCGTGAGCTCCATGTAGGGAGAAACTATGTCTTACTATTTTTATGTCTGCCCCTGTTCAATGAGCACATTGAACACCTGATAAATAGGAGAAGCCCTATAAATATCTGCGAATTCGGTGGGGACAGTGAAATTGAATGAGTCTTTCATGAATTGTGAATCTTGATGTGGTACCACCTTAAATGTCCAGCAGAGGGAGGCATTAGCCCATGTCAGTGCCAACCTCAAATTTCCTGGTCAGAAACAGTGGCAATTGACAGGCGCAGGGAAGGTTCTCAGAGGCACCAGAGGCTCACCAGGTGGGTATTTTTTTTTTTTTTACCTGCAGGCTGGCGCTGGGGGTGCAATGTATGGATGTCCATGGGGAAGTGGAGTTTGTTGCGAATGATCTCCTGGTTCTTGCCAGTGAATTTGTTAGCACTATTGATACTCTTGGTGTGCCAGTCTGTCCAGTATAGGCTGTCTTCAAACACCGTGATGGCAAAGGGGTGAGGGAGGCCTGGGGAAAGTCCAAAAAGACCTCAGTCCAGACATGGCCCAGACATGGCCTGCCATGGCCCCTGGGCCCAAGCCTGGAAACTGCACAAATCTCACCCTCTGCCAAGGCTCCTGGGGGCCAGGACGGGGAAAGGAGGATGAGAGATAAAGGAGAGTGAAGGAAGGGCCTCACCCTGGCTAATGACAGCCTTGCGGTGACTCCCGTCCAGATTGGCCCTCTCGATGACGTGGTGCTTAGCATCCACCCAGTACATACGATGCCCAGCATAGTCAATGGTGAGACCATTGGGCCAAAAGAGATGGGTATCGGCAATGATGTGGCGTCCAGAGCCATCCATGCTGGAGGCTTCGATGCGGGGGGTGTTACCCCAGTCTGTCCAGTAAATGGTACTAGGAAGAGAGACCAGGACATTGAAACACAGGCATTAGAGGGCGAGTAGGTAATTGGGAGAGTAATCAGGCAAGCGGCTGTTATCCGTTTAACCCAGGAGATTCCAACTGATAGAAAATACATGCTGTTTGGTCCAGAGAGTGTTTTTTAACTGTCCTAATTGAAATGTCGCTAGACAGGGCATTTAACAATTTTGGTGGGGGTGACATGCTATGGGCAGGGTACAGGAGTACAGCAGTAAACAAAACAGACAAAAGTTCCAACCCTTGTAGAACTGACAATCTAGTATAATATTAGGACAGGTACTTTCTTCTTGGTCACAGTCGCTACCACTGCCTTTGTATTTCACACACACACACACACACACACACACACACACACACACAGTGTTTCTAAAGTTGCTGACCTACAACTGCAGGATCCTCATATGACTGACTGCATTGAATTTTTAAAAGCCAGAGGTAAAAATGTCCATTTCAGGAGACTTTTCTTCTAATAATAAAAATTATTATTAATTAGCTCAACTGTACGCAATAATAATAAAAATACTAAATACCTACAACTTGTCTAGCATGTATTATGCCATTTAAAATGCATCTTCTCATTTAATCTTCACACAGCTATAAGGTAGGTTTGTTCTTATCACCGATTTACACATGAACAAATGGAGGCAGAGAGAGATTAACTAGCCTAATGCCACACAGCCAGTTACTACAGAGGCAGGACTCAAATCCAGGTTTGCAGAGCCTATGCTGTTAATACCACACTGTGAAGATGGTCCCCAATAAAGTCTGGCTCAGGTGGCCTCAAAACTGTCCCTAGAGGTTACAAGAGGGATTTAGGGAACTTGAGATACAACTCACTCACCCCTCCATAGGGTGTAAGGCAATGGCCCGGGGCTTCTCAAGGTTCTGCCAAAGCAGCACCTTCCGATGGGCCCCGTCCAGGTTGGCCACCTCAATCCTCGATGTCCCTGAGTCTGTCCAGTAGAGTTTGTCATGGACCCAATCCACAGCCAGGCCCCCTGGTGGAGAAAGGCAGTGGGAAATTGTCAAGGATTCAGCCCAGGCTCTTCCGTGCCATAGTAACAAGAGCAAACTCTTACTCAACGCAGTTTCTTGGGTCTGGCACTGTTCTATCCGTTATACATACAAACTCGTGTAACCAGCACAACAGCTCTGTGAGTTAGGTACTACAGCCCCATGAAGATGAAGAAACTGAGGCACAGAGAAGTAATGACCCCAGGTTGTGCATTTCCTCCTCCTAGCCAACCCTGTTACGCTTCCTGAATTCTGGCTCCCTAATCCGCATCTAAGGTCCCCCACTGTACTGGCTCAGGGGTTTGCTAAGTGTGGCTTAGGGTTTTGCAGAAGCACTTCAGAAATTCCATAACTTGAGTCAAATGTACTCAATACTGCCCTCTGACCCACGTCATCTGCTTGTAGAATGGCCTGAGATTACAAAGCGAGCTGTGTTTTTTTTTCCAACTGTAAACATTAAGATTTATTTATGTGCATCCATCAGACTACTCTTAACACTAAGCAATCAAAACAAAATTCAGAAGTAAACTGGATGCAAAGGCTGATAGAGAACTGTAACTGTCATCCATAAAGCTCAAAAGATTATAATTTCAAAAGATTGTATTTATCACAATGGTCTCATTCTCGCTGATAGAGCTCAATAATGAGCAAATCTGAATCTATAAAATTAATGTATACTAACAAATGTTATCAATATTATTAGTTCCATTAAAGATTGCACTGGAAGAAAAAAAGTTCTGCTGCCTAAGGTTTGCAGGCTGCTGGCCTGCTTCTCCCAGAGTTACTTCTCCCATGGTGTGGCCCTGCACCTTCCCTCGGAGCCTGGTTCCCCACCTGGGCTCTCGAGCCCCGTAGACACAACCTCCTCCACATTGCTGCCATTGAGGTTGGCCCGGAGGATCCGGTCCAGGGTGACATCCGACCAGAAGACAAGCTCGCGCCGGTGGTGGAAATCAAGGGCGATGGCGTTCTCCAGGTTATTGAGCAGCAGCGTGTACTCAGAGCGGTGCGGCAGCACCTGCCGGATGTCGATGCGATTGGCGAACAGTAGCACAGGCTCCGGCCCTGGGACACGGCATAGAAATGGGGCCCCCACTGGGCTCCAGAGCTGCACCCTTTGGCGTGCACCCCCGGCTTCTCTGCTGACAGATGGGGCATCTGGCTCACTGGGGCTTGTCCTGAGCTGCTGATATCAGTACTAGAAGAATGGGAGCTTCTAAAGTATACTCCCTGAACCCAGCCCACCTGCCCCACTCCAGCAGGTTTTTAGGAAACCCAGAATGCACCTTGCAGCTCCATTTTACTGATGGAAATCTCTCTAGCCCTCAGCAAATCCATGAGCACTGGAGCGCCTGGCTGTCTCCACACTCAGCCCTCTGCCCACCCAGCCAATGCCAACACCCGCCCTTACCCAGAGCCTTGCAGCTGCGCCGGTCAGGCCGGAGTTCGTAGCCTGCCTCGCACCAGCACTGGAAAGCCCCTTCGCTGTTGGTGCAGCCCTGGCTGCAATACCCTTCCTCGGCACATTCATTCACATCTGTGAGGACCAGGCAGGTCAGGAGCTCTCTCTTCTGCCACCCTCCCACCCCCAACTCCCAGGCGATTAGCTGCTATCCCCCCACATGCCCATCTGCTTCCTAGGCCTAGCGAAAAGGCTAGACAACAAGTAGTTAAGGGCTTCGAGGTCATGTGGTCTTAGGCTGGAATCCCAGCTATGCCACTCACTAGCTCTGTGTCCTTTGATAAGTTACTTAACCTCTCTGACTTCAGTTTCCCCGTGTGTGAAACGTGAGGGACAATCCCCACCTCCTAGGGTTATTGTAATGATGAAATGAGGTCATGTCCATCAAATGTCTGACCCATAGGAAACACAGCTGCCTGTCTGTGCCCCTGCCCAGCATCTTGGTCCTGCTCCAAGCCAGGCTCCAGCTCACCCTGGCACATGCGCCCGTCCTCTGTGAGCCGGTAACCAGTGTGGCAGGTACACTGCACTGCTCCCCGCACCATCTGGCACTTCTGGGCACAGCCGCCGTTGTTAGCATTGCAGTTCTCCTCGCCCGTCCGGGGCCCTGTGCCAGCCAAGCCAGAGATGGGAGTTGAGCCCAGAATCCTCCCCCAGACAGCCAACTTGGCATTCCACCTGGACCACGAAGAACAGCTCCCGAGGCTGCATGAGTCCCTAGGGAGGATTCTCTTTGAACCGTATGGGTGGGGTTCAGCCACAAACCATGGGCCAGGCCCGCCCACTGGGGACACTCACGACAGTTCTGCTGTGGGCTTTCATCGCTGCTGTCACCACAGTCATTGACCCCATTGCACAGCTTCCTCTGTCCGATGCAGCGCCCGTTCCAACACAGGAACTGGTCCGAGGCGCACTGGGGGCTTCCTTGAGAAGAAGAGAGAGGTGGGAGGGAGGGTGGGAGGGAGAGTCAGGTCACAGCAGGGCAGGGCTTGGGTCAACAAAAGGACGGGAGCCTGTCATTTTCTAGGGCTGAGCTGGAGACAGATGAGACTCAAGGTGGGAGGGTCAGGGTCCAAGGCAGGAAACAGCTCAGACAGGGCTGGCTGAATATCTCCATTCGTTTCTCCCCAGGACACCTCAGTGGATGGTGAGGGATGTGGGACAGAATGAGAAACTGTGTCCATGTGCCCGGCACCTGGTGTGGCCAGGGGAGTGGATGTAAGGCCGTCAACCAGAGAGAGTAAGTAGTCCTTGCTCACTAGGCCAGAGCAACAGGAGCTAGCTGCGGGTGAGTTAGATAGAATGTGAGAGGCAATTGAAACCCACAGCCCTGATGTTGTGTTCCAGGCCATAAGGCTGTAGGTCAAGAAATGCACCTGGATTTGACACGAGTAACTGAGAAGGGCAGGAAAAATCCAGGCCACGAGCAAGAATTGACTCAAGCCTCACCTTGGCCCCAACTGGAACAGTAGCAGTAACACCCTGTTTCTACCCGTCCTCCACCTAAGCTGTAGGCTGAGGGGCCTGGGGTACCCCTGGGAGACCCCACCTGTGTTCTCACAGTTCTCTTCATCACTGTTGTCTGCACAGTCGTCCTCCCCATCACAGCGCCAGGACAGGCGGACGCAGCGGCCTGACCGACAGCGGAACTGCTCTGCTGTACACATTGAGGTGGCTGGCAAAACAGAGGCCTAATGAAAGGCTGGCTCCACGCTGCCACCCAAAATTGCACTTTATGCCAGTATGCATGCCACTCGTCTTGACATCCGCATCACGGTCGGTCTATGGGACATCTTTGTGCAAATTAGGAAAAGGTGCCCTTTTCTTGAGACCCTTCACTACCACCTGCTGGAAAACTACCATGATAAATACATTAATCTATATAATTATAGAATATATGTCTATTATGGGACTGACATCCCTTTGGACGTAGCGTCTCTGTGCAGTACACAACCTGCATAACTATGCTCGGTGGTCCTGTCCAACCTGTCTTCATGCTTTGTTGGTCGTGGCCTCTTTGGCTCCATGGCCCCTCTCCCCTCTCCCTACTTCCAGCTCAGACCCTGAGCTCTATCCCCCACTCACTGCAGTTGCGCTCATCGGATTGGTCATCGCAGTCTGCATCACCATCGCAGCGCCAGCCTGCATTGATGCACAGGCCACTGTCACACATGAACTCCCCAGAACGGCAGGGCTGGTGGGAGGCTGGGGGAACATGACACACTTCTGTCTCCAGCCAGTCCATGCATAGAGTGTCTCGCGGCAGACCAGAAAGCCACAGCCCTGGCACTCTGGGCTCCTCCATCTCTTCCCAAGAGGGACCAGGAAATCCAGAAAGTCCCCCTCTGAGTTCCTGCCCCAGTTGGCACCTGTGCCTTGCCACCCCAGCCTGGCCTCCTCCCCTCCTCCACCCAGCTGGCCAGAGTACTCACAGCAGTCAGACTCGTCTGACCAGTCTCCACAGTCATCGTCACCATCACAGTGGTAGATGTCGAGGATGCAGCGGCCGTAGGCACACTGGAACTCCTCCAGGTTGCAGGGGGGTGCTGGCACTGCTGAGGCTGGAAGGAAGGCATGGGTGAAGAGGGGCACACACTCAGGCCTGGGCAGAGGAGAGGGGCCCTGACTCCTCAAGGGCCAAGCTGCTAAGGCAAGGTGCCTTTCTTCCTCAAGTGAAATGTAACCGGGTTTCAGCTGGGATGGCCCTTACAGGCTCCCATACTCAGAGAGACCTTGCTTCGCACCTGGGGAACCTGCTTCTACCCTAGCTTGACCTGGGAGGAGCTACCTAAGACCCCACCCTCCTTGCCCACTGTCCACGCACTGCTCAGCCTGGCCCTCGGCCCATGGCGTGGAGCCCTCTGCCCCATCCCAGCCCAACAGCCTGAGGTCTGGAGCCACTCACGACAGCTTTCCTCATCAGAGCCATCTTTGCAGTCAGTGTCACCATCACAGTACCAGTGTTCAGCAATACAGCTTCCATCACTGCAGCGGAACTCCTTGTCGGAGCACTTGCGCATGTCTGGGTTAGGGGACACAAGATGGGACAGCAGTCCTGAGGGAGCCCTACAGGCGACCCTCTCACATCCTCCCTGACTCCCACCCTTACTGCCCCTGGGGGTCTGACCCAGCCCAACAAGACACTCCAGAGTCCCTGCAGACTCTCCAGGGGAAGCCAACGCTGTGGAGAGACTGGGCCTCAGGCTCCTGCTCCGTGATTACTGGGGGCTCTGGGCGATTGTGTCTCGCCTGCTTTCCTCCAGCTGCTTCAGACACAAAGACACCCAGGCAAGTTCGAGGTTTGGGCAGTTCTAGAGCCATCGCTGCACTCTCTGCCCACGGCCAGCCATCCTGCCCGCCTCCCTGGTGCAGCACTCACCACACTGCTCATCGCTATTGTCGCCGCAGTCATTGTCGCCATCACAGTGCCACAGGCTCCGGATGCAGTAGCCATTCTGGCAGGGGAACTCGTCCTCCTCACACTCCCGGGGGGCTGAGGGCAGAGAGCAGTCAGGCTGCTGCAGGCAGTGGGGGCCACTACCTGGAAGCCCAACAGAAAGCCTCGCAGAGCGGAGCAGTCAGACACCTCCAAGGCTGCCCTGAGGGACCTGAAGCAGGTGGCTGTCCCTTGGGGGTGCTTCTCTGACCAAGAGAGGAGATAAACGGACAGAGCTAAAGACCCACGAGCCGACATGGGCCTGGGACGTCACTTTCTGATTGAACATCCCTTTCCACCAGAGCCTGACGGAGCCCGCCTGGCCTGCCAGCACTCACGGCAGTCCTGCTCATCCGAGTCATCCTCGCAGTCGTTGTCCCCGTCGCACACCCAGGAGCGGCGGATGCACTTGCCATTGTCACAGTGAAAGTCAAGAGGGGAGCAGGTGGGCAGCACTGAGTCCCGGGAAAAAGAAGGGAAAAGGGAATCAGCGTGGTATACTTACGCCGACAGGCTCAGCCAGGCCAGAATCCTTTCCCAGCAGCCCTTGTTCCAAGTCTCCCATCTGAATTACAGTCTTCCTTCAGATTCCTGCGCCTGCCCCGAGCTGATGGAGAAGCTAAGCAGACTCTGAAACAGGGCATGACGTTGAGGGGTTCACGGGCCAGAACAGCCCAAGGAACTCAAAACCACTAAGAAAGCAGTAAGAAAAACATGAGCAAGTGAAAGAGTGTTTTTTTTTTTTTCTTTTCCTCTTGTTAAATGATGATTGACACTTCTGGGCTCAATTTCCAGTTCTAGAACTCATTACTTATCACACTGAGCAACTCAGTTCCCCTCTCTGAGCTGTAGGTTCCTCCACTGTACAATGGGGATAATTATACTCGGCTCACAGAGGTCTTTTGAGAGAACGCATGTGAAAGAGCTACATGAAAGTGAGCCATTTACCATCACTGCAATTAGCTGAAATGGTTAGGGTTAATAAGGTCCAGGTTGTAGCTTCATTCTTATTAGACTAATTAGCCACCCTCAGAAGTAGGTGCTGCAGGTTGCACCCCTAAACCCAGATGACTGACTCAGCAGTGATATTTCTGTATATCCAAGACAGGACCCTGCAGCCTGTGCTGCATATGTTACTACACTAGTAGAAACGAGAGATTTAAAGAAAATATGAGATTTCTGACAAAGTTTATGTTATTAAAAAAAGACGTGATTATACAGAACACCAATATAAGAAACAGAAATAATCTGCATCCATGTATAGTATGCACATTAAAAAATGCACAAATATGCAGTGAAAATATACCGACACATATTCACATAAATACAGACTAATCTATTTAAAGAGGCTACTTGTAGTTTCAAGGGTGTTTTCCTCTATACTTGTTTTGAAGTTTGTTTTACTGGACATGTGTGCATGGAAATATGGGAAATGCAGGAGGGTTGGAGCCATATATGTTGTGAAGGAACCACCCAGCTGTCATATCTGTCACCCTCGCAAGAGTGCAAAGCTCTGAGCCTGACATAGCTGATGCACAGAACATGCCAGACTTGTCCTTGCTCCCCTACCCCCGGGGTCCTCTTCTACCACTTCCCACCACCCTGTGGGGAGGTTCTTACTACATCCGTCCTCATCGCTGTGGTCCCCGCAGTCGTTGTCTCCATCACACTGCCACTGGGCGGGGATGCAGGTACACTCGCCAAGGGCACTCACCGCACAGGTGAAGTGGCTCCGGCCACAAGCACACTCGGGGCTGCTGGCTAGGCCTGGGCGGAGGGAAAAGGAACCAGTGAGGGCTCAGCTCCTGCCCAACCAAAGCCCATTCCAGGGTGGAAGGCAGAGGAGCCAAGTCTAGGACCACTGTCATCCAGGTGACACAGTGACACTACGGAGAGATGTGGTCCCTGTAATCGTGACTTCCCCTCTTCCAAGGCACAGATGATCAATAAGATGGCCTCTGACTCTGGGCTCACAAAGAGTCCAGGTACCGCCTCTATGACGGGCAATTTTATACAGCACCCAAAAAGGCCCAGAGACAAATGATGCCACCTGGAGAGTTGGTGCTCTTGGGAAAGGGGAGCAGGGGACAGAAGGGATGATGTGGATGAGGCCTCTGTGTCCTTCCCTCCCAAACTAGGTTGAGATATAGATGTTTCTGCCTATAAGCAGGAGCAGGCCCTTAGCGTGGGCCAGGGAAGGTAAGGAAAGTAGAATTAAAATGCTAGACCATCTTTAGGGATAAGGAGTCTACACCGGGGGGCCGGAAGCAGCACAGCCTGCCGTTAGAGCTCACTTTTGAGAAAGGTAACCACTTTTGAGAAGGAGGAGGGGACCAGGCCACCACAGGGCAGAGTGACTGGGACCAGTCAAGGCCTTCCTGTCTGTGGGACAGACCACAGCCTGAAGGATGGATGGCAGAAGCAGCCCTTCCCCCAGCCTCAGCAGCACGCAGCTGGGCTTTCCTATTGAGCATCAAGCTATCTGCCTGGCCAAGTCCCATGACCGGCTGCTATGCCCCCTCCCCAGAGTGCCCAGCAGGATGCCCTGGGATGGCGTGTGAATGGCTCAGTGCCCCTGCTCCAGCCTCAGCTGGAACAAAGGGTTCTGCCAGGGTCATTCTCCCCCTCCCAGTATTCATCTAACCCGCTGGGCTGTTGCAGCTGGGAAAAAAAGGGGGCCACTGCTCATTGCTCATCTCTCCCCCTCGCTTTCTTTTCCCCTTCCTCTCCTCAGCTGGGCCTTACCCTCAGGCTGGGCTGGAACGTGGAAGGAGTCAGCTCCTAAATTACCACCTCTCTTCCTTTCCTATTTACCGGGGCCAGATTCTCTTTCTTGGCTCATCTCCTTGATGTACGCCCTCACTGCACATTACAATTACTCAGCCTGGCTTAGGGCTTAGGGCCCAGAATGAAAAGGTATACTGCTAGCCCCTCCAAAAGCAAGGAGAAAGCCCTATACACCTCCCCTCTTCACTTCAAACCCAAGGGTGAGTGTGAGCAAAAGGCAGGGGTTCCTAACCTGCAGATAGATGGATGGGTGGATGGGCATTTATGAACCCTGGAAGCTGTACATTTTAGTTTAAAAATGTACATTTCTGAAGTGAAGCACTACAGTTTTCACAAGATCCTCAACTGAGGCATTTGCCCTCCCCTCCACATGTTAAGGGAATCAGCTGCCCTTGAAAAGATGCAAGATTCCCTGTGGAAACTAAAGGAATCCATTTGAAAGGTGCAGCATCTCTAAAGCTCACAGGAAGACCTTACTCCAAGCCCAGTGCCATTGTCTCTCCAGGTCTCTCTGCAAGTGCATGACAGAGGATTCTTCCCCAGGGAAACCAAAGACCCAGCTTCTCCAGCTCCAGCCCCATCCTCCTGCACAAGTTCTGAGAAGGAATGGATGGGGACTTTTTTCATTCAGACCCTGAGCCCCAGAGCCAGAGGAACTTTTGTAATGTGACCGCCTCATCATGGCTATAGGCATTACTTTAGGATATCGCTGCTAGTCAGTTGAAACAGCAAGAACTAAGGAGGACTCCTTAGTTTTCCGGAGGACTCTGTGTGGCAGGGCTCCCATGCATGCTGACCCCCTTCATGGAGAGGAACGGAGAAGAGGAAAGATAAGGCTAACTCACTAGTTCTCAGCAAGAATGGCTTCCCCCATCCTGCAGGTAGGGGACATTCGGCAAGGTGTGATGACGTTTTTGGTCATCATGATGGGTGGTATTCCTGGCATCTACTGGATAAAGCCAGGAACACTACTAAATATCCTCCAATATACAGGACAGGCCCTGGCAACAAACAAATTATCTGGCCCAAAATGTCAACAGAGATTGAGAAATGCCGCTAGCTACACAGCAGGGAGCAGCACTGCATCAACAAGAAGTTCGGGGTCAGGGGGTGACAAGAACAGGGAGGAGGAAGAAGGAATTGCGGGGAGAGGAGACAGGAAGAGCATCTGACCGGGAGCAGACCTGGGTTCCCCTGACCAGATGTATGACCTTGTACAAATCACTTAGCTTCCTAAACCTCAGTTTCTTCATTTGTTAAAAAAAAAAAAAAAAAAAATTTTAAAAGGCCACAAGAATTGAACAAGAAGATAAACATGGAAGAAGCTGACCTCATGCCTTGGCACACCAAAAATGCTCAATAAATACAGATCAGAGTGTGCAGGTGTAAAGATGCAGGGGCTACATTTTTCCAAAAGGCCTTGATTTTAAGAACCCAAGTACCAGAACTGGGAGAGCAAAAACAGCAGTATCCATACTAAAAATAAAGAGGAGCCTTCAGCCCACCCCCTCTTTTTCTTTTTTAGGCCCCACCTCCACCTCCACCTCTGGCAGAATAATAGTAAAAGTCCTGATTTCCTCATGCAAACTTTATGAACAAAGCATGCCATCAGGTGGGCATTGAGTCAGTTGCAGGCTGCTGAAGACTCAAGATTTCCTGCACGTCAGAGCAACATCTGAACATCAGCATGCGGAGGTCGGGCAGCCAGGCAAACCCTTGTCTTGGGCCGTTTGTACAGTAAACAGATGCATTATATTCCAAAAAACAGCTCTCCTGGACAATTGCTGCCCCTCTGGGATCCCCAGAGATGGAATTCTGCCTTTTCACTCAAGTTCTAGCTGTGGTCATAAAGGACAGCTTTTAACCCTTTTAAACTAAAAGAATGGTGAGTGAAGAAAGGAAACAAATAACCACAGGTGGCAAAACACAGTGTTCATTTTAAGAAGTGTTGAGTTAGAATACTCAGCTCTGCTTCTGGCCTTGAAAGCTATTTGTCAGCCGCACTGCACTTAATGCAATTCAACAAGTAAAAGATCTCTCCCTAAAGTGTTCACTATCCCAGATCAGTAAGTCATCTAGCTTTTGAGATATTTATGTAGTTAATGTGCTCGTAAGGCCTCACTGGAAAGTTTCATCAAAATCTCAGCCATCTTACCAATTTCTCGCAGCTTTCTTTAAAAGGAAAGATGGGAAACATCCATCTTGTATACCAGACAACAGTGTAAGAAGTGAGAGAGCACAACTTCTTGAGTCAGAGAGACTAGAGTTCAAATCCTGGTTCTTCTGCTAATTGTAACACTTTGAACAAGTTAGTCAATACCTCTGAGCCTCAGTTTTCTCATCCACAAAATGGAAATAATAGTTCTACCACAAAAGGTTTTATGAAGATTAAATCAAATAATGCATGTAAATTGCCTGGCACAGGGCTGGCACACTGCAAAAGCTTCATAATAATAGAGCCATCATTTACTGAGTACTTACCAGGTGCTCTCCAAGCCCATTTCTAAGTGCTTTTGAAACGCTCTCGACAACCCTGGGAGGTGGCACTGCTTTTATTATCACCACTTTACAGCTGAGGTCACTGAGACACAGAGAGCTGGAGTCTGTCAATTGGTCACACAAGTACTAAGGGCTGGAGCCAGCATCCACACCCAGGCAGGGTGATCCCGGAGCCTCTGCTCTTAAGCACTTTTTTTATACTGCCTCCCAATAATGGTATTGCTGTAATGGGAATTTTCCAAAACCCAGACTCAAAAAGGGAATTTATAACCCTGGGACTCCTGGGTCCCTCTTTATGTATTCTCGATGAGCAAGTACTCAGTGAGGGTATGGATCTCTCAAGCAGGGACCTCTCCTTCTGGTGACTGCTAAGGCTGATTTCCCTCGCCTTCAGATAAAGTTGTGAAGCAGGGACAGTCCGGAGCCCAAGTCCTTTGAACCAGGGCTTCAATGTTGTGCTGGTCCAGAAAGGAACGGGGCTGACAACAATTTATATTATGTAGTTTCTCTTTATAGCTCACAAGCTACTTTTGCATACATACTTGCATTCTCATTTCATCATTATAATAACCCTGAGTAGTTTTACTATAGTGCCCACTTAACAGGTAAGGTTACCTGCTTTGGCCAAGCTGATAGGGTTAAGTAGGAAAGCCAGGATGGCAGTCCTGTTCTGACTCTTACACCAGTAGTCTTCTCTTAATGTGATCTTAGAATGTGGATTTTTGATAAGCTTCCTGGCTGACACTGATACACACTCAAGTTAGAGAGGCACTGATCTCCGCCATCCTGTAGAATGCTCAGCTGACAGGGGACCACACCTTGTCACTTGGAAGCTCAAGGTAGACGGTGAGTACATTTAGCTACATAACAGCTTTTTCAAGTTGAACCAGAGATGGGAGGCTTAAGGAGTGTACTGTGAGTGCTAGAATATGACAGGGACTCCAGTGTGAAAGGGATGACAATGGGAACGGGAGGAATCATTACTCATATATGTGAACTCATATATATTTTCCTTATAGCATGCTAAAGCCCTCCCCTCTCCTCCTGTCCACTAGCAATGGTGAGGCTATAAACTTTATTTAACGAGGATAAGTTATACGAAATGACCCTAAACTACAGCCAGGCCAATTAAGGGACTAATCCACTGATTTCAGGTAGCCTACGTTAGTAAGCGTCTCTCACTGAAAGGGAGGCCTATGTGGCAAGGCAAAACTGACCTAACTGAAAGGAGTGGTAGCAAGGAGCCACATGGAAACAGATCTACCCTCATCCAAGAGATACCTGGAATCTGGAGAGAGCTTGGGTGCCTAGAAACAGCCTCTTGTTTGAGAGGACAGAGCATGCACAGGAAACATCAAAAGCAATACAAAAAAAAAAAAAAGAAAGGTAAATGGTTGGCAGCAGGAGGCCAGGAAGTGAACCCTTTCCTGTTGCTGCTCCACCCTAGCCAAATTGAAAGTTCTTGCTCCGTACCGCAGAGACCCTTTGTGCCTCCTCCTATGGTAGTAGCATTTAGTGCGCTGTGGGATCACTGTTCACTTACTAGACCATAGGCTTCTTGGCAGTTGGAATCATGTAATCTAGAGTTTTGCATTTGTATTCGCAGTGCATAGCTCAATCTTTGGCATAGAGTAGACTATCGATATAAGTTTGTAAAATGAATGAATGAATGATACATTCCTCTAGAGTCTTGTGAGAGCTGCAGTCAAAGGAAAAGAGAGGTCTAATATATAAGAAAAGAAAATAGTTATTTCCTACTTAACCTGTACTTACTTACTCAAGATAATAGGAATCTTCTTTTTAAGGCAGCTTCCTAGTCTCATCTAGTTCACTCCTTTCTACTATAAGAGTTCCTTTCACTCACTGTATTATCAGGCTATGATACAGACATGCCTTGACTCTACTTAGTTCTGTTCCTACACCCCTACAGGCCAGCCAGACCTGGGTTGGTTTGAAAATCTACCTGGTGAAGTCTTCTGCTAGTGGGCCCTCCCAAAAGCGGCATCACCATGAGACACCATCAGACACATGATGACTGGTCCCAGCAAGTTCGGATCTGTCTTCTCCTCTTAAACACAAGTTTAAGTTCTTAACGGTCAGCCTCCGAAGTTATAAGGCAGAAGAGCATAATATTAAGCACATAGGAACAAAATAAAGCTAATCTCTGGCTGTCTATCCCTGGGCACATTACTTAATCTTTTTATACCTTAGTTTCCCATCAGGAAAATTGGGATAACAAAATGCCCTAGGGGTCTCATATAAACGTTATGAGAATTAAATTAGTTAATTCATAAAAAGTACTTAGCATAATGCCTGGCACATACTAAGCTCTTGATAAATGATAGCTCTTGCTATTACTATTATGGAATAGTTCAGTGTCTTATCTAGGCCCATAATCAAGGCCTTCTATTTCAGGGCTAGAGATGTCTAAAAACCCTACTATGTGTCACTCCCGTGAGTTAAGTTGGTGGTGTGAATGACCACAGGAAGAGGTGGAAGAGAGTGCTTCAGCAAGAGTCCCACATCGCCTTCCTTTGGGGGAGCTCTAGGCACCTGGTCCCCTTTATCCTTGCCTAACTTATCACCAGCCAATTCCTAGGAGACGAGTATAGAAAAGAGCATTCAGAAACTAAATTACAGAGCAATTCAGAAATGGATCCCTCTATTTTATTATTATTATTTTTTTACGCCTACAGCGCCTGGTCTTCCAAGTACTACCCAGGCCCATCCTTGCTTAGCTTCCGAGATCAGACGTCAGCCTTGTTCAGGGTGGCATGGCCATAAACCATGGATCATGGCTCCACTGGGACACGAAACCAGTACCTTCCGCATGTAAATCAGATATGCTAACCACTACACTATGGAACCACATCCTGGATTCCGCTTTTTTAAAATGGGGGTAATCACAGTATCTATTTCATAGGATTGTTGGGAGATTAAACAAGATAGTACATATGAAGTACATAGTAAGCAAGAGTTGTTATTATAGTGTCCCTCCTTACCTGCAGTTTGTTACCCGAAGTCAAGTGGTCTGAAAATGTTAAGTGGAAAATTCCAGAAATAAACAATTCACAAGTTTTAAATTGCATGCCATTTTGAGGAGCATGATAGTATCTCACACCATTCCCTCCATCTGCCCGGGATGTGAATCGTCACTTTGCCTAGTGTATCCACACTGTATGTACAACACAACAAGATATTTTAAGAAAGAGATGAAATTCACAAAACTTTTATTACAATATAATGTTATAATTGTTCTATTTTATTATTGTTGCTAATCTCTTACTACACTTTATTTATAAATTAAACTTTATCATAGGTATGCAGGTAGAGAAAAAAACATAGTATATATATGGTTTAGTACTATCCGCGGTTTCAGGCCTCTACTGAGGGGCTTGGAACATATTCTCTGTATCCCTTGCGGATAAGGGGGGATTACTACATTATCATCAACCCCATCATCTTCAGGTGGATGTGTCCCTCTCTCTCAACCTGGTAACATAGCTATGGTACTAGGCTGCTCCCATATAGGTCCTGAAAAGTCTACTTACCCTCCCCAGGAGCTCAGTCAACATATTTCACAAATCCAGTAGGGCTTAAGTGGGATTGTGCTTTGTGAAGGGCTGCTCAAAATATTGCCTTCCTCTCTCCTCACATCTCAAAATACAAGTTAACACGTGGCTTCAGGGAGCAATGAACCAAATCTCTCCTTCAGAGAGCCCTTTTAATTTTCCCTCCATCGAAAAACACCTGAAAAGTAATGCTTTGTGCATTAGGATTCCCTAAAAAGATGAGATCTAAAAACAGAGAGGAGAGGTCAGTCTAAAATAAAATATGGATATTCCCAACCTAGATCTTCTGGAATAGCTTGGATATAAAATATTCTGTTCTATGAGGTAGTATAGGTTAGAGAGTTAACAGCTGAGGCTCTGGGTTCAATGTCTGGCTCACTTACTAGCTGTGTGACAGCAAACTGCTCTAGTTTTAGTTTCCCATCTGTCAGACAGGCACCTAACAGTATCTATCTCATAAGGACACTGTGAGGAGTAAATGTGACCATACATTCTATACATGTATCATAGTGTCAGGGATATAGCAAAATATTTTAAAATATTAACTGCCCCAGGAGTACATTTATATTTTTTTTAGATCACATGTCCCAGTGTGTGGTGCAAAACTGGTCACGAGAAGAGATCATTTCCACAAGGACAGCAATTCTCATTTGAGGGAGACATACTTTAGAGTCATTCATTCTTATTGCCTCTCTGAACCTGCAGTTGAAACTTCTTGTTTAAACTGCCGGGGTTAAGGGCGGTGGGGAGTAGAAAGAGGAGAAGGGAGCACCTCTTTCTTACTTGCTAGGCTTATGGATATTATAACCAGGCATTTCTACTTGTTTTCCAGAAGGCTGTAGTCAATCCAACAGAGAAACTGTCTCTCATCCTCATCCATGCTCAAAAGGTGGTGGCAGTAAGTCTCCCAAGGCTGGAGTCAATAAAGGGGACATTTGGAATACTTCCCCCACCCCTGCCCTGCAGGCCTGGCAGGAAGTGGAGCTGCTGAGGAGGCCCTTACCACCTTCAAATTTATTTCACGTGCTAATAAGGTGTATCTCTCAATACTGTATTTCTGCATTTGCCTGGTCCTACACTAGACAGGGGAGGATCCTCCCCACCCACTCCCACCCACTCCCACCTCCTCCACCACTACCACCCCCCTACCCCTTTTCCCGAAAAGGCTCTGCCTGGAGCCACGAGCTTCCTGGCCCCAGAAAACCTCCGGTGATAAATTATGCAGCAGCACCTTTGTGTCGCTGCCTCTCAGCCAGATGGGTTTGCTCCCAGTCTTTTGTTTCCGGCTTTTGCTCGCAGCTCTGATCCTCTGCTCTGCACAGAGGTGAGGCGGGGAGCTCCCTTAGGCCAAGTCAGGACTTGCAGCAACTCTCAGTCAGTAAGTCTTTCCCAGCTGGGTCTCAGGCAGCACCCTTCCCTTCCTCACTCTAACCTGAGTGAGCAAAGGGAACAAGGTGTTAGTGATGCTTACAGTCAATCCACTCAACTGTGAGCAAGGATGAGAATGCTGTGAGCAAGGATGAGAATGCCTACGTGCAGTGAAAGAATGAAGTTTGCTAAGAAGGGACGCTTATGAGAGGTGCCCAGGGGCACCTAGGATGTTTGCTTTTTGCTAAATCAAAAATGCAAAACAGAAAATGGACATGACTGCCAGGAAAGCTAAAGAATCAGCTCTTTTTTAACAGCTGCTCTTGGTTACGGTCAACTTTCCGCAGCCCCCAAAAACATCACATCACTGGCACCAACTTAAAAGGAAGAAACAAAGAGACAACAGGGGTCAAACTTTGGGGTAGAGGAGCTGGGGGCATGTTGGGGGCTAGAGACTCACATCAATTATCCCTGCACACTGACAGGATTCCCGATTGAAGACTGCAGTCGTGAAGGACAGCGGCTCCACAACAGCCCAGCCCCCAAATTGGGGCAATTACTACCTTATGAGCTCTGGGGCCTGACTCCTTTCCCAGGCCAGTGGGAGGGTGAGCTTGGAATTCTAAACGGTTCCAGCTACAAGAGACCTCAGCCAGCATCTCTCACCCCGGGTCATTGCAACCATAGCAGGAGATGCCTGGCTGCATCCCTGACCACAGGACTTTAGCAGGGAAGCTCTGGGAGGAAAGCCCCTTCTCCCAGAACCTCTCCCAGGAGAACTAAGGCAGAGTGGACTCCCAGACTCATGGTATAGCTTAACAGTCCTCTTTTCTGGAAGTGTGCACAGGAGAGAACTATGCTTAGATTTCATTAGGTTTTCAAGGGGCAGTGGGGAAGAAGCAGCAAGATCTTTAAAAGAATCAAGCAAAAAACTAGCTGAAATGAATGAGGATCTGAGCTTTCATTTTAGCACATGACATGGTAGTATAATGATTTGTTTACCTGGCTCCCATAGTACAAAGGCAAGAACCATCTCTAATCCACTTATGCGAGCTTGCTAACAAACAGCTAACATTTATCCAGATCTTTAGTAACACAGTAGTTGTCAGGCTCTATACTGAATGGCCTGAACATACTATTATCTCATTCAATTTTTACAATATTCTCTCATGATAACTTATTACTACTCATCCACCCGCCCTCAAGTTACATCTAAGAACCATGAAGTTCAGGGAGATTAAATGTTTTGCACAGAGTCATTAGGATGTACCAAGATTCAAACCCATGCTGGCCTGTGCTTCTTAATCACTGACCTCTGTCTGCATGCAGCGATAAGATTAGTGTCTGACAAATGTGCATTTGAGAAATGAATGAACAAATGAATGGTTGCCGAACTCAGTTTAGGGAATGAGTTTATGGGGGAGAAGGAACCTGACCCTGCCAGCTTTAAGCTGGAGGAAGAACAGCAAACGCAGGCATTCATCAGAGCTATTTATAGGGCCAAAGTGGGGCTCTGCCAGCCAATCACTCAGCACCAAGTCTTCCCTGGGACACTGAATCCCACCAGGCTGAGTAGGGGAGAAGGGCTTCTGCTGCTGAAGATGAGATGGTAAGCCAGACATAGTCTGGGGCCCAGATGTCCCATGCCCAGGCAACTGTGACAAAACTCATGGCTAAGCTGAGTCAAGGAACGTAGAGACTGTGGCTGGAACAGGCTACAAGACCTAGCAACCAAGGGAATGGAACTGTCTCATAATTATGAGTTGTGCTCAATCATAAAAAGACAATACTGCTTCTTAAAGTAGTCCCCAAAATTCTGTCCCTATTCAGGAAGCCCCTAGTATTGGTCTTCTCTTTAAAGCAGAAGCAACATAGCCAATCCTGTCCATCTTCCTTCTTCTTGGGGATCAAGATTAGCAGTCAATCAGTAGGAAGTGAGCAAAGACCCACAAAACATACCCTGTCCTCTGAAATCTCCTGTTCTTTGCTGACCCAGAAGATGGACATACCCAACATGCTCTGCGTCAGACATGGCCAGACTTGGTTTCCTTGCACCTGTCATTCTTAATACCATGTGCCAGTCCCAAAGATGTTATCTGATATTCAACAGGGGACAGAAGAGGAAATTCACAATCAGTGACAAGCCAAGCATCTTTCACAAGTCCAATAAGATCAGGGACAAGGTCGACCAAGCGCCATGACAACAGCCAGACAGAAAGGAGACCAGTCTCAGCTCCACTCTTTTGCATTCATCCTCAGAAACAGCCCTTTAAGTACCTAATTACTCCTAGGCAGAATTTTCAACTTTTTGCTTAACCTGGAAGAAACCTCTAAGATGAGCACAGTTTCTTTTCACTCTTCAAATGGTAGTAGATTGGCCAAGGTCTCACCTCAACCCTCAGGAGAAAGATATCCAGGAATCGAGTTTCCTTCCAAAACCTTTAAGGTTGGAATGTTATAAAGGTTCAGACTAACAGCATCCAGATAGCACCTTAAACTTCAGTGTCTAGCTGAGGTCAGGTCAGCCTAACTGATCTACTACGACACACTGTCTTTGCCCTGAGCCCCTGGAACGTAGTGTTAGGGATACTGGCGGTGGTATTTTTGGTTGACCAACTGCCCGGTCTCACTGGTAAAGCATGAATCTGTGCCCTCCAGGCCTCCAAGGCTAGACAAAGTTTAGATCTTCATGCCACTGACCGTCCTTACACATGTGCACAGAAAGCCTCTCATGCTTAGAAGTTTCCATTAAACGTTTCGTCTTTAAAAAGAACCCAAAAAGTTACCAAGAACTCTCCCATCTTTTCTATGAAGCATTAATATTCACAATTCTCTATCCCCATTCTCAGTGCTAATGCAGTGTGTGCAGTTTTGACAGCTCTGGAACAGTTAAATCGTCTTGGCCAGTC
Organism: Rousettus aegyptiacus; assembly: GCF_014176215.1. NCBI lineage: Eukaryota > Metazoa > Chordata > Mammalia > Chiroptera > Pteropodidae > Rousettus > Rousettus aegyptiacus. The sequence goes on from NW_023416308.1 coordinate 108,638,975, forward strand.
TCAGCCCCGAAACTTCCAGCTCCCCTTCTTTCCCTGGGGCAGAAGGCGACAATCTCTTCTCCGGCTTTGTTGGTATCAGTCTTACCCCCCTCCCCCTTTTTTTCCAGCGCCTTGCCATTTCCCTTGATCTTTTTCAAAACTTCCTCCAGGGGGCGGAAAGGAAAGTTCCATCCCCTTCCCTTGCAGCCCAAAGGGGAAAACCCCCCAAAAGCATAGCTGTCCCTTTAAGGGGCCCATGTGGTGGGAAGAGGAGCTACATTCCTACCCCAGTAGGGCCGCTGTCCCGACACGCCAAAGAGGCTACAAATAACCTTCTAGGAGAGAGCCCAGGAGGGGGAGAGCACCGTGAGAAGAGGAACGTGTGTCGGCCAGAGAGGAAGAATCGGGAGCGGAGAGAAAGTTCAGTCGGCGTTAGAGAGGGCATGGAAAAAGTTATTTAAAACCTACGGGTAGTTTAAATAACAGATATGAGAACTCTGTGTTGGATTTGAGAGGTAAATCATCTTTAAAACAAGTGCCTAGGCATCCCCACGCCCTGTTAGGCAAGTTTTGAAATCTGCACTATTTCCACACGATCTCTCCTACGCTAAAGAAACAACCCGTGCAAGGCCAAGGTCTACGGACCCCTCCATTCCCAGCCCCATCACCTCATTCCGGCTGCAGAGAGAATGGGAAGATTCGGATTTCCCCGTCGTGGAACAGTGGTGGGTGAATGCAGTTTGGGTTCAAAGATCAAAATTCTTTGATCTTTGGGAACAAACTAGAGGCAGCTGCTAAATCACGGGGTGCACCCACGGTCCTGGCGGCTGCTGTAAAACAGATTCCACCGGGGCCCTAATCACACACAAAGATTCCATTCGGGCACCGAACAGCTTAGTAATAAGGAGCAGACGAAGCAGCACTCCTGCTGCCATCCGTCCGGGTCCCCCGAGGGCCACTGCGCGGGCCGGACGCTGCTTTCTAAGGGTCGGCGATACCCGCCCCCCTACCCCGACCAGGACAGATCTGCGGGTGCTCTTCAGCAGTTTCTTCCTTGTGTCCCTTCTCTGCCCCTTTTTCAACCCTGTTTCCCCCTCCGCCCCCTCCGGGAAGGATCCAGGGTAGGGAGCTGATTGGTCGCAGCCAGGAGAGGGAACCCAAAAACACCACTAAGGGGAGATGCTGCAAGCAAGCAGTGCCCAAAGACCTTAGGTGGGAGCAAGGTCTTGAGTTCGAGGGACTGTTCCCCCAGTAGTGGAATCCCCAGAGCTCAAGTGTTCAGGTTCCACTGGGGCCCCTCTCCGCGATCCGCGCGAGACCTCCAGCTCTTGGGAGGAAGGCTATTTACAACTGATGGTTTAGCGACCATCCTCCCCGCCTCCTTCTCTTCACACACTTTCACTCACACCAAGGACACAGAGACCCCGTCTTAACCTGAAAGGGAAGTAGCCCAGGTCTTCGAGGAGCAGCGCGGGCAGGCGAGCGCCTCGGATCTCACCCCAGCCCGGCCCAGACCCGGCCCGGGGAACTCTTCCACCGCTGCTGCCCCCTCCCAGACTTGAGGAGCTGGGGGAGCTCGTGCTCTCCTCCCCGGCACGCAATCTCAGGGCTACTGCTCGGAGTGAGGGAGAGGGGTCCCAGGCCCCAGTTTGCGCCGTTCTGCTCCCGGGAGGTGAGTCCTGCAGCAGCCGGACCCGTGGACAAACTTTCCCCGCGGGCCGGTTGGCGCGGGCGCGACGGCGCCGCTTACCGTGTGCGAAGAGCAGGGCGCCAAGCAGCAGCGCGCCCCACGGCCGCCTCATGGTGCCGCGGCCGACGCCGGCGCTCCCTGCCGGCCGAGGGTCCCGCCGGCTCCCGCGGGACGCGCGGCGGAAGGAATCCGCAAAGGTCCCCGGAGGAGAAGTGTCCCGGTCCACTGCGACAGGCGCGCGCTGCAAGTCGCCCTCCGGCCGTTGCTGCCTCCAGTGCTGCGGGAGCCGAAGCCGCCCCGCCAGGGGGCCGGGAGGGGGGTGTCCCGGGCCGGGCCGCCCCGCCCCCCGCGCCGCAGCCCCCGCCACCGCCACCGCGCCTGGTCCCGCCTCCAGCGCCGGCCCAGCCCCTTCCAGCCCTCGGCCCCCGCCCCCCGGTCCCCAGACCCCACCCGCCGGTGCCTCGCGCTCTGTCCCCGCTCCTCTTCAGGCCGCCCCCGCATTCCGAGCGCTCTAGAGAGCCCCGCTCCCGGTCCCCATTAGTACTGCTCGAATGTCCCTAACTTAAAAATTATCTCGCGGCCCAGATATTCTAGCTCTGTGCCGGAATGGAGCAACCGGGGTGACCCAAGTCTCCTGAACGTGACCCCGGCCCCCCTACTGGCCCCAAGTCCAGACTTTATTGATGTCTCAGAATATGCAAGGCTTGCTAATGCATAATCCTCTCTGGCTTTATTGACATCAAACAAGGGACATCAGGGGGCCTGGAGTGCTGTATCTTAACTCGTATTCTCACTGTCAAAATTCCTTTTCTGAGATTTTCTTCTTGCTCCACCCCCGCCCCACACCCCACTCCCGTCTGGGCAGCGTTGTTCTAAGGGCTAAATAATTCCACGACCTCCCCTTCTCATTTACTCATTTCCTGAGGTGGTTGTCTGGGTCCTGTCGCCCAGTTCAGACGTCCAGAATTGGCCCAGACAGACATAGTTCCTTCTCTCTGTCTTTGTAAATCAACGTTGTTAGCCTCTTCACCTTCTCTGACTTTCTGATCCTGGCAAGGAAGGAAGAGGGTAAGGAAGTGAGTCTTTACTTGCAGTTGCACTCTCGCAAAGACCTTGGCCTCCTCCCAGCTTCAGTCTGTAGAGCCTTCCAGCCATATTTAACTTTTGAGTTACTACATAAGGTTATAAACTCCTCTTTTGCCTTAGCTTTGTGGCCTCTGCCTCTCCCCAGTACATATTAATAATATGCGTTAATTTTGTTACCACCTTCCATTTTCTAGATTGAATCTTGTCTTGTTACTTTTATCCAAGTCCCCAACTTCCTTAGGGTCCTGTGTATCACTTTTCCCTCCTCCTTGGTACGCCCACTTTCCTGGCTTTGGATCTTTCTTTATTTGGTTAAGCCACTTTCCTCTCACTGGTAAATAGTCAGGAAGACCCAAATGAGCCATGTTAGCTGAGGGGAAAGTCATTTGGTGTAGTGCAAAGAATAGAGTAGGAGATTTCTGCAGTGGATTGGTTGACATTTCATCACTCGTGCGTTTTCAATTTTTCAAAGGACTTCACTTCATATCACCATCTTTGACCAAAGCTACCATTAACTTTGCAAAAGCAACCAAAAAACGTGGAGTGTTATTCCTTCTCAGCCAGTACTTCTCTATACCGTTTTGCTTGAAATTTTTACCAAGATGAAATGTGCTTCCACTAGCATCACCATGGTAACATATACTGAGGCATTTGTGTATATGTAGTTCTTCTTGCTGACTGAAGGCGGCAGTCGAGTCAGGTCAGCTTTACTTCACCTTACTCTAGGAAAGACAGTTCCCCCTTACCACCTATGTCACCTTAGCCTAAAGTCCAAGGAGAAAAAAGTGAAAAGTAGAGGCTGATTCTCAGCACATACACTCCCCACCTTCTCCTTCCCCCACCCAATTAACCTCCATCACCCCCCATTTTTGATGCAGCCATGGTTGTTCTCAGGATTTCAATATATGTTGCTTACAAAGACTTACTTTTCTGTTTGTTGAGAATGACCTTATGATTCTGGATACTGTATTTTTTTTTCCACGTGAAAACTAAGGACATGTGGTATAATGAATACATTTGTCCCCGAAAATTCAGGCAGTCACCATACTTTCAATTTCAGGGGATTATGGATTTATAAACAGTTACTACTCTGTATGCAAAGGACAGTTTCCTTTCCAGAAGGCATGATTTGTATTGTTTTTCTGGGATAGAGGAGGAAGGGGGAGGCTGGCTATACCAGACCAACACAGGCTCAAGAAACTGTTACCTGTGTGCACCCCAAGTCGTCCTCCTCTATGGTTCAGCACAGTTCTGGTGCACAGAGCCATCCCTGGCCGCTGTTAGTTACTGGGAATATCAATAGGTAGAAACGAACTTTGTGCATAGTCGCTGCCTGGGTCACCCCCTATGGTGAGTTAAGTCTTGGCTGTCAGAAACTGCTCTTGTGCCAGGAGTGCTAAGCCATATTTATTTTTACCAGGCCTCTCAGACTTTCTTGTTTGGAGTGAGAGATCCTGAAAAGCATGCCAGAATGAGCTGTTTGTCTCCCTTTTATTGTCCTCTGGGACATGCCCCTAGAAAAGTTGTAGGGGACTGCCAACTCCAAAGGGGTCTCAGAGGCATTGGTTTCCTCAGAAACACCACCAGTTTCCTTCATCCTTCTAGGACAGACCTGGGAACTGAATTTCCAAGATCGGAATATTACCCTGAATTAGACCATCACTAATAGCCTTTTCAAAGGAAACATGGGCAATGCCGCAGAAACAAGATAGAAATGGGCACAATTTCGATCTAGTTGGGTTGGTAGAATTCTCTTATAACCAAGGCACCATTTAACAACTTGAATTTCTAGACAAAATTCTTCTGAAAGAGTTAAAGGTTTGAAGTTTCACACTTTAAAATGGTGTTCCTCAATCAGAAGTGATTTGGCAGACATGGGGCAAGACTTGACATTTTGGGGGGTGGGTATTACTAGCAAATAATGAGTAGAGGCCAAGGATCCTGCCTGCTAAACAGCCTACAATGAGCAGGCCGTTCCTCCCACAGCAAAAAATTATATAGCCCCAAATATTCAATAGTTCTGAGGTTGAAAGACCCTGATTTAAAAGATAAAGAAGATGAATCTGCAAAGAATTGCTCCATATTTTCTCTAGAACCACTTTCTTGTCAAGGCAATGTAAATGGAGGGCAAGAATTCTTAAAGCTATAGAAGGGAAAACAAGAGAAAGCACAGGTGAAGGTGCTAAGGGAGTCCTATATCTATTTGCCTAGAGAAGCCTATTTTCAGTATTCATTCAGTTAGTAAGAGTAAGTATTTAATGTATTATGTGCCAGGCACATAATACACTGCTGATGAAGCAGTGGTAAACAGAGATATTAGGTCCCTGGAACTTATAGTCTAATGGGTGTGGAGGCTACAAGTATGCAAAGGCATTAAAAGAATGATCTCACAAATGAATGTAAAGCTACAAATGATAGGGGCATTCAAGGAAAAGTACAGGGTTCTATGAAGAGACTTGATTTAAATTTGGGGTTTCAAGGAAAGCCTTTCAGAGGCAATGACACTTGAGTTGATTACGAGTCATTAGACAAAGAGTAGATGGGGGAGGGTCTTCCAGGAAGCAGGAACAGTATGTGCAAAGGCCCTGAGACAGGAAATAGTCCATAGGATTATGAAAAAGTATCATTAACTTTTAGCAATGGGTGTGATTTTATCCAGGTGCAGGGGGCTACTACTGGAGACTGGAGGGGTTCGGGGTGGGGGAGAGAAAGAAAGAATAAGGGAATAGTCTGATTTACATTTTTGTGCTATCTTTAATTGCAAATCCTCCATACCACCATTTCTAACACCAGCACTTTTCATGTCCCAGCTTAGCAGTAATATTTCCATCAGGATCTGGGGTATGATGGCTGATTCAGTTCTCTGGACTAACTCGGGAAATACCCTGAAAATGAGACAGTTTTATCTCCTGAAAGCTTGATATTCATATACCTGGCACATATAAATAGACCCTTTGCAGCAAATATCTCAGTATATCTTGCTTATTTCAGTAGCAAAGATAAGTTTAGAATGGTGGATAAAGAAATGTATCAGTAAATAAATACTTGTTTAATAACAAACATGAATCAAGCATTATGTAAATAGTCTGTTCCCACACTTGCCCCTTTATAATTCATTCTCTACACAGCAACCAAAGTGACTTCTTAAAAAAACATAAATCAGATAATGTCATTACTGGGCGTAAAACCTTACAATGGCTTCCTATTACACTGAGAATAATATCCATACTTTTTGCCTGGCCTTTAGGTTCCTTCATGATGTGGCCTCTGCCTACTTCTTTGACTGATTTTCCCTTTACTCAATTGTGCTCTAGTCGCAATGGCTTTCTTTCAGCTCTGCAACATGCTGTAATTTCTGTCTTCCAACTTTTGCATGAGCTGTCTCCTCTACTTAGAATGCTGTTTCCCCATGGCAGGTCTCCACCCAATGTCACAGCCTCAGAGAAGGCTTACCATACCGCTCTAAATTTGCCTTGTTCTCACTTACTGCCTTTACCTTATTTTACTTAGGAGATCGAATAAGGTTTCATGGAGGTGGTAGCATTTAGCCTACGTCTTACAGGATGTGTAAGAGTTTACCGGGGAAGAAATGTGAGAGAGGTACATTCTAGGTGGAGAGAAGAGCTTATGCCAAAGCAGGAGGGTGTGAAAGAACTCAGTATATTTGGAAATAGTGAGTAATAGTGAGTAGGAAAGTATGGCTGGAGTTTTAAGTATGTAGGGGAGAGTCAGTGGCAAGATGGCTAGAAAAGCAGGTTGAGACCAGACTGTAAAGGGATAAATATGTCTGCAGGTTAAGGAGTTTTGCTTCATCCTAGTAATAGTGGGTCAGCAACACTTTTTTAAGTAAAGAAGTAACATGGTAAAATTTGAATCTTAGAACAATAAACTCTTGTCACAATGTAGAAGATAGCTTGGAGGAGAAAGAATAGACAGAGATTTTTTTGTCCTAAGATTCTAAAATTTGGGACTCCTGATTCGTATCCTAAGTTTATTTAATATTCCTATTATATTCCCTTTCATACTGCTGAACTAATTCCCTTAGCTTGTCTACATGTAGTGTTGTCTCTCTGTCTTTTGTTGAGTTAGTAGCTTTTTTCCTGGCATTTCTTAAGATCTGGCGACCTGTCACACACAGTATTTAGGTGTCAGAAGGATATGCCAGTGCTTTCTGATTGATTTTAAATGCCCTTCTCAGTGATGCCTTACATTTTGCCAGACTTTTTATTTGATGAATTAGTTTTGTGAATTGATTCCTATGAGGCAACCATAAATTCTATGGATTAGATGGTCTTTGTTTTCTAGACTTTTAATTTACAGGGAGGAAAATCTATTTATGGTATTCAGGCATTTATTTTGTCAGGCACTGTGCATGGTCCTACAAATTTAAAGATAAATAAAGACTGTCTTTGCCTTCAAGGAATTCACAGTCTAGTAGAAGAAGTCATATAATTTTTTTAAATGACATAAGTGTTTATCAAAGTGCATAGTCTAGGCCAAAGGAAGGTGCCGCTATTTTTGTGGGCTAACAAGAAGAATCAGAAAATCTTCCTCCCTTTCAAGTTATATGAAAGTGTAATTCCCAACTCTTTTTGCAGCATTTGAAAATATAAAATAACAAGAAGGTACAAGTCTGTAATTTCCTTTGGGCTTCAGTTTAATTTAAGCCATGTCCTCTTAATCACTTTCTCATAATGCATTAGTTATTCTTAACAGTCCAAGAGTTTGTGGACATTTCTTTTTCTTCATAAATTCTCCCAAAGATCTGGTCCATTAAACCATGGCAGTCCAAAATGGCTTGTCTGTTAATAACATTTTTAATTTAAACATGTTAATCCCATACAATGACGTCTCAGTTTCTACTTTGCTGTTAAGGAAGATAAGTCTTTTTAAAAGAGCCTGGTGACTCAGAATGAATTTCTTGACCTGTATTTCTTAGTAGCTACTTCGCCTTTAGCATCTTTTCTGCTTGAGGAGTTGATAAAAGCTTGTCCTAGTTTCTCCAACCTGTTTTGTAGCAATAATTCAGCCTGAATTGTTTCTTTCTTTATTGTTTCCTAGCGATTTAAAACCATTTAGTACATTTATGTTTGCTTTTCTGTAGTTTTCAATTCCAGAGAAGATTTTATTCCCAATCAATCTCTTCATAGGTCCTTGGAAGAGCCAAAGATGTATATTAATTTTCTATTTATAATTAGGAATTACGACCTGATAAGTTGACATCTCAACACACCCTCTCTCATAGGTGTTTCCTCAATTGTTTTGTATCTGCTGCTTCCATTCCTTATGCTGTAATACTTTAATATTCATGCTCCCTCTATGTTTCGGTCAATTTCATATCACCTGCTTATTTTCAGGATTGTGGAGTTGTCTTCTGATTTACTGGATGATTATTTGCTTAGATAAAATTTTCATAAATACATTACGATAATTTAAGAACTTGAAAAGCCCATCTAAATTGAAGGCTGACTTTTTTTTTTCTTTTCTTAACATTCAACGGAGTCACAAAAATACACTTAGCTTTAATAACTCTTCTGTATTTCCACTCTTCTTAAGACCTGTTTTGTATGTTTCACTGAAAATTTTCCTCCACCACTGATGTGTTGCCAAAATCTATTATCATGTAATCTATGGCAGCAGAGAAATCTAAAAGTAGTGGCAATTTCTTGGGAAAAACAAACATTATCTGGAAGGTCATCACTTCTGCTTAAGGAATATTTTAAAGATTTTGAAGCCACTAATTTATTGTTTGTTTTCAGGTTATAATACATGTCTATTACAGAAAAATTTTGAGAATATGGGAAAGTATAAAGAAGAAAAGTATAAATGGTCAGTAATTCTACCACCAGTAAAAGGTTACCTGTTATTTCTATGCAACCTCAAATTTTCTTGAAGCCTTAGTCTAGCAACCACCTACCCCTTTCTAAGTCTTCTTCCTCAATAGACTTCTCAGGACATTAAGAATGGAAGACTGACTTTAAATATAAGGGTCCTTAGGATTTTTATGGAAGGGATGGAGCTGTAGGAAAAACCTACAAATTGCTCCAGAGATGACATCTTGTTCTTATTTAGCTTTCTTTGAGTCATTAACAGTCGGGCGCCACTGGTGCTGAAACTTGTCATTATTATAACCGCAAATGGGTTAATGCCCAAACAAAGCTATATTCTTGGGGCTGGTTCCCAGCTCCACCACACAGACCTCAGCAGCAGCACCCTCCAAGTCCCTGGACAATGATCCACAAATAAGAGAATGTCAAATGTTCAGCCTAGACTCAAATTTTTCTTCTTTTATCTGGGAGCTACCAGTTGCTGGCAGGGCAGAGCAAAAGGAAAAATAAATAAATAAAAACCAAGCCAACAACTCCTAAAAAAAGAGACTGTGTGGTTTAGTGGTCAGACCACTAGCCTGGAGGTTGGGATAGCTGCGATCCAGTTCTAGCTCTCCCGCCGATTGGCTGGATGATGCTAGACAAGTCATTTTCATGATATGTTCTTTAGTTTTCCTACACTTAGACAAGGGAGAGGTGACTTAGAAAGTTCATATGGACAAATAAAACGATCTACAAATAGCTTCAGATTGCTTGAAAATAAAATAAAATTGTAATCCTTAATACTTAATTACTGTCCTATAACTTTATTAATAATTTAGTAATAAGCCACAGGTGTGAAAATAATGAAACTCCCATATCCTCAAGCTGGAGGATGAGAGAACAGGGGTGGGGGGTCGAGGGCAGAGAAAGAAGGCAAATACTTTTTTACCTAATTTGCATCAAATATCAAATGAGTAAATTCATTATCTCAAGATAATAAATGCTGCTTTTACTTTGGATCTGTCCCTCTATCCTTACTGCATCCAAACTCAGAGTGACTCACAGGAGCCTAGAAATGAGACACATATACAATTTTAAGGGAAAGGGAGAATTAGGAGGTTTGAAGGTCCTGCTGTAGGAGGCTAAGAATAGACCACTTAAAACACAAAGAGAAGAACCTTCTCTTTCCTTTTCCTCCCAATGTAGGTGGTCCACTGGTTTCCCAGTCATTCCCTTTGATAGCAGGATTTTTGTTTTCACAACACCTCACCTTGTTTTTTTTTTGGGGGGGGGGAGGTTGTGGGAGCCTAGCTAAAAAAGTGAGAACAGAATGACTTTTTCTAACAGGTTTCAACTGTGACAGTGCTACAGACAGATGCCTTGTGTTGAGAGTGGAGGGAAGCAAAAAGTGAAATATCTGGAACTCTAAGAATTTGAAAACCAACAAATGTTCTCCCCTCTTAAGGAAGCGAGCTTTTAGGCATATGAGGGAAAAAATCAAATAGGTGTTCTGGTTTGTGTACCCTCTCCCCTTGAGAAGTGAAGTGTCTAGGCAGGAAAAAAAAAAAAAGACATTGGAAAGGGTACCAAATAATACCAAATAAGGGATGGGATTGGAAGCAGGGACTAAAGGTAAAGAGGAATTTGAGAGAAGGTCAATGAACTCTTAGAGAATTTAAGGAGCACTTTCTGTGTGTCCACCCTTGTTAGCTGGACACACATACATACCTGACATCAAGGAACTGCCAAGATATACGCACGTGAAAGCACTTTGTAGCAACTAACGATAAGAAATAATAAAGAGCTAAAAATGTAATATTAAGAGCTAATAATGTAATATTAAGTGTTTATGGAAATTTAGGGGTGACAGCCTCTGTGTTAGGACAACAGCTGTATAAAACAGGAATCGCTATGAAATTCAAAAACTGAAGATATGGAGGGCTAGCAATAATTCTTCGACACTGGGAAATATGACCGATCCAAAAAAACTCTCCACCTCAAATTCCTCTAAAACCAGCTCCTCAAGAATGGGAGTCCTAAGAAGCCTCCAACGCTGCGAAGCGACCGTTCCCGGAACTGGAGTGGCCAGCTTGGCGTTGCAATACGGAGGTTGTTTGCGTGAACACTCCCTCCGTCTCCCGCCTGTTCTCCTGCTGCGTGGGTGCTATGGCAACGGACAGAGAGCGCAACCTGGGTTCCGGAAGCTGGAAGGCTAAAGCTTGGAAGCTACCCGGGTCAAAGGATGCTGAGTCCGGAGCGCCTAGCCCTACCGGACTACGAGTATCTGGGTAGGAGCTTCTTCAGCTTTGGGGAAGGAAAAAAGTGCAGACGAATTAAGCCGGGGTTTGAGAAGAGACAGGGGCGGTGTCTGAGCGAGAATGGGTTAGGGTGGAATGGGGAGGGGTGGGGAGAGGGGCGCGTTATAGGGCCTGAGCTGTAAGGCCGAGCGAGGCGGAGATCTGCATCTAGGGGATGGTGTGGGTTGGGGGTTATAAAGACTTTCTGAAGTGTATGGGCTAGAGTTCAGGCAATGCGGGTTGTGTTAAAGTGGGATAGATTGGAGTTGAGAATTTGCGGCCCTTTGGGGGTGTTATTGATATACTGGTAGTTAAGTAACCTTGGAACCTGAAGTGCCAAATCAGTCATTCGGTCATTTTGTTATAGCTACAACGAACATTTTTGAACTTTTCTTTTATATTAGGCACTGTACTAAGCATTTTACGTGCATTCTTTATTGAATCATCACAACCACCCTAGGAGGAAATACGGTGTGTTTTCTTCCATTTTGCAGACGGAGAAACTGAGACCGAAGAGGTAACTCACATAAAAGAGGCCACACAGCTAAAAAATGTAGAGCTCGGATCAGAACCTAAGTTGCCCACTCCAGAACTTGAGCTCTTGACCACTATGGCTATAGCTCTTTATTGAGCACCTTCAGTTGTGTAAGGCATTTACTGGATAAAATGAGGATGTGTGCACACAGGTATTTTCAAATTAAGACTTTATTTTCTAGAACAGTTTTAAGGTTACAGAAAATTGAGCAGGTAATTTATACAGCATTCCTATATACTCCCTCTCCACCCCCTACTCAGAGTTAGTACATTAATGTAGTACATTTGTTAAAATTGATGAACTGGTATCAATACATTATTATTAACTAAGGTCCATAGTTTACATATGGTTCAGTCTTTGTGTTGTCAGTTTTGTGGATTTTAACAAATGCATAATGTCAATGTATCTGCCATTATAGTATCAGGCAGAATAGTTTCACTGCCCTAAAAATCATCTGTAGTCCACCTATTCATCTTTACCCCTGATCCCCAACCCTTGGCAACCGTTAATCTTCTAAATGCCTTCAAAGTTTTACTTTTCCAGAATATCACAGAGTTAGAGTCAGACAGTATGTTACCTTTTATATATTGTGAAAGAAGTGGCATCTTTCATTAAGCAATATGCATTAAGTTTTCTTAGCTTGATTTTTTTTTATCACTAAATAATTTTATGGACATACTGTACACATTTTTAAATGAAAAAATGCGGGTTAAATTTTTTGAATTGGTAATATGGAAACGATTAAAAATATTAAAAAGTTTATAGCGAAAAGTCTCCTTTCATCCCTTTCCTACCATCTGCCAGTTCTTATCCGTACTTAGCCCCTCACCAGTAACCACTATTACTGGTTTCCTATGTATCCTCCCAGAGTTTATTTTATTATGTACATAAGGGACAATACAGTGACTACTTTTTTTTTATTTAATATCTCAGTAATTTCTCAGTAGAGAGCTTCCTCATTCTTATTTTACTTTTAAGCTGCATAGTATAAATAATTTAACCAATTCTCTATTGGTAGACAACAGTTGTTTTGAGCATTTTGCTATTACTAAAAAATACTGCCTTGCATAATCTGCAATTTTGTTCCTTTACTAGTGTATCTGCAGGGATCAATTCCACAAAGTGAAATTGGCAGGTCAGGGAGATATGTACTATAAATATTGATAGATATTGCCAAATTGCCCTTCCTAGGGGTTGTACCATTTTATGCTGCCACTAGCAATGTAAGAGTATGCCTGTTTCTTCATAGTCTTCCCAACGGAATGTATCAAACTTTTGGATACTTTCAACCTGTTAAGTGACAGATAGTCTCAGGGTAGATTTAATATGCACTTTTTAATGAAGTTGAACTTCTCTCACCAAGTTTAAGAGCTATTTTATTTTTCGTAAGATATATATTATGTATATGTATAGTATAAAGAGAGGTGTGTGTGTGTGTGTTTAGAGAGAGACGGAGAGATTAATCGACCACATCTATTAATCAGCCAAAAGGGCATAAGTTGTATGACAGATAAGTTTGCATCCAATGAATAATAATATCAATGTCTAGCAATACCTAGACTTATGCTAAGGATTTTACATATTTTACCTTATTTATCCAGTATTCAATGAATCTATGAAATATTTGAAAAGCCTAGTCCACTGTTTCTTTGGGTGTTTGCCATTTAAATTATGCATTTAAATGTCTTAACTCCTTGTCCTAATCATCATCCGGACATTTAGATTACCCTAAGCAGGGTCATACTACTTACTTACTTACTGGCTTCCTCATGGTTCATCAAACCATTCAACTCTGCTGAAATGCATTTGTCTGTAGTCGAGAACAACCCCTGCCCATTACAATTTGGTCTCTGTTAGAGGCATAAGTTTTTTAAGCATTCACTTTCAATTTAATGACCATTTAAAACCACTTCCCATAAATTAATAAAATATTTCATGATTTAAAAATTTCAATACCTGTGATTTTTTTTCTTTTAATTCTTTTTCCTTTAAAAAACAAATCACATCTGTAGGCCTAGAGAAGAAAATACATTTAGAGAAAAGAAAATTACAGAGACTGGAATGCTCTAAGCATTCAGTGAAGCATAAAAGCCAAAGCTGAGTACCCCTTGGTAAGTGTGTCTGGGACCTCTTTTCAGTATTGTGTAAATTACAGGGATACCTATTCAATGAATACATATAGAGTTCCTTTTCTACCTGCTACCTTGGGCTTATATTTGCCCTATCAGCTACTAGTGAAGAAAACAATCTTTCATCATGTTGGGTAAACTGATCTGTTCTTCCACTGACTTTGTGGATTAGGAACCTGTAATCACAGCCTGGAATGGCTTAGGGTCTTAAGATCATCATTACAGAATCAGCTCAGTGATGTTCATGCAGCAGTCATCAGAATGTAGTGATAGAGATTGTGCTAATGCCCCGGCCTAAATAGGGAGATGAGAGTCTGTTAAGGGAGAGTCTGGTAAGGAGATGAAATAAGTATCTCCTTGAAAGATTTCCAGCCTTAGAAATACTTCTTGGAAGCTTCTGCCAGAGGCTAAGGTGTGTTTCTGTGTCTGATTGGGTGTGGAAAGCTCTCTCTAGAGCCCAAGGGCATCCTGTTCTGGTCCCAGGTGTACAAAACATAGCACCTACGTGCTGACCTGAGTATAAGCATGAGGGTGTGAAGTTTATTTTTTACTCCACCTAATTTGGTGAGGTACGTGCTTTTACTTATGCTCCAAGTTGCCTCTTCTGTTTCCATGGAACTTGCTTATTTTCACTAAAGTTGGTAGTGGTTGGCATAATAGATAACTCTAGGAAGTCAGAGATGGTCTTTCTCCTTCGGAGGCTATACTTTTAAAGGAATCACAATAAATTGGTTAGTTTTTTTTAAGCTATAGTTTTTGAGTACTTCATATATGTTGAGCACTGTGCTTTATCTCATTTAATCTTCACAATCACTACACGAGATAGGTATTATTATTAGTCCTGTTTAGTAATTATTAATATCTCATTTTACACATAAGAAAACTAGGGCTTGGAAAGGCTAACTGATTTGTGCAAAGTCACATAGGTGATACTGCATGGCAAAGCATGAATTCAATAGTGTGTTTTATCCTCTCTACTAAGAAGATAAAAACAAACCAAAACACCTAGTACCTGTAAAGGGCAGTGGTCCTTGCCTCTCTCTTAGGATGGAATGCTTAAGCAGTTCATTAGTTGCAAATAAATTTCCTGAGAACAAGAATTTTGTCTTACTCACTTTGTATACCTACCCATCTTTTACAACATAGACATTTAATACACATATCTTAAATTGAATATGAATAATCTGACTTTAGGGTAACCCAAATGTGAGCAGCTAACAACAGCAGCTAAGATTTATTAAGCACTTACTATATACCAGGTAACATTTTACTCGTTTTACATATATTAATGCATATTTATGCACAGTTTCAATTGTCTTCATTTCACAGATAAGGAAACTGCAGCACAGAGATATGAAATAACTGGTTAGTAAATCATGGAGGCAGAATTTGAATCCAGCAGCCTGACTCCAGAGTCCACACTGTTAAAGTCCATGCTGTAAATACCTGGAGCAACTCCAAAAATGAGGCCCTGGCTATTACATAGACCTATGCATGGATCCTGGAGTAAGTTCAGGTGGCTCCAAAGGCTTAATTTAACATTTCTGCCAGGAGGGGGCATTCTAGGAATCAGGATGGATCAGGAAATAGTAAAAGTCCAGTTTCCTCTTGCCACTGGCTCACTCATCTCTTAGAGGCAGGCAAGAGGAAGATAACTTCTAAAAATAAACCACTTGGCAGAGTTTTTTTGAGTAGCTGTGTGGCCTTGAAGAAGTTACTTAACCTCTCTGTGCCTTAGTTTCCTTATCTGCAAAACGTGAATAATATAGTACTTAACCTCATACAGGTAAACTTTTAGAGCAGCGTCTGGCTGCTACATTGTGTCTACATTGTGAAAAGAGGGTATACAAAGATGAGCAAGATATTTTTCCTTTTAGAGCACCTGGGTAGATGCTCAATAAATACTAGCTGCTATTATTACTATACTTTTATAAAAATATGTTATGCATATGTGGCAGCCATGAACACGTGCCTTTATGATCTCCTACTGTGGGAAGGGGAGAGAGATTGACTCCCACCCCCAGCTTTGAATCCAACACCTTATTCACACTGAGGTCACACTTCCCATAGGCTCCTCCCAGCCAATGACTGGGTAGCATAGAACCACTTCTGGGAGATGTGTGACTCTGATGGGGACTTTGGCTTGAGGAGTCCCACTGCACTGCAGTCTAATTTTCCCACTCTCTCTTTTTTATAAGAGTCAGCCCTGCTTTGTGGTCTTTCAGCTCTCCCAGCCTCCTCCAGCTTTCTCCCCATTTTATCCCATGGGTGTTTCCCACAGTATATCTTTTGCGAGTCTGATCCTGTCTTGATGTCTGCTTCTCAGAGTACCTGGATTCAGACAACATCCAACAGTCACTGATATAGTCCCTTCCAGCCATGAGGTTAATGCAATTTCTTCAAGCTTTGGCAAAGGCTCTGATACATGATTCTTTCCATGTGGAGGACTCTTAAGTGTTACTAACATTTTTTTTGTATTTGTTGATATGTACATGATATTTACTCATCTTACTGCCAGACTTTTTTTTTTTTTTTTTCGCTTTTGGATAAATCCTGATAAGCAAACTTATCGTGAGTATAATTAGTGAACTTTCCAAACCCAACTGTATGCTACGAAACATTGCTATTTATTGTAAGTTAACCGAAATACTCTTAGGACTTCAAAGCACTTGGGTTGTTACAGAAAGGAAATGAAATAAAATATAGATGTCACACTGACTTTCTAAATCTTTGGAAACTAGGTTTATAATATAAGAAATAGCTTACTTTAAAATAATAATGAACATGCAAAATCATCCCTTCTTTCCCCCTTCTCCATCTTTCCCTTTCTTCCTAATTTTCCTTCCTTCCTTCCTTCCTTCTTTCCTTCCTTCTTTCCTTCCTTCCTTCCTTCTTTCCTTCCTTCCTTCCTTCCTTCCTTCCTTCCTTCCTTCCTTCCTTCCTTCCTTCCTTCCTTCCTTCCTTCCTTCCTGAATACCCTCTTTATATAATACAAGGCATGAATATAAAGTATTCCTCCCCCCAGACAACTTACACCGTAGAAAGGAGATAGGACATATTCAGAAATGAGTGTAACACAGAGTGACCGTGTAATAAATGCCGTTAGAGAGTGGGTGAACTTTATGTATGCAGCTGTGATGGTGCTTTCCCATTTTGGTCAGCAGCTTATCAGTCATGGCAGGGGCCTCAGTTCCCTAGGTGGCCCAGTTCTGAGATGTGCCCTTAGGAATTGTTCCTGGAAGTTTAGCCTAGACTCTGTTTCTTCTGCCTTTTCATGGAGTCTGTAAGCTATTTAATAAATGTAATAAATATTCTTTTGTTGGGGGATAAAAAAAGAGCAAGTGAGTTTTAAAGGCACGTTGTTCCCAACTTTCACTCACCCTTATTTCTCCAAGGTAACTAAATTACAGATTATTTCAGTGTTATTCTAGGGTTTTAAAATAGTTCTGTATTATTTTGACCTTGCTTATCATTTATATATTTAAGTAATGTTAAAATTTTTCCTCCAACTGCTATCCAAAAGTTGGGGATCACTTTTATTTGCACAAATACCATGTTTGCTAACTGAGTAATCTTAGGAAGCTGAGTAGGTAATAAAAGTTTTAAAAAGTAATAATAGTGGATCAGAAAAGATAAATGATCCATTAGCTTAACTCTAGTTCATCATCCTGTGTTATATCCTTAGCAGTTATCACAGTTATCTTGTTCATCTATTTGTGTATTATTGGTTTTTGTTTCTTACTAGAACTGAAGCCATAGGGCAGGCTTATTCTCTTAGTATCTCCAAAATCTAGCACAGTGCTTGGCCCAAGTTAAGTGCTCAGTTGTTAAATGAATGGTCTGCTGAATAGCAGAATAAATATTTTTTTAAATGAGAGAAAGGAATTCAGTCCAACAAATAGTTATTGAATTCCTACCATGTGAGAGAGACACTAGACTTTTTTTCTTTTGCCTCTTTCCATGGATGGAAAAAAGGATGACTGATTAATATCTGCCCTGGATCCTT
The DNA here is from genome assembly GCF_014176215.1 of Rousettus aegyptiacus. Classification (NCBI taxonomy): domain Eukaryota; kingdom Metazoa; phylum Chordata; class Mammalia; order Chiroptera; family Pteropodidae; genus Rousettus; species Rousettus aegyptiacus. The sequence continues at coordinate 108,656,507 of NW_023416308.1, forward strand.
CTGGTTTTAAACTCTGATTATATCTAAGGTTAGTTTCTTGGTTGATACTCTAGTTTCTATGTTTTGGTTACACAACAGTAATATTTTATACATTTTTTAAAATGGTATTTGAAGAAGGAAGCAAATTTTATACAATTTTGGGGCATCTCCATGAGATCCTGTCATTTAGTTGGGCAGATTAATCTGCTTTAATTAAGACTGGAATTACTCTCATAAACTAACCCTTAGGTCCGCTGTGTTGGGATCACCCTTATACTGCTTTCCTAGGGGCCTTTGGAAATAGCTCATTCTATGATTGGAATTTCAAGTCAAAACACATTTATCTGAGCAGAATTTTAATGATTTATCAAAGAAGGGAGGAATTTCCCAAACATCTGAATTTACCAAATTACCGATCCCATCAGCTATGTTTTTTCTTAAGCACTTTTCTTTAAACAAAGCAATTACTGTTGAAATCATCAAATGTATTTTTCATAAAAGCTTTTGACTAAGTTTTGTTTGATTAGCAGGAATCCAGTAAAAGTAAATATTGTTAGAGAAGGTACTTTCAGAGCCCTTTCTTTTTATTCATTGAATTAGCTTTTTAAAAGCACTATTCTTTGGAGAGAGTAAGAGCCTTTTTTCCAGCTGTCCTATTGTGTAGCTCAAGGTCTTGCTAATACTATTATCTGGGCCTGAGATTACAGGTAATTGTGATAAAGCATAAGCTTCAGTTTCTGTAATCTCAGACAGAAATCTGTTTGTGCCCCAGGCATTCATGTCAGGTGTTTTTAAATGCAGACTCCTCTCACCTGGGATAGCCCCACTAGTCCCGAGTAAACAGAGTAAACAGAGGTATGTGGCAGGGAAAGGGCTGTATGAGGGCCATTGTCTTTTCTTTCTTTCTTTTTTTTTAATCATGTGGCAGAATCTTAAATACAACATGTGCTAAATGGGAAAATTACGTATTTTAAAATTGGCATGTTTGAAACAATGACACTTTTGAATGTGACTAAAGGCCACATGTCTTCAGCTTTGCTTGTCAAATGGAGAGGCTGCCAGAACCACTCTGCTCCTTGGTTCTCATGCCCCAAAGTCCTGCAAATTGACACGTAAGTAGGCAACACACAAAGACGTTCGGCCCCTTGAGAAAGTGAGTTTGGGCCCTTGGGCTGGCCTCCTTTTTCTCTGTGTGGAGTTCTTTCCAGCTTTGGTTCTTCTGTCTCATCTTAGCTTTTCAGAAAGGAGAGATTAAATGTGTCTGGTATTTCAGCATGTAAACGTCACAGGCAACATGAGGCTAGCACTCGGGCTGCTTACTGTTCAGCCTGTCATATGGAAGGAGTTGCCTCTTAGGGAGATTATAACTGTGTATGTAGCCACACAAATGCACATTCTGCCTGGGGGAAAATGCATAGAATAGGAAGCCTTATGCTGCCACTCAGGTCTCTTTGTGGAGGGCTACATAAGAAGCCCTTACTGGCACAGTCAACTCTTGGGTTTAATGAGTCATCTTTTTGTGTGATGCCTACTTAAAAAAAAAAAAAAAAAAGGAAGGAAGAAGACCCGCGTGCACTCTTCACCAAGTGATTTGCTCTTACTGGCCCTGGAGCTTTGTCTAAGAGTTTTGTACGTTCTCGATGACATCATTTACAATGCTAGGACACAGACAGTAAACAAAAAATAACTTAGCTTTCGGGCATCTAGACAAAACTTAAACGGTCCAATTTAGAGAAATGATAATTAACTTTATAAACAGTGAGCACATGAACTTAAACAACAAGCATGACCCCAATCCTTTTTGGAATGCGATACATTGAAAGATGGCTGTAGAGAAAACCCGAGCTTGACGCTCTTGAGTTATATGCAGTTCAGACTTGAGTCCATGGTCTAGTGTTACTCTCAAGCAAAATGTTCTAGGTAGTGGATAAAATACAGGCTGCCATGTGAGTAATCATTAAGCTCCTTGAGCTATAACATTTCACCTTTAAGAAAGGAAAAGGTAATATTGCCACCTACCTCACAGGAATGTTAGAAGATGGAAAAGATAAACATGTGGAGCCCTTTATAAGGAAGGTGTTTTGTAAATAGATAATACTATTATTATTCTCCTTGATCAAATTTCCCCAACAAATGGAGTTGATAAAACTACCACACAGGGGGTTGAGAGGGTGAATTAATTAATATATGTCAAATATTTTAAAGTAAACTATTTAATGAGACCTAAAATTGATCATCTTTCTTGATAGTCTATAAACCACCAGACTGATGTTTAGAAACACGATTGACTTATAAAATCTTACATATGTAGTGCAGTCAGTCTTTTGTCTTGTTTTCAAGGGTCAGCATGGTAGAGAATGGTGACTATATAGTTAGAAGAAAATAGATTAGGTCTTTAGAGAGAATGGCCCTGCCTTTTTCTCTTCAAGGTTATGCCTACAAATAGCTTTTGGAGTCTTGCTAATCTTTTTTTGCCATGTCTAGGCATAGGCACTGTTTTGACCTTTGCTCTTCCAGTAAATATTTGTTTTTGATCTTATATTTCTAAAGGAGAAACAAACTTAAGGAAAAGAAGTGGTTGATTTGTCTCACATTGTGAACTTTTCCTTATCATGTTTCCTAGTAGTTAAGAGAAAAATAACTATTGTTGAAGGTCCTGACATTGGTTGCCTACCCTGGAAAGTTTTTAAACTCAGCCAAGTAATAAAAATACCTTTAGAGGAGAAGGGATACCAGAAAATATTTTATGTTTATAAATTACAAAATTATCACTGACATCTCTTCCTTTTCTGTTGGTATTTTCATAGGATTTTAGGCAACAAAACGTGAGAAGACCTGTGAAGTAGGCACCAGGCTGATCCCCACTTTTCTGTGAGGAAATCAAGGTTTAGATTATATAACTTGCCCAAGATCACTAAGCTAGTAGATGTGGGGGTGAAGCTTGAATGAAGTTTATCTGACTCTAAAGCCTGTGTTAGCTGCTTCACTTTCTTTTAGGTCCTGTTATTTCTATAGGTTCTCTTTCCTATTCAGTTCAGTAAGGATGAAGTGTCAGAACTTAATACTTTAACAGAAATTTCTACAGAATATGTGATATATTCTCTAGATTCTTTGATATAATATCTAGAACATAATTTAACATTTTTTAAAAAATTATTTTATTTTTTTATTATTTATTATTATTTGCACCTATAGCACCTAGTCTTCCTAGGTGGTCTTCCATTCAAGTACTAACCGGGCCCAACCCTGCTTAGCTTCCAAGATCAGACATCAGGCTTGTTCATGGTAGTATGGCTGTAGAACATGGACCATGGCTCCACTGGGGCACGAACCCAGAACCCTTCTGCATGTAAAGTAGACCTGCTAACTGCAATACTATGGAACCACGTCCAATTTAACATTTTCTTTATGATGTGGTTTTATTTTTTAAAACATTTATTATGTTGTACTATAGATACATTATGACATATACTAATGATAATGGATGTCAGGAAATGGAATGAGCTGCTGTTATAACCCCCCACCCCCACCCACCAATGCAGTGGCTCATACAAGAGAGAACTTTATTTCTCTCTAACTTAACCTAAGTCCAGGATGTGGAAGGCAGGATCTGCTCTAGGGAGCTACCACAAAATTTCAGGCTAGCAGGGCAATCATGCCATTTGAAACACATGGTTTTTGAGGATGCCCCACTCGTAGTCATTTCCAGTCAGCAGAAAGGAAAAAGAGAGTGATTCTAGGGCAAACACCTTTTAAGCAAGTAAGGCAGTGATTACTTGTGCTCACATTTCATAATGAAATGAGAACTTAATAAGAGGCCCTTGCTAATTGCGGAGGAGCCTGGGAAACAAAGTCCAGAAGAAGGAAGGGATGATTAGCTGATGGAATACATTTTCAGAAGAGGCGGGAGGTAATTCTGGGATCAGAGGCAGAGACACAAGATTGTTTTGGAGGTGAGAGCCATATTTATCTATTAGGCATTGTAGGCATTGTGCCTAAACTGTAATCTCTTTTGAGATCTTCAAAAATATTTAAGGACGTGGTTCCATAGTGTAGTGGTTAGCACATCTGCTTTACATGCAGAATGTCCTGGGTTCATGTCCCACTGGAGCCACAGTCCATGCCACCCTGAACAAGTTCAATGTCTGATCTCAGAAGCTAAGCAGAGTTGGGCCTGGTTAGTACTTGGATGGGAGACCATCTAGGAAGACCAGGTGATATAGGCATAAAAAATAATAATAATAACAACAGTAATAATATTTGAGATCTAAAAAAATATGCTAACCCTAAAATATGGATATTTAATTATATGTCTCTAAAACATAATGTAATTCATTGTTATATTTATATTTATTGTTATATTTATATGGACAAACATTATATTTGAAAGCAATTTATAGGTAAGAGTTTTCTCAATTAGCAGAAATTCCCAAGTGAGAAATCAGGTCTTACAATGACGCTACAAGGATATTACTCAGCAATAAAAAGGAAGGAAATCCTGCTATTTGCAACAACACGGATGGACTGGGAGGGCATTATGCTAAGTGAATAAGTCAGACAGAGAAAGACAAGTACTATATGGATTCACTAATATGTAGAATCTAAAAATGAAACAAAACAACCTCCCCACCACACCCACAAAAATCAGACTCAAAGATGCAGAGAACAGATTGGTGGTTGTCAGAGATGGGGAGTTGGGGTATGTGAAATGGGTGAAAGTGGAAAAAGGTACAAACTTTCAGTTATACCATAAATCCTGGGGATGTACACTGTGGTAACTACAGTTAATAATATACTGTATTGTATATTTGAAAGTTGTTAACAGTAGATCTTAAAAGTTCTCATCACAAGAGAAAAATTTTTGTAACTTTGTGCGTGGTGATGGATGTTAACTAGACCAATGTAGTGATCATTTCTCAATATATACAAATATCAAATCATTATGTTGTATACCTGAAACTAATATAATATTATAGGTCAATTATATCTCAATAAAAAAGCAAACAATGAAAACCCCTGACTCTACAAAGAATAATTGTATTTTTTTAAATTAAGTTCATTGGAGTAACATTGGTTAATACAATTATATAATTTTCAGGTGTACATTATAATTTGACATCTACATATTCTATTGTGTGATTACCACCCAGGGTTTAGTTTCCTTCAGCTACCATATATTTGATCCCCTTTACCTACTTCACCCTCCCCCAGGAATAATTGTATTTGAACAACAGAAAAAGTAAGGATGGTGAATGACAGAGTTAAGCTTAGAAATGGAGCTGAAATTTGATGTTCTTTACATGACCATCTCTTCTTAGTCTTTGAAGTAAGAGTTAAGGTTATCTCTTTAGAGTTAGGGAAACAGAAGCAAAAGGTTTAGGAGAGCAAAGAAGTTTGTATTAGTTGCTGTGGGAAAGAAGATAGCTTGACAAGGCACAAGTACAAGATTTTATAGCAGCATTAAGACAGTTGTGATAAGGATACATAAATCTATTGAAAACAACAAAACTTAGTCATAAATGTGACTACATAAATTTATAAAAGAAAAAATATGAAAGTATTGCAAAGTAATAATTAGATGAAACAATTGAAAAACTATTTTAGGAAAGCAAGATGTCACAAATAATGAGTCAGGAGAGGGAAGATCCAAATAGCACAAAAATTGTTTGATGTTTATTTTTATTAACTACAGAATTTTATCAGTCAAATAGATCTGTAAGAATTTTAACAAGACACAGCAGTACCATACCCCACAAACTTCTCACTTCTAAGTCCTACTCCTTAAACTGCTTTCAATTTTTTTCACCATTTCTTTTGATATTTTGCTGCATATTTTTAACAACATACTTGAACCGCTCTTCTTGATTTTTCAGTTTTAGATAGATATTATCTAACGACTTCCTGTGATGGATTTAGTGCTTGTATGCCCCTAACTTCCCTCTCATCCTAGCCTCCTGATAAAATTATGATTTTTGGTTAAGTCAGTATTCAGTGTTTATTATGACTATGGAAATGGTATGTATACATTAGCTATGTAGTGTACTATGATTACATTTTCTCTTTTTGCTTAGTTTTTTTCTGGTTCCTGGAGTTAATAATTGCCTTGTCTTTTGTTTGGTTAGTTTTCTATAAATTTGTCTCTAATTTAAACTCTCCAACCAAAAGGTCGGTCTTCTCTCAGTTCATGTAAACACATTAGGTATTCCCTAAGTTTCAATTTATTTTTTCAAGATAACTCTCCTAGAGTACTCCTTCACTTAATTTATCCTCCTGCTTTAATTCAGCCCAGTTGCTCTCTAAATCGTTTATCTTTATCATGGGTATTACTTGTCTTTCAGCAGTTCTATTCCATATTTCCTGGAGCCTTTGTTTTTCTTTTTCCTTATACTTTTAAAAAAAATTAAATTACATCCTCCAGTAGTTTTCTGAGAAAGGATGCATGCAAAATAAAATTTGTAGGATCTTGTGTCTTTGAAAATGTCTTTATACTACTCTTACACTTGATCGATAGTTTGTGTAGGTATAAAATTCTATGTTGCAGATAGTTTTCCCTTAGAATTTTTAAGACATTTCTCCCTTATCTTTTAGCTTTCCATATTGCTCTTAAAAAATCCAATGCCATTCTCATTTATGATCTTTCACAAAGTAACCATTGGTGTGAATCTTCTTTCATTGTCTTGAGACCCTTTTGGTGTGGAAATTCATATCTTTTAGTTCTGAGAAGTTTTTTGGAATTACATGTTTGATATCTGTCTCTGGAATTGTTACTCAGACATTGGACCTTATGAATTCATGCTCTAATTTTTTTATCTTTCACTCGCTTTTACATATTTTTTTATTGTACTTTCTGTGAGTATCTTTAACCTTTCCAATTCTGTTGAATTCTTAAAATATCTACTACTGTATTTAAAATTTTTATTCATTTTTTTTTTGTCTTGAATTCATGAATAGAAGCTTTTACCTTGCCTTTTCGAGACTACTGTAGTATTTCTTTTCTTGTTTTGTTGTTCTCGTTGTTGTTTGCTTGTGTATATGTCTTCTCCATTTTTTCTTTTTCTTTGAATTTCTTTTTTTGTTTGTTATTTTTTATGTGTTTTTCATATAAGAAGCTTTCCTCAAGTTTTTGGAGCTTCTGGATATCTGTTCAAGTACTGAGCAGGGAAGGGTATTACAGGTGAGTATGTAGATTTTAATGTAATTATTCTGTTTTTAGTAGAGAAGCTCTTCCTTCATCTGTTCTTGGTGTTCCTAAATTCAGAGTCCTAATGATTCAGCCTCTTAATGGAAAATAAACCTTTAATGTTATATCTGGATGGAGGAAGGGTAGTAACTTTGCTACACAAAGTTGGGGAGAGAATCTAGAAATAATAACTGCTTCTTATTACAGACTTTTCACCTAACTATATTATCTCAGGCTGCCACAACAAAAGATCGCAGACTGTGTGACTCAAACAACAAAAATTATTTTCTCACAGCCCTGGAGGCTCAAGATCAAGGTCAAGCAGGGTTCAGTTTCTGGTGATGACTCTCTCCCTGGCTTGTAGACAGTTGCCTTCTTATTGTGTGCTCATATGCCTTTCTTGGTGTGTACATGTGTTGAGAGGGATCTCTTCTAATACCTCCTTCTTATAAGGACACTAATCCTACTGGATTAGGGCTCCCACCCTTCTGACTTCATTTAACCTTAATTATTTCTTTACTTGAAATACAGACTGTGGGTTACATTACATTAGCTTCAACACACGAATTTGGAGAGAGAAAAACATTGAGTCCATAATACCAACCTTCTGCTTTTACCTTTATTTATACCCATGCCTTCAGAGGTACTTGTACCTACAGTTTCTAAGTCTTTCTAGTATTATGTAAAAGGTGGGCTTGCTTTTTGTTTCCTAAATACAGACAATTTTTTAGCATCTTTTAGTCTACCATAATAGTTATTACTTGTTTGTCTAATTTCTATCTTCCAAAATTTTCTTAATAACCCTTATCTGCTATCTTCAATTCTTTGAGTCTCTATCTTCTTTTATTGAGATATAATTAACATACCATAAAATTTACCCTTTTAAAGTATACAATTCAGTGGTTTTTACACTGTTCACCACATTGTGCAACCACCAATTCCAAAACATTTTCATCATCCCAAAAAGGAAACCCATACCAATTAGCAGTCATTTCCACTTCTCCCTACACCCAACCCCTGGCAAGCACTAATCTATTCTCTGGACATTTCATATAAACAGTTCTTTCTGTCAACAAGGGAATTGATATACTGTAACATATTCGACAATGGAATATTATGCTGCAATAAGAATTAATGCACAACTACTCACAGCTACATGGATGAACCTTTCAGTGGAATAGCAATGCAGGGCTGGGATCAATTCACTGTTAAAGATCTGGACTGGAGGTCAGTTCACCTTTCCTTGATGAGTTGGATTATTTGAGCCATGTGAGTTTTCTCAGGAAAGATTTCTGCAGTCAATTACAGAAGTGTCTTATACTACCAACAGGTGAACTGGATAGAATCTTGCCCAGATTGTCCAAAGAGAAGTGGTCATTAGAGAGAAGTTCTACTTCTTTGCTACCTCTTACTTCATGTGCTGCCCTTCATTTGTTCATTTTCTTCTCAAGTGCAAAATGCAGGATCCGAGAAAGAAATGGTGCCGTCATCAATTCTAAAATTGAACAGAATGTTTCCTCAGTTAGTAAATGGAAAAATTAACTTTAAAATGTCTTTATATAAGTTCTGAAAAATACCAAGACGTTAATTTGTGGTCTACTTTGCAATCATGATATTTTTGTTTATATCAATTAATTAGTATTAATCATGGTCATTTTAAACTTTCTAAATTTCTCTAAGAATGTTCCTAATTCTCTAATTCAGTGGAAAATATTTGTACTCATGAGATTAAAGTTCAGGGTTTTGCCCTACCACTTACAAGTTGTGTGACCCTGAGCAATTTCCTCACTTGTAAAATGGAGATATTTTACTGACTCCCAGATTGGCGGCAAGATTCCATGAGATAATATATGTAAAAGTTTTTAGTAAACTGTTGTTCAAGTTATAAAAGTGATTAAGACATTACCCTGTTTACAACCATGATAAGCATTGAAGATAGGAATATCTCTCTCTAGATGCTAGGACAGTGTCTAGAAACACTTTATCCTATCGTAGTATGCACCTGTCTCCATGAATAGGCCAATGAGCATCCTGATTGGTACATTAGTTTGATCCTTTCATTTATACTATTGGGAAAATACATAGATGCTTTATGTTAACATTTAGTTTGCATATCACAGAAAAAAACAAAAACAAAAATAACATGGTTTTAAAAAGTTAGAAGATTATTTCTCTTTTGTGGATAAGAAGTCTGAAGAGAGGCATCCCACAGCTGGTATGGTATTTTCTAAGATGTAATCAGGGACTCAGGCTTCTTTTTCCTACAGTATCCTAACCATAGGGTCTTTACCTCATGACCCATGAGGACTGAAGGAGCTCTTTATTATCCCCCAGTGTAAATAAGAGACAGCTTTCAGTAGAATCAGTTCTATTTAAGTGCTTTCTAGAAGACCCAAATGATATCGTGGTTATATTTCGTAGGTTAATCACATGACTAAAGCCTAGCTGCAAGAGAAGCCTGAGAAATACGCTCTTTATGCCAGTAGTCATGAGCCCAGGTAAAAGTTGGAGTATATTTGTAAGGAGGAAGAGGTTGCTGGAGTTGACAACAGTCTTTGCAACAGCATTATGTAAATTTATGGATATTTGTTACAAACTACTCTCCCCTTCCCTCCTAACACACAAATGTGCATGTGCACACACGTACACCCCTTACATTTATATATGCACTGCCTATTTCATTTTGTTTCCTGGTTAAATTAGTCTACTTCAGTGATCCTGTGCCCAGGAATTCTTTACTGGAGTCAACTTTAGAAGAGTGACCAATTGTGGTCATTAAGCAAAAGGATCTGTGGTCTTTTTTTAAGTCAGCCAGTTGGCCAACAGTATGACTATGTGTGTGCTTAGCACTATGCTTGATACTGCAAAAGATACAGAAGGGGTATAATACAGACCTTTCCTCCTGTATTTGGTCTTTATGAATACAGAGCTATCATATTCTCAAATGCCCAAGAAAGGAATCCAGAAATCATCCTAAATTCCTTCTCATTCTTTACCTCTCATTCCCAGCCAATTACCAACCTCCATTGATTCTCCCTCTTTTGTTTTGATCCGTCATTCCCATTGCTACTTCCCTAGTGCAGGCCTTTATTATCTCTCACCTGGACTATTTCATTAACTGCTTTACTTATATCTGTACCTCTAATCTTTCTTTCTCCAGTCCTTCCACAGTGCTACTAGAATGATCTTTCAGAAATAGTAATTTAATTGTCGCTCTCTTGCTCAAAATCCTTCACTGGTTTCCTAAAATCTATTATCCTTGTAAGAGTCTTTATGATGATGACCTTGTCCAGCCTTATCTCCTAGCAATACTGAACTATTTGTAGCTTTCCAGATTTACTATGCTTTTCACATCTTTACGCTTCTGCATGTGCTGATATGTCTGTATTGAATATCCTTCCTCCACTTGTGTACTTGGCAAATTCTTTCACATTGTTTCTCAACTTAATTGATTCTCCTTCTTTAAAATTCTTTCTCCAAGGCAGTCATAGGCACTCTTTCTCTTCACACTTTTTATACACCTCCTTTATAACAATTACCATACTGTATTGTGATTGTTATTTTGTACATCTGCTTCTTTAGTAGATGGCAAGCTCTCGAAGGACAAGGATGATGCTTAGATATGAAGTAATTATTAAACAATGAAAGGAATGTCTTCGATTGTAATTTAGTTGAGGATACCAGCAGATGAAATAAGTGGAATGCTTTAAGTTAGTGTGCAATCAAGTGCTATGTAATAGATAATAGGAGTTCAGGAAAAGAGGAGATCACTGGAGACTGGCGGAATTAGGGAAGCAACCGAAGAGAAGGTATCTCTATAGGGACCACATATCTCCATAGGGAGGCTATCTCTCCTTAGGGAGATGCAAAGTGGTTTGAGCAAGGAGAACTAAATTCTAGGCACATATTTTTATACTCAGCTATATTTGTCTAAAGAAGTATTTATAATATCAAAGCAAAATACTACATTAAAATTGGAAAAATATAGTATTGAGTAAGCAAAAATGGAAGGAAAACCCTAAAAAATACAAGAGGTATACTGACTTAGTTTCGAACTTTCTTTTCTATAAATGTCTTTAGTTCCTTTTACTTTAGCTTTTTCTCATCTCTGAGGAAATCAAAGTTTCATTGTATAAGTGCTTTATTAATACTATTTTATCACTTATAAGAATTCACATTGTATCAACCTGCAATGTTTTAAAAATGTGTAAACATACACAGTATCAATACATGCTTTTATATGTATACACACATATATATAAATATATGCTTTGTCCAGGTAACACATTCACACTTTCAAAAAATATGTAGGAAGGTGTACCTGGAGAGGAATTGTTCCCATCCCGTCCCATTTTACCCCTTTTTCCCCTTCTTCCTGTGTTCTGTTGACAATTGCTTATATTTTATTCAACCAGCTCTTTTAAGTCCATATGATATGATTATGTTTTGATTCATCAAGTTTCCAGTACTGTTGAGCTTTGTCATTTTTTTCCTTGAAATAACCTCCTTCTTTACTTTTTCTAGAATACCCTCTTTTTCTGCCTTTTATCTACCTCCTCAGGTTGTCTCCAAATTAAGGGCTCAACATAATCCGGTAATCTGATTATCAATACTTAGATTATCTTCCAGTCAACCTTTATGGTAAAGAAAATTAACTTTATTATACTTATTATCTCTTATATCGCTTATTATACTTATTACTTATATCACATATCACTTTTATTGTAGGACAAAAAAAATTATTTAAAATTGTTCCTGGATTATGATTGGCCCCAGAGACTTGAATGGACTCTCAATAGGATAAAAGAAGCCTGGATAATATCATTTGACTATTTCATTTTAAAAATTATGTCCACTCAGGGAGTATGAAAAAATATTTGAAAATAATTTTGTTGTTGCCATGATTTATTTTGCTTGCTTTGTTAAAAGAAGAACTTTGGCAATGAGGTTATAGATAAAATTATGGAAAATTTGAGGGCTTCTTTTGAGCAAGCCCAAGAACTTTCCATCACTGATTAAGAGGGAAAAGAATGAGGAAAGACTTCAGTTTCTTTATCTGTAAAATGAAGGGAGTTGAATGATATGATAAAGAGCTGCTCCTTGAGCTTTTGTAATTGAGGAGCACTGGTGAGGATAGTAATGAAGTGACTGGCTACTGGTACAACCAAGAGAGGCCAGTGGGACAGTCTGTGGGAGCACGTAAGTGAATTCAAGTCCTGTCGAAGAGGAAGAGTGTGTTCAATGGAAATTGAGAAGGACAAGGAATTTTCATTTCAGGGGACTCGATAGGTCCCCATTGTGAAAGAAAACTGACCAGGTACTCCTGGAAAGAGAGAAATGGGAGTTTTGGGTTTTGAGGTTTTTTTCGTTTTTTAACATATAGGCTATGAACTCTCAGGGAAGCTATAGATGAACCTAGGAGGTTCTTGAATGCTCTAAAATTATACACAACGTATTAAATTATATCCACTTTTCTGTGAGAAAGCATCTGTAGCTTTAATTAGATTCTTATCATGACCTAACTAAAAGACCACTCACTCTTAAAAATGAATGGTAAAGACTCCAGATGATTAAAATGGAGAAAGAGTGACACTTTAATGGTCCTTCAGTGGGTTGTGGTCATTGTGATGTTTTCAGAGTAAGCTAGGTTTCAGTCACAAAAGACACAAAAGTAAGTGGTGAGAACAGTGTGTAGAATGGAGAGGAAGCTTAATAGGGACCTTATTAACTTCCCAAGGTCACGCAACTAATAATGGCAAGCCAGGATTCAAAACCGATGGTTTTATTATTAGCCCTGTGTGACCTTGGGCAAGTTAATAAGCTCCCTAAGCCTCAATTTCCTCAGCTGTAAAATGGGGATAATAAGTACTGCAAATGGTAGTCGTGAAGATTACATGAGATAATGCAGATTGAGCACTCAGTACAGTGCTTGGCACATAGTAGGTATTAGGTAAATACCTCTCCCCTCACTAGGTTTTAAATTTTCTATATTTAAGGCCCTTATTTTTTATTTCGCTTTTGAAAAACTGGCCCTCAGTAAGTCCACCTTCTGAAAACTACTCGGTGATGCTCACACTCAAGATCATATCTTATTAAGTGGTTAGTTTAGAGGTTCTTTCCTATTCAGATTTGTAAGCTGAGTGTACAATAATCACACGTGGGACTTGTTGCCTGGCAGCACGTGTCCTTGAGTGGTAGTACATGGCTTGCATTGTAATGTCATCAGTGCAGGGGCCAGCTGGCTGGACATGTACTGCCACATGAGCTTGGGACTCCATTCCTCAACAAAACAGCAGCCAGCGTTAGGGTTAACAGAAAATGACAAACCAGGCATGGATGAGGGAGGCGCCAGTAGAGCAGCGGGATGTCCTTTGATTTGCTTCTGTTATTTGCATGTCTTTCTTGTGATGTCTGTGAAATGTTCAGAATGACAAAGTTTTTAAAAGACCTGCTGACTCCGCCTGAAAAATGTGAAAAACCTCCCGTTTAGAGACCTATTATGTCCAGCTAGCCTGCATTTTCTATATCTTTTTTCTTCATTTTTTATTAATGCAAACATTTGCATGAAGACAGAACCTTTGTTTCTTAAAGAGTTCATCTGCTCCTGCTGCTTACTGGCCCTGCTATGCAAGAACACAACAGAACCTTTGTTACACTTTCAGCAAAGCTGTTTATGAACGGTGGCTTACTGAGGACTGCTTCCTGTGCTGTGTGCTTCCATTTTGTCTAAGATGAGAAAAAGAAAATAGTTCTTGGAAGTGAAAAGAATTTGGACTTTCTTTTATTCAAGTCCTGGATGTTGAAATGACAAGTAGCCCCCAAATTTGTGAGGAACTGGTAATTGCATTGAGTGTATTTTTTTACTTTACCTTGAACATAATGAGGCTCTTAGTAATAATGGAAGGGACAAGTGCTTTCTCATTGGAATAGGGAGAAGGAACAGTAAAAAGGCAACAGAAAGAGGAGTTGAGAACAGGACAAAAGTGGCTTCCTGTAAGAACGCTAATATTGTAACAGAATGTATTTTGGTACTTAGCGTTTCCCACCTGGGAGGCACAGTCCTAAAATGGTTGAGTTGAATAAAGAATAGCATTGCTGTGTATAAATAGTAATCCAGTTTATGTATTCATTTAGTAAATATTTGAATGATGGCTATGTGAGAGACCCTGAATGGTCCTGAGTGTTAAGGGGAGGAAAAGACAAACAAGTCAATGTACCTATCTGTCTTTAAGGACTAGGACAGAAATAACTCTACATAACAGAAATAACTATCTTAAGATAGAAATGTAACAGAAATAACTCTATATCAAGGTAGAAAATACCATGGGAAATATTAAAATAGGTGTTTAGGGAGTCCAGGAAAAGGAAGATTGCCTCTGACTGGGAGAGAATTAGGGAACGCTTCATGAAGAAGGTGGCATTTAAGTTGAGCATGGCAGGAAAGGTGGGCTTGGGCATTGCAATATTCCTAAGAATGATGACCCAAAAATGATGTTGGTCTGGTAAAAATAGAGTTCGAAGTATATTTTTATAGGGTACTTTGGTGTTTTACACCATTAATTTAGATGGTATGTTCAGTGTTGAGATGAGTTTTCTACGTAAACTAAACTAGGGCCTCTATATCAAGCCTATGCTGGTCTAATCATTCACCCCATATGACTTTCGTGCCCTTTGGCCTAGGCTTTTGGGGCGTCTATAAATATCTACACTAGCATTCTTTACTTTCATAACTAAAATAGAAACTCAAAGGGATTATTGAGCATTATTGCAGCCATATCCTATAAGTAGGGTGTAGACATAATTCTGAGTGGGGATTTGAAAACTCGCACTTGAAAAAGAATCCCCACCTTTATACAGAGCCCAGGAGGGGATCAGGAATTCAAAGCCCATGAATTTCAACAGCCTTAAATTAGGACTCTTTTGTATCTTTCCGCCATTTGATTAAATGAGATCCTATTACTGTTACGTGAGTTACTGTGACAACTAATTTTTATGAAATAGTTTGAATATAAAACGTCGAGTAATTGATGTTATTGCATTAGTACTTTGTTTCAGTAATATCACTAATCCATATATTCATAGTTACATTGCATATTATCAAATATAATTGCTGATAATCTATAAATGCACGATTTTCCCCAACTGCTACAACTGTTGATGATTATATAACACAATTTTTACCCTGTAACTTCCCTCCCTGACATGACATAATGATTGGTACATGATTTATTCCATGTTTGTCAATTTATAGTTGTTGTTTTTTTTTAACCTGTGCTGCTTTGGGGAAAATAGTTTTGTGAATGTTTATGGAGTCAACTTGATAACTGTACTGCTCTACAAGTCACTATTTTTGCAAAGCTAACGTCATGACAATTATTACTTGGGTTCTTCATGTATCCCATGGATTGTAACTGTGGGAAACTTAAGTACTACCTTAGATTTCTCTGACATTCAGGCTATACAGTTTGTTATGGTCAGCTAGCTGAGTGCTTTAAGTTTGGAGCTCTGTGAAAGCCTCCTTAAAAAATACAAGACTCCAACCTACCAATTCTGTATTATGAGATTTAGGCTCGACATACTGGAGCAGTAGAATTTAAGCACTTAGCCTTAATTGACATCCCCAAAATATCAAATATCACTAGTTTTAGGAAGGAGAAGGGAAGAGGGAAGGATTAATAGTTGTCTAGAGACTGTTTGAATGTCAAAACACTCAGCTTTGCACAGCTGTTAACTTGTACAATACCCTTATTGGTTGGGAGAAGTGAACTTTAACTTTTCATTCCCTACTTTACATAAAGATCTTTAGTCACCTCTAGTGTTCTGGTTGTCACAGGTGATGTTAACACATGTGTAATGCTTTGTCCTTAGCTTGTCTCTTAGTATTTAAGTTTGACTAGCTGTATAGCAACACTTTGGTGGTTTGGATGCCTAAGTGCAATTTATTAGTTTTGTCTGTTTTATAATTAACTATTAATGTAAAAGGTCTTTCCTTAATTTTTAAACTTGTTCTTAGAAAATTCCATCTGATACATGTCATACTGTATAGCACTTTAAGAGCTGCAGTATAGTGCTGTGTAAACCAAAGGCCTGCATTCAAATCCTGTCTCTGTTGCTGACCAGCCCTTTAGGCGAATTACACATTTGAGTCTTCCTTTATTTAACTATAAAATGGAGATAAAATAAAAGTACCCATTTCATAGGATTGTCGTGAGGATTAAATAAGTGAATACCAATAAAATGCTTAGAATGCTATTAGTGGGAATTGGGATTGGTTTTTAGCTTTTTCTTTATTGTTTGACTCTTTAAAAATAATTACATGTTTCCTTAGAGATAAAATTTTTTTTTAAATTTAAAGATCATGCCAATACTTCAACTGTCTGATTTACTAATTTAAGCTGCTTTTCTATGTTAACAATGGAGAGCTGAAATTTCTAGATAATAATGTTAAATGGGATACATTGTAGGTTTTTAGATCTTTCTTGTTTTTGAGAGGTAGTGGGAGGGCACGAGCTTTGAATCAAATCTAAGTTTGAATCCCAGCCCAGCCACCGATCAGATTCCTTAACCTCTCTGAGCTTCAAAAAACATCTGTTACCTACCTCATTGGGTTATATAAGGATTATATGTGCTAGTTTTTCTCATTTCCCCATATGCTTTGGTCAAAGGAAATTGGTCTAGTGTGGTCTAAGATCAAAGTTAGTTGTATATGGGAGATAAAATATTTCTTCAGAACATACTGTATCTCTAGATCAGGACATACCAGTAAAGGTAGAGTGTGTAAATAATTAATTTTAGAGGTCTATTAACTTTTTAAACCATTGAGCTATCGATTTGTACTTCACAAGATCAAATACTATATCATATTAGTGATTTATAAATGATATTGAACTTGAAGCTTCTTAACAGTTTACATGACAGGTCATTGATTAACAGCATTACTTTTCTTATCTCAGAGGACGGTCTTGATATAATTCAACATTTATTTGTGCCAACTGGCATCTGAATCTCAGAGACGTCAAAAACCAAACTGTGTCTCAGAAGGACTCTGGCAAAGGAGAAAAAAGTCATATTTAAAGTTGAATACATGTATATACTCCGCTTTTCTCTTACACTGCTATTGCTCTTGTATATGTCAATATCACATATAGTAATTCATGTGAATATTTTTCAGTAAGACTTGTTTTTTCTAGAATAGAGACTGTATACTAAATAATAATAATAATAATAATAATAATAATAATAAGTGTTCTAACTAATGTTGTAGGTGGAAATTCTAGTCCCCTCAAGCAAAAATTTCCAAATGGGACCCCTTATCATTTAATTACAAAGTAAACAGCTAATACTTTGATGGTATTTATGCTTTGGAAGGGAATTAAAAGGAATCGTTTTGGACTTTCCCCATATAAACTAGAGCCTCCTGAGTAGCAGTTAATAAGTGAATGCTTCCCACAAGTTTAAAGGCTATAGGTAAAATGAGTATATGATTGTGTACTATTATTATCTGTGTAGGGTTTTATATAGCCCAGGAAATTTTGGAGATAATGTTTAAACATCCTTGGCTGGATGAACAGAACTTTAAATAAGTGAGTAAGGGGTTATAGTAGGCTGGTCTCGGTGTCCATGAGTGTTAAAACCCTATTGTCTTGTGAGTTTTATAGTGTCTGAGAGGGTACATAGTATCAATTATAATAATAACAATAATAAAAATAGCTAATATTTATTACACACTTACTATGTGCCAAGTACTATGCTAAGATTATTACATGAATTCTTTTTTAATCCTCAGTACAACTGTAGGTGGTAGGTACTATGCCCCAGTTTTATAGAAAAGGGCAGAGAGATTAGGTGACTTGCTTAAAGTCTCACAGTTGATATTTCCAGAGCTAGAAATCAAATCCAGGTCATCTTGATTGCAGCTTACATTTTTAGCCATTGCAATAAATTGCTACATCATTTTAACCTGTAGAATCAGTATGTAGCAATAATAATACAATCATTAATATGTTACCTCTATACACATGTAATGTTTTCTTAAGAAGTTGTTTATTATTAGACATATCATTCTTAGTATCATACCCATTTTATAGCAGGAATGTCTGTGATATGAGATTAAGTGATCAGTAAGAGATGATTCAACAGAACCAAGAAGTTTCTGATCTACAATTGCCTTCACTTGAGAAGATCATGTAAAGATCATACAGTGTTTACTAATATTTCACTTAGATTTTTTCAGTGACTCATGTTTAAGTTATAAGTGCTTATCTCAGACAGCGATGCTATTGAGCAAGACATGGATGCTTGGGCTTTAGTATGAATTTCAGAACAACAGTCTCATTGGGACCTGTTACAAAACATACTTAATCCTGGTCTTGTGGAAATTGAAGCAAAGCAGAAGAGAAAAACCAATCTGAAATGTTTTTCCTTTTCTAAGAGGGCAGCCAAGGTGCCCAGATATCTTTGCCCTCCAGGGGTGCAGGTGTGCAGTTTTTATTCTTTAATCATTCACATAAATGATTATTCCTTTGCATTTAAAAAAATAATATAAAGCGACACTCTCCGTGTTTTATTGCCAGGCAAGAGCTTTGAACTTCTGTCCTATTGAAGTTTGATAAACTACAAGGGTTTTCCAGGGTTGGGTGGTGCACATAACCACAGAGGGAACATTGGACTGATAAGAGCTGCAGGTGAAGGAAGCTGCCAGAGAGCAGCAATTAGAGCTCTTCGCGCTGGCTTGTGTGAAATTCTCCACAGGGAGGAACCTTTTTCTGCTTCTGTTGGCTCTTCTTAGCTTTTTCCCTTCTCTCACAGATGAAAAGAGCACCGGGCTTTCTGTTTCCACTTTGCGAACTAGGGATGAGTGGGGTGAATACTTTGGGTGGTTCTTTGTAAAAAACTTTGAAATTTGAGGGCAAGTTCTAACTTCATACAAATGCTGATTGGCATGCATACCTGTGCAGGTGGGGACAGAACCCTCCTCCCCCAAACTGTGGATTCGCGTAGACACAAATGGACCACATCTCTCAGGTAGTTTTACTATCAACATCCACGCTTGCCTTTGTGCTGTGTGTAAGAAAAATAAAGGTCATATTTACTTCCAAAACTGATGAGGCAGTATGGTACAGTGTTAAGAGCATGGATTCCTGGTATGAGATAAACTTTGGTTTGAATCTTGGCTTGTTTTACCAGATGTGTGATCTTGAGCAAGTTTCTTTAGATTTATAAATCTCAGTTGTAAAATGGAAGTAATCAAAATACCTACCATAGAATTATTGTGAAAACAAATAAAATAATGCATGTGAAACAGCACGGTGTCTGGCACATTGTTGTTCAGTAAGTTGCACAAGTGGTCAAAATCATTATTATATGTAATATTAAACTCTAAAAATCTAATTGGTAGATGAATATATTAAATAGGTATAATCCTTTATTTGTCTTTCTTTTCTTCACCCCCACCCCCTTTTTTTTAGTCTGTTTTCAAGAAAATTCCTCTTTTCTTTCTAGGAGGACAAAAGTACCTTGATTTTAATTGCTCTGAAAACATTTCTCCCTTGAAGGGCCTGCATATTGACTTTTAGTCCTCGAAGCTAAGGAGGAGAAATAGCAGGATTTGTTTCTAGGTATGGTAGAGCTCTTTCATTTCTACCATTAAAAAAAAAAAAATCCCATATTAGCCTTAAGTAGATCTAAGTCATAAAAGCCAATGTAGCCCAAATAAGAAATCTTTTTCTTTTTTTTTTTTTCTCTTATAAGATCAGGATAAGTGGGTGGAAGAAGGGAAAGAGAATACAGAGGTGAAAATATAGCTGGTATTAGTTTAGTTTGGCTGTTTTTCCTTCCAATTTAATACATACTTAATTATAAAACAACCAATACCAAAAATGGCAGGTATTATCTCACAGCTTCACTCAATTTGGCCATTGCTTAGAGAAATAGTTTTCCAGTTGGAAGAGCTATTGATGAAACACTGATTTTGTCTTCACACCTTTTGGGGCCTGGGAGGCTGGGGAATGTTTGCAGTGATTGATGGTTGTTAGCTTTGGGAAGCACTCAATAGAATACGTAATGGAATGTAAACATCTCATTCATCTGGACTTTAGGCTGGTGCAAATGTGGTGGAACCTTAGGTCACCATAGTCAAATGAAGACTCTTGAGCAAGGCTTGGGTAGATAAACTTATTTGCTTTATACGTTTCACTGGACCACCAGGACTTCAGGAATAGTATTTGGAAACACTCATTTTTATTAATTTTAGGTAATTTTTATTAATTAAAGGTATTTTCTCCATAATTTCTTGAGGGATAAAACTGTGAAAGAGACAAATATTCATCTTGGCAATAACTTCATGGAACTGCTTTTTGTCAAGATCTTCATCATTTTAGGGTTTTTTTTTTCTCACTCTCCAAAAGAAAGTTGTGGTTTTTTTGTTCTTTTTAAAATTGTTTTTGGATGGTAAATGGAAACACTAAATTGGACGTTTCTATGTGAAGTGTGCCAAGATACATTGTCATACCTAAAGATAAAATTCAGTCAGAAGGAACAAGCATTTGTTGAGCGCTGGCTATGGTGTATGTTGTTTATTTCAGTAACCCTTTGAGGTAGGCTTTTAAGAAAACATATTATCAAGTAAGCTGGGTACTGTGGTGTTTTACATGCATTACCTTACTTAATTCTTATAACCCTATAATGTAGGTACATATAATATTATTATTACAAACAGTAAATATATTATTATTCACATTTTATAATAAGGCAATAGGCTTGGAGAGTAATTTGCTCAGGGTCACACAGCCAGGAATTGGTAGAGCTGAAAATGGGATTCAGGTCTCTCTGAATTCCAAAACTCAAGTTCTTAACCAGTGATTATTAAATTTTAGGGTACAGAAGCACCACCATGGGTACTTTTATTTTTTTTAGGCAAGGCAACCCTTGGTTGACCTCACAAATTGCAAGGACCTTGTCAGTTTACAATCCCTTATTTTTTTATTTTTTGCACCTACAGCACCTGGTGGTCTCCCATCCAAGTACTAACCAGGCCCGACCCTGCTTAGTTTCCAAGATCAGATGGGATCGGGTTTGTTCAGGGTAGCATGGCCATAGACACCATGGGTACTTTTAAAGATTACTGGGCTCTAGTTAGAAATTTGTCATTAAGTCTGGGATGGTGCCAGATTATAAACAAGATTATTTAATAAGAAAGATATCTTAGGTGATTTAGATCAACAAATTGATTGACTATATTTTGAGAAAGAGTTAAATTCTATCTCTTTCCATACTGGATAAAGAAGAAAAGAGGTACAGATTAAATAACTATCTAAGATTAAGTTACCAAAGACAGAGCTATGATTCAAACCCAGTTCTACCTAATTCTGCTACTCACATTCTTTCTTATAAACCCATGATTAATTCACACATTTACCAGTCACAACAAATGCAGAAAACAATGATTTCTGATAATCAAGCTACACAGATTTCATGGCCTTATTATTTTTCAAGGTTAATAACTTATAACACTAATACTGAAATTTTCATGGTCCTTAAACTTTTCAGTGACTTTTTTTTAATTAAAGAGTTTTTTTATTTGCAGCCAGATCATTTATGCTTTACACATGGAATCACTCTTTTCTGGGATAAGTTTCTGAGACCTGCAGAAGCGGAAGAGGGTGGAAGAAAAGAACTTCAGGCATAGTTGCTTAACGGTGCTCATCTTCAGCTCACCCTCATCACTGAAATGAAGAGTGAAGGGTTGATGTTAATACTGACAGCCAATCAGATGGCAGTAGGTCACATTCTACATCATCTTCCATTGTGCCCTTTGGAAATAAAACTCCGTTAGGGCCAGCAAGTTTAGTTAGCCTGTCCTAGTCCACTTCCGAGGGCAGAGCCAACACCTTGATTGACTTTTATTTTATTTTTTTGTCTGTCTCTCACTTTTTTTTTTTTTTTTTCTCTCTCTCTCTTTTTTTGCAGCTCAGCGACATGTCCTCACGTACATGGAGGATGCAGTGTGCCAGCTGCTAGAGAATAAGGAAGATATTAGCCAATATGGCATTGCGAGGTTCTTCACTGAATAGTAAGTATGTAAATGTTTTGCCAATAGGGTGAACCCAGAGGAGGCAGTTGAGAGCAGGCAAGGTACATGAAGAATAGAGCAGGACAATGCTGACTGTGTAGTGGCAGTGAATGCTTAGTTTTGGTAGTTTGGTCCAGGGCTGCCTAAGCATGTTTTGGAACATGCCATTGGAGCAGCTAGTTTTGTCTAGTAATAAGTCTCATGAGTGGTCATGATTACAGAAATTCAACAACCGCTTGTTCGATCTATGAGATCTGTTTCTGTAGGTCCCTCTTATAATTTTTAACTTTCTATATTATTCAAAATAGTCACTCTGATTTCCTTTGATGAGTATACCTTTAGCCTGTGTTTTTCATGGCCGGTTCTTTTTCATTTAAATGTTTAGGATGATGTTTCTCTGCAGTTTTCATTCTGTAGCATCCAGTATCAACCACTTGTGATTTAAGAGTATTTCTAGAGGCAGGACATCTTCATAGGTTATATCTTTCAAGGGTTATACTTCTTCGTAAAGCGTGCTTGGGGTGTGTCAAAGTCAAAATGCTTACTACTTTTTTAACATCATGGAACTGTTTTTAGGCTGAATCAGATAATCACTTTAAAACACGTTGGCCTTCATGAAAGGATTTGCTAAAGAAATACAAAGCATTATTTTTATTACCGACATGCCATTACATATTTATATAATCATTTGGATTCTCTTTCCTTTTGTTCTAGTTTATTAGGAGCATTCTAAGAATGGATGAGTAACCTCTTACAGGCTTTTGTTTAAGGTAAATCATGAACTCAAGTCCATCCTCCTTGAAAACAGATTTTGTTTCTTTCCGTTCTCCAGAGGTTCCTTGGAGATCAGACAGCTGTTCTAATGGCCTAAACTTGGGTCGCTCTTAATGGAATTCTCTATTCCCCTTAACTCTTCTGCTGAGCTATAGGGCTTGCAAATAAAATATAGATTTTTATGGATTGGAATTTCAAGTTTCTGGGAAAAATAGAGAAGGAGAGCTTGTTCCTTCTTCCAGTGTTCTATTAGAACACTGATGAAGTAGAGAAAGGAATCCTACTTGTTCTCATGGTGTGGGCTGAAGCAAATAAGGTGGGCAGAGAATAAAGACAGATTGAATAGCCTTGCTTGCTTTTACAGAACTGACAAGCTTAGGGGTTAAGTTTCTAGGCCATTTAATCTGTACCAACACTCTTGAGTCTTCTTGCCAAGTGAAATATGATTCTTCAGGGACAATGTTTCTTCCTGGCTCTTTTCGTTTTACTTCCTACCTCCCTACACCCATCTCCTTTATAAGTCTTTTCCCTATTCCATTGGCTCCTTGAAGGTAGGATTCATTTCTTCTTCATCTTTGTATTCCCGGTGCCTGGCACAATGCTTAGTAAATAATAGATGTTAGGTAAATGTTTGTTGAATCTACAGCTATATCTATATTTTAAATTATTGCAGTACTATACTGTTATGCTCAACCTTGTTGATAATAAAGAATATCTTTTGTTCTCTTTTTAGTTGACCTTTTTTGATAAAGCTTTATATTCTGCCATTTAAGAAGCTACCTGCCATGTATGTAGCACTCAAAAACGAACCCCACTGGTCTGTGTAACTGATACTGAACTCTAGAGAGTCAGTGGTAAGGCTCATAACTGTTTCAGAATGCCTTTGACTATAGCTTTTATCTACCTGATGAAAAAAACTTAAAATTTTCCACAGCCTTGATAGAAATCTAGTTGCCAAGTGATCTGTTTCTTGTTCTCAGGAAACTAAAAAGTATGCAATATATGTGAATGGCACATAACTAACCCTTCTATAACTCTAAGATACCATGTTGGCCTGAGGCAAGTTATTTTGAGAAGTGAACTAGCATCGAAGCTCTAAAACCCTTAAAAAAAAAAAAAGGACTTGAAAGATGTGGATGTATGATAGAATGGGAAGCAGTATTTTGTAGATAAGACCTGAATAGCAGGAGCCACTGATTTTACTTTGACTGTGAATTTTATTTCTCTAGTGAAAACCCTTCTTTCTCAGGCCTCCATTTTATATTGATTGATAGAAACGATGAAGTAAAAAGCACTGCCCCAAGAAGAAGAGATTCTTACTCTTATAAGTCCTCCCTCTGTAATCTTGAGCAAATTTCTGGGCTTCAATTACCTTACTATGAAATGGGTATAATAAAGTCTTACATGATGATGATAACAATGTAATTATATTTTATAATAAACTTTTAAAATTAAACTCATACTATCTCAGCCACTATAGTTCTTTGACTTAGGTACCATAATTATCTCTATTTTGTAGACGAGGAAACAGAGATTCAGGAAGGTTAGAATAGCTTCTTTAAATTCTTGGGCTAATAGATGGCAGAGTTAGGAATCAGGCCTTGTCTGCAGTATTACAAAAGCGGTGCTCTCTACTGTCTCCAAGTCACTATACTGCCTAATGTTGCTTCAGGCCTAACCAGGTAATACTTTGAGGTCTCTTCTAGCTATACTTTCTACATTCTTTGAATTTTCTCTTATGAACTGAACTTCACAAAATTTATTAAATAGCCTTAAATGGTGATTTCAATTCATTGCCATTTAAATCTTTAGTATTGGCCTTTGGGGGGATACAGTTGGAGCTGGTTCTAAACAATAGGAAGCATTTTTTTTTTTTTTAAATGTGTTAACTGTGCACTTCCATCTCTGTTTCAATTTTACAACTTGCGATTTTCACACATGTAAGGATGGATTTACTTTTAAATGATGATAAAAGTACTCTTTGAAATTGTTTTTGGAAGACTTTTCTGCTGATTTTCTCCTCTGGGTCTGCTTGCCTTCTCACCTGTGCTGTCACTCCTTGGTTGTTGGTGTTTTCTAACAAATCCAGGATTGTTCCAGCAAATGTGGATAAGCTGTAAAATATGAGTAGCTGAGCTGTACTGTGCAAAACTGTGAGCTCTTTAGATCATATTCCTCTGGACACTGTCGAAAGAAGGATTCTAAATCCCCGAGGATTTTCTTTTATGTCGTATGCAACCTCTGCCTCTGAATGTTGTCTTTCAACCAGTGGAAGGTAAAAGGAATTAATATGTCGAGGTGCCACTCTAAGAATAGACCAAGTGTCAGCACTGGGTCAGGACCTCTGAAGAAGTCTGTCCAAGAAAATGAGGCTACAGTAGCTGTAACTGAGAAACCACAGCAGAGTGTGACCAGGTTTTGTGGTAAAGATAAAATGAGAAATATAGCTTTTTTAAGACATTGGAAAATAATAAGAAGAGAAAAACAGACTGAAATCTGAGAATTCCTATCAGAATTGGGAACCATTCTTTATAGGCTAAATTGATGGTTACAACACTGTGGCATCAGAGAGCTTGACCCTCACATACTAATATAGAAAAGAATCATACTCTGTGGTCTTGGTTGGTGGGCCCAGGAAGGCTCTTTCTTATGATCAAGTGTCTTCTTTTTGTTGCTGTTTTTGTTTTTTTAAATGATAATTTTAGCTTCCTAGGGAAGTTTTCTTGATGACTGTTTTGGTTACAAGTACACAAATTACCTTCATTCTGGAAGTTAATTTTAAGGATATGTGAGAATATAAGACGATGTTTATTCAGGAATTATTTTTGAGCCCCTACTATTTGCCTCTGTGTACTAGGCAATGGGAATATAGTGATGAACAAAGCGAACAAAGAAATTACCCTGATAGACCTAAAGATTTAGTGAGGGAGATGGTCAATAAGCAAGTAAACTGATGATGACATAGCTAATAGTTAATAAATACTTGCTATGTGCTAAGCACTGTTCTAATCATATGACATGTATTATCTCATTTAAGTTCACAGTACTCTGAGGTGGGGTAGTAGTATTATCTTTATTTTACACATTAGGAAATTAAGGTACACAAAAGTCATTCCCAAGGTTACACAGCTCATAACTATAATGAGATAAATAACAAGGAAATAACTAAGGTAATATGATATCTAGGATGGCCAGGAAGGCCTCCTGGAAGAGATGGCATTTGAGGGCTTATCTGATGGAATGATTGACTCATCCGGTCAGAGATCAACTGAGTTATCTCAGCTTAGGTACTCACCTTCTCTTTTTCCACCTTTATTACCTGTGCTTTCTGTGTCCAAAAATTTGATTTTACTTGCTGCTACACAGGATGGATGCACTTAATAAGTGGTGGTCACAGAAAGCCACCTTACAGTTAATTGGTTTCTCTCATATGCGGCTTATATACAAGTGAAAGTAATAAAATAGAGAAATTATTTGTTTCTAATATATAATATAAATATGGAGTAGAAGTCTTTCAGTTTTTAGAAAAGTCCATTCTAATACATATTAATCATTGGAATTCGGTTGGGAAGTTGTATCCCTTTTCTTATATATTCTTGTAAAAGGTACCAGCATCAAACTTCTTTTTCACGTTTTGATTAGAATAAATCCATGAAATGTGAACTCTTGGAGAAAAAAGGAGTGTCTAATAGTGCACATTCTTAAATAACTTAAAATGTAACTCTAATGGAAACAGTCCATAATTATAAAATATGTATTATTTCTTCTTTTTTTGAACAGGTGCTCTAAGCACTATGAAAACATGACCCACTTCTCTCTCAAGTAATCTACAACAATCAGGGCGTAAACTTTCATTTCTAAATTTGGCAGATTTTTTTTTAGGATAATCTACCATCTAGCATTTAAGTAATGTTTTGGGTTCTTCTTGTGCCCATAGTAACTAAAGAGTGGAGATTTGGAGCAACAAGAAACACATCAGAATAAATCAGGACTTCCCTGATTTCCAGGCTCATAGCTTTGAGTGAGGGATGGACTTAAGACTTTTCTGGGCCATTTCTGCTTCATGTTTTTCCTACTTATTGTTGTCAAATTGAGCCAAAATGTGGTATGCTGAAGTAATGGTGACTAATCCTATTATAGGCTTCTTCAAAAGGGGTTCTGCTTCTCCCTGTCCCCCCACCCCAGCTTTTTTCCATAGTTCAGTTCTTAGCTGGAGTTGACACTTTGTAACAGAAAATTACCCATTTCTCATTGTCAGCATCTGGATTCTCATAGACTCAGATAATTGCCAGGAATAGATTTAGCCTTGAGCTAAAGCAATCCTATCCCCACTGTTAGTGGCCCAGGCACTTCTATTAAGCCATCATTTGTGAAACCTATAAAGCATTTTGGTTCTTTTCTATATTACCAGTGGTATACGACAGCAAAAGGACTCCAGGGAGACCTAGTGGTAAGTTTAGTCACCCAGATCTATTTTGAAACTTAAAAATCCAGGTTCATTGAGGATATAAGAAGCTGCTTATTTGCTGAGAATCCATCTCTCTTCTTCAGGTCCCTTCATGTTTTGATTACAGGAAACCATCCAGCAGCACTTGACCTGGTAACTGAGGAAGCCATTTCACAGCCCACTGGTCCCCTGACTCATTTAGAAGTCAGAGTCAAAGGTTACAGAAGTAGTAATTGGGCCCAGATTCTCCCTGTCAGGAAAGACCTAACTTCCCTACCCCCTTCTTTCTACAGTGAAGAGAAATTTAGCTGTTGTGAAACTGTTCAATAAGGAAATGTAGGAACTCCATCCTTGGCCGAAGTATTCTCAAGACCCAGTGATATCTCTGTGTTCATGGGCGCTGCTTTTACAGCTAGCTAATATAAAATGTAGGTCTAATTCTCCATGCTAAAATATTTTCCCTTGGAGAAATTACTTGATTTATTTTAATCTATAAATAATACAAAGAATCTTTACTTGGTCCAATCCAAGTCCTGCTATTCCTTCTCATACCACCACTCTGACAATTCCCTGAGTACTCCTCTGGCAATCAGGTAGACACTCACAAACCCAAATTAACATAATAGTGCTGCTAATAGTGTGAAAAGCTCATCAGAAGTTAAGAAACTTCATCAGCAGTAGAACAATGTAAATTCATCAGTGCTTTTAATGTCTTCCATGATTTGCTCAGAATGCTAGATCTGTGGCGCTGGCGGCACAGGCCTGGCACACGAGCAGGAAAGAATGACACAATCTGGCACCTTTAACCAGAAGGTTTTAATGAACTGGGCTGGGGGTGGAGGGGATAGAGGGGAAGAAGGAGGGACAGTTAGGATTTTGGCAGCCACACAAAGGTTCTTCTTCCCTGAGAAAGTGAAATGAAAGTCAAATGAAGCTTCTCTCTGTTATTATGATTTGCTAAGATGTTTGTCTGTCTCTCAGCTTCCAGCCCCATGGCAGGTGCATCTTTACAGTCAATGACTTCCCCACAAAACAAATTGTTTCTCAGGATCCCTCAAGAGGGTCATGTTCAACTAATTTCCTGTCTGAGGCCATAACTATGATTCCTTTCTTCAGCTATCAGATGCAGTTCTGACCAGCACAGTGGAAACTATCTTATCAGAAAATGTCATGAGCATGTAAATTTATTTTAGGACATGTCGATTCAGGATTGCTGAGTTCTAGGGCTGTAACAGAGGGTGATACTGTTTCCAGGGCGGCCATGCAAGCAGTCTTGAATTCATCCCTCTGGCATTAAATAACATTAACAACAAATGTCTTTGCTAATGTTCTTATGTTATATTTTCCAAGTCAAGATCATTGCAAGGAATGATAATACCTATCTCATAGGGCTGCACAAATCAAGTGAAATGACGTGCAAAATGTCTCACTAGATATAATTCATTTTCATTATGCTTTATTTCCTTTTAGCTCCAACTTTCTGGGATTTTTGCTTCTTACCTACTTCATGGATCTCTTAGAAAGTAATTGTTTTCCTCTCTTTTCTCTTTAAGTGATATCATATTGAAGATCTTAAGGACTGTTTAGTCTCGTTTTCTATAATATCTTTTGCCTACCTTGCATTTTTAATACTTTTTTTTAGATTAAAAGCATTTGATGATTTCCTGCATGACTATTAGCCATTTAGTGTTAACCA
Source organism: Rousettus aegyptiacus (assembly GCF_014176215.1). NCBI lineage: Eukaryota > Metazoa > Chordata > Mammalia > Chiroptera > Pteropodidae > Rousettus > Rousettus aegyptiacus. The sequence continues at coordinate 108,685,653 of NW_023416308.1, forward strand.
CTTTACTCATTATTCACTGCATTCAGAAAGTAGCCTAAGAAAGCTTTTCTTTCTTTTTTTCCCCCCACCTATAAGCCATTTCCTCACTTCCTGTCTGTACCCTCTTTCTTCTGGCTGCCAACATTAAAAAAAAATTCAAGGTGTAATGAGAGACCTGAGCTGGTTAAGTCTAGTTAACTTGTATTGTTCATACTCTTAGCTCTACTGGTACAGTGATGTGCTCAGGGTAATGAAAAGCAGACATTCTCTGCTGAGGTCATTGCTTCTCACACTGGCAGCCTGCTCCAGGAAGCTGTTTATCTGTGCTTGCCGAGCCAAGCTCCAGCCTCCAAATAGTTGGAATGTATTGAGAAACCACAGAGCCCAAAGAGAGAATGTTACACAGGCAGTTCCACGCAAAGAGAGTATATTTACACCACACAAGCTGTAGTTTACATGTGTGGGGATAATTGTTCATCTGCACACTCTCATACTTCACCTTCTATGCAATATATATGCCCTCTCAAGGGGTTTTAACCAAGAGAACTATATGGCTATGTCCAAATCATAGAAAATTTTGTGGAAAAACCACCTTTTTAATGTAGCATTTTTCTGAGCCAAATTTAATGTTTAGAATCTTAAACCATACAGGCCTGATCTCTAAAGCATCCCCAAACCCTGTTTCTTACATGGTTTTTCTGACTAAATATTTTTCTTCATCCCTTTACCACAATATCAAGTATCGTTACAGAGCTTCAGATGTGGCCTATATCAGTATAAATATAAGATACAGTCACTTGCTTATAAGGGGATATAATCTGATTTAGGAGATAATGCTTATTGATTGACAAACAATTTGAGAACAATTTAAGACCTTATCTAATGGCATTAACTTGTGCTCTGAGAGTAAGGAGAAATATGGGTACTAAAGTAGTTAAATAAGGCATCATAGAATGGTTTGTCTTGACCTGTGTATGTGGGTCAACTTGACCAGGCAAATATGTGCCCAGATAGCTGGTAAAACATTTCCGGGTGTGTCTGTGAGGGTGTTTTCAGAAGAGATTGTCATTTGAATTGGCGGATTAAATAAAGAAGATTGCCCTCACCAGTGTGGATAGGATCCTCAGCCCATTGAGGGCCTGACTAGAGCGAGAAGGTGGAGGAAGGGTGAATTTGTTCTTTATGCTTGACCTGGGACATTCATTTTCTCCTGCCCTGAAACATCGTCACTCCTGGTTCTTGGGCCTTGAATCTTAGACTAGAATTTAGGCCATTAACCACCCGTACCCCCATTCTTGGGCTTTTGGACTAGGACTGGGACTTAAACCATTGGCTCCCTTGGCTCTTAGGCCTTCAGACTTAGATTGAATTACACCATGACTTTCTTGGTTCTCCAGATTGAAGATTGTGAGATTTCTTGGTCTCTATAATCACATGAGCCAATTCCATGGTCATATAAGTTAAATCAGGTGTGTGTGTGTGTGTGTGTGTGTGTGTGTGTGTGTGTATTGTGTTTTTCTGGAGAACGCTGACTAATGCAACCTGGAAGGGTGAGTAGGATAATCAAAAAAGAAAAGTATTTTTATGTGACATGAAAACACTAGCATAATGGTTAAGAACACAGACTTTGGAGTGAGATCTGTGTTTGAGGACCTGATACTTATTAATATATTATCCAGGGCAAGTCGCTTAGCCTCATCTATAAAATAGGGAGAGTTTTATATAAAATATAAATATATTTTTTATATACATAAAATATAAAATTCTATGTTCCATGATTATTAGAAGGATTAAATGAGATAGTGAATGTCAAGTACTTAGCATTCTACCTAAGATATACTCAGTGTTGAATAAATGATAGCTACTGCTACGGTTGTTTATTCGCTCAACAAATATTTACTGAGTTGCCTATGTGTCAGTGTTCTAGACAACAGAGGATACAGCAGTAAACAAAACAGACTAGATATCCTATCCTTCTTTGAGCTTCCATTCTGAAACTATATTTCATCTTTTTTCCTCTCCTAATAATTTTAGACTTACAGAAAAGTTGCAAAAATAATATACAGTTTACATATCCCTTTCACCCAGTTTCACTAATGTTATCATCTATAAGCCTAATAGAAATATGAAAATCAGAAACTTGTTAGATGAAAACTATTAACTGTAAACCTTATTTGAATATCCACCTTTAATTTTGAAGGTCAGTTTTTTCTTATATAAATTCTAGATTGGCCGTTATTTTCTTGTAGCACTTTGAATATACCATGCCATTATCTTCTAGTTTTCACTGTTTCTGTTGAGAAGTCAGCCATCAGTCTTATTCTTACGTCTTTGAAAATAACTGTCCTTTATCTCTGGCTATTTTTGGATATTTCTTCTTGGTCTTTGGTTTTTGGTAGTTTTACTATGATGCCTACTTTGCTATTCTTTATATTTAAACTGTTTGGAGTACTTAGTGCTTCTTGAACATGAAAATTGATGCCTTTTATCAATTTTGGAAAGTTTTCAAATTTTAGCTTATCAGTTTTACTTCTGTTCTACTATTTTTACTCTTGGGATTCCACTTACATAAACATTAGAACTTTTTATGATATCCCGTCTGTCTCTTAACACTTTTTTTGCATTTTTCATCATTTTGTCTTTTATGCTTCATTCTGGATTTTTTTTTTAACTTTTTAAAAATTAAGTTTATTGAGAATTTCTGGAAATTTTGAACCTATTTTCCAGTTCAGTAATTCTCTTTTCATTTATGTCTAATTTGCTATTAAACCCATCTACTAAATTCCTAATTCCAATATTGTTTTGTTTTTGTTTTGTACCTTACTATGGCACTTTTAATCAGTCTGTTGTAAATACAGAAGAAGGAAAAAAAGAAATTGCACTCTGAGGAAACTATCAGAAAGTTTGAAGAAAGCTTAGAATCTCTTTACTGGTCTTTCTCATTATTTCTCGTAGTCTTGTCCCCCACAGTGCTTCATTCTTTCTTCTTTATTATTCCCAGCAGCAGAGAAGATTTTAATTAGCTTTACTTTCAATATAGGTTATTCACATACTATATTGTGAAAACCTTATGCAGTTTAAGTATGCTTTGTTTGTTTTTTAGAGACTTTACTTTTTTTAAAAGTAGTTTTAGGTTCACAGCAAAATTAAGAGGAAGGTAAAGATTTCCCATATTGCCCCTGACCCCCCAAACATGCACAGCCTCCTTCATTACCAATATCCCCTATCAGAGTGGTGCATTTGTGACAACTGATGAACCTTCACTGACACATCTTTATCACCTAAAGTCCATAGTTTACCTTAGGGTTCACTCTTGATGAACATTCTGTGGGTTTGGACAAATGTATAATGACATATACTCATCATTATAGTATTGTACAGAGTACTTTCACTGATCTAAAAATCCTCTGTGCTCTGCCTGTTTATCCTCCCCGCAACCCCAGGCAACCACTGATGTTTTACTGTCTTCATAGTTTTGCGTTTTCCAGGATGTCGTATAGTTGGAATCATACAATATGTATAGCCTTTTTTAATTATTATATTTTCAGTTCAAGAATTACCATTCAGTTCTTTTTTTACGGTTTCTTCCTTAGCTCTTATCTTTCATTTGCTTGAACATAGTAAAGTATAATTATTAAAAATCCATGATTAATTGTCTGAATTCACTGTGGGTCAGTGTCTATTATCTATTCTATCTCTTGGTTTTTTACTCCATTGTCTTATAGAATACTTCCCCGCCTTTAGTTGTGTGTTTACAGTGTATATGAAAAATTATAAAGATAATGCAAGGCTTAGAGTAATGTTATCTTTCTTTAGAGAGGATTTGCATTTGCTTCTGGCAGATGGCTGTGCAGTAGTGATCCTGGATTACCTCAATTCAATTAGTTGTTGAAATCATTTGAAGCTAGGCTTAAGTATCAGGGAGAGCTGATATGTTTTTAGATGTAGCTTTAGAGAATGCCAACCAGAACCTTCAAGATTTAACAGAGTCCCTGACTTTAGCCTGGGTGGGTCCTGAACTCCAGTTTTTTCACCACCAAGTCTCAGAAATCATTTGAAAATTCAGAAATTTAACTTTAATTCAAAACTATTACTTGCTCAGTTTATCAGCAGCTGCCTCTTTCATGACTGGCAGTGACCCTTGGAACTACTAGTGGGCGTAATAATACCTTATTTTTGAAGTGGCGATGAATGTAAATGATATTATGAGATATCTGGAATCACTTTAATGTGATATGAAAATATCAGAGGTTACTATTACTGAAAAATAGTCACAGGTACTGCTAATTCTATGTTTACATTCATAATTGAAGGACACACTAAATTCCAGTTAGAAGTTAGTAAAACTAAAGATTTAATTTTTACATCCACAAGTTTGTAGATCCCTAGAATTTAACACATGGACCCTTGTATTTAGAGATCTTGCCCATGGAGAAAAGAGGCCCCACATGCTGGGCTCACCTCTGTGGGTTTTTCCTCCTCTTATAACTTGGCCTTGTCATTCTTCATTTGCCTTGGTAGCTCGCTGATAACTTCACACAGATGCTTTTAATAATTCATTTAGTTTTTCTCAGCCAAGAGAGTGGGTCTAGGTTACCCAGGCTATTTTTATTGTAAGAGGAAGTATTTTGGAACTTTCATTCTAGTGGATTATATCAGCAGAAGTAGAAAATATACACTGCAAGAGGTCATAAAGGAGTCTAACTTGACTCGTAGAAGACTAGTGCATGTTGAAAAGGAACAAACAGGAAATATATAATTACGATACGGCCAGTTTGTGGAAGGCTCAATTACGTTGAGATAATAAGGGCAAAAACAGTACCCAATAAAGGCAAAGAAAAAAATTCACTACCTGGTCTTCTTTTAATTTTTTAAAACTTAATAACTATTTGTTAAACACCTACTATATGCCAATCACTATGCCAGACATGATCCTCAAGGAGTTCAGTCTCATTCTCATGAGAGACAGAAATAATGGCAGTTTACATACCAGAAAACACATAGTGGAGGGTATAAGATGAATAAGCTAACTGAACTTGAGAAACTTATGTACTCAGGGAGGAAATCAGATGTATGCATAACAACATAATTATTAAGATGCTCTTAAATATGTGTCAAGTAGAACTTCAGGCAACATGTTTTGGGGTAAGTAAAGAGATTTATTCTGACCTACAAATTTTGAGGAAACCTTCATAAATAGAGGTAGTACTTCAAGTGGTCCTTAGAAGATGATAATAGAGAATGGAAATTGAGCAGAGAAGGCATCTCTAGCCAAGTGAACAGCTTGGGCAAGGGCACGGAAACTTGGTGTATTTAAAGAATGACAGAATCTGCGATCAGTGCATTAGTTTATTTGAGCTGCTAAAACAAACTCTTAAAGATTAGGCAGCTTATAAACAACAGAAATTTTTCATGATTCTGTGTGTGTTGAGACCTGCTTCCTGGTTCATAGATGAGTATCTTTTCACTGTATACGCACATGGTAAAAGAGGCAAGGGCTCTCCCCCGGGCCTTCTTTAGAAAAGCACCGATCCCATTCACGAGGGCTCCACACCCATGACCTAATCACCCCCCAAAGACCCCACCTCCAGCTACTCTTACATTGGGGATTAGGTCTCAACATGTGAATTTTGAGGAAGACACAAATATTCAGTCTAAAATAGCGAGGTAATAGAGCTCAGGAAGATATGTAAGTAAGGTCTCAGAAAGATAGTTTGGTCATACAAGTTTTCTACCCTGTGTTATTGGTAGGATGTTGGTGCCATTGACTGAAATCATTCAATTTAGGAAACATTTCTTACATATTCCTTATAGGCCTGCGTTAATGACAGGTGCTGGGGAAACAGCAATTAATAAGGCATGGTCCCTACCTTGAGATACTCATAGTCAAATTAGCCAGTAATTAAATTACTTGTGATTTGAGTTAAATAGAGGTTTTGCTTTTGTGTTTTGTGGGTTTTTGTTTTTTTTTTTTTTAAACTGGAGGTTTAAAGTGCTAAGAATAAGAATGTCCCCAGGAGTCAGGGAAGGTGGCCACTTTTTGATTTTTTTTAATATCAGGCATTATGTATTGACTTCACACTAAGAGGTAAATCTAATTCTCTTTAATACATTTTACCACATATATTACTCTTCCTTAGCCCCCAACTTCCTAATATATTTAAATCGAGATTTTGGTTATATCAATATTCAGTGTTTATATATTTAGAACTATATAAACACTGTTGACACTGAACTACGTTGCACCCCGGCTCTGCCTTTTTTATTTTCCTTTTTGGCTAATTTCCTATAAACTTACCACCAATTTATTTTCAAACTCTACCCAATTGAATAAATTTCCCTTTTAGTACTGTGCTATTTATTTTCCATTTGTCCCTGCAGATCTACTCTCTACATTTCTCTACTCTGGAGGGCTGATCTGTATGGACTCTAATCCATAGATTCTCTTGCCCTGTGGCTTCCATTTGGGTACAAGCCAGTTTGGAGGTATTGGTAGGAGACCGAAGGGCAAGAGGAAAGAGTTAGACTGTGGTATTTATTCTCTTGTTTCTCTCCCTTCCAGTTTGCTGTGAGTGGGGTTGGTTCTGTTCCTCTGCTGCAGGTGACAGCCATGTTGAATGGTCCCTACTCTTTGTAGATTAAAGAAACCACTTCCTCCACTTGTCTCTTCAGGCCTAGGGTAAAAACAGATGCTGACTCTTGCTAGCCCTAAGGAAATCCATTTTCCCTTAACTTTGTTCATCCCTCTGGAAGTATTCTCTTTTTAAAACTTTTCCCAACTGCCCTTTTAAAATGAATTATCTGTTAATTGCCAGAACTCTGACTGAAGCAAGTACATTCATTATTGTATGTATTCATTCTCTCTCAGTTTTGTCTTCTTAAAGAAGTCTCTCCTAGAATCTTCTCATCTGCTTTATATTATTTTATCTCTGTGCCTGCTATATAGCAGTTATCTAGTGATCTGATCTCGAGACTTTCACCGTTAACCTTGGGATTCCCCGACTTCTTTCTTCCTTGTTTTTGGTGTAGTGGTTTTAAAACAGATACTGTATTCTTCGACTTATTCCCACCTTTGGAAGGGTCTATATCCCCTTCCATTAAGTGTAAATATGATAGAAATAAAACTATGTGACTTTCAAGGCCCGGTCACAAAAGGCCACTTTGGTCTCTGGGAACTCACTTTTCAGACATTCCCTTAGGATAGCCTACCCCCTCTTATTAACCAGATGCCATGCTGCAAGAAGCTCAGCCACAAGCCTGATTTCAGCTGCCTGACATGTGAGTGAAGAAGCTCCAGATGATTCCATCCTCAACCATTTGAGTCAACCCCAGCCATTCGAGTCTTCTAGTTCAGGTTCTACATGTCAAAGAGACAAGCCATCTTGGCTTCACTCTGTATAATTCCTGACCTACTGAATCCATGAACATAAGAAAATTGTTATTTTTTTACACCACTAAGTTTGGTATAGTTTGTTATGCATAATTAGATGACTGGAACAAAATTTGTTACTGGGAGTAAGGTGCTACAGTAACAAAACTTAAAACAAGTGTCATTGTTTTAAGACCAGGCAGCAGGCAGAAACCAGAAGGACCTTGAAGAGACCATTAGTGAAAGTCTGAAGGGCCTCAAGGAGACTATCAATGAAGGCCTAAAAGAGAATGAGGAAAATGTTATGGGAAACTGGAGGTAACAGGATCCTTACTATGTAATGACAGAAAGTTTGGCAATACTGTCACATTTAGTAATGTGAAAAATAGGGACTATACCTAGTGAACATGATGATCTAGCTGTGGAGATTTCTAGACTGCCTGTCTTTTTCTAGCTGCCTACAGTAAAATGTGAGAGAGGTGAAGTAGAAATGAACTATTTTGTTTTCAAGTAGAATTTAGAGGAAATATAGATAACTCAGGACAGTTTTCTCAAACAGCAAAAAGTACTCGAAGTAAGAAAGCATCTCAGGACAAAGATCAAATCCAGAGTGCCATCAGAGAAATGTGGTCGTAGGGTAAAGATGGGCCCTTTGTTAAGACCTCAGAAAGAGTTCAAGGTGGAGCCTCATAGATTTTTTCAGGTAGATAAAAGGCCTAAGAATCTTAAGGGTGTGGTCCAACAGCAGCCTCAGAGGGAGCTCAAATAGGGAAGGGCTTGTCTCAGAGAGATTTGTGGGTGTAGCTTTTTTGTCTAATGAAGTAAACACCAGTAAAGTTAACAGAAAAACCATCTCTTTTCAAGAGAATCATACTGGCGGAAGCACCACCAGTTTGGATTAAAGAAGATAGAGATAATACAAAATAAAAGTGGCCTTTGGACCACCCCCCAGACTTCTATGAGCAGGAAGCAAGCTGAGAAGGCTACTTAGCTGCAAACTGAGGCTATGCTTTGTGGAAATAAAAGTGTGATTCAGAAGATGGAACCAAAAACTCAGAAACAGAGGCAAAAACCATGGAAAATTATAACCAGGGAGAGGTACTGGGCCCAAATCAAGGAAATAAGTCATGTACATGGATGGATTTCAGAATTGCAATGGACCAATGATTGCTATATTGCTGCATGTTCTTGCTCTTTTTGAATGGAAGTCTTTTGTGGTTATCCTACCCTGTATCACCATTGTATATACGGGGTGTGTGGGAGCATATCACTCGTCTCTTTAGTTTACAGGTATTCAAAAAGAAGAACCATATTTGAGGAGCTGTACCCAAGAAATTGCATTTGAACTTCATCTGTACCTGGACTTGATTTATACGACAAGATCCTGGAGTTCAAGTCGATGCTAAAATGGAACTAGACTTTGGGGGTCTAGAGGAGCAGGGTATATTTTATTTTGCATTTGGGAGGAATGTAAATTGTGGTAGCAGGAGGCCAACTGTGGCAGATTATATTTTCCAAAGATAGCTGTACCAATATCTCCTATCCTTATGTTCTTCTATAAAGCGATCTTGCCATGCCCCCAATAAAAGTTGGAGTCTGATTTTTTACAGTGAAGTGCCTTGTGCATTATGTTAATTTATTGTGCTAGGCTTTTAAGAATGCTTTCAATCTGGGGACTCATGTCTTTCAGTTCTGAGGAATTTTCTTTAATTTTTTTCCCCCTCCCTCCATTTTCACTATTTTTTCAGACATCTTGTCCACTTACATATACACCCATAGATATGTAGTTTTATATAAATGGTATACTGCACATGCTCTTCTGTTTAATGAATTCTATTTTTCAGATTACATAGGCTGTATATCTTTTAAGATTTATCGAATATGACATTGAATGTTTATCAATTAATGTGGCATTTAAACATATCCAATTATTATACTTATATACATGTATAACATTTTTAGGCTGATTCTCACATCTATACACCAACTTAAACCTTTTTAGACTATATGTCCCAATTTGAACTTCTGAAAATATGGTCACCATGTGCTAAGGCATCAACTGAGGAATGAGCATGGCGTTTGGTGCTCTCCATTGCTCTTCATTTCTCATCCCTCCCCCCACATGATGACACCATCTGAAATGAACAGAGTCTGCATATTGTAGAGTTGTTTAGAATTGCAATATTTTATGGAAACAATTATCTCTAATAACTTTCTGTAAAAATAATATGTTTATCTTGGAATCTTAAGTCTAGTGGTGATGAAAATTTTTTTCTTGGGAATCCAGAACTCTTTAATCAGCAAAACCCTGTAATTTGCTCCAAATCTATTTCGAGTCCTGTTGACCACTTAGTAGAATAAGCAAGTGTTAAGAGATCCATTGTGTGTTTTTTTTTCTCTAGTTGTGAATTCCATCAAACTAGTCCATTAATTGCAATGGATAGGAACTAGAGAGCTGTTCATTTGGAAATTAGCAAAGGATGACAGATGGAAGAAAAATATCTTTCTGGTATTTTTGCTTAGGAATCTAGGAATTCAGAATTTAGTCATAAACAAGTAGATTAATGTGCTTGAATACCTTGAACTACTCTTAACTCATTCCTTGTTTTGTAACATACAAGATCTCACAGATAGCTAAAACAGTAGTTGAGAAATTCTTTTGTGAATTTAAGGTCTTCCAAAAACACTGATAGGCAGAACTTTGGTGATAGATAAGCAGACATGGGTTAACTAGTAAATACATGGCTTAGCTAATAGAGGAAGAAGTCTTGTGTCCTGTGGTTACTGCGGTATCTGAGGAGGGGTGTAGAATAGACAAGAGGCAAATTCTTTGGGGTCCGCTGTCTGTTTTGCAGAGCTTTTTTTTTTTTCTTTTTTAATCTCATAGATAATAAGAACATTCAGTGGCACTAGGTGGTATTCATCTGGAGTTTAGGATGTTGTTCAAAAGGATTACTTTTTGCCAGCTGCATCATTCCTGGCAAGAGCTTGTTACTTTGCTGCTTGTTTTGTTGTTGTTAACCCGTTAGAGAAACTAACCTCTGCATTGGTTCCAGCCAAATCTTTGTCATCATTGGCCCTAAAAACTTCACACCTGGCCATTCTGAAAGCCTCTATCCTCAGTGATTGATGCTCTTCCCCACAGGCTCCCCAAAGCTCTCCTCCTTTTTTTCCTGCAGCACCTTCAAGCATTTCTGCATGGCTACCCACTGTCTTCTATTATATCTCCTCCTCCTGCCTTACTGAATACTGGATTTCCCAGCTCACAACTCTTAAGAAGGAGCTTTATTTCAGAGTAGAAAGGAGCCCCCATATGTGGCCTATTATATCCATATCAACTTGCTTACCCTTTTCAAACAGCTATTGTCTTTTAATAGGGTCCTGCCTGGCAGGGGGAGTCCTTAATTCCTGCCATATAAGAATGGGCAGCTTGAGTTACAGCGAACTGCAGTTTGGTGCTCTGATCAAAAGGCCTCTGTTGTTTTTAGTGTTTTTTTCCCTCCCTCTCTCTCTCTTTCTGTATCCTGGGCTAATAATTCAGCACAGCGAGGTCATTACAGGCTTTGAATTGAGAGCTGAGAGTGTTAAATTACTGACCTAGAATAAAAGAGATCTGGGGGGCTCTCAAGAAAGATAAAGGGATTCCGGATAGTAAAGTGCAAGCCCAGCAACCTCACTTCTTAACAATATTATTTTTTTTTAATCCTCTCTGTCTCCAAAAGTCTTTTCTGGGACAAGGAAAGATCTCCTGCCAGAGAGATTAGGTTAGGAACTCCACATCTTGTGAGCGCTATGGCCCAGGTGCTAGCAGTTCGTAGGCGCCCGTGTAGCTAGCTGTCTCATTTGTCTCCCCCCTTGTCAATATTTCACTCTCTTCCACATTGCTCCCTCAGACATAGATTTGGTCTTTTATCACATAAATCAAATATACTTGTGGTATTTCAGCTGAAAAAGTTATATCCCATGTGGGGATTTCAGACATGTGAAAAACATACTACTTGGCCCCCAAAATATCTTAAAAATATGATAGTGTCTCATTAAAAGCTGCTTCCATTCTATTTATACTTTGTAAATAATATTAGTCTGGTTCTCCCTACTTTAACAAGAAAAAGATTGCCCTATTATGAATGAATTTGACACCTCTACTGTATTGGGGTTTCTGAGGAAAGTATTTCCATTTCTTCATACCTTGCTAAAACTGTTACTTCTCATGTATCCTTCTTTATAATTTTCTCTTAAAGCCAGGCACTATTCTTATCCTCTGGAAAATATCGACTTCCTAAGTCTACAATTTTTAGAAAAATTCCCTGAAATCATCTTTCACAGATTTTCTGCACAGCAAAATAATAATAATAGCTAATAGTCCCTGAATGTGCCAGGTATCATACAGCATGCATTATTATCATACTTACTCTTTGGCAACCTTATGTAGTAGGCATTCCTGTTACCACCATTTTACAGATAAAAGATAATTGAAGCACGAAGTGGTAAAGTACCTGGCCCAAAGTCACACAACTAGGAAGCTGTTAGATTTGCTTCTCAGACTTTGATATGCATGTGAGTCACTTGGGGATCTTGTTAAAATGCACAATCAGGTTTAGTAGGTCTGGGATGGGGCCCGACAGGCTTCTCAGTGATACCAGTGCTGCTGTCCTTGGTCCACACCTTTAGCAGCAAGGCTGTAGTCATTCTTATTACAGGACCACTCTAAAACATTGTGTTCGTCATAACTTCCAATTTCTCATTCCATCAGGCAATTCTATAAATATATATATATCGAGCATTTGACATCAATATCTTACTTTTTAAAATTTGTATTGTAAAATATACATAATGAAATTTTAACCATTTTTAAGTATACAGTTCTGTAGCACTAAGTGCATTCACATTGTTCTGCAGCCATCACTACCATCCGTCTCCATAACCTTTTCATCTTCCCAAACTGAAACTCCATACCCACTAAACACTCAATAACATTCAATATTATATTAGTTTCAGGTGTACACTGACTCCCCATTCCGCCCACCCTGGCCCTCTGATAACCATCATTCTACTTTCTCTCTATGAATTTGACTACTCTAGGTACTTCATATAAGTGGAATCATACTATATTTGTCCTTTGGGGACAGGCTTATTTTATTTAGCATAATGTCTTCTGATACATACACATTGTAGAATGTATCAGAATTTCCTTCTTTTTTGAGGCTTAATAATATTTCATTGTATGCATATATCACATTTCATTTAACCATTCATCTGTTAATGACACTTGGATTGCTTCCCCATTTTGGCTATTGTGAATAATGCTTCCATGAACATGAGTATACAAATATCTAAGTCCCCACTTTCATTTTTTTTTTTTTTTACTGTAAACTCAGAAGTAGATTTGCTGGATCATATGGTAATTCTACCAATTTTACTTTCTAAGATGTAAATTTATGTTCAAGTTATTGTTTATGTTCCTTTTTTTTTTAACATTTCTTTCTTAAAGTAAAGGAAAAGTGAGTTTTCACTACAGATTTTCACTAAGTTGTTTGATCTATAGCTGTTTTGTGATTTTCAGTCAATCACAAAAGAATATTAAGAAATGTCCTTTGGTCTTTAGGAGATTGGTAGTTGCTTGAATGACACCATGTCGAGAATTAAAGAGTGCTCATGTTCTAAAATAAATCAATATTAAGAAAATTTATGTCACAGAGAATGTTCTGTATGAATGAATTCGAGACTTCACCTGACAAACAGGTGTTCAGGGAATACGGAAGCCCCTTGTAAATTTTTATGTTCGTTCTTTAAGACTTCCTGGAGCAACTATACCAGGATCTTCAGAAACTTTATAGCACCTCTTTCTCTGAGGTCTTTAACCAAATAACACATTAGAGTCTCATCTGTTCACACAAGTTTGGTGCAAGATGCTGCCTACTATCTGGAGTTTTTTCCTCTTATATCTTTATTTTTATTTTTCAATTACAGTTAACATTCAATATTATATTAGTTTCAGGTGTACAGCCTAGTGATTAGACATTTATGTAATTTATGAAGTGATCCCCCTTATCCTCTTATATTTTTAAACTTTTAAAGGTACATTTTAAAGATACACTTTTGAACTTTTTTGTTAAAAATAAGAAAAATCAAGTAACATTAAAATCTGATGCGTTAATAAGAAAATTCGAAGGGATTTTTACAAAGCTATCAGGATTTTTTTTTCATCAGAGACTACTGAATCCTTAAGACTACTTTAATCATGTATGCCTAGGGCTCTTTTATTTTAGGAGTTCCTAATTAATGCAAAATATTGGGAAGAATGAATTTGAACTTGGAAAGATAAAACAACACAAAATATCCTTCAACTAAAGTCAGGAAAATGAGTGCTTTAAAAGTATACATAATTTACCAGAAGCTTTTAAAGCTTTTGCTTGGCTACTGAAAGAACCTGCATTTATTTTCTAAAAAGTGAGACTAGCTTTGGAGATAAAATAAAAAATAGCAAAAAGAAAGTGACTCTGAAAATAATGGTAGCAATGTAACACAATACATGATAAGACAATAGCCATGAAGAAGAGCATGGAATCAGCAGCCACAAGTCTGATATGTGTGGCTCTGCATCCCAACCACTTTAATTTTATCATCATCTTGAATTATAATCAAATCCAAGAAAACTTGGCCTATGACTAAAGCATTTATATGGAGCATTTTTTTTTTTCAACCTAATTCATAACATCTTGAACAAGAACAAAGGATGGTGTTTTGAGAATTACTCACTGGACTTTGAAACAAGAGAGTTGATAGATGTAATACCTCCAGCTCTTGAATGGGGTGGTATGGAGGAAGGGGTTTGTAACATTTAAGGGACCCATAAAAATAGTGTTGTGTTTTCAGTGAAATCTGCAGGTGATACTAATGGGAACATTTTGGGGATTCTAGTGAGAACAAAGGATGACATAAAAAGACCTAAAAGCTATAGCTGTAGGCAGAAAATAGAATAGAATTTATCTTAAAATGTTGTCTGGTACTGTACAAAGCACAGATATGCAACGGACGAGGAAAACCTAGAAGGAAATTTGTATTGAGTTCAAAAAGCTAATGAAGAAAACTGATGAAAAATTAGATGAGAATATGATATGTGATCTGGCAGTAAAACAGACAAAAGCTATTTTTGCTCTCTGGGGGTAGAGAGGAGCCATATTGTGGGGAAGGGATGGTAGGGTCTGTCATCTGACTAAGGGGAGCCTGACCTGTAATACTCAATTCAGCTTCAGTAGAAGAAAATAGTACAGACAGTGGACAAAAGTGACTTGAAGGTTGAAGGAACTGTGTAGAAAGAAATACCAGCTGACAGGTTAGAGACCACATAAGAATGTGAGATGTAACGTGTAGCAGGAGATGAGATATAACACAAATATTACAACATCCTAAAGAGAAACATGCTTTGCCTAGAAACTTTTCCTGCAAGACTAGTGATGTTTCCCCAGAGAAACCATGGAAACACGATTACTCTGGATTTCAAGTGAAATTAGGCAAGCTCCTGGAAGTACTGTTATCAACAGCTCTGTTTAGAGTCCTTGTAGGAATGAGACAAACTAGAGATTTATGTTAAGTGTTGTTTTAGAAAAATTTTTATTACTCAATTTAACATATAACAATATTGCAGAATATTTGGAAGACAGGAAGAAATCAATTACAAGCCAGCAACCCTAATACAATTAGTAAATATAATTGTCTTAAATTTTTAATCATTTTCCTTATGCATATCTACTTAAATACAGTTAAAATTATAATGAACACACAATTTTGTTTTCTGGGTTTTTTAAATAATGTATAAAAAGCATTTTCTAAATTGCTACATCATCTTTTTATAACTTAAATTTCTAACATACTATAAAGGATATGCATGTAGTAACCTTCTCCCAGTGTTTTGTACATTGATTTCCCATCCCGAGGTATATGTATTTATTTGCCTGTTTCTATTGGCACAGAGTAAGCAGCCTTATAAAAGAGATATTTCTTCACACTTAAAACTTCAAGGAGTAAGCAGATGGTAATGAATCATCTTACTTCAGCTCTGATCCTCAGTGGGTAAGGCGCTATATACAATTGGGAGTTTACCATAGCATGCCAGACCTTCAGCAATACGTTTTGAAGTTTGAAGTCTTCAAAAGAGAGTTTGAAACATTTTTAACTCTGGCAGCGGGCCTAACTGAATTATAAATAAAGAGCCAGTGGAGAGCAGTTTACTTTTGGGAAGCAGTGTGTGAGAACTAAGTCCTTTGGGGAAAATTTGCTTGGAGATCATCCTACCTGGAAGCAGTCTCCTTTCCCCGTAGCATCAGCCCAGGATGGAACAAGTACTTTTAAGAAGATTCTTTCTGGGGTTTGTTGACAGAAGAGCACTTGATGAAATAACCAAGGAAAGAAAACTCAGTATTGCTTATATTTAACCATTGCAGAAGCTTTCCAGAGCTCTCGGGGCCTATGAAGCTGTCTCGTGAGTTTTTCTCTTCAAAATGCAGTAAAATACAATCTCACTGATGTCATCTTCTGAAAACTAGCTGTGCTACTGAGAATTAGTCAGAAAAAAGTCTTGGTTTAAGGCATTAGAGTGAACCGATAAGCTTCTGATGTAGTTGTTTTGCTGTTGCAGAAATTATGAATCCTGTTCACCATAGTGGCAACTCAGTTCTCATGAATTAGTCCACCTATCCCCAGACAGTGACTGAAGATTGATTAGTCCCTGTTGGATTTCTTCCTAAGTCTGGGATTTTTTTTTTTTTTTTTTTAGAAGCCAATGATCTAATTTAACTAATGCTTGGCTTGAGAAGATGAAGAGAATTTGAGCACTCACCTGTAGTGTGGCAGTTTTCTATTTTCTCTACTGCTTACACTTATTTCTTCCTGGCCAGTAGAGAACCTGCACTTGATTCATCTGATACATATCCATGGGCAAACCCTTATTCCAAAGGTACCATGTGTGAAAGCTGCACTTTGTCAAGTTTCTCCTTGGATACAGGATCATATTGTTCACTTACTTTTTCCTGTAACAGGTGTGTTGTATGTTTGAATAATGGATAACAACAGCCCAGTAGAGAGAAGTTCTTAGAAATTCAGCATTAAACTTTTGTGTGGAAACTTCTTAAAACACCATAAGCAAGATATTGGTGTGAGGCAACTTCTGTTCAAGTGTGCTGTGTAAACTACTTTGAGATTCTATAATGTAGACCAAACTGACATGCTCCTCTGATTTCTCTCATCAAGTTAGCATTGTCAAATCCTGTAGCAGATAGGAAATGGAAAGAAAAGAAATATTTAAGGGCCTTAGGCGTCACCTGAGTTTCACAAGGAAGAAAAGAATAAATCCAGGGATTGGTAATTCAGGGGACCAAATCATGCCACAGGAATATATCTTTAGGGTTTGGTGACTTTTTGCGAAATAAAACTTCGGTCTGCTCATTTTGCCAATCTGTTAGTAGGAAATATGCCACGAAAGTTTTATTTCCTTTCCCCCTACACAGAATGTGTTTTTTCCTTCAGCTTATAGAAGCAACAAAAGGTTCCTTTGAAGCACAATTCTTTCTAAGATTTGCGTCTTTGCTCTTATTTACTTTTCAGAGCATGATCCTGGTGTGGCCAGTTTGTGTTGCATAATTGGATGTGATCTGTTCTCATTTTATTTTGGTAGAAGTGTTTAGGATTCCTTACAAATAAAGTTCATCTCAAAATAGCAGAAGACAACTCCAATCCTGATAGAGGAAGTCTGCTCTAATGAGCTGGCCTGGTTTTAGAAAGAAAAGAAAGGTGATAAGAGACTGAACTGCTGCAGTAAAATCTAATTGAGTAGATCAAGGCTTATAGGCCATTTTCACTTTGAGAGCAAATTTGTACTTAGACCATTTCATTTTAATAAATCTATACCTTTAAGATATATATATATCTGTATATATATATATGTAATTCATAAAGAAATTTTAATGTTGATGTGTCTGGTTCTCTTGTGGCCAGAAGATCCAGAGATTTCCTAAACTTCCTATTCATGACAGCTAAAAAAGTAATCAGATCCCTATAAATTGGACAAAAGAGCATCTTTATTATGCTCCCTTTTGCATAAGAAAGATGGGGAAATAAAAATATGTACGAGTATTTGCTCATGGGGGAAAAACAATGCATACAGGAAGAATAAGGTAGAGACCAATGAGACTCATTACCTATAGGACATTGCTGGAAATGGAGTGAAAAGGTAAAAGTGGGAGGGGGGCCAAGGGAAGATGACACTTATTTTTGGAACTGTGTTAATATTTCACACAGGCAGGATATCTATATCCATGTATGTCATCAACAAGGATGAGGGGCCCTAAAATTGAAAACAGACAAAGCAAACTTTTTTAAATGAATAACATAAACATACTAAAGGGAACAGGGGAGACTAAGTAAATTTTGAACACAGAATTGAGACTGTATGCCCTCCCTCAGGCTAAAAACAAACAAAAAAAAGCTCTGAACAAGTGTTGAACTATAATTAGTAGTCTGTTTTTCACAGAGGCATGAGTTAGCAATTGCTGTACATTTTAGAACTGAGCAAAATAAAAATATATTATGGTTAATGGGAGCCAGATTTCTCACTGTGAGAAGAGGAAGTTTCAGATACAAAAAAGGAGAATAGAATGTACCCTGTAGCAATGAATTGAAATTGAATCAGTGTTAACTAGTGAGGTTGTAATAGATAGATAGAAAGAAATGAATAAAGGTGTGTACGTGTATGTGTGTGTATGCACACGTGCAGAGTATCTGTATACAGACCATCTGTTTCTTAACTCTTCTGAGAAAGCCTAGAAGCAAAGACACATTAGGAGCAGTAAGCATATCCAGCTTCTACCTAGATCTAAACACTGTTTTCTACTAAAGCAGCTCACACTTCTTGGAGAAATAACTAGTTTCATGATAGAGTAGGAAACATGTTATTCTATCAAAAATTAAGGAAGTGACCAAAGAATTGTGTGGACATGTCAAAAAGACATAGAAGTCAGCTTAAAGGGGCTTCCATAGCCAAGCCTGGGATAATTTGAGCATCAAAATAAATGACAATTGTCTACGGCCATGCTACCCTGAACAGGCCCAATCCCGTCTGATCTCAGAAGCTAAGTAGGGTTGGGCCTTGTTAGTACTTGGATGGGAGACTACTTAGGAAGACCAGGTGCTGTGGGCATAAAAAATTTAAAAAATAAGGGATTGTAAACTGACACGGTCCTTGTAATCTGTGAGGTCAACCAAGGATTGCCTTGCCTAAAAAAAAAAAAAAATTAAAATTAAATAAATAAATAAGTACATGGCAATGAAGGGTTATAACCTATTGAATAAAGTAAGAATCCATGAGTCCAGAATGATAAAAGTAAATAATGAATGAATGAGAAAGTTAAGCTCTTCTCTACCGTAGAAAGTCAACTTGTAAATGTAGATGAAATGATGTAACTAGGGAGAAAATGCCATTTGGCAAACCCCATCATAATTGTTATTGCTTCTGGCAAGAATAATCAATAGATCCTGAAACTAGGAAACGAAAGTTTAAAGAGTAACAATATATCTCCACAGCCTCAAAATATCTCCCCACTTATTAATAAAATACTTATTAAGTACTACCTAATTGCTCACTCTATAGACCTTATAGTCTAGTAGGGAAAATAAGTCTAGTAACTTTAAAACAAAGCAGCAAATCATGAACACCGTTAGAGAGTTATAAATGAGATCATGAGAATTGGGCATGAGGGGTGGATGCAGAAGAGGTCATGTAAAACATGGCTTTTGAGATGGTCCTGAAAGATTAGATAGAATTTTAACAGATGGAGGTAGAAAAAAGATACTTCAGGTTGAGAAAGAAACAGTAAAGTTTTGAGCAATATTACGTTTTCTGGGTTTTTTTTTCCTTATAGCCATCTTACCTAAAAAGAATTATCACTTAATATTAATATTAAGATTATATAAAGAGTCAATTAACATTGACTTTTGAGGTGAGTGAGTATGACTTCTGTAATGACCAGCTGCCACCCTAATCAAACATTTCTAATTTTTTTTAATTAAAAGTGATTTTATTGGTATGGATTATCTAAAGGCAGTACTGTAAATACAATTATAAATCTTTTTGTGTTCAATATTAAATGCTTTTGCCCTATCAATTTGTTTTATAAAATTCCTATTTCGTAAATTCTTGTGTAATTTTTACCTATCTGAGGCTCAGTTGGATTCTTTAATACATGAATTATTCCCTAGTTTCAAAAAAAAAATAGACTTTTAAAAAGCTAGACTAAGGATATAATTTCACTAGTATTATTTCTTTACAGACTAGACCGTGGCCTAGACACCAGCTTTTTCCTTTCTTGGGTATGAAGCACACTTTGGGACTAATTCTTTGCTGGATAGCTTCATAAATTTAGGCTAGAATGTTATCATTTTAGACTTCACTTGCTAGAAATGTGGCCTACTCTATTTACCTATAACAGCTCATTTGCTTTCTTTTTCATTTTTCTTTGCTCAAGACAATAGCGCTGCCACAAACTATATGGTTAGCTTAATGCTTTCATTGCTTTTTAAAAATCTCTTTTCTAACCCAATTCTTTGCCAGGTATTGTCCTCATACTTTCTCATAGTGTCTTTGAAGTAGATTTCGACACTACTTTTCCATGAGAGAAGAGTGTGTAATATGCTTCTTCATACAGCATCATTAATAGAAAGAGGTTAATTTTATCCTAAGTGATAGCATACTCTGTGTTAAAAACTTGGTAAGGGAAAAAAAAAATGGAATAGATGGCTCCTGAAATTTTTTCCTGTTTAGTTCAGAGGTTCAGATTGTTTCCCCTTTAAATGGTCGACAAATGAAAAGTAGCATTTGGAATTACCGCTGTCCCTCTATTGCTTGCCATCTTTGGTTTAATGCCTGCTTCTCTGTAAAGATTAACACATTCTCCACTCATGATTTACTTGTCAGAGAATTTAGGAGTTTTCTGGAACCTAAAATCTGCCTTCGGTCATGTTGATTACTGGATAATTGCCTATTCTTTGGTGGAATTTCCATTTTTAGATTACGCCAGGCTCTACAGCCTTTATTTCTCTGGCAAAAGAATCCAAAAATGATGGAGTATATATTTTTTTCCCCTTTTCCCCGGCCCAGCTTAAACAATGATTCACTTGGGCCCTGGGGCTTTGCTCCATACTTTCATTCAGGGGCCACGTTCTACCCTTGTTCTTATTTGCCTTTAGTGTTCTATCTGGAACCTTTTATATCCTTTGGCACATGGATTTTCCTCTGAGGTTATTGTCAGAGAAGTATGCAACACCACCCCCAAACTGGAACAGACAATCTAGTTATGTCCCACAAGCCCTGTTATTCCTATAGCAGCTGATATAGGTCAGAGAGTACAAAAAGAATATCTTTAAGGAAACATAATTCCAAATAAGGTAGGGGGCGAAGTAGTCTCTAAAAAGATATGAGTGCCAGTGTCATCCAATTTAAGACTGAAAGATTTCCCTCTCCATGAAATGCTCTAGTGACTGATGAAAACTTCCTCAGTGTATATATGTGAGAGGTGAGAAACACTCGGGGAATTAGACTCCGACAGTTTTCAGAGGGATGTGTTATGTGAAGAGACTTTCTTATAGAAGGGTTTGGTCTAATCTATAATTTAGAGTTTCGTGGGAGAAAAGGTATTTCCCCCCTTTTTGGCAGTGGTTCTGTCTGGTCTTGATTTTTCATTCTGATTTTAGACTTCCATAACCAGCCATCTAATGATGATTTCTTGATTTTTTTCTCTATGCAGTTTTAACAGTGTATGTCAGGGAACTCACATTCTCTTTCGGGAATTCAGCTTCATCCAAGCCACCCCTCACAACAGGGCATCGTTCTTACGGGCCTTCTGGAGATGCTTCCGATCGGTGGGCAAAAATGGTGGTAAGTCTTCCCAAATTCTTTTCTTCCTTCTAAATTTCTTTCTTTTGTTCCTATAAATATAGTTGGAGTACATGCTATCCAAGGCTGTAGGCACAACTTACTTTTGACGAGCTGTTTGTCTTGTGTCAAAGATACTGCCTTCATTACTACCACCATCACCATCATTAATGAGTGTGTTAAGAGCTCTAAGCACTTTACATGTACTAATTTATTTACTCTTCACAACATCTCTCTGTGGTGGATACTGTAACTCCCATTTTATAACCAGTGAAACTGAGGATCAGAGGGGTTAAGCAACTTGGCAAGGTTAAACAGTAAATGCTGGGGCCAGATTCATACCCAGGCAGTCTGGCTCCAGAGCCTCTGCTTCTGGCAAATATTAAAATACCATGCAGTGAATTCAAGAATGATGCGAATGCAAAGGAGGAAACTCCTGAGTCGGGGATGGGATGGGGATACACTTGTTACAGAAGGGGAAGAGAATGGATTAGAGAAGGTTCTCCTGAGAATTGGCCTGATCTAAGTTGGGAAGGAAGAGTAGGATAAAGGAGAGAAGGGCATTCAAGGTAGAGCCTGTGCAGTGGTGTAGAAACATAAAAGAACCTGGAATATTTAAGAAACTGAGAAGGTCAGAATGGCTAGAGTTTGCAGAGGAGGTGAGAGGAGATGAGCCTGTAATGGAATGAAAGAGTCAGGTCCTAGAGTACCATTTTTGCCATAAAAAAGAACTTGGATTTTATTCTGTAGGTACTATTTGAAGGATTTTAGACAGAAGAGCGGTGTGATAATAATTGCATTCTAGAAAGAGCATTCAAAAAGTAGTGTGGAAATGGCTCAGAGGGCACAACTAGGGGCAGGGAGCATCGTTAGGAGACTTGCAGTTGAGGTGAGATAACAAGAGCCAAAGCTAAGGCAGCATCCCTGGAGATGGAAGGGATTTGGTGATGTGGTTTGTCACGTAAGGTGAATGACAATACCAGTGATAGATTCCCAGATAAGCATCCAGTTCTGTAGTATTAAGTACACTCACTGAAACCATCCCTACCAGTCACCTCTGGAACTTTTTCATCTTTCTGAACTGAAACTCTGTATCCATTAAACATTGGCTTTTCATTCTCTTCCCCTAGCCCCTGGCAGCCACTGTTCTACCTTCTGCTTCTATGAATTGGACTATTCTGGGTATCTCATGGTAGTGGAATCATATAATTTTTATCATTTTATAAACGACTGACTTCATTTAGCATCATATCCTCAGAGTTAATGCACGTTGTGGCAATTGTCAATGTCTTTCCTCTTTAAGGCTAAACTATATTCCATTGTATGTGTATACATTTTTTTTATCTGTTGATGGACACTTGCATTTCTTCCACCTTTTGGCTAATGTGAATAATATGATACGTTAAGTTTTCAGAAAGTTGATATTTCTTTGGGACACAGTTAAAAAGCTTCATTTAGCATTAGGAAATATAGTTAAGGTTCTAGAAATATAGATTGGGGGAAGTAGAATAAAGTTCACTAAAATAAGTTTTTCATTTCATCTTAAAAATTCTTGAGAGAAGAGCTATG
This sequence comes from Rousettus aegyptiacus, assembly GCF_014176215.1. Taxonomy (NCBI): domain Eukaryota; kingdom Metazoa; phylum Chordata; class Mammalia; order Chiroptera; family Pteropodidae; genus Rousettus; species Rousettus aegyptiacus. Next base: position 108,708,494 of record NW_023416308.1, read on the forward strand.
TGCACTGGAAAATGCAAGTCATTTTTACACTTACATACTGTTATTTTGACATATTCTGATTATATTCTAAGGAAAATATTAAGAAACCACTGATTGAAACTGTATTTTTTGAGACTATCTTAATAAGATGAAGGGCAAAAGATGCCCATCGAGAGCCCCTTTTTAAAAACGGCTTTAGATTCTTATGTTCAGAATATTAAAATAGATTGAATTGCTCCAAAATTTTCAGGTTTAGAACTTCTACATCAAAACCTTTGTTCACCCCTGTTTTCAAGGGCCTATTTGTAGTCCCACCTTCATATTATGTGTTATTCCAAATCAGTGTCAAATACCTTTAAGACAATTTCTTTAGCGATCCTAACTTAAAGTAGAGGCAGGCCTAAACTATTTCCTTATTCATTCAACAGATATTTCTGGTATACTTACCATGTACCTGACACTGGGGTTAGACTAAGTGAAGAGGTCCACACTCTGCTTTTGTTGAATTTCTAAGATTCCCCCATCTTGCTCTAATGGATGCTACTGCCACTTTACATATAGCTGCTGAAACTTTTTCACTAAAACTTCTACATAGTATCTTATTAGATATTTCTACTATCCTACTAAGTAGGTAAAGTAGGTATTATTGTGCCCATTTTATAAATAAACTGTGTAGCTTATACAGTTGCACAGTGAATTAGTAACAAAGTTGGAAATAGAACTCAGATTTACTAATTTGCCAATGCACTGTTTCTACTATTTCTACTCCAGTCACACAGAGCTTCTGTGACATGAACCCTAGAGATCACCTCAGTTACACTATTATGCAAGAAGTACTTAGTGTACTGAGAATAGCATCACCTCCTTTATAGAATATATGTACTAGTGGGTGAAAATTAATGTGACCCAATTTTAAGTGAACTACCTCGGAAAAACTAACCCATTGGTCTCTACGTAAACAAAACTGGGAGCCATGAATGTATAGGTGAAGTTTGTACTATTTCATCAGAACCTATCTTTCCCAGTCCTTTCCCAGTCCCTTAATCAGTCGGCAAATGTTTATTGAATTCTCCCTATATAGAAGAATGATGCATACAGCTAGAGCTGGTTTCTGTGAAATAGTACATGGAGATAACTATGGAAAATCATCTTTAAATAGCCTTAGTTATTTTCCTGATTTAAGGGTGGTGCCTCTTCAAGAGTTTATTTACTATCACAAGGGATCCATATAGCATTTGGATTCTAAGCAGATGTGGGTTTCTTTATCTTTCTTATAGCAGCTGCCAGTGATTCATCCAGCTGCTGAAAGAGAGCACCTCCAAGTTCTCTCTGTTTTCCCTGTGCCATAAACAAGACCTAGATTTTATGCTAGATATTTATTGCTATGCATCTTAATCAGACAGCCTCTGATTTCTTAAAGACCAAATGCAACATTTGTATGTAGGTGATCCTAAAATCTTTAAAATATATTAAAATAGTTTTAATATATTTTCATTTTCTTCCAGGAAACTTTAGAATATCTGTTAGTCCCAGAATGTGTCAGTCCCCAATTTTAATCCAAACTGAGCAAAAACATTCAAAAGCAAGGCTCCAAAAGAAAGGATCTATTAAGCCCCATTTTTTTTTTTTCAGTTAGAATGCAAGTACCGCACTCCTACTCAGTGGAGCTGCTACTATGTTATTCTCCTGCAGATAACTTCCTTAGAACATCATGCACATATTTTAACATTATCAAGAGGAAAGTAATTCTTTTGGGAGGTGGGAAAAAAAGAGCAGAGTTTCAGCATAACAATATGTCAACATGAAGCCACCTGTAGAAGACTAAGAACCCGATCCCTTCTGGCAAGAAATAGTTCATCCATTTTAAGCAAGTACAGAGATGCACTGTCATTTCTGCATATCTGAGTACTGAATGGTGCTAATGTGCCAATGTCTGAATTTCAAATGACCTCATGAAGACTATAGTGAACCTCTTGCTATCTAAGCAACTTAGACTCTTAGAAGCAAAAAAGATCTATTCAAAGGCAATAAGCCTTTAAAACTCAATTTCTCACTTTGGTATTTCTTTCAGTGTAAAAAGATTAATCTGAATTTTCCAAGTCTGGCAAAGATTGAAATTTCCTTGAAGTAAATCTTCACTTCTGTTTAGGGATATTGGCTCAGAAGAGCTTTTTTCCACCATTTATTTTCACAGTTCATTAGAATTTAATTTCGAGCTTTGTGCTTTTACCAATGAATATACATATTTCATTTAATAACACAATGATAGGCACTTTATGTTCTATCCATGAAGAAGTACCTACTAAGGGAATTGTCCTCTAGCCATAAACAACTAGAAAATCTGCTTCAGTCATTGGACAAGTCAGTGCAGGGATGTAGTCCCTGAGAGGCAACTGCCAAGCAACAGGAAGGAAGATCATCAAAGAGCCTGGCAGTCTTTGACTGTTGGGGAGTCGAGTTGAGATTGGGGTTTAGAGAGACCAGAGGGGCCGGAATTTGCAGGGCAAAGTACCAGAGAGGCTTCCTATGTAGATTATCCCATTTTTCTTCACAACAGTCCTGTGTGGTAGGTAAATAGTTTTATTATCTTCTTTGTATAGGAAATTAAACCAAGATTTAGAAGTTAAATAACTTGTTCTAGGTCACACACCTGATAAGTGAAAAAGCCAACGCCAATGAAGGCAGAAAGCTGACTAGAAAGAGTACTGTTTTTTTTTAATGTGTTCTCCATCAGATGGTGTATGAGATGCTTGAAATACAAATGAGTAAATGGCAGTTTGCCCTTAAGGAGCTCAGATTCCAGGAGAAGAAACAGAGTTTTCATAAAGTATAAGTGATTATTAGAACCATGTATAAGATTCAATGATAGCACAAGGGCAGAAATAGTTCTTCCTGCAGAAGTTGGGGAAGGCTATAAAGGAGCAAAAACAGTTGGGATAGATCTTGGAGTAGTGAAAGCTGTTAAATAAATAAGGAATATGTTCTAAAAAGGAAATGAGATTTTTTCAAGTATGATGATATGAAACAAGGTTCCTTTGGGAAACACTAGTTCATTATGGCTGATGGTACTTATCACATAAGAAGGAAACCTCACAGTCAATCAATCGGTAGGACCTTATCAATTCATATGGTATTTTCAATATGGCAATGACAAAAGTATGGAAAATAGAATGGAAGGCAGGTAGTAAGACTGAAGACAAAGACCAGTTAGGAGCCGATTACCATAGAACAGGAAGTGGTCTGGAGATGATTTAAGGAGGTGATTTGACAGGACTTGCCTGATTCATAGGGTGTGAGATGTAGGAAAGGAGTCAAGAATGAATTATATGTAGAATCTAAGGAACAAAATAAAGGAATAAACAAAACGAAAACAGACTCGCAGATACAGAGAACAAACTGGTGATTGCCAGATTGGAGAGGGGCTGGGGGCCAGGGTGAAAAAGGTGACAGGATGAAGAAGCACAAATTAGTAGTTCCAAAACAGTCATGAGGATGGGAGTACAGCGTAGGGAATATAGTCAATAATGTTATAATAACTACGTATAGTGCCAGGTGGGTACCAGAATAATCGGGGGGAGCACTTTGTAAATTATATCAATGTCTAACCATTGTGCTATATAACTGAAACTAATACAAATTTTTTTAAAAAGCTATCAATATTAATATAATTTGGAGAGCATGCTTTCTTTCTCTGTTTCTCCTCACAGTAGGCATGGAATTCATGAAATGAAATTAATATTTAAAATAAAAAACTAAAGAACGAATGCTAATTTTATCCCTTTTTTTTCTCCTCCCTCCTTTTTTTTTATACCTTTTAGGTTTTACTTTGAATTCACTGTGGTTTTGTCTTCATAGTCTAGGTATATTCATCATTCAACAAACAATTGCTAGTAATAAAGCAGTGAGTAGAAGAGGCAGAAATTCCTGCTCTAAAGAGATGTAGTCTAATAATCTGAGATTTGAAAAAGATCCCTGTTTTTATAAAAGGAGCTCACATTCTAGGAATCAGGGAAGTGCAGTGGGTCTATATGACCATATGATAAAAACTTACTTTTTCCTAAAATATCTAACATTCTAGTGGGAGAAGTGATCTCAAGCGAAAATGCAGACAGTGCCAAAAGCTTTTGGTCTGATTTCTCTGTAATTGCCTCAAACTTCCACTTGATTTTGCTTGTCACTAATCGTTATCCTCACCCCTAAAAACCATTCTGTGAGGATTAAACAGTCCTTACTTCAGGAGTGGGGTGGCTGTCTTGTTTGAAATATTAAAGAGTACTTGTTACTTTTGTATTTTTTACGCAAACAGCGATCTTCCATGTAATCTCTTCACTCCTATGGTTTCCTCTGGCCAGTCACCTTCACCGGCTCCCATCAGTGCTTCACCCCTCCTCATTTCCCCCAACTTCTTCAACCTCAAATTCCTGTTTCCTATCTCCCATTTCGCTTATTTCTTTTTCAGTTCCTAATTTAAAAAAAAAAAAAAATTTTTTTTTTTCAGTTTACTTCCTTCCTCAGGATCTTCTCTCCAGGAAGAACATTGACATCTGATGTCCCCTCAAATTTTTCACCTCTCCACCTCCAATAAGTTTAATCTTTCCTTCTCTTTAACTTTCCCTTACTATTTCAGTTATTTGTGTCTGTCACACATGTCACACAAGCATTCCTGGAATGCTTTTGTCACAACCTCTTCTCCCACCCAACCCTCTTCATGCTCCATACACAATGAGGTTGCTAACCTCTCTTTCTTCATCCTTTTAGGTCTTGGTTTAAAGGTCAGCTCCTTAAATGAGCCTTCTCTGTGACTTCCTTTCTCATCTGAATTAGATCCTTTCATTATTCTATTTCAAATCATCCTATAATCTTTAGTCATATTCATTATAGTTTCCAACTAAATACTTTTGGATGACTCTTAATATCCACCTCCCTTATTAAATTGTAAGCTTTGTGAGGACAAGAACCTTGTTTATTATTGCCAATAACTGTATTTCTTGTTCCTAAATACATAAATGATTTTTCTTTTTTTGGTCATTTAATATCAAGGCTTACCATTTCCCAATCATTATGCAGAGGATAAATTGTTGAATAGATTATATGATCATCTCTTTTGTTAGAGGGTAGCCTTGGTTTTAAAAATCTGCTTTATACTAACTTTTCAATTGTATAAGAGCCATGATTTAAAATAATAATAGCCAGTTATTAACCACCTACTATGTACAAGGCACTTGTATGTTTGAACTTCATGTTCAAAGCTCTACTGTATTAAATGATACCTAACTGAAATATTTAGTACCCACTGGTACTTCCAAACAAGGATTAGAAAGATTTAGATCACTGTTGGTATGTTGACTTTAAACATTGGTGAGGATCTGACTAGAATTAACTCCTTTCCTTCTTTTGTATTCTGGATCCATCCTTTTTGCTGTGAAATAGATTACAAGCTAGCAGTCAGCCGACTACATGTGCTGCGGCCTGCAGTTATATTTTCTTTGGCTTGCGACGTTAAATATAATTTTTTTAAAAATTAGATGTCAACATTTAACAAAAATTATAATTTGATTTCACTAAAAAATGGAAGATCCTCTCCAAACCATGCCCACATTCCAACAGGGAGCCAGTTCACCAGGGCAGAAGTGCAGCTGCTCCCTTCAGACAGGGCATGTGGCCTCAGATTCTCCACCATCCCCAGCTGCCTTGCTTCATCTCCTTGTGTTTCCTGCCTGGCCTCTGTAGGCATCTGAGTTTGCTACCATTGCTAGAACTTCTTGGTCCGTTTGTAATCACTTGAAAGGTAGTTATACTCTTAATTCAGAACGTGGAATCAGGAGCTTATTTTCAACTACATTCTATTTTTCTTTTCTCCTTGTTATCATGATGTCTCAAAAAAATTTAGAATTAGAAGGGATCTTAGAAGTCATCTAGTCTTGAAACTAGGTCTAGGGATTTTTTAATATATATGGTTTTCTCTTTATTGTGGTAAAATATATACAAATAAAATTTACCATTCTAACCACTTTTTAAATTGAGAAATCTTTTTTGATGGCAACATATAAATAACATAGAATTTACCATTTTAACCATTTTTAAGTGTATAGTTCAGTGGCATTAACAATATTCACATTGTTATGCAACCATTACCACCATCCATTTCCCTTTTTTCTTTCCAAACTGAAACATTTTACTCATTAAAAAATAACTCCCTATTGTCCCCTTCCATCTCCTAATAACCAATGTTTCACTTTCTGACTCTATATATTTGACTATTATAAGGACTTCATATAAATGAAATCATACAAAATTTGTCCTTTTGTGTCTGACTTATTTCACTGAGCATGATGTTTTCACAATTTATCCGTGTTGTAGGATTTCGTTCCTTTCTATGGCTGAATAATATTCCATATTGTGTATATATCATGTTTTGTTTATCCATTCATCTGTCAATAAACACTTAGGTTGTCTCTACCTTTTTGGCTATTGTGAATACCACTGCTATGAACATGAATATACAAGTATCTGTTTGACTGCCTGTCTTTGATTCTTAGGTATATACTTAGGAGTGGAATTTCTGGATTATATGATGATTCTGTGTTTAATTTTTTAAGAAATTGCCATATTGTTTTACACAGCGGCTGCACTGTTTTATATTCTCACTAATTCGTAAGAGTTCCAATTTCTCTGGATCCTCACCAACACTTGCTATTTATTTCCTGTTGTTGTGATAATAGGCATCCAGATGGATATAAAGTAGTATCTCATTGTGGTTTTGATTTGCAGTTCCGTAATGACTAATGATGTTGAACATCTTTTTATGTGCTTGTTGTCTATTTGTGTATCTTCTTTGCCCATTTTTGGATTACATTGTTTGTTATTGTTGTTGTTATTGTTGTTGTTTGAATTGTGGGAATTCTTTATATATTACGGATATGAATCCCTTATTAGATATATGATTTACATATATTTCTCTCATTCTGTAGGTTGTTATCTTGTTCTTTGGTAGTATCTTTTGATGCACAAAAGGTCTTAATTTTCATGAAGTTCAATTTATCTATTTTTTCTTTTCTTCTTTGTGCTTTGGGTGTCATATCTATGAAATCATTGCCAAATCTAACATCTGTTTTCATCTGAGTTTTATAGTTTTAGCTCCAAAGTTTAGGTCTTTGATCTACTTTGAGTTAATTTTTGTATAAAGTGTAAGGTAAGGGTCCAACTTCTTTCTTTTGCATGTGGATATCCAGTTTTCCCAGAACCATTTGTTGTAAAAACTTATTGGACAGTCCTTTCCCCAATGAATAGTACCTTTGGCACTCGTTTTGAAAATCAGTTGAGCATACATGTGAGCATTTATTTCTGGGCTCTCTATTCTATTCCAGAGGTCCTTATGTCTATCTTAATGCCAATACCTTACTGTTTAATTACTGTGGCTTTGTATTAAATTTCAAAGTGGAGAAGTTTGAGTCCTCCAACTTTATTCTTTTTCAATATTGTCCTAGCTTTTTGGGACTCCTTGCAATTCCTTATGAATTTGAGGATTAGCCATTCTAATTCTGTGAAAAAGTATGCGAGAATTTTTGTAGAGATTGTGTTGGATCTGTAGATTGCTTTGGGTAGTATTGACATCTTACCAATGTGAAGTACTCCTAACCATACGCATTGGATGTCTTTCCATTTACTTAGGTCTTCTTTCATTCAGCAATATTTTGTTGTTTTCAGTGTACATCTTCCACCTCCTTGGTTAATAAATGTATCTTTTTATTCTCTTCCTGCTATTGTAAATGGGACTGTTTTTCTTCATTTCCTTTTCACATTTTTCATTGCTAGTTTGTAGAAATGTAATTGACTTTCGTATGTCGATTTTGTATCTTGCATCTTTACAGAATTCATTCATTAGCTGTAACAGTTTGTCTGTGTACGTGTGTGTAATCTTTAGGGTTTTTTACATAGAAGATCATGTCGTTCTCAAATAAAGATAGTTTTACCTTTTTCTTTCTAATTTGGATCCCTTTTATTTATTTTTCTTGCCTAATTGCTCTAGTTAGAACTTCCCATACTGTGTTATATAGAAGTGGCAAAAGTAGGCATGCTTGTCTTGTTCCTGATGTAGGGGAAAAACTTTTCAGCATTTGGTTTTAAAATAAAAATGTGTCAAGAAAATTGTGATTCACACGGATAAGTAGCTGCAAATGCCTATAAATTTGTTTTTAGTATCTTGACATAGTCACTTTTTAAAGTTACATTGATCCAAATATTCAAAAAAGGAATGATAGTAAATTTTTGTATTAAAGTTGAGTTACTAATGTACCTGACAATTGCTCACATTCCTAATTGTTGAATAGTCACTTTGGAGAAATCAGTGAATGATTTTCTCAGCTAGTTTAAAAACCTTATCATTTGAAGAAAAATAAATGTATCTTATAACATCACATATGAGTTGTTCTGTTGTTCTGACAATTGCCTTATGTCAAAAATTTTAATAAAAGAATAAGTTCTGGTATCACTACTGACATCTCTGCAAGTAACTCAGAAAAGACTGAAGTTTAAAAACATCATCCTTATATAGATGTCAAATTATAATGTACACCTGGAAATTATATAATTGTATTAACCAATGTTAACCCAATAAAGTTAATAAAAAAATAAAAAATAAAAATAAATAAATGAAAATAAAGGGAGATCCTGCAAGCATTCTACAACTAAAACAGACACTAAAAGACAATTTAACAAAAACAAAAAACTTTTTATCTACCAAAGGGGAAAAGCTTTGTCTCTGCAGTATTAAATTATAGAAGAAAAAATGTTTGAGTGTAGGAGGTATGACCTAAAATCTGTATGCCTAGCCAAGCTAAATGTAACCCAACCCCCAAGACATACTGCGTAAATAAATGCAGAATTAATTTTTTAATTAAAAAATTTAAAAAATATATTAAAATAAAAGCATCATCCTAATAAAATCTATAGTCTGTATCAACTTGTATAAAATTATCCAATAGTGTTTTGAAAATGCTTGCCTAATTTTAACTGCTAGTGCTTATCTACACATCAGATGACATTTTAAGCCCTTGTCTTTTAGATGATCCACTACACCATAAATATTTCCTGCCATCGCTTTTCCAGTCCCAGTACAAAAGCAATTACCTTTTTACCATTTTATTTGTTAGTATCTTAACATTTAAAGACTTCTGCTTTATAATTGTCAACCATTTTATAAAATAATAACTCTATTTTATTTGGTTCTGTAACCACATCATATAGGAACAAGTAAAAAGAAAGTTTGATAACATTTGTACTCTCACCCAATAGAATTTAAAGACTTTATATATATTTGTGGAGCAGGAGAAAGTACATAGTGGGTTAACCTGAGAGCACAGGTTGATAGTATCAATATATTATAATTTACTGGGTAACATTTTGGTGTGCATTTTCTTATAGATTTTAAGTAAAGGGGTGTTTTTAATAAGAAAAATATTAAAATTAAACATTTATAGAGCCTTATAAGTGTCTCTGAAAAATGCTAGGCTTCTGGTTTGAAAGCTGCTGATGTTCTTCAGCCCTTGCCCTTTTGTATAGATACTGTATAAAACCGAGGCCCTAGGTAAATTCATGTCTTCTGACTCTGAGTCAGGTGCTCTTGCTATTAGCATCAAGTGCTCTTGGCCTGTTACTAGATAAACATAAATATATTTTACGTCATTTAATCTCTAAGATCAATTTATAATTTCCTAGTCTAAAATGTAATCAAAGTAGTTAACACAGAAGAATGTGTTGCACTCGTCTGTAATTTTACATCTTCTTTCACTCTTATACTTGGAAGAAAGGTAACTATAAGTTCTTTAATTTTTTTCGAGTTCTTTAATTTTAAGTTCCATTTTACATGTCTTTAAGAGAAGAAAATGAAGTTATTTCATCTTTTATTTAAAATTTAAAAATCATGATTCTTATTACTGAGGGGAGTATACTACTTCCTATATTGCATATGTAACGCTTTGAAGGACATAATAAGAGAGTTTGAAAGTTCTTTGAAAATACAGCCAAGGTTTTTTTTAAAGTTAGGCAAAGTGAGACTTTACCATGAGATGTTATTAAACCTATATTCTAAAGTAGGTTTATCAGAAAACAGAATGGTATCTCTTAGGCTTCAAAAATCTCTTGCTGTCATGATCCTCTTCGAAACAAAAGTAAATGACAAAATTAAAGTTTACACACTATGAATCACAATAAAGCCACCTTAAGTTAAAAATGTCAGTTTAATAAACCATACTCAAATTTGGTTGTTTTGGTGGGTTTTAAGCTGTAAGTATATAAAAGCAAGTATAAGTAGTGTTGAAAATTTAATCTTTTCCAGTTTTATTTTGCTTGGCACAACCTACCCATCATTCCTACTGCCGCCACCTGACCCTAATTTAGACCTCAAATTAAACATATCAGAGAGGTAGTCAAAAAGACAGATTCCTTGATCCCTTCTCCAACCTACTGAACCAGCAGGGAAGGGACCTGGAAATTTATTTTTTAACAAACATTTCAGGTGATTCTTATTATCATTCAAGTGTGGGAAACATTGACTAACTTAACTTTTTTTCTTTGCTCCTTCTTGCTTTGCATTAGTGGCTTTCAACTCTGGGTCACTTAGGGAGCTTTAAAAAAAATACTAATGCCAGGCCAATTAGACTATTTAATCAGACCAATTTAATCAGAATCTTTTGGTTTAGGGCCTCCTCATTTTTTTGAAATGTTTTAAGTAAAAAGTTTTTATTGCAGTATAGCATATGTAGAGAAATGTGCAAAATAATAAACATACAGCTCAAGGGATTCCTACAAAATAAACATGTAATGTCTATCCAGATAAAGACAGAGAACATCACCAGCACCCCAAGTGCCTCCTCTCCCAGGCGCCCTTCCAGTCATTAATCCCCTCTTGGATAACCACTAGTCTAATAACTTTTATCACCATAAACTAGATGTTCCTGATTTTGAACTTCACGTAGCCAGAACCTTAGAACATGTACTCTTTGGGGTCTGGCTTTTGCTCTCGTTATATTTCTGGTTCGTTGTTGGGTTTAGCTACAGTTTGTTCTTTCTCGTTGTTGTACAGAATCCCGTTTTACATGTAAACCACAGTTTATTCATTTTTCAGTAGGTGGCATTAGGGTTGTTTTCAGTTTGGGGCTAGTATAAACATTGTTGCTCTAAACATACTTTTATATGTCTCTTGGTGTATAGATTTCTCTTAGGTGTGTGCTTACAAGTGAATTGCTGGGAATGTATGTGTTCAGCTTTAGCACATTTTCCCAGATTTTCATAGTGATTGTATCATTTTCCACATTTAACCGCAGTTTATGAGAGTTCCTGTTGCTCTGCAACTTTTCGTGGGGCCCACGCATTTTAAAAGCTCTGCAGGTGATTCTGATACACACTGAAGCTTGAGAACTACTGTGGGACCTTTTCTAAATATAATTCCATAAAGCACAGGCCTGGGCTTGTCACCCCTGGTTCTGTTTTGCCTACTAATGAAATATGGATTCCATTACCTTACATTTTAGGCCACTCACGGTCTAACTCAGCCTTTCCAACCCCTGCTCCCTGACTCAGCCTACACTCTCACTGCAAAGACCCTCACTTTCCCCAAACACTCCTTAAGCTTTTCCCCTCGCACACCTTCGTTTATGTTTTTCTATCTGTGTAGAATGTTTTCACATTCCTGCGCATCGGATCCCCATCCCTCGGGCCGCGGACTGGTGCCTGTCCAGTGGTCCATTAGGAGCCAGGCCACACAGCAGGAGGTGAGCGGCGGGAGGGCAAGCTAAATAAGCTTCATCTGTATTTGCTGCCGCTCCCCAGTGCTAGCATCACCACCCCAGCTCCACCTCAGATCATCAGGCATTAGATTCTCATAGGAGCACCGGTCCCTGGTGCCAAAAAGGTACATCATCTAAAAGCCCATGTGATTCCCACTCTCCTCTCCTTGCCCTCACTTACCTCAATTCAAAAGTTAGCTCTCATGCTACTTATTTATCATACTTTATATTGTTATTAGCAAATATAATCTCTTTCGTAAGATATATTGCATGGGGTTAAGAATCAATCGATTTCTATGACTTTCCTACCTCCCCATCTAGATTGTAAATTTGTACTATCAAGTTCCATGGAAACCATTAAAAAGACAGACTTTAATGTTAATGGCCCTAGGTTCAAGTGGCCTTTTTATTGGATATAGCTATGTGGTCATTGTCAGGTTACTTTTTCCAGGCCTTTTCTCATCGGGGATATAGATTGTATACCACTTCAATGATATTAAAACTACATGAAATAACGGACTGAAGCATTTAGTAATTTTGGCACATAATAGCAGCTCCATCAATGCCAGTCGCTTTTGTTATTGTTATAAGTGTCATTGTTAGCTCCCGTGAGGGCTGAGACGCATGTTTTATCTCAATGTTCATTTGGTGGCTTGATTTGTTGTAGGTGCTCAGTAAATGCTGAGTGAATAAGTTAATAAATGCTGCTGGATGATTGGATGGGCCATGTTTATCCATAGTCCATTTCCAATAAGTTCAGCCTGTCTGAGAAGGAGCAGTTGAAATTTCAATTTAATCATCAGATGTAGACAGAAAGTAGGGCTTCTACTAGAAACTTTAAAATCTGTGTTTAAAAAAAAAACCAAATCCCCAGTTTAACCATGCAACAGCTGCTCTCCTTCTGCTGCCAGGAAATAGGGAAAACCCTCCAAGAGCTATTTGCTGTTTGTTTGTTCATCTTCTAATAAACATGCCGTGACTTGGGAAAGCATACACTTCCCCTGCAGGCAAGCGTGGGTTTGGGAAGTTGCATGTAGCAGCAATAGGAAGAAATCCCCCACTCTGCGGGAGAGGTTCCCACAGGGACTCGGCTAAGCCCATTTGCAGTTTTGCTGAGTTATTTACTAAGATGAAGGGACTGGGTGTGGCAGGTCTGAGATTCCTCCTGGGAAGTCACTTCAAGAATCTCCTTAATTTCCTCGCCCTTCATCTTTGTTCTCTGGCTTTGGTGCAAGGGTGCAGTCAGTCGCACCCAGTTGGCTGCTGTTCCCAGCACCGAATTCTTTGAGGCTGGCTGTTGCAGCCAAGGATTCCCTACCCTGTTCTTTTCTTCTTGCTCTGATTTAAAAAACAGTTCTGGAAATTCTCATCTGGCATGGAGATTGATGAGAAGGAGCGTTGTGGTTTGCAAGCTGTTTTTCTAGATACATGGGACCAAAAAGGACCTTTGGAGCTTTAAATGATCATTTCTCAAAAACCCTACATGGATGAATTTTACATGAACAAATTTTACAAAGTAGGCTCTGCCATCACCACTATCATTTTTAAGTATTTTAATGCTAAGAGGCTGTACAAATGAGATAGAACTGGTACCAGAGAGCATTTACCACTACCTATGTCATGTGTCACGTGCGGGAAGAATGTAAGAATGTATTAACTGATTGAAATTTCACGAAAGATGTATACCGATCTGCAAAGATTAATGGGTAGTCCACAAAAATGTTTACTAGTTGACCAATGTTTTTTTAAAATATGAACAAATGAATTTAACCATGTTATAATCACAGCGGGTCTGATGACAAAAGAATCAGTAGTCTGAAAAAAATATAATTCTAGTGTTCAAAACCTTATTTGTCATGCTAATTGACCAATGATGCCTTGGAAGCACATATCTACTTTTAAAATAAAATTAAATTCAGGAAGAAATGGTGAATAAGGAAGCAGTAAAAGTCTTAAGTTGCAGAACAGCATGATGCTATAATACCATATGTATAAAGTTATATGTTTTTATGTCTGTATAGGTTCATATGCATACTAATATGCATATGAACCTATGCATTGGAAAGAGGTTGACCAAAATAAGTGGTTTTCTCTCAGTACTGGGATTTTACTTTTTTTCCCCACACTTTTCTATATTGTTCAAGATTTTAAATAATGACCATGTAACATTTTTATAATCACAATAAGAATAAAGCTATTTTTATTTTTAAAATGTTTTTTGTTTGAACGTCTGCTATGTGCACGAAGCAGCACTGGCAGTTATGAGGTATAGAGAAGAGAGCCATGGCCTGGCCACAATCTAGTTGGGGAGACAACTAACTACAGGGTGAGATAGGGTAGAGTTTAATCAGGTGTCAGGATATATCGTTCAAAGAAGTGCTTCAGGCCACTAGGAAGAGCAGAAGTCAAGTGGAAGCTTTCATTGAAGAGGGGAAACTCAGGTTGGACCTTGAAAGATGTGCAGAATTTGACTGGGAGGAAGGAAGAGGGAATTTTAAGCAGTTTGAACATTGAAGTGATAACAACAATAATGGTGTTTGAACAGATAGCGAGGAAACCAGCTTATATAGAGTAATAAGCAAATATGATTTGTGGTAGAGAAATTTGTTTTATTGCCAAGTATATTTTGTAAGATATCTTTAATATATTGTAAACTATATTTAAATGTACTTGAGCATTTAAAAAAGCAAATCTTAGAAAACTAAATGTAATTTTTCTATATCACTCTATAGGAAGGAAGACTTCAGTATATGTGCTCTGTAATCCTGTGATCTGTATCCATACGATTGTTCTCAGTTCAGCCAGTGGCTTTTTGTATAGTCTTTTAATTTGTAATTAACATGTTCCTGCACCTTTCTTCTATTAAAAAATCAAAAAGTGGAGCATGAAGGAAGGGAGCCAAACCAATAACAAAAAAAAAAAAAGTGTATTTAAAGAAGACAGTGTGCTCACTCTGACATTAAGGTTGAGACATTAAGATTGAGACTTTTCAAACAATGGAGTCTGAATTCACTTTCACTCCTTAATTGGTTAACATGCCTACATTAAATTTATAGTACACATCCTAAATACTGTAGCTATAGCTATGTCACTATACTCACTATGCAAGTCTTTCTGAGGATCATATATTTAAAAATTTAAATACAGCATGTCTTCTTTGTCAGGTATCATTCTAGATGCTAGAACTAAAAGGATAGGGAGGATATAGTTCTATTTTTAAGGAGCGTATAGTCTAGTTGGAGAGAAAATGGACATGTAAATAAACAGTTACAGATCACTGGTAGAAAGTATCAGGTCAAATATACATGTTTGTTTGCTCTCTTAATAGAAGACACTAAAATTATAATAAAGGGGGGAGAAAGATAAAAAGCCAAAAGGACAAAGAGAATAGAAGAGGTGATAGTCAATGATAGGTGTGAACCACATTTTAGAAGGAGAGCAGATATATAAGTAGGAACTGCGTTAGCAGAGAAAGCCAATGACCGTTTATAAAAGAGACAGGCATCTGTTTTTCCACAGAGGTCTGGAAGGATTCAAGAACTGGAAATGTCAGGTACTCTGAAATGAAGGGTGAAGGGAGAGCTCGAAACAGGAGGATTTTTTGAAAGTCTTTATAAGGGGCAAAGATATCCCCAGATCCTCTCCCCATATCAGCTTCAAAGTTACTGCCCTTCTTCACCAGTAGAAAATTGGAGAAACTAAACCGGAAGAACTCTTGCTTCAAGAATGCTAGGCAGAGGTGAGATGGCCTAGTGAAAACAGGAGGGTAAGCGAGTGTCAATATGCTAAATGTTGACACCCCCTTCCTTTTCCTTCCCTTGCTTAGCTCTCAGAATGCTGGCTGCCAAATGCATACCCCCCAGGCACGAGTCCAGAATATTTTCTGGAGAAACTGAAGTGGCCCCAGAAAAAGCCTTTGAAAAAGCAATATTTAGGCATTTACAGTGAAATGACTAAATCTTAACCTATTGATTCTACACTGAAGCTCAATGTGAGCAAGTTCCACCCATTCAGATAACCAGTTTTTTAGTAATTTCGCTCCAAATATGAATGGACATATTCAAGGATTACTAGACATTTGGGGTAAGTCTCTAACGTGATAGGCAGAAAACAAGACAAAACAAACAAGATAGAGGAGGAGAGAGCTCAGAAGAATCAGTGACAATACAAGGAGCAGAAGAACACTTTAAGAAAGCTATTATATGATGTCATAATATTCTCAGGGAAAAAAAAGAAGATAATTGGATTAATTAAATAAGACTAGCCTCTATAAAAAGAATAAGAAAGACTTCTTAGATATTAAACATATAATAGCAGAAATAAAAAATGCAATAGAAGGGCTGAAAAGTAAAGTTGAGAAATTGCCCAAAACAGACAAATAAATAGAAAATAAGAGAAAAAAAATGCAAGAAAATTAGAGGCCCAGTTTAGGAGTAGAACATCTAAAAAATTGGACTTCCAAAATGAGAGACTAGAAGAACTATAATGCCATCAGGCTTCTCAACAGCGACACTAGAAGCTATAAACAACAGAGCAATTTTTTCAGAATTTTAAGGGAAAATTATTTCCAACCTAAAATTATGTACCAAACCAAACTATCAATCAACTGTGAGAGTAGAATATAGATTTTTAGATGGGCAAGAGCTTATAAATTTTAGCTCCCGTGTAGTTTTTCTCAGGAAACTACTGGATGATATGTGTCGTCAATAAATGGAAATAAATCTAAGAAGATGAAATTATGAGATCTAGAAATAAGGGCTCCAACATGGGAGAGAAGTAAAGAAAATTCTTAGGATGATAATGAAGGCTAGTCTCAGGACAACCATTTGTGCAGGAGAGCTAGAAAGCAGCTAGTTCAGATTGGAGCAGCAAGACAGTAAGCTCCAGGAGGAATGTCTGCAGGAAAATAAAAAAATAGAACTGATAAAACTGTTGCGTTAGAGTACGTTCCATTGGAAAATTAGAGACTAATACTTCATTTGAAGAATCAGTGATTAATTTATATTTAGAAACTCCAAGCAAACCAAGAAAGGTAATTATTCCAAGGAAAACAAAAGGTTGTATAAAAAATAAAATGGACTCATAATACACCTTGTGGGTTGGCTGTGAATAATATTTACAGTCATAAAAATGTAAATACTGAATATTTTAAGCTAAAATTGATATTGTATCTATATTGGAAAGATGGGGGATGGGAAGTGTATGTGGGTGGTGAAAAAGATAATTTATCATCTTTAAATAAGAATGTAGAAATAATGTCTAAAATTCAAAAATCAAGAAATAGCAGCATAAGCATATTATTAAAAAATGCAAAGTGAAAAACAGAAGACTCAGTGAGTTTGTTAAGTGAAGTTGGTTAAAACAGTCACTGATATAGTTTGGTTTAGAGTCAAATGAGTTTGAAAAGCCAAACAACCTCTCCAACAAACTTGTCCAAGAGGGATTCAAGACTCACATAGAGATTGCAAGTAGAAATATAGTCAGTAGTTAAATCATGTGAGTGGATGAGATCACTGAGGAATGAAAGTATAGTGAGAGGGAAGAATAAGGGCAGAACTTTGGGGAATGCTTATATTTAAAGGTAAAAGAAAGAAGCAGAATCAGGGAAGAACAATCAGAATGTAGGAAGAGAAATAACATAATATGACATTACAAAGCCAACGGAGAGTTTCAAGGAAGGGATGGGCAACAGTATGAGTTGTCACAGGTAGAGAACTAAGAAAAGGTGTTTTGAATATATGGTTATTGGGAGATCATCATTTTCAAGTTTTAGTTGAATGATGGAAACAACACTACTGAGTGGATTAATGAATGAGTGGTCAGATAGAAGAAATAATGAATATAGCACACTCTTCTAAGAAATTTGGCTTTGAAAAACAAAGGGAGAAAAAAGTAGCTTTAGTGAGTAGTGTTTGAAAGATTTTTTAGATTAAGGGACCACTTAAATATTTGTGGAGAGACAGCAAGGAGTTAATGGACAAGGCAAGATTAAAGGTACAAGTGTAAGATGGATAATTGATAGAGCGAGGTCCCAGAGAAACTGAGACGGCATGGATTCAAGAGCACAGATGGAGAGATTAATCCTAGTAAGAGAAGGGAAAGATTTCTTTCTCTGAGAGAGGGAAGAAAGAAGTGAGGATAAGTGAAGATATAGAGAAATACTAAGCTATAGAGGAAAGAAATTGAAGGATTAAAAGATCAGATGGCTTTGAACTTCTCAATAAAATGGGTCATCTGCTTATAGAGTTGGGGATTGGGGCAAAGGGTTAAATTGGAAATTTGATAATGGAAAATGTCTGGGGCAGCTGCTATGAGGAATGAAATACAACGTTAAAAGGAGATGATTTAAAAGGATTACTCAGTAGCCATGAATGGCCAGTTGAGGTTAGATAGTACGAATTTGTAACAAAGCCAGTCAGTATGGTTTCTGGACTTTCTTCAAGAACACTATATTCCAACAGTTGTATTAATCATCGTCTCTTGCCTAGGGAAATGTATCTTTGGAGTGTCTTGGGAGCCATCTCAGGATTCAAAGAGTTTAGAAAAATGCTTACCTAAGGAGAATTAATGCTCAGGAGAACCAAAGACCAGGTTTGCTTGTGGGGTACTTCCATCCATGGATCATTCAGAGGTCTTGTGGGGAGAATCATGAGCAACAAAAAAAGAAACATGAAAGAGAACGAAGACAAGCAAAGCAGTTTGGTATCAAGAAGATCTATAGCTGCATAGATATCTAGACGCAAATCTGAGGGTGGGAGCATGTTAGAGAACATCTGGATTCAGATGAAAGAAGAGCAGAAGAGAAGTGACATCATAGTGAGATTACACTGTAGACTACCTAGCCAGATAGAAAAAATAGTTAAAGCATTCTTGGTGCAGATCACACAACTGGCCTGAGCTGGGAAAGCATGGCGATAGGGATTCCGAATGTCAGGACACAAGCACCAAGTCACATTCAGCCAAAAATCAGTATACCTGATTAATTCTTTTTTTTTTTTTCCTGTTTGTATTTTTCTGATCATTAAATACTTATTGTAGAAATGTAATAGTACAGAAAACTATAATGAAGCAGGAAAACAATTATCCATAAACCCACTACTGATAGCACTCACCAGTAATATACTTGCTAATTATTTGTAGGGTTTCCATTTTGTTTTGTTTTTGGCTTAAACAACAGAAATTTGTTTTTTTCACAGTCTTGAAGCTAGAAGTCCAAATCAAGGTATCAGCAGATTTGGTTTCTCCTGAGGCCTCTCTTCTTGTTCTAATATTTTTTCTACATTGTTGTTTTTACATAGTAGAGATTATACTGAATATATATTTATATAATCTGTTTTTTTTTAACATGGAAGCTTTTTCTCATGTATATTTTTCATATATCACATATACATTCATATATATCTGAAATGCTTTCTAAATTTTAAATCTTTGATTTACCTTCATATTATATTACCTTTCAGAGGAAATATGAGATAGGAGTTCTAGATATAATTATGGAAACAATTTTATTATTTACTGTTTCTTAGCATTTTTTACATTTTCCTAAAGATGCCAGTCAAATTATTAAGCAGAAGAAAGAAATGAGAGGCATAAAAATTTTAAAGGCGAAGGAAAAATTACATTATTACCCACCTGGAAAGCCCAAGATAAATTGAAATCTATTATAAACATGAAAATTCAACAAGATTGTTGGTCAAAATATACTAAAACCAATAATTTACTTAAAAAATAATAGTCTTTATATATACAAACAAGAAAAAAAAACTCCCTTTTTATAATCACAAAAGAAGATAAAATACCTAGGAATAAATCCAACAAGAATTTGCAAGAACTATATGAAGAAAGCTTTAAAACACTACCAAAGGACCTGAAATAAGACTTAGGCATATGGAAAGGCATACTTTGTTCTTAGAAAAGAAGACTTTAACATCATAAAGCTGTCAGTGCTTCCTAATTTAATCCATAATTAGCTTGATCTCAGTAAAAAATACCAAAGGATTTAATTTTGTTTGATTGCTTATTTTGTTGAGACAGAAAAATTAAATAGACTAGAATAACCAGGAATATTTTGAGGAAAAAAAAATAATGGGGTACTAGGTCTACCAGATGCTAGAATCTATTATGAGGCTATAATAATTCTACCAATAATAGCTAACAGAAAACACTATGTGCCAGGCACTAATCTAAGCACTTTAGATATAGTAGTTCATTTAATCTTTACAACAGCTCACTGAGATTAACTTGCTCAAACTCGCAGAGCCAATAAGTGGCAGAAGTTGAATTTAATTAAGCTCAGGTGCTCTGGCTCTAGTGTACAAGCTCTTCATCACCATGCTCTATAAAAATTCATTATTGGCACATGCATAGATAGATAAAAATCAATAGACCAGAATGAGAAGACCAGAAATTGACCCAAATATCAAAATAGAATTAACCTATCATGGGGGAGGAAGGGCATTTTAAGTCAGTGAGCACCACTGGTAGCCATCTTAAAAAAAAAAAAAAAAGTTGGATTCCTTCCTCACACCTTACACCAAAATAAATTCCAGATGGCTCAGAACTTTCGATGTAAAAAATGAAACCATAAACATACTCAAAGAAACCACAGGAAAATGTTTTTATAATCTCACAGAGAGAAAAGCCTTCCTAATTATGACTGACAAAAAGCCTGGAAGCTATAAAAGAAAAGATTGATATATTTCATTAGATTTAAAAAAAAGAAAAATCTGCTTGACAGAAATATCCTATAAATAAAGACAAAAGATTAACAACACACAGGAAGAAATATTTACAACTTAAAATCTATCAAAGATAAAGGGCTAATTTCCTTACATACCAAGTTCCTAAAAATCAGTAATAAAAATACTAAAAACTCGGTAGAAAATTGAGTGAAAGAAATGAAGAGTTTCATCACTTCCCCCCCCACTAAAAACCCTCCAGTACTCGTTAGCAGGAACTCCCCTTCTCTCCCACCTACCCACCCCCAGCCCTAGGCAACCACTTAATCTTTCTGTCTCTATGTATTTGCCTATTCCGAACATTTCATATAGATGGAATCATACAATATAGGGGCTTCTGTGTCTGGTTTATTTCACTTAGAATAATGGTTTCAAGGTTCATATATGTTGTAACTTATGTCATATTCCTATCTTTTTCCTTTTCTATGGTTGAATAATGTTCCATGTATGGATATACCACATTTTGTTTATCTACTCATCCATTGATAGACATTTGAGTTGTTTCTACTTTTTGGCTCTTATGAGTATGCTGCTATGAACATATGTTTCTTGTAAGAGCTTTTTCAAGCACTTATCATGCATATAATTGCTTAAATAATTTATCTGTTTTGCTTACCTTGTATTCCTAGCATCTAGCCAAGTGCCTTGTTCAAAGTATATATAAATGATTGTTTACTGAATTGTATTTAATTGAAGGGAAAATAAGAAACTAGGAAAACTGAAAATTGTGGCAAAATTCTGAAGATAATATAAAAGTCTTCCTTTTAAAAATATTACATTGGAGCAAAAAGAACAATGAAGCCTAGGCGGATGGTATAATATTAATGAATGAAAGAAAGAAAACAGAGCATTACATTCTATTTTGATTTAGTCTTCTGAGTCAGAGAGGATGCTCTTTGAACTGGAAAAGATAAAATAAATACTGGTTCCAGGGAATGAAATCAAACATAGCTGAGATTGTAAAAGAACACCTGACTGCTTTGAGTTCACATTCCTGGACCTAATTTACATTCCAGGGTACTGAGGTCTAGTAGTAGAAGAGCGGGCTGAACCTCTCCTGGCAGTCTTTGAGAAAGTATGCATGTCGTGGGGAGGGAATGGGGATGAAGGGGGGTAGTTTCAGAAGGTCATTTTAGCAGACCAAAGGCTGATGACCTTGACGTTCATCTTGGGTGGAAATCTTCATCTGTTTATTAAAAAGAATAAATTACGTAAATATTCAGAAAAGGAAATTGTGATCACGCTAAGGCTGTCAGTTTATTGCAGAAGGGGATAAGGGGAGAAGAAAACACAAGGAGGGAAGAGAAAGAGAGGAAAAGGAAAAGAAAAGGAGCCCAGGCTTGGTGGGTAAAGGCCTGATTTCAACTCTAGTTCTTTCACTTTTTAGTAAAATGACATTGGGTAAGTTATTTAATCTCTATAAGCCAACTTTCCTTATTTGTAAAATAGAAATAATGAAAGAACCTACTTCTTAGGGTAGTCCTGAGGTTAAATCAAATAATGCATCTAAAGTGCTCATTTATTTATTGAAATCAGGGATAATTGTGAAGGGAACAATAGTGATTAATGATGGTAATGGCAATAATACTGAAGGAGGAGGAAGAGTAATGGTCAATGCAAACTTATTTCCTTTTCTAAGGGGTTACTAGACTGGTGAATTGAGAGAGAACTATATGTAGTATAGCTACATTTATTATTTTGTTTAGTTTAATTGGATTTCAATAAGACCTTGACAACATCTCCGTGATATCCTTGTGAACAAGCAGAAGGAACATTGGCTAGATGATGTATACCAGTCTAATTAATGGGTTAATGTCAGACAGAACGGAAGTCTCCGGAAGAATAATTCTAGACTATATTCTTCGCCAGCCAAAGTTGAGGGAGATAGCTGATAAACTGGCTGAAAGAAACAGTACCTGAAAAGAGATGGTATAACATAGTGCAAAGCATTTGGGCTTGGTGTCATGGGTCTATCACTACTAGCTGTGTGGCCTTGCGTAAATTACTTAGCCACCTGAGCCTTTGTTTCCTCATTTGCATGGAAATAATACCAGTTATTTCATGGCAGTAGTGAGAACAAAAAAGACAACATATGTGTATTAGTTGCCCCCATCCTTGGAGGTCTAAAACAAGAAACATTCATTATTTCACAGTTTCTGAGGGTCAGGAATCCAAGAGCAGCTTACTTGTGTAGTTCTGCCTCTTAGATTGAAGTCAAGATTTGGGTTGCAGCTGCAGTCATCTGCAAGCCTGAATAGGACTGGAAGATTTGTGTCTAAGCTCACTTATGTCACTGTTGGCAGAAGGCCTCAGTTCTTCACCACATGTTCCTCATGATGTGGTGTGGCTTCCCCAGAAAGAGTGGTCCGAGAGACAGAGAGAGAGAGGGAAGTCATGGTACCTTTTATGACCTGGTCTCTAAAGTCACATACTGTCACTTTCATTATTCTAGTCATTAGAAGTGAATCACTAAGCTTAGAGCATACCCAAGGAGAAGGGGATTCAGATCCATCTCTGAAGGAAGGGGAGTATTATAGAATTCCGTGGACAGATCTTAAAACCACTGCAATATAAAAAGTACTATGCACAGTGTTTAGCACACAGTAGGTACTCCATAAATAGCAGTTGTTGTTATGCTGCTATTAATATATACCTAATATATATGGTCCTTACCACAAAGCCATTGTGGGTAGGACAGGAAAAACTCATGTTTTTTCAAATTTCTGCAAAATACAAAGAAAGAAGCATCATATATCACTATATTCATTACATCTGTTTTGTAAACTAAAACAAATGGACTCCTTTTGTTCTGCATATATTGCATCAAGAGCAGTACTAGTTTCAGAAACTCTTAATAGGCATACTTAAAATGTGTAGTCAGCCTGTAAATACCAGTGATGTGGCTAATTTCAATGACAGTTAATCCAAAAATTGATTTCGCTTGTTTTTTTAAGTTTTATATTTAAATACGTAGATATTGCTCATCTGAGAATTCATCAAATTTTAACTGTGTACTATACTAGCTTCTCTTTCTGAGTGTCCTGCTCTCCTTTCCATTTAAAAATGGGCCACAGCTAAGACTGACAGGCCACAGTCTACAGTAAGGATAAGACTTGCTAGTTCACACACCTTCCCTGAGGGCAAAGAGTAATGGGAGAGAGGGAGGTAAATCAACAAACAAAAAGTATTATATCAAAGAGCTCAATTAAACTAGAGAATTGATGTTGATGTTAAAAATTTAGAAGCAAGAATTAATATAGCTAAGTCTCTGGGTAATCTAGATTTCTTCTGTTTATGTATACATTTGTATACATACAGGTACATAATGTTCATAGTCTGATGTTCATTGTAAACAAAAACATAAGAACCCTGGAACTCCAGGTGGACAGAGTAAATTTACTGGGCCACATTGGTAAGATAAGATCATTAAATTAAAGATATCGTCACGCCTTAAACTGGTGTTTTAATCTGCGTTTAAAGCTAGTGTTTTAATTTGCATTAAATTTAGACAGAATCTCAGGTTAGTGTCTTACATGGTTGAACTCTCCTTAGTATCTCACCAACATAGCAATCAAACTTCTAAGATTTCAGAACATAGTCACCAATTTGAAAGTAAGTAAAGATGGTACCTGAAGAGCCAGTGTTACTGAGTTTATGTGTCCTTGTAGGCAAGGCGGGAAGTCTCCTGAGAGTTTCACAGGGAGCCTCCTCGCTTACAAATACATAACTCTCAAGTACTGACGGTCAGGTCAGCAGCAGAAAATAAAAAGTAATGAGGGGGGTCTAAAGTGTTGCTAGCCTTAGCCACACACTGACAATTGTGATAAATGTTATCTGAAGAGTCACTAGTCAAAGGACCCAAAAACATACAATGGAGAAAAGAAAGCCTCTTTAGTAACTGGTGCTGGGAAAATTGGAAAGCCGCATGCAAAAGAATGCAGACTGCTGTCTGTCACCATACACCAAAATTAACTCAAAATGGATCAAAGACCGAAATATAAGACCTGAAACAATAAGTTGCATAGAAGAAAACATAGGTACCAAACTCATAGACCTTAGTGTAAGAGAGGATTTTATGAATTTGACCTGAAAGGCGAGGGAGATAAAGGCAAAAATAAATGAATGGGACTGTATCAAACTAAAAAGCTTCTGCAAAACAAAAGAAACCATCAACAAAACAAAAAGGCAGCCAAGTGAATGGGAGAAGATATTTGCAAACAGTGCCTCTGATAAGGGGCTAGTATCCAAAATATATAAAGAACTCATACAACTCAACAATGATAAAACAGTCCAATTAAAAAATGGGCATAGGACCTGAACAGACGCTTTTCCCGAAAAATCATAAACGACAATGAGATACCCTTTCACACCTGTTAGAATGGCTTTTATCAACAAGACAAGTTACAACACGTGTTGGAGAGCTTGTGAGTGAAAAAGGAGCCCTCACACACTGCTGGTGGGAATATAAATTGGTATAGCCACTAAGGGAAACAGTATGAAGGTTCCTCAAAAAATAGAATTACCATATGACCCAGAAATCCTATTTCTGAGTATCTACCCAAAAAATTTAAAAACGTTTATCCGTAAAGATATATGCACCCCAATGTTCATTGCATCATTATTCACAGTGGCCAAGACATGGAAACAACGAAAATGCCCTTTGATAGATGATTGGATAAAGACGCGGTACATATATACAATGGACCATTACTCAGCTATAAGAAAAGATGAAACACTGCCATTTGCAACAACATGGGTAGATTTTGAGAATATCATACTAGGTGAGAAGTAAGTCAGAAAAAGTTGAGAACCATATGATTTCACTCATACGTGGGACATAAAACTGAAAGCAACAAACAAGACAGACAAAAACTCACAGACACAGACAACAGTTTAGTGATTACCAGAGGGAAAGCGAGGAGTGGGAGGTAGAAAAGGGTTAAGGGGGTCAAATATGTGGTGACGGAAGGAGATTTGACTTGGGGCAGTGAACACACGATATAATATACAGATGATTTATTATAGAATTGTAAACATGAAACCTATATAATTTTATTAAACAATGTCACCTCAATAAATTTTAAAAAGGAAAGAACGAAGTCACTAGAGATCCTAACAGTGAAGAGAAAATCCATATACAAAACAAACAAGAGAAAACCCATATTAAAAATAAGCAAACAGTATATTAAAGTCATTTACCATGTAGGGGACAAATTAATGGTTTTATTAATCTTTTTGTTCTTTGAGGGTATCTTTCTATTTTGATCTAAGACAATAAGCAATATTTATAATGTTGAACCAGAATTAATAAGCAAAAGGTAACTTATGTTCACTATCGTCTTTTTAGTAAGCCAAAGAAGTTTATGATGCTTAAAATTTTTTTAAAAATTTAACACTTGAGTAAGCTTCATTTATTGACTTATATAGAAAGCACACAGAAGAAGGGGGTCTCTAGAGACCTCTGGAAAGATCATGTACTGATTCAGCATAATAAGGGCTGCACAGCCTGTTCTGTGAATAATAAAATAATTATAGTAAGAGCTGTCATTTAATGAATACTTCCCATGTGTCAGGAACTATGTTAAATCTTTACATGCATTATAGCAGGGGTCCCCAGCTCCTGGGCCACAGACTAACACTGGTCCATGGCCTGTTAGGAACCAAACCACACAGCAGGAGGTAAGCGGTAAGCAGTGGGGGAGCAAACAAAGCTTCATCTGTATTTGCAGCCACTCCCCAGCACCAACATCACCACCTCAGCTCCACCTCAGATCATCAGGCATTAGATTCTCGTAGGAGCACCGGTCCCTGGTGCCAAAAAGGTTGGGGACCGCTGCTGTACTATTTTGTTTTTCACGACATGTTTTTCTTGTGTTTTTCCCAACCCTCCCTGCACTCACGTGTAAACTCCACAGGGGCAGGGATTTTAGTCCCTTTTGTTTATTGCTGTATCCTCAGAACTGAGAATGTACCTGGCACATCGTAAGACTTAGTAATAAATAGATGAGTAAATGAATAAGGAGTACAAGTACAATGACTGTCATAAAAGGTGATTTAGAGAATGCCAAGGGGGCTGAGAATCTAACAGTGTACGTGTTCCAGGCTTGAGCAACAGGCTCATTTTAAGTATCGAATGGGAAAATGTAAATAAAAATTGAGTTCTAAAAACACCCAGATGAAAAAGTTGGTCAAGAAAAAGAGGCACGATAATGTGCACCTTAACAGTAAAACTACAAGAGAATGAAACTGAGTTTTGCACAAGGCAATGTGACTATCAAGAAGCTGGTTTAGCCCTAGGTTAACAGAAAAGGACAGAGGCCATAAGGAAAAGGTGATCGTTTTGCTCTGTTTATACATTCTTTCACTCACCAAGTATGTATTGAGTGCCTATTGTATGCTAGGCACTACTTTATAGATTCTTGAAGGGCATCTCATTGAATTAACCATGCAATAATAGTAGAGAGTCACAGTTTCATTTTGGAATAAAGGAAGGTAATGATCACAGAAATAAAACTATTGTGTTATTTGGATATAGTTTTGTTTTGATTGACTTCAGAATTGCTCCTTTAAAAAAATGACTCCTTTTCAGCCCATCACTCTAATTAGAGAAATAAGTTTCTGAGGGGAAATGGCTTACCCATGGCATGACCAAGACAAAGTACAGCCATCATTGCATCTTTTTCCTGAAAGAACTTTCCCATGAATGTGTTTAGTTCAGCCTAAGAGCCTTTTGTGACATTTAAAAATTGCTGGGGGCGGGGGAGGGGGGGGTGCGCAGAAAAAGAGAGAGACTGAGCTGGGTCAGTTTTTTAAAGGACGTAAGGGGTGAGTTTGTTTCAGTTGCCAGTATTAGACGAGATTTCATCTATAAACTTTGTTCTCTTGTCCAACTCCAGTTTCCGCAGGTTTCCATTTTCCTTTGCTCTCCAGTCAAAAGGAAAAATACATGATTATTAGAAATACTGGAGCAATAAATTGTTTGAGGGACTTGAAACACCTTTTTTCTCTCTTCAAAGCTTTAAATGATACTTGCTTCATTGAAGCTTACAGATCATTAAAAGCAGTCCTGCCAGGGTGATGTAATACATGTTTTAACTTCCAAAAAAAAAAAAAAAAAAATCTGCACTAAACTAATCTTTGAGTCATACAGAATTTTCTTTTTTCTGATTTTAGTGTTTTGGGGCATTCCAGCACATTTTGATCACCTGCCATATACAAAAAATTAGCCAAAAATGAATCTGGTGTCACATCTAGCAACTGTGAGTTCCTGGTCCTTTTCAAATATGTTATTTTCATTTTATTCATTGCAGAGCATCTCTCAAGGACTAGTGTTCTGGAAAAAGAGAAATAACAATGGAAGAGTAGTAGTTATACAGACACTGAGAATACTATTGCAAACCTAAATTTGTTTACATCTTCTTGGCTTCAATTTAGAGTGACTGTCAATTGACAAAGGCCAATCCATCTCCACTTTGACACTCAGTTAAGCTAAAAACATGTAACAACTAAGGATACCCTACTTCCTGGTAATTTCAGAGAGAGAAACAAGAGGGCCAGACTAATTAAAAAAAAAAAATTAGGAAGTAACATTTGTTGAATGCCTACGATGAGGTAGGCATGGTAAAAGGCACTTTTTAAAGTTATACTTCATATAGTGTCACAGTTAATCCTCATCACGATCTGCACAGTATTATTATCTCTATATTATAGACAGAAAACTGAGGCTTACAACTAATTTGTTCAGGGCTATACAATAAGTGGAAATTCTAAACTGATTCTGTTCAGCTTCAAAGTTATACCTTTTCCACTACCTCTTTCTTCCTATGCCTCTGACCAGTCCTCCTCCATGTCTTTCACAAGTTACTCTTTCTCTGTCCTTGTTTTCAATGTTATTTCCCAGTGTTCTGTACTTGGCTCATGACTTTTCTCACCACACAGTTACTGAGCAGTCTCAGTTTTTTTTTTTAAGACTTTTCCTACTACCTTAGACAAATGACTTCTAAATTTATGTTACTAGCCCCAAACTCCCCCTGACCCATACATCTAGTATCCTCACACTTCACTATGTGGATGTCTGACAGTCACCGCATTTGAACATGTCAGAGACAGAACTCCTCAGCCTTCACCCTTGAATCTGCCTCTCCTCTTTGGTTTCCCATATCAGTGCGCAGAGTTACACTCTATCATTCTAGACTCCTCCTTCCCCCCCGCCCCCACACGTTGTCAGCTAAGAAGTTTTACTGATCCTACATTCAGAATAGTTCTTGAGTCTGTGGCCATGCTACCCTGAACAAGCTCAATCCCATCTGATCTCAGAAGCTAAGCAAGGTCAATCCTGGTTAGTACTTGGATGGGAGACCACCTAGGAAGACCAAGTGCTGTAGGCGTAAAAAATAAAAGATTGTAAACTGACAAGATCCTTGCAATCTGTGAGGTCAACCAAGGGTTGCCTCGCCTAAAAAAAAAAAAAAAAAAAAAAAAACAAAACAGTTCTTCCCAGACCTTTCCTCTTGATTCCCATCATTGCTTAATTCTCACTCGAACTTTTGCAGTCTCTCCCATTCATTTTACTGTAAAGTCATGAGCTCCATTTATGAAGAAGATCTGACTATGCTGCTATTCTTCTTTTACTTAAAACAATTTAAAGGTATCTCCATCACCTATAGAATGAGTCACACAAGGCTTTCTGTGTCCTGATCTCTGCCTCTCTCTTCAGCCTCAATTCCAGCCACAACTTGCCTTAAAAACTACTCGTCATCTACACTGAACTCAAGTCCTGGTAGTTCTCCTTATCTCATGTTGTCTCTCATCAGGATGCCTTGTTTAGGCCCTGTCTGTGACACGACCACCCCATCTTTTCACCTGTATAAACTCCCACTGCAGCATTCATCTCAGGTAACACCTTCTCCAGAACACCTTTCCTCAGCAGTCCTCTACCTCAACCCACCAAGTGGGCTAAACCTTGTCTTTATATTTCTAAAGCTCCCTGTCATTACATTATCCACATATTTTGAAATCAGTTTGTCTTCTCTATTAAACTTTTAGTCCTTTAAGCACAGAACCCATGCTTTATTGAATTCTATTATCCTAAGTGCCTAGACCAGTCCCTGGTACAGAGAGGGCTCTTAAAAACTGTTTAACCTTCACAAAACTACAGCACGTTATCTTTCAAAAACAAACTTCTATATCAGGGGCTCAAACCAGACCATTCTCTATGTGAATTAAATCTGACAACTATTAAAATACAGGGACATCAACCACAAAATAGAACAACTCAATAAAAAAATCCTAAAGAACTTGAATAGACATTTCTCCAAAGAAAATATACAAATGACCAGTAAGCCATGATGAAATGACAAATGCAGTGAAAAGATGCTCAACACCACTAATCATTGGAGAAATGCAAATCAAAACTGCAGTGAGATACCACCTCACACCTATTAGGATGGCTACTATTAAAATAATAATAACAAATATTGGCAAGGATGTGGAGAAACTAGAATCCTTGTATACTATCATTGGAAATGTAAAATGGTACAGCCACCATGGCAAACAATATGGTGGTTCTTCATAAAATTAAATATAGAATTATAATATTCAGCAATCCCACCTCTGGGTCTATATTCAAAAGAATTGAAAGCAGGGACTCAAAGAAATATTTGTGCACCCATGTTCATAGAAGCATTATTCACAGTAGCTAAAATGTGGAAGCAACCCAAGTGATTATTTTTTTATTGTAGTAAGTACACATAATAAATTTGCCAGTTTAACCATGGATAAGTGTACAATTAAGTGGTGTTACATACATTCACAGTGTTGTGCAACCATCACTGCTATCCATTTCTAGAACTTTTTCATCATCTGAAATTAAAACTTAGTACTCTGTTAAACAATAACTCCTCATTTCTCACTACCCCACCCCCAGCTCCTGGTAACCTCTATTCTACTTTCTGTCTCTATGAATTTGTCTATTCTAGGTACATTATAAATGTGGACAGATAATTGATTTTTAACGAAAGTTTAATTGCTTTCTTGCCTAGAGGCATGAGTCTGGGCGAAGGGGAGCAAACATTAATTGGGTACCTTAACTTAACAAGCAAGGTCACATTCAGATTTACTGGGTTTATCTCAAGCAATAGAAAATTGTATTTATAAACTTTGGTTTCATGGAATCATAAAGGTTTCTTTTATCCCAGTTATTTTTATCATGACCTTATATATGTGTTCATCATAAAGTCTACTCATTCAAAATAGTTACTGATTAGCTGGTAATATGCAATCTGATTTTCTCATAAAAATTAATAAGCATCTTTTTTTGTATGTACAAAAGTTATTTTTATTATTTTTAATTTTTTTTATTTTTCAATTACAGCTGGCATATATTATATTAGTTTCAGGTGTACAACATAGTGATTAGACATTTATATAACTTACGAAGTGATCACCCCAATGAGTCTAGTACCCACCTGACATCATACATTGTTATTACAATATTATTGGCTGTATTCCCTATGCCGTACTTTCCATCCCTGTGACTGTTTTTATAACTGGAAATTTGTACATAATCATCTTTTGAAAAATCTCTTTTCAGTTATATCATTCTAAGGTTTTTATGCAATATCAAGGTTTAGCAGAAAAAAAAGATTACTATTAAAATGGTTCCAAAATTCAAAAACAGAGGAATTAGGGCTTTATAGTTTCTTTTCATAAAAGATGTCTATACTTCAAGCCATCGCAGAATTGAAATTTCAAATCATCCTGTCCACAACATTTAGACACCCCAACGAGGCAAGGGACTTCTTCAGCGTGCAGCATACTGCTCGGAGGAGAAAATCTCTTCATCTTGGCTAGAGCAGATACTTCAGACTTTTGTGCTGAGGTCCAGGAAAGATCCACTACTTGGAATATAGAGCAAAGAAAATGACTATTTTGTCTATTTTAACCATATTCCTCAAACTTTTCAAGCCAACTATCTGTGACATACTCACTACCTTTACTTCCTGAGAGTGTAAGTCTGACCCATCAATAATGTAGTATGACAGCACCAAATTCTGTGTTTTGTACAAAAATGTGGAACAAGTAGTACTACATGTTACTTACTTAAACCTTGCATTGTAAAATTGTATTTGATATCGGTTCCCCTGAGGTTGGACCACTGTATTGTGATAAACCATTGGTCTACTAGGTCTTCCTACTCATTCCTGTTCTCCATTTAAAAACGAAGAAGTATTCTAGCATCCAATTCTCAAACCTCTAAGGGCTCTTCTGATAACCTACATCAATCAGATGTTGACCCCTGGATTCTATAATTCTCTTTGTTACAGACCTTCTTTGTAACTTTGAACAAATAATTTATCTTAAACACTTAACTTTCCACACCACTGTTCACTGAGCATAAAACCAGGGTAATAATACCACCTCTAGAAAAAAGGATTCATGATTTAGTGAGTCTGTTTCCTTACTTATATGGGGATAGGAAAATGCCTTCTTACTCTTCCTTCTGAATTCTCCCTTTGGGTTTCTGGCCCAAATGAAGAATTGCTCCTCTTGCCAGCATCCGTGGTGGCTGCCAAGAGGAACTTGACTGCACTGCCTTTAAAGTGGTGGAGCACAGCCTTTACCGGCATGCTTGGAGGATCTGGCACCCTGGAGAACCCCAGGAGGCCACACCCACACCCTCTTTGGGAGGTTCTTTTCCTAAAGTTGTAGTGGGACTTGCATCAATATGCAGAGGAGACATCTTTCCTACAAAAAGCTTCCTTTTCCTCCCACAGTTATGGGGAAGGTGGTGAGGGGGAAGTAGGAACTGGGTATAATATTGGCAGATGTTTTGAGTGCTCCAGATAAAAATGTTTGATAAATAGTCTTGTTTTTATTGCCTTACTATACTGCTCGTTGGGGAATTGTGTTTTCTTTGGTCACTTGCCAATGAAAAAGGTTAGCGTTTTCCTGAATGTAGGAATGTTTCTTTAACTAGTTATGTTGATGTAGAACAAGATAGATAACTGCTGCTGAAATTAACAAATCAAGATTGGATCATGGCGATGCTCATTTCTGCTCAGTCCCCTTTCCAGTTCAGTGACAGCTGCTGCAACCAATATGAACAAGATTTGGGTGGGGCTGTCTTTTCTCACCTAGTCGGAGTTGGAGTATTTTTAATTTAGTTCCTTCGCTCTGATATCCAAGACTTTAAAGGATTTGCTCTCTGTCGCCTTCCCCCAATTTGTTCCTGTTTTGTGGCATCCAGTCGGAAATGATTTCTCATTTAAATGCCTCATGTAAAAGAAGGGTCACTTTTTAAATTTCTATACCTTGTATCCTCTAGTTTCTAATTTAGTCCAATGTAGTTATAGTTTCATTTTCTTTGAGGCTAAATGTGTTTTTTTGTTGTTTTGTTTTTTGGTTGGTTTTTTTTTTTTTTTTTTTTTTTTTTGGCCCTCTCTCAAATTTCTTTCCCGGTTCACAGCAAAAGAAGCAGCTAGCATAACTTTTCTGAATCAGAAGCTGGTAGAACTAAATGTGTGTAGCACTTTGATCTTTGCCTTAATGTGTTTGTATTGATCTAGGGTGTATCTTTTGGCTCTGGGCATTCAAAATTAAAGTTAAAGCCTTTAACCCATCTCTTAAAACAAAAAGGAAACAAACTCTATTGCAGTGTGAAGGACCGAGGTCACACATGAGGGTTAATTTATTAGAGCTGACGTATTTTAATGTCATACTGGGTTCCTAAGCAATACTGTAGAATGTCCTTCCCTGAAGCTCTTTGTTTTGTTTTTAATAGAATAGAGAGTCTGGCTATGAGGAATGAATTATGTACACTTCTGCTTGAAAGCATGGGATGGACAAGTTATTGCTTGAAGTCACTTACCCTTTAGAACAAATAAGTTGTATTTAGCTCTGAGAGAATTTTAACACTGGCTTATTTGGGAGAATTAAATGAGCCTGAGGCTAGTTTATGGAGAAGAGCCCTTCTAGATAGTATTTTTTATTCTTTGCCAACCCCTAATTCCCACTCACTTATGGTAAGTTTCAAGTATGGACAGTTCTAAGATGTGGTCAGTTCCCATGACTGCTAAATAAAATACGAATTTCTCACGTTACTTGAAAGACTATATGTGGGAGGTCTTGATTTGGTCTTTGCATCTTCTGACGAGTACATCATGGTTTAATAAGTCTCTTCCAAACTCCACAAAGATGGTGATGTTCATCTTAGAAAAGAAAAAAAATCGCGTACCTCCCTATACTGTGTTCTATGCTACCTAAGCCATTTACTTATGAAACTAACCTTTGACAATAGCCTGAGTTCTCTTCCTTTCCCCTCAGTCAGTTCTTATCTGTTAGTGCCTTCTTTGGCTTTTCTACTGTCAGATGAAGAAAAGTTGTTGGAGGCAGAACAACCTTTATAAACTTTTCTGTAGCTGGATACCAAGATCCTAGATTAATGTAGGAAACAGAAGATATAAGGTCTAGAAATCCTCAGAGTGACCTTATATGACAGATAAGATATTTATATGAAGAAACATCAGCCCCTGTGACCTAAATTAAGCTCCCTAATCTCTCAATGTCATTATTTCTCTGCTTGTAAAAGGGTAATAGCAATACCAATCGCTATCTTCCTCTGGAGTTTGGGAGAAATTTAATGAGATAATGAACTTAATTTTCTTACAAGGGAATATATTGTTGATTTTTAGCAGAGTGAACTATTTGGGGGTCCCTCAGGGACCTGACCCTCTATTACCTTTTCTACCACTCAAATAGAACTATTGTAGACAGCTAACCCACTGCCAAAAAAGTAAGCCATTTATTCAGCAGATAGATCAGGTCCAGTGTGAAAAAAACGGATTTTGATCTTTTCTTTGGAAGAGCTATCCCTAGAAAGGCACAAAGATGTCCTTTTTTTCTTTTATAAAAAATCAGAACAGACGTGTAATTGTGTTTGATGGCTCACTTTGAGAGAATGTTAGGTTCAATCCTGGAACACGTTAAATCAGATGATATACTTTTTAAAAGTCTCTAGAAAATGCATTCTAAATGAGAGTAATATTGCCCCCAAGGAGGCAAATATTGTTTCTTTGAGAGGCAAAACAAAATTAGATATTTACAAGCTTCCTGGCCCTCCAGTACACACACACTTACACACACACACACACACACACACACGCACATGCACACACACATCTATGTATATATTCAGTATATCTAGTGTATTAAAAGTTCATGGAGGGGTGGACACTTAGAAAAAAATATCTAAAAATTAAAGAAAAAAAAGGTTGAGAAAACTGCTGTAGTCTAGAACAAGCATATGGTTGTCAATTACTCTTCCAGACATGTTTGTCCCTAAGCATAGGTAAGCTGCAGATTGTCAAATCAAATGCAGATTGCTATTGGTTCCTTCCGACGAACAGGAACTGAGTTCATAGAAAACTTGAAAGAAATGAAATTCATACCCTAAGGGATGATGATCTCAGAGAAACAAACATAAAATCTACCGGTTAGAACCAATACTTTGTACTTAAATAAATGTGGTTAAATCTTTAAGGTAAGAGATTCCTTTTTTCTCCTGCCTATTTAGCCTTTACAGAAAGGCACATCAAGGGTAGAATGATCTTCAAAGTACTTCAGGGAAAAAGCCAGATTGGGAGAAAGGAGAGGGTGTGGACCCCACAGGCAAGAAGGGAATAATGATCTAAATAGTAATGTAAAGTGCAAAGCAGCAAAGACAAGAAATACAGTGGGAATTGGCACTGAAGTATTTAAGAAATTTTAAGTTTGATGTTGTTGCTGATATTAATAGGCATTTGTATATCCAAAGTATTTTTCCTTCCATCCCCCTCATATGTCATATAGTTTTTTCATACCTTTTGAATGGATGTGATGACCCAAAATTGACTTGCTGTGTGCTATGGAATTTGGAAGAGGCCCTGTGTGATGTTAGCCCTAAAGCAATAGAATGGCCTTATTTTTTTTAAAAAAAAATATTTTTCCCCAGTCTCTGATCCTTACTTGCTTAATCTTTCTATGTTTTGATACACATCACCATAACTCAGAAGAGAGGCAGTGATTATTCCTCTCTGCTACCCATTTCACAGTGGTGCTCTCAACACTGAGTATTCTTTCTCTAAGTCAGGCATTTGCGAAGCATTAGTTGCTGTGGGCATTTAACTTTCTTACAGTCTCCTGTTTATTGATTTCTTAAAATTATAAAAGAAAATGAAGTGAATTGGAGAAAGACCTTCAAGCCCCCTGATCTCCACTCCTACCCTAATTTCAAAATCTAACATATTGTCCTTCTAGTAGTTCTTAAGATCCCCGCCCTTCAACTTCTCTTTGTTACCCACTGGGTGGGTGTAACCAAACCCCAGTCACACTGTGGCCCCAGCAGCTGGGCTGCTCTCTCTCCCCCATCACATTGCAGACATTCTTTTCACATCATTTTGTCCCCTCTGCTGCATTCCCTCCATTTGGCATCATTCCCTCCACACAACCTTCAGTTTCAAGGGACAGGAGTTTGCCAAGGAGATGCTGGCAGAAAGGGTCCAGTTCTTTCCTTTCTCTCTGAAGAGCCCAGTGTCACTCATTAGCATATGAGAAGAATGGTTGTAAATAAACATCAAATGAGGTTAAGGAGCTGCAGCTCATCAATATTAATGAAGTCCACCTCACAGCCTTGGAGCGAGGTACTGATGGCTCTAATCACAAGAAGCTGTTTCATAAAGCCTCCAGTTACAAGACAGGAAGGGTTAGATTCGGCCGGTTGGAATGTTTGTCGTTTTACAACCCCAGGAATGCTTCAGAGAAAGGCTGTCTGATACCAGATCTGTGTTTGCAAGGCCTCTCTTGTGTTCAGATTACATCTGTTTGTCTCAACAGGTGGAAGGCTAGAGGAAGAAGGCTGTATCTGCTAAGCACACTCTGGGGTGGGAACACTCCAGGTCAGTCTGCAGTTCCCAAGTCAAAAATGAGGTTCCAGAGTACTAGGAATTGGTCTCTTTGCGCCTTTCATCATTAACCCCATGGAACTCAAACTCTTGTTTCCAGTACACTGATGGAAGATCTAGAGACCTTCTAAGCCCAGCCTAATAAAGGGATGAAGAAATTCCTGTTTCCTCATGTGCCAACTACCAGTAAGGCCCCTTCTCAGAACGTGTTTGATTCCTGTGCCTTTAATTAGAAGATTCAAAGGATAATAAGTACAGCTATTATTTATTGAACACTTACTATGTCCTAAGCACTGCGCTCAACATTTTTGATATGTTATATAATTCTCACACTAAGCTTGTGAAGATGATTCTCATTTCACAAGTGAGGAAAGTGAAGCTCACAGAGTTTATTTATGTAATGTGTGTAAGATCACATATGCAGCAAGTGACAGATCTAGATCTAACTCAGCGGTCCATGCTCTTAATCACCGCCCTCTCTGGCATCACAGAGTCAGTCGTGTAAAGTATGTGAGCTTTTGTGCGTTTCTTCTCTTTTGTAAGAAGTGTGCCCTTTCTTCTGCAGCTCAGGAGACCAAATAGTTCTCTGAAAGTAGAATCGGAAGATTTTTGAATTAATTTTTTAAAAATCAAAGCCTTTGAAATTACTTTAGAAAGGAAACTTTCACTAGATGTGTTTTTCTTTGTATATATATAAATTTGGGGCAGTGGGATGTGTGCTATGAGTGTGTGTGTGTGGCAGGGGATGAAGGGTGGCAGTGACACTGATTTACCCACTTCCTCAGGCCAGTTCTTTTTATCGTGAAGCACACACCTTGCGTGGGGTCAGTGATTGTGGAGCACAAAGAAGCCGCCTGGCCCTCCTGGCTGATTTGAGTCTATGATCCTAGCCTCAATTACGCTGTTTCAACAATTGAACCCTGGTTTATTGCCTAAAGTTCATACTATCAACTTCTTTATCTCTGATTTCTTTGGAGCCCCCAAGGAGAACCTCATGCTTCATCAAATGGTCGTTATCACAAAAGGTACACCTGACTGTTTTTAAAGCAACTCTAGTGAAAGGATCTGAGACTGAAACAGCCACTTATCTTTCCTCTCCTTTCCTCCTCGAGAGCTCAGGGACTTTACTTGGTAATTTTTACTTAGGCAAAATGCCCAGGAATGTTTCCACGGAATGGCACCCAAAGCCCACCCATGCAGGAGTCCTTCCTGCCACCAAGTAACCAAGACCGGGAAGCAATTGAAACTGGCCCTTCCTTTCCCAGGCCTGTGGCTGTCAACTTGGCTCAGAAAGAGGCAGACTGATGACTTTGTCTCCTCACCCAGTCACACTACCACACAGTTCTCATTTGAGCTTGAAGTCACATGGTTATGCTGCTTATGGCCAAACAAGGATGCGCTGTTTCCAGTTCTTTGCACCCTGGGTTTGGCCTGGGCATCCTTGGTTGAAACTATCGGGGCCCCCAACCCCTGAAGCTTTTCCGGGGACAAATTGCATGCAGTGGTGGAGAGGAGGAGCTGAGCTGTGTGTGCAGTGAAGCAGTGGATGGTGTGCAGTCGGGATGTTTGCGAGAGCCAAGGGGTTAGTT
Source organism: Rousettus aegyptiacus (assembly GCF_014176215.1). Classification (NCBI taxonomy): domain Eukaryota; kingdom Metazoa; phylum Chordata; class Mammalia; order Chiroptera; family Pteropodidae; genus Rousettus; species Rousettus aegyptiacus. The sequence continues at coordinate 108,746,524 of NW_023416308.1, forward strand.
CATAGCTGCTTTGTATACTCAGGCACACCAGAAAACTCAGATTAATAGGCTGTTTATTCTTCAGCATGTTCCTTGAATCAAAGGCTCTGGATGGTATTATTAAAGAGTGTTTGTGAGAGCGCCCTGGAACACTCCTCCTGGGCTCCGCTCACTGAAGAGGAACAATTTGAGTCCTTTCATTTCCTGGGCAGCATCCCTCACGCTTATTGCTCACTGTAGTGTAAAGGTCTGCAGAACCTTTGTTAGAAATAGAATCTTTTGTTCTGTCTTTCTGAAGTCCCGTTACCTACAGCACCTTGGTCTGTTGAGTCTAATTATTTAATGTTTTTGTCTTCAAGCTACCTGAACCTGATGAATGCAGTCCACTCTACCCCAGGGAGTTTTTCTGTTTAGGGTTTTTGAGGGATTTTTTTGGTTTTGTTGGCTCTATTTGGCACTAGTTGTCTGTCTAGGCAGTATTGTCATCTAGATTTTTCATGGATTTTTGCCAGGAGGATAGGGAACATCCACCTGAACCCTATTTTGTGAAGCAAATGAAGTCTTTTTTTGGCTATTAGAAGATTCCCCTAAATTGTAATTTTAAAACTATAATGTAACCATCAAACCTTAGGATTGAACGTTGGAGTCTATTGAATTGTGGAAGAATTATTTCCTCCACTATCACCCCCTGAAGTAAAGATTTATATTGGAGAGGGCCAAAAAATTAGGGGGAAACTGCTTCTCCACCCCCTCTCCCAGCTCCCTTTCAGCAGCAGCATGTGATTGTCAACTATACCATGTTCTCGCTGGCAGTTAATGTTTCCTGTGGCCTGGAAAATATTGTGTTTTGGGCCTTCCACAACTTCTGTACACGCACATACACACACAACACACAACCACACCCCTCATGGGCTTGCCTTTAACACAGAGGCATCCAGTGTATTACAAAGGTGCTCAAAGCTCACCAGTCACTATAGACACTGCAAACACTCGGCACCTTACAGGCACCCATATTTATCAGACAAATGCAGTACAAATCATAAGCAATAGTTTTGAATCTGGCACAACCCTTCATTACCGCAGCCAGAGGCCAGAACATGAAATTGAGGTCATATATCTGGGGTTAGAACTCTAGAAACCATCTGGTATCCCATAGCCCAGGGTTTCCCCAGGGAGGTGCACCATGGAGCAAAGGGAGTCCTGTCATCCAGAAGATACTGTCCCCTCACGTCCCTCCAAAACCAGCACAGCTGTGTGGACGAGGACTATCTGCCATATATATACTGAGACCAAGATATATATACACACCCTGGCGTTCCGCCGGATTCCTTCCATGAAGTCCATCTGTTTATCCACTTCCAAATCCCAGAAGGCAGTCACCAAAAAGTAAATAGTGAGCAGGGACAGGGTTTTTTTCTTTCTTTCTAGATAAACATGTTCCAATGAACAAAACAGATTTTGCAAACACATTCCATCTAGTAAATCTTACCTAACAGCTGTGCGAGGAAGGTTTGGAGCAAAGAAGGATGAGGCGTGAGGGGGTGGGGGGAGTCTTAGGACTCGATTAGGAGAATTAGAAAGTTCAGAAATCTACAAGGCCTGGGCAGTTAGATGGAAATGTGCTTCTTTCCTTCATTCTGTCCCCCCATTCCAAACCTGGATCTGCGGTGGGCTTGCCAAAGACAAAGGCCTGGCTGCAGATACCAGCTTCTTCAGCTGCAAAACCAATCTATCACAACTTTAGGGGCCATGTCCTGCATTTCTGACTGAACCCTCTTCCTGCCCTACTGGTCCTGCTCTCCCCCACTCCTGCTGTAAAGCTCCTCTGGAATCAGACAGTGGAATATTGCCCCATCAGCCCTGCTAGGCTTCACATCTAGCCCTCTGGCTGGGACAGTGAAGGACTGAGTATAGATCAAGAACATGGATTCTGAAGATTGGGGACAAGCACAAGAAATCGACCTTATGCCTCAGAGGCAGCTGGATATTTGTGTGTCTCTGTTCGATGTCAAACTGGCTCACTATTGAGGAGTTGTTTTGTTTTGTTTTTTAATGTTCTCCTCACTCCTCATTTGCGGGTCAGATGCTTTGGATAATCCAGTGGAATTCTCTCTGCTGGACTGCTGGTTGCTGCCAGACACAGAGTGCTAAATCCTGTCAGTTGGTGACTTGAAATGATGATGTGTGGAACAGTGCTCCAGTTTGGACATCCTGCGCTCATTTGCACAGACTGCTTTGCCAATTAACCACAGTAGTGAATTGTGGCGACAAAGAGGGGACAAGCAGTTTCTGCAGCCTTTGCCTTATCTCCACTCTGAGATCAGAGTACCTGCTCATTCTCCCACCCACCCCTCTTCCCCAACGTCAATATGTGTCTCAAGTAATCTGTAAGCCTTAGAATTCTGGTCTGTTCAATATTGTTCCTTTCTCAGGCCTCATAGAGCAATTTCTCTAACAGAGTGTAACATGCCAGAGACAAGAAAGAGCATTTATGTACAGAATAGGCAAGTGGAAAGCAAAGCACTTGCTGCTCGTTCCCTTCTTCAGTCTTTGCATCCGCCGTTCTCTCTCTCCCCAGATCACATGCCTCTCTCCTTCTCATCTGGTTAGGTCTCAGCTCAAAAGATACCTTCTCCAAAAGGATATCCTTGACCACCCCGCCTTGTAATGTCACCCAATCTCAGTCACTCCATCTCACACCATCCTGTTTTATGTATAGCATTGCCTGATTACTTTCTATAAGTATTTTATTTATTTGTCTACTTATTGGTTATCTCTCTCCCCACACGCACATACTAGAATTTGAATTCCATGAAAATAGGGATTTTGTCTATCATAGCTACTGCTATTGCCACAGAACCTAGCATAGCCTCTTAATATTTGGCACTTAATATTTATTAACTGAATAAATAGGTAGGGCTGTAGCAATTAAGAACTTCCAAAGCAAATATATGTTTATTATCAGGAGATAGTAAAGGCAGACAAATAGTTTGAGGAATGGAATAAAAATACAAGGTTTCTCATACTGATTTTTTATAATGTTTTTAATTACAAATTGAATGTGTTGAGTCAAAGATCACATAAATTGAGTCACTCTTCATTTCTTCTGATTCAGAATAAACTGCTCCTTGTTGAGTAGGTTAAGTCAGGGTCATGAGGACCAAGTACTGCACTCTTCCTTTGCAAGCCAGCATAATTGAGGCCACAGAGGATGCCCAATTCCAGATCTCCACTGGACAGTGCTTTCTTTGCTTTCCCCAGAGCAAGTGCCAGAGGAAACTGGCTCAACAATTTAAGGCAGTATAAAGTCCAGCCTGGGTGTCTTCATCCGGGCTTTATTTATTACATTCTTGCCTGCCTTCCGTTCCCAAAGAGACCACATTCCTCTCCGCAGCTCAGGGTCCCTGCAGCTCTTTCCATGGCGAGAACCGTGGAGGGTGGGTGGGTGTGTCTTATATCTGACCTGCCCAGTTGTGACACAGTATGACTGAGAGAACTTGTCCTTTTGGCCGGGCAGACACATGGCACTCATCTCCTCAGAAGTCCTTCACCCGAACAAGAAGTGGTAGCTTCTCAGAAGTTATCCTTTGTCTTGTTGGGGCAAGATCAGTGCCTAGTGTCAAGAGAGAGATATTAAAGATTAAAGAGCCTCCACCAGGAAAGGGGATAGTTTTGCCTGAATCTCTTAATTTGTTTTTCCCCCCCGTACAAGTGCATTCATGTTGCTGGGCTCCCGGGCTTACTCCCCAGCAGTTTGTAGTCATTATTCTCATGACTTGTGGTCTCATTGATATTAGAATGTGTTTCAACAGCTGTAGGTGATGCTTCCACGCTCCACTGCTTTTTCTCTTATGTTGCTAACAACTCTTCTGTTGGTTTCAGCCTTTAGCCAAGCCCACCCCATCCACACCCCACTCTTTCCCTGTCTTTTATTGATGCCGTGTTGACTTTGTATGGTTCTGTTAGTTCAGTTTTCCTGAGCACCTGCAGCGAATTAGCCATTTCTGCTTGCTGCTAGGGATCACCCAGGCCTTTGATCTTTTTGATATCTGTACTTTTGGACATGTTGAAGGACTCTGTAACCCCACCAAAGTACATAAAAGGTGCTATAGTCTCTGTAGCCCAACCTTCCAGACCAGCATGGCTTAGAACCAGAAGATATTATTGTAAATACAGATGTGGATACAATCTATTAAATGTTTACTATGTACCGTATATGTTCTAAGCACTTAACATGACTATGCCATTTAGTCTTTACTTGTAGGCCTAAAGGGACATGCGTTATTTCTCTAACTGCATCCCTTATTCCTTTCCCTCTCGTTCTCTTAGCTCCAGCTACACTGGCTTCTATGCTCTTCCTCTTACCCAATAGGCACGCTCCTTCCTTAAGGCCTTTGCAGTGGCTGTGCTCTCTGCCGAGGGTGCTCTTCCCTCATATGTCTGCCTAGGTTACTTCTTAACCCCCTTCTATTCTTTGCTTAGATGTTACCTTCTCCGTGACTGTTAACTAGACTACTCTATAAAATTGTATCACCACTAGCACCTCACACTCCCTGTGCCACTTGCTCTATTCTATTTTTTTCCATTATTTGTATCATAATTTACTATGTAGTCTATTTTGTTTATTATTTATCATCTGTTTCTCCAATATAAGATAAGTTTCATGAGGGAAAGGTGCTTTTCTATTCCCTAATGTATCCGAAGTTCCTAAAAAGCAATATCTGGCACATAGTAGGTGCTCCATAATTGCTGGCACATGAATGAACTTTGCCTCTTCAAAACCCTGAGGTAGTTGTTTCTGGTTGCCTCATTTCAAAGATGATGGAATTGAAGCTCAAAGAATATAAGTAACTAACTTGCCCCAGATCATCCTTCTAATAAGTAGTGGAGCTGGGATCTGAACTCAGGATTGACTAATTCCAAAGAATGTGCTTTCAAGCTCTAGGTCAAAAGTCCTCAGATTTTAGTATGCATAAGAATCATCTGAGCTATTTGTTTAATTGCTGGTCCGTACACTGTGAAGCTAAGGATTCTGATTCCAAAGGCCTGGGATATAGACGATCCATGAATCATACTCGGAGATACATTGGGATATACTACATTGTCTTTAAGGCTTGGGATCTCCATAGGGAGTCATAGAGATGAAGTCCATTGAACATTTTTGAGTACCTGCTATATTACTGGGTCCTTTCCTGTGGCATATAAAAGCAAGGGAGATAGAATACTTACTCTCAAGACATGGTCTGTTGGTGGTAATGGGGCAAACAGATACACATATCATAATTAGACTATCAGTAAATCATGGAATACTTAAAATAACATTCTTTGGATTCAGGTAGACCCATGATTTCAGAGCCTGAATGTGCTACCCAGTAGTTATGACACTGGACAAATGACTTAACCTCCCTGTGTCTACAGGTAATATGAGAACAATGTTTATCCCATGGGACTAAGTGAAGTAATGGGTGTACAGCACTCAGGAAAGTAGCTTACAAACATAACTAACGCCAGGAGGCTATATATAAGAAGTGATAAATAAATGGCTTAGAGACAGTAAATATAGAAAAACTCAGAAGAAGAGTTTTAAAGTCTTACAGCCTACTATTTTAAAGTTTGAGTACCAATTTTTTTGTTTTTAATATGAACTACATGGAAATCTTTTCAAAATATACTTAAATGTAATACTCTTCCCTGCATTAAGTATAATTTAACTTATCGTGGCATCTAAGTATCAGCTTTATAAACAAATTATTTTATTGTGCTGGAAAACACTGTTGTCTTCAGAACTTATCGAAGTGTACCCTAAATGCATCTAGATTGTATTTTAACTTTTTTTCCTACTTCTCTGTTTCTGTCATACTGTTAATGCCTAATTCCTCACTGCTATTCTGGCACCTGCCTTTTATAGTTCCTTTTTTCTCTCCCAGTTTACTTTGTCTAATCTGTATTGAGCTTAAAAACTAGATGGCCAAGCTTATTAAAACTCTATCATCAGAGCTTATCTTCAAAGCCTGTATTTAACCTCATAAGCTTTAGTGTGTGAACTTTGTGACATCAGTTTTGCCCACTTAGAGACTTATTAGCATCTAGATGTTTGAGATCGCCTATTAGTTAAGTTTCGAATACATTAAGTATTACTGTGTAGGGTACACACACCTGGAGAAAACATTTTCATTGTTCTCAGCATTAGAAGTTAGTCCATTTTGTAACTCCACAACTTAGAAAAGCCTTGAGAATCACAGAGTCGTAGATCTGGCCTCTTGTTCTCAAGTATGTATTTGATTGTTATCTTCATTTTACAGATGGAGAAACTAACACCTAAAGAGGAAGTAGCTTGCTCAGGTGAGCTAGTCTGGCCATACCAAGACTGGGTTTCAAGTCTCCTAAGGTTTTCCTTCTGCTCAGCCACACTGTTCCCAAGAGGAAAAAAATCATCTCAGTCTGTAGAGAGGAAGGAAAACCATCAATAAATATGATGAGAGATGAGAAAAATGAAATCTTATTATATTGTAACTAATCAGTTTTAGCCCTGACTTTGATAAGGGGTTTTCCTCCCCACCCCTGCTGTCATTTGAAGGGATGTATAACCTCGCTGTGCCCCCAGTAACCCTGGACTGTGAGCATATAAAGGCAGGACCAAGGGGCATTATAATAAGATCCAGAAGCATATAAAGGACTATAAAATATGGTTATCAGCATTGTACCCTCTTTTCATTATGGACAAAACAAGGTGATAGAGCTACTGAGAAAGAGGGACATGGAAATATTCTGAAGGAAGGTGCAGAGTTGACAATTTCTCTGGTGGCTGGCTGGCTGGCTTTCCTTCTTTCTTTCTTTGGCAGCTTTATTGAGATAAAATTTTCATGCCATAAATCTGGGTAGCTTTTTATGAAATAAATTTTATTCTTCTGACGGCAAGAAAATACTAATTTCCCATAATCCCCAAACCCAGAATTAACCACCATTATTAACACTTCGATGTAACCCATTCTTTTTTTCTATGTAAATTTATATATATGTTAAAAAGCAAAGAACGGATTATGTTTTACATATTTATATATATATATTTTTTGCTCTTTCCCTTTAATATCATGATGTCATCTAGTTCCTTTTCATCTTGAACTCATTTCGGCAGATGAATTAAATCTTTATTGTAAATGCTTCCAGAGAGAAACTCTACAGTCAGGGGTTGAAAATTCAGATGCCTGCAGCAGCCAAACAGGTGATGTAAGAAAGAATCACAGGTGTTATTCAGTGGGATGCAGCAGGGTCTGTAGCAAACTAACAAGGGCATCTTCTGCCTCAGCTCCACCTGATTGTAGCCCTGCAGGAATGCTGGCCCAGCACTGCCAGGTCTTCTGATTTTTTTTTTTCTTTTAAAAAAGAGATATCTGAAATATAGATTGTATTGTGGGAAATGTCTTGATTTTTTAAATATTTTAGTTCAAAAATTTAAAAATAAAGTTCAAGCGAAACAACACCCGTGTCTCAGACAGCGAGTGCTTGAAGCTTCACAAGCATTATCTCACTTAATCGTCACAGCATTCTTGCTCCTTTAGCAATAATTTACTGAGAACCAACAAGGAACAAAAGAGTCAGAATCTTTGCCTTCTTGGAGCTTACATTCTAAGACAGTTTAAAAATATACAGTAGATCATATAGTGATAAATACTATGAGAAAAATGAAGCAGGAAAATGAGACAGGGAGTAGGGCAAGAGTTGCTGTTTTACATACTAAGGCCAGGGTTGGCCTTAGTGGTATTTGAGCAGAGACCTGAAAGAGGTAAGAACTATGCAGGTATCTAGAGGCAGAGCGGCCAACAGGTATAATAGCCCAAGACAGAGCAGGCTTGTCATGTTCAAGAATCAGCAAAACCGGTGTGGCTGGAATGGTCAGAGCAAGGGGCAAATAGAAGGAAATGTAGTTAGCAAGGGCCCCCATTGTGTAGAGTCTGAGAAGGAAGAAGTATTATCCCATTTTACAGATGAGAAAACTAGGCTCAAAGAATTTTGCCCATGCCGCATAGCTAGGAGATAACAGAGGCATTTTGAACCCTGTCTTAATTCCAAATCTTATGTTCTTAACTACTGTGCGTGCTACACGATAAAGCAACAACGTGGGTTTCCTAGAATTCCCACTCTCCTAGCAAGTTAAGTGCTACCTGGATTCAAATTATGTCCTACCTTGGGTTTATGCTACTGCCTCAACCACAGAGAATTACAGTGAAGAATCCCAGAATGTTGGACCCAAATAGAACCCTGAGGATTATTGAGACAAAAAAGTTTGCACGTTTTTACACCCACCCCCTAGTTTGCACATTTTTTAATAGTTTCGAATTGTTGTGCTCTTATTAAGACCCTGTGATGTCTTCCCACTTCTCATTCTTTTGTTTGTTTTCCTAATTTTTAAAAGTGGTTATACAGAAATGTGACAAAAATTAAACAGTCAATAGGGTATACAATCTTATATACTTTAAAATAAATTTAACTTAGTCTAGTCAACCGTGACCGTTCATATGTGAGGCATGACGGAGGAAAAAACTGAGGCAGGAAGAGTTAGTGTCCAGTCGAAGGCCACCGATCAGTGGGGAAAACAGGTACCTTATCCAGACTCCAATGAGTAAGACCAGACTTTGTCTTTTAGGACACTTGTGCATAAAAGAAATTGGGTGGGTTCATCCACTGTTGCCACTGGGGTGTTTTCATCTTTTTCCTTTCTTTTTGTAGGCCTGCCAGTCCCACTGAAAGATAAGGATCGGGGTTCAGAAAGCCTAACCATTGTGTCATTTCCCAGGACGGAGAGCCACTGTCATTTGGTTCACATTTTTATTAAAATAAGATGAGTGATTCACTCACATTACAGGCAGAGAGTCTTTTACCAGGAAAACCATACTTTGAAAAACAAAGCTGATGGCTTTAAGGAACAGTAACTGCTAACATCAATTTCCTTTCCCATCCAGTCCCAGAACAGTCAGACACTCTTCAGTCTCTAGCTGCCTCTTTCTCTTACCCACACTTATACATATAATTATAGCCATGGTACATTATATATGCCCACAAACGACAGAAAACAGCACGAAAGACAAAGGTGGATTCATCTGGAGGGATATATGTATTTATCTATATCCAATTCTCTTTCCGGTTCCTGCTGTTTTTGTTTCCTAAGTCTGTTTTTTTTTAGTTGATGGGTAGCCATAAATCCATCACCATTGGTGCAAGTTAGTGGATTCTGACGAGAGAACAGGCTGTGGTCTTTATAAATACGCCTACATGCTGGCAACAGCCTTTCCCTACTCATACAATCATCAAGAACCAGGGAACTTTAGATTGGTTTTTTATTTTTAGTCTGTCTTGGTTCCACTCACCCTCAGTGAGTAACTCCATTATATTTATTTAGAAAAGAAGGAAAATGCATTTTAAGCAAATCAAATGCATAATCTGTTCCACTTCTTATTTATTCTATGGCTACTCTGGACAGCGGAAACCCCAGAGAAATAATAACTTTTTTTGGTTTTTGTTTTCTGTGGCTTGCTTTCTCAGACAAGTCCTCATCAGACAGTTTTGCTGATAGCTTATAGAATTTGATTCCAACTACTGGCCTATTTTAAATTGGAAAGGAAAAAATCAGAAATATTTTTTATGTACATTACACTTTTCTCTTGCTAATCTGTGTCTCATCCTATTAAATTCAGATACAGGCTTATAATGGTTTGAAATGTTTGTTTTTTTGTTATCTCTTCCCTATTTTCTTATAGAGATTAACAGCAAGTCACCTAACCTTGAAAGGGTTTGTCAGTTTGTTTTGGGGAGAGCAAGGAAGCTGGAAGCCAGTTAGACTACATCTAACCCAAGAACGAGCCTAGGAGAAGGATGATTGCAATGGAATAGCTGGTGGCAGATTTAAATAATAATAATAATAATAATAATAACAGTTGCAGCTAACATTTACTGCATTCTCATTATGGAATTTACTATGCTAGGTGTTTTTCATCCATAGAAAAAATAAAAGTGGGCTGAGTTCCCAGGGCCCAAGGGGTCATATGTTAAAAAAGAAAAGGACATAGGGACCCTGGAGTGAGAAGGCTTGATTTGATCTTGGCTCTACCATTTACTTGGTGATTATTTTCATTGCTGAGGCTCATTTTGTCTACAAAAATAGAAATAATACCATTGCCTTCTCCCTGCCCCCCGAAGTTCTTGCAGAGATCAGAAGTTGATAATGCATATGAAAATGCTTTGCATAATTCTATAGTCTCTACCAACATGACTCATCAGCACATTTAATAGTGAGATGATAGAGGATCGGCAGTACGTTGATTATCAAGAAAAGTATTGTGCACCTGCTTGAAGGCAGGAAGTCTGTTATTCACTCATCAATGAAGAACAAAGGCAAGATAAAATAATTATGAGATAAGGAATAAGATTGTTTCAGCCACCCACTGGCTAGAGCTGGACACTTTCCATGAATTCTGCCGTCTGTTATGCAGGCGCCACCCCACCTGTGTGCCGCCAGTGAAGGAGAGTGGGAACGGGAGCAGGTACTGCCTGGCGAACACCTCCCCTGTGCCACATACTACCACTTCCCATTTACTTTCTCTTTTTTAATCATTTCTTTTAATCCTCTCAAAAGCCTCATGATTAATAACGGTATTACCACTATTCATATTATCATTATTCACTCTTATTTCTAATTGGCTTGCTCAATGTCACATGACTAGCTAGCTGAAGAACCAAGATTTGGATCCTGTTGGCTGACTCGGGAGCTTTTATTCTTAACCTAGCATTACAGAAGACTCACTTAGGAGTTAGACCAGGTTTTTTTTTTTTTTTTTTTTTTAACTGTCCTCTACAGAACCCTAAATTTTGAAAGCAGTGCCTTAGGCCTTCTGTCCCCTCAACCTCATTCCTCATACCTTTAGCCTGGGTGATGGCTAATGAGGAGAAAGTTGGGTAAGAAAGACTGTTTTTATCTGTTTTATACACTGAGGGTCCTTATGAGATTTCCATTGGGGGGGGGGGCGGGGAAGGAAGCATATCCATTTAAAATTTTTTTCAACCTTCACTTACCACAACTTCCTTATTTTATGGGTGAGAAAATGGAGGCCTAGGAAAGTTGTGTCCAGAACAATGTGGTTAGTTCTCTAAAGAAAACACACAAAGTTTTTTTTTCACTGTATCATGGTGCGTCTTTGTGGTAAAACAGAATATTCTCCCCCTAAAACAACATGAAAGCCCTCATTCTGGCCATAAAACCTGTATAAGGAAATTTAAAATACCGCCTCTCTTTCAAAGGTTGAGTAAGGTATTCCAGATATACTGCCACTGAGAGAGTAGACTTTTCCTTTCTCCTTCAGTTACCATGAGGAAGTACTGAGTTTATTTTCCACCTTAGCTCTTGCGCCTGTTGAACCATTTCTCTTCAATTAAGAATGAGAGTGGGTCACAGGAGTTCGCAACAGCACCTGCATCTTCCTGGATGAGAATTACACCTCAACCCTGAGGTCCCTGTTTCAAAGGGCACACCCTGATCTTTTATTTCCAAACAAAAACGTGAAGTAGCAACACCTGGTAGAACTGGTCCAGTTGATCTCTGGATTAAAATGAATGGTGGCGCAAATGCTAGGCTTGAAATAACTTTCCTGGACCCTTTGGAAGCTTATGGTGCCAAGATCCTGCTCCACATTTTGATATCCAAAGCTGCCTTCCATTTCCTCAATAAATGGTCAGGTGACCATGCCCATGCCAGAGTAACCGGCTCTGGTGCTATTAGAGAAATGCCTTCTTTTCTCCAGGCACCAGTGTCTCCTTCCATGTGCTACCCTGGGCATGCGCAAGCCCGTTGTGTTTTGTGCCATCAGCTGTCTAAGACAGTGATCTCCCCCTAAACCAAGCACTGCTTTGGTCCTCCAGCTCTCGACAGCTCCATCGTGATGGACAGGCGATAGGGCAACAGCCCAGGGTCTGACATAGGGAGGTTTTTATCAAACCAGGCCTCCGGTTCAGTCCCACAGTGGCATCTAGGGATGGCCACGGTTATCCTGAAAATCTGATCGGGTTGCCACGATGTGTCATACATAATCCCAGGGGAAGAATTTCAGACCCTGATTAGAAATGCTCACATTTCTTCAAATCTTTATACAAAATAAACATTTCCTAGGTATTTGCTTCTAAAATTTGCCATGAAATTGTTACTATGTTTGCTTTAATACTTTGCCTAGAATATATATACTGGTCAAATAGAAAGTTACTTGATATTGGGCTTAGTCATAATAAAATATAAGACTAAAGAGTCTGGCCTTCTGCCCCTATTTGAACATACTAATCATGCTCTGGGGAGTAATGAGTTGGCAAAAGATAGTATTAATAATAGCCCAAGTGCTTTACTCCACAGGTGTCACTGGAAGCCATTGCTTCTCATTCTTTTCGTAAAATCATTTCCCTTTCCGTAAACTAATTATCGTTTCCCTCCATTTATAACATAAAACAACAATACTGCCTAATAAGATAAAATTTAAGAACACGGCCTGCTCGTCTTCTCGGGCTATGCTTGACAGGAGCATGGCCCTAGGATGTTAGAGTCTTCCTGTGATTTGTGGTACCAAGTGCTACATGGGGACTGAAGCTGTCGGATGTCTTGCCTCCCCCCTCTCCCTGCCCACACTCTCCATCACTCCCTACCCCTTCCTTACAGAGTAGCATGAGGACTATTTACTCAGCTGTGGATGGTACCAAAGCCTCAGTGCCCTGGGAATTGGAAGGAGTGGTATGGTCATGCCCTGAAGGGGTGGTATGGTCGTGCCCTGAACTGTCCACGTCCTTCCGAGCATCTCTTGGCAGAGCAGCCTGGCCGAGGGTGAGTGTCATTTAGAATGAGCCTTCACAACCCCTGCATAAAAGAACATAAAAACAATTGCAACTGAAAATTGGAGAGTCCACTCATGGGCTGTGGTGTTTTCTGGCCTTTGTGGTAGCTCCTACTGAGATCATGCAGCCAACCAACTAGAAGTTGTTCAGTCCTCTGGGATTCCCCGTGGCTTGGTAGCATTTTATCGTCTCCAGCTCTTGTCCCACCACTAGCTTACCCAGCTATCAACACACAAATGAATTGAGAGTGAACACCATTACATACTCCTTACTTTTGGAGCTAAAACCCCTTGATTAAGGCTTTGAGGAAGACTTTCTCTGAGTAAGGGACAAAGAGATGGCCCTAGTTCCTTCTATCTGGCACTTCTCCATTGATTTCCTTTAATGACACCACTTCGACCCTGGAAAAGGTATCATTTCTCAGGAGAAACAGACATCTGAGTCTGCAATCACATACCTGCAGTTTTGACCAAATGTAGACACAGTGGTCTGCAAGGAGTTTGTAGAGATGAAGCTGCCCCCACAGCGCTTCAGAGGCAGGAATTTTCACAGCAAAAAGGCAAACCAGATATAGGAAAGACAAGAGAACATCTTCATGCTTCTTTTCCAAGAAAAAAAATGAGAACAAGTTAGCCCTGAATATATTGGGCATTAATAATTTCCAACTACATTAATTTTCTTAGCCAAAATAACCTCATCTATAACTCTCTGGGTTTAGAGTAAAGATAACCAACAGAAGAATATTTTGAGTTGGGGTATGCTTATCTTAAAAACTACAGTATTCATGCTAGAGTTGTAACGGTGGTAGACTGAATTACTGGGAAGTAAACCCAGTGAACTAGGGCCATCTCTTTGTCCCTTCCTCTGATTTTCAAGATAAAATTGATATTACATTCCTATGAAAATAAACATTTAAGCTGATCGAATTGAGCTCTCGAGGAGAAGGTGCTAGGAGTCAGCGAGCCCATTAAATGTAATACACCTGCTGTGATTTATCGTGTTTCCTAAAAGTTCTGGGACCTACCAAACAGGACATTTTCCTTGTCAGCACTTTATAGCTCCTCGCATCCCCCCACACCCCGCTAACTTGGTGGGCGTGCCCCTTGTGCCTAGAGAGTCCCCATCTCTGTGTTCATACAGTGACCAGAACTTTGTCCCTCCAAACTTTCATCTGAGTCACTGTGCAATTTATGTTTTCATTCATTCATTCCTTCAACAGATATTTAATACTAGGTGCCAGGAATTGTGCTCAGGGCTTTAGTTAAGTCCAAAGATTCCTCAATTTCAAGACTTCAAATTTTAATCAGTTAATAATTATAAAACAATACTGCCACTTTTTGAACACTTTGCTAATTTTTCAGAAAAGTGCCTTAGATATAAATCACCTCATTTGACTTTTACAACGATCCCATTAGGTGGGTACTGCAGTTGTTCACACTTTTAAGATGAGAAACCAAGGTTCAGAAAAGTTGTATAACTTGTCCAAGGCATACTAGGTGTGAAGTAGTGGAGCCAGGTTGCCTGATTGCAAAGCCTGGGCTCTGAACTAGTGCGACTGCCCTGCCCAGCTACTCTGCCCTGTTTAATGTGGAGCGTATCCGTATGTTTCACTTAGCTATTAAGTCTGTCAATCACCTGACATGAACAACCCTGTCTTCAGAATTCAAGGCCTCCACTAACCAACTGGACTCCGCTTACAGGACCTTTGGAGCTAGGCACGCTTAGGTCTGAATCTCCTTCCTCCCTCCTCTCATTAGTTGTTTCTTGAGAAAGTAATTAACCTTAAAGAAACCTGACCTTATTTCTAAAACAATAATAGCAAATACCAACAGAGCACTTATGACAGGCCATGGTTCTAAGTACATCACATTAATTCAAAACAACTGTATGATGTTGGTACTATCATTATCACCATTTTATAGATGGGAAAACCAAGACACTAAGAGTTTAAAGGTCAGGTAATTTGAAGTCAGTGGCAAAGCTCAGATTTGGACCCAGGCAGGCTCTCTGAAGTCCATGCTATTAGCCACAATACTACACTGGAGATGATAGAATCAAGAGTGTAAAACCCTCTGGTCCAGAGCCAAGCAGAGTCGATGGGACAATAACAAGGTTTAGAGTAAGAAAGTTTAACAGCTTTGACCACCCACAAAAAGAGAAACACCAATTTGAGGAGAGTATTCTGATTTTGATCTTAATGTCTTTTGCCTTTGAACTTTCAGGACTTGCTGGCTGTAGCTTTCCTAATTGTGGGGATTCCTTCAGAGAAGGCATCTGTTGGTACACACTACTTAGCTTCCCTGCACCTGCCAAGGTGCAGAGTGGCTGGCAAGTGGGCAGGGATGAGAAATGGTGGAGCGGCCACCAGCACAGGTGTACTCACCCTCCGCCCTCCCATTGCCTCCAGCCCAGCACTGGCTCTGGTGCTGGAGCTGCAGTCTTCCCTGTTGAGAGTAATTAGAACCTTGCAGACTCCATTTCTCACATGCAAAAATTCTCAAGTCATTTGAATTGTCTCCTTGATCCAGTTCACCTGGAGCTGTTTGGTTTCTGTAGTTTGTTTGGAGGGGAAGAAGGCTCTTAAGCCTTCACACATTATGGTTGATAAGATTAAGGTGCTGAAAATGTTAGTTGGGTAAACTTTGGAGCCAGACACCTGAGTTTGAATTCCACTTCTCCATCCTAAGCATGTACCATCTGAGTTTGTGTCTGTGGAATGAGGATAATAATGAAGATTACATGAGCTGACACTTGTGGACCCGTGGGAGAACAGTGCCTGGCCCACAGTAAGTGCTCAGTAAATGTTAGCTGCTAGTATTATTACTGAGCCCATCCAGCCCTCAGTCCTCGTTCTTTCCCTCCCAGCCTGGAGTCTTGCTCTGGAAAGTCGGGTCCCCTTTCCGTCCCCCAGGCTCTGGACCCTTCTTTCCTCACTCACCAGATTATTTCATCCCTCTAAGCCTTGTCTGTGAAGTGAGACTGGGAATAGTGGAGTCTACTTCATGAGGTAGTTGTGAGAGTTGAGTGAGCTAATTCAAGGCCTGAGTATAGAGCTCAGTGACTGCTCGGTCTAGTTACTGTTGCTCCTGAACAATCACCTGACATGGGACGCCTGGAAGGGCCTTTGAGATCTTGGAGAGTTCTGAGAGCCCAGGGACCCAAAGTAGACAGGAGCATTTTGAATTAATGCCTGAGTGTGCACCACTGGGAACTAGGTGGACTGACAGCTTGTTCAAGCTGTAATGCTGCGCCTGGAACCAAGGAGGCACATGGTGATATCAAATGAGTGAACACTGCAGAAGAGTATCAAAAACAGGTTTGGCTCAGACAGCCTGACAGAATTTTCAGGGCAGAACACTTCAAGGCATTTAAGCATTTAAATTCAGCAAGAAACACCTTCCTCTCCTCTCCTCTCCTGTCTTTGCTCCAAGGATTTAAAAACAAAAACCAAATAACTCCCATTGTTTGGTGTTACTATGTTCTAGACATTCTGCTAAGAATGTCATCTCTTTTCATCATGACTTCAACTCTGATAAGTAAGTGTCATCATTTCCATTTTACAGACAAGACACTAAGAGAGAGAGATTGAGCAATTTTCCCAAGGTTACATACCTGGTAAATTGCAGAGGCAAGATTTGAACCCTGGTTTGTGGGACAGGAAGGAGACAGCTCCCATTTGCTCATCATTGTTCTGATTTTGGAACAAGTCTTACCCCTCACCATTCTCCTAAATACTCACTGTACAACCAAGAAATGTCTCCAAGTGACAAATCATCTGGCCTTAATGTTATCTAACCACTATATTAATAGAAGTAGAACCACTGCCTTCCACAGTTAAGGTGGTAAAAGTTATTCATTTGTCTGATTTTCATTCATCTCTTTATCAGACTATAGTCTTTACATTTAGGAAAGTAAAGTTTTAGAAGTGGTGAATAGGACATATTCTGTTTTCCTCATGCATTTAATATTTCTGAGAACTTGTTGCGACATTAGAGAAATACAGAATGATTTTTTGTACATCATTCTTCTCTTTGGGAATATTGAAGTACATGAGTTATCAAGAACCTAAAGGGAGCTGAGGGGCATTGTCTTTCTTGGCTACATATGGGGGTTTCGCAGCGCGCGCGCTCTCTCTCTCTCTCTCTCTCTCAGCTTCTCGCTTTCCTTCACCCTGTTTATCTTCCCAAGGACATTTTATAGGTAATTATGGGGATAGATGTGAATTCCTACAAAACACTTTGACTCCCCTCCCCAAGAATGGTATCAAATAAGCCCACCAAAGTTTAGCCTAGAAAAGCACTGATGATTCAAAGGTAGAACTTTCCTTTATTTACTTCCTGCCAGAAATCACTCCTCTTTCTATATAGGGCGTTCTGGAGTGAGATTAAAGTTGGAACACATTAGATTCAGTGGCTTTTCTCCCTTCCCTTTGTCTTTCCTGTTCCTCACCCCAAATTGTGAGACCACGAGTGACTATCACTCCTTCCCTTGAAGAGTAAAACCTCCTAGCAAGCTGTGCCCGAGGTCAGGGAAGTGAGGAGAGGAAAGTGCACACCCTATTGTGGCCAAGTCCAAGGCCACAAAAGCCATCTTGATCCTTTGACCTACATTGACGCTGATTCTGTTCCTTGGTGTCCTTGACTTTGGCAATGTGGTTAGTTTAACTCTCTGCCCCCACCTTGAATTGAGCTTTGATGACAAAGTAGTAGGAACCCAGGCCTGTCTCTGAGGATTTGGGGTTTTTATCTTGGAAAAGCATCAACCAAACTAGCAGGGGCAGGAGATCTGGATTCCTGTGGCTTGGGCTAACTTAGGTCCAAAGAAACCAAGTGCCTATGATCATCATCTTCATTCCTCAAATGTGGCCATGGCCTTTGGATTCCCTTCTCTCGCTCGTTCTCCCAGTTAGGATGGCTTCCAGGTTGCTTGCTCTTGCTTTGTCATTAGCCTGTCCTTCCATATTTGAAATGCTTTGGTATGTTGAATACTTGGGCATCACTGCTTCTTGACTGATCAAAAAATCTTTTGGAATAGTACGTGCAGTACCCAAACATTTCAACATCAATGTATTTCCTCTCCCTTTGGATTCTATAAACCTCCCTGAGAGTTATCTCCTGGGTTTTCTGCTGGGCCATAGAGCCTCATCCTGGCTCAGCTCTCCCAAAGCACTGCTTCTTTGTATCAGGAATCATTTGGTTGCCTTTATTGTATACCTTGGACCTCTGACTTGGCTTCCTATAATACGATGACCAGATTTATATTCAGGCATCAAAAAGAAGCCAGCCTGAGCGATATTGGATGACAGAGTAATAAGGCCTGTGGGTTGCTATATTGTATTCTTCTCCATACATTGCAGGACTGTGATTGCCTTAGTACTGCTTCCAGACAATCTGTGGATGGTCTTTGGGCAGGTTGTGGTAAATGTTACCATGCCAGAGAATTTCAGCAGATTTAACCAGCTTCGAAATGACTCATTCTTGCAGATTTTTATATGCAAGGAAAACCAAACTAAGTACCCCTTTTGTTTCCTCTTCTCACCCCACCATTTTTCAAAACCAGTGAAGCTCCTTTGGCCAAAATGTTGCAGGTGGTGCCTCCCACCCAGGAAAAGCTTTGTATAAATAGATCTTAAAATCTCACCCCTAAAGGTCAGTAGCTAGCACACCCTTAACTCTCTTACCTTTAAAAGAGCAGCTCCACTGAGACTAGATCTGAAACCCATGAAATGACCAAAAAGAAAGTAGTGAATTCACACGCCAGAGACCTAATGTGTTTCTCTCCATTTCCACTTCAGATTTGCTGACCATGAAAGAATATCACTGTTTGCTGCAATTACTGTGCCCGGATTTCCCACTGGAGCTTACTCAGAAAGCAGCCAGGTACGTCTCCTGAGCTCTTGAAACCAACTCAGCCCTGTGTGAGACAGGGCTTCTTAGAGAAACCTGAAATATATACAGATAAACAAACAAACCATTAGGGAAGAATAAAACCATTAGGAAAGAAACTGGCATTTGGAGAGATGTCTATTTGGGATTTGCACAAAGACATAGCAAGGGAAGCCAAACGATCCTTTGTGGTTTCTGCAGGGAGCCCTTAGGGTCTGCAGATAGAATTTGGGGGTGGCAATATGAAGAGGAATGCGCACACATGCACGCTTGCACACACACGCACACACACGCATGAAAACCCCTAGAGGATATTCTGAGAAAAGAAGAGGCAAGAGTTGGCAGCAACTTGTGATGAAGAGGGTTAAGGCTGGAGACTGGAAAGGCATGAAGGTGATAATACCCAACTGAGGTGGAATAAATTGAGTTATTTATGCTAACAGAAGGTTTTCAAGATTATTCGAGGACCAGGAATAGTTAGAACCCCCTAATTACTGCGTTTGGTTTCACCGTCATTCACATTTTATAACCAAATGAGGTTGTTGTACTATGTATGCCTCGGTTAACTTTTACTTATTTAACACAGAACCTGAGCTAAGGTGGCAAATGGAAGTGTGGCAAAAAATCTTGTTTTTTGAAAAATGCCACATAACAGAGGATTTGGAGGGAAATACTCTTTATAGGCATATCTCGTTTTATCGTGCTTCGCTTTCTTGCTTGTTGCAGATAATTGCTTTTTTACAAACTGAAGATTTGTAGCAACCCTGTGTTGAGCAAGTCTATATGCCATTTTTTCTGACAGCATTTGCTCACTTCGTTTCTTTGTGTCACATTCCAGTTAATTCTCATAATATTTCAAATTCTTTCATGATTGTTATACTTGTTATGGTGATCCGTGACCAGTGATCTGGGATGTTACTATCGTAATTGTTTTGGGACACTACAAACTGCCCGTGTAAGACAGCTTAATAAATGTGTGTGTTCTGACTGCTCTACCTATTGGTCATTCCCCCATCTCTCTCCCTCTCCTGTGGTCTCCCTATTCCTGAGACACAACAGTATTGAAATTAGGCCAATTAATAACCCTACAATGGCATCTAAGTACGCACATGAAAGAAAGAGCAGCACGCCTCTTGCTTTAAATCAAAAGCTAGAGATGATTAAGCTTAATGAGGAAGGCATGTTGAAAGCTGAGATAGGCTGAAAGCTAGGCCTCCTGCATCAAACAGCCAGGCTGTGAACGCAAAGGAAAAGTTCTTGAAGGAAATTAAAAGTGATACTCTCCAGCGAATGTAATAATGATGAGAAAGGAAAACAGCCTTATTGCTGATATAAAGAAAGTTTTAGTAGTCTTGATAGAAGATCAAGTCAGCTACAAAATTCCCTTAAGCCAAAACCTAATCCAGAGCTAGGCCCTACCTCTCTTCAAGTCTATGAAGGCTTAGAGAGGTGAAAAAGCTGCTGGTTCATAAGGTTTAAGGAAAGAAGCTGTCCTTGTAACATAAAAGTGCAAGGTGAAGTAGCAAATGCTGACATAGAAGCTGCAGCCAAGTTATCCAGAAAATCTAGCTTAGATAATTAATGAAGGTGGCTGCACTAAACAACAGTTTCAATGTGGACGAAACAGCCTTTTATTGGAAGAAGATGCCATCTGGGACTTTCGCAGCTAGAGAAGAGAACTCAATGCCTGGTTTCAAAGGACAGGCTGCCCCTCCTGTTAGGGGCTAACGCAACTGGTGGCTTTAAGTTGAAGCCAATGCTCATTTACCATTCTAAAAATCCCGGGGCTCTTAAGAATTATTCTAAAGTTGGTTTTTCTGTGCTCTATAAATGGAACAACAAAACCTGGATGACAGCACATCTTTTAACAATATGGTTTGCTAAATATTTTAAGCCCACTGTTGAAACCTACTGCTCAGAAAAAAAGATTTCTTTCAAATTATTACTGCTCATTGACAATGCACCGGGTCACCCAAGAGCTCTAATGGAGATGTGCAACAAGATTTATGTTATTTTCATGCCTGCTAACACAACATCCATTCTGCAGTTCATAGATCAAGGAGTAATTTCAACTTTCAAGTCTTATCATTTAAGAAATACATTTCATAAGGCTATAGCTACCATACATAGTGATTCCTCTGATGGGTCTGGGTAATGTAAAATGAAAACCTTCTAGAAAGGATTCACCATTCTAGATGCCATTAAGAACATTCATGATTCATGCGAAGAGGTCAAAGTATCAACATTAATGAGTTTGGAAGAAGTTGATTGCAACCCTCATGGATGACTTTGAGGAGTTCAAGACTTCAGTGAAGGAAGTAACTGCAGATGTGATGAAAGTAGCAAGAAAACTAGAATTAGAAGTGGAGCCTGAAGATGTGACTGAATTGCTGCGGTCTCATGGTAAAACTTTAACAGATGGGGAGTTGCTTCTTAAGCAAAGAAAGTAGTTTCTTGAGATGGAATCTACTCCTGGCAAAGATGCCGTGAAGATTGTTGAAATGACAACAAAGGATTTAGAATATTGCATAAATTTAGTTGATAAAGCAACAGTAGGGCTTGAGAGAATTGATCCCAGTTTTGAAAAAAGTTCTGGTGTAGATAAAATGCTAGCAAATAGCACTGCATTCTACAGAGAAATTGTTCGTGAAAAGAAGAGTCAGTCGATGCCGCAAACTTCATTGTTGTCTCATTTTAAGAAATTGCCCCAGCCGTCCGGCCTTCAGCAAACGCCACCCTGACCAGTCAGCAGCCATCAGCTTCAAGGCCAGACCTTCCACCAGCAAGATTATGACTTGCTGAAGGCTCAGATGATGGTTAGCGTTTTTTATCAATAAAGTATTTTTAAGTTAAGATATGTACAATGTTTTTTAGCCATAAGGCTGTTGCACACTTATCAGACTACAGTATAACGTAAACATAAATTTTATATGCATTGGGAAACCAAATAATTTGTGCGACTTGCTTATCACAATATTTGCTTTATTGCGGTGGAACTGAACCTGCAGTATCCCCAAGGAATGCCTGTATTACAGCATACATGCCGTTATATATTTGTCCAAACTCAGAATGTATAATAACAAGAGTGAACCGTAATGTAAACTATGAACTTTGGGTGATGATGTGTCAGTGTAGGTTCATTGATTGTAACAAATGTACCACTGTGTTAGAGACTGTCGATAATAGGGGAGGCTGTGCATGTGTGGGAGCAAGGGGTATATAGGAAACCTCTGTACCTTCCCCTCAGTTTCACTGTGAACCTAAAACTGCTCTAAAAAAGTAAAGTTTTAATAATAATTTTTTAAAATGCCCAGATACCCTAAATTATAAGGAATGAATATACTTTTATTATTTCATTTAAATTCACTTACTGTAATTATCTAACTTAATCCTTATAAAAACTATTACTTCCCATTTTGCTGAAGAGGATAATGCTGTATTTCAGTTTTTTAAAAAAGGAAACTGAGGCTCAAAGGGGTTATGTTGCCTGAACTTATTGATAGCTCATAAATAGCAGAGGCATGACTTAAAGCCAGGCTCTCCTGAACCCAGAGACTTTGCTCTCAATCTCCTTACACACCTGCCTCCCTATGTCATGACATCATTTCTACTTGCTGGTTTGACCCATTGAAACCAAAGCTGCATGGGCCACACTGCACCAAGAATCACCTCACTCCCGAAATGAGCCAGCCACTCCTGCCAGCAACAGACAGCAGCTTCACACTGGGGCAGCTGTTTTGCAATTCACAGTTTGTGAACTAATTTTGCTGATCATGTGCAAAACCTGTTTAGTGATCACACACCCAAAATTTTATAGGATTTTCCCCCCCCCTAATTGTTCAGTGGATACTTACCTTTCCAGTGACAACTGGCGCCTGGTAAAAGCTGCTGTTCAGGTATTATAATTTTAATTTATCTGCTATCCAAAGGAAATTTAGATTTTTTTCCTTTAGCTGAAAAAAAATGTTGGAAATTATCTCTTGTAATTTAAAAGCAGCCAAGTGGAGTTAGCATCATATTTCTAGTGATAGTTTCTCTTTGGGGTCAGATCATTTTAAGGAAGATTCAGCCCCCCATTTTTTTTTTTTTTTTTGCAAGGGAGACTCAATGTACTTAAAGACTGGACAAAATAAAAAATCAGCTACAATTTCTATATAGCCGAATAATAAAAATCGTCAATGGTCTCTAACTAAAAAATTCCTTAAGAATTATTAGAGAAAAGGAACCACGAGTGTGAGTCTGTGTACTCCATGAGGGCAGTCTTGTTTGCTGCTGGGTCACTGTCACTTAGCACAGTACCTAAATACACGCTAGACACTCCATAAATGTCTCCACAGTGAATGAATGTGTGAATCAGTACTCCTTGTCTGGCAGTTTGCATGGTGCTAATAGTCCCTGGTTCTAAATAACTCTTAAGGACAAAAGTCAGAAACTATCCTATGTTCATTTGTTCATTTATATATTCATCAAATACTCCTTTTTAACAACTTTTTGGGATATCATATAACTCACCTATTTAAAGGATAAAATTCAATGGCTTTTAATATATTTATAGAGTATATTCACATCAATCACCACAATAAATTTTAGAACATTTTAATTAATCCAGAAATAAATCCTGCACCCCTTAGCCATTACTCCCTGACACCTTCATTCTCTCCACCCCTAGGTGACCAATAACTTACTTTCTGTCTCTATAAATTTGCCTGTTCTAGAAATTTAAAATAAATGGAATCATGTAATATGTGGTCCTTTGCGACTGCTTTCTTTCACTTAGCATGTTTTCAGGGTTCTTCTGTGTTGTAGCCTATGTCGGTACTACATTTCATCAAATATTTCTTGAGTACAAATTTTGTGCCAGGAGCTGTTGTGCACACTGAGAATACAGTGGTAAGTTATAGTTCCTGCCCCTTAAAGAGCTTGACATTTGGTTTAGAAGAGGCTCGCTTGGGTACCAGTCACTGCCTGCCACTACTTTGTGACATGTCACCATGGTTTCTGTCACTCCAGAATAGCCACTGTCTTCCTATCCCATTCCTGAAATGTAGGGGACAAGTTTAGGAGGGTGAACCTTCTGTATGATTTTGAACCCCCAGCAGCCACAGCTTTACATTCGCCCCGCCCATCTCCCAGACCCTTCCAAACAATCTGATACGTGTAAACGCAAGATTAGAGTAGAAGTAATAGGGTCCTCTGAAATCCACAGGTTCTTACAGTTCTTGGTATGAAGGGGCTTCTGGAGTGATTCCCCTAGCTGTGGCCAGCAGCTTAACCCCTCCCTCACCAAGAGGCCTGTTGTTTGATAGAAATTTCAGACCTTTCGATTTGAGGAGGAGGCATGGTAACGAGTTCAATCAATGGCAGTGTGAGGGAGTTGTGGGAAAACAAGTATAAACAATAGAAGGGCCTAGGGTAATGCTCAGGATACTGGCTGTAAAATTAGAGATGAATTCAGAACTAGGGGGAAGTTTGTTTTCTCCCCGTGTATGACCATCAGATGTCAACCCCACCTCCCCAACGCCATTCTTTCCTCGCCCCACTCCAGCTGGTGTGTGTGTAGAAAGACGGTCTATATCCCAGAAAGTGCACTGATTGTGTACGCTATTCTCATTTTGTCCAGGATCCCAACCTCCCCACACATGAGCCCAGGCTTCTGACCAGAATGGCAAATGGAGATGCTTAGTCCTTTAAGGCAGTCACTATTGCCGGAAGAGGCACTGCCCTCTCCCCTCTCACTGCTGGGCTCCCTTTACTCAGGGCTCTGAGGTCTGGAGACAGACCGCAGAAAGAGGCTCCAGAGTGTGATGATGTGTGCGTAAAAGAATGTAATCCACAAGCAACTGTCCTCCAAAGCCTGTTCAGGGGCATGGCATTTCTGCATGCGCCTGACTTATGTGCTGCAAGCACCGTTGCCAGGCTCTGGGGCAGCAGGTGTGAGCTGCAAACACAGGAAAGGAAAGAACAAACTCCATGGCAGTGCCCAGCCAGAGCTCCTCCCCACGTCCCACGGTCCTGCAGCAGTGGGCGTCATTAAGTAATTTTATCCCCAGATGATCACCAAAGCATCTCTGTCTCCATCCCTCATGGACTGGGAGGCTTTCTTGGTGCTTCAGACCATGCGTTTAGAGCCAGACTTATTTTTTCTTGTTGTTTTTATTATCATCTTTTTTTTTATTGAAGTATAATTGACATAGAACATTATATTAGTTTAAGGTATTCAACATCAGTTTTGTATATATTTACAAAAGGATCAGCACAGTAAGTCCAGTTAATATCTGTCACCATAAACAATTATAAAATTGTTTTATGATGAGAACTTTTAAGATCTACTGTCTTAGCAACTTTCAAATATGCAGTACAGTGTTATTAACCATAGTCACCATGCTGTACAATATATTCCCAGGATTTATTTATTTTATAGCTGGAAGTTTGTACCTTTTGAACCCCTTCACCCATTTCACCTACCCACCCCCAACTCCCTCACCAACCGCGAATCTGTTTTCTGTGTAAGCTTTGGTTTTGTTTTTTCTGTTGTTTTTTTAGAGTTTACAGTAAGTGAGATCATACCGTATTTGTCTTTCTCTGTCTGACTTATTTTGCTTAGCATAATGCTCTCGAGCTCCATCCATGTTGTCACAAATGGCAAGATTTCATTCATTATTTATGGATAAATAATATTTCATTGTGTGTGTAATATATAATATATATGTACATTAATCATGTTTTATACATTCATCTATCATGGATACTTAGGTTGATTCCATTCCTTGGCTTTTATAAATAATGCAGCAGTGAAGATGGGGGTGCATGTATCCTTCTGAGTTAGTGTTTTCATTTTCTTCAAATAAATACACAGAAGTGGAATTGCTTCTGGATCATATGGTAGTTCTAGTTTTCATTTTTTGAGGAACCACTTCCATAATGGCTGTAAGAGCCAAACTTCTTGAGTTCAAATCTTGGTTTATGATTTATTAGCTTTTGCCCTAGGGAAAGTTATTTAATTTCTCTGAGCCTCAGTTTCCTCATTTGTAAAAGGGGACTAGTAAGAGTTGAAATAATTGAAGAAGTATGTAATGTGCTTAAAATAATGCCTGGCACAAAGTAAACTTTCAACATTAGAAGTAACAGTATTCACCATGACCTATAAAAGCACAGGTGTCATAGGGTTAGAAAGACCTGTGTGTACATGCCACCTGGATGACCTTGAGGATCTCAGCTTCACCAAGCCCTGTTTCCCTATCTGTAAAATGACGATAATAATAACATTTAACTCAAAGGGTGGTTGTAAGATTTGAACAAAAAAAAATATATACATGTAAATTGCTTAGCATGTTGTAGACAGTAAATAATTTCTTGCTATTAAAATAATGTTGGCATTATTATTATAAGATTTTTTTTTTTAAATAAATAAGTTTCTGGATTTTCTGCGGTAGTACTTACTGGCCTTTTTCCACTTCACGACACTGACACTCAGAAAATAATATATAACAAAAAGTAGAGTCAAGACAAGACTGCCTGTGATTAGCCTGCAGGCTCTGGCCTCCTCCCAGCTGGGCCAAGGGGACCATCACACCTGTAACCCATTCAAGGCCCAAGTGACACAGGACTGGGAAGCTCTATTCCAAGGGTGACCATTTAAAACAGTGCATCAGAATCACCTGCAGGGTTTATTAAACCACAGACTTAACTCATTTCTCCCTCACCGAAGGCCTGATTCCCTAGTTAGTAATATGTTTCATAGGAAAAGCTCCTTTATTATGGTTATATGCTGAATATGCTTCAAAAGCACATAAAGTCCTAAAGAATGTAATTTTAGACATAGCAACTCACCCCCGTTGAAGAGAGTCACTTTTTAGCTGGTCTCTGTTTCATGAAGCCAGGATAGCCTAAGGGTGAAGGACTCGGGTCCCAGAGCCAGAGACCCCTGGATTCAAATTCCAGTTCCTTCACTTACTGGCTTGTGACACTGAGCAACTTCTCTGAGCCTCTCAGTTCCTTCATCTGTAAAATGGAAATAATAATAGCGCCTGGCTCATAGAGTTGTTTTGGGGATTTAATGAGATAATGCATGTAAAATACCTGTCACAGAGCCCTCAAAAATATTGCCTATTTTTAAAAATTATAATTAGTGAATGGAGAGTGTGTTTCATTCCAATATTCATTTTTCAGACATTTACTGCGCATTTCCTATCAAACAGATCTCATGCCATTCGCTGCGGGTACAGCTGTATGCTTTCTTGGTTATGCCTCTCCCCAGCAATATCTTCCTGCATAGAAATCCTCCCTGGATCTGACTTTGCCATCGAACAGTATTGCTGTGGCCTGAAAAGGTCTTTCTCCAAAACAGACTGTCCTTTCCCTTCTCATGCTTCCATTCACCAAATATTTATTGCGTGCCTGTTACGTACCAGGCATTGTGCTTGTGGAGGAGCTAGGACAGCAAGCAAAAGAAACGGTATTCTAGCCCTCGAGGAACTTACAGCCTGATAGAGCAGCAGACATTATTAAATGACGTGCTATAGGAACATATAAAGGGAGACCCAGGCTAACCCAGGGAATCATGAAAGCCTTTTCCATGAGGAAGAGATATTGAATTGGGGACCTGAAGGATTAGTAATAGATGAACTTGCCCTCTCAGCTATCAAGACTTATCACAAAGTCATCATAAGTAAGGTAGTATGTTACTAGAGTAAGGATAGACAAGTAGATCATACTATACAGGCCTGTATGATCTGTGCATTTATAAAAACTTGATTTATAAAAAGGTTGCATTACAGAGCAGTGGGAAAAGGGACGATTCAATAAGTAGTGGTAGGGCAATTGTTCATATAGGATAAAATAGATCCCTACTTCATACCATATTCAGAAGTCAGTTTCACGTAGATTATAGACCTAAGTGTGAAATGCAAAGCTATAATACTCTTAAAAGAGAATGGAGAAAAATATTTTTATGGCTACAAGGTAGTTAAAGAGTTCTTAAATAATATACAAAAAAAAAAAAAAAAAACCCAGTGGACAATATTGATAAACTTGACCACAAGCAAAATAGCATTCATTTATTTAAATCATTGTTTCATTGATTCATTGTTTCATTTATTTATTCATTCATTGAGAGTGCCTGTTATGTGCCAGGCACTCTTCCAGATGCTGAGGACAGAGCAGTGCACAAAACAAAATCCTTGTCCTCGTGGAGCTGACATTCTAGAGAGAGGAGAAATATCAACTAGGAATCAAGAATTCCCTGATGGCAAATTGAACCCTGGCCACAGCAGTCAAAATGCTGAACCAGAAACCACTGGACTACCAAGCAATTAAGAATTTAAATTTTTATTCAACAAAAAATACCATAAACAAAGTTGAAAGACAAGCTAGAGACTAGAAGAGGACATTTGTCATGTAAATAACAACAGATTAGTCTGCAGAAGTTTGTAGTCTCAAGATTTTTTTTACAAATAACTCCCACAAATCAATAAGAAAATTATAACCTCAGTAGAAAAATAATCCAAAGGTATGAACAGGTAATACACAGAAGAGAAAACTCTAATAGCTAAGATACATAGGCATATTTATGCACAAACTCGCTAGTAATCATAGAAATGCTAATTAAAGTTGAGATGCTACCTCACACCCATAAAATTAGCAAAAACTTAGAAGTCTGACAATACAAATATTGGCAAGGATGTAGAACAGTTTGAATTCTCATAAGCTGCTGGTGGGAGTATAAATTGGTGTAATCACTTTGAAACAATGGGGGCAAATCTTAAAAAGTTCAAGTGTAGCTGGTTGTAAGGAAACGTGCAGCACTGCTTGTAATAGGTGCCGTCGGAACAATCTGTGTGTCCCCTGCGGTAGAAAGGATAGAGTGTGGTACCTCTGTAGAGTGGAATTCTATACAGTATCTAAAATGAATACAGGGACATACATATGCATCAACATTGATAAATCTCAAAATATCAAGTTATGGAATGATACCTAGAGTTTGAAAACAAGCAAAAAAAAAGCTATATAATGTTTGAAGAATATAGCCATTTGTGTGAGTTAATATAATATAAAAATATGCAGAAGGATGCTAAGCCACCACGTTTCAGAAAATGAATGTGAAAGCCCCAAGTTTCAGTGGTGGTCTCTGAGGAAGAGGGTAGAGGAATGGGATGAGGGAGGGGTACACAGGTGGCTTGAATGATGTATATAATATTTTACAAAGCTTTTAAAAATTGAAACAAGAATGGCAAAAGGTTAAGGTTTGATAAAGTTAGCTGGTAGGTACACAGGTGTTTGTTACGTTATTCTCTGTCATTTTCTAATTTAAATATTTCTCCTCAAACAAAAAAGATGAGAGGATTTAGGTAGAGAGTGGTGAGAGGGGAAAGCAAACTAGGGAAAGTAAACAGCCTGGAGGGAGACAGGCCATCACCAATGATGATCTAGAGGAACTTCGATAAACCAGTGGGCCTGGAGTTTGAGGAGTTTGGGGCCATGCGTTGGATTTGGGTACAGGCATACCTCAGAGACATTATGCGTTCCGTTCCAGACTACCACAATGAAGCGAGTATTGATTGCATTGCATTAAAGCGAATAGTAATCTTTTTGCTAGTGGCGGATCTTGCCTACAATTTTCTCAAGTTTCTCAACCTCTCTGAATCTTTATGTTCTCAGAAAAGGTATTCACTGAGCTTACTCACAGGATTAGTGTGAGAGGAAAACGAAATGACCGATGTATAGTGCTGACAGAGGAAGCCCCTGATGAACAGCAGCTGTCGTTGTCACCCACACTCTCTGGAGCCAGCTTCTTAGGCACTACAGGGCAGGCGGAGCGTGGGGTACCCTGGAGATGGGGGCTGGCGCCAGGGCACAGCAGTGCCTGGAGACCCCCCATGGCTTTGACGGCCTGGACTTGTGGCAGTTTGTGCAGCATGACGATGCCTCCAACCTAGTCCAGAAGAGGGGCGGCCCTAACCAGGAGTCCTGGGAAGCCTTGACAACAGTCTTTCTCCTCCAACCTGGACAAGGTAACCAGAGTGTGAGTCATTCTCACTCATGGCCTGACATTAAAACAGACTATGAGCCCAAACAGACTTGGAGACCCAGTTCAGCTACACCCATGAAGGAGACTGGGCATGTGACTTCCCAAAAGACATGCAGTCATGGAAGGTAGCTCTTCTTTCGGGCTCTGGCTGAGCCCTGGCCTCTCCCAAAAGTGGACGCGAAACAAGATAGCTTCCGCCTCTGCCTGCTGGGTGCTGGCAGCATCTACTTCCTCTGAGACTGATTTTATATATATACACACACACATCTATATTTTTTCTTTTTGGCTATTTTGAGCTCTCCCAGCATCTTAAACCAGCTAGAATACACTTATTGATCGCAATGAACACTTATTTTGGTACTTATTATACACTAATACATCATCATGTCAACTCTTTACAAGAATTCTGTGAAAAAGGAACTGTGATTATCTCTTCTTTACGGATAAGGAAACTGAGGCCCAGAGAGAAAAGGTAGCTTGGCTAGTGAGAAATGGAGCTGGGATCTAATCCCAGGGCTGCGAAACCCAGAACTGTAGGAAAACGGGCACAGCTCGTGCCACTAGACCAGGGGCAGATAGGAAATTGGCAAGTCAGTAGGTTCAGACTGGAAGCTGTTGCTTCCCTGGCACCCACCAAACTCCCAGCCAGCCAGCGCATCCAGCTGTTGGAGGTCAGCAAGGGAGGGATAGAACGCCAGCCCCTCGGGATTAGCACAGACCCTGCCAAGTGCTGTTTTTCCATTCCAGTCGCCTGCGCTAGACTCCACCCTTCACATGGTTCTGCTCAGAGCCAGCCTGAACTGGAGTGCCTTCGCCTCTCCCCCGGAGTCCCTCTGTCTGGCCCAGAGGCGCGGCCTGCAAGGATCCTTCCACAACCCAAGAGGTTTGTACAGACTCTTGTTGGCAGCAGCTCCCAGTTGGCTGCACTTCAAAGCGGGGATGGCCTGGCTCCTCCAGGTGTCAGAAGCAGCTGGCACGTTAGCAGAAGGCCTCTGGCAGGAAGGGGTGTTGAGCCAGCTGCCATCAACTGGAAAACAGCACATACGCACATATGGGTGACTTCGTCTCCAAGCGCTTCCTCCTTGAGGCCTCCGGGGGTGGTGACAAGTTTGAGTTCAGGGGGAAGGAGCTATCTGCAGGATGTAGGGGCTGCAACCTAGAGTTGTCTGTCACCAAAGGCAAAGGTAGACCTGTAAGCCTCCTGCCTGCCTTCTCCCACAGTTCTGCCGAGATTCCAGCGCCAGGTGCCAGAACTCTCATGGCTCAGAGCATGCGTGTGGAGATGACAGTGTGGCGCCTGATGCCGCTAAAAGCACTTTTGTATGAGTCTTTCAGACTTTTCTGCCATCACAGTCCTCCGAACAGCAAACGTTTCCCCCACCAGAACCAGCACGACCAGGAGATGCTGTTCTGTCCGCACTTGGGACAACACTGTCAGCTGGAAGAAGCTGCTTTGGGGAAGTACAAGCCTTCAGGCTTCCGACTGAATTTCTGCAGCAACGAAAAAGCTCGCTCCTTCACCAGGCAGCCACTATCTCAGAGCTGAGCAGCTTGAAAAAGTCTTGTACTCCAGATCCTTGTGACATCTCTCTCGGAGGCAGGCCTTCAAAAGTCGGGTCTCAGCCCTCATTTCCTCCTTAGTCTTCTCTTCTAAGCCGAAGGGTCTAAATGCGGTCACTTGTTGCATATCCTGGTCTGAAGACTCTCTGCCACTCTGACCCCTCATTCTATGCCTCTGGTTTATTCCTCTTAAATGAACTGCCCAGAGCTGAAGTAGTATCCAGAGGTCACCCGGCCAGGGGAATGGAAAGAGTATTGTGGCTTCTCTTATTCATTTATTCAGGCTTCTCCTCATTCAACAAATATGTACTGAGTGACTGCTATGTGCCCTGCACTATGCTGGACCCTGGAGTCGAATAACAAGCAGAGAGACAGAGGTATCACCTGGTGGACCTTATAGTCCAGGGTCAAAGACAGACATGAGGAGGTGGCAGAGAACCATGGAAGCCAGCAGCAGGGAGCCCTACCCTAGTCTGGGGTAGGGAAGGCTTCCCAGAGAGGTGCTGTGTAGGCTACAACCTGAGGAATTCGCATCGGGTAGGTGAGGCGAGGGGCATGGAAGGTGGGAAGCGTTAGAGTCACTGGCTTGTCTAGCGGGCTGGGGGAAGGAGGGAGCATTGGGTAGAACCGAAGGGCTGTGCGGTGGAACATAGAGAGGGCTGCTGCCTGTGTCCTCCGTGAGTCCACAGAGGAGAGAAGAGGCAGAGGGCGGAACACGTGGGTGAGGATGGGGGACTCTGTTCTCGGGGCAATGGGAAGCCCATAGAGGGCTTTACACAGAGTCGTAGAGCGGTTAGAGTCTCTCATTTTAAAAAAGGCCTTTCCGACCCCAATATGGATACTCAATTAGAAGGAGGCAGGAGTGGTTGCGGGAAACTGGGTAGGTCACCCAGTTGTCCAGGAAAAGGAAGGTGGAGGTGGGTGTCAGATGGTAGCCATGGAAGTGGAAAGAAGTAGGTGGGCTCAAGGAACATGTCAGGGGTGAGGCCGATAGGACTTGGTGAGTGACTGATGTGGGCGGGCAAGGGAGGGGGTTTCCAGGATGTCAGGAGGACTCCCAGGTTTCTGGCTGAGCGGGGTGGTGGGTGGTATTGCCGTTAATGAAAGCGGAGATCCAGGCGGCTTTCCTGGCAGCCAGTCTCACTGGTTGCAATCAAGAAAACCCCTCAGTCCTTTTCACACATACTGCTGGGACCCAGCCATTTGTCCCACAGGAAGAAAACCCCTGCCACTCTCTGCCTCCCCCAGCTATCCCGATGGTCCCACCTGACCTGTATAAGTTTCAGCCCACCAAAAAGCAGGGTCAAGACCAGAGCACACACAGCTGCCCCTCTCCGCAGAGGCTGCCGCCCTTGCACCCGGGTGGGGCGGGGGGGGGGGGTCCTGCCCTCTGCCGGCTGTGTGTCGTTCTTCCCCTGCTGATGTTCGCAGTCAAGAATGGCCTCGGACCGGAAGCTGCAGGCCAGCTCCGAGGCTGGCAGGGCGGACCCTGTCTGCAGCTTCTAGCCTGGCTGTGGCTGAGAGAGGAGGATGCTTGCGGCAGTTGTCCTCGAAGCCCTGGTGTGGCAGGGCTTGTCTCGGGAGCATATTAGTCAGCAGGAATTACAAGTTCTGCAATTAGACAGTGGTGATGGCTGCACAACTTTGCGAATATACTTAAAAACAATATATACTTTTAAAAGGTGAATTTTATGGTATTTAAATTCTACTGCGATATAAATAGATGGATAGGTAAAGTAGGAAATAGTAAATGGAGGTAACTGCTATAAACAGGAGCGCTGGGTCCAGGTTGATGATAAACAAGAGAAGCCAAGAAACAGCTTCAAAGGCTTTGGGTCTCCTTCGTGGTTTCCTGCTTGGGGATGTTCTCAGCCTAGTGCTCTTCCTTAGTAATTAACTTCAGGCCATTCGGGTTCTTAGCTGTCCTGGGAATAGGGTGGGAAGGAAAGGTCACTGGCCTCTCTCCTCTGGGGACTTTTCCTTCTCTGCCAAGCCTGGGACAGAAAAGCTTTGGGGTGCTGGTGGCTCTTCCCGAGCATTCTTGGAGCTCACTCTTCCAAAGAAGTTTGGGCATCTTTGCTAACTCAGGTCCACCTTACCTGCCCTCAATCTCTACATCCCTCGTCTCTCCCTCTCCATCCAGATAGGGCTTTGTGCCCACTCTCATCCTTTTTTGCTTGCCTGTCTTCTCCCCAGGTTATGAGAAATCGGGGTGACTAAGTTGGCCCATGGCTCTGCACTTGGTTCCACAAGCCACTGATCGAGGGACTAGGGCACCCTCCTGTGGCAATCAGGAGCATTGCTTCTTTCCACCCTTTGGCCTTGAATATATTTATTTTCTAGCTAGAATTTTAATGTGTGAGTCTATTAGTTGGGGCAGTTTTTAATTCCCCAAGAGATATATGAGGAACAGTTAGGCCATAGGCATAGGTTAAAAGAAAGAAGATGGATTAGCCACAGAGACTAAGAAATAAATGTTAACGTTTATGCTCTATTTTTATTTTTGAAATAGTGAGACCTAAAAGAAAGTATATGGTCCATGGGTAAGGCAAACTCACCAGCTTTGTAACGTAAGCGAGTTAACATCTCTGAGACTTAGTCTCGTCTCTTGTAAAGTGGGAATAATAACAAGACCTACCTCATAGCATTGTTGTGGGATAAAATTTAATTAATGTAGGTTAAATACTTTGTACAGTGCCTGCTATGAAACTGGGAAACCTATTTCTACTGTTATCGTTGTACAACTAAAGACTACGTATAGGAACCATTTTCGCTTTCCGGGGAGATCAGAAACCAGGGCTAGCTGCCTTGCAAAATTCCAGAGGCCCCGCTCCCATTATATTCTCTCGAAAGCCCCTTCCCCAGGGTGGGCAGTGTTGGCTTTCTCTGGAGCTGATGCAGTTGCCAGTTTGGGGACCCTCTGATGTGGCAGGGAGGTAGAGAGAGATTTAGAAAAGTACATGAGAGAGCAAAGGAAAACAATTTTAAAAAGTAAAGATAAAGCCAGAAGGACAGCTAGAAACAGATTGGGGGCCCAACTCCCCTTCAGTAGATGAGTTCGGCACCCTGCCTGGCATGGGATGGAGCTCAGAAGGTGCTCATTTCCTTGCCTTCCTGTCCTCTCTCTGATGAGGCCCTGAGCAAAGTATGAATATGGCCTTGGTCTGAGCCCTTTCATAGTCACGTGGGTTTTTTTCCTGCGAGATGGATGCACAGTTGGAGGTATGAGAGAAAAGAAAAACCAGGAGGTGGTCAGCTTATGAGAGTGGACAGCAGGGAGGAGCAGTGGCCACAACAACATCCCAAGATAGGGTGTGTTCTTTGAGCCTCTCCGGTGCAGCGTCTCCAAAGCTCCTTACCCTTGTCCGCCATCTGTGTCCCAGGATGGAGGTGCCTGTAGCTCTTCTGGCCCTTGGTAGCTTATTAAAACTCAGTACCACTTGCCAAGACTCCCTGAAAACCCTTGGCTGTTCTTTTTGCCTTTTCTGATCAGCGGTATTTATTCTGAACTAAATGGTCCTCACTGCAGGATGAAAGGATTTACTGCTTAAGTATATGAAGAGAAATCTTGGCCGCATTACAACTGCACCCTCTCCTTGCTGCCCACCCCTACTCCTGCCTCATGCTCCATCCACTGCCTGGTGCCACAGAGACCAAACTGGAGCCTGCCCTTGGTAGTACGGTGACTGGGAAGAGCCTGTTTAGGGGGAGCCCTCAAAGGAGAACCTTTTCTCCTTGCTGCCTCCTGGGCCTCCTTCTCTCGTTGATCCCAGGACAGGGATCAATGTCTTGCTGCCCTACGGAAGACTAGAGCCCCAGGAATGGCTCACTCTCACACACGCATTTTTCTCTCTTTCCCCCTCAGGATTGTGCTGATGGATGATGCCATGGACTGCTTGATGTCTTTTTCAGATTTCCTTTTTGCTTTCCAGATCCAGTTTTACTACTCAGGTGAGAGTCTTCCGGCGCCCCACGTGGCCCCCGTGAGACCACGTCTCCCTCTCCTACCCTGCCGCCCCTTCCGTCTGTGGGCCTGGCGCACACACTTCTCTCCCATGCTTCCGCCGGTGGTGTGCTTCACTGTGGGTCCCTAAGTGGATGTCTAGATCTTGTCACTGGCAATCACAAGATTCAGTCTCCAGAGCCTACACCCTCAGCCTCCTCAAGACATGGAAAACCACAGCGTTTCTAGCCAGCAATGCAACAAATCTGTTTAAATGATGATGACAGTAACAACAACAATACGCATCACTGTAACAATACATAAATTCATTATCAAAAACTTACTGTGTGCTAGGCAGAGCACTAAGGATTTTAATCCTTACAACAGCCCTAAGAAGTTGGTCTTTTAAGAGACAAGCTTATAGAGGTAAGCAGCCAAAGTCACCGAGCTGGTAAGTAGCAAAGCCCAATCTTGAACAGAGGGCTCACTTCCAAGCCGGTGCTCATAGGCCTTCTGCTGCGTTACTGCCGTCAGCACGCTCTCCCTCCGCCCTGACTCGTGTGGGCACACATCTTCCACCCACACAACTTTAAATAAGCACACACCAGTCCTATCTCACAGCCCCGCCCTGCTCCCCAGTACACACCAGCTGTGCCCTTAAACTCCTTCTGGGATCAGGTGGATTAAAAATAGATGAATAAATACAAATGTGCAGCAGCTCACACACAGCAACATCAAACGGAATGTCGGGTTTAGAAATTGCTGACTATGTCCATAAACAAACTTACTTAAAATGGCTCTTCCAGTAAACTTGGAGCCTGGACGTGGACTTCCTGCCAACTGGTGGCCCCAGCCAGCCCGGGCCCCACTCAGGCGCTGCATTCTGTGTCCTCGATGGCAGCCCCAGGGCCTGGTCAGGCAGGGGCTGGGGCCTGGGGACTCCTCACTGCTCTTAGGAGCTCCAGGCTTTTATCTCCCCTTTCTCTGAAGCTCTTGGGCCCTAGAGAAGCAGCAGCCATGTTTGGGAGAACCTTTTCTCCTTGCTGCCTCCTGGGCCTCCTTCTCTCGTTGATCCCAGGACAGGGCAGCAGCGTTGGGCCCCAAGCATCACGACCGCACAGCAGTGTGTCAGTCAGAGGTGAGATGGGCCTAAGTCACTGCTTACTAACAGTGGCTCTACTACTAAACGTTGAAAATGAGTTCAAATGTCTAATAAATTGGCAGCTTGCAGCTCTCTCTTCCACACTGGTATTCTAGCATGCGTTCTTGAGTCACAGAGGCAGGTGGCCTCATAAGATGGGGCTCACCAATGAGAGCATGCACATCTTCACTCTTCTAAAAAATACTTAGAGTCATTTAATATGTGCCAGGCCCAGTGCCAGGTGCTGGGGCAGGCAGGTTGACGAGGCATGTGCCTGCCTTTGTACAAGGATCTTCCATTCTAGCAGGGAGACAGAGTAAACAAATAATTACCCAGGAAATTCATCGTCAAGTAAGTGGTACAAAGAGGTGCAGGGTGCTGTGAAAGTCTGTAATGGGAGATCTCACCTGGTCTAGGAACAGATGCCCAGAGGAAGGGACATTTGAGCTAAAGTGCATGTCATTGTCACCTCTCGTGAGTGCAGTGGTCACACGAGGTGAAGGATTTCAGCTCCCAGGACACCATGCACTGAGCGCTGATGCTGGTGAGCTGAGCTAACAGAGAAGGGAAGACGGTGAAGGGATAAAAGTATGTCCTGTCTGTCTTGACCTGTGCCCCCTCCATCCGTGGCACCCAGAATTCCTGGAGAGTGTGGCAGCCATCTATCAGGACCTACTGTCAGGCAAGAACCCCAAGACGGTGATTGTGCCAACGTCATCCAGCGGGCAGCACCGCCAGCGGCCTACCTTGTGTGAGGCCAGCATGCTGGAGGGAGTCGAGGCATCGCTGTTCTCCCAGTGCCTGGAGAACTTGTGTGACCGGCACAAGTACAGGTGAGAAATGGGCACCTAGACCCCACTTTGTGCCCGGGAATCAGGCTGCTCGCCCCGGAACACATCTCTAGCAGGATGTTCTGATTGGTCCAGGGCTTCTAGGGCCCTTGATGGTCACAGTATAAATCAGAACAGTGCCATCTGCCCCTGGACCAGGCTGCTGACTGAAAGGCTCCCCAGCTGGCTCACCTAGGGAGGATTGCTTTCATTTGGGCAAGACCAGCTGTAGGTGACCATCTTGGCCCCCTTCCCCTTCCCTGGAGATAGATTGGCCTTGGCTTTTTAGAGAGAAGAAAAAAAACATGGACCGTACAAAAATTTACTCTGCAGACAGGGAGGTGAAGCTGTCCTGTGTGGCACAAAATCCCTTTAGGGAGAGAGTAGCCATTCTGGGTTTCTTCCAAGAGGCTGTCACTTATTGCCATTTCCCCATCCCCTTCCTCCCACTTCCCCCTAGTGAAAGCACCAATTGGCGAACATGCCGGCCCTTTATGTCCATCGTTAAGGCCTTGCTCCTGGACATCTGCTATACTCCCCCAGGTCTTAGGGCCCCAGGACAGGCAGGCCCCTCCTCTTGGCTTTGGTCATCCCCCTAAGCCTGAAGGTATGGACGACAAGATGGCACTCTGCCTTGCTAGTCTTTGACTCTGGCACGTATTCTCTCTTCTAGCTGCCCACCCCCAGCACTTGTCAAAGAAGTCCTAAGCAACGTTCAGAGACTGACCTTCTATGGATTCCTTGTGGCTCTCTCCAAGCATCATGGAATCAACCAAGCCCTGGGTAAGCCAGAGCTGGCTGTGGCCAGCCTCTCCGGGCCCCACAATACAAAGCCATGTAGGAGCTAGCCTCTATTGGCAGACTGGTCCCTTGAGGAGTGGGTATTACCATCTCTGCCTTGACTTCCCAGGGCCAGACTCCAAGGCCTAGGGACAAGACTGTGCCCTCTTAGGTCTCTCACACTCCCATGGTAAGGGACTGCTTTCCCTGCCCGAGGCCCTGCCCCAACATGAAGGAGCTTCTCCATGGCAGAGGCATGCCCAGCCCCTCCCCATAGAATCCCCAGTTCTGCTGTGGGGAGTGGCCTATAGGTTGGGCAGACACAGGGCTGTTTATTCAGGGGCTTTGGAGATTAAATATCAAAGAGACCTGAATCCCATTTGTAAACAGGGCAAAGGTGTATCTGGGGAGGCCTTTTTCCCAACTGGCAAAAAACTCTGACTAATCTAAAAGGGAGCAAAATGGGAGGTGGAGTTGGAAGGCCTGCACTGGCCCAGTTTTTTCTGTTCATTGTTTTATTCTCAGTGGTTGGCCTTACCCTCCAATTCCCCTCCCACACCCAATGGCTCTTCTAGAATAGTCACCAGGCCACCATCCAGTGGAGCCTGAGGGGTTTCTTATTTGTCCCCCCTCAAGTGGCATCCAGGTGTGCTTGGAATCCCCAGTTCCTGAGTCTCAAAGAAGAGAAATACATCATTCCCCTCCCTTTGCCAGTTGAGGGAATGGGGTAAAGGGAAGAAAATTCAACACTCATTAAATGCCAATCACAGTAGGCCAAGTACTGGGCTAGATGCTTTAGCTCTTAAATGATATAGAGCCTCTTGGGGTGCTCTGGGGTACACAGGAACACACACCCCAGCAGGACTGACTGGGGGTCCACTCCTGCATGATGCCACCTGGCAGCCTAGTTACTTTCAGTCAGTGCTTGAGGCCTGCACAGGTCTGGAGACCCCTCAGCCAAGTGAGGTTGGTAGCCAAGGTCACCAGATGGAAAACTAGACAGGAGGCAAATAGGGGCCAGAAGAGCAAAGGGGTGGCAGGTGGGGATTTGCTTAGCTCTTCTTTCATACTCCTAGGTAACTGACTACCCTCCCTTCCTTTCCTCCAATCACAGCCATCAGGAAGAAAAGGCAAAGCTAATTAGCATCTGAGTCACAGCCTGCACTAACCACATGCCCTCACTTTTTCTAAGGCCTTTAACAAGGACAATCATTCAGCTACTTTTACGGAGCACTAATTCTGGGTAGAGTGGGAGAGGAAAAGAAGCATGCGGTCTCTGCCCTCACCTGAGTCTCCAGTGTATGAGAGCGAGATCTGGAGATACCCTGGCTGCGGCCGGTTGTCAGCCATATGCGGACAGTGGTTGTCCCCTTCCCTTAGTCCACAAGGCACCCCACTAACAGCACTAAATGAGAGGGTTCCATGGAACACGGCTTGAAAACCACTGACTTAGAGCAAAAGGGACCTGGAGGCAGCATCCGAAAAAGTTTTGGAGAAGTCAGGGATTAAACTAGAGCCCAATGGGTACTTTTAAGAGTGAGGCTTTCTAGAGACCAACATTGTTAAGCACCAGAACTAAGTTCTGACCACCAGAGCGCTCCTTTCCCTTGGCAATTTGCTGGTGAGAATCTCTGTATCTGCAAACTTCAGCTCCATCTTCCCTCCCACTGTTAACAGCTCCCAGGAGCACCCAAGACTCTCCTCTCACCTTTCCCCAATATCAAAGAATAAATTCCCTTAGTTTAGAGCTGAGGAAACCAACTCAGAGATGGGACAGCTCTTCTCCTGGTGGTTTCTGGCCATGCGGAGTTTGTTCTGCCCCTGACCCAGCCTTCTCTTCTTATCCTGAAGACCCTCCCTGGAGGAGCTGAGGCAGCATTTTTTACCATTGTCTTCAAAGTGCAGTCACTGTGATTTAGGGGCACAAATCTGGGTAATTTCTGGTCTTTGTCATTAGCCCGGGCCATATCCTGTATCTCTGGCATCTTTTCATCACAGTACTGGGGCCTCAAGGAGGGACTCAACCCCAACACCAGCCCACAACCCACCATCTAGTGTTGGAAGGGGATCACCTTGTCTGTGCAGTGACCTTGAGGTTTGGGGATGTCTCCTTTGCTGTGGTCTCTGCCCCAAGTAGGGGAGGGCAGGCAGCTGGTTATTGAATGTAATAAAAATTAAATGTATCCAGCAGTCCCCAAGACTCCCTCCCCGCTAGCAGTTCCCTTAAGAGCCCTTCCCCATGTCTTGTGAATTAGCCCTCCGAGGGTCAGCAGAATAGGCAAACATGAGGGCGAGGGGCACGGAGGTATCTGCTGGGAGAGGGGATGACTGGAGCCGGGCTGAAGAACCCTCATATTAAGTTTTATGCCCCCAATTACCTCTTAGGAGCTTTGCCTGACAAAGGGGACCTGATGCATGACCCGGCCATGGACGAGGAGCTGGAACGCTTGTAAGTGCCGGGTGGGATGATGCCGCCCCCTTGTGGGGGCCAGACCTGCCAGACATGGCAGTGCACCCTCACGGGTCACACAGTGTTCGTCCATAACACTCCGCGTTGGTTAGGGAAGGGCTTGGGGGCAGCAGAGGCCCGAGGTATCCCGAGCCCCTTGGGAATACAGCCCATGGTTTCATCTAAATGCAGGAGTGAGGAGGTCCTGGTCTCTGGACAGGAGGCACCTTGCTGCCCTCTGGGCTTCTTCCCTCCTTCAGGCTGGCCCAGATCCCAGGCCTGGTCAACTCAGTCACTGCCAGTCCAGAGGTCAGCTGCCTGCCTTCTCGGACCCCTCACCGGGCTGGCTTTTCCTGGAGACCCCTCCATCACGCCCGCAAAGTGGACACAGAGAGTGATGGCTCCACTGAAGAGACAGATGAGTCTGAGACTTGAGGAGTCTGAAGGGTCTCCTCTACAACACCCTGCACCCAGCTCCACCCAGCCCTTGAGACTCCAGCCCAACCTCCTCTCCCACCCCTGTGCCATGCTTCCCTCTGCTGGCGAAAAGGCTGAACAGCAGCTACAGCCCAAGACTTGCCAGAGGGGTTCTGATACCAGCCAACCCCAAGCAGTGACCCAAGAAAGTTAATGGCCTCCTCTCCCTGTACCTGTCAGCCTTTGCGCTTTAGTCAGGCCCCAAGCTGACAGCAGATTGAACCGAGACCACCGGGAAGGTAACTTGGCCTTAGCCTTTTGCTGGCAGTCCCCCACATAAAGTTCATCTCCTCACAGCAACTCTGGAAAGCAGGAAGACCAGGAATAGCCACATGGGGCCTTGCATGCTCAGGGGTGATACCAGTGCAAGTATTGGGAGGACATAATCACAGTGGCCTTCTGCTGCAGGAACAGTCACTAGCCATGAAGGGTGGGCAAGTAGACAATTTCTTTCAAAAACTGCTTCAAGTCTCCTATCAGTTAAATGTGAAATGAATAAAGTCCCTTGTGTCTGGTAAGAGGTGAGTCTAAAGCCACTAAACTGAAGAGGGGGTGAAGGGAAGGTGTGAGTTTGGGTTTTGGGGGCCGAGTCCCAGCTCTTCCGGTGGGACTGGGAGGAGCGGGCCAGAGGCGCGCCCGTGCTGGAGACCTGCCTCAGAGAATGAACAGGGCATCCCTCCTGCACAGGAGAGCAGCCTTTCAAAGGGAAGGTTCTCACAGCTGGAAGGGGTCTTCAGGAAACAAGCTCAGAGGGTCCAAGACCAGGTTCCCATAAGTTTAACCCGTTTCCCGTGTGCCCCGAGAACACTCGCCCGTAGCGCGTGCAGCTGCATTTATCTGAAGATAACTCACAGATGAGTCCTAACCCTACCCCCAAAGTTTGCCATGAAATACCTCACTTTTATTATTTTCACATCGCTCTAGTATATCTAGTCTTTGGAAACAAATGACATCATTCTATTTATAGCATTGTTTTTAGTAGTGATATTTCCATTTACAAAATATAGTAATTCTCAATCACTGAAAATGTCAAATCCTAGAAATACGTAGCATTCCTATGCATAACATCGTTTTGTTAGCTGAAGATTCATTTGATGAATCAAATTTACGTATATATTTGTTAAATTAGGATGAGACAAATTGTTTAGAAATAACTCCAAGAAGTTTTTATATTTTATTTTCACATTGGAAACCAATCAGATTTGCTTCAGCTTCAAAGAGCATGTTTATGGAAAATTAACACTAGCAGGGAGCTGCACTTTTTTTCTGAATGGGAAACGGGTTAAAGACCCTGGCCGCAAAGGGTCGGCACTGCACAGCCTTCTAGCCAGTTTCATTAAACACTGGCCAAGCACCTGCTCAGCATCAGGACAGTGGGGTGCAGCTGTGAACAAGACAGGCATGAGGGATACGAGCCTCCAGCCAAGACTGAAGGAAGGCGAGACAAGTGATCTTCAACTCCCTTGAATTAGCCAGGGGTCCTCCGGAAAGTAAAACCCACCGAGGGGCGCAGGCAGAGCAGGTTGTCTCCTCTGAAGTGAAACCAGGGGTCACCACCACTGGGCACACACATGTTCCTGGGCTCGTTTCTGCCCAGACCAGCCCCCTGCCAGGAACTGGATCCAAAGCCCTGCAGTGCCAGGCTAGGTAGGACTAGAAGTTCCAGGCCTCGCAAAGCTCCGGGTCCTACTAACATCTCCAGCTGATGAAACACAGCTGGAAAATCCTACTGTGCATCTGAATCATCAGGGGAGCTTGCTTACAATGCATATCACTGAACACCGGCTTGAGACAGGGCACAGGATCTGGATTAGAACACTCCGGACCATTCCAAAGCTGGAAGTCCCAGATCCATGCTTCGGAAATCACTGGCTCAGAGCCCTACGGCTCCCTCCACCCATCCTTTCTCAACCATCCATCTTCCAGCTCAGTGCTTTACAGCGGTACCCCGAGGACCCCTAAGGTGGCAGAGGGGTTCCAACAGCCCCTATAGGGGAGAGTGGTTACCAAGCCAGGGGATTATACACATATACATCCTTTCTTCCTGGAGTTAAAAGGATTCCATTAAGGTCTGTATATTTTATTTATTATTAAATTCCACTGAGAAACATGCCCCCACTCAAGCCTACTGTTGGGACGAGGCACAGGGCTGCTGAGGTGGCTCACCTGCCCACAGCCACATGGCACTGCGGATGGGAGTTAAAGGGCCAACTAATACCAGCTCTTTCCTCCGCGTGCAACAGGGTGGTGAGGTCGAGGCTGCACCGGACCTCGCGGCAGCACAGGGCCAAGGAGCCAGGGGCCTT
Source organism: Rousettus aegyptiacus (assembly GCF_014176215.1). NCBI lineage: Eukaryota > Metazoa > Chordata > Mammalia > Chiroptera > Pteropodidae > Rousettus > Rousettus aegyptiacus. The sequence continues at coordinate 108,789,764 of NW_023416308.1, forward strand.
TGGCTTTCAGAGGAGAGACAAGCTGGAGGCCCTGGAGAAAGTGCCCTCGGCTTCGGCACCAACGCCCTACCCATATCGGTGGGAGCCCAGAGAGTGAGGCGAGGGGCCCGCACTGGGCAGGGAGGCAGGATCCAGAGAGGACACTACTACACTCCAACAGGGGCGCAGGGCCCTGTAGGGGCTTTATTTGACATTACTGTTTCAATACAAACAGTCCAGAAAGAAAGTCAAGTCCCTTTGGGGCAGGGTGTGGTGGGAAGAGTGGTTTGTGTTGCTTGGGATCCCAACCCTCAACCCAAAGGGGGTGGGGTGGGCCCAGAATGCCAGCATGGCTGGGAAAGATGGCACCAAGGATGACACAGTGCATGGCCCAAGGACCAAGGGGTGAGGCTTGCAGCTCTGTAGGCACCTCAAGCTCTCACTGGTGGGGCGCTGGCCAGACCCCCCTGAGCCCAAGATGATGCAGAGAAAGTGCTGAGCCAGGAGCCTGCTTCTGTCCCTCATGGCCTCTGCTTTCTTGGCCATCATTATGCTCGTAGCATAGCATCCAGAGCAGGGTGCCACAAGGCAGATGAGACCCACCACGGCCACCAAGCGGAAGAGGAAAGGACAGAGTCCCAGGAGGGGGGAGAGGGTCCTGTGGTCCATATGGATGGTAAGGACTCCAAGACACTCAAGAGGAAAAGTAATCCTCCAAGTGACCACGGTAAAGTGGGGTAGTGAGACAGCAGATCATCACTCAGGCCTCCAGTCTGATCCCAAATGAAATCTTTAGGTACCAGGTAGTTTCTAGCCCTTAGTAAGGCCCAGACGAAGTCGTTCCCGTCCCCTGCCCTCTCACAGTGCCCAGAAGAGGCCACTGGAGCAGCAACAGCAGCAGCAAGTCCAGAGCCTCTCTCCCTGGGGGCTGGTCTACAGCTTAACTGTAGACCACCCCACTGGTTCCAGAGAGCAGGGGCCAACCCCTAGGTGACCTAGAAGGATCCTAGAGCTGGTGAAAAAACCTTATACTTTTCAGGTGCCCTACTCGAGGAAGGGCTGGACCCAGACAAGCCATCCTGAGGGAACGCCCTCCCCTTACTCCATGTGGTAGGACAAGCGAGCAGCAGCATTGGGGGTAGGACTGGAAGGACAATAACCTAGCACGCGGGAGGGGTGTGAGGAGAGAAGGGCTCAGTTTACGGGCAGAGGTCAGGGGCTGGTACTGCCCATCCCCCTCACCCAAGATCCTCAAAGGCCACCCGACTCACACACCACATATAAGTAACAATTCCTCCCCAGCTTCCAAAGGCAAGCATCCCTGGCCTGGTAACCAGGGGGTTTTGCTGCTGTCACCACGGTGCCTGAGCCACGAGCTTGAATCAGTAGGAACCATAGCGATCCTGAGGGGAGTGAGGGGGGGAGAAGGGGAAACAAAGTCAGCATTGCCAACCCCAGCAGCTTCCCAGCATGCACACACTCCCTCAACACAGCCGGCAGTGCTCGGGTACTGGGGCCAGGGGGTAGAGAACACCAATCTCAACATAGCAGAGATTGTTTTATATTTACTGTGGCCAATGAACAGGGTTGTGGCCAGGTCCCAAAGGGGAAGCCCTGCCTGATCTCACAGAAGCTGAGGAAAGAGAAGAGTAGTCCGGGTAACAAGACCGGGGGAAAATCAGTACAGATGTGGCTTCATCTTCAGGAGAAGCCCGGTCCTAGTACTGAGCTCAAAGGAAGCTGCTCCTCCCTCCTTTGGGCTGGATGTGGTGAGCAGGCCAACCTCCCAGCACTACTCTTAGGCCCACCCACCCCAAGTCAAGCACCCCCAACCTCACCTGCAAAGAATTCATCACACCATTGGCCAGCACAGCCATCTTCCCGGCCACAGACTTGACACCCTGCTTAAACTGGGCAATGTCAGCTGTGGGGAGCACATTCCCCAGAGATACACTACCTGTAAAAGCAAAGGAAGGGGTGACCCAGAGCCCTAAGGGAAGTCCTCCAGCTCACTCATAAGCCTCGCTTGGTGCCCACCACACCACTGGGGTCTTACCTCCTCCATGAGCTCCATCCACGTCCCCAAAGAGGTCTGAAGAGCTGATGGCGCTACTGCCTGAGAGCTGCTGTAGCCGAGACCTGGCTTCATACTGTGGTGAAGAAAATGCAAGGCCTGGAGAGCTTTTGGGTGATGACCCAAGAACTCAAACAGGCAAGCAATCCCTGGTGCTGAAGCCCACAGCACTGGCAGGGAGGAAGGTCTTGCTTCTAGCTGCTGCCTCCCACATCAGGATGGACACTCTACTTACCTCCGAATCCACCTCCCGCCCAAAGAACATGTCAGATGAGATGGCTTTGGCTCCTGCAAATTTCTGACGTGCTTCACTGGACTCGAGGCCCGAGCTCCGGCTGTCCACTTCCCTCCGGTTTGTGACTCTGAGGGTGGATGTGGGACACTGACTCTGACCCTTCCCTTTACTATCAGTGGACAGTATTGTCACTCCATTACTAGCAGCGGCAAATCTGGGGGTGCTTACCTAGGCCCTATCTGACTGGCTCTCTGGCACTCATGAGCCCTCTCCCCTGGATGAGGCCCCTGTCTTCTCCACATTGAAGCCAAGGCACAGAGAACTTGTGTCATCTCCCCCAGGCAGCATGGAAATGTGGTTTGGAGGGGCCTAGGCTTCTGCCCCAAACCACTCGTTTCTTCAAGGTCAAGGATGTCATGTCGTCACTACCACTACTCTACTCCTAATTAAAACTAGCCTAACACTAGGGTAACCACAGGTCTCAGTTTGCCTGGGTTTATACTTACACTCCTGGCACAATTAATAGTACCCCCTTTCACTCTCGAAAGCATCCAGTATAGACAAAAAGGCACTGTATGGCCACTTCTACCTAGCACTGATACACAGACACTGGGCTCAGTGGTTTCAAGTTTCATTACAGTTAATCTTAATCCTTCAGCGGTCCTGTGAAGTCACTGCTTATGTTCCCATTTTACAAATGGATGACTTGCGGATAATTTGTTAATTAAACATTGCTCAAATTAAGATGGAATAAACTTTTAAGGAAATAAATACGATGGGGGTCAGAGACACATAACCCTTAGGAAGTCAGAATGAAGCAGAAAATCAGGCTCCTGCTGCCGGAGAAACAGACCTTGAACAAGAGGCTGCTAGGCCCTCTGTGATGATACGCACAGCTCAAACCAAAGCCCGATCGCGGTCTCATCTGGTAGCCACTAGCCACATGTGGCTATTTAAATTTATTTAAATTAAATTAAAAATATACTTCCTCAGTTTCATTAGCCACATTTTAAGAACTCAGTAGCCACACCTAGTGACTACCACACCGGACACTGCAGACAGGGAACACCTCCATTGTCACAGCAAGTTCAACGGCACAGTACTGCCCTAGACCACTCCACCTTTCTGAAATAGGCCGGATGCTTGAGATGGTCACTTCTGGCTCCTTCTCCTCCATCCTGTCCACACCCCAGGTGGCATCTGTATCCCAGCGGGAACCAAAACTTTCCCCCAAGGAAAACGGGTTGTCCTTGTACCTAGGGAGACAGTAGAGTGGCTCAGAGAAGCCTGATGAGGAAATGGTGGGTAAGTCTGTGGCCCAACAATAGCCTTACTTTGGGGGTCCGGAGGCGAAGGTACCAACATCGTCAAACAAGTCCAGCTGCGAGCGGGAGGATTTTGCACTCACTGGGGTTTCTTGCTCAATAACCTGCATCTCAGACAGCACCGAGTGGGAGATGGAGCTGTGGAGAAACGCAGAACCAGGCACTAGTGTCACTGCCCAAGAGAAGATGCCCAGCGGTTGGCATCAACCTGAGTTCTCCTTCACTGGGCACCACCCAGAGCCTTCTCCCTCTACCTGTGCACAGGGCTGGGCAAGGCCCAGCAGGGAGCACTCAGAACTGTGCTGAACTAGAGAGCACACCCTCAACTATCACACATTTGCTTTATTTTTCTCGAAATAAGGTTTCCCTAACAAATGCCCATTTACCTGTTATAATTCTAATGTGCACCAAATGATAATGCTGTCTTTAGAAACAATGACCAGACTTGCTGCACTATATCCTTCACCACATCCTTCACCAAGATAGATGCATACACACAAAAAGGAAAAGATAAAAAATGCCCCAGAATCAGGAAAGGCATGAAAGGATGGGTTCTTAATCATCCCGTCCTTTTTAAAAGAAAACATTTCAAGGTACAGAGAGCCTGGCCTTACGCAGGAAGACCTGGATCTGCCGTGTGGCTGCCCAGTGGGAAGCACCAAGTTGGGCAGGCAGGAGCAACTCCCAATGCCTCTCCTTCCTGTGGTGTGATCCACAGAGCTGTTTTAAGGATTTCACTAAATTCACTAAAAAATATCTGTAGCTTTTAGCTGGCAGAACCCCAAGGAGTGAATATTTTGCTACAGGGCTTTAAATCGAGTGGACTGGGTTTAAATAAAAGAGCCTCCTCTTACACTACCATTTAAAAAAAAAAAACAAAACTGTTCACACCCTTTAACCCAGTAATTCCTGCGACCAAAGGAGGGAAAGGGAGAAGACCTACAGTTCTTTTCGGGATTAAAACTGTATTTCCCTGGTTAGCTGTGGATTACACTAGGAGCACACAGGCTGGAAGGGAATCACTAAAGTCCAATTGGCACACGTTCTGAAAGACTAAGCAGAAATACCCAGCCTTATCTTCTTCTAGAGAACGCACATAACGGCCAAATACACTGCATTTGGAATCAAACAGCTGTGTTCAAAACCTATTTGTGCCAATTACTAGATCTGTGGGCTCCAGACAAGTTGCTTAATTGCTCTGAGTCTCGATTTTCTCATCTGTAAAAAGGGATAACAACACCTTCTGCAGTGGACTGTTGTGTTTAAGTAATTAAGGCCAATGGTGGGGCTCGTGCCCCCTCAAAAGCAGCAACATAAGCTAACTGCAGCCAGGATTACTGGCTCCACCACTGGCAGGTATTCCAATTTTTAAGAGATCAAAAATCCAGTATTACTGCAATCTCTAGTTAATGCTTAGTACAGGGCAAACAAAATACGTAAGAGACTGAGAGACTGGTTTGTAGCTTTGTTTTTGTTTAGGAAAACCAGAGCAACACAAAGCCAGTGGTCCTGAGACAGGAAGGGTACTGTCAACTAGAGGGCATTTCAATGTCGGAATGTCGGGTGTATTCCTGGGTGTTAGTGTCTGGCAGTACTACTGGCATTGAGAGGGCAGGGATTAGAGATGCTAAAAGCAATTCTCATCAGGCAGGTCTTGAAAAACAAAGAACTGCCCCACCACTCAAAGTGCCATTAGCACTCTCATTAAGAAATACCACCTCAGACTTGGATAAATCGAAAGAGCAGCTGATCCTGTGTTTCATTCATTCAACAAATAGTGAGCACATACCTGTTATGTGCCAAGCACTGTACTAGGTGCTTTAAGACAATAAGCAAAGCCATCTATTCAGGCAGACTAAGCTGAGAGCCCCAAACTGCTGGCAGGACCTGCAGTGCTTCCCAGAACGATGGCATTTCCCAGCCACACCCCAGAGCTGAGCCTCACCTTCGGGATACCAAGCCCATGCCCAACCTCTCTGCCTGCTCTCGCTTCTTCCCTTCCAAGTTCTGCAGCTTCTTTTCCTCCTTCTTGCGGTCAATCTGGAGCTCCTGGTAGGCCAGACGCATGGAGGCGACCCTTGGAGGGAACAAACGTTGTCAGAGCAGCACCCATCCCGACCTGTCCTACCTGCCCACCCAATCCCACAGGAGCCACAGGGCCAGGGCCCCTCTGGCAGACACTCACACCGACTCCTCGGCCTGCTTCTTGGCATCAGCCACCTGCTGCTCACGGAGCTTCTCTGCCACCTGGGCCTGCCGCTCAATCTCACTGAAGCTCTGGCTGCTCACCTTCTGGGCCCCTAAGCCTTTCTTGGCGCCCAGCTGGGAGGAAAATTATGTGATGGGGACTTGCCAACCACGACGTCCTCTGTTCCCTCCCAGGCATAGGAACTCTAGCTACACCCACAAGGAAAGGGTTCCTTCTTAAAGTTCAAATCAGTCAAAAAGGAGAACAGGGCCTCTGCTAGAGCTGGGTATGAGGTGGCTCACACAACCCCGGCAGAGGCCTCAGGGCCTGACAACAGCTAACGTTGACAGGGCCCCCCCCACATTCCAAGCACCCCAGGTACACGATCTCGGACTCCTCCCCTTCAAAGAGCTCCTTAAAGAGAGGCATCTTGACAGCCCTTGCACAGTTAGGATTCAGAGGAGTACCTTTGCCAAAGTCATGTAGCCAGTAAGTGGTAGGGTCAAGGGGTGAACCAGGCAGTCTAACTCTGGCTCCTAAGCACTCCACCAGACTGCCTCTCCTCACCTACCCCTTTCTTAGCTGCTGCTGGTTTCTTCTTGCCAATGAGGGAGGTTTTCAATTCTGCATGAAAAAGCAAGTGGGGCATGAGTGAAGACAAAGGGAGGTCAGAGGCAGCAACTCAGTCCACGCCATGCAGTTTCTTGGCAAGAGCTTCTAAAAGGAACAGCTTCAGGCAGGGAAAGGCAAAGCTGCCACCACCAGTTCCGACTAATGGTGCTGGGACAATCCAAGCCAAAGGCAGACAAGATGAGGGGAGGTTACTGACTCCCAGCAGATTAAAACAAGAACTAGGCCTGGGGCAGCAGAGACCAAGTCCCTGAACCAACATGAAGACGGCTAGGCAGGGGGCAGGTGCTGAACATCAGCCTTGGTTCCTAAAGCGGGGAGCTGGCGTGCAGGGAGCCAGGCTCCCAAGCAGCTGTTGGTTACCTCTGGCAGGAAGGGACCCTTTAGGTGACAGATACATGGACTCTGGAGAAAAACAGACCTATGGCTAAGAGCCTCCACACAGCTCCCAAGCCCAGAGGCCAAAGTTGTTCCCAGAGCCCCTACAGAACCTCACTTTAGACCAAGCCATGCCAGTCTTCTCATAGTCATCTGCTGGCTTCCTGCCCCAATCCCCAAGGGTCAACACAGTAAACTGAGGTCAGCAAATGGATCGTTCACCCTGAACCAAGTTTGAAGGACAGTAAGGAAAGAGTAGAAAAGAGCTAAAAGGCCAGGGACTAGCTGAGAAAGGGCAATGTCGCCTCCAGCCATGAGCAGCTCAGAGCTGCTCCCATCCCATGAAATGAACCAGACAAACCAATCCCACCTCAGACCTCAGGGCTCAGCATCCAGTTTCATACTGGCCTCCCCACACTTTGGCTAGACCCAGCCCCACACCCAGAGGCAGACCCCAGGCCTTGCGCACCAGCCCACCCATGTTCGCCATTCAAAGGGCCGGGTTCTACAGTCCTTGTAGTCAACACTGCAGCCACAAATTCAACCCCAGTCCCTGCTCCAGAAAGTTAAGGTGCTCAGCCTCCTGGGGCCTCAGTCCCCAAGACCAGGCAGCAGCACATCTGAGAAGAGCCCTCAAGACCCACCCTCTCCCAGTCACCCCACACCTGTCAGTTATAATACTGACCCAGAGAGGCTTTGGGTGATGTGCCAAGCAGGTCCGTGTTGGGGCCATGCTCCTGCTCTGTGGATACAATGGTGGGAGTGAGGTTGTAAGGCTCAAAGCCTCCTGTAACTTCTCCTTAAAGAACATGATAGAATAAGAGTAAGGGGCACTGACTTTCCTCAGCTTGCTGAGGCCACTAAATAAAAATAATGCCCACCACTTTCTCCAAGGGACTGAAATGAATCCCAGCCCACTCAAAAGATATAGGACACACCCCCACTCCTAGTCCCTTGACCAGGTGTCCCGTTCCCAGCCCTGACTCCTTTGCCAGGACCAGGACACTTGGTGAATCCTGGCTCAACTCACGTGCCAGTCCACTGTTCTCTGCGGACAGGGCTGACTGCTGCATCTCTGCTGAATCAGGAGCTGGTGCATTCCAGGCAGGAGGCTGAAAAGGAGGCCAGATCACAGAAGCCTCAGTGAGCCACTCCTGCTGACCAGAAGCACCAAGAACCTACAAGTACTTAAGCCCTACTCCAAGCCCATGAGGAAAGGAGACTAGAGATTAGAGAGCATAATTATAGTTGCTATTCACTATGGAAGGAAGAAGTAGGAAACTAGCAGCCATATCCATGCCTCCACTGTTTACTTAGAACCAGAACCCATTCCCCTAATTTAATAACAACTACTGGGCACTTACAATGTGCCAGGCACAAGTCTAAGAGCCTTTCACACATAACCACATTTAATTACAACAAACCCTGTGAGGTACATACATCTCTATTGTAAAGATGGGGTTTTGATGCGTTAAGTGACTTAGCCATTATCCTAAAAAAGACAAATAGAGGAGTAGAAATTCAAACTGAGAGTCTGGCATCAGCACCCGGTGCCAAAAGAGAGGAAACCTTCTCCCATGGTGGGTTGCTGGGGAGGGAATCCTTTCACTGTCACCAACCACAGTGCCTTTCTATAGGGAAAGAATCCAGGAGTTGTTTGGGGCTCCCAACAGCTCTTGAACCTTCAAGAAGCTTCCTCTCCTCTTTACCACCTACGTTTATAGGGTCCATTCCTAAGGAGCACCCCCTGTTTATGGGAGAGGGAGAAACACCTGGGCCTATCTAGTAGGCCTCAGACATTCCCTGTCTGAGGTATCACACTAAAACAAATGAAATCCACGCTCATGACCGCAGAAGACCTTAGCCTTGATTAAGTAAACCACCTTCCAGGAACAATCATGGAAACATTCCTTTGGGCACTCACTTGAGTGTGTTCCGTGAAGAAATCAGAGTCCTTCTTCTCCGGGGAATGAATGGGAGCACTACTCATATTGTCTATCCAAAGCTAGAAAGGAGAAAACACCCTAGAAACACAGGGCTCTAAATATTCCCACTCACCCCACGACCCCAGCCCCAGGAACCAGGCACTTACATCAGTGCCATGCCTAGCCAAGGCCGCATTCCCCAGCTGCCGGATCTTTTCCCGGTACATCTGGGCAGCTCGGCTATTATATTTGGTGTTGGCATCATTGGCTGTGCATCCATGTTGGCGGAAAAAAGCTGTCTGGAGAATAAAGAAGAGAAGAGTGTACCACAGGAGATTCTCCCCAGAGCAAAAAAGGCACCCCCTTATAGCAGCCCAGTTGTTATTTATACAGGATGATGCACTCTATTGACAGCAACAATTTTTCATAAAGTTCCTCAGAAATTCCTGCAGAAAACACAGCCTCCCATCCTGAGATGACTGACTGAAGCCCAGCTCTCACTCATCCCTACCCGAGGACAGCATGCCATTCCTGCTCTGCCATCCTTCTTTATCCAGGGTCCTAAGACCTGGATGACTGCAGAGGCCCTAACTCCCTTGGCCTTTCCTCAAGAACATCTGCTCAGTTTACTTTGAATCTGAAGCTCCTTTAAGAAGAACACTGACCAATTTCCAAGTTTAGAGAATAGTGTACAGTGTTGCTTTAGAGAATTCTCTAAACAGAGAAATTGAGGCGGCCTCCTAAGAAGTCATCCTAAAGTTAGTATCCAGACAGAAGAGTAGGGGCAGGAAAGATGGCAAGAAAGATCTTTACCGCATTGGCATTCCCGCCGACCTGCATACACCTCAGCTGGTACCAGCTCCAGTTGGAATCCAACTCTGTGGATCTGTGTGCAAGGGCTGCATGTCATTCACCAGCAGATACCAGTAGACACTTTCCTAGCAGACCCATCCACACTTATCATTCGATCTGGGGTTGCAGTAGGCACCCAGGAAACATTACTCAGCCACCGCCCTGCTTGCTCCGCTCTACCCTGTCCATGAAAGCTTTGCTCTTCATTTATCTAGTTAATAGGGTCCTAATTATTTCCCGGGTCCGAAAGGAGGTCGAATTCTCAGGCACTCAAGCTTGGATTTGGCTTTCCCCTTAAGGACGGCCACAGTCTCACTTCAAATATACTTGACCAATATGTCAGCTACGACAAAGTCAATGTTAGGTCTCTAGAACTAACTCGGAGAGTCAAGTCTGGCCGCCAGGAAAGAAGGGAGTTTTGACCCAATCGCAGAGACAACAGCCTATGTGACAAGGGGCCCACACAGGCGGTTCCCTCCCGTGAGAAGCTAAGGATCTCCCCAGGATGTTTCCAAACACCAAATTCAGGACGGTCCAGGACGGCTCAAGGCGAGGCAGCCACTCTCCCTTGCTGAGCACACAGCCTCGGCCCAGCAGAAGCACAGCAGCCGCAAAGAGACCCCACCTGATGAAGCTGAGATGGACACCCAGGGAGCGGTGTACCCCGGAGCAGTCGATGCACAAGAAAACACCGTATGTGATGCTGGCCCAACTCGGATTCTTGGCACCACAGTCGAAGCAGGCCTGGGTGGAGGAAGCGATGAACGAACGATCAAGGGCCCCGAGTCGAGGCCGAGGGCTGACACTCCAGGAAAACAGCCCACGTACGCCCCTCTCCCTCCCTTGGTCCCCAGGGGGGCCCGGAGAGTCGCTCTTGGCGGCGCAAGACCCCGCCCGCTTCCCACTCACGCACCTTGTTGGTCGGAACTGCGCGAAGCCTCTTAAAAAGAGTCTGGATTTCGGTCTTACTCGGCTCCGCCGCCATTTTCTCTCCTTCCCAGACACCAGCGCGACCGACGGGCCCCGTCAAGGGCCAATCCGCGGCCGGGAAGGCAGAGTCCCCACGTCGGCCTTAGCCACGCCCACGCAAGCCGAGGGGTGGGGCCATTTGTCCCGAGCTGGACCAATGAGCAGCCGGCGGAACATTCGCAGAGACGTCAGCCTCCCTTGTCCCACAATAGTCTCCTGAATCCACGCCGCTCCACTCTGGGGCCAATCCGTGGCCAGGGCCGTGTGACGGCCCGCTGGTCAACCCCAGCCACGCCAGAGCGCTATCCTTGGAAGGTGGAGCCACCTCCCAGAAAGCGTAGGCTGCAAGGCCAGGGACCTGGGCCTTAGTTCGAGCCAGTTCACAATGGACGAGTAATGACAGGGTCCCACCAGCCTGAACGGGAAGACAAACTGGCCGGGTTCCCGCCCAGCTCAGAACTCAGCACCCAGGCCGATTCACACCACGCCTGATCTCAAATCCCTTCCACCCAGGTTAGAGTCCCGAAGTTCCAGAGCAGATACCACGCGGCAAACCTTTGCCCAACCCCAGCCCCCATGACATCTTCTAGGCCCACGGACTTTCCTTTAGTGCCTCTCCGGATGCCCTCTGCAGCCTGGCAAGGTCAGAGTATCAAAAAAGATGCACACAATGCTTTTTTTCCTCAAGTTTAATACACACTAGAACAAGCCACAAAAGAGTGCTGCTAGTCCAGAACTACACTCAACCCAAGCCCACCCAGGAACCCCAAAACTCAGAGACTAGGAACTGGTTCCCGGGTCCGAAAGGAGGTGCTTCGGGGAGACCGAAGCACTCCTGGGGAGGCCCAGGTATCCCTGAGCCCTTCTGTCACTTCCTGACCTCCCCATCTTACCCTCAGCCTAGACTCAATTGGCCCGTCCCTACCAATCCCTTCCTGGACACGTGACCCTCCCCTCCTTGGGTCCCTGGACTTCCTCCTTCCGCAAGGGCAGCAGGGGTACAATGGTTCAGGGTCCTCAGGTCTCACTTTCCAGGAGAAGCTAGGCTCTGGTTCAGGGTGGAGAAATGTCACAGAAGGGCTGTCAAGGTGGTCAGGCCCCCACACACTCCACATAATTGGCAGGGTACAGGCCAATGCGGCCACTCTGCAGCTGGCCCTGGCACCAGCCCTGCTCATCCTCCTCACTCATCTTCAGCAGCTCCTCACCTGGGAGAAAGGGGATTGATCATTACTAACTGCCCTAGCCCAGACCCATTCCTGCAATTGGGTCAAGGACTGGCGGGGGGCTGGGGGTGGGGCAATAACCTAGAGAATCCAACTAGAGGAAGAGACATGGTTCAGGCAGAGGGAGGTGAAAGTCAGCAAGCCACCCCACCCCAACCCTGAATGCAGCAATCAGGCCCCAGCTGGTGGTTTTGAGAGGCAGGTGAGGGCTCAAAGCAGACATTCTATCTAGTGCAGGTTGGACCCAAAACAACCTTAAGAGTTAGAGAACTGGCCCTTGAGAAGTAACTGGCTTGCCTTTTCCACACCCTTGCTCAGGCCAGTAAAAGGGGAGGGGAGGCTGAAGCCGGGAAAGGAACAGGAAAGGGGTCCCAGAGTACCTGCTCGGAAGCTCAGCTCATCAGCTTCTTGGCCAGCGTAGTCATAGAGTGCCCGAACCCGCACCCCAGTGGCAACCTTCCGGGAGCTCTCCTCATCTGACCAGTCCTCATCCTGCCCACCACTGGAGAGGGGAGGCAGAAGAGGGCAGGCTTAGGGCACAAGGAATACCTTGCACGAGAGCCTAGGACCCCGGGCTAAGCGCTCACCCCCTTGGAGGAACCCTGGGAGATGCAGGTGGGGAAGAACTGAAAGATTCTAGTCTGACCTCTGCCACACAGTGCTGATGTGAGCAGTAGATGAGAGGGAACATGAGAAACACCTGGCAAACGTAAACCACCGTGAAAAGTGGTATTACAGCTACTAAGTAGGTCCTAAGGTCCCTGACACCAATTTTCAACCCACTTCAGGTGTGAAGTGATTGAAGGAAAGGAGACCGGGGAAAAGAGGGCAGAGCAGGGGGCAGAGCTGCACAGCCAGGTGATTGGCTCTCACCCTGAGGACCCCGGGGACTGAGGTGGGGGCACAGCGCCATCTCTTGTGGGCACGATGCTGGTCAGAGTAACCTCATCAGGGCTCCGGCCACCCTTCTCCTTCCGGCTGATTATCCTCTGTGTGTCCAAGGACCACTCCTGTGGGAACAGTGCTTAGGGTCAGGCTGGGCTACAGGCTGTGGTAGCAGCCAGAGCCATCCAGACCACTTTCACCTACTTCATTCAAGTCCTAGCTTCCCTCCTGAAATCCAGGTTGAGCCCTGTGGGAGCCCACCCTGCCTCCCAGCCCCGCCTGGAACACATACCTCAAACTGTGGCCAGTTCATGGCCATGCCTGGCCCATGGGTGCTGCGCCACCAGCGCAGATCTTCTTCGTCACTGGCTGCCTCAATACCCTGATGCAGGTCTTTGTGGAGCTCATGGAATCTATGGCCCAAGGCACAACCCTCAGACTAGGAAGTCCTGGGCTCCTGCACCCCCACCTCCAATCTCATTCAGCTCAGCCAGAGCCCGGGTGAGATGGAAGAGACCCAGCGTTACCCCAGATCTCCACGCCTACCCCGCAGCCCATACCTCTCACTGCTGGAGAGGTCGAGGTGCTGGTGTACGGTGAGCAGCATATCTTTGAAGAAGAGCAGCCGCTGGCGCTCAGCGGCCTGGCAGGTCTCGAAGGCCTGCTCCATGTCCTCCATGTAGCGCGGGGTGTAGCGATGCAGCTCTGCCAGCGTCTGCTCATACTGCGTTTTCATCTGGGTGGGAAAGGAGGAGGCCCAGTGAGGACGATGAGACCTTCTTCTACTCGGGACTCTGCTAGTATTTACTAAGTACCTGTCATGGACCAGCTCTGGCCTAGACACCAGGGGCAATCAGTCACAAGACCTAGTTCCTGCCCCTAAGACCCAGCAGCCTAACAAGAGAGGTGACATTCCGGCACACTAGCTTTAAGAGTCTGGTGAGTGGAGATTAAGAGTGAAAGAAGAGATGGAGAATCAAAGATGAGATGAGGTCAACTGATGAGGGGAAGGAGAAATCAGAAAAAGCTTCACGGAGGAGGTGGAAACTGAGCAGAGGACAGGAGGATTTGGATATGCTGAGCTTTAGGAAAGAGCACTCTGGCAGAACAGGCAACATGAGAAGTTGTCCCAGGTGGTACACAGGGAAAGGAAGAGGACTGGGAAGGTCCCATCAACTATTAAACTCATCCCGATGCCTGAAATTGCACCATGTCTTTCCCTGGGTAAACCATCATCTTTTCTCAGGTTCCTCCTTTAAATGATAACCTGGAGAGAGAGTGGCAGGTAACATGAGAGCAGTAAGACTGCTGGGGACTGGGAAAGGCATTCAGGAAGCCCCAAGCTGGGCTGGCTGGTTCAGGGCCAGTACCTTCTCGGCCTCCTTGGTGCAGCGTTCCACCCGTTCCTGCAGCTTGCGCAGCTGCTCCTGGGAGACCGTGTTGTCTGCCTTTGCGTGGCTCTCCCGAGTCTGGGCTGTTTTCTCCTCCTTCCGGGCTCCATGGTAGCTCTTCTTGGAAGCCTCAACCTGGCACACACAGGGACAACTCTGGACCCTGCACACCATACCCCAGCCCCTTCGAACCCCTGGCAGGCCCAGGAAAGGGGGTGCCTCTGATGCCCATCCCTCCCGGGCTCACCTCCTTCAGCCTCTTCAGCCAGGGCTTCTGGGCCTTACGGAAGCTGTCCTCAGCAGCCCGGCTCTCACGGAAGCCACCCAGCACTGGCCGGTGGAAGGCGCCCCGCTGCCAAGCACGCACCCGCTCGCTGTCCTGCCCCTGCAGCTTCTCCCGCACCTCCAGGTGCAACGTGCTTAGCCGCTCAGCCGCCGTGAAGAAGGCGTGCCATGCCTTCTCCAGCGTGCCGTACTGGGGGCCTGCAGGGAGGGATGGGGCTTAGGCCAGGCCAGGAATATCACCGGAAATGAGCCCTCTCCCTCTCATTGGGTGCTGTTCTGGGTACCAGGCATGGAGGGTGGGATGCAAAGATGAGCAACAACACTAGCTGCCGCTTGCTGAATACTTGCTCTGTGCCTTGACATACCAGATTTCACTGAATCTTTGCCTCAACCACCACTGTGAAAACAGTGGCATGATCGACATTTAACAGATGAAAAAAAGGTGCCCCAGAGAAATGACGCTAATTGCCCAAAGCATTACAGCTATAGATGAAGCTGAGATTCAAACTCAGGTCTGTAATATAAACCACTACATTCTGTTACCTCAGACGGAAGAACCAGTATCTGTTCTCAAGGAGGGCAGCTCGTTAGGGCGGAAAGGTCCCAAGCTCCCAAATCAGAAGGCCTGGCTCAAGCTTCAGCTCTTTCTAGCTATCTGGCTTCAGACAAGTCACTTAGCCTCCGTGAACTTCTAGACTGTTCTCTAGAAAATGTGTAGATCAGAACTACCACCATCATAGGGCTGTTAGAAATAACAAAATGACGACTACTTTGCAAACTCTAACAGCACAACTGTAAGAATAACCACGAGGATCTTCCCTTTAAAGGGAAGGCAGACATGGAAGCCTCAACCTTTCCACAACAGGTGCAAAAAGAAGCTGCCCTGCCTGGTCTCCCCATCCTTGGTGGCCCTTTGTTCCCTGCCGGGCCTGCATGCCGGCTCACCCTTTTCCACAGCGCCCCTCCACTTTCGGGCCCAGTCAGCCAGCTGCTGGGCGTAGGCCTTCTCGATGCGGGCACGTTCCTGGAAGCAGGTGACCAGGTCCCCGCACAGCCGATGCCCGTCTTCCACCCGCTGCACTGTCCGCCTGTAGTTGCCGGCCTGGGGCATATATGAAAAGGACAGTGTGTCCAGGGAGAAGCCCCCTCAAGGGCTGGGGCTGACAGCTATATAATTTCCCTGGACAGGTAGCTAGGCCCAAAGGAGGGTGGGCATTTCGGTGCCACCCCCAAACCTGGAACCCAGCTGCTCACCTCCCAAAAACTGCCCTCTAGGGCCTCCCCTCCGGCATCTTCCTCTGGAGCCATGGTGTCCCCGCAGCAAGGAATGGTGGCAGATTGAGGCTATGGAGCACAGAAGGGTAAGCAGGGAAGCTGGACATACACTTTGAGGAATAGGAAAAGACCCTCTCCTATCCATGGGCTTTTTCCCCACTACCATTCTCACCACCCAGAAAGCTGTTGGAGCTCGGACTTATCAGGCACGGATCTGGAAGTCCCCAAGAGGAGCTGCCATAGGGGCAAGGATAGCAGTTCCGAAGCTCCTCCACTCACCCTGGGCCAGCACTCCGCTCCCTCCATCTCACTCACGTACCTGGAGCCTAGAGATCTCTTCAGGGATCTGGGTGTCCAACTTTCAAAGCTGCCACTGTGACTCTGCCTTGAAGCTGATGGGAGCAAAGCAGGGAGTGAGGGTGGGGGCCTAGAGTGTCCAGGGCGGTGCCCAGCTCCCCCGATATAGCAACTGCTGTCAGAAGCGCCAGATTCCAGCCAGGAGAATGCCAGGCAGGTCACACGATCCAGCTGGGGATTAAATGGCAGGCGGGGGTGGGCAGTGGGCAGAGGGCCCCACTCCCCTGACTGCAGATGAGAGAAGAGGACGCCTGTCCAAGTCAATACCCTGCTGCCTTTCTTTGAACAATAAAGTGACCTTTTTCTAGACTAGGCCAAGTCAGGGTGCCCAGCCACACCCTAGTAGTTCCCTATACTGGGAAGAGCAGACTGGGAGCCAGAAGGCCTGAATCCTATCTTGGCCAAGAAGCTTGAACAAGTGCATTTTACTATCCCCTCCTAAAGGAGCCTCAGCTCCCTCCTAAGGTGGAAATTCTGCCTCCTGGTCTGCTTCCGTACCAGGGCTGGTTTAACACTCAAACCAGGCAATGAACAAGCCAATGTGAGGGGCCTAACAGTCACAAGGAGACACTCACCCTGTTCCACAGCATCCACTGAGGTCCCACAAAGCTCTATGGGTAATGAGCAACAAATCCTTGCCCTCGAAAGCCCAGAGTCTGGGGCAGCATGAGGGAATCAAACAGGTGATCAGTTCTAAGAGTGTTCTCCAGAATCACAGAAGAGGCCAAGGCAGATTCCAACCCAGAGCCGCCACCCCAGGGGCTAGAAGTCACAGTGGCACATAGCCACTCCCCTCCTGCCTCTGTGCAGGGTCTCAGCTGTCCCCAGCACCGACTCAAGCCCGTAGAAGGAAATTGCTTCCTCTTCTGAGCAAGCCCAGAGGACATAGCTGGGACCAATGACAACAGAGTGTGCCTCTTGCCCCCAAAGCAGGGCTCCATTACAGTACTCCCGTCCAAATTGGTGAACCTCTATCCTCTGTTTAAAACTCAAATCGAAGCATCTTCTCCACAGTCACCCCCTCTAATTCCTCCACCCTCATTCTCAAAGCCACTATATACCCATTCAGTCAGGGTGTACATCCCACTGGGGTTGTAACGGGTAAGACAGGATCAGTCCGCAGTCATTGACAGAGGCTTCCTGAGAATCCAATTTGGGTTTCTCCAGACACTGGAGTTAGTAGTTGAATGAAAAAAACAAATGACATCCCCCTGAAGACTGGGAAACCCACTGGCTATAGCAGCTGTGAGAAAGCTTGACCTGAGTAAGCTTCTACCCCTAAGCTAACAGGAGGGAGAGCTAAGGCCTGCAGTAGGGATGCCTGGGCACAGAGCAGGAGAGGGGCAGAGCAATTGGCCCCACCAGAGTTCTCAGCACTTCACCTTGCTTCCTCTTGAGTCTGTCCCATTTGCTCAGAAACAACTTGTCAACCAGATGGAGAGAACCAGAGCTGCAGCTGTAAATCACAGGGCCTTTGGAGCTGTCCCAGTCAGGCATCCAGGGGCCCAGGGCCCCTGCCTGCTCCAGCCTCCATGCTCCCAACTCCCGGGAGAGCTGCCCCCCACCCATTCCCTTTCACTGGCCCCAGAACAGAGCATGCTGTGTGTACAGGGTTGGCACTGCTCCCTCCAGCCTCCCAGAGCAAACACAAGCCCGAACCCCAAGCACAGCCAGGCCCCACAGACCAGGATTGATCTAGCTATAGGAGTGGGCCTTGCGCCTTGGCCGGTTATGGAAGGCCAGCACCCTGTGCCTCCTGACCTTAGCAGAGACTCTAATGGGTCCCCAGAACACACTGCCACAGACAAGGGCTCAGAAAGCAAATAGTGAACGCTTCCCAGCCCAGGGAGCCAGCAATTCCCGGGCCCAGACAGGTTGGCTGGGGCTTGGCAGGGTCTCCTCATGGGTGCCTGGGTCAAGATAAGGAGTCCTGGGATTTTCAGGGAAGAACCCACTCTCCTTTCTTGAAATGATAAGTCACCCCTGCCGGGACCAGCTCCCACCCTTTCCAGAAGCTGGGGCATGCCCCTGGGAGGTAGCATTGCCGTCCTGCCCTACCCATCTTCTGCCCTGAGTCACAGGCTGCACCTAAGGGCCTCTCCTCCTAGCAGCTCCTCCCGGCAGGCTGGCAACTCTAGAATTTTAATGCACAGGAGGTGGCAGAACACTGATCCAGAGAGAGACATCTAAGCTAGAGCGGCGGGGACCCGCGGCCCTAGTGGTTGGGGGAGGGGGTGGCGCGGGGAAAGGAGAGGAGGCAGGGCCAGGGAGGGGCATAACAAAGGGGCACTTTTGGAAACCCGACCTGCCGGCCAAGGTGCCTGCTCCCCTGATGACGCACTCCAAACCCAGAGCCTCCAAACCAAACCCTAGAACCCAAGGGCCGCCGGGCTCTGGTCTCAACCCTGTGGACGGCGCCCGTGAACCGGTCTCTCTTGCCGGCCGGGCACTGCACAACTCGGAGCCCGTGGAGTCCACGCGGAGCTGCCTGGCCAGGCCTAGCCATGTAGGGTCTGGGACTTCTTGGCCAAACTTGTTGAACTCGGTCTCGGCGGGGGTGGGACCCTGCCGTGGACTCCAGAGAGCGACCCAGGGCAGCGACACCAGGAATTGGGGCTCTTTGCATAGGGTAAAGGGTCATCGGGGAGCCCTGGGAGGTCTGGGGCCCTTAAGAGGCCCCAGGAGAGATGGTGTGGCCCTCCTGTAGCGACGCCCCCATCCCCCGGCCCGCCCACGGAATTGCAGGGTACTCAGCGCCGCAAATGAGACACCCCCTCGGTTCAGAGGCAGCTCTTCTCGTCCTCGCTCAGAACAGGGTGGCCAGGGGCTTCTGGGGCGGGAGCTGGTCCCATTGCAAACTTCAGGAGTGGGAGGGTGGAGAGAGCGGGCTCGAGCCGGCGGTCCCGCCACCGCCTCCCACCGGTCCCCGCCGGGGCAGTACTCACCGCGTCCCCTCTGCGAGCCTCGGCTAGAGGGGGTCCGGCCACGCTCCGGCCCGAGTCCTGACACTCCCCAGCCCCGGCTGCCGCCTCCCGGAGCGCGCCGGGCCCTCCCCCGGGAAGCCCAGCCCCCGGCCCCGCCCTCTCCTTGTCGCCGCGGCCCCAACCCCACCGGCCATCGGCGGGCGCAGGGGCTGCAGGCATAGCGGCAAACCGCGGCTCCCGCGTGAGAAAAGCCAGGGCCGAGTCCCCAGGGTGGAGCCGTGCCGCTGCAGGGAGTCCGATTTCAGCTTTGCCCCTCCCTGCCTTTGTAGAATCTGGGAGACCGGTGGAGCAGGGAAGGGACTGGGCCTGCACGGACACCCCTCAGAAGGAGGCCTGAGGGTTATACTGCCTTACATTTTTTTGCTGATCACAGATTTCTTAAAAGTTAGCTCCGGCATGGCTCACAACCATCCCCTTGTAAGCATTGGGATTCCCACTGTACAGACGCGGAAACTGAGTCTCGGAGACCTTCAGCGACTTGCACAAGATCTGTAGTCGATCACGGCCAGGACTCCAAAGCCATGCCCTTTCCACGCACAGACCTGCCTGCCAATCTGGGGCGAATTCCGAGGCCTGCGACAGACACGCGGTGGGGGTGGGGCCAAATGCATGAGCTCCTCCCCCTTCGAGTTCTTATTGCCAGATTTTGTACTACTATTTACTCTTAAATCCCTTCGCCCTTCCTGCCCCTTGTCAGTCGCCAGCTTTGGTGGATTTTTCCAGATCGCCAAGATGCCACCTCACCCTAAATAAATCCCTTCTTCCTCACCCCTTTACCCCCACCTAGGATTTTTCGGAGGCTGCTCGTCAGTTATTTATATCCACTGGAGCGGTCCAAGAATGTTCCCAAGCTGACCTAAGCGCCACCTGCTAGGCCTCCCCGCCCCTCTCATTCGCTCCTGGGCCGGTGACCCGGCGGCGGCCGTGCCCTCCATGTAGCAGGCAAGAGTAGGCGCGAGCGGGCGGGGTCAGACGCCCGGGGCGCTCGGAGGGTCCAGACGGTGCAAATTTGCTCGCAATTGGAGAGGCGGGGGTGACCTCCAAGGAGTGCACCCCCAGGGGGACGGCATGGCGCTCTGGGAGGCCGAGGGTCACACTGTTCTCTCTCCAGCACGTACTCTCCCTTCCCACCCCCTATCTCGCTCCTCCCCGCCCCCCCCCAAATACTCATATACTCCCTGAGGGGTGTGCCTACAGCAGCATTAAAAATAGCAAAATTATGTTTCTAAATCCAGGAGGAATCACTGACGCATTCTTCATGCAGATAATACACTCATAACATGGGAAAAGACCTGAAGAGAATGAATGGGGTAATTTCAAGTGGTAGTGTTAGCTAATGAGGGCGGACGTGCTCTGTAGTCCTTGTGGGAGGGTGAAACTGTCTCCCCAAGATGCCTGTGAGGCCCACAAGATGTGCCACCTTTGGCCTGGGGCCTCTGGCCGCTTGGCAAGTAGTACTTGAGTAGTGGATCCTTGCCTTGGTGCTCACAAGGGTGTGTACCCAGCAGGATGTGCTTCTGAAACCAGTTTCAACACCCACTCCGTGGGGCTTGGTCAAGTCCCTTTTCTCTATATCTCTGTTTCTGCCTCCATAAAACATGACAGATGACCGGGCGGACCTCCCAAATAGGCCATGTGTCCCAGCTAATTAATAATTGTAAAACAACTGCAAATAAGAGCTGTGATAATGTCTAATGACAGCCACAGTGTTTGGTATTATTTAAAATCATTTAACATTCCACCTAATGCCTGGGGGCCTTTAGGCACCTACACAGAAAGAGTGAAAACACAAGAATGAAATTAATTACAGGAGCCACCTATTAAATCCCCATTAAAAACAAAGGCTGCAAGCCATGCTCTGAGATCTGAAGAAGCCAGGTCCCAGAGAGACTCAGAAAACTGGGCTGTTCAACAGACCACAAGGAGTGGGTGCAGGGTAGAAAACATCTGGCTTGTCTTAGGTTCAGTCTGGAAGCAGAAAGCAAAAATGTTGCAGCTGATCCTAATTGCCCCCTGGGGAGAAAAAATAAAACAAATCACAGAGCATCTCCTGCTGCTTCAAGGTGAAAGGAGATAGAGTTGCCCTTGGAAAGCCAAACCCCCTGCTAGTGCTGCTCCCAGGGCTCAGATTTCTATGCTCTGCAACCAGAGCCCCTACATACTCATCCTGCTCTATCAGTGTGGTACCTAACTGGAACTGAATTCGAGATGCACAAGGTCAGAGGGCTAGATAGATAGAAACCTAGAGAGGCAGCTTGGGCCAGAGCACCTGGTGGTACATAGATCCAAAGCCCAAGCTCACAATACTCACAGACTCACCTTGAACTTCTGGAATGTCCTAACCACTGTGCCTTCACTTTTGTTTGTTTGTTCTTTCATTCGTTCATTCATTTATCCACTCAAGGAAACATTTGAATTTTTGCTCTATGCTAAGCCCTATGCTGAGTATTGGGAATACAGACATAAATAAGGCAGAGCCCTAAGTGTACAATAATGATACAATGAGGACATGAAATACTATGGGAAAAGAGAGGAAGAGACCGCCTTTCACAAGGCATGACACTTGATTGGTCTTGATGAGCAGAAATTAGTCATCTGGAGAGGCATTCTAGGCGGGAGCACCAGGGTGTGCCAAGCCCCAGAGGTATTAGCATACGACTTGGTGACCCAGCAATTCCACTTTTAGGTATCTACCTTAAAAAAAAACATGTACAAGTGCAGAAAAACATACAAAGATGTTTGCATATCGTATTGTTTGCAATAAGGAAAAACTGGAAACAAATGTGCATAGGAGGGCAATGGTTAAATAACCTAAAGTTCATTCATGTTTCGGATTACTCTGTAATAACTTAAGCACAAAGTAGAGAGAGATATGTTCTTATATGAAGACCTCCAAGATGCTGTTGAATAAAAAAGCAAAGGGCAGAACACACAAAATATACAGAAATAATATATACCAGACTGATTTCAGTGGTTATCTCTAGGGAGAGGTCTAGAATTAATAAAGGAGAGTTTTGTAATGTTAGAAAATTAACAATGAGAATGTACTTATGTATAAATTGTATAATTAAAATAGTCATTTTAGAAGATGGTGAGTGGGTCTTCTTATCTAAAACAGTTGTGTCCAAATAGAATTTTCAGCACTGATGGAAACATTCTATAGCTGCACCGTTCAATACCAATATGGTAGCCACATGTGGTTACTAAGCACTTGAAATATGGCTAGTGTGATCAAGGAACTGAATTTTAAATTTAATCTAATTTTAATTAATTAAAAATTTAACAGCCACAAGTGGCTAGTGGCAACTGTATTGAACAGTTCCAGTCTTGACTATCTAGAGTATTGAGTTCAGGATGGAGTGGGAGCAGATGTAAGATGAGGCTGGAAAGATGGGTTGCAAAGTAGGTTAAGGAATTTAGACTTATCCTATAGGCAATGGGAAGTATGGATAGGAGTGACTGGATCAGATCTAGCTTTTTAAAAGGTAACTCTGGCAGTCGTGCAGAGGACAGATTAGGGCAGGCAGAAGGCTGAGGGCTTCTGTGTTTCTCTCCGTGGCCTCTGGATACTGCTGCAGCTGAGTAAAGTATTCTGATACAACAGCTATGTTTTTAAGATCTCAGGCAACCCCAGAGTTATTGAGAGGGAGGCTCTTTCTGGGTTGGAGCACAGGAAGAAGAGCAGATGGATAGCATTAGAGTGAAAATGCATAGCAGGTTTCAGAGTGGGGCCTTTAGGAAAAGCTTCTCCAGGGTCAGGAATTTGCCCGGAGCAGATTCTTCAGAAGGTTCCACAGACTTGCCACTGCATAGTCCAGGTATCAGCTTGGTAGGCCAGGAGAATTCTGCTTAGGAAATGCCCTGGTTCATTTGGCCATTCCCTGAAGTCCACTGGCATCCTCCTTACTGGTAAAAGAGGAGTACTGGTAGAGACTCCATTAATTTAGCTGACTCCAAAGGAAATACCCGCTATGCCAGACACCGTGCTTGGTGCTTGGTCCACAATGCAAACAAAGCAGACAGAAACAGACCCTGACTTCATGGAGTTTTCCACTAAAATCAAATTAAGGCCCAAATACATAATTACCAGTTGTGACAAGTGTTTTAAGGGAAAGAAAAAAAATAAAAAAGACACGGTGCTATAAGAGAATAATAAGAGGGGTATAATTTCAATGAGGGGCGGAGGGAGGGTCAGAGAAGACGTCTCTAAGAAGTTTAAGGTTCTCTACCCAAAAAGGCCCCAAACCCAAAAGACAAATGGAACTTATCTAGGTAAAGAGGGAACCTAGGAGAGGGCATTCCAGGTAGAAAGACTGATGTGGTCAAAGGCCCTGAAATGGGAACTTGACCTTCTGGGACAGAAGAGTAGAGAGAATGAGTGGTCCAGGGTGATGTAAGAGGGGCGGGCAGCACCCTGCTGCTTTGTTTTATTCCGAATGCAGAATTCAAGCAGAAGGAAGATCTGACTATCTTTCTAGATGTTGTGTGAGAACTGGACTAGAGCAGGGGATCAGCAAATAGTGGCCTGGACCACCTACAAGCTAAGGGTAGTTTTCACATTTTTAAATGGCTGAAAAAAATCAAAAGAAGAATAATACTTCATGATATATGAAGGTTATAGAAAATTCAAATTTCTGTGCCCACAGATAAATTTTTATTGAAATATAGCCACACTCATTTGTTTACAAATTGTCTATGGCTGCTTTTGCACTGCAATGGCACAATTGAGTAGTTGCAACAGAGACTGTATGACTCACAAAGCCTAGAATATTTACTATCAGTACTTTTACTCCGAAACTCTGCTGACCCCTGGATTAGAGGGATATAAAAAGTAGGAAGACAAGTTGGGGGCGGGGCTGCTGCAGTCATTTGGTTGCAAGATCATAGTGGCTTTTTCTAGGGTAGTAACCATGGAAGTGCTCAGTGCATGGACTGAAGAAGTATTTAGGGGAAAGAATCTATAGAACTTGCTGATGGATTAAACGTGAATGGTAAGAGGGAGAGATTTCAAAATGACTCCCAACCTATGATCTCAGATTAAACTCTGGACCAGAGTAGGACATTAGTGGGGTACTTGGCAAAATTTGCATAAAGTTTATAGATTAGATAGATAATAGTGTTACTAGTATTAATTTCCTCATTTTGATAATTGTATATGATGTTACATTTGGAGAATTAAGAAAAAGTATATTAAAATTCTTTGTGACCTTTTTGCAACTCTTTGTAAATCTGAGATTATTTGAAAAGGAAAAGTCAAAAAATAAAAATAAATTCAAAAAAATTTAAAAAAATGACTTCCTGAGTTTTAGCTTGAAGTTCCACTTACCAAGATGGGGGGAAATGTGAAAGAGGCAAGCAAAGAAAGAGGAAGATCAAGATCTCACTCTTGAACATTGGGTTTGAGATACTGATGAGATGTCCAAGTGTCAAGATGATGTGGCCAAGCACTATTCTGGACATCACGGATGAGCCCTAAAACCTGGGGGAAGATAAAAAAAACCATACAACTCAACCTCGGAATGAGAGCTCTATCCCTGAGGTGGGACAGGACCAGGTGGCAAAGGAGGAGCACGGAGAACGTGTGTATGGAATGTCCACGGTAAAATGGGCGTTCTGCTCAGCATTTGGTCACCCTGTCCGTAGGACTTATTCTTCTCAGTTTACAAAGGAGGAAACAGGCTCAGAGAGGTGCTAAGATTAGTTCAAGGACACAGCTAGGAAGTGGGAATGAGAGAGCTGTCTGACCCCAACACCTGCAAGGGATTTTCCCACTCAGTAATGCTGAGCATTCATGGTAGAGATGGGTTTATTAGTTCCCCGGGGCTGCTGTAACAAATGAGCATAGGCTGGTGGCTTTAAACAGCAGAAATCACTTGTCTTACAGTTCTGGAGGCCAGAAATCCAAAATCAAACTGTTAGCAGGTATACACTCCCTCCCCAGCCTCTGGGGGTGAGTCTTTACCTGCCCTTCTCCCAGCTTCTGGTGGCTGCTAGCAGTCTGGCAATCTTTGGCATCTCTGGGGTTTTAGCCATATGACTCCAATCTCTGCCTCTATCTTCAACATCATCTTCTCTTGCCACTGGATTTAGGGCCTACTCAGATAATCCAGGATGAGCTCCTCATCTTAAAATCCTTAACTACATCTGCAAAGATCCTTTTGCTAAATAAAGTAACATTCACAGGTTTTGGGGATTAGAATGTGGGTATATATTTTCAAGGATCACCATTCAGCCCACCACACTGGGCTAGAGGAGACCATAGCTGTTATCCTTGGAAATCTAGTAAAAAAAAACTTCTTGAATTTGATGAAAAAAAAAAAAATTCTTGAACTTAAAAAGCAGCTGTCTTTCAAAGTTTCTCCTTATCTAGTTTCACAAATATGTTTCTTTGCAGAATGGATCAGGGGCCTAAATGTTGCCAACGCAAATGTGGCTTGGTCTTCTAGACTGCCTATAATTATGAAAAAACTCTCAGATTCTGGGGCCTTATGACACAGGGATAGTCAAGGACAAAGAGTAGTATACAGTAAACGTGTCTGGGAAGATGCCCACTCGGAGTTTGGAATGTTGCAGAAAGTGCGTGTGATGAAACCTCCCTCACTCCTTCCAGGCTATCGGCTTCACCAAGAACCACAGGTACTCGGGCAGCTCACTGCCTTCCTCTACAGGGACAAACTTAGCTGGGGTTCCTTGGGCGAGTGTTTCGTCACATGCTTCTGGAGTTAACATGTCATAGTAGGGACAGGAGTGAAAGCTGGGCAGTGGAGAAGGGAGTGGGATGAGGGGAATGTAAAGGAATGCAAATGTAGTTCTCCCGGTCCCACTAGCGTTGACACACCCACTCATAGGAAACTGGCAGTCTTCATTGGCATTACAAGAGTGAGTAGAAGGTACTGCCAGAACTCATAACCCTGGTTTCTGATTCTCTGGTCCTCATTCTTTCCATGATGGCTATTTGATTGGTGAGAACTCTTTGGAACAGCAAAGAACTTCCTCACCACCTTTATCAGAACTTATCAGATCAGTAAACGAGTATCACCAGGAGATTATGTAACAACTTCTATTTATAGAACACTTTACAGTCTGCAAAGTACTTTCACATACATTATCTCAGCACTCAGGCAAATGCCCTGAGAATCCGGCTGCCTAGGGAAGTCTCCTGGAATCCTGTACCTATGGTGTTTCATGACGGGATGTTGATTTAGTGTAGGGATGGTGCTTCATCCCTCACAGTAAAGACAGAAGATAGGTTTTTTGGTGTGTACACAGCTGTCTGACCACTTCCAAAGCTACTCAAAATTGTATTTTTGAAAAGAATGCCAGACTTCCCAGAGGGTGGGACTCATGCCTTCATTTAGCATTATTATGAATGTATTCATATTTGGGCATTTAAATATGTATTGGAGGTGTCAAGCAACAAGGACTCTGGATGCTGTATTCAGTCCGTTTCCCATCCTTTAGGAGGAATTTAAACTTCAGTTCCCTGAAAACTCTGCAGAATCCTTGAAGCTGTCATTTGCAAACCTCTGGATGCAGTAACTGTGTGGGAAGCCTGCACACACCACCCACATGGATTAAAGATAGTTTTGAAGACTCAGCAGTGTTTGCATCCCTAGACAGCTTGATCAGAATCCTAGTCATGTATCAGCCTGCACCAGAAAAGTGATTCCTGCTAGATGGAAATTTCCCACAGGGAGGCCAGGGTTCAAAGCAGTCACTGGTTTCTTCTATTTTCACAGCAAGTTACAGGATCATGGATTTTAAAGCTGGAAGAGATCTGAGCCACTTAGTCCCTCCCTTTGATTTTATGATGAGGAAACTTAGGCACAAAAAAATGAAATGATGAACCCAAGATCACATAGTCTAAGAACAATGCTCTTCTCACTGTGCTATATTTTTTGTTCCAGAAAACACTAAGCCACATGTTGTTTTGCATATCAAAGAAACTAGCATTATTTAGGGTCATGCTTTTGGTCTGCCCCGCCTCCAGTGCGAACACGAGACCTTGATTTGCTATCACCAGCAACTTTTGAATGAATTGCCTTGTGATGCCTTATGTCAAAGGTAGTGTCACAAATAGGACCAAAACATCTATAAACGGGGTTTCATGGCACAGCCACTCCTCGGCATGAAACCTGAACAATGCTGCACCATTCACCTCATTATCAGATTAGCAGCATCAAAAAATGTATATTAAAGGTTTCTGTCCTTGCACCTGATCATTCATCAGATGGGAATAGATGACATCAAGCCCCTAGGCAGTTATTTTGTGGTGAAACAAACCACAACCTGAAACAAAGCACTTTACTGGACTGCGATAGGCAGGTTTCCACTGGTCACATGCAATCTGTTTAATCCACCATGGGAAACTCCTCAATCCTAAAAGTGGATTCTGGGGAAACCTGGCATTAAGCAAGAAATTTCCTTTGCTCATGAATCCATCATGGCTAAGTTTCACTTCCCTGCCTTTCCATTTCATACTTCCTCTGCCTAGAATGCTTGCCCCTTCTCCCCTCCCCATCTCTCAAAATTCAGTTTAAGTGTCACCTTCTCTGGGAAAACTTCTTTGACACTGTCCCTTCTTTGCCCCACTCCAAGATGAGTTAAAATGTCCCTTTTCTGTGCCTCCCACTCTCTACGGTAGCTGTAAGTTTCCTTGCCTATTAAAAGGCACACTCTATGGGGGCAAAGAGCATTTTTCATTTCAGCATTCTCTTTAACCAGGATAGGGACGGGAACAGAGTAGGTTTTTGATGTCAGTAGAATATATGAAATTTAAATTCTATCTGCTATTCAACCTCTCCCTTTATTTGGCCTCTCTTATTCTGCACAGATCTTCAATGAAATCAATCTTATCCTCTTCAAGCTGTCTCTTACCCTACTCATAAATGTTAATGTCCCCAAGCCAAACACCACCAGGAACACTCCTGTATACAGTTGAACTTTGGATTTACCACTCACAGCAACAGAGGATGGGAAATGAAGGGACATCTCTGTAAGGTGTTAGAAAGAACTTATAGGATTGGTTTGTGTTAGATGATTTGGATAAGGGTTCAAAGAAGTGGGGCTTTGCTCTGGATTGGAGGCTGTCAGGAAATGGAGGTAATTCCAAGATTGGATATCAATAAATTTTATCTGTAAAGTGGCAGGAATGAAGCAAAGCTAAAGCTGTGATTGGCAAAGAAGCTGCGGTCATTCATATTAGCCCGAATAATAGGGGGAGTTTTGGTCATTTTTGTCATTTGGACAATGTTCATACTTTTGCCTGTGTTCAAATGTGAGTGATGTTTCTGCATTGATCTATCACAGTCACAGAGTGGCCTTGTCTGGTATTGTTTATTGTGAATTTATTTCCACAAAACACCAAGGCCTGCCACTACCAGGCCAGCTCCCAGATGCCAGGGGCTGCTTTTCTCTTTCTCATAACGCACACCCATTCCTAACTTTTATCAAGCTATTTCTCCACCTCCCTCTCCTAGCCAACTCTATGAAATTCCGGTTTCTCTGTGAGGCTTCTCTAAATACTTTCTCCATTTGATTATCTTTTCTGAATGCATCTGAAAGTCTTGGTTGGCATGCCACAATTTACTACTCAACTATGTTCTAAATTCAATTGTTTGACTTGTTTCACATTATTTTTCTTCTCTTCTAAGTTGTAAACATTTTAGGGTATTTCAATATCCCCTAGAAATGAGCAAGCACCCTACTGAGGTGACACCACTAGCGGTTCTGAGTAAAGGGAACAAGCTTGCTTTTGTAACACAGCTCTGAAAACAAAGCTACTAGCCAGCAGGGGAGAAGCCACCAGCTCGCTCCCCTGGTGGTCACCATTAATAACACCCTGAGGTGACCTTCCCATCAGAAAAGCATTTTCGAATTTTCTTTCTGGAGCATTCATTTCTTTCTAAAACTTATATTTTGAAATGTCTTTCATCTGTACCTGTACTTGAGTGCAGGTTCCACCGAGCGGGTGGAAGAAAAGGCCCAGCAGTCTCCAACTGACCCCAGCTCCTGCCCGACTCGTCGCAGAAAGTTGCATCCGAACTGTCTCCTCTCGGGTCAGTGGGACAGTGCAACAACACCTCTGAGGCTCGCTGCCTTGGCGTTTGACTGAAGTCTGGGCACACAAGCCCTCTGAGCCGGGTTAGCCCGCACTTCCTCCGGCCCATTATCGCCCTAGGCTGCTCCCTAGAAGGACACTCAGCAGGTGTGGGGGAAGAAACTCAGTTAAAAGCTGCGAGTTTCAACCGCTCTCCACAGAGAAGCTAAAATTCCACTAAGCGGGAGAACTGTCACTACTCGACACGCATCGCAAAGCTTCCACTTGGGAAGAGCTTGGTTTCCACCGCGGCGAAGTAGCGAGCTTTCTACAAAGCTGTCTCTCGCCAACCAGGAATCAGCCAATCCCAAAGCTCGAGCGGGAGTGGCCACCAATTAGAAGACAGGGAAGGTGAAGCCGAAGCTTTGATTGGTACCTAATCTTCTGTGACCCTCAGAAGCCTGGCAGCGCTGTGTCTGAAGAGGCTTCAGGTTGGGTGGCCTAGCACTGGCTGCCATCTTTATTTCTGGCAGGTCTGCTGACTTTCGACTGGATTAGGGCCAACACGTAGGCTGTATCCCGTTTCTCTAGCGAGCGCCACCCTTCATATCCTTCCCATCTTTCCGTGCGCACCCCCGGCTTCCCAAAAGAGGCGGGACCTCTTACAGGAGGGCGGGGCCGGAACTAGAAGCCGGTTAGGAACCCGTGAGCTTGTTTGGCGGGAAGCTGGCTTGTTTGGCGGGAAGTTGGACCAGTTCCCCGGTCTCCGCCTTTTTTCTCCCCAGAGTGTTTTCAATCTTACCTCTTTAATCTTGTCATAGGGTATAGTACCCCTTCGCACGGAGGACGCGATGGCTTCCAGGAAACGCCCAGAAACCCGGAAGACCCCTGAGGTGGTTGTGCGCCGCAAAAGCAAGAGGAGCAGAAGCCCCCGAGAGTTGGAGCCCGAGGCCAAGAAGCTCTGTGTGAAGGGCCCCGGTACTGCCTGTGCCTGCTGCTTTAATAATTCCGCCATTTGGGGTTCTCACGCAGGAGGCTGGAGTGGGGGATGGGTGCTTCTAGGTCTTGAGGCTGTCCCAAGTTTCAGATGCCTCAGAGTGTGCATTTTGTCTGCAGGACCTTTGACACCAGAGAGATTGGGCTTGACCTACCACAGGTGACGGGCGAGGCCGATAAGCTTCATTACATCAGACACAATCGACTCCAAATTCCTTGTTTGTACCAGGATTTTTACACACTGAGAACTACTTAAAATAATCCTACCTAGCCTGGTGGTGTGTGTGTGTGCTGAATTTTGGTAGTCCTGGTTGTTGTTAGCTGTACTCTAGTTTTAGGTGTGAGGGCCCTCAATTTCCTTCCTTAGAAAACATTCCCTGAGGGTTATTGGAGATTGAACCTAGGGCTATAAGGAGTGTGGGGGAACTCAAAAGATTGAGCAGGGGGTTGAAATATTTTTTGTCCAGGAGAAAAATTGGTTGTCAAGAAGCCAGATTCATAGAGATCAGATTCTCAAATACATCTTGGTAATCCAGAATTGTTTCATTACTAGTCTCAAGTGGATCTCACTCCCCGAAAGTAGCCTCCTTTATTTTGAGCCATGCCAGATGCTCTGGATCCTGCAGGTTTTCAGGAGAACAGATTGGACTTGGGCCAACAACCGGTCACCCCTTCATTATTTTAATGTAGAATTTAAAGATCCTTCTTTTCCCAGTCACTTCTACTGTGCCGTTGTAAAATCTTTTTATTATGTATTAGGTGATTTTAAAATCGTCACTCAACCTTATCCTGAGTTTTCCAACCCAAACTGGGAAGAGCTTTTAATGTACTTTATTATTGTGTGTTTCTTTGGCTCAGTTCTCAGGAGCTCTGCAAGATCATATTTTCACTTCAGAAGTACTCTTTTGAGGAAGGGGTTGAGTCTCTATGCACTATTTATTTCTTGTGTTGGTTGAAACTGAGCAGACCATGGAAAAGCCTTATGAGGTAATGAGAGATACTGGCTATGCCAGATGAAACAACAAGGAAGGCCTTTCTGGGATTTCGGCAGAAAACCCTTTCTTGAGTGAGATCAGAGGAGAAAACATTTGTTTGTTCCACTTGGCAGGTTCTAGCAGAAGATTTGACTCAGGCTGCCTTTGGGCGGGGTTGGCTAGCCTGCAGGTCTCATCACCATGCAGGAATATCGTCAGGGCCCTCCATCACCATAAGTTGGGCAAAGCTGCTTGGCCATCAGTACAGCAGGTGAGGAGTTTCCTGGCTGAAGTGCTCAAGGGTTTGCATGGGTCCTTTTTATAATTGGATGCTCCAAATTTAGATGCTAGATTGGTTCAGCGGGTTGTCAGAGTGGTCAGATCACCCCCACCTTGGTGACTGGCCTACCAGACACTCAGCCAGGTAGAAGTCTTATGCTGTAGAGGTCCCAGCTGGAATGTACTCTGCCCTCTTGCTTCCCTGGATTAGTTTGTGTATATTGCAAATATTTTCATGCACAGAGCCAGGAAGTTAGTTTTCCCTTGGTGGGAGGATTTGGCCCCAGGGCTCATCTGTGGAGGAGGTAGAGATTAGCAATTTACCAATGACTTGGATTTTAATTCAACTTAATTCTTTTCTCTCTGTGTCAGAGTCTCCAGCAGTCCTTTTTGCAGTCTCTGGCTTCTTACCGGATATTCCAAAAGGCTGCCCCCTTTGACAGGAGGGCCACATCCTTGGCATGGCACCCAACTCACCCCAGCACCCTGGCTGTAGGTTCCAAAGGGGGAGATATCATGCTCTGGAACTTTGGCATAAAGGACAAACCTACCTTCATTAAAGGGGTGAGCAGTTCAGATAATGGTGCTGAAGAAGTGCTGAAGGAGTGTAAAGTCATCCAGTAAAAAAGAGATGATTCGGATCAAAAGTAACTGGGTATTTTTAAACGAGTAAATGGTGATGATACTCAAATCTTTATTGAATGCCTGCTCTTAAAATATTAGAAGCTACAAAATATTGATTACCCTTTAGTAAGTCACCGTGCAGAATAGAATCTAAGCCCCTTCGTGACTCTTGACCTAATACACTGCTGCATTTCCTCACTTCCTATACTTTCGCCACACTGACTATTTCTATTCCTGAAATTGAGTCTTGGCACTTGCTGTTCCCTTTGGCTGGAGTGCTTTTTCCCACGGTCTTTTCATGGCTGGCTTCCTCTTAATATTCAGGTCTCCCCTCAATATACTTCTTCGAAGAGATTTCACTGACCACTCTGTCTAAAGTAGCCTCTATCTCACCCAGTCACTCCCTATCTCATTACCCTGCTTTACTTTCCCCTTTCAATGTTCATCAATATCTGATATGATTTACTTATGACTTACTTTGCCTACTGGAAAGTCAGCTTCAAGACAGCAGGGACCATGTCTTTCTGGTGCTCCACGGTATTCCGCATTGTCTAGAACGATATTTGGCCTTGAGTAACTGCTTTATATTTGTTGAATGAATGAGGGGCTTGAAGTGTAACCAGGTAGATCAGATGTATGCATACATGGTAACTAGTACTGCATATGCTAAATGCTACGGTACATGAGAGAAGGAAGAACCTCTTGCAAATTAGAGTCAATAGAGAAGGCTTCACGGATGAGAGAAGAGTAGAGAAGAACAGTATTTACATAAATTGAGATGAAAAAGAGGAAAGGCAGAATGTTTTGGACAAGGTTTGGCGCAGAGCTTTTTCAAGATGGTCTTGATCATGCTAGTGTTCTATCAATTGCTGAGGGGCGAGGGTGCTGGCCCTTCAGCTGAAGAGAAGATCCTTAGCTTGCCCAGCTGAGGGCTGACATTGGAGGGCTGTACTATCAAAAGTGACGCTCTGGGCTTAGGACAGGAACCACAAACCCACATCCTAAGGAGGTCAAACAGATAAAAGAATGAGGTAAGGCAGTAGGGTCATTGATAAACTGGAGGTAGTTGACATACAAGAATCTAGGTCCCATAGTTATCAGACCTGATTTTTTTTCAAATGAAGCCTAAAATACTGATTTTTTTTACATGAAATGTTCTGATCTTTTAAAATCGTGATAAAATACATGTAATTTTACCATCTTAGCCATTTTTAAATGCACAGTTCAATGGAATTAAGTACATTTACTTTATTGTATAACCAATTCCCAGAATTTTTTCATCTTGAAAATCTGAAACTCTGTACTCATTAAACACTAAGTCCTTCTCCTCTGTCCCCCTCAGCCCCTAGCAAGCAGCATTCTAATTCCTGTTTCTATGATTTCGACTATTCTAAGTATCTCATATAAGTGGAATCATATAATATTTATTCTTTTGTGACTGGCTTATTTCACTTACCATAATGTCCTCAAAGTTCATCCATGTCATAACATGTGTCAGAATATCCTTTCTTTTCAAGGCTGGATAATATTCTACTGTATGTATTGACTACATTTTGCTTATCCATTCATCTCTCAGTGGACACTTATACCTTAACTATTATGAATACTGATGCTATCTATGGACATAGGTATAATCTCTTTGAGTCCCTGCTTTTAGTTTTTTTGGGTATATACTCAGAAGTGGAATTGCTAGGTCATATGGTAACTTTATTTTTAAATTTTTGAGGAACTGGCATACTGTTTAAATGGTACATAGAGGCTGCACCGTTTTACATTCCCACCAACAGTGCACAGGGTTTCAATTTAAAATATCTGGATTTTTCATGTCAAGAACTAAATAAAATTAAACGTGTTCTGTAGCTAAACAAAACACATCTGTGATCTTCAGCTGAGTTTTCCTCTCTCTGCTTTAGAGATAGATGATGCCAAGGGTGAACCCAGGATGAGTTCTCTTAAGTGGAGAGTTAAGAGAGCAGCCCATCAGAAAAGGCCAGGTTAGACAGGCTTGGGAGTTTAGGATCCAAGGTACTAGATGGGTGTTAAAGCAAACAGGGACCTGAAGCCAGAAGAAAGGCAGCCGAAAGGCAGCCAGGGGGAGTGCTGTGGATAGAGCTCAGTGGGATTCCTGCCCAGGAAGTGAGCCAGTACTAGGAGGGGCAGCTTTAAATTGAAGTCAGAACCAGACAGAGCTCAGGCAGCATGAGATTTGTTTTTTTTTTCTTTCTAGGAATCCAGGACATGAGAATAGAGAAAATTAAGAAGTAGCATAAAGGTGCTGTAGGGAAAGAGCTTCTCAACCAAAAGGGGGATGACAACTGCTTTGAACTTGTGCCAGTCTGAGACTGCTTTTGGTTTATATCACCTTTTATTACAATATGTATTTAGATGAAGTTTCTTCATACTCTTTAGGAGATTGGTCTGGGCATTTGAACTTTGTGATTAGCAGGGAGCTAGGTAGGTTAGAACAGAAAAAGGGTATGGTAGTCTGGAGAATTTTGTGTTTTCACTCCCAGATACTGGCAGCAGAATGTTGATTTGAGACCCGTGACTGGGGGAGCAGCAGTGCCTCATTTCGTTACTTCTTTAGTCATCTGACTTTGTTTTGATCTTTACATCATTCAGACCCTTGGCAAGGGAACATGTATTACATTTTAAAATTGAAGATAACTATATTTTATTCTCATTATAAAAATGATCCATACTCATCATAAGAAATTCAAACAAAACAGGGAAAAGTATAATAAATCGAGCAAATATTACCTGAAATCCTCATTTAGTACATCTTTGTGCATATACACTATTGCACACATCCATACTTAGATTAGTCTATAAATATAGAAAAGAATCTGTTGTATATTACTTATCACATTAGATATTCTAGTTTAATCATGCCATACCAGATAATGCTCACTTAAAAATATCCTATAATTCTCTTTTATAAAAAAATACCTTTGATTTTGGTATCAGGATAATGCAGACCTCATAAAAAGAGTTGAGGAGTGTTCTCTCTTGTATTTCGTGGAGTACTTTGCATAGAATTGGTATTGTTTCTTAAATTTTTCATAGGATTCACTAGGCAAGCCACTTGGGCCTGAAATTTTTTTTGTTGGAATATTTTAATTATATAGTCAATTTCTTTAATAGATATAGGGCAATTTAGGTTATCTGTTTTTTCCTGAATGAGCCTATGAGCCTAGTATTTTATTTTTCAAGTAATTTATCCATTTTATGTAAGTTTTTAATTTAGTGGCATAAAGTTGTTCATAGTATTTTCTTATTACCTTTTTAATTTCTATATGATGTGCAGTGATTCCCACCTCCTTACCTTTTCGGTATTGGTAATTCGTGTTCTTCTCTATTGTTTCCTGCTCAGTCTTGCTAGAGGTTTATCAGTTTTAGTTTCATTGATTTTCTTTATAGTTTTTCTGTTTTCTTTTTCATTGATTTTTGCTCTATTTTCTTTTCTATGCTTACCTTGGATTTAATTTGCTCTTCTTTTTCTCATTTCTTAAGATGGAGGCTTAGACTGTTTATTTGAGACCTTCTTTTTTAATTAACCATTTAATGCTATAAATTTCCCTCTAAATAATTCTTTAACTGCATATCACAGATTTTGTTGTGTTTTTGTTTTCATGCAGTTCAAATTATTTTCCAAATTCTTCATGATTTCTTCTTTGACCTGTGGGTTATTCTGAAGTATGTTGTTTAATTTCCTACTATTTGGGGATTGTTAAAATATATTATTGATTTCTAGTTCTATTCTGTTATGAACAGAAAACATTTTATATGATTCCAGTTTTTTTACATTTTAAACTTTTTTTATGCCCCAGCATATGGGCTGTCTTGGTGAATATTCCATTTGGAAATTATGTATTCTGCTGTTCTGGGAATGCATTTGCATTTGGAAATTATGTATTCTGCTGTTCTGGGAATGCATTATCCTCTAAATGTCAATTAGGTCATTAGTTGATAATGTTCAAATGTTCTATATCTTTACTGATTTTCTTTTATTAGTTACTGAGAGGGGAATGTTGGAATCTCAACTATAAAATCGTGGCTCTATTTTCCTTTAGGTTTTGCCTCAAGCATTTGAAAACTCTGTTATTAGGTGCTTATGTGTTTAGAAGTACGTCCTTTTAACAAACTGACCCCTTGGTAAATGTGAGATGTCTTCCTGTATCCCTTGTAATATTTCTTGTTATGAAATCTTTGATATTAATATAGCCATTCCAGCTTTCTAATGATTCATGTTTGCATGGTATATCTTTTTCCATCCTTTTATTTTTAACTTATGTGTGCCTTTGTATATAAAATGGATTTCCTATAGACAGCATTTTTGAAAAATCCAATCTGACAATCTCTGGCTTTTAACCAGAGCATTTGATAATTTACATTTAATAGGATTATAAATATGATTGAGTTTAAATCTATCATCTTGCTATTTCTTTGTATTTGTTCCATCTCTCTGTTACATTGTTCTTTTTTTCCCTTTTTGGTAGAATACTTTTTATGATTCCATTTTATCTCTACTATTGGATTATTAGTTATACTTCTCTTTTTTCTCTTTTAGTAGTTGTTCCTAGGTTTCCCATAAACAGCCTTAACTCAGTGAACCTTCAAATAATATACCACTTTAGATGTATTGTAATAATCTTGAAACTATATATTTACTTTCATTTTTTCTTTTTTCTCTTTGTCCTACATTTCATATTTATATATGTTACAAACCTCACAATACAGTATTATTTTTGCTTCATATAATCAATTGTCTTTTTGTTTTTTGTTAAATTTTTATTGAGTATAATTCACCTGTGATAAATTACAGATAATTAAAGTATAAATTTGATGAGTCTTGACATGTATACAGTCATGAAACCATCACCACAATTAAAATAACGAACATACCTACCGTCATCCCCAAAGTTTTCTTATGCCCCTTTGCAAACCATCTCTTTTACCCTGTGTCATGTCCCCTGAAAACCATTGGTCTGCTTTCTATCTTTATTGATTAATTTGCATTTTCTAGTCTGTAATATAAATGGCATCATACAATATACTTTTTTTCTGGTTTCTTTCACCCAGTATTAATTATTTGAGATTCATTTACATTATTGTGAGTATCAATAGTTTTTGTTTCTTTCTGAATGGTGTTCCAATGTATTGCTCTACCACAATTTATCCATTCACCTACTGAAGGACATTTGGATTTTTTTCAGTTTTTGACTGTTGCAAATAAAGCTGCTGTAAAAGTTCATGTACAAGTCTTTGTGTGGATACATGTTTTTATTTTTCTTGAGTAAATACCTAGTTGTGGAATGGCTGGATGGGTTGTGGGGTAGATATCTTTTAAAGATATTTTTTAAATGAGGGAAAAAAAACTAATAAACCCCCATATACTTGCCATTTCCATGCTTTTCATTCCTTTGTGTGATCCACATTTCCTTTTGGTAACATTTTCCCTTCACCTGAAGAAATTCCTTTAACATTTCTTATAATGTAGGTTGGTGATATATTTCTTTCATTTTGTTTGTCTGAAAGTCTTTGTTTTTTGGAAGAAAGACGGTTTTGCTGGGTATGGAATTCTGGATTCAAAGGTTTTTTTTAATCTTTGAGTACTTTAAAGATGATGTGTAATATGAGTACTGCTCTCGTGTTTCTCTTCTCGTGATTTTTCCTTTTTTTTTTTTTTTTCCTGGCCACTTTAAAAATGATTAGGATGTGCTTGGTGTCTTTTTCTACATGTTTCTTCTGTTTGAGGTTCATTGAGCTTGGAACTGTTGTCAGCAAATTTGGAAAATTTTAGGCTACTATTTATTCAAATAATTTCCCCCCTCCTTTTTTTTGAAGGGGACACTCCATATATATATTAGACTTCAAGGTATCTTCCTACATGTCACTGTTGTGCTATTCATGGTTGGAAGCAGAAATCCACACTTATTAATTTTAATAGTTTATTTCATGATTTAAAATTTTTCCTATACAATCTCGTCTATAAATAATAAGAGTTTGATTTCTTCCTTTACCATTCTTTTGCTTCTTTTTTGCCTTATTCCATTGGCAAAGATCTCTAATACATTGTTGAAGATTGGCGATAGCAGACATCTTTGTCCTGTTCTTGAGCATAGAAAGCTTTTATAGTTTATTATTAAGTATGATTTTTCCTATTTCTTATTGTGCTAAAATATTCATAACAAAATCTACCATTTTAACTATTCTTAAGTGTACAATTCGGTGGCATTAAGTACATTTACGTTGTGGTGCAACCATGACCACTATCCATTTCTAGAACTTTTTCATCACTCCAAATAAAACTCTGTACCCATTGAACAATGACTCTCTAATACCCCTTCCCCCAGCCCTACTAATCTGCTTTCTGTCTCTATGAATTTGACTGTTCTAGGTATCTAATATAAATGGAATCATATAGTATTTGTCCTTTTGGGTCCAGCTTCACTTAGCATAATGTTTTCAGGGTCCATCCAGGTTGTAGCATATATCAGTACTTCACTCTTTTTTATAGCTGAGTAATATCTCATCATATCGATATACCACATTTTATTTATTCATTCATCTCTTGATAGACATTTAGGTTGTTTCTACGTTTTGCTATTATTAATGCAAATGCTATGAATGTTCATGTACAAGTTTTTTTTTAACATTTGCTTTCAGTTCTTTGGGGATTGTACCTAGGAACTTGTTTGTTTTTAAGCATCCTTTATTAGATTAAGTAAGTTCCCCTTTTATTCCTAGTTTGTTGGACGTTTTATTTGCATGATATTGAATTTCATCAAATACTTTTTGTATCTATTGAGGTTAACATTTGATTCTTTTACTTTATTCTGTTAATGCGGTAAATTATACTGATTTTTTGTTTGTTTTGGTTTATTAGTTATATTCCATTGTTTTTCGTTTAAATTTTATTTTTCACTTTTCTACTTTTCTATTTACAGTTATATCTCTAGCAAGTGATGCTGCTTTTTAAAAAATTATAAAAGGACAAACTAAAATTTATCATCTGAACCATTTTTAAGTGTACAGTTTAGTTGTGTTAACTCTATTCACATTATTGTGCAACAAATCTCTAGAACTTTTCACCTTGTAAAAGTGAAACTGTATACTCATTGAATAACAATTCCCCACTTCCCCTGCCCCCTAGCCCTTGGCAACCACAATTCTTTCTGTTTCTGTGAATTTGTACTACTTTAGATATGCCCCCAAGTTTTGATGGTCATATGTGGTTAGGTAGGAAAATGTTCTTGTAAGAATACACAGTGAAGTATTTGAGGATGCTGAGACATCATGTTGGCAATTTATTGTCAAGTGGTTCCAGAAAAAAAGTTATTTGTGCTATTCTTGCAACTTTTCTCTGAGTTTGAGATAGTCTGAAAATAAAGTTTCAAAAAATATACTGATAGTATTTCTTCCTTAAATATTTGGTATATTCACCAGTGAAACCACCATGATCTAAATTTACTTTGCAAGAAAGATTTTAGTTGTGAATTCAATTTCTCTAATAGGTATCAGACTATTTAGATTTTCTCTTTTCCCTTCTGTCATTTTGGCAAGTTTGTATTTTTCTAGGAATTTGCCCTTTCATCTACATTTTCAAATTCATGGGCATAATATTGTGTATATCCTTTTATTATCTTTTAAACTGTCTAAGGTTTATATTGATGTTCCCTTTACATCCATTAATTGGCTGTTTGTGCGTTCTTGTTTGTTTGGTCAATCTCACCAGGGATTTATCAATTTTATTAGTCTTTTCATGGAACCAGCTTTTGGCTATGTTGACACCCCACAGTGTATTTGTTTCTTGTTTCATTAATTTTTGTTCTTTTTTCTACTTTCTTTGCCTTTAGCTTCCTGTTAGGTGTACAATTTCTTGAGATGGATGTTTGAGTCATTGATTTTTAGCCTTCCGTTGTGATGGGTAATGCTGCTGTGAGTATTTGCGTACAAGCTCCTGCAAGAACATATGTAGTCATTTCCTTTGGGTATATATTAGGATCGGAATTGCTAGGTCATATGGTAACTTTATGTTTAATTTTTTTCCAAACTGTTTTCCAAAGTGACTGCACCATTTCACCTTCCCACAACCAATGTAGGAGGGCTTCAGTTTCTCTACATTTTTACCAAGACCTGTTTTTTTCCTCCCAAGCTTTACTTAAGTATAATTGACAAAAATTTTATGTTTTTAAGATGTACAACATGACATTTGAATACACATATATATTGTGAAATGATTACCACAATTAAGCTAATTAACATCCATCACCTCACAGTTATCTTTTTGTGGGAGTATGCTGAGAACACTTAGCAATCTTAGCAAATTTCAAGTATATTTATTCATCCTGCATAATTGAAACTTTGCCCACATTGACCAACATTTCCACATTTTCCCCATCCCCTAGCCCTTGGCTACTACCATTCTTCTGTCTGCTTTTATGAGTTAGACTTTTTTAGATTCCACATGTATGTGAGATCATGCAGTATTTGTCTTTCTGTGTCTTACGTATTGTACTTAGCATAACGTCCTTCAGTTTCATTCATGTTGCACATGGCAAGATTTCTTTCTCTTTAAAGGCTGAATAAAATTCCTTTACATACACCACGTTTTCTTTATCCCTTCATCCATCGACAGACACTTCGGTCATTTTCATATCTTGGCTATTGTGAATAACAAACAGTAAACACAGGATGACAGATAACTCTTTGAAAAACTGATTTCATTTCATTTAGATATATACACAGAAGTGGGATTACTGGATCATATGGTAGTTCTATTTTAAATTTTTTGAGGACCTCCATACTGTTTTCCATGATGCCTCTATGAATTTACATTCCCATTAACAGGGTACAAGAGTTCCTTT
Source organism: Rousettus aegyptiacus (assembly GCF_014176215.1). Classification (NCBI taxonomy): domain Eukaryota; kingdom Metazoa; phylum Chordata; class Mammalia; order Chiroptera; family Pteropodidae; genus Rousettus; species Rousettus aegyptiacus. The sequence continues at coordinate 108,830,504 of NW_023416308.1, forward strand.
TCCTCCACACCCTTGCTAACACTTGTTATTTTTTGTCATTTTGATAATAGGCCATTCTCACAAGTGTGAAGTGATATCTCACCGTAGTTTTGATTTGCATTTCCCTGATGATTAATGATGTTCAGCACCTTTTAATATTCCTATTGGCCATTTGTATGTCATATTTGGAAAAAAACCTGTTCAGGTCCTTTGCCCATTTTAAAATCAGGTTTGTTTTTTTTCCCTATTGAGTTGTTTGAGTTCCTTACATATTTTTTTTTATATTAACCCCTTATATCCGATACGTAGTTTGCAAATATCTTCTCACATTCCATAGGTTGTCTTGCCAACACTTGTTATTGTTCATCTTTTTGATTAGTGCCATCCTAGTAAGTGTGAAATAGTATCTCACTGTGCTTTCGATTTGCATTTCGAAAACAACTAAGATGTTGAGCATCTCTTTTTGTGTGCTACTGGCCATTTTTATATCTTCTTTGGAGAAATATCTATTCAAATCTTTTGTCCATTTTTTGATTAAGTCTATTTTTTTAATGTATATATAATCACAATTATCTTAAAACATGTATCTAATAGCTCCAATATCTGGATCTCATGTGTCTTACAACTGTTGTTTTTTTCTCTTAGTTATTGGTTATTTGTCTTGCCTTCTGATATGCTGGATAATTTTAGATTTAATGCCAAATATTGCATGTGAAAACTTCCAGAGATAATTTGAAGTTTTGAGTGGTGTTATTTCCTTCCAGAGAGAATTAATTTTTTTCCTCTACGGGCAGAATCAGATCATCTCAATCTGATCAGAGATTGAATTTATTTAAATCTGGGCTTCAGCCTTTGTGAGGGATGGCCTTTTTTCCAGTTCTTCTAGGGTCAGGGATCCTAACTAAAAGCTGGATTTTTTTCCAAGCTCTCTCCTCCTCACCAGGTCTGAACTCCAGTTTTTGTCCTTTTTCCCCTGACAAAACCTCTGCTCAGCTTTGAAGCTTTGAAGCCACCACTTTCGATTCAGCTTCTCTGCAGTTTGGTGCCCCTGCTTTTCAGTCCCAGCTTTCTAATCGGAAAAGCAGCAGCCACACGTTGGACTTACCCTGCTGCTTCTCTGCTCTCTAGGATGTTGGCCTGCAAGTCCTTATGCCTTGAAAGTTCTGCATTGACTTCAAAAACTTTGTTTAAAGACGCATTTTATCTACCTTTTCTAGTTGTTCTCAACAGAAAGTTGGCCTAACACAAGCTAACCCACCATCATTGGAATTAGAAGTCTCAAATATATTTCTTTTTCATATTTTGCCCAAGTTTTGTTAGTTCTTCTCAGTGCACGAGTTGGTCATAACCACTTAGTCCACCCTTGCTAGAAGGACACTTATACATTTTAACTTAAAATGTTTATGTCCGTCTTTATTACTAATGTTTTGATGTAGAATCTGTCCTTTCCTTGGAGTAAGGATCCTCTGCTTAGACCCTATATTCTTTATGGGGTCTAGTTTCCATTTCCCTAAACTGGAGAAATAATTTTAAAGATAGTTCTAAGTAACCTGACTGCAGATTCTTTTTAATTTTTTATTATTTCCTACCCGGATTGTAAGTATCTCACCATGCTTAATTTGACAAGTATTATTTTTGGCAATTTATTTTTGTCTAATTTTTCCAAAGCATTCCACATGGCTTTCATAGAAATAACAATGGTCTTTCTTTTTGTATGTATTTCACAGGTTAATTAAATTATGCATTTAATTAAATGTTTAATTATTTAATTACATGTTTAATAAATTACATATGATTAAATTACATGTTTAATTAAATAATTACAATAAGAATTACAACTGGCATATGCAAGTTTGCGAACAAACACAACTAACACTTGCTAAGCATAGAACTCAACTGGTAGGTGCAGAAGATTATCTTACTAGCAGCAAGGGTTTGCCAGACCATAGACATCAATTAGAATGTTTTATAGAGCAAAGACCCCCAACCTCTGGGTCACAGACTGGTTCCTAGTCCATGTCCTGTTAGGAACTGGGCCACACAGCAGGAGGTGAACAGCAGAAGGAGCGAGGCTTCATCTGTATTTTGCAGCCACTCCCCAGCACTGGCATCACCGCCTAAGCTCCACTTCACATCAGCAGGCATTAGATTCTCATAGAAGCACTGGTCCCTGGTGCCGAAAAGGTTGGGAACCACTGCTATAGAGGGAATGGAAAGTGCGAGTTAGCATGTTGAGTGATATGGATGTCGTGTAAGAGACCTGGCAGAGGTCTGTGAGGCTGGGACAGTAGCAGCACAAAGAAGTGGAGGAAGATCTATTGGCGGTGTACAATTCTTAAAACAATGCCTGATGCATAGTAAACACTAAGATTAAGCTAGTAATGTTATCATGCTTATTCTCATCATCGTTATTGGAGATGTCTAGAAAAAATAAGGATATCAGATCTGTCTCCTGTGCTCCTAACTCAGCCACTATTCCCAGCTGAAACTCTCCTAAAAAAAAAGCAGTGTGTGATCAACTATGACACATCCACACAGTGGAGTACTAGGCAATAAAATAGAATGAAATATAGGTACACACAGCAACTTAGATGACTCTCAGGGGCATTATGCTGAGTGAAATGAAAGAAGGTTGTTTCAAAAGGCTGTGTACTGTGTGATCATTTATATGACAGTTTATCAAAGGCAAAACCGTAGTGATGGAGAACAGATCAGAAGCTGCCAGGGTTAGAGGTGGGGGGAGTTATGACTACAGTGGGAGAACACAGCACGAAGGACTTTTTTGGGGGTGACTGAACTGTTGTGCATCCTGATTTTGGTGGTGGTTATTCAAATCTATACGCGAATTAACATTTATAGAACTGTAAACCAAAACAACCAAATTTACTATATGTTAATTAAAAAATAAAATTAAAACTAAAACTTCAAGAAATAAAGAGCATTGTGGAGAGCATCCTAGTATCTAGGGATATAAGCTGGCTTGGCCCCAAGTGCTGCCTGTCTGGCCCTTCTCTTGGGGCAGAGTATGTACACCTAGCTCTCGTCCTCTTCCTGGGCCATCATCACTCACTGGCATTTCTCTTCCTTATGTTAGATTGGAGCTGGAGGGAGCATCACTGGGCTGAAGTTTAACCCTCTCAATACCCACCAGTTTTTCACCTCCTCAATGGAGGGAATGACTAGGCTACAAGACTTTAAAGGCAACACTCTCCAAGTTTTTACCAGCTACAGCATCTGCAAGTGAGTAGTTTAGTTGGGAAAAGGGCTTCTAGGCTCTTGGTATAGTTCTGGGGAGAGCATCCAGATCCCATTTCTTTTACCCAAACCTACAATGAAAGGAAAGGTGTTAGCCATTTTCCAATCTTCCCCCTCTTCTCAAACTCTTCAGCTGTTCTTACTGTGGTCCAGGTGGGTTACTGGTTTGGGGAGGAGTTCTGGAGCCTCAGCTTACCTGTAAGTCATTCCTATATTAGATGAGACCTTGATTTTCACTGGACAAATCAACATGATGTTGGCCCAGAAAGCCACTTAAAGCCAAGAGCAGGAACTAAGAACTTAAGATTTCATTTTCTACATTCACTGGGGTGTAATGACCTGACCAGTTCCATGATGGAAGCGTAAATTGATAGAATCACGTCCATAAAGAACTTTGGACACCCCAAGAGCAAGTGGCTGCAGAAATTAAAAAATGCTTGTCACTTCAATTTCTAGTAGAGACATGACCTTGCTTCCTAAGGAATTGAGGGTGTGGGGGTCTAACTAGCACCGTTATCCTGGGCTGCCCCACGGGGGGAAGAATACATGAGTAGTCAGGACAGGTGATGGCGTAGACTCAGCTCGAGGTTTCTCTTCCACAAGAAACCCTCTGAAATTGATAGGGGATGCAAAAGGCAGAGTAGCAAGGATTTGATTATATGAGAGAAACGTGAATCTGAGCTGTCCAGACTGGGTATTGAGATCCCTGAAGCACTCCCGCTCCCCATCCCCTTAATGAGTCAGGGACCAAAAATGTAAGACAGCTTCTGGGTTGTGTGTGCTTTCTTCTCTAAATGCTCAGAAGGGGGCAGAAGTTCCTTTCTAGCCAGCTCTCAGGAACAGAGCTGGGCAGTCCCTGTTTGGTTTGTCACCTTCTTTAGCCCAACAGGTAGAAAGTGAAGGGAGAAAGCTATAAAGGAGTCTTCATGAGAACCTAGGGCTATAGGGGCCAAGCTAGCTCAGGGACTTGCCTTATGGCTCAGAGGTTTGGCTGCTTCAGGGACTCTTGTACTTGCCGAGGATCCTGGGTAACTGGACACATTTATAAGCCTCTTAACGCTCATACCCTCTGTCTGGACAGCAGACAAGCCTGAGTATTCTTTACTGGGAGTCCATGGTAAGACATTCATTCAATAAATATTTATTGAATGTCTACTATGCGTCAGATACTGGAGCAACAGCAGTGAGTAAATGGACCTTGCCTCTATCCCCAAGAATCTTACAGCACAGTCTCTCCCCCCAGCTTCTGGTTTTGCAGCCTGGATGTGTCTGCCACAAGCCGAGTGGTGGTCACAGGAGACAATGTAGGGAACGTGATCCTGCTGAACATGGACGGCAAGGAGGTGCGTTCTTGGGAGCTTGGGTCCTCCCTCTCCTTCCCTTATCCCCAGCCTCCGTTCTCTGCCTCCACCTGAACCGAGCTCTTCTCTGCAGCTTTGGAATCTGAGAATGCACAAAAAGAAAGTGACCCATGTGGCCCTGAACCCATGCTGTGATCAGTTCCTGGCCACAGCCTCTGTAGATCAAACAGTGAAAATCTGGGACCTGCGCCAGGTTAAAGGGAAATCCAGCTTCCTCTACTCGCTGCCACACAGGCATCCTGTCAACGCAGGTGTGATATACCAGACCTCATCCTGCAGACCCTGCCCACCCTACTGCTTCTGCGGTTTTCTCTCAAAGTTTAGGAGCCTCTGGGTCAGATTTTTATCCTCCATAGCAGCCAAAATGACATCTGGGAACCTTTCTGACTCTAGCTGCCCTCATCGGCTGCTGAGTTTCTAGGATGTTTTTGTTCACAGCCCAGATTCACCTCTTCCCTTCCACCCCTGTCTAGAGAGGAGTGAGAGGGAGGGTGCTCCCACGAGAGCAGTCTTGTGAAGGCCAGGACAACAGGGGGCCCGTGGTTCCTTCAGCTCAGGGGCTTTTCACTTGCCAGCTCATTTCAGTCCCGATGGAGCCCAGCTGCTGACCACTGACCAGAACAGTGAGATCCGGGTTTACTCTGCCTCCCAGTGGGACCGCCCCCCGAGCCTGATCCCGCACCCTCACCGCCACTTCCAGCACTTGACGCCCATCAAGGTAAGTAAAGAGTCTTGATCATGAGGACAGATTGAGCCTGCCCAAGGTAGAGAGAAGGTGCAGACAGAAGCAATTAATCCCAGATCTCTTCCTGCCCTGATATAAAGTGGTCTCTTATTCCCTGGCTTGTTCTGCTTCTTTTGTCCCACTTCTGCAATCCCATTTTGCTGAGTTTTGTCTTTATTTTTTATGTTTATTATGGTGGCATTGGTTAATGAAGTATTGTCTTTCTGATAAGCTATTTTCCAGCCCCGATTTCCTCGCCGTGGGCATTTTCTAAGATGCTGACCCTCTGTTCTGCCCTATCAGTCACCCTGTGTGTGGTTCATCTATAAGCTAACCTCGGCCTTTCTTTTTTTTAATAGGTTTTTTATTTTTTAATTACAGTCGGCATATGATGTTATATTAGTTTCAGGTGTACAACAGTGATTAGAGGTTTACATAACTTACAAAGTGATAACCCTGACAAATCTAGTACCCATCTGAACCCATACAGTTAATACAATATTGTTTATATTTCTTATGGTATACTTTACATCCCCATAACTATTCGTAACTACCAATTTGTACTTCTTAATCCCATCTACTTTTTCTCACACACACACACACACACACACACACACCCCCGCCAACCCACTTTCCATCTGCTAACCATCAAAATGTTCTCTCAGTTTTTTTGTTCTATAGTTTCCATATGTAAGTAAAATCACATGGCATTTGTCTTTCTTTGTCCAACCTAGTCCACTCATCACAGGACCCTCCAGTTCCGTTCATGTTGTTGCAGATGGCGAGATTTCATTGTTTTTAGGGCTGCAACCTCATCCTTCTTGTTAACAGCCTCTCCAGCCTCAGTCCCCAAGGCTTACAATCTTTGAATCCTGTGATTCCTTCCTGCCCATGCCCTCCTAAGCAGTGTGAACTCTGCCAGTTCTTCCACTCTACATTTATATTCTTTTCTAGAACCACAGCCCCTCTTCAGACCTCCAGGTTTCATACCTGTACTTCTTTGGCCAGTATAGCACAGTGGCGGGGGCACCAGCTTCAGGCAGGCAGACCCCAACCCACTGTTAGAATCTTGGGCAAATTACTTCAAGTTTGGCTCTCAGTTTCCTTATCCATAAAAAGGGAATAATAGTATCTGACAGCTGTCGTCAGGCTGAATCAGTGTACTCAAAGCCCATGGCATGGCGCCATGCCTGGTGCCTGGTGGGCACTCAGTAAAACAATGATGATTCACTATTGGTGTGATCCCCACATACCTCTAATCAAATCCAAGCTCTTACTAGCAAGGCCCTTTGCCATTTGTGTTTCCACGGATCCGTCTGTTCTCATCCCTCGCTTCATACCCAACCAAGCCAACTTACAGCTTCCCAGGTGTGACTCGTTTGTGACTTACTTCCAAGCCATTGCATTTGTCTTCCTTCTTGCTTACCATATCTTTCCTTCTTCAAAACTTCCTTGTTAAGTTTCTTAGAAAAATCCCATCCAATCTGTCATTCCAGTAACAATCAGATTTGTTTTGAGTGGGGTAATCTGGGGAACACAGGTTTCCTTCTCTTTTCAGCCACTAGCCATTTTCTGCTCAACTCTCCATCATTCACATTGATGGAAGAGATAGTAGTGGGGTGACTTGAGAACTTATGTCCTATTTGGCTTTGGTTACCAGTGGTCTTTTGCTTTGTTGTAGGTTACCTCTTTGGTTAATGTCCGGGTCAGTCTGACATTAAAACATTTATCAGTTGCTATGATCTCAAGGGAGAGAAGGCCTGAAGGTATCTTAAGGGCCAGGGAGGCCAGCTAGGAATTTAAAATTTGCAATGGTAGATGTACGTGCAATTGAAAACCATTCTTGTAGTTTCGGTGTAGATCCCATCTTCATGATTAAATTGTTGGCAACGGTATTAACAATCGTTAGTGGTAAAGAATACTTTTGATATGCCTCTTAATAGTGTTCTGCATTTACTCTCGTGACCAGTTTCTCCATCTCCTAGGCAGCCTGGCATCCTCGGTACAATTTCATTGTTGTGGGCCGATACCCAGATCCTAATTTCAAAAGCTGTACCCCCTATGAATTAAGGACAATCGATGTATTTGATGGAAGCTCAGGGAAGTTGATGCATCAGCTCTATGACCCAGAATCTTCTGGTATCATTTCGGTGAGGCTCGGGCCCTCAAATGATGGGAGGAAGCAGGGATTCAACCTACCTTATTGACCAAAAATTATCATAAATTTGTCCTCTTGTGGCCTTTGCACAATACCTTCACCCCCTCTTCATACTTATCCTCTTATCTTTGCAGCTCAATGAGTTCAATCCTATGGGAGACACGCTGGCCTCTGTGATGGGTGAGTGAAGTAGGCTGTATTTCAGACTGACTTAAGCCCAACCTTACTCCCCAAGGTTTAGTGCAGGCTAACCTCACTAGCCCTGCCACATTCACTCCATGACACCAGTCAGTAAAGAAGATAACCAGGAGCAGTGGCCTCTTAGCCTAGCTAGGCTCTCCACCCCCTCTTGCTTTGTCTTAGTCATGGTAATGGCTGGCTGCTGTCCAGTTTCTTGGTATTTCCTTCCCAAGTTCTAGGTTCCCTAGGCCAGCCCTAAGCTCTGAGACTGATAATGGAAGATAAGAGTCAGACTGGTTTCACTCCTCCTAGGTTATCACATTCTCATTTGGAGCCAAGAGGAAGCTGGGATGCAAAAATGAGACATTAAAGAAGGTATGGATCAAGCCAGGGCTTGGAGCCACATAAAAACAAGTCCTGCGAGAAGAGGTGGCTATGTGTTAAGGGCCAAAGGCATCCAAGTCTTAGGACTGGAGCAGGGATGCTGTGGCATGGAATACTGTGTGGCGGCGACACTGGCATGTTATTGCTCTAGACTTAGCTCTGGAAACTTCTCCAGAGTTGGTGACTCAGTTGCCCCAAGGGTCCCTGCTTGTATCTAGCCTGGAGCCAAACTTCTCCTGGAGCCAAGGAACTTTTCTTCTTCCTGACATGTGACGGCAGAGTGATCAGGTGGTGGTTTTTGATATGTGTTCACTATTGACATGGCCAATAAAATCATACCCAACTAAGCTTCTGTGTGGACCTTTTAGGACTGACCTGGTCAGAGGGCTCTTTGGGTCCCCAAAATGAAGAAAAGGCACAGAAACAGTGTAAGAGTCTAAAACTTTCATTTTCTCAAGCTGCCTCAGCTCTAGTCTGGGTCATAGTCAATAGTTATCCAGCTCACAACCTGCATTTACCTCACATCCCTGAAGACCCCAGGCCAGCTGAGAGAGATAGTACTTTCATGACTCTGTACCACAATTTACTCTCCTCCCAGGTTCCCCACGCCCTCCCAGGTACAAATGCCCTTCCATCCTGCTCAGGCTGCAGGGGTGACCAGGATACCTGAAGCATTATGTCTGACTCTAATGGTGGCTCCAGCTAAACAAAGGAAAATTTGATTGGCTGACTGTTGGGTAATCTAGTTCCCTGGTGACCATTGTTTGTACCCCCAATGTTGTGCAATGTTAAGCACTGAAAGGCAAAACTGTATCCTCTGAGCCATTTGCCAAGGATTCCAGGCTCCAAGAGAAAGAGCAGGACTTGATGGAGGGGTGAGGGTGGGGAGCCCAAGGCAGATCAAGCACCAACTCCTTCATTTAGTTTAATCCTAGGTCTGGAGCAAAACTTGAATTCCTTTTCTACATTTCAGGTCCTTAGGGAGCATGGAGGCGGCAAATCCTGTTTGGAGAGAGCCAGTGTCCAACACAGTACTTGGTAAACATCAGGCACATGAATATTGAGTGACAGGTGCCATGGGCCAAGCCAAGCCCGACTTGTTCATCTACGCTGGGGTAAAATCAGGGAGGCCCAACCCAGGGTCTCCTGTCCATGGGCTGGGAGCAGCAACAGTCAGGAGTAAGGGCCAAGCCCACCTCCCCTAGGAGGCAGAGGGAAGGGGGCTGAGTGGTTGTCAGGCGTGATCCTCCCCATCTGCAACGTGGCGGTAGCCAGGAGGCTGGGCCTGCATCCGGAAGAGGACGGTGAGTAGTAGCACTATGAGAAGGAAGAGGATGGAGCCACATACAGCCAAGGCCACGATCACCTCTGGGCATGGGGATGGGAAGAAAAAGGGCAGGTCAGCGTTCATTCAACAAATATTTGAGTGCCTACCATATGTCAGGTGCTTTTCTTACAATGGGTATATCCATGGTTAGTGACAAATGCCATAAAGCAAAGCAAGGTAAGGAGAGAAGGATGGAGAGGTAGGTCAGTCTGGGAAGGCGTCACTGAGGATAATGTGAACAAAGACCTGGAGTCACTTAGTGAGACATACAAAGATCTAGGGAGAGTGTCCAGTGGCAGGGGTGGGGGTGGGGAGTAGACTGGAAAGAAATGTAAAAGGCTGATATGGGAAGAGATTGGCATGTGTGAGATTCATCGAGAAAGTATCGTTAGAGCAAAGTAAGTGGTGGCAAGTAAAAGATGAGAGTGGAGGACCAGGCTGACTGGGGCCTGAAGGCCATGGTGAAGAACTTGGATTTTATCCCAAATGTGATGGGAAGCCACTGGAAGATGCTGAGAAGGGTGGTGATGCAAAATGATTTACATTTTAAAGAAAGTAACTCTGCTGTGCTGAGAGACTGGTAGAAACAAGAGAATCAGAACATTAGGAAGCTTATCAATAGTTCAGGCAAGAGATGATGGTAGATTGGACTAAAGCAAGAGCATGTATTTTAAAGGCTGAGATGATAGCATCTGCTAGTGGATTGGTTGTGGGGTCTAAGAGAGTAGTCAAGATAACTCCTAGGATTATACCATGTAACTAGGTGACTAACGTGGCATTTACTAAGACTGGAAAGCCTGGAGGAAGAACAGATTTGGTTTCAGACATCAACTTTGAGATCTCACATCCATATAGAGATCTCAAGTCAGGAGCTGGCTAGATATGTTAGTCTAGCTTAGAGAAGAGATCATGTATCTGTGAGTCATAAAAAGACCAAACCTCACATAGAGATGGTACGTAAAGCCATGAGGTTGGATGAGATCACCTTGGGAGTGGGCATCGATGGGGAAAGGGCCAGGATGAGCCCTGGGCCAACCACTGTTTAGCGGGGAGCAGCCAGTAAGGAAGCTGCCTATAAGAAAAACCAGAGAAGTCAAGAATTTAAGGAGGAAGTGACCGATTTTATGTAATGCTGCTGAAAAATGAGAGACGCTGACTAAGAATTGGTCACTGACTTTGGGAAGAGAAAGTCATTGGTCCTAACAAAAGTGGCTTCAGTGGAGTAGAAGGTGACATAAGACTGAGAGAATGGGCAGTGAGGAAGCAAAACCAGAGTCTAGGCAACTCACTGAAGGATTGTATTCTAACAAGGAACAGAGAAACAGAGTGGTAGATGGGGGCCTGAGAGGTTTTTGTTGGGCTTTTGAGATGGGGCTGACCTAATAGAGAGGAAACACTGACATCAGAGGTCCTGCAGAGGTGAGAAGAGACGGGCCCAGAGTATAAATGGAGAGGTTGGCCTTAAGTAGCTGCTTGTACCAGCAAGTAAGTTGGAAGATCTAGTGGTGGGAGAATGGGGCAATTCTTTCCTGATTGCTTTTATTTTCTCAGTGTATAAGAAGTGAGGGCATCACCTGAGCACGAGGGGTAAGAAGAAGGTGAAAAATGGCCTCAGGGTGGGGAAGTGAACGGTCATGGGAAATAGGAAAGATGGCTGGAAGTGCGACAGCTCTCTTGAGACCTGTGGATATGAATTTAAAGTTGTTCTGGAACACGACTAGCACAAGCAAGCAGCAGCTCACCTGTGTCTGCAGGACCACTTGCCAGCTGGCATTCCTGCTGCCAATCCTTGGGCACGACAGGCTCTGTGAGGCGAAGGAAGTCCTGCAGTGGGCAGCGGTGAGAGCAGCCAGGCAGGCTGAGCGGCCAGGGGGCCTTGTTACTCTCATTCCGAAAGTACATCTCCACTGAGAAATTCCTGAGAGTTGATAGGAGACAAGATGAAAGCCGGTCACCAGGCCTTTAATGGAGTCCTTGGACTGCCTGCAGCCACCACGCAAGTACCCCTCCAGCGGGCAGACTGGTAACTCCACTCACCCATTATCTTCCTGGTACAGTTCAAATATGTGGCAGGAGGCATAGGGGGCTTGTTCACCATTGTAGACATACAGCGCCATTTGCAACGCAACCAGGGTCGTGTCGTGCTGTAAGGGACAGGATCTCCCCATTAACACTGCTCTCCCGCAACCCCCAAGCACTGAATAGAGAAGAAATCCAGCTCCTTGCTTGACGTTAGCATGCTGGGGACTATGGGAGCTTACCGCAGAGTAAACCAGCAGCTTAGGGAGTTGGGAGGAGGTTGCCATCAGGGTCAGGTTCGTCCGTATCTGAGCCAGCAGGACTCCTGAAAGAGAAAAGTCCCCAGTGTCAGTGGCTGCAGCCATCACTGTCCTCTGATCAGACCTATCTGTGGTCCTCTCACTCGCTGCTAGTCCTGGTGTGATCACCAGCACAGAGAACTCTTTAGATACATGTAGGAACTATATATCGCACGCTATGCTCTTTAAACAACTTTCAGATTTACAGAGAGAAGTAAGATAAAACTAGTTCTTTATACTTCAACGCAGATGTAGAAACCTGTCCATTTATAAATGAGCCATGAGGCCTTGCCCATGTTTGAAGAATTCTTCCAATTTGGAAAAATATAAACTTCAGATTGCTTCAGAATGCACAGATGGTTGGTGGCTCCAGACCAGGAGAGCTCTGCCATATGCAGGCTCTGAAAACCACTGAGATGTCAAAAAGGTTTGACAGCTGGCACTCCCTCGGGTGCTCAAATCAGGAACTGGCATGCATATTACTCAGCCTTTCAAAGTGGCCCCCAGTGGTTGTCTGGAGGGAGGCATTCGTTTAAGGGGGAAGGGTCTTCTGACATGGGTGAAACTTAAGAATATGATTGGCAGAAAAGAAGCATGCAAACCTGATTTTGGTCATTCGTACAGTGACAAACATGCTAAGCATTCGGAGAAGTGGGAAGACTGACCTGATGACTGGGGGGCTCTGGTTTTTAAAAAGCAGAGAATTTCAGATGGAAAAGTGAGACGCCCCCAATAGATTTTTAATGGTGTAGGGTCCTGAGGAGGGGAGTGACATGCTGCTCTTGTCACTCACCCCCCTGAAGCCGGGCCTTCTCTGCCTGCTCGTAGATCCCGAAGAGGAAGCGGAAGCTGAAGTCCTTTAGCCGGCTCAGACGCTGCATGGTTTGGGATGAGGCCCAGGGCGGCAGGACCAGCCCGTGTGTTTTCTGCATATCGCAGCGGGCAGGTTAGCTTCCCAGGCCTAGGCCAGAGTCTCTCCCAGGGCATCTCTGTTCCCCAGTGACAAGGTGCCTGTGTGTGTGTGTGAAGGGAAGGAGAGGAGAGGAGAGGAGAGCTGAGGCAGAGGGACTGTAACCAGAGACATGGTGGACAGTTAAGGCTGCAGGGCACGGGAAAGGAGGCTCAGGCACAAAAGCATGACTCAGCAAAATGGAGTCAGATACCACCAGTGCTCTGGGTGGAGAGGGACAGAAACTGCTGACCATTAATAAACTATTTCCCACTCTGGGGTTCTTTTTTACCACTGAGGGAATTTCCTTGTTTCACAAGAAGCAGGCGACTTGCCTGAACCTCCCCAGTGGGAATGGTAGCCAGGCACTGTATTCTACTTGTCCTGGTCACTTGGGCCTGCTGAATGTGAGAACAGTTACATTGGGGACCCTAAGCAGACTCACCTCACAGAAGAGTGTGTCGTAGACATTCCAGACGGTCTCCAACGTCAAGTCCGTTAGCCCTGTCTCGTTGGCCACCATATCCAGAAATTGCTATGAAAAATGGATCAGGGGATCAGTCCTGCCCTGGGAGAAAGGACAGTGTGATGACCCTCCACCTCAGCCCCACTCACTGCATTCTGAATACTCTCATTCTGATACTCTGGGGTCTGCCGGGTCTCGTTCTGCAGCTGCTCGTAACGGGGACATGGACCCAATGGGAACTTCAGCAGCTGCAGACCAAAAGTGGGAAGCAGAGGCAGAGGAGTCGGTGATCAGCAGGCCCATGGCCAGAGCTGTCCCTCTCACTGCCTTCTGGGAAGGGCTGGCCAGTCTTACCCTGTCCTCGGTGATGGGCACAGTGTGGACAGGGATAGGCTGCCAAGAGATGTTTGGGTTGAAGCGCTGCATCCCACTGGGAGGGAAGAGTCCAGCCAAGTTGGCCTCAGCACTCATGAGAGTACGGTCAAAGTCTGTGCTTCGCACATAAACCTGCAGATGTGATAACATGAGTCTCACCTGTGGGTGTGGGGTGGGGGGCCCTAAGGGGAGAACTTGTTCTTGATGGTTACCCAGCAAATTGTAACCCCACCATGCATCTGGCCCTTGCACCCTCTCTGGCCCTCCCCATCCCTCCTCCCAGCAAATGCCCAAACACTCAACTGGGGACTAGCTGTTACATTCAGAATGGCTCCTATAGGAATGGCTCCAGTTCAAATGCCCCTCCCAGGCCAAAGTGCTTAGTCAGAAGGCTGGGGTCTGTTTATAATGCCTGTCTCCCTATCTAGGCCAGGATCTTTGAAGGCAGAAACTATCTCAATGTACACCCCCTTTTATAAACTGGCTTAGAAACTAAAGAGAGGAAATAAGATAAAGAACAGAGATAAATGCTTGTAGAAAAGGGAGGAGGAAGCTGTAGGAAAGGGCAAGATCAGGGTAGAGCTGGCCCTCAAGGGAACAATAACAACATCTAGAGAGTCTTGAGACAGCTATGGCTGAGTGGTAACCAGAGGAACAGCTATCCCCATCCTTCGGATGGAGAGAGGGCCTCAAGGAGCCAGCACACTTGCCAGTCTTTCCTGGCATGCTCTCTCTTTGTATGTCTTCCCTGCTACCTTTATTTCTTGGTCCTGTGTGATTTATCATCTGTCACCCCCACTACATTCTGAGCTCCACAAAGACGTCAAATGCAAAGTGTTCATTCACATAGTGCTTGGCCCATAGTAGAGACTTGATAAGTGTCTTGGATGGAAAGCCTGAGTTCACAGTCAGAAACTACTCTGCCAGACCCTCCTTAAGTCTGAACTTAGATGCTTGATAAGTTTTGCTTCTTCCCAGGTAAGCATGGCAACTCAGCATTTAGGGTTTATTTTAGACAGCCCTGGGATATCTTGTCCTGTGGTGTAAACAAAACTGCATGGAGGGAGGCCAAAGTGCCCAGCCTCACCCTTAGGCTCCCTAAGGACCAACGCTGAGGATGGCACATCGCATTCCCCTTGCTTCTTGAGCTCCCACCCTTACCTCTTGACGGTGGTAAGAGGTGTTAAGAAAGCCATGGTAGCGCTGCCGCAGAGCCTGGCCCAGCTCCCAGTGCTGTAGCATCCCCTCCTATGGGCAAACCAAAGGGTGAAGAGGGTTCAGAGGAAAGGATGGTTTGCAAGTCTCACAAGGCTTAGGCACTGCTGCTTTCCAAGTTTATTCTTGGCAGGAAGTAGGAGTGGATTAATTTGATACCAGTAGTCAATACATGGCCAATTGTGGGTGGCACTGTCTTGGGCACAGGAAAGTAAGCTTAAGAAATCTGATCAAAGTCAGCACCTATGTGAGACGAGGCAGTTTGGTGGGGACCCAAGTTCTACAGCTCATGCTAAGGAAGGACTGACTTCTGACCCACCTTGGTTAGCTGACCAAACCCCTGGGGCCATTCGTCTTCCTGGTAGGGGTCCTTGGGATATGTTTTAACTGGTGACCGGTCTCCATGTCGATACAGCTAAGGAAAGAAAATGATTTGCCTAAGGGTCAGAAGGGTCTCCTTGATGGAGACAGAGAGCCCAATTTTGCCCCATGTTGGGGAGGGAAGTTTCACTCCCTTTGAGAAGCCTTAATTCTACCCACTGCAAAAGACCCCAACTCAGAAGTTGGTAATTGCCTTCAGGTTCCAGAATTCATTGGCTAAGCAATGACACCGGAGACCATAAACAAAACTAAAGATACATATGGTTAAGGAAAAGAGAAAAACAATGTCAATGGTGGGGAGAACTGGAAAAAAGATCACCAAGTTTCTGTAGGGGTGAGTCTCTTAACCATTCAATTACATCCCTGTTCCAGGGCAGATTCATCCGACCTATCCCTTGATATAGAACTTCTTACCCGCTATACCCCCGCCAAAAAAAAAAAAAAAAAAAAATCCAGGGCTCCGTATGAATTCCGAACCCTGACTCCCAACCCCGCAGGTCAGTCGTTTCCTAAACCAGCTTCTTCTCCAGACCCCCTACCCTAGCACAAGCCCCGCCCCTCCCTCTACCAGCAAGCCCGTGCCCTTCTAATTCGAGCGAGCCCTTTGGCGACCTCATCTCTCATTACCAAAGTAACGAAGCGCAGACTCCGGGCCTGGGTGGGTGTCATCACCATCAGGTTCACGCCAAGAATCAGCTGGAGAAGAGCCGCCTGGATCCAACCAAACTGCCCGCCCGCCATCACCGTTATAGTCTATGCAGCAAAGAGACTGGAACCCGTTGGGCAGCACCTGCAGCAGCCACCCGGACGCACCCTTAAGGACACACGCCGGAAGTGCGCTCGCCGCCATCTTGCTAAAGGAGGGGCAGGGATGGTACGAGAAAGAGGAATCTAGGAGGAACTGCTTCTAGGGAACTGGTGATCTGGCCTTGGCGGATGAGTGTAGGAATGTAGCGCGACCTCACATGTCCGAAAAGGCTTGAAGACTTTGTCTTGGTAAAGAGAGCACTGAACTCGGGTTTGCCTCTGCCAGCGGAAACGCTGTACCAAGGTGGCGCTTGCACAGGGCCGGACTGTGGCCGGGAGAGCGAGCGCCCCCGAGGGCCCGGGTGCTGCCGGCCTGACCCTAGAGCCAGAGCGGGTGCAGAATTGGGGCGACGGGTGGTATAGGGCGCCTCTCTCCACAACCCTGCCTTCGGGTGGAATTTGAGACTTGGCCCTGGTTCTTTTCCCAGGAAGAGGTCGTGTTTGGGGTGCAGGGCACAGCGTGTAAACAGCCCTTTGGACTCCTTATGTCCTTCAGGTTGGTCCCAGTTTAGCCTACTGCTCATGCGCTGAGCAAAGCTTCAGTTCTCTCACTTTCTCTTACAGTCCTTTCCCTGTCCTCCCACCCGTCTATTTTCAGGTTTACTTCATTAGAATCAGGATGTCATGCCTCTTCCCAAAGAAGTCGAGTTGCACAGTATGTTCAAATTTTGTAAAACCAAAGTAGTGAATCCCTAAGAAGAATGTGAGACCAGTAGGGAGCTATATAAGGGTAAGGGGAAAGAACTTATCAAGTGGGAGTAGATGGTGTTTCCCAGAATCAGAGACCCTCTTGGCATTGGCCATCGGGGTCCAGGTGCAGCCAATTTGGTCTCAAGCTTTGTGACTGATCTTGGAGTGACTCACAAATCTAGGAGGTCAGATCATAGGTCATTGGGATGCTTTGATTCAATCTAGAAGCAAATCACCTCAGATCATCACAAAAATAAAACCTGATCAGAACTATATGGGAGAAAGCAGGGTCATTATCTTGCCCTAAGACTACAGATGCAGTTTTTATATATACCTCAGGATCTAAACTTTGCTGCCAGAGTTGTTACGGAGCAGTGAACAGTGTGAAAGCTGAAGTCCTGGTAGCCAAATAGTTCTTGACCTTATTCAGTCACAAGCTCTTTTATAATCAGATGAAA
This sequence comes from Rousettus aegyptiacus, assembly GCF_014176215.1. Classification (NCBI taxonomy): domain Eukaryota; kingdom Metazoa; phylum Chordata; class Mammalia; order Chiroptera; family Pteropodidae; genus Rousettus; species Rousettus aegyptiacus. The sequence goes on from NW_023416308.1 coordinate 108,847,531, forward strand.
ATTTAGTACCCTCCTGCAGAAAAATGGCCACACACATAAACACTGGTGGTTCACAAAGACCATCCAGAGGCTTCATAAATCAGCATCTTTGAATCCCTGCTCTAACCTAGTCCTCTACAAATAAACCTAGAGAGGAAGGGACTTTTCTAAGGTCACACCGTTTAGGAGAATAAATTAAAATTCAAAAAAACGTTTCCTGATTCTTAGTCAAGAAATCTTTGTAATGGGATATTTCTCACAGGCTACTCAAATTGCATTGCTTAAATATTTGGTGGCCCCAATCCCAGTCAAATAGTTTTTATAATGGACTATTTCTACTCAGACTACATTGCAAAACTATATTTGGTGGTCCCCAAATACCTTCAATAAAGAGATTTTAACAAAGAAAACTTCAAGTTGGTGGGGTCGAATGGGCACAACTAATTGTAAAATACTGCATATTAGAGTTTTCGAGTGGTTTAATATGCCCCTACTCTTCTTGTGGACTAGCCAGACCATTGTGATTTCAGATTGTAAATCTTTGGCTCCCTAAATTTTGGCAAGTAGAACAAAAATTCCTCAAATTCATCTTTTGCCTTCGTACTTGGTCAAATATTTCTACATTCTTTATGCCTGCAAGTATCCCGTGTAGAAAGGATTAATGGAGCCGATATCATTTTAGCTTTCATAGTTAAAAATCCAGAAAGGGTGAGGGTCACACCACAAGTATGTGGTGGAGCCAAGAGCTGAGCCTTGGTTTCTGGACCACCAACTTCTGCATATTTTTACCAGTTGATTCTGTGGTCCCCACACCTTGGTCCCTAACTGCAGATGCAAAAAAAAAAAAAAAAAAAAAAAAAGAGAGAGAGAAAGGAAGGAAGGAAGGGGTGAAGGGGGGTGGGGAAAGAAAGAAAAGAGAGAGAGAAAGAAAAGAAAAGAAAGAAAGACAAAAAAAAAGAAAGAGAAAGAAAGAAAGAAAGAAAGCAAGCAAGCAAGCAAGCAAAAGAAAAGAAAGAAAGAAAAATGTAGTTGGGCAGATAGATGGATATATGGGCCTACCCAGACCAAATAAATAAAATCTCTGAAAGTGAGGCCAGGTTTGGGAACCACTGCTCTACCCTGCATCGGCAGAAGCAAACCTAAATTCAGTGAATTAACCATTTTTACCATCTAGGGAGGCAGTTTTGTGTAAAGAGATGAGGAAGGTAATCTTTTTGCTTGAATTTGAGCTTTTGAGTCAGCCATACCTGTATCCAAATTTGATATTTGCCCTGTCAGTAGTAACTATCTTCTAGGTGAATCACAAAGATACATAATACATGCAGGGCCTAAATAAGTTACTTTTCTTTCCTATTTATCATCTCTGAATTCATTGGTCTGCGAAGCAGGAATTCCTGAGTTGTTTTCAATCTTGCAACTGGAAAGAAGTCATCTGAGGGGCCTGCAAGATACTCCCACACTCTATACTTTTCAAAAATAGAGAGGGAGCCAGAAGCAGTTGCCCTGGTCCATCCTTGCAAACTGTACCTTCTGGCCTGCTTCATGGGAATTTGAGTGCTTTCGAAGGAATTATTCAGTAGTGCATACGATCATGGGCTTGTGAATGTTCCTATTTTTGCCCCAAGGTTCCCCTTGCTGCCATGAGGAGCCTTCAGAGGTTCCAGGGGTCAGAAGTGTGATTTGGAAGATTGCTGAAGGTGTTTCCAGGAATAGCGTCTCCTCTAGGATCCAAGAAACATGGGAAAGACCCCACGGGACTGGGTGGCTTTGCACCTAACATCTCTGTGCTAGCAGGACTATGCTGTGGGGTGGGACTGGCAAAGTGGGACATGATTTCAGCTGCCAATCACCTGATTACTTGCCATGCCTTGGAGGAGAAGACCAGTGGTTGTGATGCAGCATAGGGCAGATTTTCCCAAGTAGGTGGAGCTCAAGCCCTGCACCGAGAGTTCCTGGCTCAGCACGAGAAAGAATTCAAGCACACACTAGAGTTAGAGTCAAAAGGAAAGTTTATTAGAGGAATAATGCTCCATAAACAGCATGGTCTCCTCTCAGAGTCAGCGAGTGAGAGAGGCTGGGAGAGACTCAGGGACAGAGAGAGAGAGAGGGACAGAGTAAAGACACCGAGAGGACTGAGAAAAAGACTGAGAGGGACCCAGAGAATTCCTGCTTCGCAGACCAATGAATTCAGAGATGATAAGTAGGAGAGAATGACATTCTTCCTTTCTGTGAATTGCAGTTTAAAGATTTTGTTTACCCATTTTCCTTTGATGGTATAGATATACAGTGAGAAAAGATAAAAGTATGTAGTGTGAAAAGAGTAGTGTGAAAGGCCTGCTGGCAATTCCCAGCCTTTGATCCATAGGTTCCCCATGCTTTTAGCCAAAAAGAATGAATGATTTTATTTTGTGTAGGACACCACTTAAGGACTCTTTCTGTTTCCCCTTCACTGGTCTGGGTAAATGGTTTGTTAGCAATCCCAGCAGAAATCTTTGTTCTGCAGGTTTCCTCCTGGTATGGCTATAGGGCTGATCAGTGTATTGCGGTCTCTGAATATAGCTTGATTTAACATTTAAAATGTTCTCCTGCGTCCTCTCTACATTTGTTGGTCTCCAGAAACTCTGTGGAGATATTACCAACAGGTTTTGGTCATCCCCCATTTTTCTCTCCCTTCCCCTCTTGGGCGGGGATCACTTCTGAATTCCTGGAACCTGAAGGGGTAGCTCTGGCAGTAATGTTTCCCCTCCCCCACCCCATACTTGAGGCAAGACTGAGGCCGACTCCCTGGCTTGGGGGAGGTGGGACCCTAAGCTGCTTATTCAGCAGCTGGCTCTAGCCTGAGTCAGAGGGCTCCAGATGGGGCTCGTGTGTGGTCCCAGGCTGTGGGGAGACCAGGGAGTTAAGTGAGTGAGAGAGGCTTTTCCCAGCTCCCAGAAGATAAGTCATCAGGCCCAGACCAATGTTCCATCCTAAGTTCCTTATAAGCAGGTGTTTCGATGACATCTCTGACTATGTTCCTATGCTGGAGCTTCTGAGAAAGGGGAATGGCAGAGGAGGGAGCTGGATCAATGACGTGGGTGCCGGGACAGAATAGGTCCAGTTTCTCAGGGCCTTGAGTCCCTGGTTTCTACTTTCCCAGGACAGCTGGAGCCTTTTGAAAATTGAGGAAGGAACATGTGCAAAAGGAATAGAGAGCCTTGTGCTCATGACTCAGAGATGAAAGTGGGAGCCTTGTTGAGGGGCTGACCTTGTGATGAAAGGGAACAAGTAAAAGCTGGAGGCAGAACTTTGAGATGGGGGGTGTCAGAGGGGCTTTTCTGAAATGTGAAAATGAGTACATGGGCAGATTTTGCAACACCACCCAGCCTGCTGTCTTCTCAAGTCTCTGCTCCCCATCCCCCACCTGTTCCCCCTGCCCCGCCCTGTGCTTCCTCCCATCTTTCACCAAGTTTCTGTTTTATTTCTGCTTTTCCCATCCTTATCCCATCCTGCTTCCCCCGCACTCCCCTGTCCACTCTTTCCCTGTTCCCTCTGCCCTCTTCCCTGGTTCCCTGTTCATTTCTGTTTCAGTCCCTCTGGCTGCCTGCCCTGGCCCCCTGTCCTATGTTTTAGTGTGGGGCCCATGGGAACTGGAGTTCACAGCAAAACAGGAAGAGCCTGTAAGCAGGAAGATGGGAGTGGGGCAGGGGGTGAACAGCCAGCAGTAACCTCAGCTCCTCGCCTCCCACATCTGGACTGAAGCATCCTCAGGGCTCTCTGCCTCTCCCACTGCAGCCCCCCAGGCCTGGCTTCTTCCATGTCAGCACTTCACTGGTCCAGCAGACTCGAGAGGCAACAAGACAGGAGCATCCTGGACTCTGACACAGGAGAAAGAAAGAGTACAGGGCCTGGAGGGAGGACATCTGGATTCTGATCCCAGGTTGGCCACTGTGTGTGGTCTTCGAGAAGCCCTTCCATGAGCTTAGGGTTCTTTTTTGTAAAATGGAGCTTGTGTTATTTACTGTCCTTGCTGGGGCTGCTCTAAGGACCGAAAAGATAGTGAGGGGTTCGTATATGGAAATAAGCACTGGAAAGTTAACAATGTACAGATTCAAAGTGATGGGAAGTCTCATAGCTGAAAAGATGGGAAATTTAATGGTAACTGCTATCATTTCTTCAACACTTACTGTGTATCATATATTGTGATATATTGTCTAATTCTCACAAAACCTCATGTGGCAAAAAAAAAAATTATTATTCCTATTTTAAATATTGGGAAACAAGTTCAGAGACATTAAGTAACTTGCTTAATCTTGATCACACAGAGGGAGAGGCAAGGCCAGGATTTGAACCCAAATTTTGAACCCAGAGCCCAAAAGATAAATCAACATGCTGAGATGAAATCGACTAGAGCTAACAAGTATAGGATAAAAGGGAATCATGTTGTTCTCTTATTTATTTAACAAGTGGGATCATAGAGCCTATGCTAGGCCCTGATCCATGGGCTACAGAAGAGACAAAATCAATAAAACATGGTGTCTATCTTCAGGGACAGATCTCATGTTCCAAGCAACAGGGCAGGAACGCTATGGCTATAATCTCCCTAGTCGCTTGACAGAGTCTGCTGTCACTTCCTTAGATGAGGGAACTTGCATACCTTCTCAGGTCCATCCTAGGCTGGTACTTGGGTCACCCACCATCTCTACCTCCACCCATCCAGGCCTGCCATTGCTCCTCTCCTGGCCTCCTTTCAGTGGCCTTCACAGGGCACCCACATTCAGAGTCTCCCAGGAAGGCCCAGCACATGCCTCTGTCCACTCCAGAAGCTCTGCCAGCTTGTCTGAGGCCTAGGGCTGGTGGGGAAAGCTTCTTGGCTTCTTCCCAGAGGCAGGGGAGGAGGATGGTGACTAGGAAAGCAGGCTAGGGCTCCATGTTGCAATTTCAGGCTGTACTGGGACCTTTGCTCCATGATCTGTCTATGGAGGGGAGGGAACACCAACTCTGGAGGCTGCTGGGATTGGGGTGGGGGTTCATGGGAGGCAGTCCTTCTGTAAGAGCAGCTAAGAGCAGCTGGGGTAAGGAGAGGAAGGGGAGAAGCATGAACTGGGTTGGTCCGCAGGGAAATGCCACTGTCCTGTAGGGAGGCAGGGGTGGTGCTGGGCTGAGGGGGTGGCTGGCTGGGGAGGAGTCAGTGTGGTGGGGAAGCTGCCCCGGGGGCGGGGGTGAAGACGCCAGGGCTCTGTTCTCTCTCCGGCTGGGCTCCGGCTCATTCTGCCTGGCAGGAAGGAGCAGTGGCCCGACCCCTTGGCAGTCCCTCCCCTCAGCCTTTCCCCATATTACTTCCCTGGGGCTCTGGGTCCCTCTCTTGTTCAGCTCCTGCTCCTCCTAGGCTGCTGCCTGCTGAAGCCTCTGGACAAGGGACTGCACCATCCTCTTCTCTCAGCAAAGGGGCTCCAGAGACAGTCCCAGCCAGGAAGTCTGGTGGCCTGGGCATTCGGTGGGTCTTCCCCTCAGCACTGGCCTGGGGCTCTGTGTATGTGTGTCTGGTGCATAGTGGGGGGGCCAGTGGATATTAGAAAGGGGTCTTTGGGGAGAAGGGAGAGATGATGATGCCAATGGAAGCTTGAGCAGTGACAGGATTCTATTTAGGTCCTAGAATAACTCCTGAGGGGCCATGAGTGAGGAAGTACTGTATGTGAATGGGGGCAACACTTCGAGGCAACAGGTTTGTGCTGGGATCCTGGGAAGTGGCAGGAGTGAGATTGTCTAGCAAGATGTTTCACTGGGTGGAGAGAACCTCGATCGCATGTCCTGGTCCTGCCCAACTTTAGCTGTCCCCAGTGCTGGAGTGAGGGGGAAAGGGCTCTGACAGAACCAGGGCAGATGTGCTCAAACAGTCCCTGATGGCCTGGAGATAGGCCCTGCGGAGAAAAGATGGCATGGTGGCTGAGAGCTCAGACTTTGGAGTCAAAGAGACTAGACTTGGAATCTTAGTCAAACTGCTTAACAGTGTGGCCATAGGCAATTTAGTTAATCTCTTTGAACTTCAGTTTTCTCATCTGTAAAATGGGCATAAAAATAGTCTGACCTCATAAAGGTACTATGAAGAAGGTATGTGAAGCCTTAACACAGGCCGATATCTCAAGTAAATGTTAGCACTGATGAAGAAGGAGCCCAGTTTTGGAAGAGTATAACCTGGGTTGTTCCTGCAGGACAGTTCCTTGGTAATGTACAGGGCTCCAGGAAGAGATGTCCTTGTGGCTGGAGGCCCCTGTGCCTGACGTTTCTCCTGGTAAGCTGCTTTACTCCAGCCCTCTCCCCTGAGCCAGGCCCCAGCCAGGCCCCAGCTGCTCTCCTCCCGCAGGAATCAGCCTCCTTCAATACCTGCCTTCTGCCCTTCCCCAGAGAGATGTTCTTGCCTCCTCTTGCCCAGGGTACCTCTGCCCTGGTTCTGGTGCCTTGACCTTTGCAGGCACCTACTGGTTCTTCTCAATCTGGGTTTGTGACTGGGAAGAACCTGGTGGCAGGCCCAGTGCTTACTAGCTCTGGCTTTGAAGAGTTCTATCTGATGTCTAAAATAGATGCATATCAGCCCCTCACGGGAACCAAGGTTAACATCCGAGGGGCAGGGAACTGCAAGCTGCAAGCGGCTAGTTCTAGAGGCCTACAGAAATCCCAGGGTCCTGAAGTCTGAGCTGATGTTTTGCCGCCCTCTATGGGTGGAGATAAGTTTGCAGTTTCCCACGAGGAACACCAGGAAAGTGGTGGGGGAGGACCTGAGACCCCCTTGCACCTCTCTTTCCAGGCTCAGACTCCGCTGTGGAGCTGTGGGAAGCAGACGCACAAGATGCAAACAGCCAGGAGCTGGGAGGCAGCAACTTCACCCTCAGAGAGGAAGCCCGCCTGCCTCAATCAGCTAGGAGCACTTTGGGGGTGGGGCTGGAGGCAGCAGAGCCCACATCCCTGCACCCTGGGGTGGAGGCCCCTCCAGAGTCCACAGGTGAGGAGCTACTGGATTTGGAGGAGGTAGGGGCTCCATGAATCTGAGAGGGGTACCTGGAGGCTCTTTACCTTATAAGAGCATGATTAAGTCTGAAGGCTTTGGTGTCAAGGAGACCTGAGTGATCTGAGTGAATTTTGTCTCTAGCTTAAGCCTTTCTGAGCCTCAGTCTCCTTATTTATAAAATGGAAATAATAATAGTACTTATCTCTTATGGTTGTCAGGATTGATGCACATAAAGAGCTCACATAGTACCTGGGACGTAATAAATAGCACTTGGCATACGAGAGCTACTTTCTTATAATAGAGAGGCTAAACTGCGTATTAAAAGGGCATGAGCACTGAGCACTGAGTGCTCAGGGCAGTGGCCAGCTGGGCACCAAGCTCGTTCCTTGGAGAAGAACATTAAGACACTTCTCTGTATCCAGAGCTCCGTCCACAAAAGCGGAAAAAGGGGCCAGCCCCCAAAATGCTGGGGAATGAGCTGTGCAGTGTGTGTGGAGACAAGGCATCTGGCTTCCACTACAACGTGCTGAGTTGCGAAGGTTGCAAGGGATTCTTCCGCCGCAGTGTCATCAAAGGGGCACGCTACGTCTGCCACAGTGGGGGCCACTGCCCCATGGATACCTATATGCGTCGCAAGTGCCAGGAGTGTCGCCTTCGCAAATGCCGCCAGGCTGGCATGCGGGAGGAGTGTGAGTACCTGAGGATGGAGTTGGGGAGGGGCCGATGGGAAAGAGGGCACAGGCAGGTGCCAGGATGTGAGGGCAGACAGGCAGCTGAGTCTACAGGGCCTTCTGACGCTGTCTGTAAATGTGGATTTGAATATCTTCCTTGCCCTTACCCAATGATCTCTGCTCTTCTGGAGCCTCAAACTACCTCTCAGGCCCATCCTTGCTTCCTTCCTCCCCCTCTTCTGCCCTCCTTATGTCTGGTCCCATCCTTAGGTGTCCTGTCAGAAGAACAGATTCGCCTGAAGAAACTGAAGCGGCAAGAGGAAGAAAAGGCTCAGGCCACATCCTTACCCCCAGGGGCATCCTCACCTCCCCAAGTCCTGCCCCAGCTCAGCCCAGAACAACTCGACATGATTGAGAAGCTGGTGGCTGCCCAGCAACAGTGTAACAGACGCTCCTTTTCTGACCGGCTTCGAGTCACGGTACCTGAGGGACCTGGGGAGAGGTGGCTGTGGCCAGAATGTCAGCTGGCTTCTTGGTATTTGACCGAGAGTGGTTTGTTTTTTTTCCTTCCTTGCCCTCCGGGTAGCCTTGGCCCATGGCACCAGATCCCCAGAGCCGGGAGGCCCGTCAGCAGCGCTTTGCCCACTTCACTGAGTTGGCCATTGTCTCAGTGCAGGAGATCGTGGATTTTGCCAAACAGCTGCCTGGCTTCCTGCAGCTCAGTCGGGAGGACCAGATTGCCCTGCTGAAGACCTCTGCGATCGAGGTGGCTGGCAGGGTGGAGGGGTGAAGGGAGAACCAGAGTAGGATTATCTGTGGGAGGGGCCCCCAGACAGCCAGCTAGGAAGCCAGATCCACAGGGAAGTAGGGATGAGGGGCTTGACCTTCCCTCGAAGGTGCCCCATGCCAAGACCAGCCCGCTGCATCCCTGTTTGAGGTTTGCTACTTGTGTGCAGGTGATGCTTCTGGAGACATCTCGGAGGTACAACCCTGGGAGTGAGAGTATCACCTTCCTCAAAGATTTCAGTTATAACCGGGAAGACTTTGCCAAAGCAGGTGAGAACTGAGATCACAAAGAGACTGCATCGGATGGACAGTTCTTGTCCTGGGGCCCGTAGTGACTCCAGGGCCACAGGTCCAAGGTTTGAGTGGCTATAAAGAGAATGCTTCACTTCTTTTTTCCAAGACAGAAAGTTGGAATGCTAACTGGCCTTTCTCAACTGCCCCAAGTAGAATCCTGTCTGTTGTATTAGGCCGGTGGTTCTCAGATTGTGTTCCAAGGAACCTGAGCGGAGGGAGTTCCGTGGAAGTGTCACCTTAGAGGAGAAACAAGGAGGGACAGTAATGTCCTTTATCTTTAGCCAAACAATAAGCTCCATTTAAATCTGCTTTATATATAGTGCTTCTGCATAATGTTTTGCTTCAAGAAAAGATTTTACAGCTAGAAAGAAAAAGCGAAAACAACCATGCCAAGCCTTTTAGTAGTCACTAATAAGCGAATCTTTCTCAGATGTGCTCTTTAAGGATCATTTAGACTAATTTCCTCCTATTTTTTAATTGCTCTTTCTGATGAGCCATCAAACTGGAGCTGAAACCTGGCAAACGTGCCTAGATGGGGAAGCTTTAGGATAAGAGTGGCTGCTTCTATCCCCATTCTGTACCTGGAGTATTTTCTCCAAGAATTTGTTCCCATTGCGACCGTCTAACTGATGCTGGCTTGCAGGCTAAGCAGTGTTGGTTTCCTCATATTCAGTTACTGGTAATATTTGTGTTATGAGAGCAGGGTTGGGAAAGGATGGAAAGCTGGGGGACTTGAACTGAGGCTCAACTGGGTAAGTGAGTCTATAAAATATGGCTGATGTTGTGACTTGGTTCTTGAAGTTGATAGATCCTGGTTTCCAGGGCAGAGCTCATAAAGTCTCCTCTGGTGTCTGGTCACTCAGGCCAGGTCATGTGCCTCTTGTCCCAACACAGCCAGTGAGCTTTCTAGGAAGGCCTCCCTTAACTATAGGGCATGGCAGGGTTGTGTTGGCACCTCTTGCCTTCAGTGTGCTGCCTGAATATATGGGCATCTAATAGGAACAGTTTAATGACTTTTCCCAGCTTAAAAAACCCACGCCTACCCTCTTTCTCTACCAAAACGTCTTTCCTCCAAGTGGTTATTATCCCAATCTTTAACCACGGCCTTCTCCTTCATAACATCCTTCTCTCTGAACCCTTCCCAGTTTTCATGTCTGTGTGTTCCTTCAGTACTCATGGACTTGTGCTGTCCGAATCTGTACCTATTTATAGATCCATTCATATAAGCAGTTTTGACATCATGTTTGCCTTTCACTGGTCATTTTGTCAGTGAGGTCTTAGGGAGAAAGAATGGGCTCATTTTTCCTGGTCTCCTTCTCCCTCTACATGACTAATGATGTGGATTGGAGGTGTTCATTTAGCAAGTAGCAGCAGACACTTGCAGGGTGCATAACCCAACTCTAGAACCTCCTAGTCCTCCCTGTACAAATAAACTGTTCAGTACAATTCAAGGCTCAGTACTACAACGAATGCTTTATAAAATGGGGCTTGTCCATTAAGTGGATCAACACATTTGATAAACATCCGGGGAAACTACAGGAAGTGACTAATCTTGCAAGAAGCTTCAAATGGAAAAGTTAGCAGATGGTTGCTAAAAGAAATTTGAGAAAGCCTAGGGAACAGCGTGGGGTGGGGAGACTTTTGACTGTGTGTGGGAGAAGTGTTCTTTAGATGTCATGACTGAAGGTCATGGTTTGTTGAACTTCAGTCTCCTCAGCAAGAAGACTGGTTCTATTTTTAAATTTTTATTATCAAAAACTCATATAGTAGTTACCATATATGCCACACATTATTCTAAGGACCCATTGTGAGGTAGGTACTATTATCACCATTTTACAGATGGAAAAACCAAAGCTCAGAGAGGTTAAATAACTTACCGAAGGTCACACAGCCTAGTAAATGGTAGAGCCAGGACTTAAATCCAGATATTCTGGCACCATAGTCTACACCCTCAACCACGTTGCTAATTTCCCCCAGGAAGCGAAACGTGAAATGTATCTCTAGTACTCAAACAAGTAAGGCTAATTGCTAGTGAAAAAGTCTTTTTTATAAACAAAAACAAGTTGCCTCTATTTCTAGTAATGTGGGGCTCTCAATAATTTTAATCAGAATAACAGAATTATTATTATCATCTAATTCACCACCCCTTATACATCAGCATAGTGCTTAGTGCTCTGCCTGCTGTATCGTTTAACCACACAACAGTCTTACGAGTTTAGAGATGATTCCCATATCACAGGTGAAGCTTAGAGAGGTTAAGAAACTGGCCCAAGGTTATAGAGCAGAGCCATAGAGACTTCTTATTGAGTTCCTAGTTGTTCCCTAAGTTGTGAAGTTGGAGGAGGGAAGGAAGTTCCTTCTACTAGTGCCACATGCCTAGCCTCTCTTCTTCCTCCCCAGGACTGCAAGTGGAGTTCATCAACCCCATCTTCGAGTTCTCCAGAGCCATGAATGAGCTGCAACTCAATGATGCTGAGTTTGCTTTGCTCATTGCCATCAGCATCTTTTCTGCAGGTGTGGAGAAGGGGCAAGAAGGAAAATGAGCAAGAGACTTGAACTAAGGAGGGCTGAAGGCCCCATAGGGCAGATATCATAGGGATAGAAGCACTTGCTGTGTTATTTTGGGATGGGAGAGGTTGGGTGGGGCATGTCCCTATTTTTTGGTTGCTCCTCAACTCTGTTGGTGACCTATAGACCGGCCCAACGTGCAGGACCAGCTCCAGGTAGAGAGGCTGCAACACACATATGTGGAGGCCCTGCATGCCTACGTCTCCATCCACCACCCCCATGTGAGTCTCCCCTTTGTACCCTTTTCCTCCTCTCCACAGGATCATTCCCTGACACACTACTTCTCCTTCAAAGATCCCTCCCACTAGATCTTGCAGACAATTCTCTACCTCTCCCACAACTCTCCTACCCTTGCCCTCTATCCTGGGGAGAGACAAAAGCTATACTTGTTCCTTCCCCTCTCCCAGGACCGGCTGATGTTCCCAAGGATGCTAATGAAGCTGGTGAGCCTCAGGACACTGAGCAGTGTCCACTCAGAGCAAGTGTTTGCGCTACGCCTGGAGGACAAAAAGCTTCCCCCGCTGCTCTCTGAGATCTGGGATGTGCACGAATAACAGTCCTTTACCCTTTTCTGTTTTCCTGGTTGGCCGTGAGGCCCTGTGGTTGCCTCCGAGAGGTGGAACAGACTGAGAAGGGCAAACATTCCTGGGAGCTGGGCAAAGGAGAGCCTTGTGTGGCATTAAAGGAGAGTCAAAGCGTTGGGAGTTTTGTGGCTGCTGGGCAGAGGGTTCCTGCCAAAGCTGTGCTCCATTTGAACACTGTGCTGACCCTACCAAATGGATGAACTTGGGGGCCACTTTGCACAAGGTTCTCCAGGGCCCTGCCCATCCTGCCTCCACCACTTCCTGTTTTCCCCAAAGGGCCCCAAGAGAAATTCTCCACTGTCACTCTGCGGCTTGGCTATAAATGCCTTGGGGCTGCCTCACTGATAGGTCCGGCACTGTTTGTACAGGAAGACCAAAATAAATAAAAAATGAGAGAAACACTTTCCAGTTAGGGAGTGGGGGAACGGCAATAGAGGAATGCCTGAGTCCTTTAGGATTGCTCCCAGACTCAGAAGAAGGAAACAAGTTACAAGTGCTTAGCAGTGACACAGGACCGACCTCCTTTTACTAGTCCCATTGCGCTGTTAGGGTATATAAAATGCCAAAGCTCAGATGCCCCTTCCGTTTCATGATCCGGGGGAGGATCATGTTGTCTTTCCATGCACCTGTGTTCGCGTGCGCGCGTGTATGCTTTGATTTTTCTGTTGGCATCTAAAAGAGAGGGCACAGCAGACCCTCCTGTGGGACAGGAAGAAAAGCACCCGAGGCCAGAGGTAAGCTGCCCAGTCTCGGATAGGACGTCTCAGGAAGACTGGACTCCATTTCCCAGCGGGCACCGCGGTACTGCTCACGCCCCCTTCCCTTGAAGCGCACCCGGTGTAGGTGATACTGCGCCGCGCCTTCCGGCCTTAATTCCCCCCGCCGCCCCTGAATTGGTATGCTCCACCGCCGGAGCAGTCGGCTTTTCAGCCCAGGAGGTTGGGCACTTCCAAGCCGTGTGCAGGGGGAGAAAGGTGAGGTGTGGAGGGGGTGGTCACAAGTCTCAGGGGCCGTTTATCTTACGAAGTCTCTTCTCGATTAATCCACCTTTCATTGCAATGGGCTTTATTACCATGTGGAATTAAAATTTGCGCAACCTAAACAAAAGGTATTCCTTTGGGTTCTCCCCTTGGCCCGCAGGGGCGCTGGGCTGGCCCCGCGCTCCCCTTTACGTCCCGACTCACACACGTATAGGTGTGTGCGTCGCCGCCTTCCTCCCGAGGTCGGCTCCACCCTCGGCGCTCGGCTTAGTGCCGCTCTGTCCCCCCTCCCCGGGGGGCGAATGGTACAGCCCCTGGCCCCCCTAGCCTCCCCTTCTTCACCGGATCGGAGTTGTACGTGCCCCCCGGTGCAGACGCGGAACTGGCGTGCGCTCCGAGCGGCGCCCGCGCCGGGGAGTTAATGACGCTCCGCTGCCGGCGTACATCTGACTGGGCCTGGCCAATGCCCCGAGTCTTGGGAGGTAGGAAGGTCCGGGCCACTGGGGGCCCTGAAGGGGTCTTTATTTGGGACGGGGATCCTAGGAAGAAACGGGCTCTGAGAGGAAACAGGGGCTCTAGGGGCGGGGGGCGGGGGTAATCTAGGGAGGCCCTAAAGGAGCGTGAGGAAGCTTGCGGTCTCGAGAGCAAGTGGGGGTCCGAAGAGAAGGGGCGGGCTAGAAGTGGGGGCGCTCCGAGCTGCCGAGGGGGTGTGGGCCGTGGGCCTGGGCGCAGCTCGCGGCGGCTGGGCTCGATTCTTGCCGGTCTGGCTGGCGGCACTGGTTCCGGGGCGGAGGCGGGGGAGAACTGTCCAGCAGGTGAGGGGGCGGCCAGAGCTGTCCAGCCCCGGGGCCGATCCGGGATTGGCACCTGGCACGCGCGCGCGTGAGCGTGTGTGTGTGTGTGTGTGTGTGTGTGTGTGTGTGTGTGCGCGCGCGCCTTATTTTTGGTTAGGGTTTAAAGAACCACCTCTGGTTCTTAAAACATTTTTTTTTTTAATTTTAATTTGGTGTTTCAAAATTGGCTTGTTAGGTGGAGACACTGTAATCTTTTCTGCAACTGCTTCCCTCTGCATCCTCGTGCATCTCTAAATTCTTCCACTTTTTCCTGCCTTACCCTCTTCTCCAGCCCTGCCTATTGCCTGCCTCATTGCTCTCGTTCTCCCCCCACGCTGGACCAGTCTGTGCTGATATGCTTGCAAGGTCACTGCCTTGGGAGGGGGAGGAGATGAGAGAGCCTCCTCTAGTGCTCATGTCAGCAAAGATGTCATATCGTTCTCTGGTTCCTGTGGTTTTACTATGACATCCTGCCCCAAACGAGGGACGAGTCCAAAAGGCTGGTTAATGTAGCCATTTGTAGGCAGAAAAGACGTCAATAGCTTAAAGAAAGGTCTATAGATTCTAAATCTGCTTCTGGATGAAGTGGACGGTGGTGTAGGACTTCAGCAGATAGGTATGTATTTCGAACTTGATGCCTTTGGAATATAGGAGCTAGAAACCTGGAGTTCCACGTTAGTAAATGTGGTTGAGGCAGGAGGCAGAGTCTGAGTTTGGGTGGACGTGAAGACTGTGAGTTATAGGTGGTGTTAGAAGATTTGTGAGGAGGGGAGAGAATAGGAAGAAAAACCTTGGTTGTCTGCAATCCGAATAACCAAAGGCAGTGGCTGTTGATGAGATAGGAATTGTAACTAAAAATTTATTCTATTGCTAGTAGCTAGAATAATCATAAGATTTCAGGGTCTTTGTAGCTTTAGAGGGAGATGAGCACTGTAGAGCATGATAATGACTTGAGTTTTAGAAAATATTTCTCGGTGGAGAGGGCTGGGATACTACCAAGGTTACAGGCCTGATGCCTAATATACTAGTGGAGGATGCTTCAGATGTGATCTTTGAAATTTTAGCAGGAAAGGGCTCCTGGCTTTCAATGTAAACATAGATTTCAAGGCTTAGCCTTAAGCTCTGGTCCTGTAGATTCTGTTTTAAGATGCAGTGGGTCCTCGAATAATGTCGTTTTATTCAACATCATTTAGTTATAAAGTTGATGAGATGCTATAAGAACTTAACTCTTGTTTATGTCAATTAGCCTATGTTAAAATTGGTTTTGTTATACATCGTTTCACTTAAAAATGAAGAACCTATTGACGATGTTAAGTGAGGATTTACTGTACTTTGGCTCTCACCCTAGGCATTTTCCACTTATTCGTTATAGAATGAATTATGCTTTTATTCATCTCCCATTGCATTTCTCTGTTTCTCTCCTTTTCTCATTCTACTTGGGAGAAACTGAATTCAGCTCTGTAACAGTGCTTCACGTTCTCTAGGATGCTCATGGCTCCATAGCATTGGAGAGAACCAGAGAACTTTCTGGGTGGCAGTGATGCCTAGAAATGAGTATATAGCATGCTTGGGAACTTGGTTTTGGTTGTGTGGAAAGGAGATATCTCTTTCAAACTCTAGAATTAGGACAAAGGGCAAACTAAAGACAAGTGAGGGAGAAGAAAACCTAATAATTAGCAGGTGCTATCAGTGGAAGAGGTGTCTCCAGATTCAAGGAGAGTGAATTGTTATGGTCCCTGGCCGACTCTGGAGTAGCAGCTGCTAGCACTGTGCGGTCACCAAGCAGAGGAGGGGCTGTGGCTCTGTTATAAATAGTACTGGGAGCCAGAGTTGCTATGGAGACAAAACTGAATCCTATTACCTGCTGGTCCTCTATTGGGAGCACTGGGAAAGGAGGGGGCAGTATTTTGAGGATTTGAGAGGTATTGCAAATAGGTCTTTTTAATTTAATTATTATTATTAAGTAGGGGAGAAAAAAGATAGAACTTCTACTCATTATCTGAATCAAATAGGACCTTGAGCATACAGGAAGTGTGTATGTCTGTGTGTGTAGGAGTGCATGAAGCCCCAAAGAAGGGAGCGGCGTGTGAGTGTGTGTGTGTAATGTAGTGGGATCCTCTCTGTGTGTATAGTGAACAGGTCTTAGTGTGTGGCCATGTGTAGAGCATAGAGGTGGAATTCTGGAAGTGTTGAAAATAGCCTTGTAGGGGACTGAAACATTTTATTACAGAAGTATTTGGAGACCCAAGAGGAAATAAATTATAATTAAGAACATAAAAGCTTTTCCTAATTTTTGGACTATAGTTTAGAAATTCCTCTGAGCATCTCTCCCTGTCTTTGCATAAATCCTGTCATTTCCATATCTAATTCCTAATCTTTGTAAGGTATAGAAGGAATAGGTCTCATTTTGTGTATAATATTACTGATTCCAATCCTGGGACTAAAATAGAGGACTATGATTCAGCACCAAGGGCAGAGCTAGTAGCAGTAGCCACTGGGCCCCTTTCTTGCTTGAAGAGGGAAGAAAAATGGTTTAGATAAAGAGGGTGGGACATAGATATTCTTCATTTGAGATTGCATGAGGTAGAATAGCCAGCCATTATTGTCTGGCTGCAATTAACCATACAGTATACATGCTAGTTTTACATCAAACTGAATGCAGAATATTGGAACAGAGAATAATTAGGTTTCCACTTAGAGCAAGGAGTGCAGATTAGTACTGATAGAGAGTATGGTTTGATCATGATCCACCCTGGAGTGGTCCTGAAAGTGACTTAATTTTTGTTATCATAATGACTGAGTCCAGATTAGACTAACTAGGTCTGTTTTTCAGAAACAGAGCCTCAGGGGCAAGGCTGGGAATGAACTGCTTTATAGGGATGGAAAAGTGAGCCATTATTTATCCTACTTCTTGACATTTGACTCTTAGAGCTCATAAACCTACACCAAACTCTAGGCTTGGGAAAGTGTCAGGTTCTTCTATCTTTAGTACTAAAATGAAAGACCTTCTGACCTATGCCCCTGGCTGGGATGAAGCTGAGAGGGCTGAGTCCCTTAGGCACAGCAGTGGATTTTATCAGTACTTTTTTCCTATTAGACTTGGATTTTCAGATCATATCAGAATTCCTCCTGGGGACACTGACTCCTTGCTTGGTGCCTTGAAGTTTCTTTGAAATGAACTGATGAATTGGAACCATGGTGCAAAAGAAGAAGTTCTGTCCTCGGTTACTTGACTATCTAGTGATCGTAGGCGCCAGGTAACCAAGAAAAGACTTGATTTTTGCTTTATCCTCAGGGATGGCCCTCAAATCTGCATTATTCCCTCTTCCTCATTTCCATATTGATTTGCGTATCTCATTCTTCCCCTCTTATTTTACTCTGATGAGATCCCTGATGCCAGTAATAAAAACACAGGCGGATTGAGAGTAGTGGCCTAGAGGAAAAAGACAGAGTAAAACTCTGCACTTAACTAGCATCTTTGTGATCTTGAAGAAATATACTCCATATACCCCAATTTCCTTGTTTTGTAAAAAAGGTAAAAGTACATTGTGCTCCTTCTCTCTCAATATATGCTCATTTGGTAATTCATTAGCTAACATACCTTGAAAGACACTAATTATCGTAAAGTGTCAGTGATTCTTTTATTGTCAGTTTTTCTCTCATTTCAGGATAGGTGTCTCCATGACAGTACAGGCCTCATTTAGCTTACCAGCTAAATATTTGCAAGCAGCACCCATAGTTTCCAAGATCCCAAAGTTCAAAAAATAACATTCTGAAATTTATTTGTTGACTGTGGTAAAATTTGATAGAGCACTTTATCCTTTCAGACTGCCGAATTTGTCTTTATATTCTCCAGGCACCCAAGCAGTGATAGCGTGGCCCAGACCCCTGAGTTGCTTCGGCGATACCCATTAGAGGATCACGCTGAGTTTCCACTGCCCCCAGATGTAG